>NC_134982.1:87560847-88882524 GCF_965638725.1 Aptenodytes patagonicus | reverse complement strand
GAGATCGCCACCACCGACTCAATTCAAGACTGGAAAGACTTGCCCCCCCCCCGCAAGGAGCACGCGTGCTAATTTACATGGCAAGCGAGGCTAATCTGAACACAACTAACCAACGAGCATGAACTTAGGCGGGCTTTTACTAATCATGTAACAACATAAATATGCTGTAGTTCTTTTGTGCGTTGTGCTAGCTTTGTGGAATTACCACCTAGCACCCATCTTTGCGCAAACGTCAGCTGAACAAATATCTCAGCTCTGTGTGTAAGATTGGCTTATTGCACACCGGGTACCGGACCCCGCTTGTGGGACAACACAGGGAATAAGCTTGGCAAAGGTCTCGAAGCTGTAGACCACAGTAAAGGACACACGACCACGTGCAAGTAAGTCACAACAAGTAAAATACTGATAGAAAGGGAGGACAAAAATTTCCCAAACTCAAGTGGGGAAAAAATTTAAATAAAGTAATTTTAAAAATCCCTCCCCAAACCCCCTCCCCCAAAAAACACTTAACCTCTCAGATTCTCCCCTTTGGATTTTCTCTTGAGGTTTAACCTGATTAAAACACAGTACTTCTCAGGTTCAGTCATACTTTATATGCTCCCACTTGTACATCCTCGTTACATGACTACCATATGGTTAATGCAAAGACACACACATCCATTTGTATACCTGTACACTAAATAATCCTATATTGAAAACGTAATCCTAAATTTTCATAGTTTTTAAGCTAAAAAAGATTGGACGTGTTTATATAACATCTAAAGCAAAGAGTCACTCATATGTGAGATGTCTTTCAGCAGCAAGGCTGCAAAGAAACGTAACAGAAGTGCAAGCATGAGGTTCAGGAAACACAGATTTTTACTTTTCCTGCAGTGGGACTGCTGCCTGCTCAGGTCTTTAAGTATCCTGCTTGTTAGAGCACAAATTCAGGTTTTCCTTATGTGCTTTTCAGAAGAAAAGTAAACACACTTTTTTGCAGGACAAGAAAAGATATTTACTTGCATTTCTGTCAGCACCCGACAACAGCTGTACAGAACATAAATTCAAACTCTCAGCCTGCCAAACCAGTTATTAGCAACTGCATGCCTTTTTTTTAATATTGTAAATATTATTTTACTAAATAGTTAATGTATTTTTTGTGTAGGGTATGCATTATTCATTATTCTTGTATATCTTTTAAAATGTGCAGAATTGCTCATACTATAAATTTATCTATGACAATCCTGAAGAACAGATGGACTCATATGGGCAATGCTTTGATTCAAGTCTTACACACACACGAAGATGCTAAGGCCACATTAAAAACACACGATCATGAACACATACATGCTCGCACACCCACAGACATATCTATTTAGATACACTTTTAGCAACAACAAAGTTCAAATCAAATAAAAAAAAAAATATTACCAGGCAAGTCAACCCAACAATTTTAGTATGAGACTATACATTCAAAGGCAACTATTCAGCCGTCCTTTAAACAGAGTCACTCCTGAGCAGTCAGAGCCTGAAGCCATAGCATCAGTTTACAGGGTTCACTGAACTCCTACGGAGAAAAAGATGTTCCACCTCCCCCTCCACTGCCTGCTTCCACCTGCGCTGTGCCAGTATCTGAGAGGCCGCCTTTTAAACTGACTCAGGAAACGGAAAAATAGCCTGGAAAAGAAAAATAATATTTTTTAACTAGTTCCCCAGTTCACAGTGCAGTTGCACAAACGTGTGCAAAAGGAAGAAGGCTGAATGGGATGCGTTTTTGTCGGTGGCAGTGGCACCACCCTGCTTCCTCCATTCCCCCAGCAAAAGCCACAGGGTGCCTGCTCTCCACCCTGGTCCTGCCAACCTTTCCACCTAACCCCCGGGGCTTCGTCTACAAAACAAGAAGTTCCACATTCCTTCCTCTGTTGCAGTAACTCGCAGCTTTCTCAGAGGAGCATAATACCGAGGGTTAATTTGAGACAAAGGATTCACATACACAGAACTGAAAGCTAAAGAGGGGTCCCGAGCACGTTTAAGAGTAGTTGCACTAGAGAGACTCTAAGAAAAAGACATATGAGACATGGTTGTAGCAGGCAATTAGGAAAGAGTTTTTAATTTGTAGGAAGCTTAGGACTAGAAATGAAAGTGACTCAGCAACCTTATTTCTTTTCAAAGAAGTTGACTATCAAAATGCAGATGACTTGCTTAATCCAGCAGGAGGAAGGCATTAATAATGCAACAGACATTAAAAGAAAACATTAATTGTCTTACACATGCAAATGCAGGACACTGTTTAAAAGGGCTTTGTGTTTACCAGTTCACAGCGCTGAAGTATGGTATGCCTCTGCTACTCTATTTTCGTCTCATCTTGCAAACACCAGCAGTTTTAAAGATCTGATTAGGAATTTACCACATTCTTCTAGAGTTATTTCAAATTTCAAGCAGGGAAAGACCATAACTATTTTTAGATAGCTGGCGGGGTTAAACCATACAGAGAACAGCATCAGTAATGGACAGGATACAAATGAGTTTGCTCACAAACGTAACAGGATGATGAAACTGGAGACTTTCAGATACCTTCATTTACGAGTAATGATGATCACGCACAAATGGAAATGGTTTAATTGTCGTCCAGCTCACTGCTACCAGTCTAAGTCTTACATGTGTGCATGGAGGAAAAGGGTTTTAAAAGGTTGAGGGGAATGTAATGGCTAACTTCAAGATGGAGCTAGACTATTCTTAGAGATGCATGCTAAAATGACAAGAGGCGTCAGATACAAGTTGCAGCAAAGGAACTTTCCATTTGATAAAAGGAAAAAAATCATCATAATGAAGGTGACCAAACATCAGAACTGGCTACCCCGAGATGTTGTGCAATCTGCAGCTGCAGGTACTTTGAATGCTTGCCTGGCAAGGCCTCGAGCAGTCTGATTTACCTGCAGAGCTGGCTCTGCCTGGACGGGAGGGCTAGACCAGATGACCTCCAGAGGCCTCTTCTAACCTCACTACTCTAAGTGTTCCTTTATTCGTATGTACACAAGGTGCAGACAGTCCTGACTTTTACCACTGCACAAGTCCCTGCTGGTCTAGTTTGGTATTCAATATTTTTGTTGGTTTCACTGTTACGATTATGGAAAATGACGGAATGAGGGAATCATTAAATGTTTGTTTAAATAATACACATAAATTCTGTTAGGCAACAGAGGCGTAAGGATTATGACTCTCTTCTAACAAGTAAAGTACATGATTGATGACACAGCTTCAACACTAAAGAAGTTCTAGTCATAAGACAAGACAGAACAAGCGTAAAGGGCAAAGGCAAGGAAGCTGTCAGACAGACAAAGATACACGATTAATGAGAAGACGCAATTGTACGTGCACTAAAAGCTGAAACTTGTCCTGAATTCTTTGAATATGTGAAAAATTATCATTAGGTAAATAACCCTGTAATTACACTGGGGGGAGCTATATACACGTCACAAAGTGTGACTGAGCTAAAATCAAAATTAGTATTGCTGTCATAAAATCCTCTGAGTACTTTGTACAGCATTTTTTAGATTTTTTTTGAAGAGGAAACTAAGCTGCAGAGAACAAATAAGCAAAGTAAAGTTACTCAGTATCAAAGTATTAAAAAAGAAATTCCATTGCTTCATATATTTGTGCTTAACTGCAAGTATGAGTTTCACAGGAATTTATACCTTTGTTTCAGATGGCTTCATGATTTCTGTTTTTGATGCATCCGCAGAGGGGGACTGCTTCTGAGCAAAAAAAAAGGCAAATTAATTAATTTCACCTTTGTTACACATACTACTATTAAGCAAGCATAAGCAACCTGAATTCATTAGCTATCCAGCTAAAAATTAAGAATAAATTATTATTGAAAATTAGTTATCATTTTAGATCCGTCTTTTCTGTATTTCTACAATACATGTATGTAGGATTTCGACAGCGTGATGCCTATAGATCTTCTCACAACAGTTTTATTTTCTCTGACATGTACTGAAAACAAATTTCGTATCAAGTATCAAAACCAACTCAAGTCCTGCTCTCATACCGAAGCATATATACTTACTGTGCAGGATTCTTCCACATTTTTTTTTTTTAACAGAAATTGTACTTTTGGATTTACTAGTTTGCCACACAGAATATTTAATATTAAATCAGCAAACACAAATATGTTGAGAAAAAAAGGAATAATTAATCTGTATGTAACACACACACACACACACACACACAAGTGTTTCTACATATCATGCAACTCTTTCGGAAAAGCTGCAAATGACACGGTCTGTCTTCCTAGCTTCAGCAATGTTAATCTGAGAACAGCATCTTTTAATTCTGCCGTGACTGTGTCAAACTTCAAAGCCCAGAAATGAATATTCTAATTGTCTCATCAATACTTTATACAGATGTAATACTACCTCTCTATTCCTGCTTCATGTTCCTCTGCTTAAAGCTGTATTTGCCATCTCGATCACAGCAACACACTCATAGTTTACATTTAAATGAACAGCACAAGTTATAGATTTTTCTAGATTTTTTCTTCATGTTTACCATGCCAGTTGCTGTTATGAAAACATGCATTGTCTGAATGAACTCAGAAGCCACCTTACTGTTCCATACCTGGGGTGACTTCTTACTTCCACATGGGAAGTTTTCTCATTTGTAGAACTTCTCATAGTACATGCATTTCTCAACAGTAAGACAAAAGTTGTACAGAATTTAAAAGGTATTTAAAAGGTACACTACGACGATGACAGTGTGCTCTCCCTGCCAGCCTATCTGGTATTTTGCACACCTTAGTAAGAGGTTTGACTACTCTAAATATATACTAGAGAGAATTTGCAATTGTCACACTACAGAAATGTAAGCAAATAATATCTGCTTCATAATCTATATGTGCATACATATATGTATGTATGTACGTATAGATTGACTACATAATAGATGGGAACTTTTGTATAGGTGGAGACGTACACAGGAATGTATAGAGCCTCCTACGTCACGACAGGGAACAAAAGTTTTTAAACAACCTTTTTATATATTTCCACTACCACCATCAGGTAATCTGTAGGCAACACCACATTTTTCTGAATTTGCCCTTTAATAGTTCTTCCTTTCCTTTTCCATGAAATTAATCTGAATTCCTTCTGCATGACTAACAAGTAGGTATCTGTTCTACACCTTCCTATTAGTCACTGTAGTCCCTGTCCATTTAATAAAAACACATTTTTCTGAGCCCTTCTCCCTTCCTCCCCTCTGAAAACTCCTACCAACTCTTTTTCTTACACTACACCAAAAAATTCTTCCCCAAAGTTCCAGCACAGCAGCACCACTACAACCTGCAGAGGTTAGTGAAAACCTCCCCAAGAAACCAGCTGCTTCTTCTTTCTACCATGTCCAGCTGGATGGCAGTAAGTAGCAGCAACTAAGAGATGAGGAGTTTAAATGCTCATGAAGGAAGAATAATTTGGGGATAAAGAACAGTTTAATGCATGGCTGCTGATCAGTGGCTATGGAGAATGCCAAGCCATCCTCCCCAAAAACACTCAGGGTTGATTTGAGGAAACAAAACCCTGTCCTGGGGCAGCTGGAGGGGGGAAGCGGGAGGGGGGAAGCGGAAAGGATGGCGGAAAGCAGAGGGCACCCTCCCACAGACCACTGCAGTGCCGTACCACCATGATCTTCTGGCTCCCTCAGGGGCATGGTGTGCCTCCCTTCATTTACAGTATTTTTTGCCTGAATTCCCCGCTATTCAGGGCCTCCAATTTTCCACCTTCTCCCCGAAAAGAGCCACTACAAGAAGGAAGGGGACCTTTGTCCTTCCTAGCCGTTTAGTGCTCGGGGTCTGCGACCATGCTGAGCCTTGCAGATTGACAGCACAAGAAGCTGCTGAGGTCCAACCCCTCATTTGGTAGCCACCACGCAGCCGGTCAACACCAGCCTGACTCTGGGGGACTACTTTTTACTGCGGGTTGTTCTGCTTTTTCCTCTTCCGAGTGCTGTGCGCCGCGGCCAGCCATGCCCAGCTGTTAACCGGCTGCATTTGCTGCAGCCCGACAGTCAGACTGCAGAAGGGGTGAAGCAACACACGGATGTGTGTCAGGCGTGGAGGTAAATATTAAAACACTGCTTAGCAACGGGCACAATAACCGCCTGACACACAGCTGCCGCAGCGGCTGCGGCCCAGGCAGGCACGCCCTGCTCTCACCCAGGGGTGGTAAACCCCCGCCGCAGCCTGGGCCAAACACCCCCTGACAAAAGGGTTACGCTGCCAAACAGAAAAGCAAGAATGAGGAGAGTTCGACTTGCCCTGGAGGTTGGGGCTCGGCAGAGAAAGCCAGGCAGGTGCTCCCACAGAGAGAGCTAAGTTTTGTTGTGTTGTTAGGGACACCCCGGAGGGCAGAGCCCGACAGTGGACGGAAAAATGAGTGTCATCAGCGCTGACGCCTGTTCCTCCTGTGGCTGCACCCCCGTGGGTCCTGCCTGGACAGAGGTACGGGTCTTGGAGGATGCCGTGCTGGCCCCAGTCCCGACCTGTGGGGAAGGTCCCCTGCGAGCAAGGGGGAAGCCAGGGGGTCCCGGCCCGGGGATGGCTGCTGCACGGCTCTTCAGAAAATATCTCTGAGAGTTGGGAGAGGAGGCAAACTCCACAGCAAAGCACCCAGGACCACAGGGAGTTCACCAGCAGGCAGCATGTGGAGATGCTCCCTGCAGACGAACCCACCGGCAGCACGAGACCCCCACGACCACCACAGAAGGGGCTCAAAAGGCAGAGAAGAGGTTACAGGTTAACCCTGATTAAGTGAAGACTGCTACCTGTTAATTACCCCACCCTGCTAGCAGAGCTGCTGGATGACAGGCAGCATGACAGCTGTGAGGTCACAGCCTGTGCTCTCACCAGCCCGCCTGGCAGGCTGGACAGGCACAGACAGACAGACAAGCACAGCAACGGACCAACAGACCTCAGATGCTCTTGGCCATGAGGTAGAGGATGGCTTTCCGGGAAGGGCTGATGAAGAGACTGGGGATCTAATTTGATAAGAGAAGGAATACCCTTAGAAACGCATTAGTCAAATTAGCGGGACAGTCACAACAGCAAAACCGTCAGAAAACAAAACAAAAAAGCCTACCAAAAATGGCTTATCTAATCTCACTGTGTGTGCCTCAGAAATCTGGAAGTAAAAGGGAGGGTGCAACAGGAGAAGAAAACAGAGAAAGTAAAGGTGACAAACATCAAGAGAACATAATTTTAACTATTCAGGGAACTGGATGCAAATCCCTATTTGGAAAAAGAAAATGGCAGGTGAAGAAATCCATGAGAACTCTCAGTTATGGAAAGCTGGAAATCATTGAAACTACCCCATACGCAATATAGCGAGAGCTATCGTCAACTAAAACTATAAATTTTGGAAATTCATGGAGAAGATTCATCAGACTGCAGGAGGTCATTGCCCACCCTTAGAAAGGAGCAGCCGGGTAACAACGCACCAATGAGCTACCTTCCAAAAGAGAAGAGATGCTGAAAACATCTACCAAGCAACCAATACAGAAACAATTAGCTGATAACAAGAGAATAAATAAGAATCAACAGACTGGTCAAGAATAAAGCACGTAAAGGCAACATAACACTTAATACACTCAAACATGGAAATAAGCCTGGTGGATAAGAACGAACGAACCCCCCGCAGGCGGACATGCCGTCACTGCAACGTCTCGCAGTACTTGAGGTGACATTTTCTCAAATGAAGTGGGGAAGTTAGCGTGTAACACTGGGTTTCAGCCAGCTTCCCGCCTGCACATTTCAGGGAGTTCCTGAAGGGATCTCTTGACAGGCCGGTGGTAGGTTGAAGGAGATCAGACGCAACAACACAAAACCCCAAAAGCTAGGCAGGCAGCAATACTGACAAAAGTACATAAGGTTACAATGCCACAGGCTGAGATACTCTTGCCAAAAACAACCAAGGAAAGAGGAATCCGAGATAAAAATCTGTTACCATGACAACATAAATATAAATGTAAAATACAGGAATAACTTTCCATCTTTCTGGCTTGAGCTTCTCTAGGTCAAGTGCTAGGACAGTTTTGGCCATCACACTGCAGTACAGATGAATAAAGAAAGATCTGAGGACAGGTTTAGGACAAAAAAAATGAAGAAAAAGTAGTGACAGGGAAAGCAAGTCAGCCCCTGATGTTTTGTCCTCTGGTCAGGGAGCCAAGAAAACGGGAAAAGAAGAAGAAACTGGCTTATTCTGTAACAAAGAATCTCTCGAGTCGTATCTCAAAGATCTTCCTTCCTGGGAGAAGAGTCGCTCTGTGGCAGAGGCTACCTAGATGAACCAGGCACTTCCAGCCCCGGCAGCCTCTGGGCCAGCTTATATGAGTATTTTCTGAGTGATCTAGCTGTACTCAGTCTAGGACAGAGAACTGAAGAGCCACCTGAGTACTCTTTGGGGCTTACACACCTTACATATGAATGATTTGGGACCACTTCTCAGGCTTAAAGCTAATACCAACTTTATTATTTCAATATTGCTAACTTACAGGGTTACTTCAATACAGCTCTATAATGCAAGGCAAAACTTAATCTACCTGACTACAAATGGTTGCTTCTTTACATGAATGGTTCTGTTACTAAGACTTAATTAACAGTGTTTGCAAGATGTGGGCAGCAAATGCTCTCTAGAGAACTACTGTGAAAAATAATGGGTTATTTCACTTAACCACTTGAGCTGTTACAGGTTAAATCTCTCGCTCGCTTTGATGGCATGTGGTAATGGCTATGCAACCCTCACCTCTCCAGACACACAAAGGCTGTCAGTGGGCAGAAGGCAGGCCAACGATGGCACTGAGACGGCATTCCAGCATCTCACAATGCACTTCGTAACACCGCGAGCAAAGCAACGCACGGCCTTCCAAATACATTCGCGATGAAGAATCAATACTGCGATCTGCGGCATAAACACAATTCCACTAATTTTCCATTAAGCCAAGTGGAGTTGCAATTTGAGCCAACATCTCTGTGTGTGTATATGTATGAATATATATATAAAAAATATATATAAACATATATACTTAAAGCTACACAGCAGCTAAGATATTCAGTGATTTAAAACTGGGAAAAAATGTAGCACTGATACTACCTCTTTATATAAATTTTATTATTACAGTATCTATAATAGCCGAGTTAAAAATTACAAATTTGAGTGTTTCAGTGTCATCTTCCATCCCAAATAATTCTGGAAATATCCTATTATTTTGTAATTTCTGTTCTTATATATAGTTCTGCTATTAAGTTGTTAAGAAAAACAACACCTTTTTAAGAGAAAGATTAAAAAACCCCACACAACCAAGAGAACAATATTTTTTCCAAGATTTCAGGCTCTCAGTTAATTTTGTGGAGGTTTAATATTAAAAACTTAATGAAACGGAATAGCAGGATATAGGTTTCCAGTTAGTACCTGTATATTATTCAGACACTGGTGTATTTACATAAAACATTCCTACTACATATGCCGCTATGTTGTCCTGTTGTGATGAGTTTCTTTGTAGAAGTAATCACCAGTATTTCTTTTCTAAACAATTTACATTGCAATTTCTAATGACTGAATTTGCCACATGTGAGTACCGGCATGCCTCTTTCATTTCTAAAGCCTATTGTCATTGTTGAAATTCACAAATACTGCGTGTTATAAACAAAGCCTACTGCCCATGCCAGCTACTGGGGGGGGGGGGGAATCCTTGGAGGACTGTTCCTTTTTCTGTAGCTGAATTCTAATTCAATCTAAAATTCTTTGATAATGTTGTTACTGCGATGCCACACACTGGCCACTGTGTGCCACTGCCACACAGCCCTGACCCAGCAAAGCCCCCCCAGCTTTGCACTGCTTATTATAAAGCAAGCCAAAGCAAACAGGATTTAATATGTAAGCATGGAGATTCATTTGAACAGGCAGTTTGTTGAACTCATGCTTTTGTGGTTCAGTTCTTCAATATACCTGGTTTTAAATACCCATCTTAAAAAAAAACCAAACCAAACCAACAACCAAAGCCAACACAACAAAAAAAAAACCCCTATGTCTAGGGATGCTTCCTGTGCTTTTAACATTCATAAACTCAGCTGGTGTGACTATAACGTAAAAATATGTAAAAACTATTACTATTATTATAAATTTCCACAACTTGACAAAGATAACAAGAAAAGTAATTTTAGAGATAAACTGATTCCCCCTTAGAGCTAAGAAACTTAGAAATAGATTTGCTGTGTTCAAATATGCACTCACAGTCCATAGCAAACGTGAAGAATAAACTGAAGTAGAGCTAAAGTACATTCATCTGCGGAGGACAGACAAACTTCATCAGGTAAGTTTGCTAGGCGTCAAAATGAAACTGCATTGAGACTCTTTGTACAGACGCTGCCTGGGGAAGGGCTGGTGTGCAGGGAGATGAGTGGGTGGAGGACTACGCACTTATCTCAACCATCAGGAGAGCTTCATCAGGACATTCCTGTCTGAAGTGCGATCTTAGGAGCGCTCCAGAAGTGGATTTGCCATCTGACAACCTTCAAACTCCACACACACTCTCCTCCTAAACGACAGTAAAACTAATAACAAATAGTAGGATTATGTTGGTGCTTCCTTTTCCAGATCAGAAAGTCAACTGTAATATATCGGAGACAAAACCCAAAGACCACTGGTAACACAGGACCATGCCTCTCTGCAAAACTCAATTCAAAAGATGATCCAGGTTACTACTGGGGAAATGATTAACCCTGAAATTTTATTCTTCTGTGATTTTCTCACCACACAGAATTAAGTATTTGCAACAAATATTAATCTATACCCAGGAGCAAGATCAACCATCATTTAGAGATGCTAAAAGAGCACATAGGAAGTAAACAAATCCATTTTCTCATGAAACAAAAACAGAACAAATTTTTTAAAGAGACTGCTTTGAACCAAGAAATTGAAAAGCTGATTAGCTCATGAAGCGTTTTTACAGCCTCAAGTACCGCTAAATTTATTGACGATCGCAGCACATTGAGCCAGACAACTTTCATAACACAGACTCACACTTACTGTTTTCTTCTATTTTGATTACTAAAATAAAATTTCTGCCATTTTGGTGCAGAAAAGAAACTTAGCAACACTTAATCACTGAATTTTATGTATTAGCTAAAGCTGATTAGCCATACTACTCAAATTTAAAGTAATAGGGTTTTAAGCAGTGTTTTTTGAGATAACCTATTTGCATTTTAATTTGGTTACACTAAATCAAGCGTTATCAAGCACAATCCGTGAATAAGATCAGTACTGTATTTACTGCAGTGTAGAACAAGGCTTCATGCCACCTAGAAACTAATTGATCTGCCAACCCACCTTTAGGTTAGATGTCTGTTTTAAGATTTCTGGATTTCAGCAACCTATGTCAAGTCCAAAGCTTAATACTGGCATGTTTGTTTTTCTTTATTTTAATAACTATTAAGTCACTACTAAGACTCTGAAACAGCTTTATGCTTGAACAAAAAACAACAGAGGGCAGTGAATGACAATGGACCGTAAATAATTATTGTACCATTTGACTCTTGTCTTAAACTTCTAACACCTCAGTTGATGCTTACTTATACGTCAGAAGTTAGGGATATGCAGAAAAATTCAGAACTATCCCACAGCTGATGGTAAGAAGCACTGTGCATTCATTTGTTACTATCTCCTACTGCATCTAATGCTTGCATAGGGTTTTTTGTTTGGTTGTTTATTTCGTTTGGAAGCAGAGGAAAAGAGTTTGCTAGTTGGGCACAGAGCACGCACAGTACCTAAACACAAAGAACCTTTACATACACACAGTTCAATTTGTGGGCAGAAGAAATTACGCAGACTTAAGTATGTAGCATGGCTACTGCTCTATAACCTTTACTATACCAGGGCAAATTCTATTTAATGTCCTTTCATGATTATTGCAAGTGATCTGGAAAGAAAGCCAGTATATGCCAAGCAGAGTAACAGAGTTCATCAGCTGCCTTCAGATTCTGCACGTATGCAAACAGACCACCACTTTAATATCACAGGCTAAACACTCCTTGTTTCTTTTAAATGGAGTTAAAAGCAAAGACTGCAAGAGAACTCTGGTTTTGTATCCAGATTATACCTCTCCAGCATCCAACGGAGGCTTTGTTTCACTGGAAAAGTTTTTCAACTCACAGCATCAGGCAAGTAGAAGCATTTTATTTTCAACCTTACCTTTCATTGTCACAGATGTTACTTTTATTGTCATTTTGATGAAGAGTGATCTCAGTGTTTCCACTTGATCACATAATGAGTTACCTAACTTGAAACTTCCCTCAGCTATGCATGGAGAAATACTCAGAAAAGACATACTTTTGAGCGTCATGTAAAACTCCTCACTGGGCATATAGAAGCGTCATGAAAAGAGTTCTGACATCAATAATTTGTTTTAAAGTCCCCATTCTTGTTTCTTCTTAAAATGTGCTCTTCAGTTACCTCCTTTTGGAAACTTCCTGTTTCCATCACAATAAATTCTACAAGTTGGCACATACTGAAATTTCGTTTTCATTCGGTCATACTCAAATTAGAAGCAGCGCACCAGTACTGTCACCACTCTTCTCAGGTTCCCACTCTGCACAACAGAGCATTACAGTAACGGATGAGCTGGTCACTGCAGCAGAGCTCTCCTTTCTTGTAGATAGCTCAAAAATCCTCTTTTCAGTTCTACGTCCTGCAGAAGCTGTATTTAGCTGTAATTACTACAGCTAACTCTTTCCATTTCTGCCTGTTGTTTTAAACACCAGAATGTTCCAAAGCTATCTGCAGC
Organism: Aptenodytes patagonicus; assembly: GCF_965638725.1. Taxonomy (NCBI): domain Eukaryota; kingdom Metazoa; phylum Chordata; class Aves; order Sphenisciformes; family Spheniscidae; genus Aptenodytes; species Aptenodytes patagonicus. Next base: position 88,869,717 of record NC_134982.1, on the reverse strand, counting down.
AGCAAACTGCAAGCTGATAAAAAAACACCAGGAAAACACACGATTAGGTGCCAGCCACATGCCACACACAGCTGCTGAGCTCAGCTAGGATTTGTGTCACTTGGTCTGCAGTATCACCGAGGGACAGCATGCAAAGCCCTTCTCAGCAGAGCTGGAATAGAAACGGGGAATTGCAAACAGAGCCAGTATTCCTTAAAGAGGGGTTTAAAAAGATAGAAATGTTACGTAAAAGAAGACTTCATCTTAAGACTGAAGATCTCCAAGGTTATGAGCTCGGTTATTTTTATTACAATAATCAAACTAGGCAATACTCAAAATGGGCCGCTGGCAGTCACAAGAGCTAGTGAGCAGCATTCTGAATTAGAAATTGGATTTTTTCACCCCCAGGATGCAGAAACACAGTATTATTAATGAATCCATATGAACTGATACACACATTGTCATGACGATGTTGGCTACCAAGATGAATGGAAAATAAGATAGGAGGATAAACAAAAATCACCAAGTCAAGGAATTTTAGTAGAATTTTGGTTTTAAAATATAATCTAAGCATAACACTGCATAACCTTTGGGGGGGTATTGTTTTTTTTTTTCTTAGATCATTTTAGAAAAACTAAACATTGTTTTACTATTCCCACTTAAAAAGAGCCAGATTGGGGCATTTCTTTCTTCAGCATTGGCTCTTAACTCAGTATCTCTCAAAATTGCTTCAAAAGAGCCCCCTGCATGCTCTGGAGGAATGAGCACATTATTGTTCAATTAAAAAATATAATCTCCACCTTCGTGAGGCCTTGTCCTGCCTCACAGAGGCTTCCTTCTTGGAGAAAAAATGTTAGTTTTCTGGTGAGTTCAAGCACTTCTACTATGCAAAGCGTAACTGCAGGCACAGAGCTGACGTCTTCCAAAACCAGGAAGGTTTCTGAGCCTTAAAGAGCTCCCGAGGTGCTCACAAGGCCACCGACCTCCCTGCCTCCCTATGAGGTTCTTCCTTTGGCCGAAGAGACTTTGTCCAAAGTCCCAAGCTTTTGTGATTGCAGGTTTTCCTCCCTCAGGAAAACAAGAGCAGAAATGATGAGAATGAATACACTGCAGACCAACTCACTGAAAAAAGTGGTTCTGTACTTTCTGGAGACGGAGGTTTCTCCTCTACCCCCATTCCAAGAGCCACTACCTTCAGTGCAACACAACTTTGCCTAGATTTCAAACTGGGAGCATCTGCTTAAGTTGCAAAGCTCCAGAACTAGAGCTGTGAGAAGTACTGGCCGAGGGACTCATCCGTGAGACTCCAAGATCAGGAATAGAATTTTCTGCAAGATCTACCCCACATATCTAATCACTCCTGTAAAAAAAAAACAAACCCAAACCCAAAAAAGCACTGTTTTATACAAGAGGCTGACAGTAACAAATACGTTAGTCTAGAAAAGAAATGTCTTATGTAGATGAAATTATTACCCAGTATGTTTTATGTGAATTAAAAAAAATACATTGAGAAAACTAGTCATCAAAAAAAGGTAACAGATCAAGAACTCAGCAGAGGTCTCTGTAATGTTCAAGAACTCTGTGTTACTTAACACACTAGTTTCACTTTCTCCAAAGAAGAAATGAGAAGGAGGGATGATACTGACACTGCCACTTGTCACATGAAGATAGATCTTGTTTTCTCAGTTTGTTTTTGGATCAAACTTAAAACACTCAGCAGTTTTAGTTTACAGTAACTATTATCAAATAGTGGCATAACCTAAACAACACCTACCTATCTAATTTCTACTACTACATAAACAACAGTAATATACAATTCATTGAAGAGTATTATTTTTCCCATGTTTATTGTATCTGATATTTTAGCATCTCTTAGGTATCAAGTATAATAAACTCTTGTTGTCAACATGTTATTGATACCTAAGAACACTTCAACCAAGAAGTTGCTCTTACAGATCCCCACACCCTGACTACGCAATATTCTGTATGTGCCAGAGGCATACTAAGCTCTGCATTTGTATTCCAAAAAAATTATACGAGTTTTTGAAGCAGTAACAGTGTGGGCTGTGAGCAATGAAAAAAAAACAAACCCAACCCATAAGCAAAAATATAAATACAGAAGAACTTAGACACTACTTTAAAAGTCTGCTCTTCCTCATCCCTCTCTTCTTCAAGACTGCTTATGTCACATAAGCCACTTGTTGTGTAATGTGTTAAACATGCAGTCTTACCCACTGTCTAAAAAGACTGTTCCCAACATGCTAAAATAATTTTAAAAGCCAATTCACTACACACAGCTAGCTCTGGAGCTTCAAGCCTGCTGATGACAGGATCACGTCGGAAGCCCTGGAAGTCAGCAGCTTATATTATTTCAGCTGCAAAATTCCCAGAAGAGAGAAAAAAAAAAAAAGAGCTGAACATGAATGTAAATTAGCCTAAAGCAGAGCCAGTAGGAAAACAAAGCCAGTACGAATACCTAACTTACTTGGTGCACGCGTGCCTTCTGTTTCCAGCAGGAATACCAGGATACGGCTGTTTTTCACCCCAGCGCCGGAGCAGGCTGTGGTTTTGGTTTTCAGGAGGTGCCAGCCAAGCCCTCAGCGAGGCGGTGTGCCGAGTGGCGTGCTTCCCACCCAACAGGCACGGCCGCCCCACCTCCGGCACAGCCTGCCGGTGCCCGCATCCGGGAAGGGAACCGAAATAAGCAGGTTCAGGCCCCAACCGCGCCGTGAAAGCGCTGGTGCGGAGGCGTGCGCAGGAGCTCTGCCCTCTGCACCGCAGCGCCTCTTCGCATTCGGAGTGAAGAGATGATGAGCAAACCCCATCTCCTGCTTCTGAGCCCGCTTCTGGACGTGGCCTGACCAGGTTCCCCCACCAGACACAGCTGTCACCGAGCTGACGGCACAGAGAGTCACGCAGCAAAAGCAGGGACAAAATGCCTGCCAGGATGGTGCAACTCTGGGACAGAGCTACTTTTAGCTTTCAAAAAGCAGTATTTGTCTTCCAACTTTTGAGTTAGTAGCACTGGTGCTGAGGGAAGGAACCTACTCATTTCCCCTCAACAAGACTAATATTTTTATTAGAAGTTTATGAGACACCCCCTCCCTAAATTCAGACTGATTATCCAGACTCCCTGAGTACATAAATGTTATTAACCAAAAGAAATAGAGATGGTTGGACCAGTTAAGGCCACTGGAACTTGACTGATTAGGACTATTTTTAAGCATAACAAATCCAAATAATATATATTAATTTAGAATTTAAAAGGTGCTTCCTGCAATACCAACAGTGATCTGCTCTTGAATTTTTTTTTTTTTTGGCTATAGAATCAAATTCTCAATACCTGTAGTACGGGAGGAGGCTTTTGTATGTTTGTTTTTAAAGAAAAAGCCCCCACACCACTAACAAACCCTGCAAGCATTTTTTCATAATAGCCGCCCTTTATCTCAAGGGAACAAGAAGAAAAAGTCAGCCCTAGAAGGGAAGTAGAAAGGGGAAAACGCCCAAAGATACGACACAGACTGGTGAGGAAAATATCCCATTTTTGAGTGACGTACAGAATATTTTTTGTGCCATGATCGTATTATTTTGATCATTGCATAGTTTTACAAGTTGCAACTTCGGCAGTGGTCTCCAGATCAGAGGCTTCTTTTACAGCCCTACTTTTCAAACACAAAGATGACCTTGGGTGACGGATGCCACATCCCATAATGTTACATAAAGCCAGATCTTCCACACACGAGGCAGCTTCTGTACTCCTACAGCTTCCAATTTTTAATGCTTTGGTCTATTTTTAGCATGCCTCTGCTACCAAGAAAACCAGCGCTGCTCTCCACACAGACACAGTTCTTGTCATTTTCAGGTGCAGGGCTACATGCTGGCAACAGCTCTGAGAGCAACCTGTAGAACAGCCCCATGATTTGCCACGGTCTTGCTGCAAAACACCTATAAATTGAGGATCTGTGCACCATGACACACACCTACTCTAAGGAGAACATGAAAAGGAAGTTCTCAGCCCATTTAAGTATTTTTCTGAATAACCTCAAAATTTAGACATAGCCTTTCCAACCTTCACAATATGACTGGTAACACGGGAAGAAATTTACACATTTCCATGCACGTTCCCAGTCAGTACTGTGACTTCAGATGCCTTCTGTTCAAAAATGCCTTCCTTCACAATAAGGTGCCTGTGCAAAGCTCACAAAATAAAAATTTAGTGACAGCTAATAAGGTACGTAGCAGAAAAAAACATCCCAGCAAATATACTGACAGTAGGAATCACTTCTGATGATAATCTAGATAAACTTGTGACAGAATTTCCAGTCTGCTGCAGAAATAGTAGGGACTTTACTCAGATATTTAGTAATTGCTCTTTTTTTTCTTCCTGTTTTCCTGCCTGTTGCACAAGCAGATCAAATCCCCCTTTAAAACAGTGTTAATTCGGATGCCAGGTGAAAGTAACTAACCTTAAATTTCTTGAATCATTAAGATCAAGAAGCTTTCTCTGAAAATATTCAAGATCAGTCAAGTCTGAAATAAAAATAATTCTTACTGAATTTCCACTGTTGTTGAATTCTTCCAGCACTGCTTCAATAAATTGTCCATGACAGTAATATGGACAAACATTCACACTTCACTAAGCTATAGCAGTCAGCAACAAAAAGAAAATTATTACTCATTAAGAGCAATGCCAAAAACCTGTTACATAAAAAGCAGCAAAACATCATTTGGTATAAATAGAATTACCATATAAGAACACAAAGATCCAGAAAGATAGCTGGATCCAGCCATGTTCAAATATTAGTGCTCTCTATTAATAGCTATGATTGAACAGTGAGCTAGAAATTGGCTTTCCTGTGGGCTATAGAATTGGCAAAAACAATTTAAAAGGCTGTAAAAGAAAACACGGCAGTGCTGGTAGGGTACCTTCTGCAGAGGAAGGAGGTTGGTTCAGTTTTTCCTCTTCACTGCTGCCTGCTAATCACAGTAGTGATGACCTCCTGGTTTGTGCACCTTGGCAGTTAATGTATGCATGGAAGAGGCTGCTCATGAGCAACCAGTAAATAATCCTGGTGATCATAACCCTACCTGAATCTTAATTTTTCACTCCATTTGCCACAAGGCATGTGCTTTCTGAAGAGACCCTGGTACAAAATAACAGTCCAACAGGACTTCACATCAAAAAAGAAAGAAAGGCTTGTGATAGAAAAAAGTCAGACATCTGTTTCAGTTAAGTATCTTTAAATCGTTCATTTAGATTTGAGTCATACAGATACTGGGCACATCAAGGTCGCTGATTCAACTTTCTAGGTGCCCTTAACACAGGGAACACAAAAGCCATACAGATATGAAAGAGAGGAGACAAGAGAGGCCGCGCTTATTCCTTATACCACACGGACACATATGCATCCGAATAAAATCCCTGTAAGACGACACTGAGCAGAAGCAGTGAGTAAATACTGGCTGCAATGCCAGGAGCTTAAGAGTGAAACAATAAAGAGCACAGGGATAAAATTAAGACACAAAGAATGGCAGTTGAGATACACAGTGCAAGGAAAATGAAGCCAGACAGATAAGTGCTTGCTCTTAGGAGTAGTCCACATTACAGGATACCATCACAGGAAAATTACACTACCCACATATTAGCCAGGCATTAAGCAATGACAAGCATTCATCACACACAGGTTCCTCTATCCTAAACTCAGCAATACAGGCGACCCAAGCAGAACACAAGCCATCAGTTATTATTACTTACTAACTGAAGGAAAAATGACTTAGGCCATAACATAGAGGCAGCAAAAAACCCTCTGGCTATTAAATTTAGAGTGTATTTCACCACAGGGTAAGAGTAGGTTAAAAAAAATGAACAGCTCTAGCTGGAGCAACTTAACTGCCCCACCTCGCCTGCCTCTTCAAAGAAGTTAGAAATTTAGCTGGGATAAGGTACGTTAATTAACAGTATTATTGACCAACAAAATGATTAAGGAATCGAAAGAGATTTTGCACGTAGGACACATTAAAGCTACAGCAGGGAAAAAACTGAAGGAAGAAACAGCAGTCCCAAAGTTTTCTAAAAACTGGTGGAATATTTTTGATTGCATTAAAAGATTTGATCTATTTTTGCAGGAAAAGAGAACAGGCTGCCTTGCCTTTTCAAGAAATACTTCCTTTCCTGTAAAAAAAAAAAAAATCCCTGCAAAACTTTTCTTTTGAATAGGTATTTTTAGAGACAAAGAGAAAAAGAAGGTCAGAAAAGAATACAGCTAGCCAAATGGCTTAAAAAAGTATGGGTGGCACAAACTACAAGAACAGAACAATAAATCTCCAAGTTTTGCTCTATTTTAAGTAACACTACAGGATTGCAGGAGATTATTAAAATTAAAAGATATAATTAAGAGAAGGTTTAGCCTAACTGAAGAAAGGTAGTCGTGGCTGAATGGGAACTATAAAGGTTAAACTGAAAATAGCTATTGATTTAGAGTGAATATTAGACAGCATGAGGTAAGTATCTTCATAGTACATAATCTTTACCAATAAATCTTTTGGAATTTCACTGAAACTGGAGAAGCACCAAGTACTGAATAAAATACATAGCCTAAGTTGTCATAACCTAATATAAAGCAATTCCTGGCAATTACAGTTCTTATGCTTAATAGCATCACCGGAAATTGTACCTTGCACACTTAATGTAAGAGATACGCTTATAATAGAAAGGACACCTACAGAAAAAAAGACTTAAAGATGTTTTAGTTATCAAATTAGATGTGAGCTTCCACGGGACTACGCAGCTGGCGACTGACATGCAGAAAGATTGTACTCGACACCGTCCCACCCTGTACAGCTGTCATGGGAACTACATATGGACGACTACATCCAGCTTAACTAGCAGGAGAAAGGCCCTGGCGAACTGCAAAGAACAGAAAGAAAAGCAACAAAAACGTTGGGCCATCTTTAGTGATAGACAAAAGCATTGAAAGAAAGGGACAACAGGATTTATATCCTTGTGTCCTCCTTCATTGAGTAGAAAGGAAAAATAATTACTTAGGTAGCACAGAGGTATCTTTAGGAGTATTATTTTACAAAAGCATTGATTAAGAAAATAAAAAATGCCATTCAAAAGCAGAAACACTTCCTGTCGATAGGATCTTTGAAACGATGGGGTATCTCCAGATATGGAATACTGTGGTGGATTCAATTGACCCCTTGCCATACTTTGGTTCAGGCTGACTAAGGGACAACCAGCCTCACGTCCTGGGGGTGAACTGGCGAGCTGGAAAGCCCCTGGCTCACATACAAGGGAGCGAAGGTGTCTTGAAAAATATTTCGGAAGGTGGCTTCAAAACCCAAATGTGCAAGATAACCAAAGTACAGACTAAGATACCAGAGCTAAAACGAAGACATTTATCTTGTCTATGCTATTGACTAGCAGCCAACTACTTCACTCTATAAATATTATTATCAGGATGGGCCCAATTTGAGCACTCCCTGAATTGCAGCTGGACTGCACGCCAGGTGGCTCTCCCCTTGAGCAGGGATGCCTCTCAAGGTTTGAGATTCCTTAGCTGAGACTAAGAGATCCTTCCTTACCCAAGGCAGAGAGATCCCCTACCTGCGACAGATCCTTGGTAAGTGACTGATAGCATGGTGAATTAATGCTATGAAACATTACTAATCCATATAGTTAATGTTATTATAAACATTGTATGGATAATTCCATTAGACATAAACCGTTGTTCAAGTCTGAGACTAAGACCGGACCCAGCAGCACCTAGGCTCCGAAAGGAGTTTAGAAAGCAAGAGGGTCCACTCTGAACCTCGTGACTCAACAGGAGGGGCCTCTTACTCTTTGCATCTCCAGTCTCTGTGTGAATCATTCTAACTTGATTCTAACTCAATTTTCCTTTGTATGTTTCTTCCATGCAGTAATTAATAAGGTCAACCTTGCCATCAAACTTATTGAATGTTGTCAAACCACTGTTAAACTTTGTTAAATTCCATCAAACTTATTGAACTGTCAAATTATTATTTTACCTCAATAAAACATACTGCTGTTTCTCTCTTTTGAGCAAGGCGCATTCCACTCATCTGTGACAATATGCACCTAACAGTGATTACCAGCTACAGCCATCAGTTCACGTGTGACCACCATCAGAAAGTGTATTTTCAACACCCTATTTCAACACCTCGCAAGACCTGAGCACGTTTAATGTGATCCCTGCTTCTCTTCATGGAGTATCAACCGCACTCCAATATGCAAGTCATCTTTATAACGTCTCTTACACTAAGTTCCTGAATGACTGAACTGCTCCAGGGGTTATGAAAGCAAAGATGGTTAGCAGTACTTTGATCGCACCAGGTCCCACTGAGTAAACAGAATACAAACATACAAACAATATCTAAGGGTGAAAAATGAACCACAGCCCCATAAGTCAAATGAAGTTTGCCACTGATATCAATGGGACCAGGATTTTTTAAAGTAACTAGGAGACTAACAAAGAACACGTGAAAGGGGAGAATATTACCAAGTCTATTTCCTCAAGAAGTCAACGCTAGCATTCTGCTGACTTGTGTTCCTCTTTCATTTCGATTCACTACAATTTCTAGCAAGACATGAAGAGCATCTTAGTGTTGCTGAATGCTGGCAAACAAACGGTTTTCTATCCTGTTGCAGCGGATGAAGTCATATCATATCCTCTTCACTTTTTAAAAAGACCACTTCCTTACATGCATTACCTTAACAGCAGGAGGTGCTCCACTTGTCTGTGTTTTGGGGGGTTGGCTGACATTAGCACTTGCTGGTTTCTTCTACAAAATAAAAGAAAGACATAATAAACATCAGAAATGTTGATGAAGAAAAAGAAAAGCCAAGTAAAACTGTAAACCAAAAAAAAAAGTATAAAAAGACAGGTACACTAAAAAAAAGTCCATTAGAACATCTTATGCAAGGCAAGTAATCCAAAAATAAATTCCCCTATGTAGCTTTAATTCACACAGACTCATTTCAGACAGTTTTGCCCAGCCCAGAACAGGCTGAGTTCTCTTGCACTGTTTTATGGATGATACATAAATCTGTGCTATTTCCTGTGGCAGAGGGACTCCATTTTAATTAACAGTTAAAGCAACAGTAACCATATATACTTTAATGAAAAGTATCAATGAAAATAAGATGGGTAAGCTATTGCTGTACAGACATAACTTGAATGACAACAGAGAAGGTAACATTACACCTCAGGCAGGGAAGTAAAGATACAAAGCTAAGGGCAAAATGATGGCTTTTCTAGTTAATAAATATTCTTGCAACTGAAACAAAACCATGACATCCCCTTTGAACCTCCAGTTTTCAACCAATGCAATGCCATTATTACCAAGTACCACTAAGCACTGCAGCAAACACTCAGCGACTGCTGAAATCACATCTAATGAAGACTGGGAAAATAAGCCACTAGTAATGAACAGAGCAAAAAGCATCCGATTTTTGGAGGCAGCAGATGGGTAAGACCTATTCACTTTGGTAAGTGGAAGCTCAAGATTCACAATATAACTTAAGCATTCACACTTTAATTACTCTCTGCAAGCAGGGAAGTCTGCAGAATGACCAGAGATTCAATCAGCAAACTTGTATGCAAACTCAGAAGCACCAGTTTTCAATTGATGGGACACTAGGTACTGTAACAGACTGGGAGGCTCAGAGACCTCTGTCATTAAGGTAATTCCACCTCCTATTCTCTTTCTGATTTAGCTCCAAAACCAGGAGAGCATCTCGAATAAACAAAGCTGCACATTCAACTGTCAACCTCCAGTCAGAGCCTGGGGCAGCATACCACCAGCTGTGGCCATTTACATGAGGTTAACATCACACAAATGTGGCCCAACAGTACAAGCTGACACAAAGTGTGAAATTTATATCAAGATTTCACACTTAGTATTGGCCACACTGGAAACGATGACATCCAAGTAAGACTTCACAGTATGTTGCAAAACCCAAGTGTAATAGTGATTTTTCCTGTTAAAGGGATATTAGGAGCATGGCTGCCTCTGCCAGACGCTCCAGCCCAGGACCCTCCTGCACGGCTGCTGAAGTCCAGTGCTGCCCAGTACAGACCAGTACTCCCCAGTACAGACCTGCTCAGCCGCTGGAGCCCAGTCCAGCGCCCAGGGACCGGGGGTCTCTGCCCAGGCTGAGGGATGTGATTGCAAGTTCAACCAGCAGCAAAGCCAAGCACATATCCCAGAGACACACAGACACAGACAGACACACAGGACACTGACAGGGCCAGCTACACTGGTGTCAGCAGCACCCACCCCCAGCCACGTCCCCCGCTCTGGGGCTGGCAGAGGCAAGAGGTCACTAGTGCAAGCACACACTCGGCACCCTCTGGGCTCATGAGCAGATGCACAGTCACAGGTCCCCCAAGCACCGGCATGGCCCCTCTGTCCCGCAGCACCCCTGCCCAGACCCTGGCCCTCTGACCCCTGCCATGGGTCCCCTGCTCGCCGGCTGGTCCAGCTCAGTGCTTGCTGCAAACATGCAGCACTCACATATACGTCCCACGGGCACCCCACATGTGTGGTTCCCCCCAAAACCAGCATGGACCCTCCGCCCACCTGATACCCCTGCCCAGACCTGGGGCCTCCTACTCACCCACTGGTCCAAGCTTGCTGTTTGCCAGTGAATACACCTGCACACCCCATGCACAGCTGGTTTGAGGAGGACACAGACGCTTGCCCCCCGGCAGCAGCCGGCACCAGGCACTGGGCTGTGACCCCTGCACATCGCCCCACCAGTTGGCACGGTCCCACTGACCCCCTCCAACATCCTGGACCCTCAGGCTTCCAGCCTCACCCATTGCAAAGTCCCGGGTTGTGGCAGTTTCTTGAGAGCCCATCCACTACCGTGACTGACCAGGTGACTGGTCAGCCCTAGGGGACAATGCTCCTGAAGGCAGGTGATGGAAGTGTGATGCGTGACACTTTTGTAGAGACAGTACCGAGATGCAGAATGCCTTGGCTTTTATCTCTGATGTAGTGCATTAAAGACTCAGTGATAAGCATTATCCACAAATGCTTCAACTTTTAAATAAGTTATTAAGTTGTTGAATGAACACAAAATTTTAAGTGCTACCTTTCCATTTTCAAAAAGAAAGGAAAAAAAAAATCATCAAAAAAAGAGCAGACCTCTGAAGAGCAATCATTATTCAGGATATGCTTTCAGTATCACAGCTCTCGATTTCCACTTCAAGCTCAGCTGAAAACAGTCTTTGGCTCAGGACCTCATGGTCCATGGTGTTCAGGACTTACCTTTGGTACCTAAGACTATGTCTAACATAACTGTGATGCTCTGAAAATCCACAAATAAAGTACTGTTTTGCAGAAGGAGTTTTTATGACACCTACCAGCATACTCAAAAATTTCAGGCACGAGGCTAGCCTTTCTTTTTCCCCCAGTCTGAACTAGAAAAAAAACCTAATAGAGCAAAATAAATCCTTGTGCTGAGCATGAACTTATGTTAATCAATTAAAAAGTATAAAGAAAAAATTGTTAATGCAAACATTTCTCTGTTTCATGGTAAGTGGAACAGCAATAAAGGTACAGGTAGGAGAGAGAGAAAGAAAAAGAAGCAAATAACTTCTTTTCCTCTGGAGTAGAGAAAGACTATCTGGAGATAAGCTATGTGGAAAGTTAAGCCACAACATCAAATCAGTATTCTTTACTGAATACTGACCACAATAGGCTAAATAGAGTAATACATTTCAGTTCCCAGGGTATCTTTCAACAGTAACTTCTTTGGTATCTACCCCTTAATACCTTTGTAAAAGCAGAAAAACTGGCCACATCATGCTACTAGGTTCATCCTTCTTTTACGCTTATTGAAGTAATGATGTTATGTGCTTCCCAGCATCCTCCCCACAATGCTCCCTCCAGGCAAACCAGCTCTGACACCCTTTATCAACAAATCCATCAGAGCTGTTTCTATCTTCTCCCCCTCCAAGAAGTGGAAGAGTATTTTTTTTCTGTGACAGTCTCAGACACAATCAGCTGAAGAATCACCTCACAGCTGAACACACACCTCACTTCCCAACCTGATAATAACAGAGCTGATGAATTATCAAAGCATAGCTTCTTTATGAAATGAATTAGAAGAATCAAAAGCCTGTACAGAATTGTGTGTGAAGGAATAAAAGCTATGGCATACAGGTGCTTATAATCTATTCTTCATTATTAGCAGTGGCTTCAAAACAAAAAGCCAAAACACTGTTTCAGAGTGGAATATTAATTCCCCTGTGTTTAGTAAAGGGGAGATAAAACACATATCCCTTTGATATGTAGATTTTCTGAGTGAAGACATGCATTAAGACTGGTGTCTAGAAATATGGATTAAATGTTCATTTTGGACTATAACATTAGTGTTCATTTTAATATTGCAATGATAATGTGTATGATACAGTTGTTTTAAGAAAAACAAAAATCACAAGAGGAAAGAACGTGCAATCTCTGTTCTGGAAATGCTTTTGACAACCATAAGCAGCATTTCAGCCTCCACCTTTGAATCTTTCACTCAAAAATTGCTTGAGCAGCGATCACAATTTCTTCCTATGGTTGAAAGAGCCTCACATCACAACAGCTCCCAACGAGTACCAAAATTTAACTGAAATAATGTTATTTTTCAACTACCTTTTGCATCTTAGTCAAGGAAGAACCAAAACAGAAAAGGAAGATGGGCAAACAAGCCAGTGCTGTACTCCTCAGCACCCCTCTGCTCCTCCACCGAGGATGGATTGGGGCCACACTCCCCTGTGGCCACCAGGTGCTACCGGTGCTGCGGGGCGGACACCCCTGCCAGCCCCACAGCACTCGGTGCAGGGGGGGAAAAACAAACAAACAACGCCATTTAAAATAAATAATTTGTTAGCAAAGTAGAAAGAAACCTCACAAATGCTGCAATCAAAGTTACTTATGCACCTCCATAATTCAGACCAGTAGTGGGCACCCCAATGGCTTTTTACCAGTCATAATGTCTTTACTCAGCATTATGCCCCTGGACTCTTGAGTAACTCTAATGCTCTTTCTGGATACGGAATCCTGCACAGCAAGCCTCAGGATTAAAAGCTATCACAGAAAGCCTGATGTTAGAGCAAAGAATCAATTCTAAAAGGATAGTAATGCCAGCTTTGCCTGGAGGGAGCATTGTGGGGAGGATGCTGGGAAGCACATAACATCATTACTTCAATAAGTAATTATCACTGCCATCCTTTCAAAGTAAAGAATGTATTTCCTCTTAAGTAAAGAATAAGCTGAGTGAGCAGCACATATTTTGTCTACACTGCTGTAAAGCATGACTTGAAATGGCAGGACGCGTTAGGGATGGTCTTGTTTCATACCGTATCTGGTAAAACATGGCCCCACTCTAAGCTGGGGCTTCAAATTCCTAGAATACATGGCTCCATCTTCCTTTTAATACCGCACTTTACATTCAGACACCAGCAATGCACAGGCTAGATTTTTAGACCGATACAGAAGCTCTCCTTGGTATTTCCCTCTACGGAAGTAAAAAGAAAATACGTCCTTCCAGATTATGCGCAGTTAATAACACAAGCACGAATCCATTCAAAACAGAATAGGGGGGTTTCAGAGCACAATCACACACAATGGGAGTGTTTGGTTTGCATCGATCTTACAAATTACACACATGGTTATGTACTAAAGCACACCGCACCCCCAAGGGCAGCCCTCTGAAGGGACAATACTGAAGACGGTGTTCAAGAACAGGACAGCAGGACCATGCAACTCATTGCAACACAAGACCTGCCTTACTGAGTCTAGCCAAAGTTTCACATAACCCTGTCTCTAGCAGTAGCCAACAGCAGATATAAAAGAAAACAAAAACAGTGATGTAGAAATAGGTCAGGTACATGTTGATACTCCTTCCAAATACTCTCTCAGATTCAAACAATTTGTGGCCCAGGGACTTCTTATTTCAGTGTATTTTATAAACTGTCCTGGGTTTCTCTTCAGTGATTTTGTCCCATCTCCCCTTCAAAGTATTTATATTTTAGCATCCAAAAACTTCTAGAGCACTAATGCCTTGATGGCATACAAAGTCTAAAGCGATCTGAAATTGGTGAAAGGGCAAACGTAAGCTGAAGATGATGTCAAGATGAGGGGTAAAGGAAAACCATACCAGCTGTCTCTCACCTGCTAACACTTTACATACAAAATTGCCAAAAGCCTTGGAACATCAGGAGGGAAAGAGAAGAAAGGAAATTTCCTATTTCATACACTTTGCAATGGCATGCTGAAAACACATTGAGTAAGGACCATGATGTCAAAACACAGTGAGAAAACAGAGGGACAGATATGGGAAAACAGCAGTACATCACTCACTTTTACTGGGTGGCAGGTGCATCCCAGCTGCAAACATATGCAACAGCTTCTAGTGCATGAGCAACCACCAATTCTAACAACAATCATCTCTTTTCTGTTAACATCTACCATACACACATCCACAAGGAACGAAAACACTTCATTAAAGCTGATTTAGATTCTCAAGAAGTGTCTGATTCTCCTTAGAATGTGAATGCAACAAATATAAGGTTCTGAAAACCGAGACATGAAGAGTTAAGGTATATCCCTGTGACTTGAACCTTTGCCTGTGAGCAGTGCCCAATACAACCATAACACACGCGCACTTTCACTGTCAACTACACTGATAAAGAACTGCTGATATCTTCTTTCGATTATGTATTCTAACATACCTGCAGTTTCCAACTCTGTCCCTCCAGCAAATCTTTTGCCTATTTCTAGAAGACACCATGTACAGATACACATTCAGTTGCTCATCATTAGATTGACAGATTATGTGTATCTCAACCCAAAGCTGACCACTCCTGTTGCAAGTCGATCCCCCAGTCTGTCTAGACTTAAAGCTTGAGTAGCACTTCTGAAATGAGGCAAACCAGTATGACGGTATCTCTCCTTTGCTAACATACATTAAGTAATGAAATGGAGGAGATCAATCTTTCCAAGAGCAACATGGCCCTGTGAAGCAGGATATCACAGTCCTTTCCCTTCCAAAACCCTTCCACAATACCTCTCTCCTGTGCTAGATGCAATGGCACTGAGTATTAGTGCAACCAAAGGGCTTCCAAGTAACTACCACAGACTACTGTGAAGGATCAGGGTTAAAGTAAAACAGGTATATAGCCTTAAGGCCACATCTTAAGTTTTTGTTTTCAGAAACTGAACAGACTAAATTTAGTATTCTAGAAGGAAGAGTCGGAACCTTAGAACTGCGGCAAGCTTTATGTTTCTGGCCACTGAGTGGAAGAGGTCAGAGTGGATCCTTGGCATGAGAAGCAGGGAAGGACTGCGTGCATCCTTTACTTTCCAAGCTAGACAGCCATCAAGCAGAACGGAGGTTGCTGAAAACAGCTGCTGAACTCACGTGCTGTCTGTCTCTTCCAGCCAGTCAGCAAGCTCTAGCTGTGTGACTTCAGTGTCAGCCACTCCAGCGTGGATTTTAGAAGCTTCATTTTCAAGTGAGGAGCAGACACAAGCTGCAGCTGCCAGCCATGCTACCAATACCATGCAGGAAGGGAAGCCTGCTCTATGATTCAGAGGGAAAGGCTCACTGCCTTCAGGGAGTTCATGGCTTCCCCTCCAAGCTTTGAGGACACTGTTTATCACACAGCTGTGTGGACCAGCCTGGTACTTGGTGACCTGGTTTCTTTTCTCTCCTACTGAGCAGTTGGATGACCTTAAGTAAGGCAATTCCAGCTCCGTGCTTCAGCACCTCCCCTTCCCCACATTTTATCTATGTCACTCAGATAATGTGTCTAGTCTCCTTTATACAACGCTTTAAGATCTAAGGAAGAAAGTACTGCATGATAGTTAAGCAGTAAGTCACTGGAAACTTAAAAAGTAAGTACTTCCTGAAGAAACAATCTTATGAACAAACGTCTGTTGGTACATCATAGATAAAGTGCACATACTCCCTGCTATGATTGTATGCAATTCCGAAACTATAGTGTTATTAAACAGATCATCTTCACACTGGTAACTCCTAACCCTTTTAAAGCATTATTTTATTGTATTATGATGCTAGAAATGGAAAAAATCTTATGGAGCCATTTAATCTCCTCAGCACCTCTGTGCAAGTGCATGTCTTACCAAGCAGGTTGCTATTTACAGTAAACCTGCTGTGGTTTTTTCAAGCTACTTTTAAGTCTCCAAGAAGGAAAGGCTTAAGAAGCCTATTCTACACTTTAGCAATACTCATTTTGAGTTCTCCTTGATGTTGTGGCTAATTAGCATCTGCTACTCAAACCTGTGTCGGACCTTTCCTACCTTTACTTTTCAAAGCTTTACTCTTCTCTCACTCCTTCAGGACCATATACCCGAAGAATCTGAGAGATAGAGTCGTTTATTGTTATTTTTAGCTAAACAATGAGCATACCGGCTTTTACAATTTTCCCTTCAATATGAATATGAACTCTTCAAAGACCTTCGTATTTCCTTGTCATTTTTATAATGCATTACCAAACCTTTTTCTAGTAGGGAGGTGAACAAACTCAATATTCTAGACAAGGTTGTCCACAGCTATCTACAGATAAGATTATAGATTTCTGCTTTAAAAATTGAAGACTACAGGAATAACCTCTGACTTTTAAACAAAAATATAACACTGCAGACTCTTGGGAAAGCTGTACAAAGATTTGAGTTGCTACCTCAACTGCTTAAAAAAATCAGAGAGTTTTGGAGGTAGATGTGAACCATGGTGGAGCTGATGCCATTCAATGGGCCTAAGGAAAAGTGTTTTCATCTACTTTCACTTTTAAGCATTGTAAAGTCAACAGAACAAGTCAAATACACAAAGAAATTCACAAGAGGAAACACACATGCAGTATTCTAAGGACTCAAAAAGCAAACGCATCAGGACAATAAACTTAGTAACAGCCGCCTTTTGCTAGCTAGAAACAGATCTTCTCAGCAAGAGGTCAGAAACAGTAACTCCACAACCCAAACTACAGGCTTCAACTCCCACCCTTCCCACAAAGAAGTCAGCACTTCTATATTAAAAGCAACAACATGCAGTCAAAGAATTTGGCATTAAACTAAGAATGTCTAAGAGAATAATGCTATTTAAGAAAAAACTAAACTGTCTAGAGAGGCAAGGAGGAACATGTTCCCAAGCTTCCTTGGTATGTGGACAGGAAAGAAAGGTAATTGCTTTAATCATCTACTTCAGAGGATGGTAATAAAAGCATTCACTGGCCTTGATTTGCAGTGCAGTTAAACACACTGCAGCTTAGACAAAGTTATTTTCCAGATAGCTTCTGCTATGAACAAAGTATCAGGCACACCAATTTCTGGCTTCCCTATATCAATGATTGACATTTGAAGCCAACAAGTAAACATCTAGTAACAGACGTTTCTACAAATTCTTCTCTTTCTGAATCTGCTGTTGGCCTTCCTTGGGGAAGCACTGCTCCTGCTTGCAATAGCAGAGGCTCTTGGGGAACTAATGATCAGTACTGGCACTCACGTCCTGGCTTGGACGACACCTTCTCTTTGCGATACAAGGACCTACCTCCAAGTGGCTTACAGGGCTTGGAGCTGCTGAGAGAGAGGTGACCCTTCAAAGTACTGTTCCTAACACTGCCCACAACCCATACAGCTTCTGATTGTTAACAACAGCCGCTATGCTCAGACTGTAAAGTTGCTTGTGTAAACTCAATATTATAACCCAGCAGGGACTCTTGAACTGTAAATACCAGTTCCTCAGGAGGCAGTATCTTGAAAAACAAGTATTTTTTCTAAAATACAGCACTGACCACATATTTGCAAGTGTGTCAGAAGATGGCCCAGATGTGCACCACCTATGTATGAATTTGGATTTTTATCTTTGGAAGAAAAGCCAGGATGCAGACAAGGTGGAAATCGTCACAGTGCACTCACTTCATCTGTACTTCTGAACAATTGAAAAACCGTGACTATCAGATGTGTCCCACAGTGTACCTGCACTGCAGAATAGACACATCCACTGTGATCATTTCCACCAAAACTAACATGAAGTATTTGTGAAACGATGAACACAGCAAAGCAATATTTTCTGTAGGCTGCTCAGCAGCACAAGACAAAACTATACTATTATTCCTGGAATGAATAATGAGTGACTACAGTCATCAGTTAATTATCTGAAAACTACCATTTTGCTATCAAAAGACAAAAATCTGCATAGGAGGAAATTCATTACAAACTTTTCTTCTTAATACGTTCAAACACTTGAATTTACCTCTGCCGCTCCTGCTTTTTTCTCTCCCGATTTGGAAGGATCTCCACTTGCCTTCTTGTCACCATACTGCAAATAGAGAAAATAGATGTGTAGTTATTAAGATCTTAAATTATACCTTCTATGTAGAGAAATTCCCAAACATCTTAGTGTATCTATAATTCCTTTCACCTATGACAATACGACAGAAAGGAACATTGTAAGTTTTCCTTCTCACTAATGGACAGGATTTCTAAATGACCTGCTTGATAACTTCAAGTGAAATCACAGTCGGAAGGTCACGACTTCCAGGGCAGTACATGTAACATGACTGTTCTTGTGAAAAGTTCTGGAAGATACTAAGCTTATCACTCTTTCCTCACCAGCGCAGCACTCTCTGATACTTGCTTCGGAAACGCTGTCAGTCCCATAGGCCTCAGCAGAAACTGAACAGCTCTTCAGAGACACCAACACGACATGTGCAATCATGAGCATCCACTCCAACACCTGAACTTTCCTCAGACACATTAAAATGCCCATTATGCCCAGCCCTCCTTACCTGGAAGAAAGCTGTTACTATGATTCCTAGAATTCTGCTGCTGATATACAAAAAATAAATGCTGTAACAGTTCAGGCACAGGCGCACATTAAGAAATACAGTTCTTCCAGGTTTCCCAAACCTCCTGCATCTTTCATTCCCTCCAAGACTTTAAGCTCTTGCTTTCATCTAACCTGATGTGCAATCCCATTTGCTCCCCATGTTCGGCAATATACAGAAAGACACAGTTTGTTCAGTATGCACACTGGCATCCAGCGCATGTTTTACTCTCTGCATCTCTGAAAAGTGGTGAATACATTCCCTCAAAAAATCTTTTTCAAAAGCATATTGTTTAATCTTTCAAATAAAAAGTAAAAGGCAAGAAATTTTACCATGAATATAAAAGGCAACATAATATAGCTATTATCCAGTATCTCAGCTAGTGTAACTTCCCACAGCAACTGAGACATCTGGGAATGAGGGTTCATGTCTGGTTGTTTTGTTAAGTAAAGACAGGAGATGATTTGAGACCCATTTATTCCCTTCTGTTTTGAGGACTGAGCAGCAGGAGGTAAAGTTTGCTAACCCACTGAAATAATGAGTTCCTACACATTTTTCTTTACATGGCTATAGGGAGAAAAACTTGTCAAGTATCTTAGTCATGCCCAAACTCATTTTAAAAACTGGGATTATTAGAGGTTGTCTAAAACAGTTTTTGAATTTTTTGTCATGTACCACCATAATGGAAACAGATTAGAGATACGCTATTTTTTTACTTTTAGTTTTATTTGTTCATTCAGCTATAGTATTCTCCAGCCTGTCTGCTGATGTGCAGCATCAGTAAGCACGCTCTTGCTGACAAAATGGTAACTCCAGAGCCAACACTGCTATAAGGCTCAGGAGCTACAGCTCCTGCCCAGCAAAACTCTGTTGTGTAGACTGGGCTCTCTTCCTAAACGGATACCCTCAGCATCACAACACTCTAAAAGCCAAGTGCTACCCTGAATCCAGCTAATTCAGCTAATAAAGCAAGCACGTCTTTCTGTACATTGCACGTATTTTACTGCTTTTATTCATTTGCTTCTTCAAATTTGGATATAGCTTTAAAAGCAGCAACACCAATTAAAACCCAGGGGTTTTTTTCTTTTATTAAACCAAGTCACAGAATGCAGGAGCCTTACTTGGTTCCTACTGAGTGTGCCAGACTTTTACCAGGGCCAAATCCGGTGTTGCCCTCCCTCCCTAAGTCCCCCTCCTCGTCTTCACACCAAGGAAACCTGTACCAAACAGGACACAGCACCAATAGGGCACCCAGTCCCAGGACTACGAAGAGGGGGATACGCTGTGTCCCAGCGGGTGGATGGAGCTCGGAGTGTCCCCTCTTGGGTGTCAAGGCGTCTGCGTTTGCCAGCCTTGGCAGACATTTCTCCTGTTTTCGCATCCCTAGACCAGGCGGTCAGGTACAGTGGTCTGTGCTGCCTGCCAAGCACCTGGGAGCAGACAGAAGACAGGACAAGGGGTCTAGGAGGATTCCCTCAACCACCCTTCAAGCAGAACATCAACCCCATGTCTCTGAAGGACCCCAGGGCGGCTTCACTGGTCAGAGAGGACAAGGAACAAACCAGGACAAGGACCACAACCTTGCCACCCCTAAACTCAAGTTGGAGAGAGCTTAAATGCATGCCGTCTTCCCTCCAGAAGGCTATGTCAAACAGCACCTATAATAATGAGACTTTGACTTAAAGGCCAAATACTGCTTATTTTAACCATGGGAACAAAGCACGTATGGCCCGACCAAAGTAATTTTTTATCCATTAAGTTGGAGTCACGCACTGTGTACACATTAAGCACTGATACTCTCTGACCTCAGATAATAAAACAGCCTATGAAAGTATCAACTCACTTGAAAGTCTGCCATCCTGGGGAGGTAACCTTGGAAAGCACAACTTCCTAATACACCTTCTGAGAAGACCATGCTGGTTCCCTGAACAGCTGATGCTTAACATATGAGAAGTGACCCTGTTTCAAAAATGCCCTTCAACAGCTCTTTTCTGCTCAGTATTTCCAAGCTTTGAACCGTTTAGTAAAAAAATAAATATATAAATAAAATAAAGCCAATAAATCAATCTGCTTAGCAAGAGACTAAGCTCAGGTCTTCTGGGACAGTATGCATACATTGCTCCTTTACATTCCCAAGTGGATGACAGAGTTGACTTTTCCTTTGGGCACTCTTTCCTTTTTCTGCTCATCTTTCCTTACAATGCCAAAGAAACATATCCACAAGCAAGCCAGTGGACAGGAGCAGCTCCAGCTCTGTCACACAAACAGTGAGCATACAGTTGAAGCTACATGTCTAGTTTAAATAACGAGCTAACAACAATTTCTTATACTTGTTAAGTTGGCCCAAAATATTTTCCAACTTCACTAACTAAAAACAAAACATGCAAACCCACCCATAATCACATCTTCACAAAATGCACAAAGAAGTATCATGCACAAGAAAGTTTATCCTGAGATCTTCATCCTGTTCTACAGTGCACAGATGTGTCACGGACGCTATGGTTTTATAGACAGACCTTTAACTTCTGATTCAAAGAGCATTCATCAACTGGAAAGTAACTGGCCTAGGTGAAAAGCACAAAGCAAAATACTAGCAACTGAACGCACAACTGCATTCTCAGCCCGCGCCTGCGAAAGACCAGACCTCAACTGAAGGTCTTGCTTCAACAAATTCCTTCTAAACCTCGGGAGCCCCATCAGCATTAACGAGCCTTTGGTTCAAAGCCATTGCGCAGCATCTCAGAGGACTGCAGTGATGACACGCTCAGTAACTGGGTGAGAAGGGAAGTCTCCTTGCAAGAGTCTCAGCTGCAGTCAACCAACTTTGCATTACAGATATTAAAGGAGACGTATCATTTTATGCGGATAGGAATCCGACCTTCGTTTTCAGTTGAAATTGGGAAGAAGACGGAGATCTTTGATGCTGCTCAGGAAACTGCCAGATAGAAAGGTGTCAGAGCAACTACAATCACGCAGTGTAAGGAATGGACAGGTGAAAACTAGATTCTTCTTACAGCCATCCCACTCTGCTTTACATACACCAGCCAGCAAAAACCTTGGTAGAGCAACCAGTGAACCTCTTTTGCGTCTGTTCCTCTCTCCCACCTTTCTGCTTCGCTTACTCATCCTTCAGGCCACAAGGTCTTCCTGGCAGAAACTGCCCTGTGTGACACACGTGCATGGGACAAGAGAGTACTCCAGCCTCACGTGGAGGCCCGCAGGTGCTGCTCTGGTCCCAACAACTGTAACGACGGGTTTCCAACGGAGCATTTGCAGGAGCGGTTTCCTTACCTGATCACAGGTAGTCACATTGTCTTAGTATCTTTTCTTACCCTGGATTCAGTGACCCAGGACTACCGAGGCCTTTAAGATTTGTGTCATCACTTAGTGCAGCAATTCCCAAACTTTCCTCTGTGTGACTTTGTGTCACCTCCACCACACTGTTATCACTGATTTGACGTGACACAACGAATGATACTTGAAAACATTACTAAACCCCGACCCAAGCTACTTCGAGCAATTTGAAAGTACAGTTATGAATTCAACAGATTTCATCTACCCGATTATATATTTAGGAAATACATTAAAGTGTTTTTTTCTGAAAGCCACCTTACACGATGCATACTTTCTGCAAAACTTTAACAGAATGCAAACTTTTTTTCACTACTCCACAGAGAGACCAACTGTTTCCTCATATGACTAATAAATTACAAAGATGACTTTTCAAAGCAATTGCAGGTTCGTCACAGTAATGAGTAGCGACCTAAGTCCAGCCAAACCACACGGAGCCATCAGAGAGCTGTGGTTTACTTAGGGAGTATCTGGCAAGCGAAGACTATTCCTGGCAACTCCACCAGCTACCTGCAGTTAATAACATGTTTCTGAAAAAAGGCACACTGAGGAGTTTTTCCAAAGCAGAAACAATCCCATATAAATTCTGCCTGATGTTGCAAACTGCCGTGTTTTGACCGAGCGGTACAGTTTCGTCAGCTAGCGAGCTTGCATTATTCAGAAGATTACGACAACAGCCAACAGCAAGAAAAGGCCCGTTTTTCAGTGTCGCTTGTAAAAGACCGCGGAGGGATTACGGCAGCAAATCCAGAGAACACCAAGTTCGCATCTGACCTGAAATACACTACGCGAGCGTTTAAAAAAAGCACTGGTTTGCCTCCAGTCACCACAAAATCCTTTCCTTATCCCTTTTTAAGCCGTAGTGCCGGAGAGGGGAGCCAGCCTTCGGGGCACCTCGCCCGCGGGAGCCCTCCCCACCCTGCTCCCGGCCGCTCCCCCGGTCGCCCCCGCCCCCCGAGGGGGGCCCAGGCTCCCCCGGCCCCGTCCAGGCTCACCCCCCGGCTCCGGGCCCCCGGCCGCAGCCCCGTATTTACCATGGCGTACCACCATCGCGCGAAAGCCATGGCGCTGCCCGCTGCCGCTGCTCCTCACCGCCCGGCACGGCGCGACCCGGGCCGCGCCCCGGGAGCCGCCTCCGCCTCAGGGCGGCACCCGCCGCGGCAGCGGCCTCCCACCGCCGGGCCCCACAGCAGGGCGGCGCCCGCGGCCCCGCCGAGGCTGTGGAGCGCCCGGGGCAGCGCGCCGCGGCCCGCCACCCCCCTCCCCCCCCCCCCCCCCCGCCGCCGGTCCCACCCCACCTTACCGCCGCGGGCGGCTGCCTCCCCGTCCCGGGCTGCGACATGGCGGCGGCGCTCCCTGCCGCCTGCCCCGGCGCTGCTGCAGGCCCCGGGGAAGCCGGGGGCGGCCGGTGGAGGCGCGCAGCGGTCCCAGCGCCACAGCCGTCCCGCGCGGCGGCCGGTCCCTCCCCTTCCTGCCGGGGCCGGGCCGGGGCCGGGGCCGGGCCGGGGCCGGGCGGGGGGGCCCGTGGGGGAAGCGGGCTGCCGCGGGCGGCTGTGATTGGGGCCCGGGCTGAGGCGGCCGGGCGGGTACCGGGCGTGAGGCGGCGGCCCCCAGCGCCCCTCGCCCTGCGAGCGCCGGTGGCAGGACAGGTTTTGAAGTCGGTCACGTATCCCGTGGGTCGGTGTGGTGTTAACGTTCACGTCTAGAGCATTTACCGCAGCTCGGGTTATCAAATGGAAGAGCTTTCAAGGTCTGGCGGTTTTTTGAGTGAGCCCCGAATGTCCCCGTCCATGTGAGTCTTTACACAAATGAGCTGCCCAGGAATGGGTGATGGCTCTTCCGAAACACTGCAGGAACAGGTAACGGTCAGCCAGAGCTGAAGGAAGGTTAAGCATGAACAATCACCCTGATCAACAGCTGGAAAATCCTCCGTGAGTAGGGATGGTGGAATCCTGAGCCTGCTTTGGGCAAGTCTCCTGTCCGTGCGGATGTGTAGCTGGAATGATAAATTCATCATTGACCAAGAGCGGTTCTCTGAGGCCACCTCGGTAAAGAAACAAACTGCGGCTGAAGTAGTGCGGCAAATATTGTAAATATTCTTGAAGCATTACAGCAAGAACGATGTGATTAATAACGTGAAGTCAACCTCCAGTGAAAGGGGTTCAAAATGCAACAGTTGCCTGGCTGTGTGTAGGTGCACACACACTCATACACGGAGGTTGTGTGCGGGAATTGGCATGCTTGACCAGCTTTGTCTCGCCCAGATCTTCTTTGTGCGCAGATTAAGTAAAAGAAATAGGCGTTTGGGGTGTTCTGTGCTAGGGGATCCCAGGTTTAGGCTGGCTGTGTGGAACAGCCATTGGATGAGTTTTATCACTCCAAAGAGGTCCCAGCAGCGGTGGTTCCTGGACACAGGCACGTGCGAGAAGGCCGTGTCTATCACCAGGAGGAAGCAAAAGTGTCTGAGTCTTTAGGGAATGCTCGCCACCTAAGCAGCTACTCCTTGCTTCCTCCAGGGAAGAGGCAGTAGGACTATGCCGCTTACTGGGAACTCTGTAAACCCAATTAGTGCTCGTGCCCTGTCCTGTCAGGAGGCGAGTGGGCGAGGGTGAACTCCTCGAGGCCTTGGGGAATGGCTTTTGCCTCCAGAGAGGAAGGACGATTCAGACGCGTTGTCTGCCTAAAGCCATCCCTGCTCTTCCTGTCTGATTAGCTCCGTGCAGATTTATGGCTGGCCTTTGAAGTGTTTCAGCCTGTGACATGTATGTATTTTGCATTCCACTCAATGGGTGACCTGCCCAAAATTTTAAGTACCCAGCCCTTACCCAAGCTCTGTATTGCATCTGGGCGTGGAAGCGTAAAGCAGTTACATGGGACCAGCTTATAAGGCTGTGCATCTAGGCAAGGTGCTTCGGGGGAGACGAAGGGGAGAGACGTGCTTAATGCGTGACTTTTACAGAAGGCTCTTGCGTACTGTTTTATCTGGGGTCACTCTGACAGGTCTAACAGCTTGTACTGCATTCCTCGGCTGCAGGCAGCAGACCCTCCTTGCTGACACGGAGCTGCAGGAAGCCTTCAGTGTGCTTCACCCCCTCATTGCTACGTGCCTGATGACAAGCAACTGGAGCTGTCAGTAACTGAAATTGTGGAGTTGCACGGTAACGAGGCAGTAATACGTGAGACCTTTGGCGATGTCGGTCTGTGTCATGCTGGGTGTTGAGGGTTCTGCTGATCCAGAAGCACATCACCAATTCTAAGCTCTCCTAGGAAGAAGCCAGGTATATAGATGAGATTTGTACACTGGACAGCTGCAGGAAGGAGGTGAGCCGTCCAGCCACTCACTCCAGTTCCGCAGCCGCTGCGTGCTTCTGCAGTGTTTTGGAAACCGACTGGGCTCCAGCCTTGCAAGGAAATCTTGCTTTGGGGCGAAGGGGTTGGCACAGTTGTTTCTATTAGAAGGCTCCTCGAGTTTGCCACTGCTTTAAGAAGCCATTGTTTATTGGCAATTTCAGCATAAATTTATTCCTAACTAGTTTACATTACTTTTATATGTAAAGGATGTAGACAGGGGATTGAAAAGCAGATACTATTTCCTCTAACAGAAGTGATCTCAGCTGATGGGTGCCTGAGTCAGCTCTTGAACTGCTGCAGGCCTAAACACCACTCCAACAGTTTGCTCATTTGGGTAAGGATTTGGGTATTTGAGTGGAGGAGTTGCTAGTAATTATCCAAGTCAGTCTGACACTTACTATCTTTAATCAGGAAAAAATAAGTTTTTCTTGCAGCTTTCAGTAGCGTACAGGTGTGTAATTTCAGAGTTACATTCTGTTTTCTGTTGCATTTTCTACTTATTCCTTCACAGCATCTGCAAGTGAACAAACCCACTAAAGCCTGCTGAGGTTTTATGTGGCATTGGTAGTGGAGTTCTGCACAGGGCTGATCAGAAACAGATGCAGGAGACGATGGATAGTCCAGACATACGGTTTGTTCAGTCTATACTGGTTGGAGCAACAGCAGGTGGCCATGTCAGGAACACAGGTTCTTTACTGTGATAATGTGTACTATAAACAAGTATTTAAAAACATTTTGTATGCTTTTAATAGTCATGTAGAGATACGTTTCATGGATACATTTACATTTAATTCAAGGTATTGGGAGCCTAAAATTGGAATCCAGAATCACGGACTCATTTTTCCCTGCCATACTCCGCCTCCAAAGGGCACCACTTGATGTCAAATGCCTCTGAATAAAAAGGTGCTCAAAATTCTGGCAGGACTGGATGAAATTTTTGCCAAGCATACATATTTTATTAGTATAACTTGCATAATAGTACTACTGCAAGCTTATGAGTCATTCACCAAATTTACAAAATAAAGTACAAAATCTCTTGTGTAATTGGATTTTTATCTAGGGTAGTTTAAACTAGACTTAAAAAAAGTCTAAAAGTAAGTATAAAAAACAGTCAAACAAGTTGTTTGTTTAATCTCTTTCCTGCTCTTCTTCTGGTTTACCAAGAAACTCATCACAAGTTTTCGTTCTGTTCTCTTCCTCCCAAAACCAAAACCATCAGGATTTACTTTTTTTTTTAGTTTGATGCATGCAGTCCCACCCTGTTTTAACACACCAATAGTAACAAAGACAGAGAAGTACATTTCATTTCTTCTTCTACTGTTTTTGTTCACAAAGTGTTCAGTAAATGGAAATTGGAATTTTCAGTTATGGAAATCCTATTTATTGATAAGAGCAAACAGTTTGATAACATCCTTGCTCTATAAAGCAATAATTCAAATCCTCACTATTGAAAAGAAAGGTTTCTTTCCGTATATATCGATACCCATATTTTTGTACATGTTATAAATACGTTCTCTTTTATCTTATAAATGGTATGTCCTCTGCTTGTTTAATGTGGTTTGAAGATTTGCTGAAGATTTTCATCCCTCTGCTGAATGGAAATTTCCTTTCCACAGACAGAAATCCCAAGCTTTGACACCAACCAAGAGAAAATGAGAGTTTTCCTTGGGTTTTGTTACTTTGTAAATCCCTAAATACTGAGCTGAGCTTTAATAAAAAAAAAAACAACTTTGAAATTGACTCTGAATAATTACTGGAGCTGAATTTGGGTGGTATGTACAAAAGTTTTTATTTATCCAGGTGTTCTATTTCATTGCACTAAAATAGAGCAAATCCCAAAGCTTCGGCAGAATGTATCGCATACAACCATCAGTGAAAAAACTGTATGTTGTAGCCTTCATCATACAGGACTTTGTTCCACCCCCCACGTGTTTGGTTCTCTCTTTTCTCCACAGCCCGTTTCTACTGGGGAAGCCAAACGGTGCCACCAGTTTTGGGAGTCAGCAGAGATTCAAGGCAGCTAAGGTGAGACCACCGCACCCCCAGCATAGTTCTAGCCGTTGATTTGGAAACAGTGTGTGCTTCGAATCACTGATTTGTTTCAATATAAAGTCAGCTTTTAGCAAATCACTGGCATTTCTCCGGACTGCATACAGATACAAACAGTACGAGGTTATGACTCCAAAGTGAGGTCCAAAAGGAAGCGCAGCACAATGAGCTAGGCGTTACCCCAAATGAATGTCGAACATTGCAGCTATGTAGGAGTGGCTAACCTGCAGCTCGTTTCTGTCTGCTGGCTTTATCTAGAAAGAACTTCCCCGAGATGAGGTATCTTCTCTCAAGTGTGCACTAAGTTATGAAATTACAGCACAATGTATGTCCTAGACACTTCTGATTTTTATAAACCTAGAACTCTGATGAATGCAAGATTTATACATCTGAAAATGGCAATACCATTTCTCTTGGATTCTCAAAGTGTAGGCTTGGATTAGTCTATAACTAGAAATTGCAGATAAAGAAAACTTTGGAGACCTCTGTGTGAGGTGAGACAAAAATAATCTACCTGTTTAGAAGTAAATTTTAAAGTCTTTATACACTAGAAAGTTTCAAAATCAATAAAAAATCCTGCTAATAAAATAAAACATATCTTTTAAGCACAGTTTACATTTTCAACATGCAGAATTTAGTAAAATGTTTTTATGTGTCAATGCTGTATCTTGTAACTCATAAAACCCATGAACGAGATTAAAACTTTCGTGTACTTCTTGGACATTTTCTCACGTAATCTCCATTTGCCACAGAAACAATTATTTCCTTGAGAGTAATAGCATTCCCTCCAGTGCAATGCTGCACTTATCCCCAGTCATCAAGGTGCCCAGTGGTCCCCTCAGGGTGATACTCGCCTTCAGATGAAATTAATCCTGAGATTCTTGGTATTAACAGAGGCTTCACAGAGGAAGGGTTATGAAAACCAGCTGTGGTTTTCTAAAATGCATCCTGTAAAACAAGCTAAAAATTGTTTGTATTGGTTTGCAAAGATGCCGTAAATCATTTATGTGGGTGGCTTTCAATGAGTCATCCCAGGGTAACGAAGAAAAGGGTTTGCATGACGCCACATCTTTTTCTATTTTGTTTTAGGTTCTTTTCTCAGTGTCTTACCCATGCACAGATACACATGCAATTAGGGCTGAAGAAGCCCGAGACAGATCAAAGTACAGTTTACAACTAATCCAAAAGCAAAAAAACCCCCCAACATTCGAATACTTTAGATATAGTATGTATATACATTCATACATACATACATACATACTTGTATGTCTGTCTCGCAACTATTTGGTATAAGTATATGATGTAATGCACTGTATCACTAACCAGTATTCCCATGATTCCCAGGTAAAATAAAAGACTAATGACTAAAGATTGAAGAATAATAATTTAAAGCAAAACAGCACTGAAAGGTATAATTAATTTACACTGAACTTACACAACAAAATGTTAAGGTTAAGACAGAATTTTGATAGAAACCTCGGAGAATCTCTAGGGCCAGGAAAGGGATAAAAATGTCTCCTCCACCTGCCTCCACTCAGCCTTCATACGGGATAGCCACAGCATAAGCCTTTAGTTGGGTATCACCTGTAGCTACTAGTGACACAAGCAGCAGACAGTGGCCATGACTGTTAATACCACAAACGACTGTCATTTCCGTAGCTGTTCCTTGGGGCCTTACAGGAGCATGCTGCTGGGAGAGTACTGGACACTACTGCTTGTTGGACAACACTAAGTGCTTTTTTGCCAACACTGCTAAATACCTTTTTTGCTTCCCGCTAGTGTTTTGAAAACTCTTCCCCGATGCTGTGTTGGCTGGGCAGCGACGCTTCTTCCCATATACTTTCAGCAGCTGCCTATGAAACAAGACATCAGTGATTACAAGAGTACTTCCATAGTATTTCCCTTTGCGCTTGTGACAGGTTATGGAAAAACCTCTGGCAAAGAGGGCATTCCTGTTGGGAGAGGAGATTATACTGCTGGGCTCTGGCAGCTCTTGTGAGTTGTAACACATCCGCCGTTCCTGCAGGCCTGCAGCCCCTGTGACAGCAGGGTTTGAAGACCCCTGGGCTTTCGTTCGCATTTCTGGGGGAGGCTGTTGCCTTTGCTGCTGGTAAACTGAGGCTCAGGAGGACTGAGGGAAGTCCAGGGTTGCACAGGATGCTTGTAGCAGATAAAGGCGTTGACCCTGAGTTTTGTTTATGCACAATCCTTTCAGTCACACCACATTTCTGATCTGATTATTGAGCTTAAAAATGGGGCTATATCAACAAGTAAGAAAAGTTATTATATAGCTTGTCCTCTCTGCTGTGCTGGCCATGAGAAACCTAACTGTGGTTTTCATCTAAGCACGCAGTCATGCGTAATGGCATAATTATGTGTGCAAAATGTATTTGTATGCAGACATGCACATTCGTGCAATCATATACACATTTTAAATATACACACACGAATAATTTATTAATTACACTCTAGAGTTAGAAAAAGACATTGTCAAATACTTTGCCAATCACAGTTGCATGATATGCCTGGAAACAGGGATAAGAGCAGACAACGCTGTTGCTTAGGAGAGCATGGCATTGCTGAGTAATTGCAGATTGGCTTCATCAGGGTTGGTGGATGTTGTGCATTTAGCAGCCTTGTTAGTGTCTCGTTCATCCTGCACTTGGTTGACTACTGCCTCATCTGAAAGTGAGACTAACATCTTAAAAGTTGCATTAATATTAATAACGTCTTAAAAAAATAGCTCTGCTTACAGTGTGAAATCCCTGAATCCATTACAGCCATCTACTGCTTTGTCGTTACTTCCCTGCTCAGATGTTTTCCCAATTGTGTAGTTCAAGCTCTTCTTTATCACTGGCAACTGTATGCTCTCTACAGGACTGAGTCTCACAGGTCTTTTCTTAGGTTGTTACTATACTCTGTGCCTTTTAGCACGCGCAACTTCCAGTCAAAACAGCAGAAAGGATGTCAAAGTAAGTGCAGGCTGGTACAGAAGCATTTTATAGAAAATTGCAACACTGCTTTACAGGAAATTCTTTCCTGTTTCAGAAATGTGAGAAAATAAGAAACTGGGATTGGTCTGAAGGGAAACATGAGTAACATGGAAAATATTTTACAGCTATATGCTGTTTTGAAGGCAGTATACATTTTTCATAATTAAAAAAGAAAGCAAGTTGAACTAACATTGAGCAGAACCAGAGATAAGTGAGCACCTGGAAATGGGACCACAGCACTCGGTGCAGCTTGGCGTGACATTTAGCTCAAAGCAGGTTGAAAAAAACCCTCACCTTTTGCTTGTTTCACTGTGCGCTAAATGCATTGCTCCCACCTGGGTAACTGCAGCTATTTTGTAGCTGCAAAATAGCACAATAATATGAACCATTGATTCGCCTGAGTGGCCAAGCAGCAGTGACAGGGCAAGAGCCTCTGCCATGCATTGCCTGGGGACATCCCTGCTTGCAGCAGCTCCTCTGCCTGCTCACGCTCCTCTGAAAAGAGAGGCGGTGTTAATGGAGCCGAAGTGTGGATAACTTCCTCTCAGCATGCACCGCTCTCTCTGGGGAGTAGTTCTTTCTACTTTAAGCCATGCATTAGTTTCATGTTTGTCCTGAGGTGTGCAGTGGGGTAGCCCTGCATTGCAGCAAGACCTGTTTCCGTGCATGTTCAGGACCAGGTGTCAGCGCAGGAGTGCAGAGGGCTTGGTTTGCGGTGAAACTGCTTGGTAGAGCAACCCAGCACAATTTAAATGCAGCTGATGCGTAAATCATTATGAGAGGTAACAGAGTCCCGAGCCCATCACAAAACCCCGAATGTGTCATTTCTACCCAGAGGAATGTGCTGCTTCTCCGAGGCAGGCTGATGGAGCCAGCCGGTCCCGTCAGCCGAGGCGATGCTCTGCTCCCTCTGGGCAGTCACCATCCGAACGCCGCGTGTGGGTGTCCAGGTGCCCCTTGCCGTGCAACACAGGCTGCCCGGGCCTCCCAGCTGTGGGTGACGGAAACTCCGTTTTCACATACACAATGACTGTAGCAAATGTGGGTGGATGGCACATGTACAGGGGCTGTGGTATGAGATACACAGGAACTTAACAGTTTGTATACCTCAACCCCAAATGTTGCAAAACCCAGAGTATTTCAAGTCACCATGGGGCAGCAGAGCAGTGACCTCTGAGGGGGAAGTACTCCGCCTGAGGAAATGCATTTGTTTGGTGTGGAACGACTTGCAATAACGCTGCCCAGGCCTACCGCACCGTGCCCAGGCTTGTCCTGCCAAAACCAAAACCAGCCTGGCCACCCTGGCTCACGGCGGCGGTGTGCTCTGCCCCCTCCCCAGCACCAGAGGCACACCCCTGTCCCATTTCCAAAACCCGAGGGCCCAGGCTACCTCCTGATTTCCAGGACAAGGGGAGGAAAAGCCCCCTGGAGGGGAGCGGGGCTGGACCACGGGCATCCATGTTGGGAGGTGGGTCGCACCCTCGCCCGTGCCTGCTGCTCCCCTCGTGCCTCTGCTGTGACTCACCGGCAGCGAGCGTGATGACAAATCTGTTCTGCTCTGCTCTCGTGAGGCTCCAGGCCAGCGGCACAGCGGCTTCGGGGTGGAGTAATAAGCTGAAGAATTAATGTGTAATTATTAAATGTGGCAAAAATAATGGCCTCGAGTGAGTCAATAAACACTCCCTGCCGTGAGACCCTGAAAACTCAGACGAGATTTTTGCAAACAGCATATGAACACAAGTGCCCACCTCCTACGCCAGGCACTGGGGAAAGGAAAATTCTCCTGCACTGCTCAGAATTTGGCATAACCAGAGGAAATGTGGTCATTTGCAGTTGCCAGGGACCCGCTTTAAACCTCACTGCAAGTAACGGCTTCCCACTGCCCCAAATGTGTTTTAGATCAAGTGCAAAGAACATTATTTCTGCAACAGTACTGCAACATTGAAGTGTGGTAACAGTACTTTACATGAGTCAGGTCCAGGTATCTGCATGTGTGAAAATCCCCTTTCCCCCTGTAGGGGAAAAATTGGAGGAAAGTGTTTAAATCAGGACACCAAGGCCCATTATCCTTTTAAACAAAGCTCCAGAAAGCTCTGCCAGCATTACATACTGCTGTCAGAAGATACTGGACCCTTTTAATAGACGATTCCACCCAAACCTGCTCTCAGCAGGTTGCTGGCATGCTGACATTTGTGGTGAACAAACAGTTAAGTGCCAGTGTGCCTGTATCGGTGCCAGGCAGACATTTCCTCCACATCCTCTGCCTCTGCTGCCAAAGCACGTGGTTTGCAGCTAAAGGCAGGGGACATGGTTCACATGCCAAAGAGAGCTAATCCCCTGTCCCTGGGGAACCAGTACACCCCGGGGCGGGGGGGGGAGAACTAAACACAGCCCACGAAGCTGGAAATGTGAAAGCACTTTCGCACAGAAGGGCTTGGAGAAATCCTGACAGTGGTCTGAGATGGGGAGCAGCGTTACCCTTTGCTTGGCCCAGCCCCACTCTTTCAGGACGATGGCATGTCTGGGGAGAAGTTTGTTTGTGCCCCGTTTCCAGGGTTTGCTGAAGTTGGTGTGTGGCTGCCAGTTGATTTTCTTCCCCCTGACCGCAGTCCTGCCGTTCTCCTCTGCTCCTCTCTCTCTGTGCTCTGGCCCGTTTACTGACGGCAGGGTTGCAGACCAGATCTTTAAGAGATGCACAAACCATGACTCACCCGCGGCGGCGCAGAGGCTATCGCAGTGCTGGGTTGTTAAACCCAAATCCTTCCTTTCCGTACTCCGACTCTGCTGGTGAGCTGGGTCCCTCTGCACAGACCTGTTGACGTGACTGCGCTTGTACTCCTTGTTTTTCTTCTTTGTCTTCCCAGAAATCTTGTACGGAAAGGTTCACAAGAGTCATTTTGGGTCGGCTCTGAATTTCTAAGCATAGAGCACAGCATGTTTGGGGCAAGTTGGACACTGCTGCGCTTGCGCTGTTGGGGAGGGACCTCCCGCCCATCGGTGGGGCTGCGCTGCCTCCTGTCCCCTCCATCTCCCTGTCATGTGCACCAGGGCTCTGCAAACCACCTGAAAAGCCATCAGCTCCATCACATACCCAGGAGATCCCCACCTGAGGTACCAGGTTTTACACCCTTGACTTTCACAGTTGCAGCTGTCTGTTAAGACACTTCTAGACTTTGCCAAATAAACTTCACCACAGTGCTTTTCACCTCTTTTTGGACTGGTGGATGCTTAGAAATGTCCTACCAGCAGTGCAGGTTCTTTCAAGGCGACGCATACCTAGATTAGTGTCTGCTGTACATAGGCTTGCTTCTCCACATGCCGTAAGTCCTTCAGAAGTGGTCCGTGAAGTACCCTGGCTTCAGCCACTCCCACTGGGAATCAAAACAGTGTCAACTACGCATCATTTATTAATTTGGTTAAATAATATTATTCAACATTTTTTTCTGATACTCTGATGACATCTGGGAGTCTCAAGCCCCCCCCCCTCCCCCCATACTGAGAAATATTCAAAGATGTGGCAGAAAGACAGAATATGAGGAGTTTAAGCTGTAAGACCTAGACAGCCCTTTCTATTTCTTAAAATGGCTCCGAACATCAGTGGCATGATGGCCCTGGGTTTTCCTTGTCCCGTGGTACATTTGGCCCCAGCTCGCCACTCCTCCTCTTCAGGATGCCCCAGTCAGACGACAGGCTTTGATTTTTGCTGCCTCTTCTCTTGGGAACTCCCTTCGCCCGCCTTGGTCCGTGACTCATTTCCTCGTATGGCTCATGTCATCCTGTCTGCTGCTGGAGCTTACAGCTTGCTCTTCCCCTCTGCAGCAGCAAAACTTGTTACAAAAACAACTTGAAGCCATCACGTCGTTGGAAATCTTGCCTTTTGTTCTGCAGCATGCAGAGAGCCTTGTCTGTAGGGACCTTGGTGAGGCTTCGTATACAGTCTGATACGTAAGGAAAGGTGGGGAAAAAATCCAGTTATCTGCATATAGAGCCATGTTATATTCCTGTTGTGCAAACATGCAGAGAGGTGCCAGTGATAATAACTCAAAAAGTAAAGTAGCCTCAAACTTCGGTATCAAAATCTTAGTATAAATTAACATCTAAAGTGACAGAAACCTGTGGGTTGGCAGTGCCACTGATACCAGCAGAGTGTAAACATAACCTTAGGTAAAATATGCTCTAGTTGTTGTAGCTTTAGCTATCGTGCAGAGCATTCACGAGGTCAAGGATGGACTTTTGTAACAGCAACTTATCTTAGAATAACAACGACAAGGACTTGAGTAATTAAGGATGTATAGAATGCTTACAAAGCCTTTGGAAAAAATAACATCCGTAGTGGCGTCCTGAAGTTAACTACACCTTGCAATGAGTAGGGGGCACCTACCCAAACAACCACCGAGGACCACTCGGGACCCCTGCGCACGCTTAGTATAGTTTCGCAACATTAGCAATATGTAAATGTAGTAGATCAGAAGGGTCAATGTGACATATATGCCATACTAATGAATTATGCAAACTTGAGAGTATAAATATGCTAAGTTTTCTGTTTAACCTTACACTCAATTTGGGGAACTTCCCCTGAGTGTCCGATTCTGTGCACTATCGAATAAAGCAACGTCTCCTTCCTAAACCTAGTCTTTTCTCTGCATTTCGGGAGTTAGAGTAAAATGGTAACACCACCTGCTGGGGTCCCCGCGGGGGAGCGTCACGCTTCCCAAAAGCGAGCTGGTGGGGAGATTGGGGTTCACATTTTCCTGTTCTGTGTGTGAGAGACCATTCCCTTGTACACGCATAGCACAGCAGAAATGCAGTCTATATTTTTCAAGATATGTGATCCTTTCTTTGCCAAAGAAACCAATCCTTTCTGGGATTGAAAACAAGAAAATTTTAGTTATCCTCCTGCCTTTCTTAGATTAATTTTCACCTGTCGCTCAGATACAGCTTGTGTCATTATTTATATCAATTTTAGGACAGAAAGCAAAGAAAACTGAGTGGTAGAAATCTTAAAATTATGCAATCTCCATTTAGCATAACTAAACTGTGGGATTTGGCTTCCTACCACTATAGAGGAAAATAAGGACTTTTAGGGTGGATTTTTTTCAGTTTTTCATCTGTTTGAATAGCCCACTAGTGATGTGCCAATGATTTTTTGTGCTTCTGTCAAACATTGTTAGACCTTGCCACATCCAAAGAGATGCGCTCAGGGATACTGCAGCTGGAATTGAAGGACTGCTGTCATCTTGGGCCTAAGGCATGACGCAGCAGGATTGTGAAAGGGTACAGAAATGGAAGTCAGGCTGCAAAGTCAGTGTCCAGGCTGATCTCGGGTCGTGTGGCGAGAGACACATTTGGGAACTACCTGTCTTGTGGAATCGCAGTCCTTATAGCTGAGAAACAGCAAACTGCTGCTGACTCTGATCAGATGCATCCTATTTTTTCACAGTCTTCAATTCAGTGTTAACAGATAAGACATGGCACTGCAGCAGTGATGGTTCAGTGCTATAAATAAAACACCAGAGGTGTGGTCAGATGTGAGACTGAAGCAGTGTGAGCTGCCATACCGTGCTTCAGCGCGTGTGCGTTTGTGTAATTTTGTGCTGCCTGGGAGAATTAAAACTTTCCAATTGGAACATGGGGCACCTCACTTCTTTAGGACTCGTCCAGGTAAATTGATCAGACTTGCAGGGTGCCTTGGAGGTAAACAAACTGAATAAAATCTGACCAAAAGCAGAGGAGTGGTTCTCAAGGTTGAAAACTCCTTGGAGGGGATGTTTGTGCTAGCGTATTTATCTGCAGGGTTCCAACTTCAAGACTGATTGCAATTAAAATCTGATGCACAGAGAGAGGCCGTTCTCCCGGTATACATGAGAGGACACAGCTGAAATGCCAGTAATGCAGAGCCCGTTTCATTTTTTTTTAATGCATTTACTACTGATTAAAAACAGGAGCCGAACTGGCAGAAGAGAGATTAGGTCATGTTGGCAGAGACTGTTGGTTCATTCCTTATTTTCTCTTAAAACACTGAAACGTGTGCCATCTGGTGAGGCCATGGCTTTTGTTTGCTCTTTTTCCTTTTTCTTTTTCTTTTTCTTTTTCTTTTCCTTTTTCTTTTTCTTTTTCTTTTGCTTTTTCTTTTCCTTTTTCTTTTTCTTTTTCTTTTTCTTTTTCTTTTTCTTTTTCTTTTTCTTTTTCTTTTTCTTTTTCTTTTTCTTTTTCTTTTTCTTTTTCTTTTTCTTTTTCTTTTTCTTTTTCTTTTTCTTTTTCTTTTTCTTTTTCTTTTTCTTTTCCTTTTTCTTTTTCTTTTCCTTTTCCTTTTTCTTTTTCTTTTCCTTTTTCTTTTCCTTTTCCTTTTTTTTAATCTTTTTCTCTTTTTCTTTTTCTTTTTCTTTTTCTGTCTCTGTCTCTGTCCCTTTCTCTTTCCTTTTGGAGGCAGAGCAAACAGCTAGAAACTAATCCATGGCCAAGAGATTCCTATGTGCAGCTCTGTGTATGCACACCCTCCATCCCTAACGCAATGCTTTCAGTTTCTTTCTGAAGAAAGCCAAGAAAAGCATTTAGGCAGAAGTGCAGTCTGGAGTGAGGGAAACGCTGAGCCTGCCGAGCAGTTTTGGGGAGCAGGGCAGAGCTCTGGCTGGGGCCCAAGGAGACCCTCGCTGTGCTTCTGCTCTTGTGGTGCCCAGAAGATTTAGCAAGCTGGTGGGGAGAGGCTCTGCCCTTTCAGTGCCAGGTGCTGGCCAGGGAACAGGCTGGTTTGGATGACTGTGGGACAAGAGCCCTCTGAAGACAATGTAGTTCAAAGAAGTGCTCGGTTCTTTCTCTCTTTGTGTAATAGCCCTGGAGGACTTCCATTAAAACCTGTATTTCCTTCAGAATGGCAGCTAAGACATATCAAAAGCTTGGCCTGGCTTCTGGAAGGAGGATGTCCTGGTCCCCCAATCCAAATAAAAGCGACCACTGGATCACCGGACAGACCTTTTCATACCTACCTGACTGTTCTCAGTTACCTTATTAGACATGTGGCATTATACACCCGGTCCTCTCTTGATCCTTTTTTTAAAATAATCACTGCTTCAAACTGTGGTTGAGTGATGGGGTCTGCTAATATCTGCCCCATGTAATCAATGAAGAGAAGACTTTGTGAATTATTATTATTAGCAGTGGACATTCTGTGTCGGGTTGAGCATCACAGCAGAGTGTGGTCTTTTCTAAAGAGCCTGTGCTTACACCATATCCCTAAAGGTAAAAAATATTATTAAAAGCCTAAAACTGAAAAAAGCTTATTTTCAATCCATTTAAAAATACATACAGATTATAGATTGGTTTAGATGTGTGAATTCCTAGACAGTATGGCAATAAGGAATGTTTTTTCAGCGCCATGCCTTCTGATGTGATTTGCAGCCCATTTTGAGCATTTGCCCAAGGTGACCAGCAGCACTGGAAACCCTCTGACCACGTCGTCCTTCCTCTCTGTGTGCCTGGAAGACTTCTGGGGTTACATTCCCCAGGGCCCTTTGCAATGCAATAATCAGTTTCTCTGTCATTCTTTATCAATAGGTTGGGGGAAAACTGGCCACCCCCAGGACCTGCCCCCCAGGAA
The DNA here is from genome assembly GCF_965638725.1 of Aptenodytes patagonicus. Taxonomy (NCBI): domain Eukaryota; kingdom Metazoa; phylum Chordata; class Aves; order Sphenisciformes; family Spheniscidae; genus Aptenodytes; species Aptenodytes patagonicus. The sequence continues at coordinate 88,831,534 of NC_134982.1, read as the reverse complement.
GGACTTCTGGGGAGAAGTAGTAGTTACAAGCTGTCCTGCAATGAAGGCATAACCAAGGATTTCCAGAAGCAAACAAGCCAAAGAGATGGCTAGCTGAACTGTCAACTAGTGCAAGCCCAAACCAAGGAGTGACACAGAGCATTAGTGTTTTATTGTGATGCTTTGTCAAAAGCGGCAGACTGCTGTCCCCAAGCCTTGTCCCTGCCTGACCATTAGAGGAGTAGTGGCAGGGACTATCTACATGATGAGAATATAAGTTTGCAGTGGAAAAACCCTCTAGAAAAATGCCTGTTTAGGGGGGGGGAAATCCTCTTGTCTTAGCTTAGTGTCAGACCTCCCTGGTTCTCCTGCTTTCTGCATTTTTGGGACTATTTCTGTTTGTTGGTACGCAGGGAAGCATCTACCCTGGGTCAGTTAATGTGCTGCCGTATGAGCCATGGAGACAGCAGGTTGGGGTGAAAACAAGCCTGGGGAAGCACGGGATGAGAGATGGGGGTGCATCAGCTCCCAGCTCCTCCAGTCTTGGGGAAACGGGCAGCCAGTGCAGGAGAGATGCAGCTGTAGCAACCCTCCTGCCCTAGACCCGGGCCCTGCTCCATGTGTACTGCTGGCAGCTCTGTGATTTCAGCTGCATGACCTTCCTACGGGTTACACGTGTATATTGGCACCCACCCAGCTGGTGTGAGCCTTGCAGCCTGCAGAAGCAGTGGGTCTGGGTGAGAAATGCATGTTTTGCATCACTTGCCATCCTCCCCCTGCATGCAGCAATGTGTCTGTCACCTGCCTGCTCTGTACTCACAGTTAATTCATTTCTAGTAAAATGAAAATTAAACACACATTACAAAAAATCTCGAGCGTGAAACAAATCTGTGTAGACTTTAATTTGACACATCATAAAGTTTTTCAGGCAAGACCAGGAAGACAGCATCTGATTAATCTAATATGCAAATATAAGCCTGTTAGCAATTCATGCTATCAAATATGAATAAGACAGTGACAAAGCTGAGGTTTATTCCTGGGTGATGTGAAGTAATCCATCTCAGTCTTTAAGAAATATTCAGGAAGGCACTGGATCCGCTGAAGAAAGACTTTGAGAGGGCTTTTCAGAGGGGAATCTCAGGGTTTACAAAGAGCGTATTTAAAGACAGCAGATCCTCACTCACAAAGGACCAGTAATGGAGCAAGAAAATAAATGTCTCTGCATGTAGGAGGAATCTTTGCTTCCAGCCTGAATGGAGGTGGATGCTCTAGGAGACCCAGGGTCCAAATAACTACTGGTTCAGAAAAAAAAGAGAGGAAAAAGAAAAAAAAGGATTGAAAAGCTGCTATGGGATCATAGCCTTTTCCATTGCATTTTGTTTCATGAGATGAAAAGATTTCCTGAAGTTTTACCTCTTTTTTATTGCTGATTGACGGATGTTAGTCTTGAAATCTTTCCCTTAAACAGTTTTGAATCCCCACTGCTATAATCTTGGTATCTTCATGTTCCACCACTTTCTGACCCTCGCCTGCAGCAGAGTGGCAGTGGTCTCCCATTGCTGCACTTGGTCAGGGGGTTGAAATTCCTGCCAGGAACCCTGGGTCAATTTGTGCTGCTTCATGGGGGCACGAAGGGGGCTCCTCCTGTTCAACCCCGTAGCCAAAAGGGCTTGATGTGAGAGAATGGGGTGCCCGGGGAAGGAGCTGAGGCAGAGAGAGGAGGGGTAGCCCATGGGGCCCAATGGCAAAACACTGCATGGTTTTCAGTCCAGGTAACCCAGAGGGATTTTACTGACCTTCGCTAGGAGTAGGAAAAGTGGCATTTTCATTTGCCCTTCATTGGCACTGATGGTGTTTCACATTCAGCGATACTCCTGTCCCACACACGGGATGTGCCTGTTCTGTGCTGAAAAACTCCGTGTGAATGCCATGGCAGTTTTCATGGCACTCAAAATATTTAAGAACGCAATGCTAAAAAAAACCAAACCCACAACAATCTTGAACATACGCATTGCTGAAGAGTCAGCAGCATACAAGGCTTGGACAGCCAGCATAGGGAAGGAGCAGGCTCTTCCCTGCCTTGTGACACGGAGGCTGTTCTCCTCTACTTGTAGCACAAATTCTGGTGTTTGCTGTGAGAAAGACCTCGTGGGCTCCCCTTGCAGGGATAACCTTTCTTCCTCCCTTTTTAACTAAGTTTGAAAGGCTAAGGGGTGCATGTGAAGGAATGAGAAAATGAACTACTCAGGTTTGATTTAATGAATTTTTTCCTAGGGCTCCCTCTGCGTGTGGAAATTTGCATTTGACAGCAAAAGCTGGGAGCCCTGGAGCCGGCAGCGGCTTTTCAAGGGGTCGGAGCTTCTCCTGCCCTTGTCCACACCACACAGGGTATCGCTGCAGCTCCGGCTCGCAGGCAGGGCAGGCTGCCGGCTGGCAGCCCTGCCAGAATTCATCTTTTCCTTTTTTCCCCCAAAGCGGCTCACCTTGTAGCCATGGCAACTCGCTGCCAGGGGCAGGCAGGCCCCGGAGCTGGCGCTGCCTGCGGCTTCCCACCCTTGGCGAGCCGCAGCATCCCCTCGTGGGCCGCAGCATCCCCTCGTGGGCTGCTCCCACACCCATGCGAGGGGCTGGAGGTGCTGGATGAGACACCCAATTAAATTGGAGCAGGGGAACGGGACCGTTCTCCTTGGAAGGGCCGCTATCAACATTTGGGATTGCTGCTGTCACAAACAGCCCCGTGCCACGGTGCATATCCTCTCTGTCTCAGAAAATCTCCTGTTAAGATGTATATTCTGGGCTGAGAAAGGGATTTGATGCTGCTCCAGCAGCAAGCTTAAAGGCGTTAAAGGGATGGAGTCATGCAGCCTGGGATTTTGCTCCTAGACTTTTTGCAGTTGTTTGTTATTACAGACGTTTGTTATACCCTGCACTAGTCGTGTTGTCCTTTAAGACACCTTCTCATTATGGCAGCAACCTTCCTTAGTGAAAATTTCTTAATGCAGACTTCTTAATGAAAACCATTACTTAAGGTTTCCAATAGGTTTCTGTTCTTCATTCATATGGGCAGCCCAGACCCTTTCCTTTTGTTGCCTTGAGGAGTCCTCCTCCTGCGGGCCTGAGGAAACAGAGGACGTAAGAGAAAAGCAAATTACCACGCTTTCTTGATCCAGACAGCACCTTCTTAGGGCTGTGAGGGGAACTGGGGGTGGCTTCCTCCAGGAGGCCTGAGGTGATGGATGGAAATCACAGGGACATCCTGACCTGAGCCGGCGCGGGAGCAGCCTGCTGCAAAGCATGGCTCCATCCCTGCCACATACCTCCTGCAGTTCATCTCCTGCTACCCAAAAACATCACTGTAATCAGGAGCTGGAGCTCCAGAAGTCTCCGCATTGCTCCCTGGGGAGCCATTCCGGCTTTGCTGGAAGAGGCAATGCCGCGCCTGCAGAGCAACCATTTCCAAAAGCCAGCAAAAAGGCTGCGCAGGAGCCTCGGATCTGCATTGCTCATAGTCTGCAGTGCTGGTATTTCTGTGTGCCTCAGTACCCACCCCTGGGTTTCATACCAAGCTCTGTTTCTGCTGATGTGATATCCCTGAGAAAAGGCTATAATCTCCAGATTCACATGTTTGTTACGGCAGTAGAGAGGGGAAGGGGAGACTGGACTGGCTGAAAAAGAGATGACACTTGTAAAACAGATAGCAGTCCATAGGATGATATTTTATTGTTCCAGAGAGAGGAGTCTGTGGACAGATTATTGGTGCCACCATATAGAGCAGAAGAGGCTTGTGCCTTCTGCTTTGGCTCTGCTTGTATCTTGTTGAAGGTGGACAAATGAACTACCATGTGGCTGTGGCTGTAGTCACCAGAGGCGTGCAGTAGTGTAAAAACATGTTGTAACTATATCGCGCCAGGAAATTAAGTCTAGTCTCTACTTAGCGTAGAATAACTTCTTTTTTTAAATCATCAGCGAGCTTGATCCTTTTCATATTTTATCAGTAATTTCCTTTACACCCCTAGACTTTCTGTGGCATTACTTCCATTTAGTGAGCATTAAGAGATATATCTGCTGACTGCTATGCAACAGCAAAGGGGAGAAATCATAACCACGTTTCCAGTGCGAATATATTGATTCTATTTCAAAGATCGGTGTTCAAAAATCAAATGAAAGCTGGCATTTTCCCTCAGAGGCATTTGAGCTCAGTGGGTACAAACACTATGCCAATCAACATTGGTCCTTAATATAAAAATGGAATTATCTCCTAAACTAAAACCTCACAAGATGCTTGTTTTGCCAATAGTTCAAAGTAATTCAAATGAGATAATTTCTCAGGCATTTTTTCTTGGTGAACAAAAGAGAAAACAGCTGCAGTGATGAACAGCCACGTACAGTGTCAATACTAGGTGGTACCAACACATCGCTGTACCACACAGGCTGTTCCCCCAGAGTGACTGTAACTCTGGCTATCATCACAGTTCTCCTCATTCCGCTTGTCAATGCACTGAAACTAAATTTGCATCTAATTTGCATGAAACAATTCATCACTGCATGCAGTGATGAAACCGATTCTTTCATTCTGGTTATTTTGTGGTTACACTGGAAGCGCCAATCTCACTGCAAGTGAGGCAGCCAGACTCCTGTGGACACGCAGCAGCCGCATTGGGTCCTGGTTATACGCCAACGTTTTCAATGTGTGTCCCTTTCTTGCAATCTATAATGGCATCTAATCTTTAATAGATGCTACAGGCTTTTATCGCAGCTATTCGGATGCTTTGAGGACAAGGAAGTGTTGGTATACATATGTAAGGACTTCTGAGCTCTTATTACAGTGTTTGTATATTCTCCTGGAGAGGAGAACAGCCGAATGAGAGCAAGCCAGCCAGCGATAAGGAAGGTCAGATTCCAACATGAAAACTACTCCACTACGCAGCGGGTTCATAGCCCTTTCTAGCTCCTTACAAATGCAACCCAGCGGAGTAACACATGGAGCAAGGGTGACACTCTGTGATAATCTAGGAGAAGTACAGGGGCTTTTTTTGTTTTGGCTGTTACCTCCTCGTTGGTAAGGATCGTTACAAATCCACAATGGATGGACTTTGTTCACTGTGGTTTAGGGCCAGGCGAATGTCCTCCTCCCTGTGTTGTCCCACAAGCGGGGTCCGGTACCCGGTGTGCAATAAGCCAATCTTACGCACAGAGCTGAGATATTTGTTCAGCTGACGTTTGCGCAAAGATGGGTGCTAGGTGGTAATTCCACAAAGCTAGCACAACGCACAAAAGAACTACAGCATATTTATGTTGTTACATGATTAGTAAAAGCCCGCCTAAGTTCATGCTCGTTGGTTAGTTGTGTTCAGATTAGCCTCGCTTGCCATGTAAATTAGCACGCGTGCTCCTTGCGGGGAGGGGGGGGGGGGGGGGGGGGGGGCAAGTCTTTCCAGTCTTGAATTGAGTCGGTGGTGGCGATCTCCTCCTGCCGCCTTTACCTTTCCCCTAGTTACCGCAGTTTTTTGCTGACTTCTTGGTTTTTTGGCAATCATCTAGCCTCTTGATGCCTTCTAGGGCAGGACGTTCCCTTTCTATCAGTCTTCTAGTTCTTCTTCAAGGGCATAGTTGTTGTAAGGCATGCATTGTTTATACAAGGTAATCGGGCTAGAAAATGAGGACTACAGTCTAGGATAGGTATTAACCCAAACATATGGCTACACCAGTGTCCGTGACTACCCAGGGTCAGCACTTCAGCAGGAACAAGCTAAGTCCCACAAGCAAGTGAGAAGGCAACATGCTAACCAAAGCACAAGCTCTGTACGTCTTAGCAAGACTGCATGCTCTCTTAAGGAACAGAAAAAGCAATTTTAAAGTTTAAGACAAATTTTCCCAAGTAAAATCTAGTAAAACATGTTTCTCCATGATCCTGGGAGTGGAAGGTGGCTTATTCTCTACAAATTTGTGCCTTCTAGTTGATCCTTTCCTACTGACTTATAATAAGGTTTCAGCAGAAGGACACGCCTTGCTAGATATTAAAGGATGTATATGCTGAAGACACCACGGGATGCACCTGGAGAGGCTTCAGACTTTTAGATACCAAAATGCCCTTCTGAAGATCAAAAAAAAGTTGGGAGAGAAACTAAGCAGAGGGTCCTTTAGTGCCTAAGAAATCGCGAACTCTGAAAGAAGTTTTCCTTTCAAGTAATACCAGTTATAATGACACCTGCAAACAGCTAGACTTTATTCCTAGTATGGACAGTCTACATGGCCATCTGTCACTGCAACTGTTGTACTTGTACAACTAGAAAAAAACCTCAAAACAGAGTTTCACATGATTCAAAGCTCTTCAGGAAAGTAGGCTAAAAACACGAGCTAGAATTTGCTTTGGGAAAATAATAGCCCAGAAACCAGATACATTTAGTAATGATTAGTGTCTTGGACAAGATTCAGCTGGTTTCCAGCGTTGCTTTGGGTATTGGCTGTCTTTTAGAGGAGGCTTAAACTGGCATTTTTGCCATACATGAACTCTTTGCATCTTTAAACATAGCAGGTCATAGAGCGCGGCTTCTGTGACGAAAGGTGTTGGTGTTACATCTGGAAATTCAGCAGCCCCCCTAATCCTGAGAGCACAGACCATGTCCCCGCCCTGCACCCCATCCCCCCCCCCCCCCCGAAAAGGGCCATGCTACTTCTCAGCATCCTTGCTGAGAAAAATGACCCCGAGCTGCTGCAGCTGGACGATGATGAAGTAGAGCTGCTGATCCCTCAGAGCAACATGAGTCTGATCTCTGTCCTGGAGCTACAGCTGAATGATGCTGCCTGATTTCTATCATTAGCAGAAATACGGAGCTCCTTCTGACAGAAAAAAGTCATCAATATGTAGGAACTCCTTCCCTTGCATAAACTTAATTTTTGAGAGTTTTTGCTCAAATCAGGATGAGAAAGCTGGTATCAGTCCCCATCATGTCTTCCTCTGAAAAGCAGATGCTGTCCCAAATAACGTGACATTCATACTGACTGTATAAATAACTGCTGTGCCTTGACTCTGTATCAGCTTTGCGTTGTTAACGATTGCAGGTTTTATTGTGTGAAGCTTCATTGATCATTTGCATCTTACAGAAGCAACACAACTGGAGAGTAAAGGAATTTAGCCACTGGGTCTGCAAGTGATTTGCATTTTGCAGCAGGGACAGTAGCGCAGAATAAATTTTACCCTGAAATCCTTTCCTCAGGGCTCCCCACTGTTAATGGTACCTTCATCTCTTTCAGCACCAAATATTTTATTGAGCAATCCCAGCTGTTATTATGCTATATTTTCTTTCCTACTTCTCCTCCACTTTTATTATCTCCCATTATATATTACTATTTTGAGTGGCTGATGCCAAACTGTAAAAATTTTTCTTTATCCTGCCCTGGATCTTTGCAAATGCTCCAGACTGTTGTTGGAAATACACCTTAAACTATTCATGCTTTTTTATAGAAGATGTTATCCTGGAAGATTGAAGCTATTACCTCCCTGCTGTCATATCTTTGGAAAGACGATCATTTTGCTAAGTAGGAGCAAGAATAATCTGTTCTACTCACCAGTCTTTTTTAATCAGTGGGTATGTTCATGGCTTGTTAGCAGAGCGCTTGCTGCCTCTCTGCAAGCTGTCAGCCTGCCACGGTGGTTTCTTCCCCAGCCCTTTCCCTAAACCACTGTGGGAAAGCTGTTAATTAGAGTGACCGACTGTCCTGGAGGCTATGTGATGAACTTCTCTGCTGTGTGGAAGTCAAAGGATGTGGCTGTTTCACAGGGATTGTGGCAGCCTTGAATACAGCCAGGATGAACAGCTTTTCTGTTAAAAACGGGCTGTTGCATTTGCTTCCCTCCCGTTATACTGGCAGCCAAACATCTGAAAATAAATCAGATGGATCAGAGGAATTTCAGCAGCCAGCATGAATGGTCGACAATCTTGGGACAGCCCTAGTCATAGTCAAACCCTAAGGGCCGGGCTCATCCTAGCATGAGCAGACACAGCGCTACTGAGTTTCAGTGGGGATCGCTTGCACCGTGGAGGGACTTGGAGAAGCCCAGTGTGCAGTTACGTGGGTTGTGGTCCTGCCATCTTTTGTGTAGGTGTGAGTGTAAGCACTGAGCAGTCCCGCCTGCTACAGCTGTATCCAGCCCTGATAAAAATATAATGAAAATCAGTTTCTCCATGCTGAGGGTGACTTACCAAGCCCGGTTTGCTTCTTGCTAAGCCTGGTTCAAAAAGGGAGCCCTGTCCCAACTGAAGCCCGTGAAAGGTTTGCTTCTGAACTCACGGAGGCAGGATATTAACATCATCCTTCAGGCCACTGAGATATGCTTTCCAGCACTGCCTATCGCCTCTGCTGCTCTTCTGTTAATATGCCTTTTACCCCAACTTCATTTAAGGTTTGTTCCTCTCTCTGCAAAAAATGTTTCTGCCCAGTAATCCTATTTCATAATCCCTTCCATGCCTGTTTGATTTATATCGCCTCAGATCTCCCGTGATCTCTGCAAAGCAGCAGTCAGATGTCTGCCGGCTTGTCCAGCCCTACTCTCTGTTCTGTCAAGCTGCAAACATCTCAAAAGCATCTGTGTCCTTCCCTACCCTTTCCAGGCACGGTTCAGACAGAGCTACACAATCTTACAGAGTACGGCCAAATTGCACTTGTGCCATGAAAAGGATGCTCAGTGCTTACCGCTGGGTTGCAAACCTTGAGTAAAACTGGCTCTGTGAAATGCGTAACACACATCCCATTGCCTTTAGGAGGATCCAACAGGAATCACTGCTGCATTTCTGCTCATGTTTTCTCAACGTTGCCTCTGAGGCATGGTACTGAAAGACAGTTTTTAGTGTTTTATAAAAATGTTTATAGAAAACTAGGTTACGAAAGTTCTTCTTTCACGTGAGATGGTTTATTCTCTGTACGCTGTTTGCGAAGATACCGCTGCAGCATTTTGGAGAACCTAGCCAGAAGGGACTGAATTGTTTTACAGTCACTGATTTTCCCGATTTGTGCCTCAGCAGCATAGACAAGCTGTCGGAGCTGTCTTTCCTTCCCGGACTGTCCCTGGAGTGGGAAGAGCAGCAGCCGAGGAGCTGTACGCCGGCTCTCTGGCCACAGCCCCGGCCCTTCTGTCCCAGCCTGGGGAAGAGGCTGCAAATCCTGCTCCCGGCTGCACCCGGGAGCATCGCTGTGCTGCCAACTGCAGTGGAAGGATTCCTGCCTCATTTGTATAATGGGTTAATTAGTGCTCTGTGTTTAAAATTGCTCCATTTCCGAGTCCATCAAAGTCTGTGAAAGCTTTGTCACGTGCTTTATGGGGATTAGGAGGAGGCATAATTTATGTAAGATAAGGAAAAACGAGACAGGAAAAGGAAGAAATTATTCCAGAATAGAAACAATTAGTACGACCAGTAAGAATTTATATACATATTTTTTTCCTATTTTAAGAATTTATATATGTCTTTTTGGGCCTCATTTTCTCTCCTAGCCCTACGCAGTGCCATGGCAGGACCCAGCTCCGTAACAGGATGCACTGGGCCTATTGCACAAAGGCTGGGGTAACCTGGAAGAGGTATAATCACCGTTACCCTCTCGCAGGGCATGTGGATGCTGTCGGGAAACGTCTGGCAGGCGGCTGGACGGCTCTCTGACTTTGTTCTGCAGCAGCTTCAGCAGAAGAAGAGAGGAGGAGGAGCTCTGTTTGAAGGGACTCTCTAGGTGGTGGGGAGAGCATATCTCAATTTTTTTTTCCTGAGAAATAAGTGGAAATAAATAATTCAGCAAAAGAAAAATTATAGAGAGCTGAATTTGTCACCATTCCTCATACTTTCTGCTGGGACTGGGTGGCAACCTGCTGTCTAAATGCATGAAGACATATTAAGAGTCCAAGCAAATGTATTTCTTGTCCAAACAGGGTTTCTTTACATGAAAATAACTGCAAGTGGAGTCAATAACATGTTACGCTACCGAAGAGACCTCATGAAGTTATTGCATAAATGAGAACTGGTTAATTCAATCTGAGCACATGCATGGCACTACCCCTGGCATGGCTGCAAGTACAGTGTCTGTGGGCAACCTAGGAGCCCCCATGCCTCCACTGGCAGTGCAGGCTCTGCAAGGCAGGGAACAAACAGAAGGGGCATAGGGGAAAGATCTGAGTAGCAAAGGGCCCATCTGAAGGCACTGAGAGCCCAGTATTTGTAAACACAGATAATTATTTGTTAGAGTCGAGTAACCAATGTCAGGAGCACCTCTATTAGTGTCAATATTCATGACGTGGATACTGGCCATTCACTGTAAAAGCCATGCATGCAGCAGCTATGCACAGGCTGCTTGGTCTGTAGGCAGCACAGCTTCAGCAGGTTTTGTGGGAGCCACCCATGAAGACAAGAGAAGGTGCTGGGCGCTGATTACCTTTGGGGACCTCTTGCACCAAAGCCCAAGTCAACCCCCTTGCACCAATGGCTGAGAGTGTGGGCTATCAGGTTGTCTGGTTTTAAGCCAAAACATGAAAGTCTGAAGTTAATTTGTCTTTTCTAGCCCATCTATGACATTTCAGTAGAACAGAAGAACTTTGAAAAAGTACCCTGGCACCAATTCTTTTTTAAAAAATTGCTCTTGAGCAGGCAAATAACAGCAATGTCTGGGGTCAGACAGAAATGACCCATGTTCCCAGGTACCATCCTACTCCAGCATCTGATTATCACCTTTGCTATTCCTTTTTACGGCGAGGCTATATACTATGCAAACTATCCAGGACGTTTGTCATGACAGCAGATGCCCACTGACAAAAAGATAAGCATATCTAAATGCTTTCCAGGGACTTTCCTCTTTATTTTTTCCAGTTTTAAATTTTCCGGTTAATTTGCAGGTGGCCTTACAAGCCCATTTGTGCAGCCAGAGCTGCGGCTGTGCGTACCACACTTACACACGGACTACTTACAGCATGAAGAAGCAGAAACAGCGGGGAAACCTCTTGCTCTTGTCCAGAGCATGGGACTGCCCAGGCTTTATGGCTCCCTTCTTTCCTGGCTTTGTCGTGGCTGCCGAAATTGGTACCCTGCACTAAGCAGCATCTGCTGCAACGCTGGGTTGTGTGAGGTGGGACCCTGGGCTGATACCAGCTGCAGAGCTGGGAGAAGTGTATTAATCAGAACAAGAGATGCGGTAGTACATCAGTCATTCAACCCCCTTGACACGGGGTCGGTAACACAGGGATGATCTCAGAGAAAAGCAGCTTCCATTACCTTGAAAACCCTGAACTGCCGGTTTGTGGCATAATTCCTTGTTTGCAGAGATAATGTCAATGATTGGAATAATCATCGGCCTGATCCAGCTGGAAAAGTAAACACTTTATTTTCATGGCTAGAGCCGTGTTTGCTGAGCAGCAGCACCTGTGACACACTGGAAGATGAGCTCACACCCATGAAATATTTCTGTTCCCACTTCTATTGTCCTTTGCAACAGAAGCTCTCACCTTTGTTTTTACTATAAATCCCTTGTAGGAGAGAGATCATATGCAGTTCTGACTCAGACCATTAAGAGCATATTGAGAAATAACTTAGGTTTCCCAGAAGGCTAATTTACGTCAGCAAGCAAAAAGATAATCACAGTCATAAATCTTTGTCCGTGTCCATATCTCCTGATTGCTTTAAAAATATCAGGACAATACTTTCCATACCTTAACCAAATGCAGTAATTTAACTTGTTTTTCCTAACATCTGCAGTGCATGGTATTTATGCTGTTTTATAGCAGCCTCATTTCCAGCATGCTGGAATTAAACATGGTCTGTAAATTATGCATGACTTTTTAACATTCATGAATGCCATCATTTTACTTTATTGATCAGTTCTTTCCCATAATTGGCAACAACCCATGAGGAAATGAATGTTCTACATCAGGCAAATGGGAATTTTATTGATGTAATATTGGGAAAGCAATAGGCATGCTTAGCAATCTAAAATGTTACTAGCCTTTACATTTGTGTGGGAGCGGTATCAGTGCCCTCCTGCCTGCATTTTACCTGGGGTCTTCATGGCAGTTAAAAAAGCTGCTCTATTTAATATTTATAGGGAAGCTAGGGTATCCACCTAGCCCTCTATTGCCATTAATATTAATGAAGGTAACCATATACCTTCCTTTCCTTCTATTAATATTAATGGAAATGAGCACATATGTCAATGCAGGCATTCTAAAGTTTTTCATTATACCTTTTTTCTTAGGACTGGCAGTCAACCTTTCCTGCTCCCACTCCCCTCAGTCTTCACTCCGCACACATACCAAGTGGGCATGCATGGCCAGCTGCAACACAAGGCTCTTCTGCTGAACCCCACACCCGAGGCACAGCAATTCCTTTCACTTTAGCATAAACAAACCTGCCGTGAATAATCTGGTTAACAAAGGCTGGGTACTGAAATACAGCATTTGCCCTCATGTCAGTTACAAAGCACAAGATGTAAGAGACATCAACAGCAACAAAAGTCGATGGCTAGAGAGGAGCCACAGCCATACCTCTGCCGTCCTTATGTTCACATCATGGGAGAAGAGAAACCAATCCCTTCTTATCAAGGGCAAACCCAGCCCTTAATAAGATAAAAACAATTTTGTATAAAAATGATTACTGGTTGGACATGATGGCACCAAACCCCTTATTGCTCCTAACAGTGAGGGCAGCCAGCCTTCCTGGTGGGCCCTGTAGCAGACATTTTTAGGTAGTCCCACAAGGCTCCCAAAGAACAGTTGTGATAACAAAACAGCTCCCCGTGTCGATCGTGACCTCTCATGACTCCATTTGTGCATCTGTGGAGATACAGACTCATAGTTTGAGGGAAATTTAATTCTCTACATGCACCTCCTAAATCATGTAACTTTGTGATTTGCATTCATTGTATTCTGCTTTGGGAAAATGCCTGATTCTGTTGTATACTTTGATAAAAGTGATTAGTGCAAGAGAGTCTCTTCTGCATCAGTTATTGGGTGTACGTAATGAGATCAATTCGCTCATTTGATTTCCTGCTCATCAAGGAACTTTATGCTTGTTGAGTGATACTGAATTTGCGTCCACCAGGAAAATGAAGAGCTTTAGATTTACTCTAATAAAATCTTGTACCAAGGTGAAATTAACCTGCAGAGAAAAATGAGTACTGCTCTAAAACGTGATATTAATTTGAAGTGTGCATATAGCAAAAAAGCTCCTTGTTAAAGCATAACTTGCCTTTTACTCTTCGTTTTTCTCCAGAGTGCACAGTAGAAGAAATAGAATCACCTCAGGGCTTTTTTTTTGGGAACAGCTTCAAAATAGTTGAAAAAAAAACTTAATTGTGCCTTCAGAAGGTCTTGAATGCTTTCACTTACACCCCATAAGAAGTACAAGTCTCAATAGTTTGTATTAAAATAATAAAAAGGTTACTCGGAAAAAAACCCCATTCCCCACAAATAATCCTAAAAGGAAAGTACAGGGTGCATCTAGTAGCCACGAAGGCAGAGAGAGCTGGTGTTATATATCAGATAGATGAAGCATTTCTACAAAGATCCTGGAAACCCACAATATAGCAGATTATAATCCTAGCAATAAAGTAAAGTGGCAAAGAAGAGTATGGTCTCTAACAGGTGCAAAAAACCTTTGTACTCTAACATATCTTAGCAAATAAAATCTATAAACCAGAAACAGTGGAGGGCTACAAAGAAAACAAAGCGAAAATCCACTTTTGAATTTTGAAGTTTGCAAGCGGTTATTAGTACTCTCATTCGGCAACCTGTAACCGTGCTATGAATGTGTCCAGTCCCGGGCACGAGATCTCCCTCAGCAGCCTTGTTGTGAAAGCAATATTGACGGGGGGGCTTCTTTGGAAGTCAAATCAAATATAACTTTGGCTTATGAGAAAATGATTCTTTATTACACATCCTGTGAGAAAACTTATGTTTTGATCTTTGAATTTTTGGGTAGGCAGGGAATGCAGTGACCATCTAAATGAATTACTGAGCATCCTCTTGGATATGGGGAATTAAAACAATTTGGTTTTTAAGAATACCCCTTTTTCAATAGGACTGTCTGACATTACCCAGCCACAGCATCAGAGTGCCCTCACCGTGTTGTACACTTTTTCCAATACGTTTGAACTTTATAATAACTTTGTGACTATGCAGAGCTCTTCATAAATATTTAATTCAAATTATTCTGCAGACAAAAGCACCAGGGAAGAGTCAGAAAGTGACTCACTGTTTCTTAATCAGAGATGAGTGACTAGGCAGCTCTGGTGTCGCAGTGGGAAAGGGTTATTGGTGGTGATTAAATCATCTGAGGATGGATCCCATGTGAGCTTGTGGGTCTCACCCTGGCTCGAGCAGGTGGCTAGCCGTGCCGCGGCGGTGTGCATCGAGCGTCTGGTATCTGCCTGCTACAGTTCTGGAGCAAACTGCACAATTAGTCTTGTTCTTTGCACACAAGGCTTTGTGATTTTGAAAACTTTTGTTCCCCACAGCAGCATCCGAACCCCTCAGTTCTGGCATAGAAAAAGAGCAAGAAGACATGGGACTTCTTTGTAGTGTACCATTTTCATTAGATAAATGCACATAGATCAGAGCACCACAGGTTCAAGCTGTCTTTATAGTTAACGGCTGACTCTGCAAGGCACTTTGCCGTTGGTGCTCAAGCGCCAGACTGCCTACCTTCTGGGCACTTGGTTTCACAAGTGCAACCCACAGACTTAAACCAGACGGTGTGCTCATACCCCTTCAGGAAACAGAAATACATTTCATTTAAAAAATTTTGTGGGGTAGAAAAAAGTATTTCTTGTACCATCAGCTAGAGTATTTGTGAGAAAACATGCACAACTTGTATACTCTACACTGGCACAAATCACTTCAGCAGCAAAATAATGGTAAAAAGCAGTAAGACTAATTTATTTCAGCTTTCAAGAGCTTTAAGCATGATATCATGGGTGGAAATAAGAAATAAAAAGTGATCACACATTAAAATAATTGATTGCTCATTAAACACTTTGTGCAAGGTACAGCCATTCCTGTGTTGTTCTGGTACAATTTAATTGATTTCTGCTTATGCTCACATTTCTCTGGAATTTGTTTTCATTGATTTGGTGGCCTATAGTAAATTCATCATATTTGGTTAATTGCAGGAAGGTTTAAAAATAATTCCAAGCATTAGCTTTACCTTTTGAGCTTGGCCGATTAAATGAGAGCGGGTACAGTAACAGCTATGGAGGTCCTGCAGGAAAAATTGGTGAAAAGACATTTTCCTGAAATTTTCCAGGCAATTGTGCTTTTTTTGCTGCGCAGGCTCCTCTGCCTCCTGAAGTGTTACAGGAAAAGGAAATGTTTGTATTTTCAATGCATCCAAAATGGATAATGTTCTTCTGATTTTTGTGGCCGTTTCATCAAGGTTACATAGCAGTATATAGCAAGGTTATACAGCAATATGTAATGAGTCTTGGTGAAATTACAGCATCAAACTAAATAAGGATTTTAGCAGATATAGAACAAATGAAGGATTAATTTGCACATGAAGGATTAATCCACATTGAAGGGTTTGCACTTCTCTTTATGCACCATCTGAGTTGTTATGGTAGCCTGAAGACACACACTAGCTGTAAGTGTTAATGAGAGGGTCATGAAATATTAGTTACATGCATAAACCACAGTATCACATTTTTTGATATGTTTTGGAGGGGATATGGAAGAGTCTATTTCTGAAGGTACTCCCATTTTTCCTGGTTGACTGATACCTCATTGGCCCATTGGGGCTGTAAAAAAACCCCAAGACGGCATACAAGTGAGCCCACCTCAACGGGAGCATTGTACACAGAAAATAAGAGGCTTCCTCTGTAAAGCGCTGGAGGATTTTCAGGTGGCGGGTGCCGCAGAGGTGCCCAGCTGCAGCGTTACCAGAAGTGCCCGGTGAAGTTGTTGGGGCTGGTGGGGTGCATTTGGTGCCCTGTGGCTCGCTGCCCGGTGCACCCTGTGCTCCCTCGGGACAGACACGGGCTGTGCAACGCTCGGCTAACTTCATCAGCAGGGACGAAGGACCCGGCAGCAGAGACGTGCCAGAGCAACCTGCTGCTGGACACCAGCGGGTGGGGAGACCCTTCGCTCGGGCGAGGAGACGCCTGATCCGTCCACCTGAAGGCAGGAGCATCCCCGTGTTCAACACTTGCATCACGCCGAGCAGCACGCAGCAGACCCCCCGGGAGATGGGTCAACTCTTCGGCACTGACCGTGGCTGGCTCTTGGTGCAGGTGCGGGACAAATGATCGTAGGACCAACAAGAAATGGAAACAACAGGGTATTTTAAATGGAATCGTGGAGGCTCATTTGGTGTGCAGTTCTGCACAATGAAAATACTTTTAATTTAAAATTAAAATGGGAACTAATTTTGAATTTAACCTTCAGTACTTTCTCTGAGGATTGATAGCATCCTGCAGGCTTGAAAGACCTGTGAAAGCAATTCATAACAATAACTGTCACCCAACAGCCATAACTTCCAGGGTAGTGTTGTAACTCAAAACGTGGCCTCTCCAAAAATAGAAATATATGGTTACTTTAGCAAGGTACACCTGACCATAGTTTCATTTATTTCCTGGGCTGTTGCTCAAACTTTTCCTTGAAGGCAGAATTTGATACAAGAGTATGTAAAGTAGAGAAAATCTTCATATGCAGGAATAGTAAGTGTCATGCAATAAGGATAAGTCAAGGAGACTGACGTAATGATGATTAGTCATTTTTCAGCTGTCCTTTGCATCGCCATTTTTCAATAAAATCTTTGTTGTGTTACAGAGTGGAAACTTTCACAAACTATGGAAAAAGATGGCTAAAACCATCTTAAAGTCATTTTCAAGAATGTTTAAAGAACAATTCACAAGACAGAGCATTGACTGGGGCTGGCTTGCTGCTGTCCCTGCAGCGGTGGCTGGTGTCCTGCAGCATTCCCTGACCTGCTGCCATTTGCAGACCCAAAATTTAAGTAAAAAAAAAAAAAAAAAAAAAAGGGTTCTTGCTTACTTTAAAACGCATTGTAAGTGCAGCATTTCCCAAGCAGTTTCACAGACAGCTTAGCCTTTTCTGTATCTGGCTCAAGTGAACGTGGGCTGTGACCTTCTCACCCATGGGATGGGATGGGAGCCCTCATGCGGGCTTTGGTGACCTCTTCATGGGAGCACACCAATGCCATGTACATCCAAACGGAAAAAGCCCTGGGTCCTGAGGAAACTCCACCTGTTACAGAAACCCTGGAGCAATCCAGGTGACCATGAGTACATCAGACGTGTCTACCCCTGGGGGAATTGTGTGTGCAAAGAAATTACTGCAGCCGACGTGGGTGGAGCAGCTGATGCACCGTCGCTGCAGGTTGATGCCAGCTGGAGCTCAGATCCCTCCTTTACCTCTGTAGGACACAAACGTCAGTGTGCACACATGGGCAGCCAAAGAAAGAACAGATAAGGCCAGGCTACTTACACACATGAGCACAAGCCGGTCTCTGGGTGAGGTGGCTTCCTCCAGGCTGGGAGGCAGGTTGTGGACAACCAAGACCTCAAAGGAGCTGTAGCTGGAAAGACCAGCCAAGAGGGTGGCAACTTTGGGGGCAGAGCAGTGTATAACCTTCTGACAGGCTGTGCCACTGCAAGGGATGACTGCTGACACCAGGACCAGGCAGGCAGAAACTTTGCGTCCTATTTGTAAAACTCCTGTCTGGCTCAGGAACGTGCAAACCCTGAGAAGGAGGCCGGTTTGGAGTGGTGACTTAGCTCCCGCGTGGCCTGAAGCCTGCAAGGGAAAGCGCTCCCAAAGCAGCCTGGTGACACCTCCCTGCCCGCCCGGGTGCCTGTGGCCTCGCTGCTGTCCAAGAGATGGAAATTACTTTTATTGTCCCTCAGTAAAGAGTGCTGCCTGTCTCTGCCTCACGCACATTCAGGTTTCCAAAGCTCTGCAAGATCCGAAGCAAGAAAGATACAAAGTCAAGATACTGCTGTTTTATTCCCCAGGTGATGCCAAAGGGGGAGAAAAAGGCGTTATAAATAGCTGCAGGCAGAGGAGAAGGCTGTTGTGCTCAGTGCCAGTTTTATGATGCCGAGGTGAAGCTGGTATGAGTCACTCCTATAACTTACATGGGCATGACACAGACTTTTGACACTCAGTATTTTCTTTTTCACTTACCAAAAGTTATAATTACCCCTTGAAAGCTTGGATCCGCTTTCTTTTCCTACCATTTAGTCCCTTTATGTTTGGCACTTTGCCATTTTTCCAATGCGTGTAGTCCATCTGGGGACTTTTGTGGCCCTTATTGGTCTCGTAGCTGAGTGCTCACAGGATTTATAGATTTTGTTCAGTCCGTATCTCATATTGTCCTTGGCAATTAGAGACCCAGGGAGTCAATGCACCAGGTCACAGTCACACAGACACTGTATGGCACAACCAGCAGCAGGATCAGAGTAGGTGTATACTGTATTTTGGCTGCAGGATCAAGTCTATGCTTAAGCTCAACTTCCTTTTTAACCCAGACTGCTTGGAAAGACCTGTGATATTTAAGAGATCTCAAAAACATGGTGGAGGAGAAAAAGCTGGGCTTATTTCACCCATAAAGCAGATCCCATCCTGTCCTTATGGCTTGCTAACTTTTCTAAGCAGAGTGTTGCATCTTAAAAATAGCACTGCCTAATTTTATTATAATGGCCGGTTCAAGCAAACCGAAGCGCAAACAAGGAAAAATATTTTTTGTTCTTCCTTTTTTTTTTTAACCTCATCCTTCTTTCTATACAAACCCTTACAAAAAAGATACTTGCTAGAGTATTTTTGCTTTATTTCTATGGCTGTACATGTATACCTGTGCATGCGCGCATGCACACATGCAAACATATGTATTTTTACAGTGGTACATAGCATCATCCCTTGCAGATGTATGGTGGACCACATTTGGCAGACGAGTCTTGGCAGTACACGAAGACTGGTAGGATGCGTAGGGAGCTAAAACTTGGGCTCCTCTTCCAGCAAAGCCGCTGTACCACACGGAGGCAGAGGTGTCCTGGGGAGGAGGACAGGAGCAGGAGGGATGTGGAACTGCATCTGAACGTGCACCACGGCTTTCTCCTCTCCCACCCCGCGCAGGCACAGCCCAGGTCTTCCGACCTGCTGCCGACACTTGCACCAACACACTCCTGTGTGCTGTGAGGCGACGTCCTCCCCACGGGAAGCCCACGGCACCGCCTGCTCCCAGCTCCGTTGTGTCTGTACAGCACTGAGCATCCTGGGGCTGCTACCGCCAGCTGCACAGAAACAAGAGACAGCAAATTTGGGGTGACAAGTAACACGAAGGCACTGGGAACAAAAACCTCTGGACATGTAACCCCCTGGTTTCAGCAGAGCAGCGTGCCACTGTATGAACTGGCCCGGGGAGGGTTTTACAGGCTTGGGACCATGAGTTGGGTTCTCATGCCCTTTGAGGACCCTTACATCCCTGTAAAAAATGCATTTCCCCCTTTTTTAAGTGTATTTACTTTACCAGAGAGGTGTTTACCTAGTGTCAAAGAGATGAAGATTTGAGCTTTCTGAACTCAGAATTACCTTCCTGCTACCTGCTTTGGGGGCAGAAGAGGTCCTGGCCCAGCCAGAGCACCCAGCTGCTACTTTTTTTCACAAGGAAATAGTAGAAAGAGGCAACTGAAGAGGACAGCAGTTTTTTACTGCACGAGGAAATACAGAATATTTCACTTACCTTGTCAGCCTTGAAGACTAAGCTTTCCAACAAGAAAATATCACTGGTCATGAGGCAGCGCTTGATTACCAATGAATTGCATGTAGGTAGCCCATGCCTGGACTGTATATTGCTTTAAAACAATTGCTTGCCTCTCATTTTTTAAACGATTTTAGGAAGGGTCATTCTCCCCGAGAGAATCACATCCTGTGCACCGACCGACCAAGCTTCGTTTCCTTCTGCTTGTGAGCCTGACTTCCCCCTGCGCTCAGGTGTGGACTGGGAGGACAGACACAGATAGGAGAGCCATTCCTTCCCAGCTGCTGGGGTGGGTTGTCCCACACCATAATTCAGCAGCAGCAGGGCGTCTCCGAAGACCCCATGGTTTTATTTTTCTGTGGGCGTGGGTGAGCAGAAAGAATGGGGAGTGCTGTTGGGTTTAGCAAGAAGCTGGTGAGTGCTGCGCTGTGTGTTATAGCTGCTCTGCAAAGAGGCCGAGCACGCTGTACAGCATCAGCTGATGCTTTTGCAGTCCAGGCAAAGATTACATTAATAAATGATGAAGAAGCAGATCTCAGGTGTCTCCTGGTGGGCAGAATCTGCAAGACGGACAGCTTGGGGGATGGGCTTTGGCAAATCAGTTCAATTTTCTCTGCCTCTTTATCCATGAATGATGGATAAAAAAAATATAGTTCTTTTGTAAAATGCCTTGTAGTATCCATTACCAGTAATACCTATTACTATAAAATGCTCTGTGAGAAGCATGGTGTATTGTTATCTGTGCTCCTTTTTTTACCTAGGACATTTGCAATAATTTTGCATTCCAAATAACTCTCCCTATTTTAAAGGACATTTACAAGCTTCTTTTTCTCATTCTCTGTAAAATTGTCTCTTTAAAATGCTTCTTTCCTACAACTCTGATACCGTACAACAGGGTATTAGACTGCTGTGTGCATCAAGGATACTATTGACATATTCAGCGGGATATTTTTAGCATAGTGGAAAAAATAAAATCTTGAGAAAGGTCAGTTCTTTCACTGTGCTAATTAAATTGCTGTGGAAGGAGATTATATCACGATGGTGACCAGCAAGCTTGCCAGAACATCACACGGCAGCCTGCAGCAGGTAGCCTTTGTGAGAGGGCTGGTGTGAGCGTGGCTGGCAGAGATGGACAAACACGCTGACAGATCGCCCGTGAGTCATTCAGCAGAAGATTTCTTTCTTTGATGTTTTCATTTCACAAAGCAGGGCAAGCAGACGGATCTCTTAAAAAGAGATCATTTTCATCCTCTTTTTATTACATTTCCTATTAACTAAGTGCAGCTTTGTATACGTGCTCTGTAGTAGCAGAACGTGCTGATAAACGGACACGTATGGGGTGATGCCTGTTCATCACAGCCACCAGCGAGCCTGCACTTATGGACAGTGTGCTGCTAACACAGCTTTTGAAAAAAAGTAAGGATGCTCTGAATAAACAATGAGGCGGTAATTTCCCCCTCCGGTGTGATGGTGTCACACAGCCTGTGTGCGGTTCACAAGAGCTGACCGGATCCACACGTTTTCATCCTACAGCTTTTCTCAAGTTTACTCGGTGGTAGCACACCCAGCTTTCAAGCTGCTCATGACTTAACTTGTTATCTTCCCCCTGCCGCCCGTGTCACTGCCTCCCGCACCTTACGTTGCCAGAATGGCTGGGAACAGGCTCGGGTTTGGGGTTTTCACCTTCCCTTATGTGGGGGCCCCGGCCGACGGCCAGCTGTTCCTCGGGAAGCGCCTGCAGCCGGAGAGCAAAGCAAGCAGCTCCGCAGCCGCCGCAGAGACTCATTTTTCTGAACATGTTCACTGATCTCCTGCAGAGCCCTGTGGTAGTTTAGCAAAGACCTTTGTGGCTAAAGATGATGTTGGTTGGTGACCAGTTAATGGCACAAGGGCTGTTCACCCGCCCAGCCAGGTGACTATCACTTTCCAACAAGTGTGAACACGTCTTCACGCTTCCGTAAGCAGATGGTGCAAGTTGCCTGGGATGTGCCTGTTCAGTGGGGGCATCCATCCTCCGGGGTGGAACTGCCACCGTCTTTCAAGACACGGATTTTAATGAATATCTGCACAAAGTGTTTTAACTCTAAACTGAATTACTGCTTTAAATACAGCAATTAAGAAGATGAAGGGGGGGAGCGTAGTCCGCATATCGTGTTAAGTGTCATATGCTTCGCCAGAGTTCCCGGGGTGGGTGTGAGGAATCCAGGAGCAAATGGGTCTGTAGGAAAAGATCAAGAGAGTCAAACCCAGGTGCTACAGTCATGGACCCAGCAAAGGGGGTTATGGATGGGGATCCCAAAGGGATTGACTGGGACTTCATTTGGGAAGATTAGATTTAGGCTTGTAAATTACTTATGAAATCCTTGAACATATTATATTTAAATTCAAATTAATTGCCCCAATCTGCTGTTGGTTTTCAGAGTTGCTGACAGTGCATCTTCACCCTCCTGGACACAGACATGAAGGAGGCTTCTGAAGGAAATGTCGATGGGTGAGCTTTCGCCCCACAAACTGGGGAGCATCGCTCCCAGCGTCACGCTGGTGGGCTCTGTCCCCTCTAGACATCCTCTCACAGACTTTTTGGGTTGGATGTGCAGAATCGCAGCCCAGCATTTCTGAGAACGTTTCACAGCAGCAATAATTACATGGTGAAATGCAGACTAACAAGCTGCATCTACTCAGTATTAAGGATTAATGATCTGAGCTTTAGTCTTTGCTTCCCTGCAGGGCAGCAAATTTCACCAAAACCATGCTTCAATAAATGCAAAAAGTATGATACACAGTCTATGCAGAGTGTATGTATAGAAATAAGGTTCTTATCCTTCTTCCCCTTTATCTGAGACTGGACTGAATGCTCTGTAGCTTCACTCGCCTGAGGCAAAACAAAGATGCAGACTTGCCATCACCTGTGATACAAACCCTGCTCTGCTCTCCCCAGCGGTGTTTATCCCCATTTCTGTGCCACCTTCACCAGCTCTTTCCCACCATCCTTCGTATGTTTTTCACATGGGTGAGACGATGCTTCCCGGACACTGTGAGCCACACCGCACGAAGGACTCGCAACCTAACTCTTTTCTTTTGAATCCCCTCTGTTGTGCCACTTTTTACAGCAAAGAGGTGATGCTTCATGCACCCTTGGTTCTGATCAGCTGTCTCTGCCTGGACCTTCCCTCTGAACCATAACACACTGGGATACCCTGTCTGCTTGCTCTTTCGATCTCGTTGGCACCCATCTCCTGTCTGCCTGCTGGCGGTGGGCTCCTCTTGAGCTCCTTGGTGCCAGCTGGATGGGCGGCAGAAGGCAACAAGCTCAAATGGCAGACGCAGGCAGGGACTTGGCTGGCCAGTCTGCTTCAGTCCAGCTTGGTTATCTTCACATCCAGGTTTTGAGCCTTCTCCAAAGCTACACGCAGGTGCAATGGCACAGAAGGGAAAATGCGGTTTATCAGAGTATGTGGAACACGGGTTAGTATGAGAACAGAGCTGCCATCCCTGTGGAGTTTCTGATAAACCCACCTCTGCCACGTCACACCTCTGGTAGGCAACGTGTGTGTAGAGGCTGGTTCAGGTCATCATCACCACGAACCAGAGGGGAAAGAGATTCAGCCCCTCGTTCAGTTTGATTTCAATTTAAAAAGACTACCCACTTCAAAGCAAGCCTCAATCTCTGTTTGGGGTCACTTGTGTCGGACGCTTACCGGAGACAGCAAATCTGCAGGCGCTCCTGCAAGCCCGCGAGCTCATAAAACACTTCAAAGCACAGTGCGAGCTCTAACCATAAATGCAACTGAACCTTTCAGGTAGGGTTATCCTGGCTATTTTTGGTGAAAGCTACTTGAAAACACTGCTTTTTCTTACCTTCCTTTCCTAGACACTGCATGGAGTTTTTTATTTGCATGACCATGGACCTGAAGTACAGCAACGGAGTGTTTGTACTGGCATCCAACCAGCCCAGCTTACCTGTACCAGCTCCGTGGGAAATGGTACACACACTCAGACCCCCAGGACAGATCCAAGTTAATCATCTGGAGCCTGTTAGAGCAGAAAAAAAAGGGTGGGAGAAAGGAAAAAGCGGTATTTCTGAATGCAGAGAGACCTGGGTCGTACAGGTAGGATGCACCAGAGCTGCCTTGGACTCCAGATTTTGGAGTCCCATTGAGCACCTAAAGGAGAAGTGGATCCCTCCTCTCCTGGAGTGCAAACCTTTTTGTCAGGCTCACTCCCCAGCTAGGATATCTGTATTCTGGAAATACGCTAAAGGTTTCTTATTATGTCGTTTCTGTGGCTGTTTGTGTGAGTAAATCTTGTAGTCAGGCAATGCGTGAATAGTTTGGCACATATAATTTACTCAATGTATTCACATGCGGTGTCCTGAATACTAAGCACCATGCTCTCATCAATGAAAGGGCTGATTTTAAATGTTGGGTTTTTTCTTTTTCTTGGCAGTTGCGGTTATATGTAAATCTTGCACTTGCGTGTATGTTTTAAATAAACTGCTCTGTTTTTTTTTTAAAAAGAAATAATCTAGCCAGACTTGCAATGAGACAACTGGCCAGGCGAGCCAGACTCCAAGGGGAAATATGGGAGGAAGAGAAAAGGCAGCTCTGGACTGAGATGGATGTGTAATCTCTTGCCTAAAGGCTCGAAGAAGTGTGCTCTGTCCCACCAGCCCTTGGAGCCAGAACATTCAGGCTTTTTTCAGCTCCTGGAAGACAGTGCTGAATCTCCATCACTCACATCCAATTCTGTTAGCCATTATCAGTGGCATTGCCATTAACATAAGAGTGCCCAGGGCTCCTTTCGTTTGCGCCACTGTAAATCAGAAGCAAATCCACAGAATGAACGGAGAGTTAGAAAAGAGTACAAGAACCAAGCTAACACGCTTTTTATGAGAGCCTTGATCTTTATGTTAGCTTACTCTCTCTCTCTAATTTCATTCTGGGATCATTCCCCTTGGATTTATACCGTGGCACCGTGTGCCCTTGGCTCAGCCCCCTCCGAGGATGCAGCCTGACACCCCTGCTCGGGGAAGGCTCTCGCTGTGGGTACCCGCAGCTCTGCTGGATGAAGCCCACGGGCAAACCCTTTGCCCCGCAGATGTCCGAGGCGCGATCTCCCAGTGACTTCAGAAAGGCTCCACTCCCACGGCCGTGTCTGGCGACATTTCTGCTCCCCGTCCCTGGGGAACAGCTAGAAACGTGTTTGCATCCACGCTGAGAAATGGAGGGTGTTTAGTATGCAGAAAGCTTCCCTTTTTTTTTTCCCCTTCTTTTTTTTTTTTTTTTTTTTTAATTAGAGAGCCGGGGAGCACTGTAACACTGAGCAGCTATTATGCCACAGCCTGTCAGCTCTAGTGCTGGCAGGTGGGTGTCTGAGGGTTGTGTCTTGGGTTTGCTGATAGCAACCTCGCACAAAGAATATCTCCCACCTTCATCAGACCCTCTGAACCAGCCTGCCGGCTCGGGAGACGGGGAACAAGGCTCAAGCCGTGACTGCAAGCCTCCAGCTCCTGCCGGGGAGAAAGGAGGATGGGAATCAAACCCTGGGGCTGATTTCTAACTGGGAAGACAATGAGACGTTTGAAACAAGATAGCTGCAATTAGGATGACAGGCACTACAGAGATCAAGAGAAATGCTTCTTCATAAGAACAAGCTGGTGCTTCTCTCAAGGGGAGCGTGCGGGGAGGGAAGCGGGGGGAAGAAGGTAGCCTGCTTGAAATGGACTAGCTGTATCAATTAGGCAGAAAACTCAATACACAGACAGAAATCTTCTCCTCCTTCGAGCTTGCAACTGATTTCAACAGAATCAGGGCTCACTGAAAAAATAAATTAATATTATTAATCTAGCACCTTGCTTAGCAACAAACAACTGTTATTTTTCTCTTACCTTCATGTTGGGAACATAATTTTTAACTGCCTTTATAATTTTCAAAGATTCATGGATGAGCATGGGGCCACTGCAACATTTGAGAATGATGAGACGATATTTACGAATCCAGCAGTGGAAGTTAATGGTGTGCCAGGCGGCTGCTCTCCCAGGCCAGCGGTCCCAGCAGGGCTGCTCACGGGGCGGTGGAGGTGCTGGCGGTGACCCCACGTCATGCGGATGGTTGCCATCCCTGGCTTGCTTCCTTCACCCGCGCCTTTCCTCTCAAAGAGTGGTCAACCAGCTTGGAAACGAGAAGGGCTCAGAGGTGCTGCTCACCCAGTGCTCACACCTAGGAACCGGGGAGGAGGAGAAGTGTTAACTATTTAGTCATGGCAGATGACAACTGAGATCAGGGCTGTTACCAACATTTCTGGTAAATAAACTCTTCCCAAAATCAGTGATAGAAGGTGTCCTCCACTAGCGCAAAGCTCCTATCAGAAATCTCACTTCGCCTTCCTTATTTCCTTCAGTGGTAATTTTAGTCTTCCATATTTAACACGGTCTGCAGGTTGCTGACATCTATAATTTTCCGATGCCACTTCAGTCATAACACAGCTCGGATGTGACCTGTTCATCCACAGGAAGCTGGAGATGAAATTTCAAGCATTTGAAGAATACTGCTTCAGCATATGCCGAATGCAGAGCAGCTGACATTTCCCTAAAAGTTACTTACAAGCAGCACTAATTATCTTATTTTTCTGAAATTTTATGAGTGGCGTCAATGCTTAAAAAAAATCAAGCCAATCTGGAGAAGAAGGTTTTGCTGGAAATGTCGAGCAGAGCTTAGAGCTGTAGATGTTAAGGTCACAGGAAAAGGGAGCACAGAAGCTGAATTCCTTCTGACAGCCTTCCTGGTGCAGCAATGCTGAGAGTATCGTAGGAAAGCAGAGGTTTCCATCTCTAAAAATAAATTCAAACAAGAGCATCGTGAGAGCATCTTATTAGCACAGTGCAGCAGCAGCTGTGGCACTTTCCTTGATCTCCCGAAAGCTCCAACTGGAAGGATTCAGGCCACTGCCTTTTGTATATTGTTTAAATTGAAACCCTCAAAACAAGCAGCCAAGTGTTTTGACATGAAAAACTTGCCTTCAGGGCTTCTGCTTTTTCACATGCAATTTTGTTTTTCTTCCTTCCTACTTGTGCCTTGTTCTCCAGCCCTTACTAATACAGCAGCATTGGGTCTTCTAACAGACAAGGAGCCAGAGAGCAGTCTTGATTCTCATCCATTTCACACGCTCCCCAAAGCCTGCCGGCACCCTTGCTGCTGTGTCCTCAGCGGACGGGGAAGGGGGTTTCTGTCCTCTCCTTGGGGTACAGCCTCACCCACGTGGGCAGTGCCTGGGGCCACCCGAGGAAAAAATGGGCAGGATTGCTGTCGAAGTGACACAGCCATGAATTTTCCCATTTTTAGATGACTGCTTTCCTTTTTTTAAGAGACGTACACATTTGGAGTGGTAAATCAAATCCAGTGTCACTTATTCCCCAAAAGGATGCCGACATGATTATAGACAGAGATGGGACTTGACATATCTATAGTATTTTATCTCCTGCCCTCAATAAAGCTTAAAGAATATTTTTAAGGAATCACACAAATTAGGATGCAGATGTACTTAAAAAATAATCAAAACTGGATTTATGTTCAGCAAATGAACCCCCATATTCATACCCTACGTATGTCACCAACCAGGTAGCGTCTGTGATTCCCGTGTACGTCTGTTCACTGCGGCAGAGGGAAGAGGGTGTTTTAGTGACCTGGGTGATCGTGGTTGTCTCAAGCGTGAGCTGGCTCAGGTCTCTGACTCGCTGTCCCTTGGCAAGGAGCTGTAGCAGTCGGCTGTATTAACAGCCGTACGTGTTATCATCCCCCTCCTCTGCCACTTTGCCTGCACAGGCAGCGGGGGGAACTTACAAATGCTCCTGGCCCACATAAATATAAAGTCTGGCATTGCCTTCAGACAGTCTTACCAGGAGTTTGGATCTGAGGCGTTCAGCTTTGCCCTGAAGCGAGGCGGGAATGCATATTCCCCAGTGCCGGGAGAGAGAACCTCCACCACGGGGCTGGGGCAGGCGGCTAGCCGAGCCACGATGCCTACCACCGCGGCGGCAAGGTTTGCAAGGTCCCCGTCCATTTTATGCTGCAGACATGGTGTAATAAGAACAAATTCAAGTTATATATAAGCTTTCTGTATATCATAACGAATTTTGTGCCTTTCTGCAAATTAAATTGTCTCTTAACACTTTCAGTAGGTACTAAGTAGAACTTATTGCTGCTGCTTTGTGGACATACGTTCACTTTTGTTTGGCATCAGCAAAGTGCACTGTAGAGAATGGGATTTAAAAGCTCTGAACAATGGTGATTGTTGTTTCTCAGTAAATATCTTATACACCTTCTCCTCCCTTTGGAGGGCAAAGATAAGTTGCTCCAAGAAGAAAAATTAAGAACATTCTAAGCAAGCTATTTCAGTGCTTGAAAATGGACTTTCAATGGATAAGAGGAATGAAAACTACTCTGGATTTTTTGTTAACTTACTGTCTGGATAAAGCACTGGCCTGGCACTTGGGATGCCTAGATTTTGCCTGCCTTGCTGCATGGTCCCTGGTACGCCACTGCACCTCCCTGTTCCTCCAGTTTCCCTCTGCATAAAAAAGAAACGACAATTCTGTTCCTCATTGTAAAGTGTAAGCTGATGAATCATGCTGTATTAGTGCTAGATCTGTTAACTTACTCCCAAAGGAAATTATGTGAGAGCATCAGAGTACATATTAAAAAAAAATTGGGATTTCTTCTCATGATTTTCTTTGCATCTGTAAAATCAGAACACATGTCATTATTTTCTTCAGCTGAAACAGATCTATGATTTTTGGCTTTCTTTCCAAACTAAGAGCTGACAAACTGGTGTTAGAAATGGTGGTGGAACCTTGGGTCTGAATAGATTTGGGGCTTTTTGGGGTGTTTTTCCTTTTAACTTGCACACTAGTGTGAGACTTCTGCGCGGCAGCTTTGTGTTTTACTTTGTGCTTAGTCCCCTTTCATTGTTTTCACAAGCCAAAAGGAGAGGTAGAAATGGAGATTGACAACCTCTCCCACCCCTGCCTTCCAAAGACCATCACCTGCCCTGGATCTGCAGCTGAGCGGGGCACGGTACCAACCTCTGCAACCACGGTGTGGGCACGCGAGCGCCTGACGAGCCTGGCACAGATAAATGAGATCCTAAGCTGCCTGTCTGGAAACATTTATTACTCTGGGAACAGGATGGATTTTCGTTGCAGGAAGCAACCTGATAACATATCAAGATACTGATTCAAAATATCTTAAATTTCATCAGTAAAAGGAAGGGAAGGGGAGGGAAGGGAAGGGAAGGGAAGGGAAGGGAAGGGAAGGGAAGGGAAGGGAAGGGAAGGGAAGGGAAGGGAAGGGAAGGGAAGGGAAGGGAAGGGAAGGGAAGGGAGGAAGGAAGGAGGAAAGGGGGAGGGGAGGGGAGGAAGGAAGGGGGAAGGAGGGGGGAGGGGAGGGAAGCGAAGGGAAGGGAGGGGAAGGGAGAGGAAGGGAGGAAGGGAGGAAGGAAGGAGGAAAGGGGGAGGGAAGGGAAGGGAAGGGAAGGGAAGGGAAGGGAAGGGAAGGGAAGGGAAGGGAAGGGAAGGGAAGGGAAGGGAAGGGAAGGGAAGGGAAGGGAAGGGAGGAGGAAAAGGGGAGGGGAGGGGAGGGATGGGGAGGGGAGGGGAGGGGAGGGGAGGGGAGGGAAGAAGCAGTGCACAGACCGAGGAGCAGCCACACAAGTGCCCCAAAATCCCCCCAGAAGGGGAACTGGGCGCCAGAAGGGCAGCAAGGCTGGGGAATTGCAGCAGAGACCATCTCCGACCTGCTAAAGCAGCAGCATGGAGAATCCCACAGAGCTCATTAGAAAAATATCAGGTGGCTGACACGCTGCTCGATTGCTTGAATGTCTCTGGCACTTTACCCTGCTGCTGGAGAAATCCAGGGCTGTTTCCTTCTCTTTTTTCTTTTTCCTTTTTTTTTTAGCTCAGAGAAAGGTGCCAGCCCAGGAACCCCTGCTCAGGGAAATGGCTTTAGAGCTGTCTTCTCTCTCTCGTCTGCCTTTTGTTTTGGAGTTTTCTCCAAGAACTGTTTATTCTGGGAAGTGCAATAATAAAATGGATGACACGGTCACTTTGAATTCAGCAGCATCTTTTAACCACCCCCTCTTGTCTCTGAAGTCAGTTGGGTAGGTGATACACGCACTGCAATAGTGCAAACAAACATCTGCTTCAGTGGGTGTGCGCTTACTCACTCCAACATGCTCTTGAATCTAATTGGGAATTTCCAGGCATACATTGCTCACGCTCTTTCCAAAATAACTTTTATAAGTATAAAGTGTATGAATTAATCATCCTTTTAATCCAGCAAAAGCTGTGCTATATCTGCTCAATCATGAGATATTTATTTCTGTCCTGGGTATTCAGAATGGAATATTTTTGTATTTTCTTTTTTTCACAAGTGCCAAGAGGAATTTCCAGCTTCAAGGAGTGAAGCAGTTGATTTTTGCACAGATTGGCAGTCAGCAGCGCAGAGAAGATTTAGCAGAATGGTTGTCCTAGGGGGAGGGTAGACCGGGGCACTTTCTGTTTGGCTGGGTTAGTCCAAAGCTTCACACAGCATCGAAGCATACAAGTACAATAGCACAAGTGTCCTGCAGCTCAGTGTTTGGACGTGCGTGCCAGATAGTCAGGACCATTACTCCATCATGACTCCTTCTTGGCGTGGCTGAGGGTGAGCAGTACGGCCATGCAGGCACCAGCCCAGGTGCTGGGATGCCCTTGACCGTTCTGGTCGTGCTGTTGGCTGTGCTGGGATGAATTTCGGCATGCCGTTTAAGACAGGTCTACAGCGCAGAGTGCAGTGCAGAGAGCCATAGGTAAGGATGACCCAGGCAGGTGCACGTGGCACAGCCAGTGCCATCTGAACGTCCCTGTCCGTAGCCATAAGCAGCTGGCGCACGCCTTCCCAACAGGGTTTCTGAGCACTGGGTGAATGTGCCTGTTTGGTTCCTGTTCCTGAACTGCGCCGGGACAGCAGCCAAATTGCCCGAGGGAAGTCAGCGATGCCATCTGATGAATACGCAAATGTCAGAGGACCTCCAAGGCCACCGTGGGAACCAGGGTTGTATATCTCAGCCCACTGACATGGCCACAGGTTCACATGCACCGGCTGCTCTGCCTGGGATGGGAGGGAAAAGGCACACAAAAACCATCCAATTCCAGAATTGCAGTGGCTTGTACGAAATACATCTTTGCCACTAAAGGAGATGTCGATAAAGCTACTGGGGGTATTGGCAAATACACCTGACGTGCATGCTGAGCTGACCTGAACAGGGCACCTCTGCCAGACCCACCGCAAGGAGAAAGGATGAGCCGCCGAGGAAGAGCCCCACTCCTCTGCACGACCCTTCCCAGGCGTGTGGGAGGCATCGTGACACCTCCCGGTCTCTTGCAGCTACGAGGTAGGAGATTGATTGTTCACCGAGTCCTTCCTACTAAATAAAATGAAACTAAATGCAAGTAAAAGAAGATTTTATTTCTTCTTTTTCTTTACATGGAGAGTAAGCTTTTAAGCGGTTCTTGCAACAGTGAACATAAGGAATTTTTTACAATATAGCATTTCAGCAAAAGTTTCAGTTGCTGTGATTTGACTAGAAGAGAAAGAGCTGTACAAATATTGGCGGATTAGTGGAAGGAATCTCTACTTAAAATTCAGCCCGTTTCACTCATTATTCAGAGGTGGTCATTTAACAGTGGAGGCTGTCTTAGCAGTTTAATCAAAATGGTACCTTTTGGTCAAATAGCACAACTTTTTATGTGATATATTCTAGAATATGGTGAAATACAAAATATTAGTCACAAAGTCATGTGAGATTTTTACGGAGGAGAAGTGTTAAAAGAGAAGAGGTTACAAGAAAGTGAAATGTCTACAGCAATTCAAAGATGAGCTGGTATGGCTTGCCTTCAATATTGATTTTGCTTTCTGCTTAGCAACAGGATTTCATGCTGGTTATATAAAAATACAGAGAAACCTGCAAATACTCTCTTGCTGTTGCAAAAACATCCACCAAAATTATTTAGGATAACCTGATCTAGAAATGTTGCTGGTATTAATCTTAGATGGAATTGTTATTAACTTGGAAGATTTGAACAATAAAATACAAAGCCAAAGTATTTGATCTGTGGGGAACTAACTAGAAGCACTTGCTTGTATCTGAAAAAGGCTTTGTCTTTAATTTGATTAAATAAATCTTTATATGGAATCCTGTTCAAACATATCACAGACAACAGAAGACAGAAGACAAAGAAGATAGGGAGATGGAAAGCAGCTTAGAAAAGCTGGCTGTCCATAATGGCGTATTTCAGAGAAGAGGGTTTATTAAACATTATATAAAACTTCAAGATAAAACAAGTAGTTCTATTTATGTAGTTCCACGCAACTTCCCAGCAATGTTATGGTAGCATGCCTTTTGGCCTAGGTTATTCTGATTATAAATAACACCCAATCCAACGGCTGTCGCAGGACTATTGAAACATTTATTCGAGACGATTGGCCTGAAGTTTCAAATGCATTTGCTTTGATTTCACTAACCTTTTACGTCTCCTTCCTAATGATACTCGACTGAGTGTATTCCCCAGAAAGCATGTTTTTGCCTATGACTACACACCATCATCCTGGAAGATGCTTAATGCTTTCAGCTGTCACTGGAATTAGGTTTAGTTTGTTGGGAGCTGAACTTTCTTTGCTTACGTGATCAGCCTCATTTGCCCCACATGGTCCTCCCTCTTGTCTCCCCCGTCCCATGGCACTGTGCTCTGCCTGAATTGTCTTTTCTTAGGGGAGAGGCTGGAAGATTGCTTCTCCCTGGACCCAGCAGCGGTAGCTAGGGAAATCACAACATGCCTTTTGTATGCAGGAGCAAGAAATTTCTGTGATTGTTTGGCATGAGAAAGGTGATTGAGGGAAGACTGCTTTTAAGACATACACCCTTCTCCTTCTTTTGTGGCTTCCCCCAAATACAGGATGAGAATAAATCATCCAGTGACATTTGAAGCTGGTATTTTTATGAATTATAAAGGAAATAGTTCTTCAGATAACTGGCAGTCACCTTACGGCATTTAATATTAAAAAAAAGTCACAGAGCTGGGCTTAGGTTACATGCTCAGTTCAGTAATCCTGATGTGTGTGCCCAGCGGTAGTTTTCCTGCCTGTTTAAAGAATGCAGCATCTCCCTCAGTGCCCCACCAGCCCAGCTCATTGCTCCTTGGATGACTACTGGTTCTGCATTGCTTGCAGGGATCAGCTCTCTCATATGCCAGCATGCAATGCTGAGACAGTAAAGGTGGGGAAGGGGTCTGGTATCTCTTCTTGGCTCCCCTGTCTTTAATTGCAAATGTTAAAAGTCCTAAATCTCAACACATACAATACCTTTGTGATCATTTATATATGCTAAAGGCATATTGTAGTGGGCTGACCCTGGCCAGCAGCCAAGCATCCACCTTGCCTTTCACTCGCTCCCCTTTCCTGGGGGATGGGGAGAAAAAAATCAAAGCGAAAGCGAAAAGACTCGTGGGTTGAGATAATGGAGTTTAATAAGGAAAGCAAAAGCTGCACATGTAAGCAAAGCACAATAAAGAATTCATTCACTATGTCCCATCGGCAGGCAGATGTCCAGCTGCTTCCTGGGAAGCACAGCCTCAGCTCGGTTAATGGCTACTTGCGAAGACAAATGCCATAATCACTAACGTCCCCCCTTCCTCCTCCTTTCCCTGAGGCATGGGATATCCCTTTGGCCAGCTGGAGTATCTCCACGTCCCCTCCCAACCTCCATCCCACCCCCAGCCTCCTTGCTTTGGGGCAGGGTGGAAAGAGATAGAGAAGGCCTCGACGCCATGTGAGCACTGATCAGCAATAGCCAAAACACCGGTGTGTTACTAACGCTGGTTTAGCCACAAACATGAAGCACGGCGCCATACAGGCTGCTATGAGGAAAGTGGCCTCCACCCCAGCCAGACCCAGTACTGGCACCAAAAAAGACTGTGGTGGGTTGACCTCGGTTGACTGCCAGACGCCAACCCAGCTGCTCTCTTGCTCCCCTTCCTCAAAGGGGCAGAGGAGAAATGAGATGGAAAAGCTCATGGGTCAATATAAAGACAGGGATATCACTTACCGTTTACCATCATGAGCAAAACAGACATGAATTGGTGAAAATTGGTTTAACATTGCCAACTAGAAATGGAGAATGGTTAAAAACAAACATGAAAGCTAAAAACACCTCCCCCCTTCATCCTGGGCTCAACTTCACTCCTTCATTCCTGACGACCCTCCCTCCTCCCGCCCGAGTGGTGCCGGGGGCTGAGGAATGGGGATTGTGTCAGTGCATAACATGCCCTCTGACACTCCTTCCTCCTCACACTTTTCTCCTGCTCCAGCATGGGTCCCCTCCCTGGGCTACAGCCCTTCAGGATAAACCCATGCCAGTGTGGGTCCTCTCCAGGCCACAGTTCCTGACTGAGAACCAGCTCCCGCATGGGTGCCTCCCTCCACACCAAAACATTCCCCATACTGAAATCAAAGTAACATCATCACAACACTGACAAAGGTGGACAATTTAGACACATAATAAAACCCCACACTTGACCCCTCACAACTTTATGACAACAAAAGATTCCCCACAATTATTCCACGCTCTGGCGATGTCCAGTCCAAGTTTTGTTCACTACCTCTCCCAATTGCTGTCTTTATCTCAAATTCCTGATCAGACCCTTCCTCCTCCTAACCAGAGGGAAAGGGAGACCCAGGTGCACCCAGGTGCCATCCTCTGGTTCTTCCTGCTGAGCAGGGGGAGGACATGAGGAAGTGAGATGGTGAAGCCACCTCTAAGCTGGAAGCCCACAAACACAAGCTGAAGGGGAAGACAGCTGCTCAGAAGGGGTGCCCCCTTCCTCACTAATCGATGGTATGGATCCATCCACCTCCAAGCCCAGTGCTTCTTTGTCACTACTGGGGCGATGAATGTAGCTGGGGGTTGGGTCACTATCTCATCCATGGCATCCTCAGAGGTAGTTTGGGTCCCTCTCTCAACCATGCTCCTCCGATGGTGCTGAATGGAGGCATGATAGGCACAGGCCAAGCCCCAGCAGAGCGGTAAGAGGTCTGGGTCTCCCTCAGGTCAGCAGGGCCAGGGCAGCTCAGCTGGTATGGCATGGAATGCTTAATCACAGGGTCGTGGGTTTAAGCCCATGGATGGGGGAGGCGGCGTTTTACTTCTTATCTTTGCTTCTCACCATCCTACTCTATTTTCAATCAGCAATAAATTATTGCCAATGAAATGGAATTAATTAAATTAATTTTCCCCAAGTCATATCTGTTTTGCCTGCAACAGTAATTGGCAAGTGATCTCCCTGTTCTTATCTTGACCCACAAGCTACTGCAGCTTATTTCTCCCCCCCATCCTGTTAAGGAGGATGAGTGAGGGAGCGGCTGGGTAGGTGCCTGGCAGCCAGCCAAGGTCAACCCACCACACATGTGAAGATAATTAATAACTTTGTACCCTTAATACTTAATACTCTTTTTATTTAGGGTAACATCTTGGTTTTGCTATTTTGGAATTATATTTCCTGAAGTGCAGAAGGTTTTTGAAAACCCCACTAAAAATCCTCTGGAGAAAGAATTCATCAGTACAACAGATGCAGAGCCTAGCACAGCAAGATCCAGGCATATTTAGCAGGCCGAGTATGTATATGAGATAAGAGAAACACGTTACTCGGCATTCCCTTCTGGGATCTGGAAAAGTCTCTAATGAGCAGACAGTGCAGTCCCACGCAGCACAGAGGTAGGCAGACGGACTTGTTACTGGACAGTGTTAGATGGAGGGGGCGTACGCTTATGCGAATCTGCTGTGGAAATCCTCTGATTTTACTACTTTATCTTTAAAGCATTTTCTAAAATGCATACCCTATCCCTAAAAACTGTATTTGCTTTGGCTACCACGCTGCTCAGCAGTGGTAAAAATGCTTCCAGTAACACGCACGACATGCGTGCACAGAAGGGCTGGCTCTGTATTCGAACAGCAGCTTTGGTCAGGGGTGAGTGATTTCCTTTGAAATGCTATTGCTTTATCATAGCTGAACCTCAGCCCAAAGAATATTTAAAACCTCTTTTCCAGCTGTCGGTGGTGCTCCAGTAGCTCAAACACTTGCATCTTTCAAGCTGGATTTTAATCATTTGATATAGATCAGCACTTGAGTTATTGGGTGAAAGTATACAGGTAGCCCTCGAAAGCATCCAAAAGCACAACGTGTGGCTGAGTGTCACTCAGCAGTGCGGGATGTATAACACAGACACCTGAAATACTGCCCGAGCAGCAAAGCGCAGGCGGAAGCCTTGCCTATCCACAGCCTGATGCTGCTTTGGCTGCATTGGTCAAACCAACATGGGGACATTCTAATTTCAGTTTAAGAACGGTTAGACTTAAATTTATTCTTCATTGACCTAAAGCAAGCCAAAGTTAAGTGTTCTAGGCTGAAACAAGGATGAGAGGAATTTTCCCCTGTTTGA
This sequence comes from Aptenodytes patagonicus, assembly GCF_965638725.1. Classification (NCBI taxonomy): domain Eukaryota; kingdom Metazoa; phylum Chordata; class Aves; order Sphenisciformes; family Spheniscidae; genus Aptenodytes; species Aptenodytes patagonicus. The sequence continues at coordinate 88,795,287 of NC_134982.1, read as the reverse complement.
ACAAATCAGCCTGATTTCAGACAATTTTTACAGAGGGTAGGTGCATCTCCTGGCAAGGTGACCTCGGACACTGACGTGGCCTCAGAAGGGCAGTCGGGTACCATCCCACCCGGTCAGGTGGAACACAAAGAAATGCCCTGGGAAGGTGGAGGTGAAAGCCACATGCTTCCACTCACCCCGTGTTCACCTGCGGTTGGGGTAAACACCAAAAGGAACTTGGTAGGTGACAGGCACTGCTCTCCTCTCTGCAACAGGCTGACCATCTAACGTCAGCCGTTACTTGCCATAGAAAGGGTTGTCAAGCACTGGAACAGGCTGCCCAGGGAAGTGGTGGAGTCCCCATCCCTGGAGGCATTGAAAAGACCTGTAGATGTGGTGCTGCGGGACATGGTTTAGTGGTGGACGTGGCAGTGCTGGGTTAACGGTTGGACTCCATGATCTTAAGGGTCTTTTCCAACCTAAACGATCCTATGATTCTATTCTGTGCTATGATTCTTTTCCCTTACGTGTGTACGTTATGGGCCCAGCACTGACTTTGGTAGGAACCACTTGTCATTTAGTTTCTCACAGTTTTCTTCAGTGAGACTACCCTTTCTTCACACAAGACAGCTTTCCTGAAATTTTAACCTAAAGTTGTAATTTCGTGTCACTTTTTGTTACTTACTCATAAGTTCCAAAAAATAAGAAAGAGAGAAGGAATAGACAATTTTTTTAATGTAGCTTTTTATATAGCTCTGAGTGGGGTTTAATCTGTTTACCTATGTATTTTTAATCTCTCCTCTCATGTATTTATGCTCTCTGTTCTTTCCGGTCTTTTCTCTTTTTCATCACACTTGAAATGGAACATGAAGAGGAAGAACACTGTATAAAAGCCATTTAAAAATAATTAATCAATGTACTTAGTCTTCTAAAAAGACTTCTACAAAACCACCCCCTTTAAATTAAACGTGTAATGAAAATAGTAATTTTGAATTCTCAGCAGTGTTTTCATCAACGCTAAATACTATTTATGCCGTTATTAAAATACGTCAACAGCTTATGAATGTATTGGTCCTCGCTTAGGGATTTACTGAAGAGCTTGCAAGTGAGGACAATAAAGTCCTTTACTGTAAGTAAAATATCATTAAAAGTATAACCCAAAGATGTAGAATTTAAAAATGTTGGGTTTTATATCTATGTAGCTGAAGTTGATAAAACGTTCCCCTAAAATATTTCCTTTCTTTGATCACCTCTGTTATCTGGGTTACGAACAAACAGGTAAGAACTTGCAGCTGCGCCTCCTTCTATTGCCAGCAGGACGATACTTTGGAGGGACGTTGTCTCTACCAAATAATGACATTATTGCTGTTTTTCTGGGGTTTTCCGCCTCTCCTACCGTCCTGCCTGTGCATTTCCCAGGCTTTTTGCTTGAATTAGTTTCAGCTGTAGAGTAAACAGAATTAGCCAGGTTGCTACAAATGGACGGTTGTTCACCAACTGCTTCCTGCTTGCCTGAGAGCGTGCAGCGGGTAATGCGGGGTGTCATTAGGCCCCTATTTAACCGCACGTACGGCTGGGAGGGCATGTTTGTGTTTCATTTATACAGATATGATTAGCTGTTCTCAGTGTTCGTCTGCCGTAAAACTGAAAATGTGTCATGCGCTATTACCCAAGCAAATGTAATGCCCCCAAAATAAACATGCCCCACTAGTTTGCAGGCAGTAATTGACGGAAAAACAGGTGTTTCCCATATTCTGTGTGATTGCCTACACATATGGCTTCTTTTATACTATCCTTCAATTACTTCGTAGTGTTGGCTCCTGCAGAAAAAGAAATGGTGTTACCAAAAAAGAGTGGGTTTCAAGAGTGTTCTTTGGTCCACAGCCAAATTAAATACAAGCAGCACAGCCCTTTTTAGTATTTAAATAATTAAACTGCAGCAGCTACCACATCCACTTTAGCCATCAAACTGCGTTTCCAGCTACTCTCATTTTAAAATGTGGTGCTCTGACTTAGCAAATTAAAGCTACGGGTAACACAAATTCCCATTTGAATGGTGTTAACATTCTCAAATTGGACCTTTCAAATAGAATCAGTAAAATAGTATCGACACCTGTGTAACTGGTTGGTTTTATACTTTACAACCTGAAGTTTTATCTTGCAAAAGCATTTAGCTCCCAACAGCTCTGTAAGATCTACTGATCTTGCAGTGTTAATAACGGGCAGATTTTATAATGAGATACGGGCAGACATATCAACGGTCACTTTTTATAACAGGTTTCCTTGCAACGCGTTGTTCTTCTAGGTGAGCGCACTTGGAGGAGAAATAAAAGAAGGAAGAAGGCGTTGTTCCCCATGGATGATAGCACAGAGCAGTTCCTCAGCGGTCAGGGTGAAAGTTGGAGGTATTCTGCAAAACTGGCAGCGAGCCTGGCCCGGGAGCTGCTCCGTGCACGCTCAGCCGGCAGAACAGCCCAAGAGCCACCCTCAAACTGTGAACGCTGGTGATAGGCAGTAGCCAAAACACTTAAACTAGGATTGAGTTGATCTTCGGTCCCTGTGCATTGATGCCTTCCCCCAGACAAGTGTCTCTGTATCACTATTTCTTGCAGAGCAAGGCTTGCGGTGGACGGGTGTCTGCTTTGTCCGTCTGTGGCGGTGGAGGATCCTTAGCACCGAGACCTGGTCTCATCTTTCTCTGTCAATTCAGCGGCAGAGCGCAGGGATGCAGCAACGCGTTCAGGACGTGTTCCTCCTGCTTCACAAACATGACTCTTCTGGCTTCCCACAGCGATGGCTTATCGTTTACCCATAAAGGACAACCAATATCTTAACCTAATTAAGTTTACATGTTGAAAGAAAGCTCTCTGGGTAGACAAAAAATGCTTAGTTTCATTTTGCAAAATCAAATGGGTTGACTTCATGAAGTGACATCAGAGATGAATTTGCTCTCTGGCTTTTACCTTGTGACTGATTCAAAACGAAATGTCATTACATAATACCCTTCTTCATCAGGAATATTCTTTCAAAATAATAAGATGGTAAAATGATGGCATTCCCCCGAAACTTTCTGATTTTTTTTCTGCAGATAAACTTAATTCTTTTACCTGCCTTTGGTTTTCCTTATGCTCTGTTCCTGTTTATCTGTGCTCTTTCATTATTTGCCTCAGTAAGAAAGACAATTGCTCCTCTTCTACAAGGTGCACAAAGACGAAGGAATGCGACTTTATAGCTTCCTGGGGTGCTTTCGTTTCAGTGACAGCTTTCTCACTTCACGAGTTGCGGGGTTTCACGCCTGTGCTTCCCACCTTGTAATCAACGTATTTCTCAGGGCACCGGCTGCCATTCGGAGGCGGTGAAGCTTTTGAACTCCCCAGCCTTACCCTGCATGGCAGATTTTGCCTGACTGCGTGGTTCTGACCGGCGGGACGGGTTTGTGGCCAGTGTGGACGCGGTGAAGCCACACGGTACCAGCTGCAGAGAGCAACTCCCACGTCAGCCTCAGCCCCTGCGGCTCCTCCCGGGCCCCTGTTTCCAGCACAGCCCCCTCCCCGCCGCCACGTCCCGCAGCAGTCAGGAGCGGGCGTCCGGAGCGATGCCATAGCAGTTAAGCAGAGAGTTGGGCTCAAAAATATGGACTTGAGCCTTGAATAAGAATTGCTAGGTTTAAAAGTGTTAGCCTTGCTAATGAGCAAGGAAATAGGGTGCTGTGTGTAAGTGCTTGGCTTTTCAAAACCAGTCCGTCTCCCTTTTTCAGGGACATCTCTTTGAAGGATCAGAAAGGCAGGTACAAAAACACAGCTATGGCCTGAAACCTTTACATGCCTTTTGACGAGGAGGAAGAAAAAGGCAATCAGTTAAACTCCTAGGCACGAGAGAGCTGGAACATCGCCTTTGGCTACAATGGGGGTAAGTTTTCACGTGGGGTGCGTAAGGACTTTTCCAATATAATATTCATCCAGATGTCCTGGAGCAAGTTACCGAACGTTAACACAAAGTTCTTCAATGTACCCCCGTGAGCTAAGCGTGCTACAGGGGAGGCATCCAGAACATAAACAGGTGAAGATATGTATTTATCCTTGCTGAAGCAACGCAAGATTTGATAAAAGACTCCTGCCCCATGGGTTCTGATTTTGAGTTCATTTACGCTGCTGTAATGTACTTTTCCTAATAAAAAAATATTTTAGTAATTACTGCTGATTTACACCGTCATTAGGTCAAAATCAGGACCGAGGGGTTTCATTCACGGCTCTCCTGCAACCAGTGGCTACAATCCTTTGAGGGTTAGGATTTCATACTCAGTGTTACACACCGTATTGATGGACATCTTACCTATGTGCAAGGAAACATTTTGCACTTGGTCTACAAGAAGACACTTCAGCTCGGGAAATGTAATTTCCCAATTCTCTACCAGATGCAAAGAGGTCCTTACCAGAACGTAGATCCCCTAGAAGCACGTCTATCTTGAATATCATGTTAAACTGAATAAACTAGAAATAATATTTTTATAATTGGTCTTGTGTTCGTTTCTGATTTTTCACTCAGGCAGAATACCATCGGGTGCACTAGGGGGCTAAATAAATCACTGATAAACAACAAACCTAAATTGTTTATGGAGCATGAAACAATTATCTTTGACTCCACCTGATGCTGCTGAGCAAGCTGTTCCTTTTTATTGTGCTATTATTAGATGGGAATGTAGTGGGTTGGACAGCATCCTTCATTAATGGATAGGATAACCAAGTTTGTGTAGCACATAGCTCATTCTCTAGCACAGCTCAGGACTCTGTACACAGCCCATCTAACTGAAGTCCTGCACAGAATAATATCCCAATAAATAAACACATGTGAATGAATTAGTTATTTAGAAGGGAGTACTGAGATTTTCAGAACAGTCTTAGGGATGTAGATGTTCTAACCACTAATTAAGACTTGTCATTATACATACATATAGCTCTCATTTAATTTCTGTATGCAGATACTGTTTCTGCACAGTTGCTTAATACAAAATGTAGAATTCAAGCCAAGTTGCAGTCTCAGTGATGAGAAATGAGAGGTAAAAAGCCCTTTGTGTTTTGAGTATAACAGTAGTGGTAAAACTGACACAGGAAAAACCCGTGTGGACCCAGCAATTGCTTGGCGAGACAACTGCATTTAAAGAAAGCCTCAGAAACATTGCTAAAAATGGAACTGAGGGATCTGTAAGGCATCTGTCCAGGAAAGTGAAGAAAATACATTTTTGGCAGTGAACACTGAGAAAATTATGCAGCAAATACAATAAATTAAATGAACAGAAGACACATCTAGTCGCTAGCTTGAATTTGACAAACCCTGTCCTGTTGTTACACCATGTTGCAGAAAGTGAGTATGGGTGAATACCAGGTGCTGTAGTGTCATTTTATTGGTATTCTACTCTATATTGATATTTATTGATATTCTATTGGTGTTTCTGTTATACTTCTTGCATACTCATCCTTCCCTCCCCCCGATCCATTCAGATTCCTATTATTTTGGGCTCCTGTACACGTCATGGCCGGTACTTCAGCTGCAGTGGTTACAATCCCCTCATCCCCACGGGAACACACAGGTCCTCAGGAGGCTCGCAGAACCGTACCCACCCTGGCACAATGATGTCCAAAGCTGAGACTTCAGACGCTAAAATGCTGGCCTTTCACAATATTTTCCACTCCTTATTGTCTCGTATTTATGTTTTCCATTACCTTCCTACTTTAGAAGCAAACGAAGAGCAGGGCAGGCATATCTGTCACTCCGTAACAAACGGAAGAAGGAAAGCAGTATTAAATCACAGCTCTGATACCCAAAAGCAACTTATTAAAACTTCCCGTTTAAAAGTTGGAAGAATCAAGCAGTGAAATACAGTTGACTATAAACTGAAGCTGCTGAAAGGTTCGGTTTCAGAGGCAGAAGCAAAAGCATTTAGGGAACATTAGGAAATTTTTAGAGGTGTTTTCTGACGTGAGGAGACAACGAAATGGTAGGAGGAAAGCTAAATAAAACAGAAGGAGCTGGGGAAATGCAGATGCAAAATGAAAATATGGACATGAGTACTTAACAAATTGCAGTATTTGCTGAGAAAGTGCAACGTGCAGACCACTGGATGTGATTTAAAAAAAAAAGGAGCGTTTAAAACTATTTTACCATGAGTAATTGTACTTCAGGATAAAGGTATTTGTTATACAATCAGAGCGGGCAGCGCTGCCAATTAATGCCGCATACCTATAGCGTGTCGAAGTGTCAGGGGACGACGCGCATTAATCAAGCGCAGCAGGTCCCGGGTTGTTAGCTTAATTGAAGAAGTGGTGTACTCGCCCAGCTCCCCCCTCGCCCCGAGGCTGGGAGGCGAGCGCTGCTCCTCCCAAGGACGTCGCGGGGCTGGGGGGAGAAACCCACCCGCGGGGGGGCTCGGGCGGGAGGAGCCGACGAGCCCCCCGCTCCCGCCTCACCTTCGGCCCGGGGTGAATCTCGGCAGTTCCCCACAACAACGGTAACGGCCATAGAACAGCACAAAGCAAAGCCCCGCGCAGCCGTGCGCCCTCTGCCCCCGCGGGCCGCCGCCCCCGGCAGCTGCCCCCGCCCGCGGGGACCGAGACCCCCGCGCCCCCTCCGCTGCGACCCCCGTCCCGGGGGGGGGGGGGGGCGGGGGGCGAGAAGTCCCCTAACTTGCCGCCGCGGGGAACAGCCGCCCCCCTTCCCCGGGACCCGCCCGGGGCGAGGCGGGCTTCGCCCCCGCCGCCCGTCCGCGTCCCTCCCGCTCGCTTCCGCGCGCGCCGCCCGCCCCCCCCGGGGAATTACCACCCCCCCAACCCCCCCCGCGGCTCGGGGGCCAGGTACACTTGACGTCAGGATGGCTGTCGTCGTTTTGACGTGTAAACACTCATTTCCATTCCGGCTCCGGAGGGTCTGGGCGCCGCGCAGCCCCGGGCAGCCGCGCCGCGCCGGCAGGCAGGGACCCGTGCCGGGCCGCCGCCGCCGCCCGCTCCCCCGCGCTCGCCTAGCAACGCGGAGCCCCGCCGCAGCCCGCCGCCCGCCCGCCTCGCCGCCGGCCGCCGCTCCCCGCGCCCCGCGGCCATGGACGGGCGCCGCTGGGCCGGCCGGTGCGCGGCCCTGGCGCTGCTGGCCGCCTGCTGCCTGGCCCGCGGCGGCAGCGCCGAGCGGCAGTTCCTCAACGAGTGGGCGGCGGAGATCCCGGCGGGCCCCGACGCCGCCAGAGCCATCGCGGAGGAGCTGGACTACGACCTCTTGGGGCAGGTACGGCCGGGCGGGGGGCGGACCGCAGCCCAGCGCCGCGCAGCCCGGGGGAGCTGCCCCGCCGGGGCTTCTTGCCCGCCCTCCCTCCTCAGGGCTGTCCCGAAACTTGTGCCCGGCTGCCGCTCGCGGGGCTGCGGGGAGTTTGAAGCGCCTTCTCCCCCCGCCGCCCCCCGGCCCTGGCTCCGCACCTGGCGGGGAGCCCCGCGACCGCGGCGCCCGGCCGGGGACGGCTCTTCCTGAGGGGACCGGGCAGGGTGGGGCAGGGCGACTCGGGTCTCCCTGAGGGGAGCGGGCAGGGCGCTCCCGCTCTCCCTGAGGGGGTCGGGCAGGGGACCCGGCTCCCCCTGCGAGGGTCCGGGCAGGGCGCCTGGCTTTCCCTGAGGAGACCGGGCAGAGCCGGGCAGGGCGCCTGGCTTTCCCTGAGGAGACCGGGAAGGGATCAGGCAGGGCGACTCTGCTCTCCCTGAGGGGACCGGGCAGGGTCGGGCAGGGCACCCCCACTCTTCCTGAGGGGACCGGGCAGGGTCGGGCAGGGCACCCCCACTCTTCCTGAGGGGACCGGGCAGGGTCGGGCAGAGCACCCCCACTCTCCCTAAGGGGACCGGGCAGGGCACCCCCGCTGTCCCTGAGGGGACCGGGCAGGGTCGAGCAGGCACCCATGTGCTCCCTCGGAGGAGAGCGGGCAGGGTTGGGCAGAGCGACCCGGCTCTCCCTGAGGAGGGCGCGGGCAGCCCTGGCTCCGGCCCCGCGCCGCCCCCGACCTGTCCCCCAGCCATCCCGCACCCCCCCCAACGGAGGCTCCATCGCCATCGCGGGGCTTCTCTCCAGCAGGCCCTCCTGGCGCTTTTTTGGGATGCCGTGACGTCAGCGTTGTCAGGGATGAGTAACCGCCTTTAGGTAACAGCCTCGTCCCACCTCCAGACGGGGGTCCTGTGCCAGGCAGCGCGTCTGGCAGCGCTGGGGACCCCGCTTCTCCGCCGCAGAACCGCTTCCCACCCGCGCCATGGCCCGCAGCCCTCCGTCGGGAGCAGGCTGAGAGCGGGGTGGAGGTCACCTCTCCTTGGGTGGGCCCGGTGCTGCGGGCAGCCCCTTCCCAGCCTCCTGCCCAGGCGGGCGTGCAGGACGGGCGGCCCCGCGTCCCGGGCATGGTCGTGTTCTTCAGACTCTCAAACTTAGGTGTGATCCCACCTCTGTGGGTTTGGTCTTTCTGCCTTTGGAGTCAGTCCATTCGCCCCCACCGATGTCAAACAGCCCCTGCGTGGGGAAGAGGGGTGTTTAAAGCAGACGGGGTGCACCCAGCTCTCCAGGTGACCAGCTACTGCACAAGTGAAAACACCAGTTCAGTAGGTGCCTGTACAAACAAACCCTGCAGTGAGGTTTCTGAAGCCTCGTGAAGTTTTTTACACCTGTTCAGCTGAACCCCAGGAAGAGCAGATAAAACTGGTGCATGACCATACATAAAACCTGTCCTTTGAAATGTGACCGTGTCAAGGTATGTCCATGAGTATACTGGTCACTACTACAAGTACTACATTACTGAGTACTGTAGTAGTGGTGACTGCTACTTCACTAGCTTAAATGAAATTATTCCCCCAATTTCTTCTAGCAGCACACAGGCTGTGATAAGCACTTCTTACCTGAAGAATGTTTTTCAGTTTAGATTAAAATATCTAAAGGCTAGTTTCTTGCTCTTTTCTTTCCTCTTTTAAGCAGAATGAATTCGGTCAGGTTGCGATTGTTGATATTTGTTTGCAGTGGGGAAATATCTCTTGATAGTTAAAGTACGCCTCTGTCTTACAGATTGGATCACTCAAAAATCACTACCTATTCAGACGTAAAAGCTATCCAAGACGGTCTCGAAGAAGTGCCATTCATATTACTAAAAGACTTTCTGATGATGAGCGGGTGAGTGTTACATTTATTCCTTTTCATGCCCTCTGTTTATGCTGTCTCCTTATTGCTAGCATTATAATGAGGTCACAGGCGGGCTTTCCTCATTTTGCAAGTCTAATATATTCAGCCATCCACACTCGTGCTGAATAATACTTGATTATTCTGTCATTAACAGGCAGAATCTGACCCTCTCTTACCATATTTTTTGCAAGTGCTTTCCAAATTAAGATTTAAGATATGCAGCATTGCAGAGGCTTGGAATTTCAGATGTTGATGTGTTGCTGATGAAAATATGGATGAGGAACCACAGGGCTCGATTCAAAGTAAAAATCCATAGATGCAGTAAATTTAATCAAGCCGTGTCTGTGCAATTACCATGGGAATTACGTTTGATTTAAAGTGACTGAATATTTAAAAAAAAAAAATGTAGGGGAAAAGGGCTGAGGTTTTGCTGGATTTGCTTCTTCTGTGATGGGCTAAAACCCCTTCTCAGAGGATCCATCAGACGTTCTAGACTTGCAGTCTTTTGGTACACTGGGATGCCACTGCAATCAGAGAACAGGCACACTGAAGAGCCAGGGCTCTAAGGTACAATCCACTGGTGAAGTAGACTCCCCATTTATTTGACTTTATTTAAGAGAGGAGCATGTCTGTTTGTAAACTTTCTGAGAAAATGGGGTGGGTGGCAAATTTAAGGAACAGACCAGAATGCTGTCAGCCCCTCTTAAAAACAATTTCTGGCAAATTGCAGGACAATGAAATTTGAATTCCAAATCAGCATTATTGCAGCAATCATTGTAAAAATATGAGCAGTCCAAAACATGAAGTAACCTAGTTGTGAAAACCAGCAGTTTATCATATAAGGACAAATCACTTGAGAACGAGTAATTGGTTATCTGGAGGTTTTAGATGCAAATGTCATCTAGGAGGAAATATTCTATGTGCAGCTAGAAGAATTAAAGGAGGGGGTGAGACAGGGTATTTGTTTTGCCTGTTCTGTTTCAAAACTGTACACTCCCATCTATCTCCTTGCAAACATTGGTTTAACAGTTAAAGTCTTGTAGGTGAACTGATTCTAAACTGGGGATGTTCAAAACCACAGCTTTAGTGTAAATTAGTGTTCTAATTTATACTCATACCAATGATCAGATGTTCAGTGCCATCATAGTACAATATTCAGGAACAGAGTTTTGGTTGCAGTTCCTCCCTTTTTTGGACTTACTACATCAAATGCATCTCTTGCACAGGGAAGCACAACCGTGTTTAATATACCAAATTCTAATGTCGTAAGCAGAATGGAAGCAATTGTGTTACGCTCATTACTGCCAAACATTATTGCAGACTTAGATCCAGAAACAGAGCTTCAAAGTGCTGCAGGTGATTTGCTAAATTTACTCCAATTTCCCTTTTATTTACCATCTAGTATGCAAATTGACTATGTGAATGAATGAGATGTAATTATGTCATTATGTAAGTATATAAACACAAAGCAATCATGTAATGCTGTGTAGTTATGCATGGACCTTTGCTCCAAAGAGCTACTCTTGTTCAGCAACAGCCCATGTGAAAAGATTTAAATTCAGTCTTTAAAAAGGGAGAGAGAAGGGAATCCTGCTTTTGTTTGTATAATGCCTTCATGAATTTTACGGTATGTTAAGTGTGAAAGCTGGGGTAAAACTTGGCTCTAATCTGAGTATTTATCTGCTTCCTATAGATGTCCCAGTGTTTCTTGTAAACCAGATAAAGGCTGGGAATCTAATGAAAGGATATAATTATCTGGTTCCCTAACTTCCTCCAGTATTTACACTAGTTTCCAAATCTACTTTATTGCAAGAGACCTGAATCAAGATTATTTTCCCTGGTTTATATATCAGCGACTGGAGATTTGGCACAGGGCCTTCAGCTTTTGCTGTAGGTGGATGGTTGGAACCTCACCCAGCTGCTGAGTGACAAACATTTGGCTTGTTGGTCTGACATATGTGCTTGGTAGTTTCAGCTCATTTCCCTCAGTGCAGTTGTCCACATTGAAAAAAATAACAAGCATGGAAGTTGTCAATTGTTAATTACTGTTGGGTGATGAAGAGGCCAAGCTTTGCTGTGGGCAGGGAAGAGAGATAAAGGTAATTGCTCTAACCTGTGCACAAGTATGTATGGCCCTGGGTATCAATAGGGCATTTTAAAATACTTATACTTGCATGTGTATATTCGTCTTCTATGACTAACTAAGGTTTGTGGGTGTTTTAGCACTAAATATATAGCAAAGGGAATAGTATTAGAGAGCTTTCAGTAAACATGCCTGGTGTAGCTACCATTTTTAAGGGTTTTTGTTCTTGTAGTGAACTTTCATTAGGCTCTCACTAGAAAATCGTATTTTAATCAAATCTACTTCTTTTATCATTATGATTTCTGAGTCACTCATTACTGTTTCATATATGGCGTTAGATGTAAGGACCATAAAGCCATTGGATCACAGTAGAGAAAAATAATGAAATCTATTCAGACTTTTAAAGCAAAAGGTTAAATCCAAGGCATCCTCTAGTTGAGGCTTAGAGCAGGATCTTGGCAATCTACTGAACCTGAGCTTGTTTTTCTCATCGGGAAATTGGGGTGAAAAGCACCGACTTGATCTGTGTCAAAGTGACCGTCCAGGTACTAGCAATGAGTAACATTTTATTCCCATTTCCAAAAGGAGCACACAGCACACAGAGAGGTATCAGAATCAGGATTTGATTTGAACAGGGTTTAGTAATGTATTCAGGGAAACGAAGTGGGATACACTTTTAAAATGCAACCTAGTGAGTTAGAGAATGCTGTGTCCGTGCACAAATGCTATGCAGCTCATTGTATTGATGCTTTAGCAAAACATGCTGAAGCGTTTTGGCTTTCAGTTGCCTTAAGTGGAATTACGCCAGTGATGAAGTTAGTCCAATATTCATAGCTTACTAATGGATCACACTTCAAAACACCACTGGGAAGGAGCCTTGAAGGTCCAGCGGGGCTATGAGTAACAGCATCATTATGATTGCTAGACTAAAGCCAGAGATAATCTTTCTCCTTTTAACTCCCAATAGAAATAGATAGGCATTAAAATGTAGGTAGGAGAAAGAAGCAGGCTGTGGTTTTGCTTGTTTTGGTAACCACCACTGCTTAGATAACCTTCTAACCATACTACACATTTGATATAAAAGCCTGCATTGTGTGGCACTCACAGGAGTTCTACTGTTAACTTGTACTTAATGATTTTCTATTAATTGATTCTATAGTATCGTGATTTCACCAAGTCCTCTTCCCCAAACTACACTGTACTACAGTATAAATAATCATCCTCTCTGCATCAAACGTTGCTCATTTTGCTTTAGGCATCAAAATTTTGCTGTGTGAGGAAATCCCTTACCCTTTAGGCTAAGAAAGTCCTAACCTATAGAGGCTCACTTGTCATATTTATACAAATAATTGTAGGTGTCATGGGCAGAGCAGCAATATGAAAAAAAGCGAACTAAGCGTGCCACCGTGAGAGACTCAGCAGAAAATCTTTTCAATGATCCTATGTGGAATCAGCAGTGGTATCTGGTAAGAATTTGTTTCCTTGTGGAACTGGGGATGGTGAATTTCAGTTGTGGTATCAGCTGTATTATTTCACTCATGTCAGAGTGATTGCACTGAAGGGAGTAAATGAAGAGTCTCTCTCATTAACATATGCTATAAAAATGAGAGATCTCTGTGATAATACTTCCAGGCAACGTTCTATTTTCTTTGAAGTGTCATTTGTGCAAAGATTCTAAAAGCCAATTCGGTTGCTGCTTAGGATGGGGATTGATACCAGAAAGCAGTGTAACAGTTAAAAGCTACCTTTATGGTAATATATTTGCTGTTGCCGTATAAGAAGTCCCTTATCATGTCTGAAGCTGGCCATGTATTTCTTTATTAAAATTGGTAGTGCAAAGTGCATACTCCAGACGAAAACAAAAGCATACGTGTGCATGTGACAAGCACCTTCGGCCTCTTGGACTAGCATTTAAGTAGAAGAGGGTCTCTACAGCTCACATGTTCAAAATCTCAAGGAAAAGAAATTTCCTGAGCTCTGTAGTTTCTGTCTGCATGTGACAACTCAGAAATATAGTTGATCATTTGCGTTTTATATGGTTTCTTTTGAGAGTCTGTATTTCCACTATGCATCTAGCTGTACCTTCAGTCTAGGCTTCATTGCTTTCACTCAGAATAGGGATGGGATTAAAGGTGAGTATAACAAATCAAGAAGAAAGGTCAAGCACAAATGTAGCCCAAGTGGCTGGAAGTACCTTTCTCTTCTTCAGTTCAGCTTAGAGAAAACAGACCAAACTCTAGGCTGTTTGTATAATGTTTTGCCCTCTCTTTCCTTTGTTTGAGCTAGGAAAAATAAATTATAAACCATGTAGCATAAAATATTTCTGTGAAGATCCCTGCAGACTTCTTTTCAACATAAAAAATGGTTATCTTCAAGAATTCAACTTTTCTTTGAAGCTTAATATCTGGTTGCTTCTTTGCCTGTTTCCAATAGGAAGCAGGAAATTTCCGAGATGTCTGTATTGGACAAATGCACAAACACATACAGAGTTCAAAAAAGCAGTTTTGTGAAAAAAGCAATGTCTTGCTCTCCAGGAGACATAGTTCCTTTCTGTGGTTTTCTTTTCCCTCTAGTTTTCCCACATGAGAAACAGAAACATGATGCTTACCCTTGCTTTCAGTGCACGTTGATTTTTTTTTTCTGATTAAATGCATAAATGTGTTAAATATTTTCTTCCAAAATATGTTCCTTGCCATGTAGTAAATAACTTATTATTACCTTATTATTATGATTTGATGGCAACAGTTTTTAGCTCTATTCAGGGTACCTTCACACATCACCAGAAAAAATGATTATTTGATGGATTCTAGAGAACAAAACTTGAAACCTCAAATAATTCCCTGAACAGCAACAGTTAGGAAAAAAAGCATAAAATGAAAGAAAGGTCATTCCTGTAACAAATTTCTTTTTCTAAGCCTCATATTGTATGCAACATTCCTTTGGAAACAAAGAAATGAAAAACCTGCGATCAACTAATGTAATTATGCACAGAGAAACAGAAAGAAAATGCTTTTTTTACATCTGTGTTTCTATGGGGGTTATAAGCAAGTTTTCTAAATTAGATGTACGTACTGCACATTTAATATTGGAGAGGAAAAATGACCCATTTAGGAGCTACTCTTCAAAGAACTTGCTGTGGAAGAGAGGGCTATAGATGATTCATGCTTCCAGTTGATTTACCACAGGAACAGTAATGAGGGTAGTAAACAGAAAGTTGTGATTCAGCACAGTTGTTCCTAACCAAACGACTACCTTAATCGTTTTATCCATTAATTATTTTGCTCTGGCTAACTTGAACGTCAAAGGAGAAAACACATTTGGAGAAAATGCAGCTCACTGTACTGTGGGGTATTGTCTTGGCTTCTCATCAAGTGAAAAGACCAAACATTAGCAGGTCTGATTATTAACTCAATGTTCCAAGGTTCATCAGTAGATCCCTACCCTTCCCATGTTTCTGTTGCCTACCTCCAATAAATACAAGATGCTCTTTGTTTGGAGAGATCAGGGATCTTCAAGTAATGGGGTAAATCTTTCAGTGCTACAAATATTTGAAGAAACTAGTTTTTGTTTTATCTTTGCAAAATTTGAGCAAAATATACAAGTTCAGGCTGGGATGGTTTAGAGCACCTTTAAAATATGACTCTGGACCTGTGTAGTATAAATGGGTAAAAATGTTGACATATTTTAATCCTTTCTGTCCCCCAGCAAGATACAAGAATAACTCCATCCCTGCCCAAACTGGATCTCCATGTTATTCCTGTATGGCAGAAAGGGATTACAGGCAAGGGTGTTGTCATCACAGTACTAGACGATGGCTTGGAGTGGAATCACACTGACATCTACGCTAACTATGTAAGATTTGGCACTAGAATGCTATGGAATAAATTAATCGGTTGTAAATTTGATATACAAACACTCTTCTCCAGCGTGCTGTCTGTTCTGTAAGTCAGCTCCTACAGGACAGAGACTGACATATTTGCCTTAGGCATGATTTGGAACCTGGTCTGTGTCACAGGAAGCTGAATGCTACTTGGCAATGACAGTGGGGTGGTTTTGTTGTTTTTTTTTTTTTTTTCCCCTCAGTGGATTTAGTTCCCAGGCATGTTTGTATACAGTGGTTTAATGCTGAATTATTAAAGCTCCCTGAAAAATTTATGGAATTGTTAATGCCCATCAAATTCTACTAACTTGATTGCTGTCAACATGAGGCACACCAAATAAATAAATACAGCCTCTAGAACCCACTTTGTTACACATTTTAAAATGCATTTTCTAGTTGTCCGAATTAATTATGTTTTTTTTAATGTAGGATCCAAAGGCAAGTTACGATTTCAATGACAACGATAACGATCCCTTTCCTAGATATGACCCAACAAATGAAAACAAGTGAGTAGCCTCCCAGTTGTATGAAGAGAACAAAAGAGTATGTTATTAATTTGTGTGTTAGAACATGCAAATGCAGAAATATCTATGTATGTCCCCTGTGACAATTATATAATATAATAAAAGGAAGAATTTGTATAACAGAATCACAGGATGGTTGAGGTTGGAAGGGACCCCTGAAGGTTGCCTGGTCTGAGCCCCTGTCAAGCAGGGAGACCTAGAGCCGGTTGCCCGGGACCACATCCAGATGGCTTTTGAATATTTCCAAGGAGAGAGACTCCACAACCTCCCTGGGCAACCTGTGCCAGTGCTTGGTCACCCTCACAGTGAAAAAGTGTTTCTTGATGTTCGGAAGGAACCTCCTGTGTTTAAGTTTGCACAAAGATTTGTACGCACCATTGGCAGAAACACTGGAAACTAAGGAAATTAAATTCCCAGATGAAGAGCTTCATAATTGTAATCTCCCTATAATGTCCTGAATTTCTTCTTATCTTTGTATATGTAAGGTACTGATATGTTTCTGTAAGCTGAAGGGAACAATCTGTTCATGGCACCGTGTGTGTTTCTAGAACGATACCTCCCTAAGCAGATTTTGACTTCAGTTCTCTGCTTTGCACTGAGAATTTTAAAAGAATATGTCTTCTATGAAGGGCTCTGGAAGAGACTGTGTCTTAGAGGAACCTACCAAGAAACCCATCCCTTCAGGTCAGCTTTTGTAGCTAAGGATGCTGTTTTTCAGTTTTGGCAGTACCGTTTGGACCGATAGAATAGCTTCTAGCTCAGACCAGGCAATCACAGGTGAAGTGATGCTTCTGACCTCCTCTCACGTGGGTGTGACACATGGTCAGACACTGGAAGAGGTTATGTTCACTCCTGGGACAATCTTTCTGTCTCTTCTGAGGCATATGGAAGCTTTATTTAAAGCAGGTTTGGCCTAAATGTCCTCAAGGTAATAACCTAGGAAGTTTCAAAAGGTTTGAACACAAGACAACCAGTCAGTTCACTTAGTGGACTTGTGGAATTTTCTCCAGAATTTTCTCTAGAGAGATTTTCTCTCTAGAGCTACCTCTTTGATACTCTGTGGAACATCTTGATGGGTCTGTTGCACCTAGGTGTATCCATGGTAGTTCAGGGAGGGATTTTGTCCATCAGAAAGAGAAGAGAATGGACCTCTTTAAAAGCTGGTACACAGAAGAAGTCAATTTCTTAAGCCAATTAGGCATGCCGCTACTCAATAAAGATACAGTAAGAAACTGATGCACTGATTCCCTATTGTCTATCAGACAATACAATAGCATGTACAACATAAAACAGTGTATGGGGAAATAAACAATCAATCGAAGGATGAATGTCCCATGAATAAGACATTTGAAAAATTACATTTCTACTTTGTTACAGCTTTATTTAAGAGCAAGAAGCCATTATCCTCTTGTTCCGACGACATTATCTCTTAAATCTACCTGTATTACCTCTAATCTTTATTAATAAGTAAATGGAATTCAGCCCAGAAGCATTCAAACACTTCATTGAATAACGATCTGTAGTATTAAATAATACAACTCTTTTACAATTACACTTATATGAAGGTTTTCTGTATTGTGGAATAAGAATCACCTACGGCAAAAAAGAATTGCATAGAAAATAGTTGGTTACAAGAAAAATTTAGCAATGGTGAGGATACTTTAAAGGCTAACTTTCTGAAATCCTAAATAAATGCAGTCATTAAAAAAAGAGTATCTAAATGTGTGATTAAAAAAGACTCATCATATTTCTGTCTGGAGAAGTTTAGCAGCTTCTGAGCCCCATAATTTTATGCTACTTTTGCACTCTACTGAAATACTGGTATCTAATAGGTCTACGGATTTCAGTGTGACTTAGATTAGGTAGTTATCATCTCATCACAATGATCCTTTGATCATTAAGTAGGTAAAATTATGTTGATTGAAGCCTAAGCGAAACAAGTATTTTTGTATCATGTAAATACAACTAAAAAGCTATTCAATAGTTGCATTGCATTCATTTAAAGGAAGACTTCCACCAAATCAAGAAGGTCATTGATGAGTCTTTGTGTACATTACATAAAGATGTTACGAGGTGGTGTTTATTCATACTGTATTTATTCAGGCATGGGACACGGTGTGCAGGAGAAATTGCCATGCAAGCCAACAACAGGAAATGTGGAGTTGGAGTAGCCTACAATTCCAAAGTTGGAGGTAAGAAAACGAAAATAATTAGATGTCCAATGTGAATGGAAACCAGACAGATCATGTGAAGTGCTGAGTGTTTTCAGCTGCCATTAATCTGAAATATGAATGATTGGTCCTTCTCAGAAAACACCAGTCTTGCAGTATTAGGCTACAAAATCCTGTCTGGCCATAGTGCACAGTGTTACATCTATATGACATCATTTCTTGAATGTCAGCATACTCTCTGGAATTTGGTTATCAGTTGAATATGGGTAGAATATATAACAACAGCAACAACAATGTAGGTGGTGGTGATGATGATGATGGTGATAATATCGACAACCTATATTGTACCCAGAGACAAGACTGTATCTTTTAAGGAATGATGGACTCCCTTCTTATAATTGGTTATCCTGGAAGGAGGTGGCATGGGGGAGGAGAGGGATTGATCAGAGTGAAAGTAAGAATACACAAATTTATACCCACCCTTGCTTGCAGCATGTTGTTTTCATCTACACAATTACACTTGAAAGGTCATGTCAGTCAAGATATTCAAACTGCTCTGGTTTTTGTTTCAACAGCTTACTTCTCTACTATCATCATAAGTTAATTTTGAAAATAAGTAGAGTCTTGCTTGCCTGTCAATCAATATTGCCTTTTTTTTTTTTGAAGCGGTGACTAAAAGTTTAATCGATTAGAGGTTTATGAAATAGTCATGATCAAAGTATCAGTTGCAAATGGTTATTTAGCACAGAGGAAGATACTTGTACAGTCCTATTTTTTCCATTACTCTCTTTTTTCCTTTTAAACAATGGGACGATGAGTGGCAATTGACACCCATAACTGCCGTTCCCACCATTTCAGTCTTATGTTTGTAGGGTCCCATTTACTCTACTGAGCTGTCATAGGTGTCAGCTTTGCAGTCTGCCTTTGCCATAATGCATTATGCTGTCATGCTTTGTTTGAATAAAATATCTCACTCATAAGACAAAGATGCCAAATTTTTAAAGCAGGGCAAAATGGATGAAGCTGCAAAGATGCCTGAACTCCCGCTGTGCCCATATTTTAAGGCACTTGCATCTACAGAGAAGATTCTTCCATAGTTATTTGCATATGCTGTGTGTTCACTTGCAAATGCAAACTACAGAGCTGTGTGGGGTGATTCGTCTAGAAAAGGAAAATAAGAGGAGGAAAAGCAGTCCAGCAATTCAAATTACCCAGAAAGCTGCTTATACCTGGGCGGGGGCAGGAGAAAGAAAAGTTGAAAGAAATTGTGAGCTGTTACATATGACCAGCCTGATTAAGATAGGGACGTAACAAAAATGTGTTCAAAGAGGAATGGAAGACAGAGGAAGTCTTCAAAAGATTCAGATAAATTTGGAGTGACTGCACACTGCTAAACATTGGAAGGATTTTTTGATGTTCCAAGCTATACAGGATTCATTTCTTCACAGGCTTTTTTTCTCCTCCCCTTTTTTTTTTTTTAAATCCATGAAATGATGCATTGCACACTGCTATTTGACATTAGTTCAGGATGACTTCTTTAAGTGGCTGTTTGCTTGTAGCAGTTGCCATACTGGATAAATCCAGTGGTCCACGGCCCATGCCTTCTCTCTGATAGTCAGCAATAGCTGCTTTAGGGAAAGAAACCTGACGTTTGGAATACCTTGTTCTCTAACCTTCAGCATCAGAGGTTGGTTTAACTTTGCCTTGAGGGGTAAAACAAAACATTCCATTGAAAATTTTTTGTTTTCCATGAAAATACTGACTTAAATAATCCTGAGTGTTCTCACTAGTCACGTCCATGCCTGGCCCTATTCTGAACCCCTGGTTAGTCTCTTCAGTACTTTGTGGCTGTGAATCCCATAGGCTTTTCTGTGCACTGTGTGAAAACAAATACTTCTTAATGCCAGTTTTCAAAGTGACACCTTTCAGCGTCCTTTAACAGTCACCTCTTGTTCTGCATAGAGCTAAGAAATGTGTGTATCGATCACCTTTGGAGTAAAGCAGAGTGAATATATATTCATGCATACCTAACCATAGCACTGTGCTACAATATTTCTCTGGTGCTGCCATGGAAATCAAATGATTAAGAAGCTCCATTTTACAAAGGACTGGGCTGAGAGTTCCCGCACAGTGACGTGTTGCTAAAAATAGCCTTCTGCCAGGCAGATACATGTATGTGTCTGAAATTACCTTGGGCTTTGCCCTTTGATTTTGTGGGACTGATGATGGGAGCAAGCATGTGCAAGAATAGGAAAGAGTTTATGCAAGAGGACATAATTGGAGTCTGCTTAGGGAAATACCACTGCAGTCATCAAATCCCTGAGTTGACTTAAACAAGCAGGATTTTTGGACATCACAAAGACAAGACAGCGGGTTTTTTTCTTGAACTGTTTTCATCAGTGTGTTGTCAGTGTTCTTGTTTTCTTCCTTATTACATAATTTATCTGCAGAATTGGCTTTGTCTTCTTCTGCGGGAAATATCGGTACACTACTCTCTGCATTCCCAGTATCTCATTATGTGTTGCAAGCTAGCACCCGGCGCTTGCAGTCATTTCCACACAGGCAGATCTTTGCTCACAGCGCGCTGGTATGAGAGAATCTCACAATTCTGAGCCAACTGAAAAATGAGTATTCAAAATGTTACGAGTTTAAGCCTATCCAGGGTAAGTGGTGTTTTTAGTACCTGAGGCAACAGGATATGCCTTGATTCTTTCCCAGCTTTGTAAGTGATAGTGGAGTAACAGTGGTTGAGCGGATTAACTCCTTTGTCTGTTTTTGCCACTAATTAATGTGACATAATAAAGCCCGGCTTTATCTCAGAAGTGTTACGAGCCTTAGAGGCCAGCCATTTGGGAAAAGAATTAATGCTTACAGTCTTTTTTTTTCCTGCTTGGTAGTAAAAAAAAAAAAGAACAAGACACTGAGCTGTAAGGGCGAGGTTGGTTGTTTTTTTTTTTCTTTTTTCTTTTTAATAGAACGACCACGTTTTGCCTGCCGTGCTTTGGAAAAATCCCCATTTTGTGGAAAATACTAGAAAATGAGTACTCATAATTCACCAACTGCCAGTAATGGTGCAGCTGCTGTAGTACTAACTTGCCAAGTTCAAGACAACACAGACATTTTTATTGCTTGAAAACACAGGCTGAATCCTGACTGCTGTGGCTCTTATATTGCTGCTGTTGCTGGGAGAGCCATGCCATAGTGGGAATTTTGCCAGACTTCTGCTATTTCTATCCTCCTCCAGCACTGGACAGTGGTAGCAGTCCTACCGCAGAGCTAGGGATTTGCAGGGCGAGAGATCCAGTGCAGATGAACTGCTGTCTGCCACTGAATTTTAAGTACCACTGAGATCAGGCTTGCTCTGAAGAAGATTAGATCATGCAGTTCCTAATAAAATGTTAATGGCTAGATATCTCTAGCATCTCTGGATTGCCCACAGTAGAAAAAACGTGGCAGTAAAACAACAGTGAGAATTTTTTGTGGTGAAGATTGAAGAGCTAGTAAAATAGCAGCATCACAAAAACAGCAAAACCTTAATGACTGTGAGGACAAAGTGTCTTAGTCAGAATATTCAGAAGTACATCTTTGAACTAAAACTCTTAGAACTCTTGATGATAAAAGTAATGTTGATAAAACCTATTTAATTTTAGTGACATGCTAGCAGTTTGAGAAGACTTTGTTACAGATTTAACAGAGAGGAAGAAAGAGTCAAGAAGGAGCTCAATGCAATAAGAAAAAGCAGGAACAGTAAACAAAACATCATCTTCTTGGCTCTCTGTAGAAAGAGAGAAAGAAGTAAGTAAGAGGCAACCAAGATTTTAAGAGGTTTTTTTTTTAATGTTTGTAGAGAGCACTGAGCCCTGCAAATAAAGGGTAAGTGTACTGTTTAACACTGACATGAACTGTCCCGAGTATTACTTATATGAACAGCAGTAGTCTGTGGTTGCAATAGTTATGGATTAATTTTGCTGGAAACTTTGCAAACAGTTAACAAAGACAAAAAAGAGGGAACAGAAAGTAAATCCAGGCTGCTTGTTTTTTTCTGTTAAGGTATACGTATGCTGGATGGAATAGTCACCGATGCTATTGAAGCCAGTTCAATTGGTTTCAATCCAGAACACGTGGATATTTACAGTGCAAGCTGGGGCCCTAATGATGATGGTAAAACTGTGGAGGGACCTGGGAGACTGGCACAGAAGGCTTTTGAGTATGGAATAAAACAGGTACGATACTTAAGAGAAAGATACAATAAAATGTGGCAGAGAACAGAATTTTAAAATGGTTGATAAGGGAAGAAATGAAAATGGTTTGTGCTCTCTTTGCTCAAACATATATGAAAAGGAGGAGATAGATTTTAATAGTAGACGTCAGAGAAATTACCAGCCAGAACAGGACTTTTAAAAAAGCACCATTAGAGCTTTCTAAGCTGGTTTTAAGCTGCCATTCTCCACAGATAAGCTTTCCTTTCCCATCCTTGTTTTTGCTGCCTTTGTCTCGCCCTACCCCCACCCTTCTCTGCTGCTTGTTTTGCACTGAACAGTAATTGGATTTCTGCACTGAAAGCCTATAAAATTTAATACAAAGTTTCTGCTTTGTGAATATTTTGCTGTGTGAAATAGTGATGTATTTTATCACCCTGTGGATGGGCTTGTATTATGTTAATTGCATTAGTTTATAAATTGGTGCATATCATGATTCAATTAAAATGAAGATAGTAAAAATGCATGATGAAGAGTATTGGAAACAATGTTTTTACAGCTCTTTTTTATGTTATCCTCTTTAGATCTGGTTGGATGATAAGTAGGGTGCAAACTGAGAGCTACCGGGGATGTATTGATAAACTGCTCTTGCTCTTGCCAGTGAGGTGAAAAGAGATCTAAAGATGGACAGGTACTAATATAGTGAGGAAGACTAAATCAGAGACAGGAGAGGAGAGAAATGGAGGACGGCTTGAAGGACAGAAGCAAAGAGAAAGAGGATTTTGGAAAAAGGGCAGTTAACATTAGCAGACAGAAGGAGAGAAGAAGAAAGAAGAGTCTGACAGCTGACGAACGTACTCTGAGGGAAGAATGGAGACCGAGAGGAGTGGGCTGGTGATAAACAGAGATCTAAGTCTATAGGTAGGCAGCAAGAGAAGAGGGAGGGTTAAAGGCAATAATTAGGGAACCAACGTTCAGTGGTCTTACTCTGAAAAAGCAGGTTATTCGATGAAGAATATCTTTTTTTACAATGTGTTTTATTTCTTAAGGGGAGCAAGTTTACCTATTAATTTGTCAGGCTTCCTTTTGCAAGGATCTGGGTGGTCTCCATTCTGCTTAAAGTCAGCCAGAGCTGGGGTTGCCGATGACTTTCATCCCTGACGCCTTCATTGCTGGCCTGGTAAAGCACTTAAGCGTATGCTTAGCATTAAGCATCTGAGAGGCGTTAGCAGCACTCTAAGTGAAATCAAAGCAGGTGTTTACATATAACAGTGCTTTTCTGGGCTGCAACCCTTATCCTCAAAGGAAGATACTATCTCATTATCTGTAATTGACGTGGCTTGTCCTTCCCATTTTAGCAGTTGTATCGCAAAGAGTACAGCTTACTTTTCTCTATTCTTAATGTTTTAAGTGCTGTAAATGTCTTGGCACTTGCATGAATAACTTCAGATCTCATCTGAGTGGGATGATAAAAATCTGTATTTCAACTGCTCTTTCCAGTGGATGCACATATATTAATAATGAACAACGTATGAACTTTCGATCTTCACACAAAATGGATTTTTTTCCTCTGAAGGACTAGCACAGCTTAAGACTGGATAGGGTGATACATGTTTCCTCTATGATAGCTGTGATGGTTTACATGCTGTCAGCTGTCGGCACCAGTTGTTAGCTGCTGCTCCCTCATTGCACACTGGAGACCAGAGCAAGGAGTGAATGTGGTTATGTCTGGAGACTGGTGGTGCTGGCCCACAGACTTGTAAGAGAAGCGAGGGTTTTCAGTTGGATGTGCTTGCTGATTCACTGTGTTTCAGCAAGTGAATGCTAACCGTGAAAGGCTTCCTTACAAAAAATAAATTGGTGGAAAAGTCATATCATGTACATCATTCATACTGCTTACCCATACCTCTGTGATTACAGGAAAGGCAAATGATATAAACCCTGGTAAACTTGCAGTTTCTTTAAAAAAATGGTCGTTTTTCCTAGAAATGTTTAGGGCCAGAACATCACCGTGTGGGAAAACTTACCTGTTGAGCACAGACTCTGTTTTTAACTTAAAACCCTATTCTGAGGAAAGTTGCTGTACCTGGAACACTAAACCTAGACCAGTCAAACTAAGAGATGTACTGTAGGGTGTGAAGTAGGATTCCTAAAGTAGCTGTTTCTTCTGTCTCTGTCTCAGTCTTCTTATGGAAAATTGTCCTTTTCTACCTGAAAATGTTTGGTATATTAGGCTTTTTTGGGGGGAGGAGTTGTTGAGAATACATTACGGAGACTGAAATCTCTTTGTTAACCACTCATTTCCATTTTCTCTAGGGCCGAAATGGGAAAGGCTCCATTTTTGTATGGGCTTCTGGGAACGGAGGCCGCCAGGGTGACAACTGTGACTGTGATGGTTACACTGATAGTATCTACACTATCTCCATTAGCAGTGCTTCTCAGCAAGGCCTTTCTCCCTGGTATGCAGAGAAGTGCTCTTCAACTCTGGCCACAGCATACAGCAGTGGGGATTATACTGACCAAAGAATTGTAGGTTGTTTTTACCAGATTCAGAACAAACATAGAAATGTATTATATATGCAAATAACAAGTGAGAGCCCTTAAATGCTTGGTTTCAAGTGCCTGCTTTATGTTATGTGTTACATGGTTAGTGCTTTTGCCTTGAAACAGTGAGGGATTTGTAATCCCCAAAGTGATCGTATTCCTGGAACATCTTCTACTGTAAAGCAATGGCTAAACAAAATCATTGTCTCAATGCAGTTAAATCAGCATGCTGAATTTGTCTGCTGTTTGTGTATGACAGAGGTCTCTGCATGAAGTTTGATATGGTCCCATTCTTCAGAAAGGGCAGATGAAGAGAGATTTAGAGTAAAAGGAAAAAGAACCTGTGAAGTTAGTGTATCATATGAGTCACTACCTCTGATATACCTTGCCATTAGCTTTTGTAAGATTGTCAGCCCCTGAGTTCCCACTTACGACAGAACAATAGTGCTTCCAGACCTGTAAAAGGTACTCAGCAAGCAGGCAGAGCAGTCTGTGTGCCTTCATTAACTGTGCAAGAAATAACTTGTACTGAAGAAAATTGCCCTGATAAAATAATGTTGAAGTACCTATAATTTCTGTTCAGCCCTGGTGGATGCTAATTTTTCAATAAACTACATTGATGGGGATTAAAACAATGTCATTCCAAGTTAGCCAGGAGATCAGTCCTTCCTAAGTGGCTTCTCTTCATAGCTGAGATGTAGATACACGGGCAGATGAGTTTGGTATTTAATTTCCAAATAAAGCACGTGTTTCATTGCAAATTATAGTTCTTCTGCTGAAGAGGGAGCAGAACACCAATACTAATCCTATGAGTAATTTTCTAGCAAGCAGTAATTTCAAATGTTCTAGGCCCAACACAATGATCTGTTTTTATGATTCACCAGTAAGCCTGAAACACTTATTGTGAAACCTTAGGATAAAATAAGATATTCAGTGTGGGAGTATTTTGTTCCAACACAAAGCGTTTTGATACAAAAATTATAGTTGAAGTAAAAAGAGTGGATTGAAATACGAATGGATTTAAACATCCATCACTTTTTCTGCTGGTGAGGAACGTATTAATACGCACTGAGTAAAGGATACATGGTTGTGTTTGTGAGTGTGGATATGACTGTATTTACAACTGTTTATTCATGCGATCTGTTTTTTTTTGTTTTTTCTGTCAGACAAGTGCTGATCTTCACAATGAATGTACAGAGACTCACACTGGGACCTCTGCATCTGCACCACTAGCAGCAGGAATTTTTGCTCTAGCGCTGGAAGCAAAGTAAGATGTCACACAATTACCTTTGAAACTCTTCTCCCTCAGCCACCCCACCATCTTTCCTGAAATGTCATCTCTTTGAAAGTGGCACCATCTCATGCTGCAGCTCCACTTTTTGTCAGTCGGACTTGCTCAGCCTGATGACAAAAATAAGCAGGTACTTGCCTCAATACCTTCCTAGCAAAGCAGAACCAACGTAAGTAAAACGTGATGACTGAGGAATTTTAGTCCATTTTGTGCATTGGCAACAATTGTTTACTGAGTTCTGGTCAATTGCACTTAAAAGCAGTGAGGCTGCACATGTATCAGGAGAACATAATTTGAAGACAATACATTCCAGGAGTTTAAATTAAGTCTTTAGTCAATTTACAGAATCTTTTCTGCCAGTGATGAGACATGGAATGGAAGGTACCCAAGTTTGACTGTCAGAGCAGGCAGGGAGCAAGCAGGTTTAGATCCTGTAGGGCTGGTGGTCAGAATGTATGACTTAGAGAGGGTAAAAAAGAACAGGACAGGACAGTGGCTTTTTCACAGAAACACTTCAGGCGGTAGGGCTTAGGCTTAGTACTTGAATGGTGTAGGTTCAGCTCCGTTTCTATTGCATACTCCTTTGATGACATAAGCCGAGATACTTAGGGCCATATTTTAAAGGGTAGAGTTAATCACAGATAGAATCAAATACCCCGTGAATTTTCAAAGTCCAGGTCCCATAAAGACTGGTGGGAAATACTAGTTTTGCTAGTTAATTTTAAATGCCTGAATAATTTTGAAGAGTTGGACTCTAATCTTCCTACATACCCGTTCTTCATTTACACAGAAATCCTGTATACCTGGAGAAGTATTGTGAGGATAAGCATGCGACATGTTCTATCTTTTAAAATAATGGGGTGCCATATACATTCAAAGCATGTTCTGTTGCAGACTAGTAATTGAGGGAAAAATGACGGATAGCCCTGAAACAATTAACCAGGAACATTTTCTCAACAGCCCAAATCTGACATGGAGGGATATGCAGCACTTGGTAGTGTGGACCTCAGAATACGATCCACTGGCTGGAAATCCAGGATGGAAAAAGAACGGAGCAGGACTGATGGTCAACAGCCGATTTGGGTTTGGACTACTCAATGCCAATGCGTTGGTAGATTTAGCTGATCCCAAAAGATGGAAAGGTGTACCAGAAAAGAGAGAGTGTATTGTGAAAGACAAAAGCTTTGAACCAAGGTAAGAATTTGCATTAGCGGTAACTAAGCTTATGTCTGTCTTATAAAGCCTGGAGGATAGTATTCTGCACAGATTGCTCTGAACCAGACTCAGAGATTTCTTTTGATTCATTTGGTTTTGCCTTACTGTCTTCCTTAGGGGCAGGCAAGCAGTGTTGGTTTGCTTGCTTTTTTTAGTGTAAGACTGATGAAAATTACTAGCATGAAGCCTTAACAAAGAATAAAAGTATTATGTCTGCTTGTGCAGCCAGTGTATGGATGGATGATACTGTGAGACTGAACCTGATCAGATAAGATATGAATGTTTAGACCGCTATCAGAAGATGAATAAAAAGATACCAAAGTGTCCCAGGGATTTTTTTTAAAACAACATCTGTAATCGGTCTTAGCAATTCTTCTCCTGTGACAGGCGTAGTATATGTGGAAGTCAAGGTGATGTATTGAGCTTTAGTCACATCTGTACCAGGTCTCTTATGAAACACAAGTGTCTCAAAGGCTGACTGAAAAGACTTAGCAGCCACATTCACAAGTGCTCCCAGCATAGTGAGCCTAAACTGAGCTCAACATACAGGTAAGTTTTATAATTAGTCACTAAGCTGGTTAATCAATAAGGATATCCACACCGTTTTTGTGTCCACTCATTCACTTATGGATTTGTTGTCTAGAAAAAATAAAGCTATTTCAAAGATCGAAATTATGCTGTGTGAGTACACCAAAAACCTGTCTGTGGAAACATATTACAGTGTTTTGGAGTGTCACTGCTTGGTAACCTTATTATTTATGCTATTTTACTATCAATTTGCTTTTATGAGCTCTCTCCACAGAGTGCTGATCCAGTACTGATGTATGTAATACTTGCTGCTTATGTATTTTTATTGCAGTCCTCTATGTTACATTATAAAAACAAAGATAGCAAGATTCTGAGTTTAGAATTATTTATGTGGAGATTTAGATACCCCTATCTCATTAGAAGTAATGGAAATTGTGCAGAGAAAGCTATGCACAGTAGCTCTCTGTACAGAGAATGTACAAAAGATGTAACCTTTTTTTTTCTTGAGATGGCATTGACTACAAAGGGTGAAAATGGCTGTGCCTGCTGCAGTATTTTAACTCCATGATAACAGCTCTTCTGGATATTTGAATGAGGGAACTAAGTATAAGTCTGATACAGTCCTGTGATGTAGCTGACAGCAAAGACTGTTTTTTTTGTGGGACCATGAAGTGTTGACAGAAACCCTTGATTATCAAATTTGATTGCTTGCTTCCAGGGTGTGTTGCACAAGTCTGTTTTATGCTTCCAGAACTTCCCATGGTTTTTACTGGAGTATGAAAAAAAAAAAAAGAATGTAGAATTTGTCTCTACTTCTTCCTTTCTCATCATTCTGAAATGGGTGTTGAATGTGTCATTTGCACTTCACATAATGATCCAGAATCAAAAGTCTCTGTGAGTAATCAAAGAACTCCTGTAATTTTGCCAGATTATTAAGAGCAAATGAGGAAGTCGTCATTGAAATTCCCACAAAAGCCTGTGAGGGTCAAGAAAACTCCATTGCATCTCTGGAGCATGTGCAGTTTGAGGCAACAATTGAGTATTCCCGCAGAGGTGATCTTCATGTCACTCTGGAATCTCCATCAGGTACAGGAGGCAAAGACATGCTTTGTTTGTGTTGCTGTAATGTGTAACATTTCATTAAAAACCACCTCTGTGTTCTCCAGTGCTTTAAAAAGAGCTAAATCTATTGTTAGGCAAATCTAGTCACCTCCAACAGGTGTGAGGATAAAGCATCCTGGGGACTAGAGAACTCGTCCTCTGAAACCCCTTTCCAGCCTTCACGTGTTCTGGGTTATTTCTGTGAGAAGAGGTTTGAAAATCATACTTCAGAAAATGAAGGCACCATTTCTAGTATGTTTTCGTTCTGGCAACAGGACCTGTAAAAACGGAGAGTTCCTGGCAGACAAGAAATTATAGTTCAGTAGTGCTTATCAGCCTTACTGTGATTTAACAAACTTATGGAAAACAGGGTGTCTGACTCCCTATATTTCATGTAACTGTCTCTCCCCATTGGTGTATTTAAAACCACAGTGTCTCTGTTAGGCACCTTAGTACAACTATACTAAACGTGCTAGAATATGGCAAGCTGTCTTGACAATGCCCTGAAATAACACCATAAGGAGAAAAAAAAAAAAAGGAGAATGAGTTTAAACAACTTCGTAGAAAGTAAGATCTGTTAGATCAACTGATATCATTAGAAAAACCAGACAAGCTTTCAGGTATGAATTTAAACATCAGGCTAATCTAATTTACTGATATTAAAGGCTAATCTAGTAATTCACAGATAATAAACCAGTAGAACCTTGTTCATATAATTGTTGCAGGACCTCACTAGAGTTAAGGTACTGTACATATGGTATACTTCCAAACCCTACCTTGTCTGGGATTCCTTTTAAGTCTAACCTTAATTCTTCCTTTTCTGAGTTTACCTTTTCTCTTATGGGAGCAATATTGCTGTGAGGTGTTTTACCCTTGACTCTAGGTGGTATTTTCAAATTTAATCTCGTTTTAGATAAGTTTTAGTTTGGGAGTAAATATATGGACTGTCTATAGGTACATCATGGAGATGACAGCAACAGTAACTCTCATTATACTTTTATAGAGGGATTTCCCTCCCAAGACACTGTTCTACTGCTAATATGTAGGAAGCATGGCTTCATCTTAGAAAAACACCCCTTTTTGAAAGACTGACGACAGTAGTATGCTCTTCATCTTTGTATGTATTTCTGTGGGTTTAGCTGAGGTAGCACTAGTCGAGTGCTGCTGCCTCCACTATTGTATCATGTTGCTATCATGGTTAAACTGTTCTTTCCCTTAGTTCTTGCTGTTTTTCCACTTTCCTGCAAAACGGTACTACCAAATGTATGTCACTACTTTTCTATATTTATGGTGTTACCTTTAAATATATTTATAGCTTGTGATCAGGCTCCCTGGGGCCTCTCTGCTCCTTATTATGTAAATATAGCTCCCTTGCTCTCTCCTTATATGCAAACCAGCGCAACAAATTTCCTACTGTGCAGTAGAATCTCTTCTGCTGCAGAAATACTTTGTGAACTGCAGCATTTTTGTAATAATAATAACAATGCAAATGCTTTTCACCCTGTTGGAGTTCCAGGCTGTAACAATTTACATCCACTCACCAAAAAAAACCCCACAGTGATTAATTCGGGATAAGGCTTTGGTTTCATAATGCTGCGTGAGCTGGTTTGCCTTCAAAACTTCCATCTCGGAAGTTTCCTGAACTGTTTATCAGTGGAAAATACTGGTTGTGCCTGACCTCTGCTTCTTACGCTTCTTTATGTGCATCCACTACTTTTTTGTGTTAGAGATGGTACACTAAGCAAGATGTACCTTTTATCGTGACCTAATGTGATAGTTCTTATGCTCTTAAATACTGCTGTGAAAATAATTAAAGGAACCACTGATCAGAAATAGCGTGTTTCCTGTTCCATAAGCCACTGTTAAATAGTGTATTTTCCAGGTTACCTATGCACTAGATATTGTGCAAGCTGAACAATGTGAAAAGTAAAAGCAGACATGTATGAACAGTCACTACTGTTGATCTTGCACTAACACAGGGACCAGCACTGTCTTACTGGCTGAGAGAGAGAGAGATAAATCTCCCAATGGCTTTAAGAACTGGGACTTCATGTCTGTTCACACGTGGGGAGAGAATCCAACAGGAACCTGGGTTTTAAGAATTACTGATGTGGTAAGTATGTCTGTATGTTAACTAGCTATGTTTGAAAGCTAAGACAGATAAAATGATCACTAACCACCACCAAGCATATTGAATAGTGAGTCTTCTCATTAAGCAAGCTACAACAAGAGTTTATTTACACTAAATATCCATCTGGATTAAAGAAAAAAAGAGAGGGTCAGATTTTCTTGTTCTTTACAGAAATGCAAAGGACCATCCTCATTTCACTGACATGTACCTGTCAAAAAAAAAGTCATGCCTATGTTTTTCACACATTATATGTCACTGTAAGAAATCACTTAATACAATTTTCTGTGATCCGTGGAGTGAAATATGTAATTGAATTAACATATGATTAATTGCAAATTAGTTTTTTCTGCAGAAAAGAACACAGGATAGATCTAGTCTTCTCTTAGTGCATGTGCATAATTTTCATTAACTGGAAACCTTTTGAATTAATGAATTTCTGGTGACCTCAGAGAGCTATTCTGATGCATACCTTTCCCTAACTTCTTTCTTAGAGTAATTACTGCTGAACAATGTTTAAGGATTAAAGCCAAGAAATCTACAGATATGAAATAAATAAGTTTACTAAAACCACCTGGGGATATGGATTACAACAGTGAGACACCAGAACAAAGCTGCTTGATAGGCAACTGAAAAATCATTCTCTTCAAAGAGCGAGTGATCAAGCACACTCATCTCTGGAGAATTTCATTGAAGTTGTCTGTTAATAAGCTTGTCATTAGGGGTCAGATCCTGCCAGAAACGGAAAGCTTCCTATCAGACACTGAGCCTCCAACCCCTATTGGCCTCAAATTGTAAACAGGAGGATAATGCCAAGTACTAAGCAGATGGACAAGGCAGTAGAAGTAAATATTATTATCAACAGTGTAGTGTTAATACTGCAGGCTTATAGATAACCCCACGGTTACAGATACCCTGCTCTTTGTAATTAATATAGTGCATTTTTTGGAATGAAGTTGAGAAAAGCGTTTTGTTTGTAATTATCCTAATTTTCCATTTTCAAGTGAGAGGTTCCTGAAACTTACAATAAACCAAGCTTTTTGTCCTCGAGAGGTAATGCACTCTTTCCTCAGCTTGTAGGGTTTGGTGATTTCCTGAAATAAGTTTTCACATTAATGACCCTAACTGGAATCACAGATTCCCGTACAGAGTTACTCATAATTTAGTTGTCATGTAAGTTGTGTATGTAAACTTTGGTATAGACTTCTATTAGAAAAGACGAGCTTCAGCAGCTATCTTCAGTCCCTAAATGACTGAGCAAAAATTATGAAAGAAGCTTTGGTAAAACAAAGTTTCAGTGTTCTCTGTACTTGTCTCTTCCACTTACCACTATTCAAATACTGCTGCCAAAACTAATGGACAAAGCATTTGTTGCTCACTTCCACAAGCTGTGTTTCAGATTGCTGTTGTACACCACTACAGAGTATTACTCCGAATTACTATTCCAATGGTATCTTTTGTGAGGAAATTGCCAAGGAATGGCTTAGTGAACAAATACTAATAACACAAAATACTACTTCGGTAATTTTTAGCATTCTGTGTTATGACAAAATTCCATTGATGCTTACATGATTAATTAATAATTATGTTGCATCAAAATGTGAATATCTGGAGTAGTTAAGCCATTGTATTAAATCCCACTTTCTGATATACCCTGTCTCTAATATATCAATCTTTTGGTGCTTATAAATCATTGTCTGAATTTAGGTATTGAAAGCCTTATAATTTATTTTAGTCACTTCTGTCTGCTTTACGATCAAGTGTCCTGTTTCCTCTTTGTATGTCCTGAGAACCTATGCTAATGCCATCCTTGTCCTTTAGTCCAGAAGAATACAAAATGAAGGAAGGATTGTAAATTGGAAGTTGATTTTGCATGGCACTGCTACCCAGCCTGAACACATGAAGCAGCCACGTGTATACACATCCTACAATGCTGTGCAAAATGACAGAAGAGGAGTGGAGAAGATGACGGACTTTGTAGAGGTATACATATTTTTCAATTTATAAGAAAATGATATTTTTTTCCTAGTAAGAAGACACATATTCATTCTGTGTTAATTTCATCTAGCCCCTGACCACTTCTGAGCTGTGTATTGTAATTTTGTCCCTGTCAACAACTGATACTTTTATTAGTCTCTGTTTTCATATGCCAACATCTGAGGGTTTTAGGATGGTAGGAAGATACTGCTACTAGAGCAGTGAACTCAATAGCTAATGCAGTTCGGTGGTACAAGGAGGGAGGGATACGCCTCTGACAGACACACTAAATTTATGTAATTCTATTGAGAACAAGTGTTGCATCCAAAAGGAGCTTTGCCTGCTGGAGTGCTTCCAGGGAGTTTGGAAGGAAGTTACTAACAAAAGACATGACAAAAGTCAGGGACTCACTGACTCAGAAGGTTTGGTTAAGTGGATCTGTTGCTGCTAGCTCCTTTGTCACCCCTTCTTTACCTTTCAGGAAGAGTGCTCTAAACATACTCCAGGCTTCTGAGAGTGACAGTGGGTTTCTGGATGCACAGGATGGTAGTATTGTACATTTTCACAATACTTGATTATGGCAACATCTTCGGAATACTTTATTAATCACATCACATCAATTTGTCTCCCCATTAAGTAATCAGGATGTCCATAAAGTATAGAGAGATTAACCTTCCTCAACCAGGTTATGAAGGAGAAGATTGAGGGAGGCATGATTATGGTCTTTAAATACATTAAATAAGTGTCCGCAGGTGTGGCAGCCATGTGCAAGAAAATAAATTGGAAGAAAGTAAAAGTGGATTCAGGGGGTACTGTAGTAGAAGATTGGTGGACATAGTAAAAACCAGATGAAGACAAAATGAGTGTTCAGTTAGAAAGGCAATCCTAGTGTAAATGAGGAAGCTATGCAGCCACATACTACTGTGTCAGTATGGGAGGCATAATGGGCACCGTTGAAACGAGATCATGCCTCTCGCCAACTTCTCTATACATCTATATCTGGTGTTAGTCTTCCAAGGTTTCCAAGATATATGTCGTGGCCACCCGTTAGCCATACTTCACTGTCTTTTCTCAGGTGAGATCATCTACAGAGAAGGTTATATGGAAGCACTGGTTTAGTCCTTTTCACAAGGGTATGTGGCACAATCAGAGCTGCCATCACCACTGCGTGTGCTTCCTTCAGTTAGACCGCTGAGGAGTGGTGTCCCATAGTACCACCAGATATATCTCTTAAGACTGCAACAAATCCTGCTATAAAATGACATGTTGTATCCTGCCAATGTGGAATCTGAATTTATAACTTCCTACGTTGTGGGGGGATTTGATATTTTATACAATATAGTCCTTTTGATGGTCTGTTTTGGTATATAATGGTCTAGTTCTTTTCTAGATGCCAGGTGGCTCCTGAATGAAAAAATAGCATCTACCCGTACATAGATGGAAATCACTAATCAGAGCAAATCTTAATCCAGTCAGTTTTTCATTGACATCTAACCTCTTTTATGCTAATCTGTATTCTAGGACCATACCACACAGGAGAACCTGAGTGAAAAACCCAAAGTCACAGAAGACACCAGTAGTAGCAGTGACAAAGCAGAAGATAAAATCCCATCAGAGGCTATGCTACGTTTACTGCAAAGTGCTTTTAGCAGACAGATGGCTCAGAAGCGACTGCCAAAGAAGACTGCAAGTGAGAAGTTAAATATTCCATATGAACACTTCTATCAAGCCCTCGAAAAATTAAACAAGCCCTCCCAGTTGAGAGACTCAGAAGAAAGTCTGTACAGTGACTACGTTGATCTTTTTTACAATGCCAAACCATACAAGCATAGAGATGATAGACTGCTGCAAGCCTTGGTTGATATTATAAATGAAGGAAACTAAACTATAGGGTATGGCACTGAGTTGGAAATATTCATTCTCCCCACCCCACCTGTAGGTTTTTTTTTTTTTAAGTCTGTCGTAAGCTCTAGTTGCGTGATTGCTGCTTTGATTGCTTCATATTTAATACAAATATCAAGGAAGGGAAAAAACGGGTGTGGGAGGATAAGGCAGTAAACTGATGCTTTTTAGTAATAGCTTTTTTCAAAGCCTTTCTTTATTACCATCAGAGTAGATTTGCCCCCTCAGGCATGAAATGCAATAGTATTCCCCTGAAAACCCTAATGCTCTATTTTAAACAATTTTCACGTTACTTATTCTTCCACCCTATTCACTTAACATGCAGTAGGATTCAAAACCTGAATTACCAAGCAGTTTTGAATCGAACTGCCAAAGCTATGGGGAGATACTCTCATCCCTGGATTTGTAATGAATATTGCAGTCTTTCTTATATTTAGCATTTATTCCAGATTTAACACTTGGCAGCCAGTACTGCTTCCGTCATAGGTTTTTTGTTCCTTCTCCAGACAACAGTGCTCCCTTACCCTTCTGTTCTCCCGTAAAGGAGCAGCTGGGGGGCTGGATTTGGACTGGAGCATCAGTGAACACTGATGAAGTCATTCACGATTTAGACTACAGACAGACATACACTAACATAAAAGAGCCCCAAATGAAGCATCCCAGACCATGGGATGGCATTCTCACCACCTGACTTTAACTACCTAAGTGAAGTGCCTGAATTATGAGCCTAGTCTTTCTAGGCTGTATGTAGTTAATGAAGACAGAGGCTCCTATAGATAGCACTTCAGAGCACTTGGCTAGTCTTTACACTGGTTCTGAGTTACCTGATGGAGTACTGATCTATTTGTATCGACTATATGAGCTTTGGGGGACCAACCTCCTATCTGTGGAACCTCAGTTACATTTCTAAAGTTAAATAATGTACATGCTTTCTGAGACACCTGTGTATGCAGTGGTCAGGACAACAAAGCTGAGATCACTTTGTCCTTTCCTTGAACTGACCGAAGTGGAATAGGAAGGATAACTGTACCGGCAAAGTCCACAAAGACTGGATCTTGGAGTATCTGTGGTAGATTGTAACATTGCCCAAATACCTAGGAATTTAAGGCAAAATGGATGGGGGAAGGTGTGAGAGAAAATACCCTGAGAAGGGACTCAGAAATGGAGGGAAAGAGTGCATGGGATGTGGAGGAGGGCGAAGGAGGAAACAGAGGTGGCTGTCAGAAAGCAGCAAGGGCGGGCGGCTCCCTAACATTAGCAGTGTACTAGACAAACAGTTTTCCACACATACCTCTTTAAAGTCAGAGTCAAGATTGACATATTGTTTTGCTTTTCATAATTAAAAAAAAAATTATGCGGTGTTGGATGCTTAGAAATTGGAGGGGATCTAGAACAAGGAAATGAAGATTCCCAGGGGATAGTTATCTGATTGCAGTGCTAAAGATAATCCAAACAAGTGCTGACTGGTTTTTACTTTCCTTTCTCTCTCATCTACTATAGAAATGTGTTTTCTAAACATCCTAGAAATATTTGATTCTCCTTCACTGTCTATTCCTTAAAATGATGCAAGTGTTTAAGACAGGAATTCAGCATTTTGCTCGTAATTCATCAGTTTGGACAGAGTTTTTTCGAACTTCACACTAAATTCTGTAATGTAAAGGTAAATCTATTTACTGTAACAGTACTTAAGTCGTCTTTGATGGAAAAAGGGACTGCTTAAAGACAACTTTGAAAATTGTCTTACCAAACTTAAGGTTTAAAAATCTCTGCTTATTCATTCTTTGTCATGGTTTCATGCCTATCTTGGGCTTAGTCTGCTTTTTTTGCCAGCTTTAAATAGATTGAGCCTAGTTGATTTGAAGAATTCTTTCATATTTCTAGTCCATACTTCAGAGGTAACAACTCCACCATTGAATGTCTCTTACACTGAATCGCTTCGTCTCTACTAGGAAATTTGCTTAGAATGAGAAGTGATTAAAAAGATCCCTGCAAGTGGTCCAAATCAGAAAGCTTTCTTGCACTGTCCCTTCAACACACAAGCTTTCTGGCAATACATAACTACTGAACAAGCAAAACATAAAAATTTCTAATTGCTGCTACTGCAGAGTGAGAGCACTAACTTATTTCCACTAATGTTTAATTTTCAGAACTAGGAGTTAATCTCCACGATAAATATTCCCATCTGGTGAGGTAGGACCACTTTTAGTCCTGTGCAATGAAGCTCGGAGGCTGGTTCCCTCAGATAACAGCGATTTTAGCCAGTCCTCATTCAGGTATGTTACAGCGAGGAAAGTACCAGCAACACTCAATCAGCCCTTGAAAGAAGTTTTCAGATTAAATGTGTGGAAAACATAGGACACCCCTTTGTTTTAAGATCAATTCCCATGTTGTAGCCAAAGTTTCATCAGAGGACAAGTTTAAAATCTCTCTTTTGAATGTTTCCAACCCAGACTAGATTGTACAGGAGTAAATTATTTTTATTGTTAGTCTTTCCTTGGTGCCTGTGTGGGTTTTGTGAAAAATGTAAAAGGAAAAAACAATGTTTTCTCTCAGAATTTTAAATTATATTTTCGTTACAGGTATTTATAATATAGCAAAGATTTTATTGAACAGACAGAATTTTAAAAGGCATAATAAATTATATTAAAGAACCAGATTTTTCTTGGGAAAGAGACAATTTCATCCAATAAAGGTATTTTTTAAAAGGCATGTTCCAACAGCAACCGCAACATGTATGTGATGTGATGTTAAAATTTGTCTACTAGTAGCATAATACAGTGTGTTAGCAGAGCTCAGAGTGTGTGGTCTTAACATTTGTAAAGAAAACAGCAAGATAAAGTCAAGCCATTGACTTAAAGGGACCGGGAAATACAGTTTAGAATTAAAAATAATGGCTTGAGGAAGTAACAGTGGGTTGGGTGGAGAAAACGTGTAATTTATTGAAAGTGAAGACTTGCAGAGGATTTCTTCACCAGGAATGCTGGAGCGCTTACTTTTCACAGCTGTAGCCGAAGTAAGATTTGCTGCGGATGTCAGTGACAGCAGCACCGTCTGTAAATCAGACCTGGTGGCTCTGAATTACAAAATTCTGCCTATTTCACATACAGACGTGTGTGTCAGAAGCACTATAATGAAATAATACAGCAGAGTGAGTCAGGGGGTCGAATGAAATACTCGTCTTCGCTTCCTTGCATCAAAGCAGCAGCAGTTGAAATACTTGTTGGTTTTTTCCACCCTGCTACTCGCACTTCCAGCCGGTAAAGAAACAAGCCCTTACATACCCTTATGTACTGGAAACAGTTGTGGAGAACTGCTTTTTAGGGGTAGCTCTTTGCTGGTCCCTACTGAGGAGCGGGCTCTGTGGGGACCAGGTAGCCACGTGTAGAATTTGGGGTGTTCCCTGGGCTGCTCTAAGCTACGCTGATGCCCAGACGTGACCAGAAAGATGCAGCCACCTCCGTGAAACCCCCTTCTCCCACTGTTGGGCTGAAAGGACGTCATGTTTGAGCAAACACTGCGGAGGTGAACGAGTCTGCTTTCCAAAGCTTTCACTTCTTGAGGACTTACAGATCATACTTATATTCAGATTTAGTTTGCTTCTCAAGTCTCAACTAACTACTGCTCGATTAACAAAACCTGCTTTGTCAAATGCTGTAAGGATAACTAAAACTTTTTTTGTGCTTTCAATAAGCTGCATTCCCATAGCAGAAATACTTTTAGTAAATGTGCATAGAAAATAGATTTCTGAACTAGCATAAAAGAAGAAATCTAAGTGTACATTCAAGCAATATTAACTAGCTTCCACACTAAACAATGGATTTTCTCTCAAGTTGGCTTGCTTTTTAAATGTCGGGCTGCATTTGAACTTTCTAGCTTTAGCTGTTTTGAGTTCTCCAAGCAGAGTTTCTGATCAGTCATATCTTGTAGCTCCAAACTTGGAAATCTAGTTTTCAGAAGTGTCCTCTTTCTTACCTCTCCCAGAGTCACTTCAATCTGAAAACAATCATTTTCAGTAAAAAGAAAATTACTTTAAGAGAGAAAAGGGGACTTCACAAATACAAGACTATAATTATCTTAGTATCAGAAATCCGGAGTGGATGTAGCCTGTTTATGAGAAGAGCACATTCATGGGAAGGGGAAACATCTGAAGGTTATTTATGAGCTTTTACGTATCTTATGTGCAGATCACACCGTGGAGGTGACTGCCACGCTTAATGTGCACCAGCGCAACAGGAGGAGCAGCGCTGTCCCTCCTGCAATAGCAAACCTCTACCACTGCAATTTTCCAAACATGACAAACCTAAGGAAAGTTGGCTCCTGAATTAGTTCAGCTCTGAAAATAATTATAGTTTAAAAATTACAGGGGAAAAAAATGGTGATTATTATTCAACACCGCTTTTGTGTTCATGCAGATACAAAGTATCTGCACAGCCTAAAACCCTTCTGTTTGGTCAAATCTTTCCTTTCAGGAAGCCCATTTCCAGAGCTCCCAGGAACCGTGCCATTCACAACAGCATTTTAGGAAGGGACAACTCTAGAAATGTGTATTTTGCTCCAAATCAATTATTCGGCTAGCTAGTGTTTCTGACTGCAGACTGAAAAGGCTCAAACTCCAACCCTACTAGTCACTAATAGAGATCATTTCAGTAAACACTTTTCTATTTAATGACACAAGTACTCATTAAAAAATATCGTTTCTCTTATTGCAATTTATGATGATAATGTAACCAGAAAGAACGAGAAATTTTGCTTCTAGCAACGCAGTAAATGCCCAGTGGAAAAAAATAGGTCAAATATGTTCCAAGTTCCACTAAGATACCAGAGAAAAATAAATAGATAAAATGTGAACATGGGTAGTTATCAGGAAAATATATCTTAATGGTTATATCATTTCAGCTATTTGACTACCTCCAATCGAATGTAGCTGAGCATATATCTCTCTCTTTCTGATGTCATACTCTTTCCCTAAAACAAATGAACTGGTTGCTGTTCGATGTACCGTTTTGTTTGACTATACCCGCGTTATCAGTTGGTGTTTCAAATCATAAACATGCAGCATAATGCAGTGCCATATATTCTGATAAGGAAATGCACTTGGAACTAAGGACGTGCAGCTTTGCATACGCTGATCCACAAAGTGCTCATGTGAAACAGACCTGCAAAGGTTAGACAAAGAGGAGAGCCATATGCCAGCTCCATTAGACCTAGCAAACGAGTCCTGCGCTTCGGAATAGCGATGGTGTCATGCAGAGCATTGCAAACATCCAGGAAGCCAAGGCAATGTTTGGTGCCACAGTTCGATACGTAACTCGGTTACCTTCATGCTAATTCAGTTTGTGAGAGACATGCTAAAAACCGAGGATGTAGAAAAAAACTTGTAGCTATTAGTTTCTCCTCTTTTACACTGTGTTTCAGTTACCCCGCTTTAGAGTGGTGCACCATACTTGAATGAAACTTTTCTGAAAATACCTGTAGATATTAAAAACACTGCTTAACCAGTGACTTACATCAGGCTGCCTGAAGCCAGTGCAATTCATTGCTTATACCTTTACATGAAAAGAATGTAAGTACACGTTTACATGACTCCCTGTAAGCTCTCTTTGATGGTGGAACATAGCAACTCTTAGCAGGAACAGCAAGAAGGAAGAAGATGCAGCATTAATTTGTTATAACAGTTTAAAGCTAAATTTCAGCTCAGATTTTGCATCAAATTAGTATTGATAATGCAGGTTGTTTTGGAGGGCAGCAGAGGAGGAAAAACTTGTTCCTTTTAACAGCTGAGGTACGTTTTGCCGAAGAATTCTGTATTTCTGCAGTTGCACTAATGGAAAAATAACTCTACTCTTATTATGCAAAAAATAGCTGTAACTGTAGGGAGCTTTGAACAGTTTAGACAGTTAAGTAATGCTGGCTTTGTAAGAAAACAGGTAAGTATTGTATCAGGCACTGCAAATGCTGGATCTTGAGTCTCTTGTGAAAACACTGCAGTCAAAATTCCTTCATGGCTTTGAGCATGAAATTTGAAATTCTTTAGGGAAGGGTATTCACAGTACACTGAATATTTCTTTAGATTTCCTTTAAAGTTAATAGAAATAGTCTGCTTTAGAGCATCTGTAGGATTCAGAGGTTGTTCTGAATGATACTATAGAGGAGACTGTCTCACAGGTACGTAGCAGCTCACTTCTGAATCACGCACCTAAT
This sequence comes from Aptenodytes patagonicus, assembly GCF_965638725.1. Classification (NCBI taxonomy): domain Eukaryota; kingdom Metazoa; phylum Chordata; class Aves; order Sphenisciformes; family Spheniscidae; genus Aptenodytes; species Aptenodytes patagonicus. The sequence continues at coordinate 88,754,381 of NC_134982.1, read as the reverse complement.
TCAGGTGCTGCATTTACGTGTCTAATTAGTTAGGCAGTGTGAATGTTGTCTTCATCTCTCTCCCCCTCTTGCTCCCAGTCCGGTGCTGAGCCGTGCCGAGCACGCCTGGGTGCAGCTGCACAGTGCTTTTGAAAGGCGAGGCTGAAGCTGTTAAGCATCCGTTCAGACAACGGGGCTCTCCAGTCCAGTGGTCGATACAGAAGATTTACAAGGATCTCCCATTTCAGTCCCAAGATTGTTCTCTATAAAGACCATGTGTGACCCCCCAGCCTTGAGGAAAATCAACTCGGAAAACGATGGGCATTAATCAGTTTAGCAAGTCATTTAAGCACATGCTGCAGGTGATGTAAAACCATTAAACGTATGCTTAATCTTACCCGATTGCTTTAATCACTCTCCTGTCCTGTTTAAGCATATGTATGGGATCAAGTACCTGACTGAGCACTTGGCTGAATCCAAAAGGATTGCTCCTCCAGGGCACCTCTGCACAGAGTAAGGGGATGTGATGTAAAAGTTCTGCTTAGTTATCGCAAATGTCTGCTTGCACTTCTATATTAAGTGTCGTGAGTCATGCCTGGATTTCCATACAGTGTGCAACTGAGTTCCATGAGTTGCTTACACTGCAGTGTACTGGGTCTCAACCTAGTACGGTGAATCACTTTCCCTCAGGGAAGTGCATGCAAGTCCTTCTTTATCAGGGAGACAACACTTGCAAAGCCCCAAGCAAGCCCTGTACATTTGGAGACCTTACCTCCATACAGGTTAACTTCATGTTCTTACTAAACAATTCAGATGTTCAGAGATTTCGAACCAGTGTGCCCCTGGTCTTCTTATGAAGTTCAGAGAATGCTATCCATTTAATTAGAACCTAGACCACAGCATATGATAATAATTAATTTAGTTTCCTGTTACGGTGCTGTATAAATGCATTGGGATTGAAGAACAGTCTGAAGACAGATGCGCTGTTACTTACTTCGACATAAATTTTTAATAACTCTGCTGTCCTTACAGGCTCACTCCAAATGTTCTCATGTACCTGACAAATGAAACTAGCTGAAAATAACTTGAGTCGGGTGTTATTCCATAGCAGTGAAAAGGAAGAGAAAAGAAAGATATGACAGACTGGAAACAGACCCAGACAAGAAAGAGTGAATTTTGTGCTTTTCCGTTCTCTTTATTCAAGCAGTTCTCAGTTGCATTACCCTGGCTTCAAAGGACAAATTTTAAAGATCTTTCTGCTGCTCATGCTGATGAGTCAGATATGGTTTGTTTTGTAACAAAATTCATTGCTTTCTTGATCCTTCATGTCTCCATTTCCTACCAGAATTCTCATTATAAAATCCAAAGCCCAGCATTTCCAGATATTCAAGGTTCATCAGCTCTGCAGTTTGTGTTAATCAGCTCAGTTCCTTGACTTCGCCCCTGTAATTTTATACTAACTGGGAGTCTAAGCCATTACCCATTTTTAGGAACATTCATCAACATGTGCCTACCTTTAGAGATGCTCAGTGTTTACTTTTCTCAGCAAAGCTAATGGCAGTTGTGTCCGCTCAGCCTGTTGGGACTACTCAAAAACCCTACACACACCTATCTGAAGCATGACCACAACACGTTATTCTTGCAAAGGTGTGTTGATGAAGGAGTGTGTCATTGCTGAAACTTTAAAAGGAAACAGAAGGAAGTGGGGGCCCAGCTTCCTCCACCTGTCGATGGCATATGAGGACCCAAATCCCTTTGGATTTTTTTAAATGCCAGCCCATATTGCCTCTCTCTGGAACAAAATATCTCTGCACGCATTGCGAAGTGTGGCTAGGGGATTACGCACTAAACTGAGCGTCATCATCTTCTGTTAGCACAAAGCCGAGGCTCAGCCTGCAAATGTCTTCTATTTGCCTGCATCTGCAGTGTGCAGAGCCATACAATTAGTTTCTTTGTGTGGGTGGAAGTAACAGTGGAAGAGGAAGAGATTTAATTTACTGCATTGCACCTTGCACATAAAAAAGGCTGATGTCTAGCTCACCCTGTCTCTTTACAGGGCCCGAGCAGCTCGTCCTTTCCTGAGTCACGAATGGAGCTGATCTGCTCATGCTCTTCGTTTTCGCCAGGCAGTGCTGCTGTCACTCTGTTCAAAGAACCAAATCACAAAAAAGAGTTAACAACCTCATAGGCTTTATACATCTAAAAAAGAGCAATCTCCTCGCTTCAGGGAGGCATCCTTCTTGCCCTCAACCCTCAGCAAATGGTTGAAGGTGATTTTCTATTAGAGGCTACCTGCATGGAACTGATCGTACGATGTACAAGAACTTAGCAAAAATGCGTCTTTTTCCCTAACCTGGAAAAGCTTGAATAACCTGTGAAACCCGGAGTAATTCCTGCAATGTTGACAGAATCAGGCCGGTATTTCACCTGGGTCCAGCCCAGCCCTGCCCAGCCTAAAGTCTTCTGCCAAAATGCCCAAATAAAAAGTAATTTCTCCCTGCTGATCTCCACCCCTACCTACAATCACAAAACAGCTAAGATTTCATCTGTGCTGGGCAGTGTTTTCTGGTATGGCTTGTCCAGGTACACTTAATATCAATGAAACAGCGATGCTGCCAGGGTAGCTTATATTGAGTCTCCAAACAGAACAGATTATACCAGAACATTTATACCAGAAAAGCACTTGTTTTACTGGTATATGTTTTCATCAAGACATTCTAGCAGTCCAAACATTTCTCCTCTCTTTTACATTTAAATAGAAATATCGTGTTTTGGATTCCAGTGCATTTTTGGTGCAGTGAAATTAATGACAAAACACAGTATCTCACGCATTTAATTCTTGTTACCATCAATAGGATCTACACATTGTCTGCAAGCTTTGCAGGTCCCATAACATGTGGGAATTTATTGGTTCCCTCGCAGGTACCAAAGCAGACTCCAGATTGTAACCAACCTGAAATTAGGGCATCCTGAGGACTAGAAAGCTGTAAATTAGCCAAGAGCTGCGAGATGTGAAACAGAACTACCCAGCTTGAAGATAATGGCCATTCTCCTCTAGAATTATTGATAACATACATACAAGCATGCATGTATCTCTGTATAAAACAATATAAACATTATAAAGATAAGCATCACTAACTCCTCTCTTGGGTAGCATTCGTTTTCCTTCAGTGACGATGATGTTTCACGCTTGTTTGTAGACAGCAACTGGAGAGCAGAGTGCCAGAGCTCCCTTGTTCCACCAGCTGTCCTAGGTTTTAATTTTTTCCAGCCTGCAGATGGCCAGGAGAAAGATGAGCACTAGCACTTCAGCTAACCGGAAAAGTAACGCAGGAGAGGCAAGATCACCTTTTGTTTACCCTGAAAGAGGGGAAGGCTGAGTCATCTTCAGACACATCGCACGTTTAGTAGCTTGCTGTGCCATCTGTGTGACTGCTGTTCAAAAACCTTCCGATTCGGGGTTATTCTTGGCATGCCCTAACTACGACCGCTGACAAATAGGTTGCTTGGAAGGCCCTCAGCCAGGTTAAAATGTTATTTATGACATTTTTAGGTTTAGGTAATACCTGAATCCACAGCAGTGCTTTCCTATACTTAATAATACTCTGGCTTCATCAAGATAAACACAGCCTGACCAAGATGAAGCTGTGCTGCGTGAGACAGCTAGCAGATAGGCAGTGTAGGACAGTCCCTGCTCTGAGCAGGTTGGAGTCAGAGCAGGATGCAGCGAGATGGAAGGTGAAGGCAGGAGACGGGTGTCAGACAACAGTGGGATGCTTTGGCAGAAACTTCTCTGTGCATGTAGATCCAACCAGTCTGGCAGTAATTGCAATAATCACAACTCCTCATCTCTGTCCCGTTACACAACGGCTGTTCTTTACAAGTTGGAGTGGCAGTGACCATGCCTGTGATTATGGCATTCACGTTTGGTGCTCTTGTCATGATCCTTCATGTGCAAAGAAAACGTTTTTGTTTTCTGAAGAATCACAATCAGCCTCGGGAATGTTCTTGGCAAGAACGACTTGCTTTCCTCTACCGTGAACAGAAAGACTGCAAGCTTTGCAGGGAGCTGCCAGCTTCCAGAGCTCCTGCTCCCTGGATGCTGCTCAGCACCTTCCTTGACACAGCTCTGCTTTCTGCTCAGGACAGGCAGAGAAACACATATCCCACCGGCGTCCAGACACAGAGATCCTCACTGCCTTTGCGGCTTCTCTGCTAGGGCAGGGTCCGCCTTGCAGGGTCAGCAGTTTCGGACGGGCAGCTCCCTCCTCTGGCAGGTCTGCCTGAGTCCCTTCTTGCAATCCAGGGATCATCTGAAAAAGGACATGAGGGAACAGCTAACGGTTTCCGATGACCTGTATGAAGCACTTCTTGCCAACACTGTGCAGCACCTACTGTGGACAAAGGGATTCCAGCATGTCCCACCGAGAGAGTAAACCGGGGAAGAAGAAGGTGGTAGCGTGGTCTTCGCTTCCCCAGAGCCCACCAGAGCAGTGGTTTTGCCTGCAGCTGGGTGACCATGAGGACCTGGCTTGCATAGAGGCCTAGACCTTGCAGTAAAGCTGGAGAAGACCCAGGAGCCTCCCTGTGACTGTCACTAGATGGGCAACAGCTCACCTCCCGCAGTGGCTGCAGGGCTGACGTGCATTGTCCCAGGCAGCAAGCCTCCCACTCCCTTCTGGAAAGCAATGTGGGGAGTTTAGGCCAAGGAGTGGAGGGGCGGGTGAGCAGCCATTGGGTCTGCTGAGCTTCGTGGGTTTCGGCCATGGCAGCTCTGCCTGCTGACGGGGCTCAGCCTGATCCAGCCTGGGAGAGGGTCGGGCTCCACTCTGGTATCACCCCTGAGCTTCCCAGTTGCTCCTGGTGGGAGCTGAGCTTCAGGACAGGCAACTGTCAGACTTGTATTTCTGATATTACAAATAACCAACAGCACCAGAGGATTCCTCCTTGCCCATATTATGTGGAGGAATTAACTCTTTGCGGTACCTAATTTTTCCTGTGAACTTGAATGGATTACTCCTTATGGACTTCAATTTCCATTCTATGTGGCTCTGTTGAGATAAAAAATACCCGGTGGGCTTTCTGCCTTCTTTTATGACTTCTTAAGACTTTAAAAAGTCTTGTTGCAGCTGCATGGACATCTGGGGTATCTGGAGAGACGCTCCCTTCATGCTGCTGTACTGCTATGGCCCTGCTGAAATTCAGAGCAGGGTAAGTAGAGGTGGGTGTACTGGGAATGAATTTGTGATACACCTGAATTATCTGACAGTGCTGTCAGGAAGAAGTTACTGAATTTGTCCAGGAATTTTTTTAAAGTTTTTAACAAGGGGGTAGTGCTAATAAAATGGGAAAACAACACCTAATTCCTGCTGCAGCTCAAATCGTGAACCAGCAAATTGCCCATGAGGTTTTGGATCCCAAATGCCCTTCCTTTTACTGCTCGTTAAAGCCCTGCTGCTGTCTGTGCTAGCCATGTGCCTGGGAAAACACGTGCAATGCACGAGACGCTGTTGAGGGATGCCATCGTCTGCAAATAAATAAGGTCTGACCCTGCAAAAGATGGTGGCAGACGAGCTGAAGAATGGCACCCGTGTTACAGGCTGCTGCTCCCGTTGAGGTTTTCCCGGGGATTCAGCAGATGCCGGCTAATGGAAAGATGCTCATCTGGTGCGGCGGGGGGCTGCAGTCTGCCTCCAAGTCATCTGAAGGCATTTACTATGCCACTTGCATTACCTGAGCTATATGATCAGAGTCTGTCACCACCTATAACTGCTTAGAAATATTCTTTCCATGCTGTCGCTCTGCCTTTCTGAGCTCAAATAAATCAGAAGCCTTATTTGTGTAAGGCTGATTTTTTTAAAGCAGGTATTAATGTTGCATCATTGCCATCTTGCTAACTGTATAAGATTTTATAGGTTTTTCACCTTCATTAGAATTTACTCAGATTGCTCTTCAATTCTCAAATGTGGGATTTTCCATATACGCTATGGCCCAAAGTACTTTGGAAAGAGTCGCGTCTTCCTTGCTTGACAGGCGAAGCTGTGGTTTCAGTGCTCTGAGCTGCATTTTGCCTTCCTTCGCTTCCTCAGATGTAGGTGACGGCTGTGCCCCCCTGTCCTTTCCAAGCCGTGGCTTTGCCAAACTGTGCTACGGCAGCGAAGCTGCAGCGCTTCCAGGCTTTTCCCGGAGATCGAGCCGCCCGGGTCCTTCGCCACCACTTTTATTGCTCTTTTCTGAAGTCTGGCAGCGGCAGAGATGCGCAGGATGGAGCAGCTGAGCATGATGCTGCTCTCCAAAATGGTGGAGGCGGCTGAGCTCCCCGCCGGGCGACGCAGCCTTACGAGTCCCCGGCTTTTGTTGCAGCACCTTCGCAGCGCAGCCTGGTGCCCGGTAACTCATCTGCTCTCCTGCTGAAATTGCTTCCCATGCTACTGCTTCCTAGGTTTCCTCTTACTGAAGTGATGTTTCCTCTGGCTGCAGTTTCCTCAGGTTTCTCTTTATTAAATTTGTTTTCCACCAGCGTGCTTTGTGCCTTTTGTTGTTCTCTGCCCACATTTCTGGTGTCTGTTGCTTTGCATTAATTTGCAGCTCTCACCAGTGCTAACTAATCCTCCCAAGTATCAAATCTCATTACACGCTGCTTGTTTCTTCTTCTGGATCATTAATGAGGTTGTTAAATAGAATGAGCCCTGACACCTATCCCTTTGCCATCGTATTAAACAAACCCTCCCCAGTTTGCTATATTGTCACTTATCATTTTGTTTATGGTCTTTCAGCCAACTTTAAAATGAGAGTGTTCCTTCCAAGCCTGATTTACATTAATTTATCAGAAGGAAATTTCATTAGTGTGTCAAGTGTTTCACTGCAGTCCAAATCTGGTTGTTTTTTGCTCTCCTTCAACCTTGCCCTCTAGTGCTTATTTGGTGATTCTTTCAAAATAAGAAAATCAATAATATTGTCAGGCAACACTTGTTTCTCGCTGCTCGGGGTTTTTTGGCCATCTAAATTACTGGTGGTACAAATCACTGTGCGTAATCTGTGTTTTACTTCTGTGCTAAGGTTCATCTAGTCTTTCCAGTGACAAAGATCATCTGGTACGATTATCTGGTACAGTGTATTGTTTCTTAAGCACAACCTACTGCAGATGTAATATTTGCACAGAAGCACAGGAGTAGAGGACAACATGGTTTTTGGACGGCTGTTCGTTTTTCAGCACGTTCAGCTGCAAACCCTTACACGTGTTCCTTGCCGTTCAGGTAACGCTGCAAGAAAAGCTGGGGCGGGAATGGAGAAAGGGTAGAAATGTGACTGTGGATGAGCAGATAAATGCAGGAAGGTTTTGTCCGTGCGCGTGGGCATCCCAGTGCTCACAGCTCAGGTTTTGTGAAGCGTTTGCTGGTGCTACCGGTGTTGTGTGTTGCCTTGTGCGTCGCAGCTCGCTGCAACCAGCCCTTTCCCTTCTCCTCCTTCTGCTGCTGTACTCGCCGGCAGCTAATCCGATGGGAGTGACCATGCTGTAAGCAAGGTACAAGTCTTCTTCCTCCTGCTCCAGGGGAACACCAGCCTTCCCACGGGTAGGTGTCTCCATCAGCAGGGCATATATTTGTGGATACACGTGTATACAGTATATCAGAGGTACCACACATCCAGTTTTAACATTGCACCCAGAATCGTTGTATTTTTGGCGGTGGCTGTCCCCACTGAACTACGCAGAACTCTTTTCACTGGGCTTCATTTTGTGCTCTGGTAGGCACTAATAAATAACATGTTTTTTGGAGTGGAAAGTGAATTGAATAATGTTTGGTTTGTGTTCTGGTGTGTGAAAATGTGATGTCTTTTTCACACTGAGCAAGAAAAGACTCGCTCAGGTCTTATTTTCCTAGTTAGCAAGAAGACCACGTATAATTAAAATGCTGCCAGGTGCCTTCCTATTTAGCATGCTTACAAACCATGCAGCGCGCTCAGGCTGCCTTGAAACTCATTGAGCTTGTTAAAACATAAAAATTGTACAAAATAATTGGACAATTACCAGTATTGAGAACATCCTTCATTTTACCAGTGGAAAATTACACCCTTTACTGAGAAGGTAATTTTGATAAAATCAACATTTTGGGATAAGAATTTATTAAGCAAATAAAGGTGGATTACCACTACTTGATAAAAGCTTGAAATAGTCAATGATGAAGTACTAATAGCATGAAAACCTCTTGCTCTTTTTATTTACCAAATCATCTTATCTACTGATGTAATAATTACAGCATACAAGTTCAATAGTAGTCTTGATTTTGCCGTCAGTTAAATGGAGGAGAAAACAATATTACTGTGAAGCATTGCAAAGTTATTTTTTAATTTTCGTATCGCCTTGTGACCTTTGGAAAGAATTGCTCTGTAGCATTGCACATTTTCCTTTGGCTCTTCGAGACCGTATGTTTTGTTTCTAATTAAAGCGTGACCTTGCAATGAGGATGACTGCCGCCTTGTAATTAGCTGCATGAAGTGTTCCTCCTGACTTCCTTAGGTGCATAAATACCATGGTTTATTCAATCCTTCCGTATTTCTCCATAGCCAACAAGTCTCCCGCCAGCTGAAGCATTTTTCCCTTTACCTTGGGCTGTGGTGGATAGGGACTTGCAGGATAGGGACTTGTTTTTTTTTTTTCTTAGCGTTACTGTGAAGGAAAGTGTGAAAGTACATTTGAATCCATACCGTTAGGTCCATATTTATTTGCAATTGTTTGGTTGTGTTTGTGCTAAACTTTCAAATGCTCTAACTAATCAGACCGCAGTTAAAATGAAACCCTGTCTGCATGACAGAGAGGAAAATTTTGGTTGGGTAACGGGGTATGAAGCAACTACTGTGTGTATATGTTAGATACAAAGCGTGCTCATGCTTTGAGCAGGATTTTCTGAGTGCAAAAAATTTTGTCCCTGTATGTATTAACACACTTTTATTGGATCAAAACTTCTGTTTTACTGACTAATATGGCAGGTATGAAGACGGTACTAATAACTTTTTATCTCTGCCCTGTAACCTATTCTTCCTAAACAGGTGATCTCTTCAACTATTATTAGATTATCTTCTCAAAACTTCATCTTGGTATATCAAAAACAGGTTTATAGGTAAGGAGAATTAGAAGTTTATGGAACTTTTCTATACATGGAGTTAGGTAAAAAATGCTGCTATTAAGCACAACCGCAACCAACCAGGAACAAAACAAACACAAAATTGATAGCCCCTGTTGCATACAAAATACATGAGGTTTTGTTTCAATAGCAAGACCCGGTTATTGAGAATTTGAAAGTTAATAGTTCTGTTTGTGGCAGCTCACTTTACACTGGAGGTCAGCAATGACATGCCCTGACTATCACACTGAATACAGCCTTCAAAAAAAACATGCCAGAAAAAACCATCTTCTTCCAGAGGGCTGCACCGCTCTGAGTTCTGTAGGAAAAATAATGATTTGTTTTGTTCTTAGTTAGTTAGCTGGTAGGAGGAGAAATCCTTATGAAAACAAGGTAGTTATAAATTGAACAAATTAGAGCTGGCTCCTAGGAATTTGCATGCTGAAATGCTCAGCAGCTTACTCTCCATCAGCCAGCTCCCGAGGCAAAAACCACAGTGTCAAGTTAGAGACAGAAGGAGAATCAGGCAGAGAGGTTGGACGTCTCAGGGTCGTTACACCAAGCAGAAAGTCGTGGAGAGGGTTGAGCCTTAAATCCTGCTGCCAGGGAGCAAAGCCACTTAATCCTGGTCTAGAGGGAGGTGCCCGATGCTGGTCAGAAACTCTGGGACTTGGCGCTGAGAAGACCCCGGACCAGAGCACGAATCCTCCTTGCAAAGCACAAGTTAACGCAAAGCAATAAGCAAATACTCCCCGAAGAGCTGACAACCCCCTGCTGGGTATTTATGCTCAAAGCCAGGAACTGCTGCTGTTCCTGATGTGCTTTTAATGTCACCTGAGCAAAAGTTTGGGAATGGGAAGAGCTGCACCAGTGACGGCTCCTGCGCACAGACTGATGCTGTTGCATGTGGCGAGTGGGATGAGCCCGGCCCAAAAGAGTAGCTCAGAGAGCTGCTGCTGAGAGCCATGGCGAGGGGCACAGCGTAGTCCTTTGGAGACAGAGCACGCTGCCTGTCTCTTTGCAAGCAGACAGGGAGCAAGGTGCTGCGGTGCTGCCTGTCCCCAGGACGAGGGCTCTTGCAGGTGGGACAAGGTCCTTTGCCCAGCCCCATCGGGTGCCAATGAGGGCTCAGCTGGTCCCTCTGGCTTGAAAACAGGGACCCTGACCTGCACAGAAAATACAATTCGTAAAACTGTTTGTATTAGAACACTCAGAAATAAATAAAAGCATTTAAGGCGCATGCTCCTTGATTAAAAGACATAAACAGCCTTTGGGGCAGCTCAGCTCTCCAGCAGTGAGGGGCTGAGTCAGCGCTGCCTTCCTCCTCTCAATCCTGGGGCTGAGACACCGAAACTTGAACTAAAAACCAACAACAACAACAAAAGCGACTCCTTCAAGGCGGCATGGCTTCAGCTGTTAGAAAGGAAGATGTCGCCAATTAACCCACTGACCTCTCGTCCCTCCCTCCCCTCTGAGAGCCTTGCTTGGGGAGGGGGCAGCCCCAAATATTGCTGTTTTGCAGGTGAATTGGCTTGTGGAGGGATCTGCTCGGGCCAGCCTGAGGCACAAAGCAGAGGTGTGTGCCTGGGATGGGGGAAAAACCCCTTATTCTGTCCTGCCCCACTTAGGGAGCATGCCCCCCCCGGCTTGTCCAGCACACATCAATTGTGCTCGTGGGGATTAAACCTCTGTTGCAGCTGTGGGTCTTAGGGGCATTTAACCCCAACTTCAATCTCCCCAGTGCACGTGGGGAAAGGAGCTGTTCTGCTTGCTAAAACGTACCCTGCCCTCATCGACGTCACGGGTACGGGTATGGGTACGGGTACGGGTACAGGTATGGGAGGGAAGATGCCATCTGATTTGGTCACGGCAGCCAGAGGCAGCTTTTCAGTACCATTGCTTAAATGTCACTGACCAATACTGAAATTCAAGGAATGTTTTTTCAGGTGTAAACACGTAGTGTAACTCCTTATTTAGAAAATATTTCATCTGTCTCAATCCTGAGATATGTATCTTATAAGATGTAGGATACAAGTACAGGTGTGAGAGACACGAATACCTCTTATGCTTTTAGTTTTTTGCCTTCCTTCTCCAACGTCCCATCTAGCTGATGTTATTTTGGGTTTCGGTGGAGGCTTTTTCAGCCCTTTGCTTAATTTCGTAGTCATGCTCTGAGCAGCTCTGGGAGGTCAGAGGCAGAAGTCTCTGGTGCTTTGGTTCCCAGAATGCTCCACCTCATCCCACATCTGTATGGGTGAGCTTGTGCTGCAGAGATGCCTGAACACCTCCTGCTGAGCGCGTCCAGCCAGGGTCCAGCAGGACCTTGGTGCACCAAAAGCTAGGCTCCAGCAGCGCGTGAATTGGGTCCCTGAGGACCGGCTCAGCCGGAGGGATTCAGCAGGAGCTGTTGAGGCGTGAGTTATCATTCCCTGGCCAGAAACCAACCCTGAGAGCAAAGCACCTGGGATAGGGCATGAGAGATGCCAAAGGTCTACCATGAGTGATGACAGGGGTCAGGGCAAAATAGCGGCCAGCGAGGCAGTCTGGACCACACGGCAGGGCTCAGGGTGAGAGCTGAAACACCAGCTGCGGAGCAGAGGTCATTAGGTAGGACGAGGAGCCAGGGTGCGAGAGGCAGCAGGTCTTGTCCAGAGGGCAAAACCTGCCCTCCTGCACAGGCTGAAATAAATTGCAATGTTTTCCAGCAGTTGAAAATGGAAGCGAATTAGCACCCTAATTGATGAGCCCTGATGGGGACGTTACCCTGCCAGTAACGCTGCGGCCTCACGTGTTACTGCATCGCTTCCCTTCGCTGAGTCACTGCTCCCATAACGGGAGGTCAAAGCCAGGTGACAGATACACAGCGGCTGTTCCAGCTGAAGGAGTCACTCATCAGAAAGCGATAGGAAAATCATCATCTCCACCCGAACAGCAGCAGAGGAATTTAGGCACATCTGGTGGGGCGTACACCAGCGCGCGGGGCTGTTGCAAGAAGCAGGGGTTTTGCTTCTGTCATGTCTCTGGGGTGAGCAGGTCCCTGCCAGCACCCCAGGGCGCGGGGCTGGCACTGAGCATCCCCGCATCCGCAGCCCAGCAGCCTGCAAGGGGCTTCCTCCAAATGGCCTGTTTCTAGCGTGGGTGTGTGCGGGGTGCTGGAGCTGAGCAGAATGGTGGTTACCCACCAGATTTCCAATGAACTCTAATCAAACTGGCTCTTATTTTGTTTGACATTAATTATAGTTGTCAGGAAAAGCAATGTGCTAAGAGTTGAGGATCTTGGCTCGGTGGTGTTTGACTGAGCAATATAATGCTACCAAACTGCCGCCATTTGGGGCAGAGCCCACCAGGGTTGGGCGCCTTCTGACCCAAAACCCACCAGGGTCCAGGGTGAGCGTGTTGACGCAGACCCACGTCCCCTCTCCGAACGGATGGCGGAGGGCTGGGGCCCTGGGCTCAAAGCCCACCTGCAAGGCCTGGCAGGCACTGATGAAACAGACTGAGCACATCTGCCGTGTGCCGAGTCTCACAGGTTGGACAGGGACAGAAAGCACACGTAATATTGCTCATGGAAACACTAGAACTTTTCAGTAATCTGTGTAAGAAAGATAACTTTCTGGCTTGCCTCAGGTGACATCAGCACTGCTACTCTCAACCTTATGAGAAAAACAAGCAAAAAACTCCTGAACAACCTGTCCCATGTAAAGGTGGGTAAGACTAATGACTCGTTTTGTTTCCAATCCGCTAAAGTTACCACGACCTGTTTGTGCCAGGGCTGCAGGAAAGAAATTTACATTCCTGCCACAATTACAGAAATTGGCTAGGTGAAACTACTTAAAAATTTTCAGAGAAACACTTGAAATTCTTGAACATGGTTCTGCCTGTGTCAATTACCATTAACTGTCATTATCTACCATCTGAATTTACTGATAATCTCTGCCTTCTGCAGCTTTCAGTGTGAGAGGAAAGCTGACCTAACGCTGTTTGTTCACGACTATGCCCCATTTTCTAAGACACTTGTTTTTTTTATTTCTTATCTAAGAGGTCCTGTGATTGAACAAGAGCTCAAACCGGTATTAGGTAAAGTCAGAGAAACAGATGGAAAAGAAAGCCCTTTTGAAATAAGCACTCATGTAATAAGAAAATGGATTACGCAGGCACAGCTCTACAGTTCTGCGGGAGGGAAGAGGGAAAAACCGAGCGTGACGTGGGAGACCCAGTGTCCCGACAGGGCTCATCGGAACGTTTGGAGCTCCACCTCGTGGATCTTGGCCACCAACGGCGGCCACTGGCCGGGGATGCCGAGGTCTGTCAAACCTCTTCGGTATCTGGAGCTGCACCAGGCTGTCAGAGACGTGGGCGCACTTCTTACTATCATTTTTCAATGCTGCTAAATGCAGTGCAGGTGCTATTGCATCGATCTTAAATGTCCACGTTGGAGTTACTGATAGACCTACCTCTATGTCCTGGAGATTCGTCTGTTAATTCTTTCTGCTCCGTCATGAAACAGCTGGACCAAAAGGGATTGCTTTGCCTAAGTAAAACAGTTAATGTGCAGGCATTTGTCATCTTTAACTGAGGTGCTGCCCTGATCCTTCAAGAGGCACGTTTGGCTGCCTACGATCTTTTAAAGATGTGCAGAGTCCATACGTCAGCTACAAAATACACTCCACCGCATAGGTCACAGTACTGTAACATATACTAATATAATCTATAGCATTTGCTTCAGAGAGAACTTGAACGAAGTCATTGGAGAGTGTAAAAAAGTCTCTACCAGGTATGTGCATCAGTAACCACAGGGGAAGAAGTCAGTAGCAGGCTGTCAGATGAACGCAGCATATAATGAACAGTTTAATGTGCATCTCCTGCTGTACATCTCGGGAAGCAGTGCCAACCCTGGCACAGCCTGTCCACATCCTCGCCAACAGGCAACACAGGCAGCACTGACTCCTGGGGAGATTCGCCTCTGCAAATGGCTGGGGAGCCAGATAAGGATGTTCATGTTGTTGGGGCTCCTCAAGGTGAGGGGAGAACTCCTGCAAAGAGAGCACACTTACATGCTGTGTTTGCACCAAGAAATGTAAGCCTGACAACAGAAGTCTGTAGAAATAAGAATTCTTTTCATGAAAACAGATGTAAATAGCTGAGCTGGTATTCAAGACAGAAACACAAAACTACTGGTGAGAAATGAGGACTTGGGGGCTTTATGGCCACAGTGAAGAAAGCCTGTGCTGGAGAAAATACATAATTTAATCCTCTGGACAGAGAATACCTCATGGTGAGTACCTATTGTTAAAGCACAGTCAAGCTGAAACGGTTGTAGTTCTTTTATGGAACCTTTAAACAGATCCGTACTAAACTACTTAGAGAAAAAAAAGCCATCCCTCTACAGCACTGACAGGGATGCAGAAGCTAAAGGTTTTAAATGAAAAAATAGATTCATGGCAAATGTGTAGGACAGATCTAGCTGGCAGTGTCTGGCTGCTGTTCCCTGAGTACAAGGGCACTCCAGACCACAGCGTTTGGAGAAGGTGCTGGAGCAAAGTTCACACACCAAAGCCCACGTGCTCTTTGAAAGCAAAGCTTTCATTTTGCCATGTCATACAGATGCATATGGCTACAGACCAAGTGCTAAATAAAGCGCTTGCTGAACAGCCAGCTGGACCCCTTCCAAGATGCTCTTAATGAGCAACTGACACAGCAGAACTGATGTGCAAAATCCTCTGTGGAGGGGGAAATACTTAACAGCCACTTTCTCAGCCACAAAAGGTGGCGGGCCAGTTGGCTGACCTTGCAGGGAGCTGACAAGCCAGGCCACCTCGCTGCTATCTGTCAGGTTTTCATGGGCTGGATGCAATCCCTGATTCAACTCCATCGAGCCAACCTGGGAGTGAAAATACAGCTGTTTTAGCAGAGACCATCAACTCTGCTGATACAAACCCAGTGCCAATATGCAAGCTCCAAAAGAACTGGTGTGGCAGCACGATGTGACCGATGCGCAGAAGCCCCAGATACAGTTCCACTAGGTAAATTACTTTTTAACTTCAATCACACACTCAGTCTGGTCAGTGAGGGGTGTGTGCCAGACAAACTCTTGATCTGAACTGAACACCTATTTCAGCCCAAATGCTCTAGAGGGCACCGTGCTCATAGAGTACCTCGACGGTTGTCCCCATTTGTGCAGAAGACTCTGGCTGAGAAACTTGTCATTTGCACTTCTTCATTCGGGATGTCTGGGGAGATTCCCCACTGCTGAGGCAGCGTTAGCCCTTCCTCCTGAAAGATTGCAGCTCCCCGTGGGCGTCTAACCTCGTCAAAAGGTGTGTAGTGCAGCAAAAACTGTATTTGCTGTTAGGATTTTATCACTAAAACTGGTTTTGCATTAGTGCAGATGTGTGCTAATGAAGGAAGAGCCATCAGCTGCAGGAGGGGTCTTTGGGGTGGACACCTTCCCATCTCCGTGTGTGTGCACTGTACCATCCCACCTCTCTCATGTAGCACATGCCAGAGGTCTACACCACGGCAGAAGAGGAGATGCCTCTTGAGCTGGGTGTAGGCAGGACCAGCTCCAAAGAAAGTTGCAACTGGAATCTGCTGGAGGCATCCTGGGAACCATTCCTCTTTTGTTTTGTTTTCTTTATATGTAAGTAGACAGGCCCTTGATTCCAACTACCAGCAGTTACTTCTAGAACATCCTTAAGGAAGGGACTCCTGCCTGACCAGGGTTTATCTAAGTTCAACAGAAAATGAAATGTTGGCTTCTTCTCTTTCACAGACCTTCCTCTGTTCACACCCTCCAACGCTGCCTCCTACTTCTAGCTGGGGCAAGCACGATCAACAAGGCTTCAGATGGTATCTTCGTGCCATATCTCTGTTTCTAGCCCTGATCCTGACTTTGGCACAGAAAAAAAGACAAATAATTTCATTAAAAGTAGTCTGTGTTGTTTCTCTGTGATACAAGTGTGAATTTTGTGCTCCGCAGGTGGCAGAAGGCAACGAGCAGGTGAAGCACCGGGATTTTGTTTCTAAATCTCAGAGGAGATGGAAGTCCAGGGAGTAAAACAAGTTTCCAGCTGCCACCAGATTTATTTAGACAAGTGTCTGAAGTCAATTGGTTGCTTTGAAAGCTTGTTTGGGATGGAATTATGGGTTAAAAAAGGAACATGTTACAAAAACTGCTCTGACATTATTAGAGTCCACATACATTTTCTGTCATTTGGCCTGTACTTGAACTGTTGACTTGTAAGAGCTGTGATTTTCAATTGATTCACTAACTGCGGGTGCTTTATTCCTGACACAGTTAAAGCTGTCTTGCTTGGCTTCAATGCAATCTAGAGGGCTGGAGGGCTGAATTTTTTCAGGTATTCAGCCCAGTACCTTGGGCTGAATTTTATCTTCAGTTCCCCTCATTTATTCCTTGAAGAGATCTATTTCTTTCTCTGGCAACATCTGAACCAACAATAATTAGCAGGAAGCTAACTTTAACAGGTAGATTGGTTAGACATAGTGCCAGGTAAATCAAACGGCTGGTGAAACTCTCTGGGTCTTACGTGGTGGTAGACTTCCCCATGTGAGACCTTCTTAGTACAGGAGGAGGAATGGAGCTTTGGACGGAGGTTTTACCTCTCGGAAAATCCTGGTAAACTTTCAAGTTTTTTAGACAAAAGATGCAAGTTGAATATCTCTTTTTCTCCTCAGCTAGCGGGAATTGAAAAGCTGGTTAGGGAGAATGGGAGCGCTTGAAAGTGAAGCAGCAGGGAGGAGAAATGAAAGAAGGGAATCATAGAATCATAGAATCACAGAATAGTTTGGGTTGGAAGGGACCTCTAAAGGTCATCTAGTCCAACCCCCCTGCCATGGGCAGGGACATCTTCCACTAGATCAGGTTGCTCAGAGCCCCGTCCAGCCTGACCTGGAATGTTTCCAAAAGCCAGTGCATCTCTGTGATGTTGCATAGCAAGATTTGTATTTGTGATAATAATTTATTTGTGATAAAATACAGCCTTTTCTTAAAAGCAGTTCCTGAAGGGACATCATAGACAGTAAAGTACCCTCCACCAACCCTATTCCTGTCCGTGTGCTACAGCACCTTGCAGAACAACTGGTGCTGCAGGGACCTTGCACTGATCGTACGTGACCTGCGGGTGTTTCTGGGCAGACGTTGGCCCCGAGCCGGGCAGAGCTGGAGCCCATGCTGCGGGCATGCTTCCTCTCTCATCAGCAATGGCCCCTGCAGCCCTCGCCCGGCACCCTGCACCCACCTGCACCCGGGGACCGCCGCGTGCAAGAGATTTGACTGGGTTGCCATAACACACACCATTGCCCGACTACCATCATTAGTAACTGCAGCCCAAATAAACACCTGCTAAACTTAGGCCTTCAAAGAAGGATTTTTTACAAAGGTGGGAAACAAAGGCTGGCGGGGTTGTCTGCGGTCTGGCAGGGAGCCCGTCCCAGCAGGAGGACCACCCGGCTGCCCGCTCCCTGGACTGGCCCCGGGATGAGGCTTCCTTCCCCTGCAATGTGCTGACCGCTCTGCACAGGTACCGCTGTGTTTGGCCTTGGTCCTATGAAAGCATGGGCAACGACAAGGGAAATAATGCAGGAAAACTGTTTTTGGCCATCCCATAGCTCCATGGCTGGCAGAGAAGCATTCTGGCTTAGCCTGGTCAGTGGAGTACCATCAGCTTTGTGTAAGAGATGGTTTTATTACTCCTAATTAAGTGACAGCTGGACGTTTGCTGGCACTTGTTGACTGTCTGAATGAGAAGAGGTCTAGAAGCAAAGCCAAGTGAAATGAGTAACTGAGGCAAATGTGAGTTTGACCATGTATCCACAAAGTACGGGTTTCATCTCAAAGCTTATCACTTAAAATTTAAATGTTCCCTATAAATACAGTGGAACTAGAGCCCATAATCCTGTTGTCTTTAAAACCAATTTGCTAGGATGCATCCGTATCATTTACTGGACAGGATAAAGCTTTAACAGTGACTGTGAAGTTTTCTTGGAAGAGCAGAACAGAAGCTAAGCAATGACTGATAATTAAAAAATTTCCGGACAGTGAAAGAACATGAAATATGACATCCCGAGTCAGCCGTACCCGCAGGGCAGGCAGTGCTGCACAGACAGTGCTGGGGAGATGCTGATTGCAGGGTGCTAGCAGTGACAGAGAAGAGTTTAGGGGTTATGGTGGAGGCAGCACAGCACAGTTCTGTAAAGTAAAGGGACAACATTGGAGTTATAAACCGAGGAATGGTTAGAGAAGTGTTTTTTCTCCTATATGCGGCATATGTCAGATTCAGCAGCTGTCGGGTTTGCGTGCAGACGCAGAAGTCACCAAAACCGTTTTGTGGACTGGTAGAAGTAGGGGATGGATGAGGCGGGAATCGGCTGAGCTGCTGCAGGGTGAGTGCTCGCCAGCAGCAACAGCAACCTCCAGAGGACTGCGGTGATGCTCCCCTGGCTGCACCTTCCCTAACCCATGGCAGGTTAGAGCAGAGGCACCATTTAAACCACTGACATTAACACGTTAACCCCGGCAGTGACCAACCAAGCGTGGTGACGCAACCAGCAGCGGCTGGAAGGGGATGACCTCTTTGGGCAGCCGCAGGCAGGCAAGGGTCTCTGCCTGAATCCCAAGCGTGTGCCCATAGCTCGCCCAAATGTTGGCCGAAGCTTTAGAGAAAGAGATACTTTGCCCAGGCAGCTGAGCAGCGTGCCTGAGTACTGCTCAATGCATTAATGGTCGGTCAAAGAGAAGATTAAGAGGTGCCTTGATTATAATCAAAAAGTACTGATGGGGAAGGAAAATAGACGTCCTGAAGGATTTGTTCACGTCATGAGCAGAAACATAACAGGAAGCTGTATGTCATACATGGATAAATAGTGAGGCAAAGAATCACTGCAGTAAAACATCCAGAAAATGGGGTATTCCTCTGAAGTCCCCAAGTAAAGATGGGACCACTTTTTTGGAACACAGGTAACTCAGTAGAAATGTAATTAACTCCCTCAGCAGAGGAGTAACTGGATGAAATGGATCAGCCTGGAAGTTAAGCTAGATATTCTTGGTCTCCTTTGGCTTTGAGTTGGATGAATGCATTAATCCAGCATTAATCCAAATAAAGTCAGAAACCCCAGCAAAGGAAAACCTAACCTTGGCAAGACAGAACTCGAGAAGTTAACCTGCAGTTTGGCTTTTTTTCCCCCCATTCTCCAGCAAGCAACACACAGAAGCGCTAAGACTGTTCTACTGGAAAGTCACTCCATAGGTCAGGTAATAGGCAGATATATGCAGAACTTTTTGGGAGATAGCGGTCTTGCTCTTATCTGTATAGGAATGCAGAAAAGGCTGATACTGGAAGTTGAAGGTGCTGAACCGTCCAACAGGAACCAAAGCTTATGCATGGACAGAGAGTGATCATACATGTCAAGATCCCAACACAACGTTCAGCTCCCTTAGTCAGCTTCAATTACAGAAGTGTAGATGTTGCAAAGTTCCTACAGGGTGCATGAAAGAGCCAGCCAAGCAGAAGAGCCTTTCAGAGCTGCAGTTGCTATAGAAGATACGCTATCAAATGGTATTTTCTAATATGCTGGAGAATTCATGCAAAAAAGAGACATTATAAATTCTCTAATGACAGGGCAAATTTCAAATGGAGCTCTTGCTTCCTTTTGCCATCAAATTCAATCATGCAAGACGCAAATCTGCAGGGAACCCGGCCTTGTTAGTTCTGGTGCTCAGGAAACTACTCTATTCCTTAAATGAAGCAACTTCATGGACTATGCAATGTATTCTGTGTTTAGGGATACCTTACAGCAAAACCCTTATCCACTAAGAAAAAATAATTTGAGCTGAGCCTTTCCACTGGGTTTTTAATTAGGGTTTTAACACAGGTAGGTTTGTGTGAGAGATCTGCTTTGGTAGATCCATCCTGCTGCATGATCAGTTCTCTACAGCCACCTGTGAGCAGATGCTTCTTCCTAACACAAAACTGCCCTACAGAAGTCTTGACTCGACAAGTACTCAAAGTACCTCTACATCTTGAAGCACATGAGTAAAATTAGTAATCAGGGTGCAGAACTGATGTAGATTCATATTGGTTCGGTAAAGACAGTGGGTCGTACCCAGGGTCCAGGCCGAGAGGGCTGCCTGGGCACTTACAGTGACTGAGAGGTGGTTTCTGAGGGTTTCGTGCAGAAGGAAACCTCCGACATGCCAGAGCCCAAAGTGGATATTTGCAGGAGCTTCAGGCTATATTTTCAAAAGTGATTTAGGCGCTTTTTGGTGGTCCAACCTATCATCCCTATCTGTTCATTTTCATGCTCAGTCTCAGTTCCTGCACCCCTCTTAGTACCAGCAGTAACTCTTTTAACTCTGAATTCAGCTGTATACAGCTGAGTCTGACTTTCTCCTATTTCAAAGTAGTGTCTCCAATGCACACACCATTGCATCTCACAGAGTCATTAACCAATTTAGGAAGTATGTTCCCCATTTTACAACTGCAGAACTGAGGTCTGGTTCATCCCGAGCAAGGTTAGATGGGTGTTTCATGGCATGAATGTAGTCTGTTGGCTCTGATGCTTGTGCCTGATGCCTGAGACCATCCTCTCCTTATCACCAGCCCAAGAGCAAACTGTTCACAGGAACATCAGTGCAGTGTGAAGCCCATGCCTTTTCTTTGGGGCTGTCCTCTTTTGACTGTGAGTACCAACAGAAAGCCTCATTCACTGTATTTGGGCTCTTACACTGGAATTACGCCTGCTTTTGTGTGTGCCTTTCTCTGAGAAGACATCTTCTTGTCCAAAAGCTTTCCAGAACACCATCTCTTCCAGCCAAAGCTCTGCAAGCTTTGGTGGGAGTGTTTATTCATTTATCCTCACCGTGGTTATCTGTAAAGGTAAGTAGGAACACAACTAGGCTGAGGTAGAGTTGGCCACAGACCTTCTAGCTTTCTCCTTGATTTTCTTCAGGAAACCGTCTGGGGCCCCTGTCCTGCCTTTATTCGATTTGAACCAACCCTTCTCCACAGGGGCAAAGGCTGCTTTGCTGTGGGCAGTAAAAAGGCTGATTGCTTCTTTGCATCTGGGGGGACGTTTGCATGGAGTGGTGGCTGTGGGCAGTGGAGAGCTGTATGCTCAGCCACTGGAGGACAGGTTCAGAGAGCAGCCGGTACTCCTCTCTGCTCTTAAGGAGCTTTCAGATGGCCTCATCTTACTCTAATCTGGATTGATTCAGGAGAAAAGTCTTTCACTTAAGTGCTTCTTCACTATAGAAGGTGAGGCAGTGCGTGACGGGCTTCTTGAGGAGAGGGGAAAAACACAGTGGAGCACTGTGATAGTTTTGTATTCTGTGAATTACTGAGGTTTTTTTACAGCCACTTTACGAACTATCGCATGAGAGACACACAAATCCTTACTCCTTAACGTGGTCTGATCTCAGCGGGAATTTAAAACCAGAGCAATAACTTCTAACGGGAAAGGACTTGGAGGCAAAGCGCTGGGAGGGATCTGCCGCTGCCACTGCTCTCCCCTGCAGCAGGATGGAGGCTGGGGCAGGGCAGGACCGTCTCCTTATCTCCTAACACTCCCACTCCTCTCCTCCTCCTGCTCCCTGGGCCGGCAGCTGTGCAAGGCTTGTGGCTCCTCCTGCCCGAGGGGAGCCGGGGGGGAGCAGGCACGATGGCCGGGCAGGGGAGCGGGAGCAGCCGTGGCCCAGCGAGGAGGAGGAGGAGGTCTCCACGCAGGGCTCACAGAATCAGCCAGTTTGCACCCTGCGACGTTACACGCAACATCCCGGGTGACGCCAGACCGGCCGGCCTGCATCTGCCGAAGGACCTCCTTCAGCTGCGCCCGCCCGCGTCCCGCCCGGCGTCACCCCGCATCCTTTTCGCCACGTCTGATTTCCGATGCCCGACTCACTCACGCTCTCAGAAGAATTTGGTGTTCGGTTCGGGGGTGACTGGGTGCTGACAAAATGAGGCTGCTGAGCTGCAACCTGTGCACTGTGTGCTGTATCTTTTATTTCAGGTTTCCCACTCCGCTTTAATTTACCTAACTTTATTACTTTAGTTCCAGGCTGTGCCAGCAGCTTTTCTGAAACTAGCTGTGAAAAATACCACCAACCCCAAACCCTCAAGAAGCTGGACTCTAACCAGCTTCAAACACTGCACTGAGAGCATGCCATGTCCCATTTGGGTCGAATCCAGAGAGTATCCCTTTCAGGAGCTCTGGTGTAAGGAGAACACCCCCTTCCATCTGTAGGTAGAAATCCAAATACATCGTGACTTAATTGGTGCCCAGCACTTGACCACACACACCTCAGTCTTCAGCTAATGTTATATAAAAGAATTTAAGGGAGAAAGAGGAAGAAAATAAAGAGAAGTTTAAAAGTTAGTAGCCTTGCAACTGTTGTTTTTAAAGACTGCACTTTCATAACTAAAAAGCCTGTATGACAAGCAGCTGTGTTTAATTGCATTAACTGTGTGCTCTCTGCCTACTTTTCTGGAGGATTTTTGCTTTGCAATCAGTTTTATAGGTCTGTAGCACAGTCGGCATTATTGCTAGTCTGCTTTCACAGCACAAAACACTGGTCCCAGAAGAGGCATTACACTATATACTGCCCATGAAGAATAATGCAGCCACTGCACAAATATCAACACAGCTCTAGATGTATGTGTAATAGTTCCTAATTACAATGAATTTCTATTACTTCGCAGGGCATTTTCACACGTCTGTTGGTCAGAGCAAAGGCCCTTTGAGAGGGAGAGGAGCGCAGGGAGAGACCTGACTTCTTCCTCGTGCCTGCCTCCCACGGCTCGAGCCAGTTTGGCTCTTTTAGTGTTAATATTAGAAGGCAGAGCAACAGCCGGCAGACTGGAAGCGTCCACATTGACTGAATCCTGCTGAGGACAAGCCTAATTACACAGTGCTTAAAATGGTGTCACAGCATCCTGCCTGTATCAGGGCTCCTAAAGTTGCTGACAGCAGGATTTTCATTTTTAATATCCCTTCTGTAGACACGGCCCCTGCATCCTTGATGCACTATTATTCCTAATACGGTGTACATACTGCATCATGTCATCGGGATAAATCATTTTACCTGTTAGAAATGATGCTACTAACAATTTTTTTTAAGTTTCTTATTTAAGCAAAAGTTATAGTTTTTAAAAAACTGTAGCAGATGAATAAATAATTGGTGGAGAAATTTCAGTGTAGCCCTTTATTCTTCTAATACTTAAACCAAAAGTAAAATTAATGCAATGCCAAGGCAGTTGTTGACACAATTAATTCTAGGGTAATACAAGTAGTAAACTGGTAATATTCTTTCTATTATTCACATACATATATGTATATCTAAATATATCTATATATCTGTATATAGATAGCTATATAGATACAGGTATAGGTATAGATAGATAGATACAGAGATATATAGGCATATAGATATATAGGTATAGATGTGTTTTTTCAGAAATAATCTTTATTGTCACATTCTTTAATAATAACCATATCCCATGGCAAATATGAATACAATTTGTTTTCACAAGTTAGTCTGTATCTCCTTTTGCAAAAAAAAAAAAAAAAAAAAAAAAAAAAATTAAAATAAAGCAGGAGGCAATTAGAACTTATTTGACCGTGCCTTTCAAAATTGGCAGCGATGCTGATCATCTGGAGATCCTTCTGATTTCAGTGGACTTAGTAGATGTAAATCCAATTTGGTACGAAAGCAAATTTTAAAGGATCGTTTCCAGCCTGTCATCCGACTCTAATCCTGCGCTCTAACACTGGAGCTGGCACGCTGACCTGCAGCGCGCTCCAGACAACGCCAAACTTGCGATGGGAAGTGCAGAGAAAAGATTTACCGCATGGAATGACTCCAGTATCCTTTAATCTTCTGCAGCTGTATTTGAATCTGCCTGCTGCAGGCAACTTCCAGATTCTGGGTTCTCGATCTAACCAATCCTGCAATGACGAGTGTGTTTTGGCAGGCCCTTGCGTGCGGATGCTCACTCGCAGGCAGAGGAAGATGCTGCTGTGATGATGAAGAGCTGAAGCCGCCACAGTGCGGGACGGAGAAGTGCCACGTCTGTGCTCATGTTAGTTGCTCAGAGTTAGCCAATATTTGCGGATCGCTGCATTAAATGATTTTGGAAACTATCTTTTCTGCTTGCTCCTGGAGGGCGGCCCCATTGTCAGAGAGGTCAACATAACGATCTTTATAGCCAGGTTTTCCTTTATGCTAACATTTGACCTATAAACACAGTTTGTTCATTTTAAGTGATTTAGTTGAACCATAGAAATCCCTGAGTGAACATCCTTTACGCGGTTTAAACCTCTTATATCAGTTCAGCTTACATCATTACTTTCTTTTTACAAGCACAAGCCAAACTCCTATGGCCAGTTTCAGCCAGCACATGTACATATTCGCACAGAACTTTACCGTGGTTTAACTAAATCAATCTCCATTTTAACACCACGACAAAGTCTCGTGACCCTTCTAAACATTTCTGGCAAAGGCAAAAGAACTTCAGCACAAATTAGGATCAAGTTCTTAAGTCTTGATTGAGTTTCATTAACAAGAAACCAATTTAAAGGAATGTAAATTGGAATAGTTCCCCCCCCCCCCCCCCCTTGCATGTTGCATGTCTGGTTTAGCTGAGTTTGCTGCTTGCTCTTCGGGGATTTGATCTTTCAGCAGCCTCATCTAAACAGCATTCCCTTTCCCAATAAAATCCTTCTCCATGGGGAGCAGGAATCAATAGGGTCTTCAGGGAAACAAAACAAAGAAGTGACCTGAAATGAGTTTTCTGCATGGACATCTGACACATGTGAGGAGCCATCTGGCATTGAGTCCGCACCTAAAGAAATTTGATAGGGATGGTGGGGAAGTGGAGATAGAAATCCCGTGATTTATGTTTGCAAACCTAATTCAGCCATTCGCCCCTCTGAGTAGGAGAGTGACATCCAGCCTATTTAAAACACCTTCTCTGACCAGCTCTGGGAACCGTCAAAATTAGCATTCATGTCTCTCTTTGTTACTGCTGACTCCTACAAAGCACCAGCATCCCTCCCCCATGGCAGCAAAGGGAGAGAAGGGCAGGAAATTAAGTCTACTTAAAAAAAAAAAAAAAAAGAGCTGTCAGCAGGAATCCTCCCCGTTGGGCCGTTTAAAGATGAAGTTCCTTAGAGGCGGTTAAAAAAAAAAAAAAAAAAAAAAAAAAAAAGTACAGAAATGTTCTCATGTCCCCGGGCAGAGGACTGAAAAGTCAACTCAGCTTTGAATAGCTCTTTCCAAGGTAATTTTCAGTCATTTCAAAACTGCAAAGTAGCTACATTGTTTTCCCCCACCCAGGTGGTCTGTGGAACAGTAATACATGGCAATTCATGGGATGCAGTTTGTTGCTAAAACAGTTGAAAAGCTATGTATAAACATGCTTATTGTGCAGAAACACGGCGCTAGAGCTGATCTGTGCACGGGCTTTACAGCGCAAGGTCTCTGCCACTGCAGAGGAGTCAGCTGCAGGTTCAAAACTCAGTCTCACAGATGCAAAGATTGAACAAACCCAAAACTTCAGTTCAGCCATAACTCACCATGAAGTGGGGAACAAAGCTGGCTGCGAGACAGGAGAAGAAATGATGCTAGACCCTCGGGTGTAGCGTCAGATACCATTATGGTCCCAGAATGTCCAAAAAGCCCCAAATCTTTGTATTCCTCAAAGCACAACATCTTGTCCTGGCATGGCCCAGTACAGCTCGTGCCCACCAGACAGGGGTAAATCTCAGGGCCTTCAGGTGGAGACACGAGTGGATCCCCTTCCCATCTCGGACAGAGATTTCCCCGATGGCCATTAGCAAACTGGGAACCACCGTGCCGCAGTTTCCACCACCCGTAAAAAACTGAGAGCACCTTTTAATAGCTCATGTTTGTCAATATTTGTAGGTCGTTACAGAATGTATAGACTGTCGCACAAGGTGAAATTCAGTGAAGAGACGTCTCGTAAGTGCTGGGCAACAAATGTTTTTGTGTGTGTGTTAGCTAATGAGTACTGCTGCTTGTTAAAAGCTTAACTTTGACCCTCATTTTCTCCTTCCTTAACTTTGATTTCTAATAACAAGCAGGAACTTTGTGTCCAATTCCTGGCAATTAGAGCACTTTTTTGTTGCATATAGTAATTCATCCTTAGATTTATGTGGCGACGACCCCAAAGCTCTGCCTTTAGTTGTGTGTCATCACAAAAGTATTTGCCAATTTTTCAATAGGTTTACCCAGAAAACTGGGTAGGAATGCAAAAAGGTAAAATCAAAGAATGTGCGCGAAAAGTACAAGTTATCATATTTACTAATTAACTTCATCAGCATTAATTCCTTGGCAATCATGCAGCAGACTCGGTCACCTCCCTATATCAAGATTACAGACCCAGACTTTCCCAAAGTAACAGAAGGCAGACTGTGCTTTTAAGGAACAACAACTACTACAGTAGGACAACCCATGGTTTTCATCACTGCCCAGCGCAGCGTACGTGTACGCACTGGGCCGTGTAAAGGGATGAAAACTGTCAGCATGACGCTGTGCAGAGACGAAGGCACTGAGTAGTGCTAAAAGGGACAGTTTCTTCTTGTTGTAGGTAGCACTAACCTGGCAGGGTTTTGCTAGCACTGATCCACCTAGATCTATGGGATAATGTACATATTCCTACAGAATAATATACATCATTCATCTTTCCTGTGAGTTGCGCTACGTGTTCTGTTCTGTATTGTCGTAAACTATTGTTGCGGTAAGAGAGGAGACAGCAGTTGGTAATGATCGCATGCTTACCCAGATTTCTTTCTGTGGTGTAGAAAACTGATCTTATGGAGATGCTGGGCACGTTTTGGCTCAGCTGCACTAGACTTGTAGCAGGTGAAACTATCATCTTGCAAACTTTAATGTTCTTTCCAGCACGGAGGATGGAGTAAAGATAAAATCATATGAATTAATAAAAAAGTTTCGGCTGATCTTCCAAACCTTAAAACTGTGGGTTCATTTAAGCTTTAGATGAAGTTCAGAGAGGAGAGTCGCATCCCAGATTAATGAATTTTGCTTATGCCAAGATCTTACAACAGCCATTGTAGCTACTGAATTTTTGTAAAGTATTTCTAAGAAGTGATGTCATTGGTTCGTCAACATCTCTCTCTAAATGTGAAATCGTCTGCATACCACTTTCTGTTCAGTGTATTCTTGGGTCTGAATTACCGCATCAGAGTATGAGTCAGACAGGACCAGCTCTAAGATTTTGAGGCTCTTCCTGAAAGACCCTTTGGGAAGAAGGTTTCCTCTGCGAACCCAGGACAGTTCTTGTTTCAGAGACCAGGCTAGCAGTGAACCGCGAGGTACGGAGGCGGCTCTCCAACTTCTACTTCTTGCTCTCCCCATGACTGGCTCACAATGCTGGCATGATTGTGACCATAAGCTGAACTTATTTGTGACGTGGCCTCATGAAATAAACAGTCTGTTTGACCCCTCAGTGCCTCAGTTTCCCCAAGTGGATGAATAATTACTGTCTCTCTCTTGTCTTGCAAATGTTCATTACTATAATTATGTTTATAATGAAAGGCTCCACAGAAGAACAAAAAGGGGAAATATTTAATTCTGCAAATGAGTCTTCATAGACTCGTCTCCCAGAGACATACCCTATAGCTCTACGGGCCTTTCGTCTGCAAGAGTGTTTAAAGGATTTAATGGGTTTCTTCCCAACATGCAAAGCGATAACCTGAAAGACTGCACTCATGCAAATGTAGTTCTGCTGGTCGTGGTTGTAGGTCAGGCGCTTGTGCTGGCTTGCTCTTATCCCCACCAAAAATGCTTTTTTCAGTATTACATATGCCTGAGGGACCTATCCATGTATCTGTCAGTCAGCTTGATCTGGTTATGATCTTCCCAGATTTTTTAATTTCTGGAGTGAAGTCCCGCTGGAAGTGGGATGGTGGGGGGCGAGGAGAGAGCAGTTCCCTCCATGGAGCTTCATTGCTTCAAACGTGGGGGGTTTCTGCCAGCATGCTTTGATGTAATTACGAAGTTGAGTTGTGGGTCAAATCCGTCACTGGAGGAAAGACAAGGCAAGAGCTTGGGAGCAGAGGACGATGCTGCGTCTGCAGGGAGCCGCAACTGCAACGCACTGGCTGACGCAGCCGCTCGCCTCCCCAAACACCCTACGGCTCTGCCTGTGCCCAGCTGTAGCTCTGCGCCAGAGAATGGCCCAGGCAGAGACCCAAGCACAGCTCAGCTATTGTCGGTCGCTCATGCCTCCCTGTACAGTCCATGGAAACAATGTACACACTATACATTTAAATCCAACTTGGTTGAATTCTTCTGGGGTTAACAAAATAGCTTTGTATGCTTCTGGCGGGGCTTTCCGACAAGCGTCTGTAGACCTTTCAGCACACAATATGTGCCTTTAAAAGCGGCAGAGAGGGTTTCAGCTCTGGGTCCTTGATGATGCACTGCATTTAGCTGATACAGTGCCTGTTGCTGGTGCACGAACTGAGCAGAAACACATTAAATTAGGCGAATCACTTCTGGGTGTGTCTCACTTTTGCTCTCCCTTTGTGCAGTAATAAATCCTTCAAGTATTATTAAATTGTTTACTATGCAAATAGACCAAAGAAACATCTTGCACCCCTTCATATTAAAAAAAAATAAAAAGGCGCATGCTTTTTCTACCGTAGGCTACAAAGCGATGCTGACTACATCCCAGGGAAAGGAGCCGGGCTGCTGTAGCGGCCCGTTCTCCTAAAGGGTCCTGTGATGGAGGAAGCTTCTGATACCTCTTCTTGCTGGAATATAAATCAAACCAGGGACAAATAAGAGCAAGATGCCAGATGGTAGCCATGCAGAACTGGGTCATCCCAACCCATATATCTTCCAAACGATGTCTCACCAAGGTATCTGAACTCTTGAGAAACACCAATCAATTTCACCTTGGTTCTGCAACACGCAGGAGGCAGTAAGAAATATCTTGGCGTGTAGACAGGGAAGCTGAGTCTGGAAGAGAATAAGTAACGTAAGGGTCCTGAGCTTGTGAGCTGTGTCTCTGTTCTGACTGCAGAGCTTCCATTTCCCTTACACCCATCACAAAGTCACTCGGCCTCTTGAGCCGTGACCTACTGAGGGAGGGACGTTCAGCCCCGGTGCACCTCTGTGGAAGCCACCCCTGTGAGGACTGTGGGACAGGCAGTCCTTCTTCCAGACACGTTTTCTGGTGTTACAAATTTGGGCATGGAGCTTTACTGATGGAGCAGTTTTTTCCTCTCACCTGCAAATGTGAGCATTTGTGTTTCCAAAACCGGAGGGTACACAGTGGTAGCACAGCCCCCCTCATCTATCAGCAGAGCCCCCACTGAGATCTCATTATGAAGAAAAAACTATGCCACCAAGTGAATGCCCGGCCGGTGTGCCTCCATCAAGGAATTCTGAGAAGTTCTGCAGGTTTGGGTTTTTTTCTTGTTGTTGTTTTATAATCGGAGAAAGAGACACCTACATTTTCCTTCAGAAAAGCTGGAGTTCAGCTCGAAGTGATTCTGTGAAGTCTTGATGAAAAGCAGCATCCTTGTAGCTATAGCACCTAAAATAGGGCTAGTCAATAGCAAATCTTTCCTTTTGGGCTGCTTGATTCATTACACTGTTCAGAGAGTTATTAAGGATTGCAAACTATGGTATCCGTCCACTAGCTTGAATAATCAGCATAAGAAAAAGAGATTTTAGTAAGTTTTATTTCTGTGGGCATTCCAGGTCTCTCCAGCAAGACTAGGAAATAGCTTACAATTAAACGAGATGGATATTGTCTTTGTCGTTTCCTTTTGGTGGCATTCTATGTAAATGTTTTGGCAATAGAATAATCTGTTCCTTCTCCCTCTTCTCCCCACATCGTTCTTACTTAAAGGTGTAAAGAAAAAGCACAGAAGATCTGAGAAGGGTTGTTTTTCAGGAAGCGACTTTCAAGGACATCTCCTAAGAATAGTCTATTCTGACGGTTTTTTAGAGCTGAGTTGAGCGACGTGGGACTTAAGGCATAAATATGGAGTAAATGGAGATTATTTTTCCTGTGTATATTTGGATGTTCAGATTTTCTGTCTTGAGGAGCAGCGAGTGATGAGAATAATTAGAACTAAGAGTCTGAAAGCTGAGAAATTGTGAAAAAACCAAAATAAATCTTTTAACTCCATTTCTTGTGTGGAAATGTTTCAAGCCTCTATTTAGCTCCAGTGATCACTGAGCATGATGAAGGAAGGATATCTTTAAAAAACTGTTAAATTAAAAGGCTCAAATTCTTAAATTAACACTCAACATGATGCCTTCAAGAGGTCTTCAAGATATGGGCAGTGAATTGGGCATATAATGCAACATTTTTGTTTTTAGAGAAAAACTTGCTGATTTCAGATAATTTCTTGTCATACAGGTCTAAAAGATAAGTGTTATTTCTTAAAGTACTTTTTGCTGATCTTCTGCACCTACCTAATGCTAATTCTGTCAAAATTGCAATCTGATCTTTCTTCCAAATGTAGGTGATGGGCTTTCGAAAGATGCTGAATGACACCTGACGTTACCACCCTACGGAGATTCTGTGTTTTGACTTTTACATTCCTGTTGACTTCAGTGAAAAGATATAATATTTTGACTTCCATTTGATAGGATAATCAGCTGCACTGAGATCTTAATTTCTATTAAACCACTATTAGATTGCCTTTCCCTCTGCCTCCCTCTTGAGAGCCGCAGTATTTGTATCAGCACCACCTGTGTTTCTTCCTACCAGACTAATTCCCAGGTTAATTCCTTCTCCCATGGCACCCAGAGGAGGTGTGGGAATCCTGTTAGTCAAAGCGCAAGAAGAGGTGAGGCAGAGACTCCATCAGTTGTGCCTCTCGGGAAGCACTACAGCATCACAGGTTGATGTAATCTGATTTTGAAATGCCTTGATATTTTTTAATCTGAATTGCACTGAATTTCACACTGAATTGCAGAATTTTGGCCTGGGCAGCTGTAGAACAGTGGTGTAAAACAAAACAGATGTAGATTTTTTAAACAGAAAACTAAGTGTAAAATTGGATAAATTTCTCCATCAAAATAGTCAGTTTAGAGCAGTTTTCTCCCAGAGCAGAAACTTCTCATCCAGCACTGTCCTGGTTTTGAGGTATGCTTCAGTGGGAATGCCCAAGACTAAGAACTTGTTATTCTTTTGTCCCAGACCTACACCATTCGCCAGAAAACATGCTTGTAGCCATAAGTTCGTATGTTGATTTCTAACTGCAGATGTAACTTAATTTCTGTGCACATTCTTTTACAAGCCACTTGCACAAGGAATAGTGCAACAAAGTGCAGAGCCACAAGGCAGTAGCTCTAGAGATTGTGTTAGTTTTGTATTTTCAAAAATTCAAATGAAGATTGACTTCTTGAAGATACAGTGTTTTTTAGGTCCATGATGATAAATAGTGTTTACCATTAGGCAGTTTTTTTGGTGAGTTTCCATGGAGCAAGAGAAGTGGTCAGTTAATATAGGGAAAACAAATACCAATTAAAAGAACTTATCTGCTGCTCCTCATGTTCTGACACCAAGGTATAAAAATGATGTGTATTGCACCATGAAGTTTAAAGGGGTTATGTTTACACTGACAGAAGGGGAAATTTCAGTTACGAACATGAGATGAGAACAGAGAGCCAGACGCAGCCCTGGAGAGGTGGAAATGAGAAGAGCTTTGTGCCAGGTGTCAAGCTGTTGATGCCCTCTGCCAGCTGGACCATGGGGGAGCTGCCTGGTCTCTAACACTCCACCAATAACCCTCAGAGCCCACAGCCCAAGGTACGGAAAGGCTGGTGATGAACCTCCAGCTCTGCTTGGGGCTCGGACGAGCTGGGATGTTTCTTGTACCATTTAGGTCCCTGAGTCTGAAACAGAGGGCCACCAAACCACACAAGGCACATAGGCGGCCACGGTCACTGCTGGGGAAGCGCTGCTGCAAGAGCCGAGACCTTCACAAAGGGCTTGTTACTCTCATTGACACACTTAGGAGTGCTGGTGACGGATCAAAGCAATGGTCCTTGTCTGCTGCATGTCCTAAGTCAAGCAATTAAAACAACTGATACAGGTAGCGTTGTGTCCCCTTTGTCTCTGAGGATGAAGCCTCCCTTTGTTCTGTTCAAGTAATGGCTGCAGAATAAAGCAGTGGTGTAGTTTACCTTCTCACCAGCCAAAAGCATTGCTTAAAAGAAATTGATATTTTCGATAATAACTTTTGCATTGGAAATAATTTACCCCGACTTTGTATGTTCATAAATGTTCACAGGTCAGCTGAAAGTGAGGTTTTTCTATATGAAACAATAAAGGTCTTTTTTGTTTAAATGGTGTTATTGAGGTCTCTGTTTTCCTTCCCTGTCATCTATGTATTGAATTAAAAAGACGAGAGTCCCATCAGCCACGTGACTCTGTGCTGGCTGGTGCAGACAAGGACAAGTGGAGAGGCCGGGGTTTCCTCAGCTCCACTGAAATTCATATCTGCATAGAAAGCACTGTGAAGATAAACACAGCACGGGCCATTGACCAACAGCCTTGTGTAGAGTATTTCCATCAAGAAACGGCGAGTAGAAGAGATCTGAAGAAGCTGGTGGGCTACCAGTAGTTCCTTTGAGATCTAGAGAGCTGCCATTGGAGAGTTTTCCTGTAAGAGCATCTCCAAATATGCTCTCCTGAATCCCATTTCTAGAATGTTATCTAAGAGTTAGGAACAACATTTGAGAAATCCGCGTGTTTAGAAGCAGGAAAGAAGAAAATGAGCTCAGTGGCAATGGTTCATGTTTGGACCCATCCTTCCTTTCCTCCCCATCAGTATTCTGATTGCCCAGCCAAGAGGATGCATTTCCACGAGGCACTTTACGTTTATCAATATTAATTGTAACTGCACAGAGAAGAATGCAATCCCGGCATTAGCAGCTGTTTTCCACATCATTAGCTGTGGTATCAGTTCATGATCAAAGTGTCTAGCTGCACCTTGTTCTGAGTGTGACTAATATTTGCTCTTTAGCAAGGCATCTGTTTTTAATGAAACTTTAAAGGCAATTAGTAACTCAGTGTGTCAGTGAATAAGCTTTGTACATCTGAAGAGGAGTTAAAATCTTGCCTGTAGTGTAGTAAATGAAAAGGGTTTAATAGTCCCAAAACAGTCATCAATTACCTTCATTATCCCATGAATTATCTCTTGCAAATTTCTTTGCAAGTGTAGTGATCTGGTTCCTTAAAAAACAAAGCTGAGAATGTTTTCCAGGCAGCAACATCTGCTTCAGGAATGAACTGGTTGGTGGCTTGCGGGAACATGCCTTATCGCAGGGAGCTGCTTATCGCTGGGGCTGCCAACGCTGTTCCAGGTAGACTCAACAGGACTAGGAGTGGATTAAGAAAGGTGGTAGATTAGCATAAGCTGCCTTTAACCTATGAAATTAAAATGTCAGAAAATATTTTGGTGCAGTACGTGTCATTTTTATACAGATCAGTTTTGCCTTCTGCCCTTACTCTTCCTGTAAATGAATGTATGTTGTTGTCGTGGTTTAACCCCAGTCGGCAACTCAGCACCACAGAGTGGTTCACTCACCCTCCTCCCCCGGTGGGATGGGGGAGAGAATCGGAAGAGTAAAAGTGAGAAAACGCATGGGTTGAGATAAGAACAGTGTAATAATGGAAATAATAGAATAATAACAACAACAACAATAAATTGTAGTGGAAAGTAAAATGAGAGAGAGAGAGGGGCAGGGGGGGAGGGGAGACCAAAAGCCAGGAAGGAAAAAAAAACCCCAAGAGATAATGCAACCGCTCACCACCTGCCGACCAATGCCCAGCCAGCCCCCGGCCAGCTTTCCCCAGCTTATGTACTGAGCATGACGTCCCACGGTATGGAATGTCCCTTTGGCCAGTTTGGCTGTGCCCCCTCCCAGCTTCTTGTGCACCTCCAGCCTGCTCAGTCGGTAGAGCATGGGAAACTGAAAAGTCCTTGACTTAGTGTAAGCACTGCTCAGCAACAACTAAACATCAGTCTGTTATCACATT
The DNA here is from genome assembly GCF_965638725.1 of Aptenodytes patagonicus. NCBI lineage: Eukaryota > Metazoa > Chordata > Aves > Sphenisciformes > Spheniscidae > Aptenodytes > Aptenodytes patagonicus. Next base: position 88,720,216 of record NC_134982.1, on the reverse strand, counting down.
GTTCTCACCCTAAATCCAAACCACAGCACTGTACCAGCTACTAGGAAGAAAATTAGCTCTATCCCAGCCGAAACCAGGACAGTTGTCTATGGGGGAGACAGATAAACGGACATGTGAGATCTTAGAATTAATTCAGGCCTGGCCTTATGGCTAGGTGAGTATCTTGCATTGCCACTCTTGGCAGATTTAATCATTTCAGGTGGAAATGAACTGGAAATGTACCATTTCTAGAATACTAAAACCATTCATGCAAATTGAAAAGCTCTGGACTCTAACGATGTCTTTCCCATGCATACAGCTTCAGTGCATGTATTGCAAGTACAGAAAATGAAACCGCATAGAAACATACTCATTTCCTTGCAAGATTCCTTGCTGAGGAATTGGATATTTCATATGATTACGCCTTTTAAAGGAAACCTGTGATTAGGGCACATTTTAAAATATTGTTTTTCCTCCTTTCTTACCTTTTTTTTTTTTTTAATAATTTGATTAAAGAAAATGACTGATTAAATCGTTGGAGTTGTTTTACTGTTTAGTTTTTCCCTTTTCAATATAAAAGTACTGAGAACTTGAAGCCTGGGCCTCCCTTAGTTGCAGCAACATTGGGGAAGAATAAAGGCTAATTATTATTAACACTTCAGCAGGAGATAGCAGAACTGTGTCTCGGACAAAGAAATCCTTTATGCAACAGCACTTGCCAGTGTACATTTTTGACAGATAATTCAGGAAAGGAAATCAGATGCAAAGCTGAAACGCTCCCTTTTGACTCTCTTATCTCTTGCACCATCACCGTTGCAATGCTGCTAGAGGTAGTACAAGAAATTATAGCCTAGAAGAGCCTGTATCTCTAATGTAAAAAAGAAAACAGATGGGTTCCCTTAATAAAGAGAAGGGCACTGACCCACTTATCCCAATTATCGTTTTTTTTCTCCCCAGAGTAGTTTTGAGTTGCTGCCAGCAGAAAATAGAGTGGATGTGAGTCTTGTGCTCTAACTCTCCAAAATGCAGAATTCCACCAGTATCTAGCTCTTCCTGGCTTGCTAAAATGAAATCTGCAGAAGAAACTGTGGTTGTTACACACACAGGCAACCACCGGGCACGTCTATTCGTCGTACTCCTGCTAGATAAGCTTTTGTTTTGTCTTCCCGAGTCACAATACTCCCACGTGAAGCAGGAGTGGTGTGAAAAGTTATCGCTCGAAAGCTTGGAGGATGCCGCACAGAACTGTGGGAACAGTTTCAATAATTTGCTTCAGTATGAATTCAGCTGGGGTTATTTCCAAAGCGATTTAAACCAAGAACAGAGTTGCACACAGGGTTTTCTTTGTCTGAAAAATTTTAAAATTATTTTTGTTATGGCTAAGCTGTTGTTTGGCCAGCTGCCCCCTAAAATATTAGCACTGTCAGAAAAGAGGGGAAGACACCAAGGCAGAAACAAGCAGCTGGGGGATATTTGCTGAGTCTGGTCCTGCTACCAGGAGCAGGCGAGCATGCCCCAACCTGGAGACTTTCCACTAAAGCAGGCGAGGAGTGCACTCTGCAGCAGTAGCAGCCTGTACCTGAGCGGAGACACACAAGAGCTGTACCAGCCAAACTGTTCCCAAAACGACCGTATAATGGTAGTCCGACACGTTCAATGAGTTATTAAGGTGGAGTTGGTCCAGCTTTCTCCGTTCGGTTAAAAGTTTTGAAATTGGAGTTATTAAGGCAGATTCAGTGTGCCTTTCTCCATCCTTTTAAAGGTTTTGAAATTGCATGTCTATTTAGTACCCTTTAAAGAATACCTGCATGCTACCATGTGTAAGGTATTTATAAATGGAAGGTACAAAATGAAAACATTGTGACTCTATACTGAATATAGAAATAAAAATATACTGCCAGAAGAGATCACTAAAACCAGGAAAAAAATCACACAAAAATATTATAAGAATAACAGAATAAGAATAATAAAATTAAAAATAAAATTGACATTTTGACTCTTTGATTCAAAAAAGTAGTTTCCCCATGCTTTAACTGATTCTTCAACCCAGCAATATGTTAAAAATCTTTTGGCACTGAGTCAGGAAAACATCTGAGTTCGGGATTGCACTTCAAGTGATGCTGAAGTGTTACTCTGCACAGGGTGAGATTTAAGAGCGTGGATGGACGCGTCCCTGAACTGGGGCCTGGCATGATGCTACAGCTACACTTGGTGCTGGCCCTGTGTCAGAAATGCACGCAGCTCGCAAAGCCTCAAGTTCGAGGGTTTGTGCTCTGAGAAGACACTTGAAAGCAGTTTGTAAGGACAGATTAAGTGGCCACCAGTGCAGGAATATTTTGGGGGCTGCAGCGGCACCGCGCAGTGCGGTGCGCAGAGTGTGGGTCATCCCGAGCTCTGCCTCATCAGGATGGGTTTGTCAAGCTTCTCAGTGTGGGGAGAGAGCAGTTCCCAATTATTTTACCAGAGTGGTGTGTGTCTCCCCTCCACCGCTCTGTGTGTGTGTGTATGTAGGTGTGAAGCTTTTCCACCTCACAGCCAAGACTTGGATTTTTAATTCTTTTCTTATAGCTTTGACTTTCTAGATGCTGAATTCAGCATCAAGATGTTACTCTTGTGGGAAGGTCCTCCCTTGAGCAATCACCTGGAGATCAGGTTATAGCTGGCCATCCTCACCTCGGCTCAACGGACACGGATGAAGTTGTAATGGAGTGGTATTTTTTAACTATAAAAAGCAAGACTGTAGCAAAAAGCACAGATACTTGTGTATTAAGAGTTTACGTTTGTGACTTGAGCTCCAGCTAAAGCTCTCACCCTAGCTGGAAGGTCTGCATTGCTCTGGGAGCATCCCGTGCAGCTGTAAGGCTCAGCCGTGCCGCAGCGGTACCCCGGTTGTGGGAAGGGCTTGCAGGAGCCCCCAGCGCTGCCCTGCTTGCAGACAAACCCGGGAGACAGCGGCCAGGCATTTCCAGCCCAGGCGGTCCCACGGGCTGACGCAATTACTGGTGTGGGCTTGTGCCATTCCCTGCGTAGCTCCCGGTCCCCATCCCCATCCCGATCCCCGTCCCGGCTGCGGGAGATTATCTGATCCTGGCAGCAAGGCATTGCACAGGGCAGTGCTGAGCTGCGCGCCTCAGCATACCTGGTCACAAAGCGATGGGAAAAGTGCTCCGGATAAATAACTGTTCCCCTTCCCTCTTCACACCCGAGCTCGAGCGAAGATCGAACCTTTAAGGCTTGGAATAATTTGGTTAACTTTTTTCCCCCCTTTTTTCTTCACGTATGTGTGTGTGATGCCGAGCCCCAGCCAGAATCAATCTGCTGGAGGGCCCCGTGGGAGGCTGTTGTCTCTGGTGTTCGGAGCTTGGTCTCCTGCAGCTTGGAAAGGGAAGCCTCATGTGCCTGCTCCCGCGAGCCCTCTGGCTGGACTCAGGCAGGTCTGCCTGGCAGCTCTAGCGATGGCTCTGCAGCAGCGCCGGGGAGCCCAGGGGAGAAGAGCTCTCTGCTGCACCCACGTCATCATCCCCAAGTGCTCAGTGGCAGAGACAGATGCCACCATCAAAATACTGTGTGAAAAATTAGTATTTCCCCCTCTCTGCTTTTCTGTCCTTCTTTGAAAGTAAGAGTTCTTGTATGCATCTCCTGACATCACTTTTTCCAGCCTACTTGCTTGTAACTATGAGGTCAAATAAAAAAACTTCAAGTTAGAATTTTTTATCTAATCACATTCCTCCAGAAAAAAAAGAATACTATGAGCTTAGAGATAAAACTGGTAGAGTTGATGCCAGTCTTGGTTTTATAAGGTCCCTGCCATTATGGTCCCGTCATCCTGATAGAAAGTAAACCACAGTGTACGAAGAGAGACCCTGTTCCAAATATTATTTGCAGGAAAATAAGAGAAAGGAAAGATGAAAAGTGACTTTGCTGAAGTCTCTAGGCAGCTCAACAAGAAGATGGAAAAAGAAGCCAAATATGCAGACACCCAGGCCTCTGCCTTCCCACCGCACCACAAGCAGATCACCACGTTGCCCTTCATCAAAAAGACCCTTGGTTTTTATTTAGAAAAGAGAAGAGGTTAGCTGCCTCCCTGAGGTTTGCTTATGTTGATTTTTTTTCCCAAACTCTGCAGGCTGATAAACACCTCCGGCTTCCTATTTCTGGAGTTCTTGTTGCAGTGGTGGGCAATTGCTCTAAGATGTATTGAGATGCTGTTCTTACGTGCAGCTCTTCTGCTTGCCTTTAAAAAAACGGATGAGCAAACAATGAGAAAAAAGATTATTTATTTGACTTCGCAAGGCACACGTATGCAGCGACAGTTTCTGAGCCCTTGTGTCTGCTTTCCCGTTATCAAGGGGAGGTTGCAGGAAGCATTGGCAGAAAGCAGCCTGTGTGCTGTAGGTGACATCAGCACCAAAAAATCTGCGTACAGGAGAGTTGCAGTGGGGGAATGGGGAAATAAATCTGCCGCCGTGGCAGGCAAACCATATTGGCTACAAAGGCTGGTGGCCACAAGTGGGACTCAAGAGGTCTGCTGAGAGCGGGGTTGGAAACTGAAGACAGCGATTATCTGCAGGATGAAGGTCTGCTCCCAGCTGTGGCTGGGTGGGGGTTGCTGAGTCATGCTCCGCCGCGGGAGGGTTTGCTGAGTCACAGTTTACACAGCGCTTGGTCCTGCTGTGCCCCAGCAATTTAATTACACAGGGCTCTGCCTCCACTTTTTTTTCCCCCCCTTCCCACTTTTGCTCCAAAGTCTAGCAACCGTCTGGAAGCAAAACACTGAATATTGCACCATCATCACACAGCCTCGTTGCAGGTTTCCTGTGCGTTGTTTACTGATGAATCTGCTGCAGAAAATTGCCAAACGAAAGAACTGGGTCTTATGTCACGCTGTGCATTTGAAATGTTCAGCGAACACTGTGTACGCCACAGCACAAGGTCAGTGAAGAGGCACTGGGGCTCATGCCTCTTCATTAGTGAGGGTGACTTTAACGAGGGGAATTAGCCTGTTTAATACATAAATGGTTTCCAACTTGAGGCTTTACAAAAGCAAACAAGTTCTCTAGCATCGACCATCCATGATCAGAGTTACTGCATCAGAGAATCAGGTGTGGTCTCCCCTCACCTGCAGCACCAAGCAAGCGCCCAGGCGGCACCAAGGAGGGTTGCACCCTTCTGTGTCTCCGTTAGGCACTGGCACCGCTGCAGGCGGGGAGGGTTGTCAGCGATCGGATTCACCTTGGCAAACGCAGCATTGCAGCAAAACATATAACCCATCCGGAAAAGTGACCTTTAATTCCCAGGGGTCCTCCTCTTAATGAGGAGTGCGTGCTGACCATGCGTGGAGGCAGCTGAAGCCGACTGTTCCCTTCTGTTTCAATACAGCAGGCAAACTGAAGTTTAATTGTGCAAGTTTTGAAACAAAGTTAGCAGTACAGCACATAAAACAGTGTTTCATGTTTTCAGTCATGCTCCAGCTGCTTTGCATGGCTGTAGCAGTCAGATTTACTTAATATTTGTGAGTAAATGTGCATCATTTGATTCAGTTTTGCAGGCAGGCATTCGTTTCTGAGGTGGTGACCCACGCATGAAAGGTGCCTGCATCCTACCATCAGTCCCTGTAGCCCACCTGGACTAACCTATCTGAGCATCTAAGCTGTGCTGATCCCTCAGGTACCAATATTTATGAGCCCAGCCCATTTTTAAGTGCCTTTTTAAAAAGAGCTGATTCGGTATCCCACGATGCCAGAATTCTTCAGCAGTGGTTTGTAGGAGGTACATAACCAGCACCAGAAAACAAATTCAAACCTGTAACATGAATTGGTGGCAAATGGAGGAATGCTTCAGCTGGAAGAGCTGAGGGAAAGAAGTGCTTTTCCACGTCTGCCAAGTGTGTTCGTATTAAACTGACACAACAGGGTAGCGAAGGAGGGGGAAGGGGAAATCTAGGGCCAAATCCTCCTTTGAATTGCAGGATGCTGTTTACTGCAACATCCCTGAGAGATCTTGGATGTGACTCCTGGGGCTGGAACTGGGCAGGAAATGAGAAAAAACTGTAAATAGAGAATTCCTGGTTCCCTCCACTTCCATGGTAGCTCAGCAAAGCCTTGTCTGTGGCTCAGGTCACTCTGACTGTCGTTATCTGCACGCTTGAAACAAACATGTGCCAGCATTTCCACCAAAAGACGCACTCCTGCCCTCCGTACAACCTCTGGCCACGCAGTCAGCAAGGCAGAGGGACTGATCAAGCAGAAAGCAAACCAGCAAAAGGGTCCATTTTAGCTCGTACCAGTTCTTTGAGTGGCTTGCTCAGTGGCCACAGTAACTCTGGCATCAGCATAGGAGGTACAGGAAGGGGCACCAGGCATTAAGATTTCTTTATGCAGCCCTGCTAGCTTATGCAAAATTTATGTGTATGTGAAACTGCAGCTAGATAAAAACAGGAGAGGGTGAGCATTCCTCGTGCCGTCCTGCAGGCTGGTGCATGTTGAGAGCCAGCCCCATCTAACGGGAACCCCGTGGATGGAGACATGGACCCCACCGCATGGTCCCTCACCACATCTCTGACAGTCCAGCTGTGATTGCACTCGTCAGCTAAAGAATGTCGAGGAATATTTCCGTGTGCTGGAGCTCCGTGGCCGACACTGTGAAGCTGCTTGAGCTGCCACTGCCTGTGGCAAACGGCTGCCCCCAAGCAGGTCCAGGGCATCGTGGCTGGCCCGTTCCCATCACGGGGTGTCAGCCCGTTTCGGGAGCAACGGGGGAAGCTGCTCTGCTCCAGCCGGTGTCACGGCTTGGGAACTGACCTGTGTGGTTTTATTGTGTAAGTACGGATGTCGTCTTCAGGTCTGCTTCACTCACCCCTTTAGTTTTTTTCTACTACTTGCCAGGCAGGTATTTTTAAACACTTACTGGTAATGCCAGCTCTTTGGAAATCATCTCTTTGTCTATTGTGTATCTAATATCCTCTACTTCTCTGATCTGAGAGATAGTTTCAGTAAAAACTTCAAAAAATAAAGCAGTAACCAAAACTTGCCTACTTGCAGACCATAGCCCCCACCCATAATACATCTTTATCAAATGTACAACAGCTGGCCCAAGATAAGAGGCACTTTCTCCTTTTAAAACCACAACCAGTCTGGTATAACCAGAATCATAATTCACACAGTGGCTCCACAAAAATACTCGTTTGACTTTTTTCCAGCTTCCCACATTATCAATAGCGTGCACCTCTGCAGCGCAGCGTTTTCATTCCCATCTCCTTGAGACAATGGGTATTCACCGGCTGCTTCATTAGCGGCTGTCAGATCACGCCAGCATGTTGGAATAACAATAGGCAATGGGGAGAAAAAGGCATCGAGGAATGCTAGACAACCCTGTCCCTGGCAGGGAGTTACTTATATGACGTTTATAGGAGTAACTCCCAGAAATAAATGCTTACAGGCAGATTTATTTTCCAAAGGAAAATAAGCACTTGCCTTTAGCAAACAGAGCTGCAACTTCTCCTTTTTGGGAGGTTTGTCCTTGCCTTGATGGTCTGCACCTGAGGCTTCCCCTGGTGACTGTGGGTGTAGGGACACACAAAACCTTTTGGGATCAGATCCTGTCCTTCACAGCAGGAAAGCGGCACCTGAACGGTGAAATTCAGGCTATCATTTGTATACACTTGGAAATTTTCTGTTTGAAGGAGTCAGTATTTCATTTTTGTACCAGCCCTGGACTTCTTGTTGGCTGATTAAAGCTACCATTAATGTGGCTCCATATGCCTCGGCTTCTCTCTTAACAACTACAGCTTTGGTGCTTTACTACAGATAGCGGGTCACTGTTAAATCAGACTAATTGCTTGATTATTAAAGCAAACATTCTTAAAGCAAAAGCTGCCAGGGATTTAACTTTGTTCTCTGTTTGCTTAAGAACTTTCTGTTTGAATATGCTTTCCTCTGCTAAAAGCAAGGTATGTTTGCCAACAGCTGAGGTTAGCGAATGCCATTTGTTCTTTCCATTAGTTTTGTGCGTTGCTGTCTGTTTTCATAAACCATACATGGCAGGTAGTCTCCAGCTGATTACTATTATTGAGCATTTGTACATGAAAACTTCCTAAGCTATGCAGCATACGCTGCAGTCTGACGATACACTTCTGAAAGGCAGCATCTTCTCTACTGAATAGCCTCAACCACAAGGACCGGAAAAAAAAATTGCCATTATGTTAAACACAAAACAATTTATTCCATAGTCAGAGCTTTTAAAGCAGTTAGGTCACTTAAGGCTAAGTGCTACAGTCCCTAAGCAAGATTAACTTTCACTAAATTCAAATCAGTATTAAGAATCACATGTTTTTTGTTCAAGAATGATGCATTTTTGCATGGTTTTGCCCTTGTTAGGACTTTCATTAGCCAAACCAATCATGTTAACCTCCCCCAAACTGAGCCACGTGTGAAGAGGTTTGTCCTCTTCCTGGTACGAAATATCAGCTGTTGCAGCACTCATTATTTAGCTGCCTGTTTTTTCCATTACACGTAAAGCAAATGCTGATATCTTTGAGTACGCATACAATTTCTTCCCCATGTGCTGAACAAACACTGCTCTTATGGATCCAGAAGTTAGAGTCCTGAGCTGCTATATTTCTCCTCTGCATGCCTCAAGTCAGGGGGTACAGTGGAAGCAAGTAATCTTTTAAATATCAGCTTAAGATAACATAGACATGATGTCATTATAGGCATAATGAAGATAAAGCTGAGTGGTGCGGTCGACACACTGGAGGGATGGAATGCCATCCAGAGGGACCTTGACGGGCTTGAGAGGTGGGCCCACGTGAACCTCATGAAGTTCAACAAGGCCAAGTGCAAGGTCCTGCACCTGGGTCGGGGCAACCCCCAGTATCAATCCAGGCTGGGGGATGAAGGGATGGAGAGCAGCCCTGCCGAGAAGGACTTGGGGGTGTTGGTTGATGAGAAGCTCAACATGACCCAGAAATGTGTGCTTGGAAAGCCAGCCGTATCCTGGGCTGCATGAGAAGAAGCATGGCCAGCAGGTCGAGGGAGGGGATTCTGCCCCTCTGCTCTGCTCTGGTGAGACCCCCCCTGCAGTGCTGCGTCCAACTCTGGAGCCCTCAGCATAAGAAAGACATGGACCTGTTGGAGCGGGTCCAGAGGAAGGCCACAAAAATGATGAGGGGGATGGAACACCTCTCCTGTGAAGAAAGGCTGAGAGAGTTGGGGTTGTTCAGCCTGGAGAAGGGAAGGCTCCGGGGAGACCTTCTTGCAGCCTTCCAGTACCTGAAGGGGGCCTACAAGAAAGCTGGAGAGGGACTTTTTACAAGGGCCTGTAGTGATAGCACAAGGGGCTTTAAACTGAAAGAGGGGAGATTTAGGTCAGATACAAGGAAGAAATTCTTCACTATGAGGGTGGTGAGGCACTGGACCAGGTTGCCCAGAGAAGCCGTGGATGCCCCATCCCTGGAAGTGTTCAAGGCCAAGTTGGATGGGGCTTTGAGCAACCTGATCTAGTGGAAGGTGTCCCTGCCCATGGCAGGGAGGTTGGAACTAGATGATCTTTAAGGTCCCTTCCAACCCAAACCATTCTATGATTCTATGAAAACAGCAACATGAGAAACCTTGAAGCAAACTCCCAGCTGAACAGAAATATCTACTTATATGCAGAACATATTAAACTATAAGTTGCCAGTCCTTTAATAGGCACACCAGGAGATACCCCCTTTCCCCCCCTTTCCCATCCAGTCCACAAACTCAGTTTTGTGAAAGGTAGGCTTTGCTTTCTGTGGGTGCTGCAACTTCTGGATGGATGCAAGTACTCCCAGAGCCTCTGCTCCTTCACGCCAGCCCGCTGTAGATGCAGCGCACCTTTCCCAGACATAGAAAATTTAGTATATCAGAAAGTCCTGTACAGGAGGGTGGGTCTGCAGCTTGGCTTTCTCATGTTTCACAGCTGATTTTTTTTACCTGACGTTTATTTGAAGCTTCAGCTCTCACTGGTCAGATTCATAGTACCTCTGGTTGTCTTCAATACTTATTCTGGACCAAATTCTCCCAAAAGAGAGAGGGAGATTGACAGATACTTCTATAGTGCACAAACGAGTCACCCTGTTGTTCAAGGATCTCAGCGTGAGCCAGGTAGCCACAGAGTCAGTGCGGGACGGTGAAATTTTTATTTAATGACAGGCAACTGGAAGGGCTGGGGGACCCCACTGGAGGATGTGAGCAGATCGTACAGGCTCTTTGCAATTAACCTGTGCCAGACCTTGGTACAGTTATTTGTGTCTGGCGAGTGGAACTGATGTGCTCAACCAAAAGCAGTCTGATTGAATGTGGTATTAGAAAATATTCTTGAAAGTAGCCGGGTAACCTCCCTCTGCTCGTGCGGGAAGGCACGGCTGGCTGAGCATGGGGAGACAAGCCGTACCACCCACAGCCCTTGCCATCCCCTCTGGACACACCTCGTCAGCGGCTCACTGCCGAAACCTTCCTGGGCAGTGCTGAAGCTCGGGAATTAATCTGCTTTTCCTGCAAAGTGCCTCCGTGTGTTGCTCACGGCTCATGCTACAAGAGCTGTATTGGCAAGCACACACCTGCTACTGAAACCGTCCTCCTCCTCTTCTCGGTCAGTGCTGGTATTGGAGGGAGACAATGTTTTGGCTGTGCTGTTGTGTAACCTGCCGTCTGTTTCTGGGCTCGGGCAGCCTGTGAGGAATGGCAGAAACCAGCTCTACACGTGCTGTTAGTCCTCTGCTCTGGTGACGGTATCGTGCCCCAGGACACGCTGCCGTACAGACCGTGGAGCGGCCTGAAGGTGGCCACGCTGGCTCTGAGGAGCCATCTGGTCACCATGCCATGGGCACTGACCGTCTGCCTCCTCCTTCTCCATCGGGACACGCTGGGCTGCCCCTGAGCTGACACTTTGTGATGGGCAGCTAAGAGGAAAAGGAGAAAAGCATCAACCCTGCTTGTGGCTGCAGTGTCGGGGTGATGTGTTTCAATGCAAAGGCACGAAGCAAAGTTCCTAAGTCCCAGGTTTAGGAAGGGCAATTTCTGCATACTGAATCTAGTGAAAATCCATGAGGAATTGATGCTGAAAGCGTTTCTGCAAACGACTGGGACAGTATCCTGCACTCTACAACCTGCCTGCCAAAATGGGGGCTCTGGTTGCACCGGCATCGTGCTGCGGCGCCGCTGCTTGAGCTCCATGTCAGCACATCTCCCACGGGATGGACAGCCTGCGACCCGCCACTGCAGCCATCGCTCCTGAGAGCACACCCCCTCCTCCTCCCCTCCGTCCTCTCTCCCAGCCCAGCTATCCAAGCTGCCTGTTTGCAGCAGAACTTGCGTCTCTTTAAGTACCAACAAGAATTTTAAGCAACTTTGAGGTCATTTTTGCCTCAAGAATGAATAAATAGATGATGGTATTTAACATAATTAATGTGGCTTGAAGCCAACACAAATATTAGAAGGGAGCTGTAAACCCACAAAGCCACAAAATGCAAACGGTGTGAGCTGCTCCGCTTTGCTGTTGTTGCAAACTCTGCTGCGCTGTCTCGGCCCCTGCCAGTTTCCGACAGCTCTCCTTTTTGGAAACAGCTAAAACCAGTGGTTTTTTGGAAACAGCTATTCTATGCTTCACTCATTTAAAAAACCATTTAATTGCACAGCAGCATGAGCAGATGCTCAGGTACGTATACATGTGCAAGGCACGTGTGTACCTCCTAGTGCAATGTACATGTACCTCGTAGTGCAGCACTCCGTTGTTCCCTCCAAATCTTAAATACTGTTCTCCTGGCACAACATAAAATGCAGTTCTTTCCCCAAGTCTGTGCTTTCTGATGATGCAGATTATCTGCGTGATAATTTTCAAAGATCAATGTCTATAAACTGATGAAAACTCCCTGAGAAGCAAGTTTGTAATAATACTGATGTACCTTTATTTAAACTAATTTGGCTTGTCTATTTAATAAGGATTTTGTGCCAAAATTTACTTTTCCAATTGACTTGTTTATTTATTATTAGCATTATACTTACTTAGGCATTAGCAACCAAGAACGGGATGACATTTTAAAGTATTAATTTTAGAATGTGTTTAGTAATCTGTTTTTTTTCCCACTAAATGCCCAGAAGATCTATTTGGAATTTAGGATGCAGTTTCAGGCAATTCAAGTCGATAGCAAGGGATGAAAACGATAACCTGTCTTAATGATTTAATAGTTAATTTTTATTCCCTCTTCAGTAATTGGCTGGCTTAGGTCCCTGGGAGTTACCTGCCATCATGTCGGAGGTAACCCGCAGTGCAGGTGCCTGCCAGACGTGTTGCTCATGTGCAAGGGATCTGCAAAGTCGGAGGTGTGCAAAGGCGAGCACAATCCTCCACGCAGCAGAGAACGTCTCCTGCCTCTGAAAGTTTAACTCACGTTTTGCATAGGAACAAATGACTTAATTGTGCAAACAACATATTGGCATCACTCCCTGAAGTCTACGGTCTGTAACCAGCTTGAAATTTCTGATAAAGAAGGAAAAAAGGGATTTGGATTGTGAATTATTTTAGTCTGATATTTCTCTGTGTATTTTGAGTCAGAAATTCCATGTCTCGCTTGGATTTAGCTCAGAACTACAACCACATTGGAAGAAATAGGTAACATTGGGAGAAAAAAGTTTTTCATGCAAAAAAGCATGAATTATTTGGGAATGATGAGACTTTTTTTAAAAAAAAATCTATGCCACCTTCTAACAGTCTGTGAAGAAAACTTTTGAGTTTTTATTCTTTCTTACTGTATAACCTCTGTGTAAGACTAGCACTTAGCAGACTAAGGGCACTTTAGTACGATTTTAATGCTGTAGCAACCATAACAAAAACAACTACATCCTGGGGGCTGCTGCAATTTAAGGACTGATCCTTCATGGCATCCAAACTTAAGATTCAGTGTCAGAGTATCTCTTCAACACGCTTTATTTACATGAACAGCAAAGGTAATGAATTATGCAATGATATGCGTGTCAACATTTAAATGAGTGAATTCATCTTTTCATTGAAATATCACTCCTATCAGAGAAATACCAGAGAACGCGGTCAGGGGGAACCTCGGGAGGTCTCCCAGACTTGGCTTCCCAGCAGGATGCCTCTCTTGGGGCTGCAGTGGACATGGTGCTCTGAAGACGCGCACAGGAAAGGTGCGTATTTTCCAAACCTCTGACCATCCTCATTGATTTTGTGAAAAGCCTCTTCTTATGGTCCATATCCTTCTTGCGTTTGCTGCCCCAAATACGGCACTTTGGTCCCAATGAGACCAAATAATCCCTTCATATGTTACAGAAAATGCATCTGTTCATGCATTCCACCATAAAGGCGTGACTGTCATTCCCATACATCTCATATCACCTTTTTTATTCTATCAAGAATCAAGAAAGCCTCAGCAACAATAGCATTTGAATATAATTTGAAATCATCTATTCAGGAGTCGACAACGCCCGTTGTCCATACAGTTACCATATCCTACCTCCTACAGCAAGGGCAACTTCAGCAAAGTGTGTTGTGAGAGATCCAACAGCCAGGAGGGACCTGGGAATTTCTGGAAGGATTATAGGTTCAGCCATGGGAAACGTGGTGAAAAAAGCTGCCTATGGAAATAATAACATGCATGGTGCACAAGGGGCATGAACCCTCCGCTCTCACAGGGACAACTGCTTGTCAGGGTTAATTCCAAAGTGTGAAATTCATGCTCTCTTTCATGATGCTAAACATGTTTCCAACCTTTCCCTGGACTGCTTTGTTTTGATTTGGTGTAATACTTACACCTGACAATGCTGCAGACACAAGAAGAAAATGAAATACAAGCATTTCTCCAAGATGGAGTATAAGTTTCCGAAAAAACAGATCTTGTGGGGCTTCTCCATCTTCATTTTAATATTAAGTACATGGAAAAGAGTGGTAGATATACTGCGAATGAAACAAATCACAAAGCTGGAGTAAACTAGATCAGAAGAGAAATCTTTATTCAGAAAGTGCAGAAGCAGGACGGTCTTTGGTCTTTGTCCTCAGACACACTCAGCACATAATATGCTACGTATTTCAGTGTGGAAATTACTCCAAAAGGTATTCTTTGAGAAATGGCTGGTTAAAAACTGGGCAGACAGGATAGCGGATAGAAAAATGTAAGGAATGTCAAAGAAAAAGCAAATAAGGTCATCCTTTTTATGTTTTCCTGTATCTCAAAACCTAGAGGTTTTCAAATAAATTGCAAAGAAAAAAAATGGTTTACAGTGCCAGAAGTAAACACCTGTTAAAGCTATCAACAAACAAACTATGAAGCTCATTACCACAAGGTATCAACCAAGAAAAAACCTGCAAGAAGGAAGAAAATATTAGATATGTAATATTACATTAGCATTTATTTTAGGATAAATGATATCACATAGGACATGACACAAATCCCGAAGATTCAAGGCAGAAGACTTGATTTGCCCAAGGCTAGGCACAATCTTCTGCTGCTGGGTTTCTACCCTGCTGCTCAAATCACGGGTTGCTGTTTTCTGTCACAAAGATGCCTCACTAAATGGGTGAGTGCGTCTGAACTGCAGCCATTATACATCTGCTTTTATGGGGGAGACAATGGGCAAATTTTTTTGCAAAGTTTTTTAGCACAGTTTGGCTGCAACAGGGATGTCAGAGTTAGGACCATTTAGAATTTTTAGTGCAAAATACAGAAAAGAAACAGGAAACAAGCCTTTCAAACCAATTATAACAGGCCTTGCATATTCTCATCCAGCCAAATGTTTCACAAATATTTCCTGTGAGTGCACAGTAACTTCAGCAAATCTTCCTCACCATTTTGCATATATCAAGAAATTGTGACCTGCATCTTCATTTCAGTTATGTTCAGTTGCAACCCCTTGACATTAGTATCAGTCTTAGACACTTCTACATATTCTGAAAATAAAAGCAATAAAATGTACCCCAAAAAATTGTAAGTTAGAATTTTTAAAAAAATCGGACTCAAATATGATCACAGGATGACAGTAAGCAGTGGTGTTAGCAACGTACTGGTTAGGCAAAGCTTTAGTTTATTTAGATTATATTACAGAAACTTCCTAGAGTAAAACTTCTTGTGTACAGAAATGCTGGTTTTGAATATTTCATTATTTATTTTTCCAATGTGGTTACTTTAACTTTCAAAGCTGCCACATGAACTAGATGTTTAAGTGGTTTGTTGATAAAACACCCACTCAGCAAAGGCTGCCACAGAGCTTACATGGATCATTCCATATTTTTGCCCTGGACTACCTAATGAAAAGTTTTCACATCTTTTAGGTTTCATCTTCATAACCCTGGGTACTGTTTAATATCTTCATCAATGACACAGACAGTGGGATCGAGTGCACCCTCAGCAAGTTTGCAGGTGACACCAAGCTGAGTGGTGCGGTCAACATGCCAGAGGGACGGGATGGCATCCAGAGGGACCTGGACAAGCTCCAGAAGTGGGCCCGTGTGAACCTCATGAGGTTCAACAAGGCCAAGTGCAAGGTCCTGCCCCTGGGTTGGGGCAACCCCTGGTATCAATACAGGCTGGGGGATGGAGGGATGGAGAGCAGCCCTGCCGAGAAGGACTTGGGGTACTGGTGGGTGAAAAGCTGGACATGAGCCAGCAATGTGCGCTCGCAGCTCAGAAGGCCAATCGTCTCCTGGGCTGCATCCAAAGCAGCGTGGCCAGCAGGTCGAGGGAGGGGATTCTGCCCCTCTGCTCTGCTCTGCTGAGACCCCCCTGCAGTGCTGCGTCCAACTCTGCAGCCCTCAGCAAAGGAAAGACACAGACCTGTTGGAGCAGGTCCAGAGAAAGCCATGAGAATGATGAGGGGGATGGAACACCTCTCCAGTGAAGAAAGGCTGAGAGAGTTGGGGTTGTTCAGCCTGGAGGAGAGAAGGCTTTGGGGAGACCTTCTAGCAGCCTGTCAGTACTTAAAGGGGGCTTTTAAGAAAACTGGGGACAGACTTTTTAGTAGTGCCTGCAGCAATGGGACAAGGGGTAATGGTTTTAAACTAAAAGAGAGTAGATTTAGGCTAGTTATAAGGAGGAACTTTTTTACACTGAGGGTGGTGAAACACTGGCCCAGGTTGCCCAGAGAGGTGGTGGATGCCCCATCCCTGGAAACATTCCAGGTCAGGTTGGACGGGGCTCTGAGCAACCTGATCTAGTAGAGGATGTCCCTGCCCATGGCAGGGGGGTTGGACTAGATGACCTTTAGAGGTCCCTTCCAACCCAGATTATTCTATGATTCTATGATTCTATGATGCTGTTTATTTTGCTTAGATGAATAATGCATGACAACTTTTGTCTTGTGTCCTTCCGTCCAGCATATGTCAGAGCAATTTACAAGCTAAAGTACAGAATCTACAAATATGCACAAGTTTAACATCATGCATGAGGGAAGTCAGGCAAAAGCTCATGCTGTGTAGAAATGTATAGAGTTGTCATATTTAACAGCTTAACTAGTGTGATAGCAAAAAAAATAAAGATAACACTTTTATGTAGCCAGCAATGGCTCAGATCCTCCATGCCTGTACATCTATTTTTCCACACACAAGAAAAAAAGAAAATGAAAAAAAGTTTAGCAAGCGTTTCTTTGTATTGCCTCCCCCTAATCCTACTCTTTATCTTCTTAAATCCGCTGCATCATGGTGGAGCTGCAGGAATGCGTTTTGCAGTTGTTCAGTGAAGTGGTGGCACATGCTGCGTGTTGCCTGAGTGAAGATACTCTTCTTTTTGGTCTTCTCCAGCATCTTGAGATGAGCAAAAGTATTGTGGCTTCACGTCATCCAAGCAAGGCAGCTCCCTCCTTTCCCTGTCAACTCGCCAGGACAAGATGCTGCTTGTTGATATCCTGGACTGTGCCGTGCTTATTTCGGCAGGGACCACTGGAGATGGCCCAGCCCAACCCCTGCTCAGGACAGGGTCACCTCCAGCAGGTTGCTCAGCATTGAGTCCATTGGGGTTTGAATGTCTCCAAGGATGGAGATGCCCCGACCTGCCTGGTGCTGACCCCGAGGCTGTCAGTGACCAGAGCACTGGGTAAGCCAGGGTGATGCCCACAACAAATATTTAGGTTTTTCTTACTGCTAGCCAGTCTCAGGAGAGCTGGCAGCAGGGGTTCCTCTGTTCTGGCAGGAATATGGTTATTTGGAGGTGGATACGGCAGCTACCAGGCAGTTTGAAGACTGCTGCCTGACCGGGTATGAAAAACCGTGGCTGTCCTCATTGAGGTCTAAGGATAGGGACATAGCCTGCAAGGTACCTGGAGTGATCCTTCCTCGACTGGAGAACCCTCTGCCGTTTTAGGTTCTGCATCTTTAGCAAATCATGGGCCAGCCGAAGAGGTCGCACAATAAAACCTCAAGCACAGTCAGAAACACAGACAACATGATTTAGAAGGAAAGACTGGAAGAAATGGGACTGTCTAGCCTGGAGGAGGGAGAAACGCTCAAAAGCTTCCAAACACTCCAAGACTGTTGCAAAGGAGAAGACAGCAATGAGATTTCTCTGTCTGTGGTGGGCAGGGTAAAAAACATGGAATTTAGGGTGCAGGGAGATTCAGGTGAAACATTAGGAAAAGCTTTCTGGTGGCAAGATGTGCTATGAAACCTCTTCAACAACAGGTCAGACAGGACTGACTTGTTTTGCTGCCCCCACCAGCTGGGGGCAAAGCTTGAACCCATGGGTCCCCTCCAGCCTGAGCACTCTCCCATCTCCCCAGGCAGGGAGGGTCCCTGCTTTAGGAGGAAATCAGGCCAGTCGTTCTTCACCCGGGACACCTAATACTGCATTCATAAGGGCACCCATAGAGGTACCCACCAGACATGCGGCTCCCTGGCACGGTGACGACCGTGCTGGCAGAGGGCTGTGCAAAGCCATCCCGTCTCGTCCCATGCCACCAGGGCAAAGCCGGTGTGCCACTCCCGTGGTCACAGAAGGTCCTCCGGCGCGAGCATAGCTCTGGCTCATCCTTGACTCACTCCGGTCTGCTAGTGACTGCATCTTCACCGGCACTGGCAAGTAAAGCCTGGGCCCCAAACCCTTTTCCCGCGTAATCTATCAATATTGCAATCAGTGAGGGGCAATGGGCTTTTCTGGTTTTGCTCAGTTTGTTTAAAACAGGAAATTAATATTTTAGTTGCTCAGCATAACTTTCATATTTATTGGGAATAATCCTGAATTAATTTTATCAAACTAAGGGTTAACCTGTTTTAGTTGTTGCAAAGGATGTTTTAGCACTGCTCACATGGTGACTTTTTTAGAGAACTATTGCACTAATGCATTATCTGTCAAATGCGGTGTGGTATACGTTAAAAGCAAGTAAGGAGGATGATTAATGTTTCTTTTAAGACCTTTCTGTTCTATTACCACTCTATAAAGCAAAGTGAGCGGAAGGAAGCATATGAGAAAATTAACTTTTTCTGTGCACGTTTTACTGAAGAGTCAATGAAATACAGTAGCTCAGAACTCAAAACTGTCTTCCAGTTTTCTATGAGGTTTCACTTTTTATTAGCTATAAGTAAGTCTGTTCATAGATATGCAGTGTCCTCCCAAAGAAAACCCACCAAAAAGCAATAAAAAATTTAAAACCCATTGTATTCCCTTTCTATCAGCCAACAATCTAGATAAATGCCAAGCAGGCATACCGAAGGAGAAGGGAAATGTTCTAACACAGCTTGACTACCATTGTAAATAAGTGCAGGTGTACTTCAGAAATCAGGACAAAGAATTTTCTGCCATCTATTGCACATGTAAAAAAAAAAAAAGAAAAAAGAAAAAGGGATGTAGATCAGTATATTGTGAAAAATAATGTGCACATTGCTGTTATCCCAGGTAGTTAAAAATATATTGAGGTGAATGCACATTAATAAGGAACTTAGAAGCCTACCAGGGGTTCAACTTTGCATGGTTCAATTTGCACATATAAATTATCATGTATAAGAGTTTTGTAAACCATCTTTTGAGCACACACCTGACTTAATTAACGCGTGAAAATTCATCTGCACAGAAAAATGGTGCATAAGTACTTTTCACTGCATTCCATCAATTTTGTGCAAAGGTGCACACTTCTGTACGTAAAACTATGCTAACAAGCAGATTGGTGCCTGACATTACACAACTCTGACAGTGCAACGTGGTTATTAAAATGCTAATTATGAAGAAGACATTTTGAGTTGTGTGTACAGTGTCAGTATTTTGTACTGTTGTTTGGGAAGGAATAGGGAATTTATTCCAAGAGAGTCCAAGCAGCTTGATCCATCCCAGGAACAATCCCAGACTTTTTCTCTGATTCTCAGCCCAGCTGTGGGTATGGAGTGCATTTGGCTGGTCACCCCCTATCATTCATCAGTAATCTTGTTTCACATTCCTCAGGGAACATCCAATCCTCTTTAGGGAGAAGTGGGATTATTGTTATTCAGAGGCTTCAAAAGAAAGAAAAAAAGGTATGTTACAGATTGCTAGGGCTCAGAGAATAACTCTTTTCTCTCCAGAAAAGAAAGCCCTCCGACACCTGCTAGCTTGCTTTTGCCTCAAGGCGATACAGGGAAATGGATGTTTGCCAGTGCATCAGCAGTGATGTTGGTAAACGTGTACAGTATT
This sequence comes from Aptenodytes patagonicus, assembly GCF_965638725.1. NCBI lineage: Eukaryota > Metazoa > Chordata > Aves > Sphenisciformes > Spheniscidae > Aptenodytes > Aptenodytes patagonicus. Next base: position 88,700,616 of record NC_134982.1, on the reverse strand, counting down.
AATATGTACAGTCAAAATACATAATGCTGCAAAGTGCTTTAAAGCCATCTGTAAAGGGAGTATACTCAATCCATAGTCATAATGCACAAAAATAAATGACGCCTCATGTCACAAAATAGCCATTAAACAGCATATGGACGAAGCTCCATGTAAGGGACAACTTATCCCATAACTGCCTTTGCACAAATCCTGCACTGTCTCCGGGGCACTTGCGGGTGCCGTTGCAGGCGCAGGGTGCAGGACGCAGCACCCGTCTGACCCACTCGGTTCTCCAGGGCGTCCACCCTCTCCCCATGGGCTGCTGCTTTCCCTCCCTCAGTCTTGCATACGCAACTCGATCTCGTTAATCCTTTGCAGTGTCAAATTATGATGCATTTATCACTAGGTAAGCAGCTTTTTAAAACAGGATTCTTTTAACCCCACTTACTGATGTCTAAAAGAGACTGCAAATATTGCATAGACACATTGTGCCAATAAAAACCACAGGTGCCAACAACCTCCTTAACCATAATGATGTGTTGGATTCTGATGGCACAGAAAAATAAAATGGAAGCATGTCAGCATACACAAAAAAGAGGAAAAATCTAGAGGAAAAATATTTAATGTCATCTTCACTCTCAAGCATATTTTTATACCATCTGTAGGCAGCAGAATTCTGGATGTGATCACAAAACTTTACAAACGGAGAGAAACACGTACATACATTGTAATTGCAAATTTTTGCAGCGGTGCAGTCATTCAGCATGGTTAAAAGTAACGAGTTCACTTGCTCATGGGAAGAATTACTCTAATCCCTGCCAACTGCAGATCACAGGACTAAAAAAGCCGGAGATATGGCCCCATTCAAATCTCACCGAAGTCAAGGGGAATTTTTAGTGCTCGGCATAGTCTGCCTGCTAAAGTTGGTGAGTTGCCTTGTCAACGTCCGTGCAATTTCCTGGAACTTGGCAGAACTGTTCTGGAGATGAGCTGTAGGCTGGACTTACTCACACAGGCATGGCCACTCATGCCATGTAGTCCTGAAAGCAATTTACCAGAAGTTGTATGGGAGTGTTGCCGTGTCTGGCTCACTAATAGCATGTGATGCTAAGCACTCTTTCCACTACAGTAGCCCAAATACATGGAACTTTACAGTGATTTTCCCAGTGAGGACCACAATACCATTAAACCCTTGCCCAAAATAATTAACAGTAAAAACCCCACATTAATACAAGCATTATTTCTAGAAGAAGTGTAAAGAACATATTTACCTTCAGCTGCATTTGAAGACATCTCTCTTTCATTTTGAATGGTTTGATTCATTATGCCAGGAGTGAAACAGTAAAAAAAATTTCATGTCTGAGCTTTCAGAAATGAAGTTCTTCTCTTTTCCTGGAGATGCTTGAGGGGTTGTGTTATCAGACTGCCTCTGCCACAGAGAATTACTTCTAGGAAATGGGCGAGGGAGAAATGTTTTGTTGGAAACTGTGTAGGCTAACTTAATTTTACGTACCTGCTGGAGTTTATGACCTTTTGAAGTGAAGAGGAGGACTTGGGTCAGCAGACTTCTGGTGGCATCCAAAGCATACCTGCAGCTCACCTAAGCACCCAAACTGGTTTCAAACTAGTTGGTTTGGGCCAGGGAGCATCCCCCACGGGTGGGCTGCCCAGGTGTTTCCATAAGCCCCGGGGTCCTCCAGCCCATGGTGAGGCGTGGGTTTGTGGTGAGCGATGGGCTCAGCAGCCGATGTCCCAACCTGAGCCAGCTGTTTCACTGGGAGTCTGAGCATGTCCACAGCTGCATTCTTGGCTACCATCAATGCTGGTTTTTTTCCCAATTTTAATTAGAATTTTTCAATTTTCAGTATTATTGTTTTCAATAACTTTTACTCCAAATCTGCAAAAAATGTTGCCAGAATTGCAAACTGAAAACAATAAAAAAATGATGCCTATATTGGATTCGCACATGGAAGAGTCTGTGCAAAGCAGCTGATTGCAGAGAAAGGTTTTTTTTGAACAGTATCTCCCCTAGTATTTGTTTGTCGGTTTGTCAATTGCTTCCAGCCTAAAAGGTGTTCAACAAACTCTTAGGGTGGTTAAATTACACAATTAAATTATGATTACTGAATCTGCAAAAACTGAAGCCAGACATTTATTCGTTGGAGGTAGAGCCTAAATATTTCAAAGCTGTCTAGTATATTCTTAGGAAACACTGCTGGCATATGCAAAAAATGTTTTCTCTGCAAGCTCAGAGTAACTCCCAACTCAGCGACGCTTTCCTGAGCATGCTGGCTCCTGCGGTATTCTCCTCTCGCCATGTTTTGCTCACCACGTGGATGTTGTGGTAGACTTTGACGCCCTTTAGCAGTGACTCCTGAGGAGCCTTTAAGCCATCAAGGTGTAGGTGGTCCTCCAGGTAACTGTCAGACGTGGATGAAAGAGGTCTGCTCTCCTGGCCCCCTGCCACTCGTACGTGGTTCTTCTTCAGGGATCATTACTGGGTTGCATAATGATTAATTTGGCTATGAAAAGGCAAAGCCAGGAGCTGTTGTTTTAAAGAGGGGGCTCTAAACCACAGAAAAATGTTTGCATGGACTGAAGCAAAGAGAGTGGCGTGTGGACACCCAAACCACTGTTAAAGGACAAGGTATTTTCTTCATGTCACATAAACGAACAGAAGTGCAGAGAAACCCTTCTGATGAGTACGTGGGGGAAGGGTTGTCAGTGGAATCATGTTTTGGAGGGTGGGCAATGGGTCTGGAGCTCTGCACTTCCATATCCCCAGGTAAAACCTCTTCTACATCTGCCTGGCTGGGGAAAAGGCGTTTCGGCATCTAAGAAGTAAGCTGGTGATACTTGTCCCCTCTAAGGGAAAAGCATGTAGAGATTTAAGAAGAAATGCTGGAATTGGGTGCACTGAAGGCCCCTTTCTCCTCCCTCTCCTCCCACCAGCTGTCCTGTACTCCCAAAGCTGTCGTTGGCACATTTGGCAGAGAAGCTGGCTCATTTCCAGAGAAAGGAGACATTGAAATCCTCTGTGCATCTAGTGGCAACAGCAAAAGAAACAGAATAAATAGCAGAACAATTTGTTTGACAAATACAGACATTGAGAGAGAATTCAAGTGAATAATCTGTTTTGAAAGCTGGATGTTGGTAAAACAGGTTATTGGCACAGCAAGTTCCCATCGTGCACACGCACTTAATAATAACCCAGCCTCTGCTATCACATACTTGTTTCTGCATGACACCAGAATTTTTTCCAGAAATTTTCTGTTTTCCAGAAATAAGTTGTGCATTTACTATTATGCAACCACAATGTTGCGGCTGAGAAAGATCTCTTTAGGAGTGTCTATTTTTCAGACAACAAAATAGTAAAATAAAATCTAAGTCTACGTTTTAACAATAAAAGATAAAAAATACATGTATCCTGTAATGCTACAAATTGCGCTCATTATTCCTAAGAACACTACAAGCCGCTTGGTCATACGGATTTACTAGAGCAGTGTGAGGCGGTTCTCAGTTGTCAGTAAGCATGTCCAAGGGGAGCCAAGGGGCTGCCCTTAGATGGTGGGTGTAGAGTTAGGGTCTTGCTATTTTGCGTTTACTAGTTTGGGCTGTCTTCGTTACCAAGCGTGTTCTCACCAGAATGTGGGACTGGATCAACCTCTTCCAGTTTGGGGACTGCTGAATCTTACACAACGCTAGTGTGCAATTTTGCATATTTAAGTTGCTAAATGACATCTCTTATCCTCATAATGTTTTCTAACTCACTTTGCCTAGTCAACTTCTGTGCATCTCTTAGAGATACCCAAAGGTTTGTACAGGTTCACTGCTAAAAATCTTAAAACCACCTTTCTATAACTTTGCCTGACTTACGATTGAAGTGTAAATTATCTTATGCATGTGAGTACATTTTTCAGGAGCTCCACAAAACGTAGGTGTGATGGACATGAAAAATTTCTTTACTGAAAGAGTAGTTAAACACTGGAACAGGCTGCCCAGGGAAGTGGTGGAGTCACCATTCCTGGAGGTATTTAAAAGACGTGTAGATGAGGCACTTAGGGACATGGTTTAGTGGGCATGGGGGTGGTGGGTCGACGGTTGGACTTGATGATCTTAGAGGTCTTTTCCAACCGCAGTGATTCTATGATTCTATGTTTCTATGACATACAGGTGAGCATACCCAAGTCAACTCTAATGTTGTCAGCATAGGAAATAGTAGCAATGAAAGCAGTACAGAAATAGCTGGCGTGCATGTCCCAGACAGACGTGTTGCTTGTTGCTCCGTGGTGATGACAATGTTCCTCTGTATTTCACTGCTGGAATTTCATCACCGTTTGCCATGCAAACACAGCTTCAGATAGTACTGTAGATAAGGCTGTTTCCTATGACACTTACCAAAGCACTCCCATTAAAACTTTATGGGAATCTAGGAAAGCATTCTGCAGGCCGAAGTTGGACCATATTTGCACTTGTTGAAGCCTTCTCTGTGCTAGAATTGTAAATCTCGTTATTTAGTAGATGTAAAGACAAAGAGATATCCTTCCACTAAAGAAGAAATGAAAAGCAAAACTTTATTTTTCTGTCTAAAATACTAGCAGAGAAAACACGTGGTTATTTTGACCTTGGCAAGGTTAATTTAAGTAGCTAGCTAAGTGAGGTGTAAGAGGTTGCCAGTGACTCTGAGATGAAAGTCACTTCTGTCTTGCCGGCTTTTACATTTTATATCAACTTGATTAATGTACAAATATACTTGTTTATAATTTCTTATTTCATTCTGAATCCTGCTAAGGCATAAGGAACCAAAACATTGCTTGTTTTAACCAACTTAGTTCACTTTTAAGCCACATCAACTTTTATTATAACACATACAGTCTTTCTTCCCCGTGCTAGTCATTTTGAATTAGAGTGCTGAAGGTATTTTTTAATGAATGCAACTGCTTGAAAAACAGAGTACCCATGTCAGAAACAGCGAGTCTGTTACTGAACCATGTTTTTACGTTGTGACATCAGGAGATCCTAGACCTGCTCACTTTGTTGGGGGAAGGAGCACGTTCAGTTTCCTCACATCACTTTTGAAGCTAGGGAATAACTAGGTGCCATGAAGACTTCCAAAAAGAGCACCTCCTCTGATGGGGCAGGTAAGCACGTAGCATCAAGTCACGCCTCTTCTACATGAGATGCTTCTGTTGGACATCAATCTCTTCCCTGGTAGCTACACACATTTAATTATACTGAAGGACAGAGATCTTCCAGTGAATTTTGGGCATAGGAGACTGAGCATGCGCTTCTCCTGCTAGCGCCAGGGAACCCTGGCTCTCCTGGTGTGTCCATGCTGGACTGAAAAGACAAGGGGCAAGGTGCCAGGGCCAGGTCCTTCACAGCCACAGGGACACCAAGCCTTGGGTCTCCTCCATCTTTCAGACAAGAGGAGATTTTGCACACAAGGGGAAAGCTCTGAGGCAACCACACAGGCCAACCCAAGACAATGGGACTGATCAGCAGGAATGGCGCAGTTCATCGAAGTCCGCACTGAACTTACAGGAGCATAGCTTGTTTTGGACAGAGTAATGTCCCTTCCAAAGCAAATTAACTTCAACAAGGAGAAGTGTGGGGGAGCAGGTCATTTGTGTGCCAGTGCAAGACGGGTTATGTCCAAAACCATTAAGACAAGGTTGAAGGTATTCTCCTGTGCAGAGGAGGTTTCATGGCTGGTTTAAGAGGAGACTGCTGCATTTACTGATTTGTACCTGCATTTCATCAAGTCTAAATACATCACAAGGCGGGGCCACAACCAAGATGCTGCCTGAAACTCACATGGAAATTTCCATGTTTCAGCACGACAAACAAACAGCTGAGCCCGATTCCATTTTTTTTTTTGTTGCTGTTGTTCTTTTAAACGTGGATTTAAAAAAAGATGTTTATCATCAGATGTGCGCTGAGGAGAAGGCCTCCTACATTTTGCAGCTGAATGAAGAGACAGGTTTCTCGGTGAGTCATGCGGCAGGGCTGAGTATTTTCAGTAGCAAACCCTGAATGCCTGAAGAGCATCGCCCCACTTGCCCAGTCGTGCCGTAGACACAGGTCTGTCTCCAGGCTTGAGAGGAGCTGATTTCATCAGTACAGATGTCAGCAGGATATATTTGGAAACTCAAAATCTGTGCTGCTGATGGATCGACTTTGGGCACGATTTGCTGTGGATTGGGCTTTCCAGGGTTGTGATGCGACAAGGCAGAGTAATGAGGAAAGCAGGAGAGCAGGCACTTGACTTTTTAATGATGTTCCCTCTCTGCCAGATGTAAATATAGAAGTGCAAAGCATTTTCTGTTTGCTTTTCTTTTAATTTGAAAGAAGTGCAGATGAAAGCCAGAGACAAACAGATATAGTAGCATTAGTCATTATTTTTTTAAAACTTTGAAGTTCTTCAGAAAAGTGCTGTGATTTCACTTCCTGCATTCATTGGTCATAGCACTTCATGAAATAATTTGGACAAAAAAATTTCTATTTCTGGGTTACTTACAAGCTGTTATTTTAAGCATTTTCTATTTCTTCAGTGTAGGCTATTCAATATACTGTGTTGTTTCTGCTCTCCTATTTAATAACTGACACAGTTTAAGCAAGAAAATAGCATATTGCTGTTTTCCCATCTGCATCACAATGATTATTAATTCATACCATGTATATGCTTTACCCTCTGAGAATTTTACTTTATTTTCTTTAAAATCTTGAGAATTAAGATAGTGGGGAATTTTCCTTCCCATGAGGAAATTCAGATTCTTTAAAAAAATGCAGAAATATAACAACTTCAGCAAGACCTGTTCTGGGAGAGGTTGTTCAATACAAGCAGAATATTTGGGGAAGAGAGGGAGAGCGAAAGGGCTCCCTGAAGTTACCAGTAACATGTTAGAAGGGCACTCGTGTGTACTGAGGGGGGACCAGGTCTGAGTCGCTGCTTTTCCTCATTAAGAGGAATTTTTCTTTGGGATTCCAGGTAAGACAGAGACACCAAACACTTTACCAGACACGGTTAAGTGTGTGTTTGCCACCTTCTGGGTGCCCAAACTGAGATAAATAATAAGTATCTTGCCCAGGCTTTTGTGTCACCCTCTGAAGGATGACCTCCAACAACTTAAGCATGAGACCCAAGCAAAAAAAAAAAAATGCTAGAAAAACACACAATGAAAGATTGTATCATAATGCAATGCCTCTTTCTCATGCTCCTGAAAAGACTGAAAATAGGATTTACCTAATAGCATAATAAAAATTAAGCAGCTTGCCCAGGAGAAAAACACCTGCCTGTGTGTAGCATTACTAACAGCACTGGAGATATTTCTTTTGCAGAAATGTTTTACAGTATCAATCTCATTTTCAAACACTGGTGTTTTAAAGCGAATTCTTAATATCATATCTATTCAGGTACATATCAGTATATCAAACTAAATATAAAGCCCTATCTGCAAAAGCATCCATCAGTTTCTGTTGCTTTTATAAACCCTTGTTGCAATTCATGAGGAGCACCTGTGACACAGAACATGTCTTTTATGTGAGCAGTAGCTACGTTCAACACATGAACCTCACTATGGTCACTGAATTTTCCCTGTTTAAAAGAAAACTGGGGGTTCTCATGAGGAAAAGTAATTACCACTGGAGTGAAGGACACACTGTTTAGAAACAAGCTCAAAGTCATTTGATGAAAGAATTCCCCCAATATGGAACAATTTCAACAGAAAAAATGGGAATATTTTTCTACTGTTACAGACTAGGCAAACCAGAAATGCTATATATATGTATATAAAAGCCAATCAGGTTTCCTTATATTTTGCTTCTTTAGCTGAACATAATTTTTTTCAGAAACTACAATGTGCAATGCAATACCTATTTTAACACAGTGTTCAGATTTAAAATGTAAAAAAAAAGAAAAGAAAAAGACACAGAAAGGAGGGGAACTCAGACAGGAGCTATCGTTTGATAACAAAAGCCCGTCTACACTGTGCACATGCAGCAGGTTACAAGTCAATAGTCAAGAGCTGAGGACTTTTCTCGCCCTGAACCCATTTGCACTGCATTTTAACAGCGGTCCTGAGTCTGCCTCTGAATCCATTGAATGCATCTTGTGTCAAGCACATCGAGTTTGCTGGAGGCATGCTGAAAACATGATCACTGGGGTTTTTTTTCCCCTGACAGATTTTCATGCCTTCTGCAGGTGCCAGAAAATAATTTAATTTCTCCCTCCTTGAAGATTTCTTTTTCTTCCTCTGAAGAGCAGGAGATTCTCCTCCAAGGGAAGGTGTCGCGATGCTCCCAGTCAGCATGTCCCGCCAAGACACCAGGGCTGTTTGGTAGTAGTCACCATCTGAACTGAGCATCTGCTCCCTGGGTGCCGGTGAGAGGGGAGATGGGACCTGCTGATGCAGAATGTCCCTTCGGTCTCTGTCCCTGTTGCAGATGGGGGACACGGAAGGCTGTGTCACACCAAAGAATGTGACTTGCACTCGCCAGGTTGGCTTCACCGGATTTTTACTGTTGTTTTCTCAAATGGCAAGAAATCTTGGCTAATTTTCCACCAGTCTTAACTTTTTTCCTATTGTGAGCACCGTTTGCTCTTCTAATGCTTACCAAACAAAACCAGAGCTATCATAGCAACTGAAAAATTTATTTCACTTGACCTAATAAAAATTATCCATTAGTTTTGTACTGGCTATCCTGTCAACCAGCTAAAAAATGTCCCACCTTGATGAACAGAGGTACACCTTTTGATACATGTGGAGCAATACCTATCTTGGAGACATTAAAGGAAGGTAGAAGTAGACACAGAGTTAGATAAAAACAATTGGGATGATTGCGAGGCTGATGAATGGGCTTTTAACCTCTTTGCATCTCCTTTAAAGCAGCATGAAAGTGTTAGATGATGGTGCACAAGTCTCCTGGCTCCCTAACTGGCCAGCTGAGATAATGAGAATCTGGAAAATGCACACCCTGTGTGGTCCTTGTTGTGGCAGTGCTTTCTCAGACGGAGGTGCCTTGTTTGCTCCTTAGCCTTCTCTTCTGGATGTTGGTGAGTCATTTGCTCTGACATTTCAGAGGACAGGTGATAAATAGAAATTAATGTATTAACCAGTTCCTCAAGTGGTATAAGCTAAGGTATCCTCACTGAAGATTTTACCAGATCTTTCATGTGAAAACCTTCAAGTGCTTTATAAATATGAAATAACACAGTCCTGCAGTATCAAAACTATTTAAAGATTAGCATATTTAGTCACAGAGGGATTCATATATCAGGCAAAAAGTATACTAAGCCATTCAAGGGCAGCACTGAGACCAACCCCACAAAATCACAGTTTCCAGTTCTGCACTTCAAACCACAGAGACGTTCAGTTTTTCTCTGGAGGGTGAAAAAATTCATATTGTGCTGTTGATTGCCTGGGGAAACTCCTATAATTATGAACTGGTGAAATGAATGTCCTCCTTTATGTGGGCAGTCAAGGGTTTCTGTCAGCAGCTATACACCTTACAATAAAGACGGTATAAGACGTTGGATTACAGCTTCCTACAGGATCCCCTCATTGCTCCCAAGCAACTTAACTCTGATGAGTGAGTTAATATTGCCCCATTTAGGCCACAAGTTGTTAATCTCTCCAAGGCCGATTGTAGGGACAACCATTGTAACCTTGGATGGAAACCAGGATGTAGTGTATAGAATCATAGAATCATAGAATCATTTAGGTTGGAAAAGACCTTTAAGATCATCAAGTCCAACCGTTAACCCAGCACTGCCAAGTCCACCACTAAACCACATCTACACGTCTTTTAAATACCTCCAGGGTTGGTGACTCAACCACTTCCCTGGGCAGCCTGTTCCAATGCTTGACAACCCTTTTCAGCAAAGAAATTTTTCCCAATATCCAATCTAAACCTCCCCTGGCGCAACTTGAGGCCGTTTCCTCTCGTCCGATCGCTTGTTACTTGGGAGAAGAGACCGACCCCACCTCGCTACAACCTCCTTTCAGGTGGTTGTAGAGAGCGATGAGGTCTCCCCTCAGCCTCCTCTTCTCCAGGCTAAACAACCCCAGTTCCCTCAGCCGCTCCTCATCAGACTTGTTCTCCAGACCCCTCACCAGCCTCGTTGCCCTTCTCTGGACACGCTCCAGCACCTCGATGTCCTTCTTGTAGTGAGGGGCCCAAAACTGAACACAGTATTCGAGGTGCAGCCCCACCAGTGCCGAGCACAGGGGGGGTGATCACTTCCCTGCTCCTGCTGGCCACACTATTTCTGATACAATCCTACTGACCAAGAACTGGCATCAAGTTGTACTTCTGTTTCTTGTAATCTTATTTCATGTGGCAATTTCTGTCATCCTGGAGAAGTACATGAGGAGTCTTGCATTACTTGTCTCTCCTGGTAGACTTTATCTTGTGGGACCTTAACTTAACTGCTTCCAGAAGAGAAGAATACTTTGGAAAAAAGCTGAATTAGTAAAACTGCACCTCGTGTTGGACAGGTAGTGCTCATAGCAAGGTATCATATTGCAGACCCGAGCTGCTTGTGCCTTTGGGTAACATCACACCATCTGCAAGAAGGGTTGGTTGGAGACACTTGGCAAGTCTCTATAACCCAGTGTCTGTGTGTCTACGACTTTCTGTGAAGAAGAGATGACATCTGCCTGCTCCCAAAGTGAGATCTGTTGTTCAGCCATCTGAGAAAAAATAACATACCTCCTTACAGAAGCCCAGTGAAGTGAATGGGGATGTTGGCAGTATCCAGCTGAGCACTGAATCTCCCGATCTAGACCAGAGAGCTGGCGTGCTGGCCTGCATGTCCTTCACACGGCTGCTGAGCCCACGACGTGTGAATTTGTGATGTGCTGGCTCAACTATTCTCAACAGTCTACTTGATTTGACTTATTCTGAGCCAGAGTAGAGATCCTGTAGAGAAGGGATAGGGAAATTGCTCTGAGTATCTCCCGCCACAAGGTACCCCTCACTAAAGAAACCCCAAAACACAGGTACTATAAAAATATAGGGTGATCAGATGATGAACAGAGATGCGTGACCATTGCCTCAGCCATCTACATGAGGTGTCTGAATTTGAAGGCTAGACTCCCGTAGACCATGAACTCTCTGTAAAGGGATCCAAAGCACTTCAGCTGGAAGGCTGCCTTTCCCCACTCACCAGCTGAAGAGTAGATGTCTCAAGCTGAAGCTAAGTGTCTAAAGTTAGAACATGTAGATGTCACACCTCTTCCAGTGTTCACATCGCTTCTATCTATACCAAGCATGAGTTACATTTAACATAGCATTAGTCCATATGACTCCTTCCAACCCGGTTCAAACATTGCCCCATTTCTGAAGAAGATGGGCGCCAAGGGGTTCGGACAAGGTGATGGACCTGGATCTCCCCAAGACTGACTTCCATATGCCACATTCATAAGGAATTCGCAGAAGTGCCAGTGGAAGATGCTGAAAGGCAGGAAGGGATTTCTGCCTTTGTCCTTCCTTGCTCTTCTCTCCCAGCCTGAGCTGTGAGTCAGACGCTGCGATCAGAGGCTCTGCCTTTCCAGCCAGCTGAGTGACGAACCCCTTCTTCGCCCACCCTGCTCGTCGGTCGAGCTTATTCCATTGGGTGCAGCACTGACACACAGCCCAGGTGAGTCTGCCTTGACTCATCTGCTCCTGCATCCAGCCAGTGAATCAGACAGTGATTCCCTTCGCCTACCTTTGTGTGTCAATTACATCACTTGAAAAATGAAGAAGGAATCTTGGCTTGTGTTTATATGAATGACAGAGAATAAAGAAATTTCCTCCTTTCATTCACATACCCAAATATTTTTCTTTAGACATATTTCAAAGTGCCTGAGATATGATTATATCATGGTTAAGCAAGGCATTTCTATAGGACATATAATTTTGCTTGTATATGGGTATATGTGTGCAGGAAGACAGGAGGGGCATTAATTAGTAAAGTTAATCTGTTAAGAAGCGGTCTGCTTTTAACTGGTCTTTCATTTGCATGATTTTCTGCCTAGGGGCCAGAAAGTACCTCCCTCCTGTGATAAAGATATTCTTGTCTCTGAGGAAGTCTTCTGCCTGAAGTAGGTCCCACCGACCACGTACCACGTTTAGGCAAAATATTTTACATTGCTTGCATGTCATATAAAATAATTGTCAGTGAGTAATGGGCAAACTGCATGTACAGCAAAATACCTGTGTGATGCGCTGTGTTTTACTGACAGCTTTTGAATATTCCTTTGTGGGATGATGGAGTGTGCACGATACTGCTGCATGTGCACTATACAAATCTGAGATAAATCATAATTGATAAGGTGATATAATTCTACTGAAGCTACACTTGAAAGTAAACTGCTGATGCCTTCATCTCTCTGGAGGATCTTCTCAACCTTAGTTCATTATGAAGGTTTAGGAAGACAAAACCTAAGATCTTCTGTAACATCCGTTGGAAATTCATTCATTCTTTGCAACAGTATGTAAGAATGGAGAGAAAAGAAATCTGAGATTGATCCTCTGCCAGGGTTTCCCAGGGTTGCCTGTCTTCCCTGGGTTTGCTTTTTGCATAGCGCTGTTCCAGGAAAGCACACAGCTAAAGACGCTAATAAAGCTAAATCATCAGCTGAGGTAAGCCGTCACCATTCCTCAAAAGCTGGGGGGGCTAGGACCACCTACACTAACTGGGGCTCTGCTCCATATGAAGTGTTATCACCCCCTTCATCCCCAGTAAAAACCTGTTCGCTATGAAAATGTCCCTATTTTATGGACAACACAGAAACTACTGCTTTGCATGTTAACAGTGGTGGCTTCCCATCATTCTGAGCATGTTTTAATATTACCTTTTTTGCATAGCCCGAATTAATTTAGAAGACTGTAATTATCCTTACTACTAAGTATCTTTTTATAAGTAGGAGGAATTATGGGTTACTTACAGAATATTAACAAAGTCTGAAGATATGCATAATTTTGCTGAAAAAGTTACGTTGCAATGTTTCCAGGTGCAAGGCCAGTCTTTTGAGGCTTAGGCATTGGTGTCTAATTAAATAACTGTACCTCAGGGTATTAAATTAAATAAAAACCCCACAACATCAGAAGCAGGCATGGAGCAGAGGTTAGGATCTTGGTAGTTTGCCATCACCGCAGGACTAAGGCCGTGGCAATGATGTTACAAACCATAAAAGGTATTAGTGGATCCTTGCTCTCCTGTCAAGAACATGACATTACTCCCCAATGGTAAAGGGTGCTCCAGTGCATTTACTTCCATGCCATTACTAAAAAATGATCTTACAATGAGCCGTTCACTGAGGATCCCCCTAAAAGGCCGAGAAAGTAGAAGAAAAAACCTTGATCAAGGGCAGAAGTTAAAAATATTTACAAGAGAATATCTTGGAAGTGCCACAAGCACTTGTTTTGGGGGGTTTTTTTGGTGTTTTGGGTTTTGGGTTTTTTTTTTGTGTGTGTGGTTTGCATTTGAGAGGGAGATTAACAAAGGGCTTGTTGGGAAGTATGATGTGAAGAGGACTCGTACACCCTGACAAATACACTGTAAACCTGCGATAATCACCGCCGCTTCCAGCTCCCGTGCACTGGAGAACTCCTACACTCCCCAGCACAGGGAAACCACTGGGCGCCCCCGACCCCGCTCCGTTTGAGCCGCTGTGCGGTGCACCCCTGTATTCCTTCTTGCGGGCACAAAACCTCTGCACTGTGCTGCCTGCAATATGCACCTGGGGGAACGTCAGTTATACCTTTGGCAGATTACCACATACTCACAGACAAAACCAGTACGACGGTTAAATTAAGAAGGTAATACCCATACACATAGATGTTTATGTGAGTACATACATTGTGTATATATTCTATTATCTACCACGAATGTATTATTGCAATGAATCAATATTGTGTTAATGATATTAATTTGATCCTATCCATATGATGCTATGCTTTCTTCAGTGATTGCTGCTGCGGGTTTTGTCCTGGCAAAGATTCACAAAGGCTCTTGGTGGCCGCTGGTTGCAAATGCCAGCCACCAGCAGCCGTCCTGCGCAGTGCGGACGGGGTGGCAAGTTTCACAGTGAGCCCCTGCTGGGTCTGGCCACTACTGCTTTAGGATCACAGTTTTCAGCCTTTTTCAGTATGAAGGTCCCTGAAAATCTTCTGCTGGTGCTATGGATCCTTGAGCAGCAAGTTAAACCTACTGACAACAGCCTTTCTTACTCAGTCATATTTCAGAAATCCATTAGAAGTAGTCCATCAGTCCCAGGAGTCTGCAGACCGGGCACTGAACAGTCCTGCTTTAGAAAAAAAAGATTAACTTTTGCAAATTGTCTGTTTTATTACGCTTGTAGAATGGCATTTAGTACGTGGTCACTGGCTCAGAAAGTAATGGATGACTTTTCTCATGTGCTGCTTTGTGATTCCGAGAGATGCGCGTGGTCCAGGTCTGTATCTGAGATGGGACAACCAAGCACCATCTTCTCCACCACTTCTTCCCAACCCACACATCACTCCTTCAGGTGATACACAGTCTTCGGTGAGGCCACCTGCAGAGTGCGGCAGAGGCAAGCAGAGACTCAGATTTCTTTGCAGAGGTGTAGGAGCCAACACAGGTGTGAGGTGGGAGCATCTTATTGCAATTCCTTTTCCTGTGCTCTCCTCTTTGGGTCCTAGGATGCTACTGAATGCAGCTGCCCCACTGCAAGGCCAGCCTCAGTCCTCCTGTTCGTGTTTGGTGTCTTCTGGATCTTAAGCTGCTTCATGCAGGCCATAAGCGTGGACCTGTGCTCACCAAGCTCTGCAGTTCGTCTTCCCCAGGAAATTTCATTTGTTCACACCTGCCCTGAGATGCCACCGCCGTGCCGCAGAGCTGAAGCGCGGCTGTTTTGAGAAAGCTCTCTGCTGCCAGAGGAGATGTGCGATTCCCTGCACACTCAGCTGAGAAAAGCAGATGCACACAAAGACCAAGCCAGGCAAGACAATGTGTCCTGGAAAGGAGCCCACTCCTGTGTGGTCTGGAGAGAAGCCTTCTGCGTCCTGCTGAGCAGCTCCAATGCAAAATAATCCCATCAGCAGCTCCAGCTCCTGTGGGCTCCTGTAGGATTGACGTAAGCAACAGGAAGCATCAGCAAATGTTTTCGCATCTTTAAGGTGTAAGCTGTATCTCACATTTGAAAACAAATCTGACTCTTCTGTTTTATCAGCCTTAAATGTAAGAAGATGCATATTTCAGGAGTTCAGCTCCAAGGTGTGAAACACACTGCTCCCCATTGGCAGCAAGGGAGGGCTGGTTTGTAACCTGTCTCCCTAAAACAATGTTTTGCCCCAGTTTAGTCCAATCACCAAAGATGTAACCCTTGTCTGCCTTGATCAGAACCCCTGAATGCTTCATCCCCCGCCCTCTCTCCTCTGCAGTGGTGTCTGGATTGGAGAAGAAATTTAATTCAATTTCTCCTGCTTTCTGTCTCCTCTGCGTGCAGACTCACAGACCTCCACAAGCAGCAAAGACTGCTCATTCCCAAAGGTTATAAACTGTGGATCTGGAATATAACACGGTGCTAATGCAGAGTGAGAGCAAGGAGTTATTTTCTGAACGGGATTCTTCTTGCACCAAGCAGTGAAGTGATTAATTAAGAATTGCATTAATTTTTCGGTTTTAGGGTAGGGTGGATATGCATTGTACAGGAACTGCTTGAGTTCCAAATGTGTATACCTAATGCCATTCGACTCCTTGCAGCTCTCCATATCATAAATTTAAGAGACAGACTTCATTTCATGCTTGTGAGAATGATCTTGAGATCTTAAAATTAGGAACAGCGAAGACAATAAAAGGCAAGTCAAAAACAGCCCCCAAACAGCCCCCAAAACAGAATAGCTGGGCACTTTGTGTTTCATGCACTCTTTAATTATCATCTGAAATCAGTCTAAGACAAAAAAATCTGTCCTTTCAGAAGAATTTTAGTGTCTTTTTCCAAAGAGCTTCAAATTCTGATGCGGTGCTTACTGAGTTTATTTTAGGCAGGTAAAAGAGAGCTTTAGTGTTTCAGAAATAACACAAAAATTAATTCAGTTACTTTTTTCAACATGGGCTTTCTCAATGCTTATAGTTTAACTTTAGACCCTTATTGAAACTGAACAACAAGGCATCACAGCTTCTCTGATTCCTGTTTCCCTGCTCTCCTGTACTAAGGGTGAAACGAGTTTACCCCCGTAAGCGACAGAAGAGCACGGTTTGGTCCTACAACAGGATCTTCTCTCCAGCTCCTTCAGTGCATCTCATTTGGATTGCATTTAGAGGACTTCACATTCAACCTACGACAAACAGAAGGATGCTGGGAGGGCAATTCCCAGTACCTAAATTAGGTTCAAGGCAGATTTAATTAATATTCCTTTAAATGTCTGTGTCAGGCAGCAAAATTATCTTTTCTTCTTACGAAAAGTCTTTGCTGCATTCAGAAGGAAATGTTATTGCAATGCCAGTTCTCTGCACATAGGACGGCACGATGATAACAGAAAAATGAAAGGCTGCCAGTACCAAATTTTCTGAAACCGAACAGATGCAAAACTTCAGGGGACTGAAATGATTCGCTAGACGCTTACATCTATCATAGGCCAAGGATAGGGTGAAACAACAAGATTTCATCACTGTAGTATGACAAATGTTTTTGTCTGAGGATCCTTTCTCAGGTTCATAGCTGCTATTCAAGGACATGCAGATGGTTCACTTGGAGGCAGACAACAGACTGCTGCGAACAGAAAGTCAGTCCCTGCTGTAATATAGCCTTGCAAATATTTTCAGTGAAAGAGTCAAAATGAAAGCCATGGTTATTTAAAACATAGTTTACTATCAAAAGGAGGAGCATAGATGTTAAGGTATCACAGATTAAAGGATTTTCTGCTTTGCTTAACTGCTTTTGTGTTTGCTTACAGTGGTGAAAAACCAGTACAGCCAGATTTAATGATGAGGAAGGATGAATATTTAGTGGTAGGTCAGAGAGGATCCATCCAGGACATTTGCAGGAAAAGCTGGAGCATGCAGCATGCACCTCTCTGCCTTCCAGCTCTGCAGGGACTGCTGCAGGTGGCAGAGACCAGCCTCCATGCCTCTCTCTGGTACCATGGCCAAGAGGTGGGAACAACACAGAGCATCACTCAGTTGCTAAAACTGTTTAAGATCAGGATTTGCAGAGTGTAATCTGGGAGAGGAGTCTGTAGCGTATCCGTGAAACAACCTGAAGAATAGTGGAAAAAAGAAAATAGTGGATATGAGGTACTATTTGTGAGTTTATGTTATTTCTCTTTGAATGCTGGGTGGATAACCATGTTTATCAACCCTGAAAGATTCACACATCCATACTAGCACAATTACCCACTACCTAGACAGGGGACAGATGCAATACAGCATGACCAGCTCCACATCATAGAGCCTTCACAGGGCTCGCAAAAGTCGCCTCAGCCTGGTAGTTAAGTGCTTCCACTTTTTCCTCACTGCATGTTGTGAAAAATGGATGTCCTTATATCTGCACTTTGCAGATGAAGAATAAAAACAACTGTGTTTAACAGCAGACCTAAAAGTGACTGTGGGGACAGCAGGGCATGGCACTCACGGCTGCGTCACGGACACCTTGTCCAGGGCTGCATGGAGGTGTGATAAAATGCCTGCTGTCCTGGGGCAGGTGGGGTCTCATCACTCCATAAGGTACCTGGAGCTATGCCCGGAGCCTAATTTCACTGTTTACAGACGGGGAATCTGGTCTCAAAGGACCCTCTGCACCCCTGTCAAAAAAATGGCACAGGCATACTCCCGCAGTCTAACTAACTTGTCTGTACTTGTGAAGAGGTCTGCTGTGGAACAGGGCCATGGGTCACCCAGTCTGCAGCTCACAACCTCCAACACCATCTACCCTCTCTTGCTTTTAATAGAAATTGTCACATGGATGCTCACAAACCACATGCGGCGTGTGGGAAAAGTGATGTTGCACAAGGTCCTCAGGGAAGGCGTACAGCTGTACAACGTCTCCTTCAGCCCCGTGCTGGCCAGCGAGAACAGCTGTCTTAAAAATGCTAACTTTGAGCCAGACTGTGGCATAGTTTCAGAAGGGGCGGATAGGCAGAGCCTAGACGAAACAAGCCCTTAGAGCACAGCTAGTTTTGATCCAGACCTGCCTGGCTGAACCACCAGCCCCAGCTTCTGAGAACGATGGGCTGCAATTTGCGGCTCCGCATTTATCCAGAAACCCGGGGATGCTGAACTGCCCGGGTTGAGGAGCTGAGGGTCCGTGCAGCGTAGGCTGGAGCCACAGGTACCTCTGACACAGGCTCAGCTGCACAGCCAGAGCATGAGGTGCCCACGTCTGTGCGGCTCAAGCCGCTTATGTGCCGGGAGGGCTCCTCCGTGAAAACTGTCAGCACACATAGGAAAGGAGTTTGGGACAGGTGAGAACGGCTTTCCTTTTGCCCATCTGCTCCCTGGGCAGAGGCTCCTCCACCTCAGCTGGTCGCTTGCTTGCTGCCCCATGACTTGTTGTTTTGACAAGAGGGTCACTGCAGAGGACAGCCGGGTGGGATACCCCACACACCCCCGGAGCTGCTGCTCTTCTGGGAAGGGGAGAGGCTGAACCATGCTCAAAATATACCTTATTAATCCCTCGGGGGGCTGCTCGGATTACAAATGATGACTAACATGACTTGGATCCTTTACAGTCTTAGAAATATTGTTTTATGAATGAGAATTAAAATTAGATGCTTTGATATTTCTTCTGGATGATGACACATTTTTTTTTTCCATTAATCCTGCCTTTGGTTGTTTATTTTGTAGGTTGAGTGAGTCAGGCAGCTCTGCTGCAGCGTCAGTATTTGCAGGTACTGGAGGTAACTTTCACGTCAGGCAGCTCCACTTCCAACCTTTGGGGTTTTTTTCCCCTCCTCAAATGAAGTGCTGAGGAGGTGTGTAATCAAGTGTTAGCCGCATAATTTACTCTGAGAGATCAGTTCAACTCATTAAAGAATAAAAACTTTTACAGATTTCTGCCTGAAAGGGAAGAAATACCAAATAATTGCCAAGCCCCACCTATATTTCACTCAAACTGGCTACCAAGGTGCACGTCACTCTGGCGTAAGATTTATTCCATTAATTTCCTGGTAAAACCCGGAGGCAGCTTTACCTGTCTCCATCTCACATCTCTTTGAGCAAGCTCCCAGCTATTTCCAGCTGCAATCGCAGCAGTGGTAAGGAGGAGCGTAACACCCCCAAACATTTTCCCGGAGACGGCAGAGGTTGTTTCCCTCCCCTGCAGACACCACCTCGGACCGTCCACATCCATAAACCCTCTGGGTGCCCCCCGAGGTCATTACGCAGCACCTTGGCTGCGACGCAGCCCCAGAGCCATGCTGGGCAGATGCTCGGGAGCTGCTTCTGCCTCCCAGCCCACAGGTACTTCTGCCACCACTGTCTCTACCTGTCCCTTCAGCTCACACCAACCTTCTGCCCTCCTGGCGTATAACCTTGTATATTTACAGAAAGCAAGCACACATCCTCCCAGTGTGCCTTTTCCTAGGCTAAGCATCTAAACTCTCCCAGCCTCTCCTCCTGTTAAGGTGTCCTGATCAAATATCTAATACAAATGCCATTAATTTCCATTAAAATACATGGTCTATAGCATCGACTATGAGAATTCATGGGAAAAATCTCCATAGTACATACAAATCATGTAACAGCGTTAAGGGAAAAGAATGAAGCGATGTCTCCTTGCCATTTCATTCTGAAACAAACACCAAAAACTTTGTCTGCAGACTGGTGGTAACACAATGCCCTGTCTCTTTTTATGGCTGGAAATCTGCTGATCTATTTCATTTTTACAGTGAAAACTCAGCAGAGGTGCCACCTACTCAGCAGGTTCAGAGGTCCAGATCAGATAAATCTACCAACTCAGATGCTTATCAATAACGTGTCCAAATTTAGCAACACCATTTAGATCAAAAAACCAGCAGGAACTCTTGTGAGAACAAGTTCTTCAACAAATTTCCAGCAGCTGCCAGTTCCAGACAAGTTGGGATGCCCATGAAATAAAGCGTATTTTAGCAGCCAAGTGACAGGGCTAGTGTTCAAAACTACTGGGTTAATCTGTTGCAGCCCCACTCGCTCGCTCGCAGTGCGTGGACTTGGGCAAAACCTGCCCTGCCCTCACGTCTTCTCACGTGTTGACTGATGAACATGAAGAAGACGCTGCTGGAGACGCGCAGGTCTGGCAGGGTCAGAACCCCCGGGACAGCCTCATGCCGGGGGGGTGCTGACCGTGGGATGCACAGCCCAGAGCTGCACTGGGCTGCCCACGCACATCACCGGATTCCTGTATCCCCATGGTCATACGTGATTGTTGGAGTGCAGTCTTGGGGGGAACTCCCCCAAAAAATCTATTCAGTCGTTATTCCCAAACAGAGGAGAAAAATGCAGGCGTTACCTCAAGACATTGAATTCTCTGAAATAAGGAAGCTCAGAGAAAAAAAAATAAAGCCCAGGAGCAGCAACCATGCCTACAGGCAGGGATTGCCTGTGGAGCCGGTCTCGGATGGGACCAGGGTACCCTCTGATGGACCAGGGTACCCTCTGATGGACCGGGATACCCTCTGATGGACAGGTCCCATCCTCACCGTTGTCAAAGGGGGGAAATGCACGCGGGGCAAACCCCAAACCTATGCATTAGTTTGCCAGAAACATGCATGCAGACCTGCTCCTTTCAGAGAGTGCCCTGCTGAAAGAGAGGGCACAGACGTTTCTCTTTCACAGGGACGTGAGCCAGCGCCGGTGCCAGTGAGATGAGTAGAGCGGCACGTGCAGGCGTGGGGAGCGTGGGGAAGGACCGAGTGCGTGAAGCAGACAGGAGTGTGCGGCTAGGGCAGCTTCACTCGCCACGGGAGATCCCGAGCTTGCTGTCATTAAGCAGCTTTTTAAGGCAGAATGTCGTTCTTTTTCCCCCATGGGAAAGAGAAGTCTGCAAACAAGAAATAAGCAATACGATCAGAGATCACCTGTTAAAAACCTAGATTTTACTTTAAAAAATCTGCCAAGAAAAGTGGGTAAAATGTGCAGCTGCAGCCTAAGCCGTACTCTGACAGCTTTTGCTCTGCATAACTGCTGGTATTTATAGCGTTGTAGCACATAAAGCTGAGATCAGGAATACATTGTGCTAGAAGGTGTACCTGCCTGTGCGTATATGTGTCTTTGCCTCAAACGGCTCATTAAGTTAATCAGCAGAACAACACCCATATTTCACAGGCAGGCAAAATACAGGAGGTGAAGATGTTTGTTCAGGATCAGGGCAGGAGTCGAGCGTGGAGTGGCGTGCCAATGTGCTGCATCCAAACCGGTGCTTGAGCTACCAGGTCCGCTCTCGTCTCTCCCCCCGTGCATGACCTGGCCCTGTCCCGAGGACAGGAGGACTCTTTCCACGGAGCACCATGTGGGCGGCTGCACCTCTGCAAAAATTCTGTCGGCTGATCGCAGCGGATCGCAGCCTTTAGAAATGCTGCTGATTATAAACACGTACTCAGAAGTACGCAGCGGAGAGAAACACCACCAAATGCCCCTCTCTGCCACTGGAAGCAAAGCATGCACCTTTTCTGGAGCAGAGCTAGAAGCTGATCCAGGTTCCTCTGCAGGACTCTTCCCACCCTTTCCAGTGGCAGTTGGACAGGTCTAAAAGAGAAGCAGGAAGAGAAACATCTCATGTTTAAACTGTTCGAGAAAGAAGGTAGAAACATTTCACAGCTCGTCTGTCTCTTCTTGGGAAATTTCTCAGCTCTGTTCTGTAACATAGAGAAATAAGAAGTTAATGAAAGTTCTTGCCTGGCTTTCAAGCAAACTTGGGATGTCTATCTGAAAAGTCTACGTTTTCCTGCCCCTCAGGTCCTACCGACAACCCAGCCCCAGTTCAGGCCAGCACCAGCTCACAAGCAGATCAGCATCTCATATCTTACGACCCCCTGCTACGTGGTTTCTTGCACCTTCCTCAGAAGCAGCTGACACGAGCTCATAATCTGAGATGGGAGACTGAATTTAACAGATTATTGTTTTACCCGTCCTGGTGGTTCCTCTGCTCCTCTGCAGATGGTTTGTAGACATGTCAAACAAAATTCAGTGTATGCAGTTTGTTGTAAGTGTCCAGCCACACAAGGTAGTTCGTTAAGCGGCAGCACGAGCCCGACCACCGCCACTCCTATCTCCAAGGGTATTTCAGCAACCTCACCGGTGCTCCAGCTGATAAAATACGTGTTGGGTATTACCAGTACAACAGATGCCTGGAGCTGTACTTAATATACCCTTATTAGCATTTGGCTTCAACATCAGCTGCTGCCGTTTGTCATTGAAAAGGCAAGAAAGAAAACACCAGCAGACATATGTGCAGAGGAGATAAAATGAGACAGTGGGCTTGGGCAAGGGGAAGTACGTGTATATATATATGTGTGTGTCTGTGTGTGTGTGTGTCTACTGCTCTCTAAACTAAGGGAGGAAGGAGGAGGAGGAGGAGGAGGAGGAGACATCCTGCAGCTCCTTGTTAGGAGAACAAGATCCTGAAACGCTGCCGCATAGTTATAGGAGTCCTGACCTAGAGACGCCACTCTTCATCCCCTCTCCCTGCCCCCTGGTTATTTTCCAGTTTATCACACCTGGGACGATGCCGAGACAAGGCTGTCACACTGTGCGAGATGTCTTCTGATAAGCACAGAAACGGTTCCTTCATGCTCTTGTTAAACTTGGCTACAGCCCTTGTTCTTCTGCTATCAGGCTGTGCAGACACACAGGAGAAGACGACGGAAGAAATTGGAAAGTGAATGTAAGGATTTTTATTTTAAGCATTGTAACACTTTCAGGACATCAATCTGCATTAGCAGTCTGTTCAGACATTCATCTCAGCTTAAAAAACTGTTGCTATAGACAAGATAGCGTGCCAGCCATACTACTAACACAGATATGATTTCAAAAAACAGATCATAAAATTAATTAAAAAATATTTTGAGCAGAATACTTACCCAAGAACAGCAGGAGCAGTTGGTGGTATCTCTCCTTCCCGAGAAGACTCATTGCCTGTGTTCATATTACTGGACAAAAAGTGCTTCCAAGTTTTTGGGTCCAATTGCAGTCCTTGCCAGACATCAAGTCAATACTCATGCAAGAGTTAGGAGACCACTATTTAAACCCTGGTTTAAGCTCTCTGAGAATGGAAGAAATGGTATTAGCCAAGAGTCGCAGATCATTATTTCCCAGCAACAATGAGAAATGCAACAGTCAGCATAACTGTAGTCGTAAGTAAACAAATGACAAAGCAGACCAGAGGGTGATTTCTGAGCAGTTTGCTCTTGCCAGGCGAATGCTAGTATGCAGCTCAGCCCGTCTTCTTTAGCTTTATTTTTCATCTGTGTATTTTCCCCCATTTAGCAAGCACATTCTGTTTTCTGTGAGTGTTGCTGCTGCCTACAGATGTACCACCAGCTAGACAGTCCTTGCTCTCCTGATGGCTCTTTTGCACAGTATGCCAAGAAAAATAACCAAGGAAAGCCCAGAAGTAAACATGAGGGTGCACGGACGCGTTTCTTCAAGAAGTGCTGCTTTAGGCATCACTTTTAGTCAGTGATGCTTTCGGGGAGCCACAGCAATAGCAGTATGTCGCCGGCAGCTCAGACGTAGGGCTGCTATTACAACAGCCAGTATCTGCCTATTCCTCTCGTCTCCTGAGTGGTGGCTTTGTAGGAGGGAGGTGGAGGTCAGTGCTACATGGTCGAACATGCTCACTCGAGGCTGCAGATGGCCCTCCAGAAGCAGCAAGATGCATGGGACATGGCTCCTTGAAGGCTCTCCTGCACCAGGCACCCCAAAAGTAGGACGGTTCAGATGTGCCGTGCAAGCCCCACGCTTTCCAGAAGGCTCCTGCAGCCGCAGCACCGTCGGTGATGCTGAACCCAGGGCAACCAGGACCCCCCCGCAGACGTTTCGTGCTCGCACATCTGCACCTTGTGCCTCGCTCCTTCTGAGCGGCTGTAAAACCGCAGAGCTGTTTGATTGCCTTGTGTGTCATTTCCAGCTCACCAGGATTTCACGGCTGTCAAGCAGACCATGAAGCGTGGCGCCAAGAAGTTTGAAACGTTTGTTTTTTCTTTACGCTTCGATGACCACTCTTGCAGAAGTGGCAGCCGTATGCAAATATTAACTTGCCAGAAACAAGTGAGAAAAGATGAACCTTGTGCCAAACGCTATGTTGGTTTTTGTTCTGCTGCGCGTCCAGCTAAAACCACACTCGTGAGGATACCGAAGAGACTCTTTTTGGCTAGCTCTTGTTAAAGCTGTGCATTTCGGCTAAATCTTCCCTGGTACCTGTTCTTTATGCATTTGTGATGTTTTATGGCATTTGGGGCAGGCGATCTCCTGGCTCTGCATCAGAGGGCACTGCAGCTTCCCACCCTGCCCAAAGCTGTATGATATTCAACCACACAGCAGTATTTTGCAGTAGCAATGCCTCCTAGCAAGCACCCTAAAGTAGGTACTTCTAGAAAATGCTGCTACACTACACAAAGGTGATCGGCTGTGCTTGTATCCCTTTGTATAAAGATGCCAGAGATTTTATAATTTACTAGACAGAGAAAACTACCTACAAGACAAAGGTGGGGCCATTCCCCCAGCTCCAGGCTTTATCAGAATCAGCTATTAACAGCCCGAAATTTGGTGAGATTTAGACGTCAGCTATATTTTGACATATGCTAACTAGAGAACCTGTCTTTGAAATGATGATCACTGCTATCTCCTTGCAAGCCTTTAGGCTTATAAGTAGGTTCATTTTTAAGTGAATTAAAAAAAAAAAAATTGAAAAATAACTAAGTTGAGGAAAACAGCCAAATCAGCCAATCTTTGGGACATCTTCAAAGGCAGAAGGGAGCTGTAGGGAAATACCTGCTCCTGAGCAGAAGCCAAGAAGCAAAGGCTGTGAAGTTCAGAAAAGCCATCACCTATGTCAGGGAGGCCACGTCCTCCCCTGGCCCCACACATGGCTGCCTGCTCCAGCGTTCCCTTCAGAGCATCCACGAGCACATCCCCTGTGTGGTAATGGAGGCGTATCTCTCTTCTGGGACTTCGCTGGACGGGACGTAGAGGTGGTCTGTCCTCCACCTTCTCCAGAAGCTCCAGAGCACCCAGGACATGCAGTTACTTTGCGGGGCAAGACAACGTTTTTGGACTCAAGATGCACATTACTTCATGGTCTGAGCACAAAAGCAGGACCCGGCTCCTTGCACTGCGGCTTTCTGGAGGACACGTTTACTGATCACATGGCTTTAAACCAGACGCAGCGTTTCTCAGGAAGTCAGGAATAAGGGCTTTCCTACTGAAACTTCAATGAAAGGACATTTGGATGCACACAGCTTCTCTCTGGCAGCAGGCAAACAATTTTTAAATGGGGGAAATGTCAAGAGCCGTGAAGTAAAGCATTCGCTTAAAAAAAGAGTGGCAAATTACCACAGACTTTGGACTGTTCTCAGTAATGTTTTGCAGAGTCTGTGCCCATATTATAAGCAGGCTACCACCCTCAAAAATTTAAGCTGACATGAGAAAGAAATGCCAGAGAAAGTGCTGGTACTTGTTGACTGCTCTTACTGAATTTGACAGGTTGGCAGAGTAAGGGGTTTAATCTGGGGGACGTTTCTTTGCTGGAGCCATGTGCTGCCCTGAGCAAGGACCGACCGAGGCGATGCACGTGCCGTAATTAAGTTCAGAATAATTTAACACTCAAAAGCGTTATTGTTTGGAGGCTAGGTATTTACATCAGTAACCTCTAGAAGCAAGTGAGCTTTTGTGGAGTGCTAATAATTTTTCTGCAGTCTTGTTTATTCTGCTCTGTGGAAGTCAGCCCAAAGCAGAGTTTTACTTTGGTGGCGCTAAATCACACAATCTGCCAGTTCGGGCTTTGGCAAGTGTTCATGGCCAGTTGCAAAATATTAAAACACACGCCATCCTCTCTGCCACATTTTCTGTATGCCTGGACTTTCCATCTTAATGGCATTTTTATGGGAATTTTTTTAGCTTCTTTTTTTTTTTTTTTTTTAATAGTCCAGAGATGAAAAGTGGCTGAGAGAGATAGGGGATAAACAAGATACAGGAATCTTACAGAAAAAAATGCACAGCATGGCACAGAGTTACTGTGGAGCTGAGCGACATTTTTGGAGAAAATCCTAAGCCAACAGCTGAATTTCTGGAAGACAACAGAGAATAGACATACCACTCAGCTGCTCTCCTCTTAATTCTCATGCTCAGTTAAAGGAAAGTGAAGGACACGAAAGTGCACGCGAGAGTAGCCAGCAAGAACCCACCATCCTTTTGCTGCATTCACATTTTCAGAAAGAAACCGCTGTCCTAGCAAATATTGCATTTCTTCCCTCTCCCAGGTGCAGGGGAACAGAGAATAAAATAGGTATTTCTTTTTTAACCACAGCAACTAGCAGGAAAAGGAAGGTGTAAAACAGGTATCCCTCATGGTAGCTAGTAGAGCAGTTCAGTGTAAGAGGGAGGACTTGGTGGACGGTCTTGCGTTTAACAGACAGAAAAGTGACAGCCCTGATGGGAACCGAGCGGAGAGACGGGAGCTGGTTGCCAGCACCGCGTTATCCCACCTGCATTCCAGCAGCCCTGCTGCACAAAAGCCTTTCTAGCTCCAGGATTACAGATAATTAAAGGAACGGAATCAAGCCCTCCACGCTCTGCCTTGCGTCTGGGGTTTAGCTGGCATGAAAGTGCAGCTGGCGCTCCCACTACGGCATATTTGCAAAGGAAAACATTGGAGGTTGTAAGTAGTGTTTCAAGATAAGAACATGTCATTATCACCAGGTTAGCCCTATTGTGAACGGCAGTCCAGGAGAAACTGATGGAGCGTAAGGAAAGAACTAATTAAACAGCAGGAGGAGACATTGCTGCTGCCAGAAAAGCTGTCCAAACAATTGCATGATTATTTCTGAAATGTGTGCATCAGAAAAGGTTCAAAGCCGTGTGTGAACAGGTAATCCTGACAGAGGACGCCCTGTCCTCCCTCCAAAACTGTTTAACCAGTTTTTATTAGTTCTGCCTTAGCTTTTTCTTCCTTTTTCTTCCTTCTTCAGCTTTTTCTTCCTTCTTAAGGGACAGATGTATTGCAACAGAATCCACTAGTTTGGCAGAAACAGAGAACATGAGCTGTTGTTTTCTGGTTTAATGCATCTTGACTTTCTGTGGAAGTCCACAAGCAAATTTGAAGTGCACTTCTTTCTAAGATGTCTTAAAAGTAAAACTTTTGGAAATAAAATAAATTATGTAACAATAAAATATAAGAATACATGAAGGGCAAGTTGTTATGAAGCTGTCATACTGCAGTGGGAATGGAAAGCTGCAGACAAACTGCAGCAGGCCCTGCAATTCCTTCGGCCTGCAGTTTGCAAAATATTACAGCACTCTGCAAAGCATTACAGCAGTACAGAGCTCCACATCCGTGGGCTCTCTGCAAAAGGAGGTAAGCAAAGGAAGAATGACCATTTCCGAGTCCATTTTACAACAGTTTCACCCTCAAACAATTTTAAGATGATTTCCATGAGAATCTTCACAAAAGACGAAGAGCTGGAAGCAGACCTGTAACCCCAGAAGGGCTCCTAAGTCACTCAGGGATGGAGAAGGCTTTTCGAGACATGCTTCCAGACAAACTGCGTAACTGAGCATGAAATCCCAGGCTAAAAATGGGAATCAAAAATGCAGGGGCAGACTCACAATCCACCTCAGCAAATACTGCTGCTTTATAAAAAATAAGGTGTCCTCTCATGTCGGGATGCTTGCCTCCCTTGTCTTACACCCTGCCGACCCAGCCTATTTCCAGGGTGTTAAAACTAGCCCTCAAGTTTATATTTGAGGGGTTTTTTTCTTATTTCACTATCAGCAGTTTTCCAATGTCAAAACGCAGTTTGGGGGATGCTAACACCATTTCTATACAGCTCACCAAAAAGTTGGAGAACGGGGCTTATGGAACACGTTTATTGTCAGTGCCTTGACACACGGCGTCACGGGGGTTATGGCAGCACCCGCCACAAAAAGGATTTGCATCTCTGAGTGCTGCTGTAATGAAAGGACACCTAATCCTTGTCGGGCAAAGGATCTCTTGCAGCAAGAAAGCAAGCTTTGCAGTTATGAATATACAGTGTACACACTTCGCTTCTTGTTGCCAGTGACTGAGAGCTCCTGGAAGAGACAGGTAATTTTCTGAGCACAATTTAACTCCCTGCAGCTACACATTTTCCTTTGGATCCTTCCTCTTGCTTCAGCTGCCCACCGGCTAACAAGCGGCGAAACCCCATCTGTAAATCTGCTGCATGCATGTGTGACACTAACAGCTCACAGGCGTTTTTCACATAGTAAGAGTGCCTCATGCAGCTCAATGTCCAAAACAAATAAATCTGAAATGTACAGTCATACAGGTTCAGCCACCAAAAAAAAAAAAAAAAAAAGAAGAAAAATAAGAAACATTTGAAATATGATGAATGCAGCGGAAAATTTTAAAGACTTTTTTTAGGGGAAAGCATAATCTTACTAATCCTATGTCACCCACATTAAAGCCAGCCAGCATCGGGGTTGTGCCTTGCACGGCCTGTGGCCAGCGGTGCTTTTGGGAAGGGGCAGATAAGGCTTCTGCTGGGCCATGCATGGTGGCTGCAGCATGCACTGTGCTGGGGGTGAGGACTGGAGTCCTCTGTGCCCCCACACCAAAACGTCAAAGAAAAAAGTTAACAGCCTTGAAATTTTGGGGTTTTGGGGGATGATTAGTGGGAAACAAGGACAGAGGCTTTGTTGCGGAGCGGTACCCATCCGTTCGGCAGCAGCTGAGGAACAGGGGCCGGTGTTTGCATGGACCCTTCACATGACGAGCCGGTCACGGCTCCGCCAGGCTGGTATCTGCCGTCAGACGGTGCAAGGGAGACCAGCCGGGCACGCGTGATAACTGCTTATCTCGGACAGAGCCATTACGGCACAAAACCCTGGGCTTGGCGAGGAATCTCCGTCAGAGACCTCTCAGGCAGGCGGTCCTTTGGGGAGGTGTGAGAGGGAGACTGGACAATGTCAGAGCTTCTCCTGGTGCTCTGTAGACAGCTAGAAAGGATTTGTGATTTATTAAAAGTACGGTTTTTTGAATCTTGCATTGCACATGTAAAAAGACTCAACCACATAGCTGGGCTCGTGTAGTAGCAAGCCTGTACAGCTGTGTGCTCCTCCCACTGTCTTTCACTCATTTTTCCTCCCATTTCTCCCTGCTGTACTTCATTTTCAGTGATGCCCCAGCTCCCCCTCTGCCTTCCACTCAGGGCCAGCCCAGGAACAAGCCGCAGGTGCAAGGCCACAAATATAAAACCCTGCCAGGAAAAAAAATCTCTTCTGCTTCTGCAACAAAGGTAGTGCAGTGGGACTGCATTCCTCTGCAGGTCTTTTGAATCCACTCTAGTAAAGGCTAGTACATACTCAATTTTTAACAGCTGCGGTTTCATTTCCTTAAATAAGAGAAGCTTTTGCATACCCTGCTTTTTAGTTATTTTCTTAGGAAAATCATTGTTACCAGCTTCTATCCTGCCTGAGAGTGTTTGTTATTGATAGCTCTAGCAGGCATTGCATATTCCCGGCATCCTTTGGAAGCCCCACAATTCTTCAGACCTTCAGCTTCCTTTTTCACCTATTTTTAAACTGGCTGGCTTACAGTCAGGGGAAGAACTCAGCAGGAGTTTTAATAAACATTTATCAGCATAAAATACCTTCCCACCTGTCTGCATGCTGTTGGTGGGGTGTGCATGCCACTGTTGGTAGCTTGGACACACCATGGAAGATCTGGTTCTCCCATTTTGTGCTTTCTGGGGATACTTCGGTCAGGACAAAGCAAGAGTGAAGTTTGACATTTCTCTTATGGAGCTGCCACGTCCTTATTCAGCTATTTGTATGGTCACGCAATTAGCCCATTGGGGCTAAAAATAACTGTTTTTACCAGTGAACAGGGTTGATTACTTGACCTTTTCCAACCCGCAGCCCATAAAAAACTGTACCAGCAAAACTGAACCATTGACATGTGGCAGGAACAACGAAAAGGAGAAAAATGAAGGAGGAGAGACTCTTCAATCCCATTTCACTGCAGAATGCAATGTTCATCCACATATGGGCTGAACACAAAGCACAGCCATTTTGATGTGGTCGTATTCGCCCTCCTTTGGACAGCTATGAATGATGTTACAGCTTCCTTGTGTGCATCGCATTTCGCACGGCAGTGGAGGGCCAGATCTGTAATGTACTGTTTTCTAGCAAGCGTGGATCCGTGACTGAAGAGGGTCCCAGCACCACAATCACTGGGATGGAGAGCAGAGCACAGGTTATCCTCAGGCGAACTGGGGTGGATGCTCTGGACCAAAGCTGCACTGCTGCGGCTTCCCCTGCAGATGCTCTTGCATGGCAGTGCATGGTAGCACACTCCCTACCTGAAAGAGCGATAAACTACCCCATAAATAACGACAGGTAGGAGAATGCCATAGGCAATATTTGCAGCAGCTTGTTTGCTAGACCCCAAGACGCTAACTTTTGTAATAGTAACCCACCCATGTGCCAGTATCCTCGCTCAGCAGCAGGCAGCACAGCCTACGGACATCTCTGCACATGAAAGCTGTCTCAGGATACAGCAGTGTATGGAAATAAAGTAGAATAGCTGCATCAAATTGATGCCCCAGTTCCCTCCTGGTCCCTGCAAAATGGCTACTGGTGCTGCTCACTGAAAAATGCATTAAGACAATTTCAGGCAGGGCATTTTTTTCCCAAATTAGGAATCTAAACCCTTAATTTTTCTGAATTGCTATGCGAAATTCTTTTTCTGTGTGTGAAATAACCTAAGGTTCAGGAGGTGTCATGGTTTCCAAACTGGTGAGCATATTGCAGGTGGATGGGATCCGCCTGCTAGCTGTCCAGGAATATGGGAGGAAAGGGAAAATGGGAACTGATCTGGCCCCATAAAGCTGTATTCTTCCCTGATTTTGCACCAGCTGATTGAACAAGGCAGTGAAAAGGTTAATTCACCGCTGAGAGTTGAGGCAGACATAAGCCATAAACATGTGGATGCAACAGTGGTTAGACTTGAAATTCAAGAGGGTTTTCGTTTTGTCTGTCTGTGACCACAGCTCTCATCTCAACTTTATTTAAGCAGATTGCTAAACAAACACCCTCTGCCTTTTAGCTACCTAAAATCAACAGCTTAATTGCTGTTCAGCCATATCTGCCAATTCCACGGAGAAGCAGTGCAAAGTTTTGTTCACAAGTACTGTTTACATCTCTTCCAAGCAGAAAGTAGAAAAGACATTTTTAATATCTAGACTGTGTGATGATTAAGAGAAATTAGTCATCAAGAAGTCAGTGTTTAAACACAAGCCTCACAATGACATAATCACAGATAAGAAACCTGCCATTATAGAAAGACAGCATTTTTAGCATAGCTTTTCCCTGCTAAGAACATCACGTCCTGTGCTGCTGCACTTTCAATTTAAGAGGTGATGGGAATAGAGCTCGCGGCAATTATTTTGTGGATATCTGGGGAACAGATTGTTAAATTTCTTGGATTCTTGGGCTAAAGAGTGGCTCTTTCTACAACTCCCAATAGCGACTGCTCAAGACATGGCCCACATTGGCGCAGATCCGTTAATAGATCCAAACAGCCCGAAAACAAAAACTGAAGTAAGGTGTGAGTAAATGCCAACAATAACTAACGAGACTCCTGTGGTCAGTTAATCTTTTTTCATGTAGGGTCTCACGTTCACCAGAAAAAAATACCTCCCTTAGGAGCAGGAAATTAATGCACTTTTGATTGTGAACGTGTCTCAGAGGAGAAATGGACAAGTTATTTCATCACTACTTAGTTGATCTTGTCTAAACTCTACCTGTGGAAGTTTATTCACAGCCTGTTAATCAGTGAAGTCCGTGACTGCTATCTGCCACTGTGACTTCAACCAGGGATTTAACTTGGTCTGAGTCACGGCTCACTAAAAACACTGGTGCACACCAGCACGGGGATATGCATAGGGATGCGTGCAGGGATGCACTGTGCTCCGCCAGTGATGCTGTCGATGTGGGCACTTCCAGGGAAGCCGTGGGGCACGTAACTTTCCTCCACCTCTCCAGCCAGACTCCCTCGTCTCTCTGTCTCTCTGTTTTTTTGGGTTTCTTTTTTTGCTGTCTCTGAAGTCTGGCACTGAATTGCATGTTTGCAGTTGCAGCTGACAACAGCAATCAACCAGCCCTTCGCAAGCCCTCAAGGCTGTACTTTCTTGCCATAGCCTCATGCTCTTCATCCTGTGATCAGACATGGTCAGCCTGGCCAAAGGCGGATAACAAAACCCAGCCGGCATCCCGGCCCCAGCCCGGCGGAGCACGAAGCCCGTCTCCCTGCCGAGCAGAGGCAGGCACGGGCTCAGAGCTGCCGCAAACCAGCAGAGCAGGTCTCGTGCCGCAGGGTCTGGCTGCAGCCGAAGGCACTGGGAGCACGACAGTGGAAAACTGATGCTGCACGGTCAGTATTTTGTTGTGTGCCTGTCCCTCTGCCAGTATTAACCATAATCATTTAAGCTTAGGATAAAGGGTTTTGACTTCTACACTGAAGAAAAACTGTGGCTCGCTACTCTAACCAAAATTTACTAATTTTACAAGTCTCAGTAGTTTAGCCATGGTCAACGGAGACATTTTCAATCACTCAGAGGGGGTAAATGGTCATAAAAATCTCCAAGTTAAAACATATTTTGAAGGATGGTTTAAAATGCATAAATATACTGCAGGCTGCCTAGTTAACGTATAAGCAATTTCTTTGCCTCCCAAGCTTTCTATTTGTGAGCCTATATATAACATGTAGCCTCCAAGTACATCTCCTTGGTTTCACAGCTCGGTACTGCCTGCCAGGTAGTAAAAACACCGCAAAAGCATCATGGCCACAATTCCCATTTACTCCTGCAAAGCATATTCATCTTATCACAACAGTGTCTGATTTCTACCACGTATCTACTTGTGTCCTTGTGTCACAAAATACAATTCTGAGACGCTATGGAGGCGGCACTGAAAAGCAAAACGTGGCATTCCATAAATCGTTTCTGGAGGACTTGAGATAAATCACTTCACATTGACTGGGACAGCTTTGGGAGTTATCTTGAACCAACCAGCCAAAAATCAGCACCAGAAAATCAGAAGTACTATTAGTAGACTCACAGGGGCCTCAGTAATAAGCCTTTGGCTTTAGAAACAACTACTGACTGACCGTAATTCTCCATAACCAAACCAATTGATTGCAAAGATTCGTCCCTAGTCACAACTAAAATTACCTTTTATTTTTTGCTCAGTCTTTGCTAATAATGCTCAGTCAGTAACTACGCTCCCGTTGGGGAACATCTTCGTGGTGTCAGCCAGTTTGATGCAGATCAGAGAGAGACAAGGAGCAGCTTAAGGCTGGAATTTGCAAAGAGCCCTCGGCAAGCGCGTGGAACAACTCATGCACATGGCACTTGTACAAAAACAATTACTTAGGACAACAGGATGATTTTTTTAAAATTGCAACACTTATATTAGTACAACAACTTGTTTGGCATGGACAAATACTTGTATTCAAAGCAGTGTATATCTGTACTTGGGGGAAAAGGCACCAGCACAGGGAAAAAGTACACTTCCCACTTACAAAAAACAATTCAATATTTAAAATCAGAGAATAATTTAGGTTGGAAGGGACCCTTGGAGGTCGTGTGGTCCAACCTACTGCTCCCGAGCAGGCCCAGCTAAATCAGGGACCTTGTCCAGGCAAGGACAGTTCACGCTACACTGACAAAATCCAGCATGTTCTCCCAAACTTCCAAGAACAGCCAACATGGCCCCGTGTTCACTGCCCAGAGGTGTCCGTAGAGCTCGCTGACGCTACCACAGCTGGCTGTGAACGCGGGGTTCATCGGCAAGATACGCCGTTAAACCCAATGGCTGAGGCTGTTACTGCCCCACTGCCAAAGCCCCTTGGGCAACCCAACCCAAAACACACATGAGCTCCTCAGAGAGACTTTTTTTTTTTTTTCCTTTAGCCAAGGTATGTTTCACAACTTTTACAAAATGTAGTGACCAAAGCCAAACATAAACGTTAACATGGGTGTTGGTTTTAGTGGAGCACGTATGGCTTAAACCAGGGACTCTGGACTCCACTCCTGCAGTTATTGGAGCTACTTTAGGAAACCGTAAGAGCAATAAGAATACAACATGCTGCATGAACAGCTGAGCCCCACTTTATTTTTTAATATCTGAGGTCACTAGAAAAGCCATTTCTGCATGTTTACAGTTCAAGTTGACCCAAAAGAAGACATAAATGGGTTTTTCACTTTCTCACTGTTTCCAGATGAAATTTATCACAGCTAATTTAGAGCCATTTGTTCTTTTGCCAACAATGCCCATTAGCTTGAACAGCTCTTTTTCCTCCTGGACATCAAAACTGATGAATTTATAGGGCATGACCCCCTCGCCCTGTGCTCAGCTAAGCAAGTGATTTCATTCACAAGGCTGCCTCTCTGCTTCACAGAAGTTACCATTCCGCATGGAACCTTTCCATGCATCTATCCTGATGTGACATTTTTATCCTTTTATCGTGGGCAACCAGGTTTGTTCAGGGCATTTTCCTGTACCTGTTGCTCCAGTCTTGAAACCCATTCATTTCACTTACATAGTAATGCTCTCCAAAAGACTGTAATCTTTGAGTTTAACTTCCAGCTTCGATACGGAGATCTTAATGCACTTTCTGGGTATGTATGAGGCTGCAAACCTTACCATTCTTCAATTATTTATATATATTCTTGCAAAATAGACAGACAAGGCTTGAGGGTCTAGCCTAAGAACTTAAACAAAGGAGCTAAATTCACAAATATTTTCGTATCTTCTCAGCAAAACAGAAAAGTATGGGTTTTAGCTGTTTCTCTTCTTTTCCTTTCCTTATCACCTTCACATTTACTGAATCTGCATGGCCAGTGGGAACCGAACAGACTGGAGAGCGTCTGACCCTGCTGCAGTCGAGGTGCATTTTGTTACTGATACCAGCAGACACCACTGGAGACATCACTGCGACACAACCGTATCACTCGGGTTTTCCTGCAGCACTACAAGGCTCCTCCATCCTTTTTATTATCTCACTTCTTTCTGCAACAAACAATGTTTTGTACATAGCTCACTGAGGAGGAAGGCTTTGCATGGTTAAAAG
Source organism: Aptenodytes patagonicus (assembly GCF_965638725.1). NCBI lineage: Eukaryota > Metazoa > Chordata > Aves > Sphenisciformes > Spheniscidae > Aptenodytes > Aptenodytes patagonicus. The sequence continues at coordinate 88,665,358 of NC_134982.1, read as the reverse complement.
CATAGTTGAATACTGTAAGTCTAGAAACAGGTCCAGACAGAAATCTCATATCTGACTGTTCCCAAACTTAGAATCATCTCAGGTTCAGACAACATTTTTCAAGGCTCTTTAAATTACCACAGAGAGCTGGGCAATATTCCTAGAAATTGTTTTTTCAAATGTAGGGTGAGATGATTATTATAGGCATTATAAAAAGTATACCATAAAAGAACACTGTTACTGAACACAGAGGTCAGTGTTCATCATGCTGACCAACATTCAGAAAAACTAAACGAAATCAGTTAACAGAGCAGGCATTGCTACAGCTCAAATCCTGACCTTAGGACATGCTTATTCAGGTCTGATTTCTTCAGCAGTATTTGTATGAATGGATCTGAAGCAAAAGAATTGTTTGAAAAGTAGGATGCTTTTCAGTGAACAGCTTTCCTTTGTGGTGGAAACCAAGATATTTCAATTTAAAACCAAAGGGATTGATTTTGAAATGGTGCCATCATGAGTCACCAGAAGTACAGTCTCATGTCTCTTGATCCTGCTCTCTCCGGGCCAGACTCCCTCATGCCTCTACCTCACCCGTAACGGGCTGCGACCTCACTGCAAGAAATTTGGAAGTCCTCGGTTTGGTACATCAGGGCAGCTGGCTCCACTGAAACGTGGAGACATGACGTATCTAGTTGCATTTGCCAAATCAAAATATTTTGAGTGCTGTGTAGTCAGTGCTTTTTTCTAAACTTTGTCAAAAAATCAGTATTTCCCCTGGAGAAAACTGTTTTGATGGAAAACTTTCAAACAGACCTCCTCTAAGAATAAAATTTCTCTTAAGACATCTAATTCTAGCTTCCAACTAAAAAACTAACGCCCCAGCTGAAGAAAATAGTTTTCACCACCAAAAAACCCTGTGGACGAGTATTAGCTTAGCCCTAACAGGTTCAGAGAGACCTTCCTCCTTCCCACCGAGGAAATGCAAAACTGCTGAAGATGGCAATCCACAGGCACACAGAGTAATCCTGACCCTATCTTAGTGGATATTGTGCAAACAAATGTCAAGGACAAACACATCTCCCAAGCAGGAATAATGTTGGTGAAGGAACACAACTCCCAAGCACTAGGAAGTGGTGGCTTCCAAGACTTTCAGCTTTTGTGGTTATGATTTTTCTCCTCTAGTACATGTTCAAGCTGCTTGAGGGTCCTTCCCCTTCCTCATAAGTAGAAACATTACTTGAAAACAGATTTTTAATTATTTTTTAATTTTTATTTTTATTAGGCTTTTCTAGTGGTGCACTTGTATGAGCCCAAGATCAGCTTGGTCCACAGAAGGTCCACAAGGAACCACATTCTCATCCTTCCATCACCTTCACTCCCAGAGGAAGATGGACAGGTCAAAGCATCAGCTTCAAGGCTTTCACCAGCATTACACTTTGTAGTAATACACTTCAGGCTCTAAAATTGCACAGAGAGATGCAAACCAGTTTTCCAATTCCCTAGTAAGTCAGCTAGGCCTGACAGTAAAACACTAAGGAATAAAACAGAGGGGCAGGGGAGAGCAAGAAGTTTTTCAGAAAGCTGGAAAAAAGCATCAGAGCATCCTGGCTGACAGATGTTTGGGTTTATTAGACCATAAAAATATGCAACATATGACAGAGCAATTAATTAAATAGTGTGTTCAAGCTTGACTTAACTCTCCACACCTGTACTAGGTGCCCTTCTTCCAGGAAACCAGCCTCAGCTGAGTCCTTAATAAAGTCTTGTATTAAAATTAATCCAGCTGTGTCATATTAAGAACCAAGCAGTACTGTAAAAGAATAGTCAAATACCTAATAATCCCAATTTGTACACAGTATATAACTTAGCTGTAACAGAAGTACAACACAGCTAAGAGTATAACCCGGCTGGATGTGACGACTCAGCTTGTCCAGATCATTTTTCCCCATGTGGACTGTACAACCGAGGCACGTGAAAATGCTTAAATGGACAGATAGGAGTTTCTGTTCTAAAAAACCTTCCTAATTCCTGCTGAAGTCTTGCTACCTTACACATAAGCCTGTTTTTCTACCTAGCCGGCTGCAAGGCTCGGCACAGCCTGCTTGCATAGGAAGGACACACAGCTCTTGGATACCCCCTGCCAGACTTCATGGTGGGAAAGTTCTGCCGTAAGTAACGGCACTCTAAGTCAAAGATGCCTGGGCTTCTGATGCAGTGAAGACAGGTGAGCATCTGCCTCATTTTTGAGTAAGGAATTTGAGTAAGGCAGCAGACACCTCATGCATTAAAAAAATTACATGTTTTGGACCCCACTTTGCCTGTTAAACCTTAGAAATAAAAAGCTGGCTGACAGGGCTGAGTGTGCAAGCACAAACTACCTCCAAGGCTGTGGTGGTCACTTACTTTTTCAGGTGTATAAGCTGAGACCAAAAGATGTGCTTACCGTAGCCTGGACTCTAAGCATGCTTGATAATCAGTAAGAAAATGCAACCATATAAAGCAATATTTCAGTTTTACAGTGCGGAAGGGCTAGCTGGGAAGGAAAAAAAAAAAATCTTCAAAAGATGATCAGCTTTTTCGTCATGTTTAGAAACACTGCTCACTGACTGTATACATGCCAGTCATCTCAGAAACAACAGGACAGGGTTGAACCTGGAGAATGTCCCCAAAGACGGTTCATAAAAGTTGATTAGTTCAGAGGGAGACCTTCAGCTGCTGTTTTGAACTCACTCTTTTCTTTCTGGCACATATTAAACCCCAGTTCCTAATGAATTATTTGGAGAAAAATGAGAGAGAAAGATGAGGAGAAAAAGATGATAATAATTAATAATAATAATAACAACAACAACAGTAATAATTTTTTCTTTGAAGACCCCATGCTCTCTGCAGTGGGGGTGTGGAAGCCCCCCCAGGCAGGTCTCTGACAGTCCTCTCCCCTCGACCCCCAGGTCCTTCAGCAATGACAGGCAGGACGACCACCAGCAATCTTTCTTCAGAGATTGTAGATGAAAAATAAGCCTACAAGAAGTCCTTCAAAAATGTATGCAACACTGAAAAGAGGAGCATAAAGCCCGGTATTTTTAACCCTTTCACTCACAAGTGGCCTTAGGAAGACAAAGTTCTAATTTGCATAGCAGCAAAACGCCTGCAAAAGGGATTTTTGGCAGACTGGCCTTCCAGATCTGCTCTTTGCTGGGGGAGAGCTGCACAGTTCAACGTGCTGGCACAGGCAACGGAGCACATCGCCATGAGCCATCCCAGGTCTCCCAAAGGAAAAGGTGGTGATGCTGGTGACCCTCCCAGAGTGGCAACTTCCAGCCCTGAGATAACGAGGCTTTACCACTCTCTCTCGTATCCCCTGGGGCTAAGGACTCCTCAGTGTGCTTTTAAGCAGAGCCATTCTCAGTCCTGCCGCAACATCATGAAGGTACCAGGGTTAGGGTTGCTGCCCATCCCAGGACGCCCTGTACGACGCTCGCAAACCCTGCATCTCTCATTTCACGTACAGAGCATTTTACCGTCCCGACTACCGTTGTCTCCTCTGCGATGATGCCCACAGCTGCCTCCGTTGTCCAAAACTGCAGCTCCCCTGGCAAAGGAGTTGGAAGAGGCTGCGTGGAGCAGGGCAATGGCGAGGGGCTGCCAGTGACCACAGCAGGAGACCCAATCTCACCGCCTGCCTGGTCTGCAGCCCAGGAAGAAGCAGAGCCAGAAGATGTTATGGGAAAAGCTTCACCTCCTCGCCATCCCCCAAAGATGGTACTGTATCGGTGGGAGGGTGGTGAGCTTTTACTTTAACCTCAGCCCCTCTCTCCAGTTGATGCAGGCAGTCTTACTTCCACAGAAGATGACACCAGGATAAGTAGACAGGTTCAAATGCAAATCTTGGCAATACAGGACAAACCTTTCCGCACAGCCAGCAATTTATGCCCCATTCCCATTTTCAAGCTTTTCTTCACAATGGCTGACAACACACACTTGTGTTATCAAAAATGTTGTGATAACATTTGTTGTTTGTTAGGTTTTTGTATTCATGAGACTGTAATCTCACAGGATGCCCACGAGGCTCTGGACCCATAGGTGCTACTCCCGGTGGCTGTCCTTCTCCCACCATGGTCACACATAAAATAAATAAGCAAGCTTTCAAAAAAATTCAGCACGAGTGTTTACATTTGGGTTCTGCTAAGAAGCAAAAACTACACAAAACATTAACAAACATTTTAAGTTAAAGCCTTCTAGATTAAGCCATGGAGCCGTCTCACTTTGTCCGGCTCTCCCCTCCCGCTCTGGCTGGATGGTGAGAGGGGACAGGCTCTCCCAGCTTCACTCTTACAGTCCACGTTTCTGTGTTTCATTCCTCTTCCCAACATCTGCGTGTCCCTGCTCCTGCTGTGGGGATGAGTCACCTGCAGCTACCGAAGCCATGTAAATTACAGCCTATCTTAAAATCAATTAACACATTTGTCGGAAAACTACAGCAGCTCAGCTGCTGCTCTCTGCTGCTGCTAAACCAACCCTCCAGCAACCGAGCGGGAGCCACTTAGGTTATCTTAAAGGAAGGTGCCCCCACCCGTGAATCAGAGTCCTGAGAGTGTCAGGGAACAAAAGACTGAAAAAAGTATTTGTATTTTTCAGTATAAAGCAAAAAGAAAAATAATATGCCTTTATTTGGTTTCTTGTCTGAATACAGGGAATTATGAAGGTAGAAACACCACGGCACAGCGATCCATGTAAGCTGCCACAAGACAAATAACAGCGAAGCAACAACTGGATGAATTAAATACAGACCAAAAGAATGACCTTTCAATTAGCCAAATGAGAATGTGCCAAGTCAAGTACTATGCACTGTAATGCTTTCTAGCATTTACTTCTAGCGCAGAAACTGCCCCAAATCCTTCACTTAAGATGCTCTGTAATGTACGGGTAGTCCACCGACATTTCTGGGGGGTTCCACCCCCATCACCGCATCGATGCTGCAGATGCCACAGACAGGTCAGCAGGCTGAGCGGTGCATGGAAAGTCGTCAGTCCTTGATTCTGGCTGGTATTTAGCGGTGATCAATTAGCATCTCCCTGTTATATTTTTTCAGCTGGCAAGCCAGCACAGAGAACTGACACCAGCTCAAGACTAGTCCCACGTTCCACTTCACACCATCAGCAGGAAGCCTGGCTTTGGTCTTTACGGTATGTTCTGGTGGACGATGGGACACAGCCTAACAGCACAACTTGTCTGAAAAATCAAAATTCGCTTTGAATAGCTTATGTTGTAGTTGGAAAGCAAACGTAAATTCCCCTAGCAACTTCTGCCAGTTTCAGCAATACTGTGAAAAAATAGAATGGGGTGTAAATGAACATAAACAGAAGGTCAGTTCATTTGCACAGAGTGCGAATCATAGCAGGTTGGGTTTTTTTTTTTATTTCTGGGTTCTTTCTCTTCTCAGATACACATCGTTATTGCCAAGTGCTGCTCCCATTCCACCACTTCCTCCCAGAGCTGCTCCTCCATCCTCACAAACAAGACCATGGAAGGGGGGGGGACACGTGTTCTTCCAAGACAAACTGAAAAGTCTTACAACTCTCAAAAGCTTTCAAAAGAGATGTAAAGAATGGCAGCACCAGGCACAGCTCTCTGTGAGTCCTTGCTTTGCTCTGCCCCATCCCGTTTGCTCTCCCCAGCCTGGGGGAGCAGGAACACAACACCATGGCCATGCCTACACCCTGTTTCCACCACGAAAGAGCATTTTCGGAGAAGCAATCCTGACACGCTTCCCTGTGCTGCAGACATCCAGCTCACACACAGCCCATGAATGGCCCAGTCACAAACTAGTACTTAGGTGTTTGAAGATCCTGGCAAAAACTAACATCAATACAAACATCCTCTCAGCAAACCCGTCACCATTTTTAAAATAGAATAGGAATAAAAATACAAATAAATTTTCTTAAGCTTATATTTAGCAATGATTTTTTTCCAGCATGCTGCTGTCCAGTTGTTCACCAGGCTGTGATAACGGCTGCTACTTACCTCCTGTGCACGTTGTGACACAAACGGAATGAGGATTTCTGAAGCGCTTTTTAAGAGCTGCTACGCATACTGCAACCCAAACCCTCATGAGCAGCTGGAATAAATTACTATACACAGCATGTCTTAAAAAGGTGATGTGCAAAATGCTTTAAAGAAACACAAGCCTTTAAAAAGCTAATCAAAGCCTTAACGTAGCAAGGAGGCTATCCAAATTAATATTTTACACTTCTTCCAAATGAACCATAAATCACACTTATCATGAGGGATCAGACTAGCACAATGGAAATATTTGCAAAAGCCATGGTATACCATTAAAAGCATAACCAGCCAAGAAGTCAGGTTTTTTCTTTATTCTTTTTTCTATTTTTTTTTTTTCCAGTAAGAGGCTGAAATTCCATCCTTAGGTCTGTGTCTCTAATTATTGCAGCATGAAGTATGTGGTATGTGAGATCGCCTGCTGTTTGGAGAGTACTGAAATCTCCAGCCAAAACAAAACGAGTTAATCTTAACTCTCCATTTCCTGGCTTTTGTTGTTCTAGATTAATCCAATGAAGTTGTTTTAGCAAGCTTTTTGTGTACATTTGCTTTCTTTTTTTCAATTTTGATTCTTAAAATCCACTCTAAACCAACATTGCTGATGGATAAGCTGTAATGTGCTCTGTTTAACCCTGAAATACAGTTTTCTTGTATGTGTAACTTTTTCTATACCCCAAAATATGTCACATAAACTTCCATTGTTTTTCTATGCTATCTGCTCTTCTGAATGCTACATCTACTCTCAATTTGCTCGTTTGTTCTGCGTGTACCAATGCAGACCCCACTCCTTCCAACCGTTATTCACATATTCACAGCTCGCACAACTCGTGACGTGCAAAGACGACACAGCCCATACGCACAGCTTAGAAACCGGCTTCTAAATCAGTGGAGTATGTTATGGTACATGACATATGTACATACGTACATACGGTGCATACACATGGTACGTACAGCCATTTGCCTTGGCGTTTCAAGGGGACGGGAGGGAATGGCGGAGGAAAAATGCAGAGACCTTCACTGAAGTGATGAGCACGTGGGGAGGCACCGCGCCAGAGCAGGAGGCAGCGGCGGAGGGCAGGGGAGCGGCGGGGAGTCAGGGATGCTCTACCCTGCATCCCACCCCCCTGCCGAGAGCAGCACGCTCGTACGCCTGCTCCAGGGCTGTCCCTGCTCACAGCCACCTGCCCGGGCTGCATCACCCACCGAGCCGCTCTCCCGCTGCCCCTCCTCGGCAGGAGAGACACTTCTGCGGTACCTGCCCTGCACTGCGAGCTGGCTAGCATGGCCGGGCAACCCTGCACCCGTCCGCCACAGCCCTGCAGCCCTCCTGTGCCTCCAAGTGCCCCGGAGCTGCTGTGCCGGGGCCAAGGAGATGACCGAGCCAACAAAGCTGCTGTAAAAAGCCCTTCACCCTCAGGCTGGGGAGTTATAGCCATAGGCAAGATTTTAACTAAGGAGCTGCACATATCCCACAATAAGGGACAGCAGCAGGCACTGTGGCAGAGTTGCAGCTGTAGATGTGGGTTTCCAAGATTAATAACCAGTAATAATACCAGTATATCAGTATAATATTATCCCTGGGAGACAGTCAGGGTGCTTAGGAATTTATTCCTATATGCTTATACTTCTGGATAATTTAAAAAGTAACTACCTTTTTCTAGTGCAAACAGCAGATTTGCTTACTTCTAATTTGTAACAGTTTTGAATTGCTGGTTAGATCACGAGGCCTCACCTTTATGCATAACCAAAACAACCCTTGGTCACACTGATCTCTGTCATCCAGCATGGAAAGAAAGAGATGTGAGCATGGAGTGAACTTACACCCCTGGACTGGATCCCACAACGCCATCCTGCATGAGAAAGCAGGTCTGAGCTGGGGGGGCTGGGGGGAGTTGGCTGGGGATCAGCTCATGGCCAGGCTAAAGAGGTAAAGAACTTATTTTCTAAGCGGAACTTACTTCATGGGAGAGGTAGCAGCACATTTGCAAAATACTCTACCATCCTTCCTAATAAAAAAATAATAATAATTGAAATTAATTTATTGTATCTTATATTTAGTGTGCAAACACTGTGGGCTATGGTCCATTACCTGGTGAGACAGTGCTAGTTCAAGAATGCCTCAGCCCAGAGCTGCTAATACAATAGCCCTCAGCTATCCCCAGTGGCAAGCCGTAAAAACTCTCTCATACGCAAACCAAGCCGTAATAATGTGGCACGTTACCGGACCGGCCGCTGGCAAAACGGCCTTTGTCTGCCAGCTCCGCCACGGATATTTGGGCAACCTCCCTCTGGAAGCCCTTCGCCTGCAGCGCCCGAGTCCACCCCTGACGGCAATGCGGATGGAAGCACTGTTGTGTTTTCATCTGGCAGTCCAGCAGATTGAGACAACAGTGGCAAATTGTGTGGATTTCTCCCGTACATGGGATTTAAGCTCTGAAGTCTAATCACAGCCGCTTAATTGGCAAGAATGTTAACCGTTTCACAGCTCGACTTCGTTCCAGAACCAGTGTGCGTTTGTTGGGGCTGGATACACCTGAGTAAATCATGATGCTCCTTTCATTTGAAAAGGTACAAATACGTGTCCATGGGTTTTAGTATAAGTTACAGGGAAAACAAAGATGAAAAGGTTGTGAATGGAGGCATTCACTACTCATCCCTGCAAAGAGATTGGAGAATTCAGGATTCAAGACATGTGGGCACCATGGGACGCGGTGGGTTTGTATACATGTGGATTAGCGTGGCAGAAGAGGTTCCTCTTCTCCCGCTCAGAGCAAACAAGCAGGGGGGCTGTGCTCTAACTCATACAAGGAGATATGACATTCCCTACGACGTGTGTATATTCAGAGGTGCCTCCTTTGTCAGCTCGTTGCACTGTTCAATTCCACCTCTGTTACCTAATATGTTATTTGAATTTATTTAAAATATCAAGAAATTAATGCCTTAACTTTCAACCTACTAACTGGAACATCACTAACTGGTCTACAGTTTGCTATCAAAGTAACCTGTAATTTAGAGGCCAAAACTAGAAGAAAGATTTGGTCTAACACTCCGATGTTTTCACACTCAAATGAAGGCTCAGCCTACAAATAGTTATGCAGGAATTTCACTGTAATATAGCTACTGTAAGCTCTGCTGAGGAGCATCCACAAAGGAGTGTGGAAGCTATTGCAGATTTCCAAGGAACAGCTATTTTGCCTTCACTCAGCTACAGTTATGCATCAGATCCCAAAAGGATGACTTTACATTTGAAAGGTTCATAATCATACTTATATTATTTCCTGTATTTGCAAACGACAGCCATATTTCTAATTAAACCTATATTTATATTTATTATTATCATGAGATCACAATGTGCTGAATGCTCTCTACTGCTAATGGAAGGAAGACTTCATAACCCCAAAAAGGATTTAGTTGTTAAAAATACTAATAAATAGCTGGCAGTTTTGAGAGTCTGAGCATCCAAATGATTGAATTTTCTAGAGAAAGACCATTGTCCTTACTAAAAATATTGCCAAGTTTTGCTGAATCACTCTCACACTTCACTTCATCCCTATTCTGGAAGAATTTCACTGTGATTAATCTTACAAAGCCTAAGCCAAAAGGCATTTCCTACAGCTGCGAAACCTGTGCCATATCAAGAGAAACCATCTGAAACTATTGCAAGCAATCAAGTGGTGGTGGGCTAGCAAGAATCTGACTTTATTGTCACCGTAACTGCATTCCGGTTGCTATTCCCTGGAAGAGGTGCAGAGGTGTGTCCAGGGGTTTGCCCAGAAACCTAGATGTCAACCTAGAGACTGCTACAGTTTGGTGCACTGGCAGGCTCCTGAGCTTTATGGAGCTCATTAGTAGTTCAGACTGCGTCATGCCATGAGGTCAGCGGGGACTGCTGGGTAAAGCACAGCCCGGCTGTGGGAAGAAGCTCCTTTCAACATCAGCGGCTCACCCAGGAGACCCAGGTGCAGGCAGCACAGTCCCATCCCAGAGTGGAGTAGGAACCAATTTTGTCTCCTTCTTGTGAGCTGCTCCCAGAGTTCCCCGAGTGTCTCCTTGTGGTCTCCAGCCTATGTAAAGACCCTGTGAAAACCTTCAGGATGGCATTCCAAAGCAATGGTCACCCTTTGGCTACAGCCAGCCACCTGCCAGAATGTCTCATACAACCTCTGAAACTGGTCACACCAGGCGTTTTACAGGGGATCTTGCACAAGTCATCAGCTGAAAAGATAACCAGTGTCTACCAGCTCTGCACCAAATGCACACTTCTGGGTAGCAATACTAAAGTTTGGGAGGGTTTTGTCTGTTAACCTAATCCCTATTGATGCAATGGTCAGCGATTAACTGGATGTAAGCTTGCCAGAGCATCAGGAAAGGCTTTCACTCACAAGCCACTCTGGTTCGGCAAGTGTATTGCACCCAGACTCGGCACTCCCTACAAGCAAAGCAGGACTTGCACGTTGTTGTCTCTTGCCATGACTCCCTCATACAAGCATAGCTCCCTGAAGCAAGTGTACCTGTCCAAAATTTGTGTGGCTAATTCACACTAATCTATTTTTAGGCTTATTATGCTCCCACAGACAGTCAGGTTAATTTTTTCGTATACAAAGATGCAGAGGGCTCTTCAAAAGCTCTTATGTTGGACTGCAAATGCATTAAGCTTGGAAGCTCATGTTTGCGATATGGAGTAACAACACAAGGAAGAGAAAGTGAGGTGACATCACGGGAGAAAGTACAAATGCTCAATCTCATTTATTCGATACTGCTTTCATGTCAAGTGTTGTAGCTATTGTTCTTACCTGCTTCTTTCTGTGGCTGAGATTTGTCCATTACCTCAACCCAACCCAAACAAGGGCTTTTAGTAAAGGGGCTGGAAGCATTTTTCTGCCCAGTCTCCAGCTGTAAATTCCACCCCTTCTGCTTGTGATCGCGCTAGCAATCATTCACCCGCACAGTCACACAACTCAGCTTCTGGACCTAAGTGAAAACTGGCACTTTTGGAAAGGTAAGTTTTCAGCAGGGTTGGTGAGCTGATCTGGGTGACCACGCCGCCGCACCATCACTGAGGCACAAGCAATGTGTAGTTCGAGGGAGGGGAGGATCAATGCCTCTGTGGCTCAACCAACCATGAGAACATGTGTTTGTGTTTCCCTTGGAGGAAGCAGATGTAAGTGGCTGGAGAACAGCTGGTGACTGATAATTCATGTTTCCACCATGTTTTTAAGGTAAAACTTAACTAGGTGTATGTATATGTATGTATCTGCTATGGTCATACACAGCATTAACAACATGAGGTTGTACTTCGCAGCTTCACATGTTTCAGTTAGCATTTAGTTAGCAACAGGCGACTTTTCTCCAGCAATGTGGACATCACTGAACCGTTTCAGAGCAGCCCAAGTCAGGACAAAGCCCTGTAGCTGCGCATCCTGGCAGGGCTCGCCCCATGGCAGCCTTTCTAGGAGCAGCTGAATGGTATCCAGAAAGGAAACCTTATTATAGGGAGATTAGGTACTGCTAGGAGCAATACAATGCTACTCAGAGAGAAAAACATTTTCACCAGAACTCCCCCAAACTTTAAAAAAAGAGCAGTTTCTGGCATTTGAACCCCTGTCTCCTCTGAAGAATGAGCTGGAAGATTAGTCACACGTTTGCTCGCACAGGCGGGATGGTTGAGCAACCCAAAAATGGACTGGAGAGTCTGTCTGTTCCACAGAGAAAAGCTTCATATTGAGAAATCAGGCCATGCGTGCCTGGTGGAGGCACTGAGAGCGGCCGGAGGATCCCCCCAGGAATTGGGGCTCTCTGCAAGGATTCCTTCAGGACAGTGTCTGGCAGTGTTTGTGTCCCCTGCATGCCAGGTATCCTTGAAAGGTGAGGACATTAATTTTATCTTGTCAGTGAAGTCTTTGGTCCAGAGAAAGAGCTACAGGCCCCTTCTGGTTAACACCAAGAAGCTAATTAGATTTGCTCCTAACTTAATGAAATCCTGAGCAAAGTCATTAAGGGTTTTGATGACAGTAAGTGACTTAGAAAGATGCTAATGAGATGCCACAGGGACTACTATGCAACCGAAGCTGCAAGATTTATTCCATGGGTGTCCTGGAAACAGAAAGCATATATATATATATATATATATATATATAGTGGCTCTTAAAGGGGAGCCTGCAAGCTTGACCTTTCTATACAAGGCCCTTCCAAGGAAGTGGTCCAGCACAGTTCTGGGGGCTATGTCAGCCTAATAGTCTGACGGAGAGCATGCCTCAGGATACTTAAGGAGGGTTAGCAGATAGGATGACTCAGTGGCAGCCGCTTATTAATTTTTCTACTCTGTTCATTTTGGCCATTTCCCAAGAAGCTGCTTTTTCGTTCCTACAGTGCCGCAGCAATGACATCGAGCAGTGTAAGCTGCAGAGTGGCCTAAAAGGGATGTCTTATACCTTAACAGAAAAGGGTGTGTGAATTTCCCTGTCTTGGAATTATTTGCAAAATAAAACCTCAGGCCACTTGTGAACGTATGGTCCTCCTCTGTGAAACAGCCCTCCCCCTGCCCCAGCACACACATCACCCGAGAAACACAGGTCTATCAGGAATAATATTATTGCCAGAAAGTCCCTTTCTGAAGGCTGGCCATTTCTTCATGATCATCTCACATTATCTTGAGAATTAACTACTAATTAATCCCAGTGTGGGCTGCACATTCAGTGGCTTTCCAGCGACGAAACCACTCCCAGAAATGACAAATCATACGTGAAAAGGTTTTCAGGATTAAGGATAAATTAATTACTGTAAGGCACAACAATACAGTTAATCCCAACCTCTGGTTCTCCTGTTTAGTTTCGTAGTAAGGCAGACATTTTACAGTAATTGTGTTTTTGCATTTACAGAATAACTTCCATTAGAGTAATTTAAGACACTGCAAAAGTAGGTAAATCAGTATTATGTGCCAAGAAATTATGTTCCTTGCAGGTCACTGCCAGGAGCAGGAGCAAAGCCCCACTCTTTTTGCTGCTGTATACTTGTATAACTGTAGCATCTACCAGCTCCTAATCATAAGCCAGTTTGCCTTCACACTGAGCATCACTGAAATCCTAGCCCCAAATTGGTATTTTCATTTTGTTTGCTTTCGTCATGAAACTAAATTGCCTTTGCCTCTGCTTCAGTCTGAGCCAGAAAGCATTTTTTCGGAGGGTCAGGGGTGGGAGGAGAAAGGATAAGAGTAAAGAGAGCTGGTTTTATTTTCTTTTGCCATGTCCTCGTGGTCCCTAGGATGAAACCTGCATTCCTCTGCAGTCAACGGCAGCTTTTCCAACAGTTTAAGTGGAATCAGAATTTCACCCCAAAAGCAAATGATAGCGGTATTGGTATACGGCACCTTTTCCTTCCTTTCGTGTTTTTGAGTGTGGACATTTGTTTATTTGTTTATTTATTATACAGTACAGTGCAATCAACTAATGCAGTGGGTCACAGGGAGTACCTGATTTTTCCACCAAAACTCATGTCTTCATTTCAAATGCATGACAGAAATTTAAAGACTGGAAACTAATGTGGAAGGCAAACATTCCAAGTCGTACTTAACTGTTCTGGATGAATGAATAAGCTTTACAGAGCAAATGTAAACCAAAACCAACTGAACATAAATAAGCCGGTTTCAGCAGTTCCAGCCTATGTCTAAATTTAAACTTCCCTTCAACAAAGTAGAAGAAACTCCAATCTTACAATTAAAAGAAGACAAAAAAAAAAAAAAAGGAAAAAGAAAAGCTAGGGTAAAATGCAAGAAAGAAAGAAAAAAAGAGAAACATTTTAAACAGTGCAATGTAAAATAGGAAGGGGTGACTAGCTAACAATTACCTGCTAGTATAAACAATAGCAAAGTGGGATGCACAATTCTAATTGTCAAAATTACAGTAACTGTGGTATTTTGACAGAGCTGAAGGCGTCTGAATGGTGACTGTGACTATTTCTAGCAAATAGGGTAAACAAATCTTATTACTACAGCAGTTAACAGTGCTATTTTGTAAAGAAAGCCAGTGCTGCGGGTCCCTATTTCAAGAGCTGTATCTAAACATCTGGGACAATTTTATTTTTAAGAATGGCGCAGGGCAAGAGAAGAAAAAAACCCAAATGTCTTGCTACATACTAAGTTACATATAAATTACAGGTTGCGAGTCTCAAAGAAATTATAGTCACAAAAAACATGTCTCTAATTGGTTTAATGATTCTCCAGCATAACAGAGGCATATAAGACATGTATTATGTTGCAAAGAGGCTGTATTTCTATTTATAGAATAAAATTACAATAAGGACTAAAACTACAATAAGGACTCAACCATATATTTTAACAAGGAGCAAGTTTAGCAGCTGAACTTTTCCGTCACAAAGCACATCAAGGTTGGTGTGTTTCAAACTATGCAAAGGTAATGCAGAATAAAAAATCCTTCATATTCATAATTGTCTATATTTTATTCAAGCAATGAAACAAAAGATACTTGATATGGAGCATGATAAAAAGTGATATAAAAAGAAACTTCAAGAAATCTGGAAGGTTTTACTGATTCTATAACCTCAAAATAAAGAGAAGAATTTGGAAAACAGGTGTCATTCTCATAAGGAAAAAAGTTTTACTTCTTACAGTTCACTATCACAGTCCTATTTTCCCCATTTTTGGGAAAATTACGCAATTATAGCCTCTTTTCATCTCCAAAGCCAAAAGCAAGGAGAGAAAGCAAAAGTGATGTTTATTTTCTTCTAATAACATTTGCCTTCTACTTGGCTATTTACAGAAAGTATAATCACAAAGAGTTCATTCATGAGAGAAACCAAGAACATTACAGATTATTACTCATATTTTTAAAGTGAATGGAAACCAAAGTTTAGGTCTGTCCTCTCTACCACTTTTCATGAAATAACAAGACTGCTTCTGATTTAATTTTATGCCTATTTTTAAGTCTGGAAATACTAGACAGGACCCAGAGGCCCTGGGAAGATGATCAGAGCTGTTTGCAAGACCGAGGACGTGAAGAGGCTGTAAGGTGAGCTCTTCTCTGCTCGGTGGGAGAACCTGCAGCAGGTAGCGTGGCCCATGCCTCCGCACCCACTCGTAGCCGCGCCTGCGCATTCGTGGAGAAACCGACCCTGTAAACTTGGTCTGGGTGAAGCAGAAGCGTAGTCAAGAAAACACAGAAACAGCATTTGCAGCATTCTTGCTGCTCAGCCTCAGTGCTATCCCTTCTGTCTAACATTAAGCAATAATTCACTTAAAAATCACTAGATGATTTCAGAGCACAGGCCAGTTTGTATTCAGCAATTTGTATTGTTCACTTTTCCTCCCTCCCTGTGCAAGTGCTGGCACCACCGTACGGACAGACGGCCAGCAGACACCGCACCGGGCTGGCGCTGGCTCTGCGCTGGCTGCTGGACACCCGAGCCAGCTGTCCTGCAGAAAGAAAACACAGTTTTCCTACACGGTTTCCAGATTTGATTTCCCTCAAATCATCACAGTGATTTTATGTTTAGTTTTAGCGTGTCTCACCAGGGAGGCAGGGTGGTTTTGGTCCAGCGCGAGGCTTCCTCGGGATGCACGTAGTATTACACTGAGCCACGGGCTAAGGATGAATTCAGCTGAACTGGTGCAAACCTCTAGGACCGGCATACACCAGTTTGAATTATGTTTATTTCAGCAGCAATTAATGTACTAAATGAGATGGATTTTCATTACAAATGCGCAAGGTTTCTAAACCACGGAGTGTGGCATATGAGCTCTTCTTCCTATTGCAGCTGTGTGGAGCGAGAGCCATCTCCTAGGTGGCCGTCCGCTCTGAGGCGACGCTCCAGTCCCCTGCGAACAGCACCCTGCTCAGAAAGCCGGGAAGGACACAGAGGACTGA
Organism: Aptenodytes patagonicus; assembly: GCF_965638725.1. NCBI lineage: Eukaryota > Metazoa > Chordata > Aves > Sphenisciformes > Spheniscidae > Aptenodytes > Aptenodytes patagonicus. The sequence goes on along the minus strand of NC_134982.1, from coordinate 88,649,444 downwards.
CCTCCTTCTCTTTGAGAAACAGGGGAAAATGACCCCACCTCAGGCAGGACTGTTTTAAAAACTGAATTCTGGGCAAAACTCGTGCTTTCTAGGGAAGAATGGCGGGACAAAACACGGTGCTTTGCAACCCGTGGTTAACGAGCCAGGCAGAATTCAGGCGTGGGAAGCCCGCCCGATAACAGCTTTCGGTTTCAGGCACCGACCCGCTGATGCCGGCGTTACGGCTGTCCAGAGCCCCTCGTGCCATGGGCCGGTCCCTCTGCAACACCCGTCCGCTTCAGGACCGGGAGCTGAAGCAGGGGGTCCCGTGTGGGCTCCGCGCGGGGACGAGGCGCTCAGACAACAGCATGAAGAGCAACGGGCTCCTGTGATGGAGTCCAAAGCACCCGCCGTGGCTTTGGACCATCTCTTTGACCATGAAGAAAAAAACATGGCTATTTTACCCAGTAAAAACACCTTAACCCTCTGTACTCCAGCCAGGGGAACAAATTTCATGCCTTCATGACTGACCAAAGAAATGAATGAGACTTGGAGAGAGGCAGCATGTTAACATTAAGAACACCACATTAATTAAACTGAACTCTCACGGCAGAGAGCAAGTACTTGATAACACTTCTGCTTTAGACATACATGATTTTAGTTTACCTTTCATCCTGCAAACACTTATGTGCGTACTGAACTATCAGCAGAAATGGTCTTTTGGGATCATGGCCTAAAATACACACACTTATATAAAACGGAGCAGCAACAACAACAACAAAAATCTTACGGGTCTTTCTGTGAACTACTCTGTCATTCTATTCACCTCTTTCAAAGATTAGTATTAACATAAAGTCAAATCATAGTTCTTCCTGTCTCAGCTGTATGCAGAATAAATTACACCAGTGTTATCCCTTCTACCTAATAACAAGCAATAATTTAGTTAAAAATCGCTAGGTAATATACACATTCATCCTTTTGCATTTGAAGCTAGTCCTAAACAAAAGCAGAGCATTTGCTTCCGATATGTCAGATTGTCATGACACGATTATGCTTGTGTATAATTGATTACAGAGGTGCATAATGTCCTTCGGCCAGATGAATTACTGGTTGGTTCTCCTCCTTCTTCGTCCAAATCTCGGTTACCTTAGCAACTTCACATTATCCGGAGGAATTTAAAGCACATCGCAGCCATGCAACTTCTGCTAAAACAAAGGCGGCATGCCATGCTGTATGCGGTGGGTGCTTCCTAGCAGTTACCACGCCGGCACAGCACGTCGCTGGTACACAGACAGTGTATATCCGAGTAATTCTTTGCCTATAGCATTTTTTTTTAATTTAAGCAGGATAAAGAAAAGATTGTATTTAATGGCGGGAAAGATGGCAGGAGTCAAGAATAATGGCAGTATACATTGTGCAGGTATATTTCTGTTTCACAGTTCTGCTGAATTTCAGGGGAAAAAGTAACAGTGATGACTAGTAGATTTAAGTTATCACAAAACATGTTTCTGTTCCTGTGTATTTTCAACAGCCTTTTGAAAACAGAAGTCTTGCCTATGCTTTGATATATATGCCACAGAAATAAATACCATATATATATATACACACACACGAACACACACGAATACACACAGGCACAAGCACAGCTTTAGGACTGATGGAAAACAGCCATTAGCTTAAAACTGCATAGAGGTTAAATAAAATAATTCTACTTCCTAAATGCTTCTTGATCTTTCTTGTGCCTCGTATGGACCAATAATATGCCTAAATAATCCCTTTGGGCAGTTTGAAAATGATACGCCTCTCAGACTCACACAGTCAGTGAGCAGTAGTAAAAATAATCTACAAACCAGAAATTATGCAAGCTCAAGATTGGCACTACGCAGACGTAGAAGGCAGCTGTACAAAGGAATAGGACTGCACAGGAATTATGCATCTGGACCCTATACGATACCTGTTGTGGGGTTCACGAGAAGGGGCGGGAAGGTTTCACTTTTTGCTACAGCGATGAACGCCGCCGTATAGAACAGGGATTAGGGATTACAGTGATAGCTATAAAAACACAGACTGTATGATATGTAATTTGGCATAGCTTGTATGATAAACAGCATTTCACCACTGACACTGACATTTTATGAATCCAGTGGAGGAACCGCATAAGTGGTTAAGTAGATTAAAAAGTCAATACTGCCCTGAAATTTAAAGCAACAGTTCAACATTCTTATAACTAATTTACTGTTGAAGACTACCAAAAACTAAGTACAACCGTTTCTTATGTACACTTAAAGATTTTGTTTCCACTATCTGTGGGAGTATATTTTTAACCTGTATAATGAGGAAATGGAGATTTTTCTTGGCAGACCACAAAATATGCCCACATCATTCACCACTCCTGCAGCAGCATGAATTATCACTGCAGCCTCCATTGCTCCATACGCTACAAAGAGCTCACAGTGCATTAAAGAAGGAACAAATAATGCAATTGGCTGCTTTGCAGCAGTAATCGGCTGTTTCTCCCCAGACGCTGGCTACTTTATTTTTTAAAAAAGCATGTTCATTAGAGGAAGTGCTAGCCATAAGAACTTGAGGGGTCCTCTTTATCCACGCCGGCCACATGTTTCAGTGGGTTCGATTCCACACCACAATAAGAGCATGCAGAACTGAAACCATCTGAACTTTGGCTATAGTACCATCAGTTACCAAGCATAAAAAAAGAAAACCCCAAAACCCCACAAGCTGGGTCACAGCAACCACCTGTGAGATCTGAGCCTACTGAACAGGAGCGTGTGGACGTCCTGCCGTTAGGCATTAGCGGGAGGAAGATCGCGCCAAAAACTTGTAGCTGTAGTGAAAGTCCTTCGCAATCAGTCGCCTTTATCAGGCATCTACCAGCCCACCCTGTGTCCCTGATGCTCCGCTCTCTTGTGGCAGTGGCACTTCAGGGGTGCTGAGCCGCCGTCTGCTTACTGGCACAGGGCTCTGGAGGAACCCTTGCCAGAAACGAAGGGTTTCCAAAGCATCGCCATCTCCTTCCTCCCTTCCCGAACACAGAGCAAAGCAATGCTGATTTTTGGCAACGGCATCACAGGAACAATAGCCCGATTCCTACCACCTGTCAACTAAACCACGTACCACAGTAGCGTGCAAGCTAGCACGCCATATCCCTTAAGATTGTTGCGAACGCTTGCTCTTTAATTTTGCGTGTGCATATAAATGTGCTACAGTGTTGAAAAACTGCAAAGCATTCTTGCCCATTTCAGTATGGAATGAAATACAGGAAAAGCAGTAGAAGGAATGAAAATAGGTTGCTTTTATCTGTCATTTCCCTTTGGTTGTTGTATTTTCTATGAGCATAACTGTGCACCTCTGAATCACATCTTGTTTTTTCCGTACGCACTCCCTGCCTCCTTTCGGCACATACACTGCTCTGTCACACCTCGATAGGCAAGGGATGAACGATGCCGTTGCCCAGCTACCAAGCTTCTTATTTTACAGCTCCTTTCTCCAAGCAGCTCTTCTAGGGCAAAGTAGACTATGGGAGAGGAAATAGTATACAAAACTAGCAGTATAGTCAGCTCCTTTCCTTCATACGCTCTCCTTTTCCACTTCAAACGACAACAAAAAACCTCCCAAACCTTACGTACAGATACTAGCCTCTGCTTATAGAAAGCAACTATCAGAAAGAAGCAATAGTTTAAGCTTTTTAAGATGAAATTAGATTTCTCACCTTGACACTTGCAGAATGCTGTTTGAAAAAAAATCTAATTATTAGAAGATCTAGAAACCGCACAAATGTTAAAGCTCATCGGAGCACAGAATTTGCACTTTAAACAAGTGAAAAAAAAGCACCCTCTTCCATATCTACCTGTGCCGGTGGAAGAAATTATTTCACTTATCATTTCCCACTAAAGCAGTTTGTGCCAACATTTCTTAATTCATTTTTGCAAGATAAGCTTAAACAATTTACTGTGAAAGAAACCTCTGTCATTAGCCTAAAGGTGTCCACTTACAAAGCTGCACCAGTTTAAGTAGCTCAGCATGCAATCACACCTTTAATTAAAAAGGTGCAACTTCATACATTGACAAGACCACAGGTTCTTCCCTATATAGACAAGCCCTCAAGACCCAAAAATCTGCAGCACGGAGAATGCGAGGCTGTTGACTCCTGTGGGATGCAGGCAGGGTTTTCTTCTGGGGGCTGTTTTCAGGAATAGGGCCTACGAACTCACTTTGTAAAACCAAAGAGCGAGCTGCGATACTGTCATCAACCTGGTAAGCTGTCCATTGTTTTTTTGCAGTTCTCATATTGTATCCTTGTTCACTTTGATCCTGATAATAACAGGAGCTGGACCAGATCCTAAGTTAACTGAATGACCAGAAATGTTTCATTTCCTACAAAAGATTATTTACACTCCGCATGTTCTCACATATGAAAACAGCAGAAAGAAAATCTGCAAGCGAGTGAAGTGAGCGTAAATTAGGCTTTGCTTTTGCAATTGCTGAAGGTGTTTATTTTTCCACTACTTTCCTTTGGCTTGTTTTACTAAAGCTCCTGGTTGCGTGTCTCGCAGACGAGGTTCCCTCTGCTTTTCGTGGGGCTGTTGGCGGGGGAGAGGATCTGCCGCCTTGTTCCTGTGGTGATGTGTTTGGGAGCTTACTAAAGGGGAAACGGATGGAAAAGTCTCAAAGTTGGGAGCTGAAGCAGACTGCTCTATTCTCAGTTTTTTGTTCACCTGATATCTGAAAATACAGAAAAAATTATTATATGCACCACACACACCCCAAAAAACCCCAAACAGAAGGAAAGCAAAAAACTCTCTAAAGGGCTGAGCAATGGCAGAATGTGTTAAGGCAACAGAGAGCTCAGAGGAGGAGGAGGATGAATGCACTGGCTCACTAAAAGCATGAAATCTCTTCAAGGCGCTCATACAAACATTTTTCCTTCTACTTTCTTGTCTTTATTTTTGTACAGACTCTGCATTACCACTTGCTGCATATATTATGACCTGGTGAAAACTTCAGGACCTACACATCGAGGCGTTTTGAAGAAATCACTGATATCTGCTCTCCATACCCTATTGGTCCCCAAGATGTTGTTATTTATATAATAAAGTAGTCATATTAAGAAAGATTCACATTCCAGAGAACCAGTCATGCAAAGAAACGTATACAGGCAACCTTGATTGCAACAGGATATTGCATAGACACACCTATAGGTATAACATTTATAGGACTTACTCAAGCCTTCCCTAAATAAGAAATGACACAGTATGGATAGAGTTATGCATTATATGGTCAAGAGATTGTTACCATTAGCTTTCTTCTTCTTATATATTTTATTTGCTTAGTTTGGCCAGGAAATAATCATCACAAAACAGTGAAGCTAAACAGGTATATATTGAGAAATAACCTGAAGAAAGGGGGCTGTATGAGGGTGTATACATATACACACACACACGTACATATATATATGTATGCATAGTACATAGATACATATGTATGCATATATGAGGGTGTATATATATATACATAAATGTGTGTGTGTGTGTATCAGGAAGATATTTTGGTCTAGCGCAGTACAGAAGACAGAGCAACTACTAGTGGAGGAAAAGAACAAAACTGGTGGAGATGAAAACCGAAACAGTAAATTATAATCTGAGCACGGCAGCCAGGAGACCAGACCAGGGCAGATATGGACACGGCCTCAAAGGTAAAGACAAGATTTTAATTCCTGACATGAAAAATGTGCTTTGGAAGATAATAGTCAACACATTTCAAATAGCATGCTTTTAAACCCCAACCCTGTAAAGTCTGGACAAGTGTTTTTTGGTGCCAGCTGACTGAGATGAATCGTAGAGCAGGAGTAAGATTGGGTAGGGGGAAAATGAAAGTAAAACTATTTTAAGCTGCCTATAAAATATTTTCCATGGATGTAGGTAACTTAAATGGCAACCTGCAGTCAGCAGAACTATCAGCCTGTAATTTCGGTCAGTGCTAAACCGATCGCTCTTTCACGCCAGCTCCTCCTGCAGAGCACATGGGAGCCTGTGGATGCTGTTGGCTTGCCTCTTTTTAGGATGCGACGGGGTGAGAGAAGACCCGGGAAGATTTTGTCAAATAGATGAAATCTGAATGATCAGGCACCTGCACTAATCCTCACAGACTGACTTACCCAAGTTAGGACTGGCCTGTGCTAGGAAGGCTCCACGTTGCTGTTCTGGTTAGCGGTACTAAGCTGCTCCTTTACCTACGGGACAATAAAGCAGAGCGGCTTTCTGCAGAAGCACTCAGTTATCCTTGACTCACACTAGAAAGCTGCTTCAACAATTTGAATGGCCAGTGTACTCTTTTTTTTTAAAAAAAAAGCAGTAATTAGCGATAGTGGTACAGCAGGTAAAGCTGGCAAACCGACCCCGAGGTACCAGCACCCTTCCTTACAGGGTGATGTGCACCAAACGCGTGGGGCAGCGTCTCTCCCGATGTTTGCACGTACGCCGGCGAACGTTTTCAGGGCCGGGGCAGCCTGGCGCAGCGTACGCCCCCAGGCTCCCCGTCCTCCAGCTCAGGCCCCGCGGGGAGGGAGCGGGCCTCGGCGGGGGGGCGGCCAGCCGGGCCCCGGAGGCCTTCAGGGCACCCATCAGCGGAGCGGCGCCCTCACTAAACACAGCCACCTCAGGGGCCACTGGGCCCCTCACTCCAAGAAGGACGTCGAGGTGCTGGAGCGTGTCCAGAGAAGGGCAACGAGGCTGGTGAGGGGTCTGGAGAACAAGTCTGATGAGGAGCGGCTGAGGGAACTGGGGTTGTTTAGCCTGGAGAAAAGGAGGCTGAGGGGAGACCTCATCGCTCTCTACAACCACCTGCAAGGAGGTTGTAGCGAGGTGGGTGTCGGTCTCTTCTCCCAAGTAACAAGCGATCGGACGAGAGGAAACGGCCTCAAGTTGTGCCAGGGGAGGTTTAGATTGGACGTGAGGAAAAACTTCTTTCCTGAAAGAGTGGTGAAACATTGGAACAGGCTGCCCAGGGAAGTGGTTGAGTCCCCATCCCTGGAGGTGTTTAAAAGACGTGTAGATGCGGCGCTTAGGGACATGGTTTAGTGGGCATGGCGGTGTTGGGTCGACGGTTGGACTCTATGATCTTAGAGGTCTTTTCCAACCTCAATGATTCTATGATTCTATGATTCCTGCTTAAAACCCGCCCGGGCGCCCGCTCCCGACGCCGCTCCCGACGCCCCCTCCCGCCGGCCGTGAGGCGCTGCCGCCCCGCCCCGCCCCGCCCCGCCCCGCCCGCCGCCGTTGAACGCCCACAGTGACGTCGCGCGCCGGCCCCGCCCCTCACCGGGGGCTCCGCCCCCGCTGGGCCAATGGGTGCGACGCGGCTGCGCGCGGCGGGGTCGGCGGCGGCGGGATGGCCGTAGCGGCCGGCGGCGGCGGCGGCGGCGGCAGCGGCAGCGGCAGCGGCAGCGGCAGCGGCTGAGGGGCGCGTAAGATGGCGGAGCTGCGGGAGGGGGAGCGGTACGGCGTGTCCTGCGGGAGAGAGGCGCCGAACGTCACGGTGCTGCACGTCAAGCTGACGGAGACCGCCGTGCGGGCGCTGGAGAGCTACCAGGGCTGCAAGGTGAGGGGCGGGGGGCGCGGCCGGTCGCTGGGCTCTGCGGGTTTACACCGGGGGGGGGCGGGTATCGTGTTTTCGGTGCGTGCATCCCCGCGTGGGGCTCGCCGGGTAGCCTCGGCCGCCCCCCGCCCCCCCGTTCCCGTCTCCCGCGGGGTCCCTCCCGCAATATCCGCGGTGGCGGGTGTGCAGGTGCCGCGGCCACCCCCCCCCCCGGGGGACCCGCTGGGCAGCGCTGGGTCCCCACTCGTGCTCCGTGGGCTCCCCGGGACGCAGCCGTCGCGGTGGATGGCGGCCCACGGCGGACGGGTCCGAAGCGCCCGGTGGAAGTTGGAGGTTGTTGCATGTTCCGTGCGCTGTGACACTTCGTAAACTTTCAGCGGCGCTTCGGCATGCCTCCTGGCTAAAATTAATGAATTTATCGCTATACGTTATGTACGCGAGCGTTTGCCAAGCGCTGCCGTGCTGTCACGGCAACGGCGGGGACTTGTGTAGGGCTGCAAAAGGCTTGAAGCCGGCGTGCGTCCGTGCCGTCTTTAAAAGTGACTCAGGTATTTGATGTTCTCAGCTGCAGCCGCGTTTCATGGTGCCGGGATCCTTACAGGTAATCTGAAGTCGTTAATCCGGGACGAACGGGTTCTGTGCTCTCAAGAAAGGATGCCGTCCCGCGGCCAGTGGGACACGCTTCTCGGATCGGAGCGCTTCCCTTGCGATGGGAGCCGAGCGTCGAGGAGCTGAAGTCCTCATCTTGGGTATTTCACGCTGTAATTGGGAGCGGAGATCCCGAGAGGTTGCGTGCGCCTTGTGGAAGTGCGATATGTGATGTTGCAGTTTGAAATCGGACGCTTCTGCGTGTTCGAACGCATGACAAGTTGGAAATTGTGCTGATGGTAATAAAACTGCTTTCTCTACTGCAGGTAAATACATCTTGGAAGAGGTTTAATTATTTCTGATTTATGAAACAACTTGGGTAAATTATTTACCTGTGTTTTTTCTAAATCAGGATCAATTTCCAAGTTAATGTAATATTGCACGAAAAATGAGTAATACATGCCTAATCATCAGGATATTGCAAACTGAAGAAAGAGCTATGTGTGGTCATCATGATCAAGAAAATAATTGAAATTCTTTTCCCTATTTCACTATTTCTTCACCTCCCTAACTGTAAATGAGACTCCAACTCTTCCTGTGGGTCTGCTTTCCATAATCTGGTCCTGCTGGAGTTTGCATGTGCCATTTGAGCAGTGGCAAGCGGAAGAATAATGGAACATAAAAACTTCAAGCTTTGTTATTCTAGCCTCTGGAATTTCTGGGTTTAGAAAGGGTCATCTTTTAAACTACACATTTCTAACTTTTGCGCTGGCAGAAAAACCTCCTGTGGCACTGTTCAGGAAGTGATCCTCAGAGTTACCTTATTGCAGATGCTTTTTGGTTTGTTTTGTTAATATTTGACAAGAATACCGACATCAGGGGGAGGAATGAGGGATGGAGAAGAAACTATCTTTTTCTGTTGTCTCCATTTTAACATAGGTCCGGTTGTGATCTGCTAGCTCACATGTCTGTCTGGTGCCTGAGGAGGACAGGATTGATGGTCTGTAGCTGGTGATACCTTCCTTCTCTCTAGCTTAATGCTCAGCTACGTTGCTGACCCATTTCAGTTCTGACTGTGCAACTGAAAAATTTGCAGTGAAGGCTTAAAATCAGCATTTCCGAGAACTTGGGAATGCAAGGAAGGTAACCTACAGCTCTGCTGCTGCCTCTGTTCTGTGCTGGAAGATCTTATCTGTGTAACACAAGTAATATCGCAGAAAGCGTGTAGAGGTGAGAAATCAGGATAACCCTTCAATGACCTACTTATCCCATCACCTGTAGAACCTAGGCAGCATGTAATCAGGCTCTGTATACTTAGTTGCTTAACGTTCAGATTTAAACAGTCTGCATAAAGAATGAAGCACTTGCTCCTTGTTGTTACCTCTTAAAGAAAACTCGAAAGACTCTTAAATTCTTGCATTAAAAACACCTAACTTCACCTCCACCTTCAGAAATACAGAATAGAGATTGTGCCTCTTTGGCAGGCCTGATCTCTGCAGCTTAGTATAGGTGAGGACAAATCCTGATTCCCTGCTCACTTTATGTGCTCCATCATCATGGCCTGTGGTAGACCGGATTCAGATGATGGAGGACATTCTTCCTGCCTAGATTTCCTTTGACAATATTGAGCAGCATGCTTTAAGATCTTTGAGCGTCATCTGTGGCAGTATTAATTTAAAGCATGGCTAATTTTTTTTTAAATCAAGTTCTGTTTAGCAGGCAGTAATACTCTGGCTTTAGTTAAGCGCCACGTGTTGCCCTCAGAGGCCAGAGTTGCAGCTGCTCCACAGGCGAGAGCAGCGAGAAGTGCGGGATGACTTGCCCTGGTGCAGTATCTGTGGCCCATATGCCGGCAGGGTGTCCGGGGTCCTGCTCTAAAAGCAAGGCTGAGCGGTCCCTGCCCACCTCAGGCAGAGCCGTGCCTGCCAGTGGGACCACGCTCCGGGGCTCAGCTGCTCTGGCATCTCGCTGCTGCTGGACGCAGCTTTGCTGGCCCTGGTACATCACCTCCCTCCATCCCTCATATTGCCCTCTGGGACTTTTTTGAACCAATTTATTTAGTTGTGGGATTCTTTTATTTTTTTTTCCACACTGGTTTAGTGCTGGATGGAGAAGCATGAGAGCTAACGTGGTGGGAGGGCACAGAGAGCACGTGGCCAGGATAAGCAGTGGGAGCAGAACCTCCCTTTTTCAGTGGCAGCTAACTGATTAGATTAGCTCAAGTTATAGCATGGAACTCCACCCTCTGTGCAGAAACTTAGCCTGGAAAAAAAAAAAAATTACTTTTTTCTGGCTTAGCTGTAAAGTTGGCTTACTATGTGATCCTCAGAAGCAGTATAAAGAGAACAGGTTAAAGAGAAATGGAGTTGTTTTACCTTGGTGTGCATGGACCCTCTCATCTGGCTTGGCTACAGCATATAATTTCACTCTTGCTGGTGGTGGCCTGACCTAATCTGCTGACTGCTCTTGAAGCGATCAGAGAACGCTGCATTGAGTAGTGTCTGCAGAGCAGTAGGGACAGCGCTGCCTTCAACTGGTATGGCTTTTTGCAGGATTAATGTCTGTCTACAGTCATGTTTCAGCTGTGCTTCTCCAGGTAAAAGCATCCGGAGGTATATATTTTATTCTGCATGCTGTTAACGCAAAGGTTTTGGCCTGTAAAATCTGAGCTTTTCAAACCAAAGGATAATTGTGACTCTTAGGAATCTGTTTTGCATTTACATTTTTATTCTTCAAACAGCCATTGGGATGTTCCAGCTGCAGAGCTGCTGAGTCAGTAAGCGTATGAAACGTGATCTTTGCCTGATGTTCCCCCACTCTAAGCAATTGAAATGGAGTCACAGGGCTCTGCCATATTTCATTTACCCGGGTTGAATTTTCCCATGGCTTGTATCTGCCTCAGATGGCCAGGGTTTGGGCGGGGGGTTAGGAAACTCATTTGTTTGACAGGTTTGGCCTTTTAGGGAGCTCTGGTGGTGTCCTGCCGGGAATGAGGATGTGATTCTGCTCGCAGATGGGGCAGATATCTTAAGTTTTGCTTTTCTGCTTTTGAGGTCAGCTCTAAGGTGGACACCTTGTTAGTCTTCTCAAAACTGTAGCTTGCATGTCCCCACAGCTGCGCTGGATTTAGATTAAGGTGTATAAGGATGGGCTCTGGCACCTGCGGTGGGGAGATAGTACCCTAGATGAGCAGCTGGGGAGTTAACCATGTGGGACTTGGCTGGAGGGGGGGAACTAAAGGTGATGAAATTAAAACTTCTTTACTGAAAGAGTGGTTAAACATTGGAACAGGCTGCCCAGGGAAGTGGTGGAGTCCCCGTCCCTGGAGGTATTTAAAAGACATGTCGATGAGGCACTTAGGGACATGGTTTAGTGGGCCATGGTGGTGTTGGGTCAATGGTTGGACTCGATGATCTTAGAGGTCTTTTCCGACCTTAATGATTCTATGACATAAGAAGACTGGGAAGATAAGCCCTAGGAAAGGAGAAAAGCAGACTGGGGTTAACTGGGAGTGATGGAGAAGACTGGGAGCAGGAATTATTAGGAGCTCTGAGTGGACAGCCAAGGGCTGAGGTGGGCTGGTTGTCGTCCCTCCCATCTCCCAGGGAAGGGAATGGGGTGAAGTGAATTAGCAGTGAACACAAGCTTGGGTGGAAGAGGTTGAGGGAAGAGACTGAAGATCATCCTAGGAATAGGAGCGTGCAGGAGAGTCTGGTTCCTGCAGGGCACTTCCAGATCCTACAGTGGAGCCGGGAGAGCCCAAGTCATTCCATTCTGCTGTCGGCACATAAATGAAAATCTGCCACTAGCATGTTTGCCACCAAAATCCAAACTGCAGGGGGGTGATGTCCACTTCGTGCAAAAGACGGGATGTGCCTGTGTGACATCTCTGTGTTTTTGCCTTCAGGTTGCCAGTCTAAATATACTGATGGAGAGTTGATGATAACTTGTGTGTCTATTTTCGTCTGATTTCTTGAAATCTAAGATTGCATGTATCTTAATGTATGATGTAACTGATAATGCAGAGGTAATAAATTTGAGCAATGCACATATTCATTATAAATGCACTTTTATCAATGACTGGTTGATTGCAAGCTCTTTTGATCCTGTTTTCTTATGGCAGCAAGGCCTGGGTGGCGTCACTCTGTGTGTTTTTGTGTTGTCGTTAACTTCTGAGTCCGATTTCAAACAAATCTGTTAGTGGGGAAAAAAAATCTTAATCCCTACAGTTTCTTTGGGGTAGCTGGGTGGTAGCTGTAGTTCTTCCAGTGGTATCAATGCATTACTTTCCTGCAGAATTCCTACCTCGTCTAGCGCATGGGACTGTGCCCTGGATAAATCAGAGGTCTGGTATGAAGTGACTAAGATGTGTATCCTGTTTCAGATGTCAGAAGGTTGTGGCTGATGAGACATGGGACTGCAGGAAGAACTTAGGGCAGTTAAACACTGTCCTAGTAAACATGATGGCTTGACCGTAGTGCCTTGCCTGCACCCTGCACAGGTAATCACTAGAGACACAACTGAGCTGAACGTCCAGAGTCAAATTTTGAGGTGGCTTGAACTGATCTGGGGTTTCATGACTCCTGAAAGGGGAAAGTCCTATTCCACTTCTTTCCATTGGAGAAAACTACCCATTTAACTATTTTTTGGGAATGTCTTCTTCTAGGTTAGTGAGTTGAATGAGGTTATGGAAGAGACCCACAAGTGCTGGAGGGAACAGGTAGAGAAAGGAGCCAGACCTTCCTCTTTCAGGCACCGTGGGCTGTTGAGCAGTTGATGGCCTTGCAGCAAGAATACAACTTTGTTTTCCAGTGCAGCTGAGTAGACCTGTTTGTCAGCTTCCCTAGGAAGGGCAGTCCCACCTTCTGAGCCAGCACCTCCACCACTTTCCCTCTCCTGAGGCTGCTCCTGTCTGGCCCCAGGGCTGCAACATCAGTGCTGTAGCTGCAGGAGATGGAGCGAGCTGATGAGATGCACCAGGGAGGCCCATTCCCATCTGCATCTGCACGCTGCTTCTGCTTACCTTGTCCCAGTGCCAGTGCTGGCAGTCTGGTTTTGGCACCGGGTGGTCGAGTGCTTCTTTTGGCAGCATCCCCCGTGTAGACTGCTGTGCCCTGGTCACGGGTACAGTGAAGGGAACCAGGAGCTACAGGTGAGAATATCAAGTGCCAACGAGTCTCAGTCAAAATCAGAAGTTGGATTTTTCACATCTGACACCCAAAACTACCAGGTAATGCAGATCGTAATCATCTCTTTCTGTTACTGCTTGTAAAACGGTAGTAATGCCCGCTTATGGTGAATAGGAGGATAAATGCACCGGTATTTGTGAAGTACTCTTGGTATAACAATGAGTGCCGTGTCTCTAAGGTTTGTATAGTAGCCAAGTTGTGGAGCCATGTGCTAAGGTTTTTTTAATGGTTTGGGTTTTTCTGCTTACTGAGCGCTGTCCAGATTGTGTGAAGACATTGTATATTTAAAAAAAACCCAACAAACCACCACCAAAACAATGTAACTCCAAAACTAATCAGAATGGATACACCAAAGGAGGCTAAATTCCTGTTGTATCTCCATATCCATGTATCAAAATGGCTCCACCAACCCACAACATGGTTGTTGCAATATATTACAGGTTTGGAGGTCAGAGTTGGCGAGCTGAATGTCGTTAAGTGCAGCCTGGCTGGCTGCTTCGGTTCCTCGGTCCTTGCAGCCATTGGTAAGCATGATGTGACTGATGCACTCGCTGGAGTGTGTGCGTAAGGAGGGATCCTCCATGGCAGCGGTACGCTGTCTGTAGTAATCTGATGGACTTTATCAGTGCAGGTAGTCTTTCCTTCCAAATGCTTTGTCTTCTCCTTGCGAGGATACCTCTATAATTCCTCAGCGTAAGTTGTGCTGATACGCGGCCATGCTCTGAATTGACAAAACTTTTTCGGCTCAGTGGGCAGCTGTAAGCCCCGAGGCAGGGAAGAGAACCTGCCGGAAGGAGGAGGAGGAGGGGATTGGGGAAACCCTTAGGCTGGCATTGCTAGAGAGCACTGGTATCTTCTCCCAGCCTCCTTCTACATAATACATGTAATACATCTCTTTAGAGATCATGATGTATAATAAAATTTTTCATACATCTCGATAATTTTTAATGTGCTGATACGAAGGCATCTTCTGCTCACTCTGAGTCAACGTGCCTGAAAAACAGTAGATAATTAGCTTCATGTACAAGGGTGGTGCCTTATAAATATCTGAGTTATTTGCAGTGTGCCGTGTGTGCGCGCAGATCTTGAGTCTTGCGAGCAGACACAGTCCCTGCGCAAAGACTATTAAGCAAAACAGTGAACCTGGAGAAGACAAGCCAGCTAGTTCTTGAGGTTTTGCCCCCCAAATTAGAGGTTTAAGACCTGAATGTCACAGCTCCTCTAGCTAATATTTTTTTTAAGCAGTCCTGTGGAGGAGAACTTATTCCTTATCTTAAATAAAAGCTTCAGATGCAAATAAAGAGTAATTGCTGAAGTGAAGTGTGCCTGGAGCTGTTTGTAGCTTGGTTTTCAGCTGAGACGATGCCTGATTATTCCTACTCTTCAGAGAGGTGATGCGCACGTTGCTCCGGCTGTTCCGGGTGCTAACAGTTTTTCCAGGATCGCTTCCTTGGATTAACTAGGTGGGACTCTGGAGTTTATGCCCCGGGTGTGGGATCATAGGGTTTTCAAGTTTGCGCCGTTCCAGAAGTTTTGGGCTGAACTGGCCAAACTGGTGAGTGCGGATGGGGAGGAGGGCTCAGCTCACACGCTAGGTGAGCGGTGATGCTGGTCATATCGGCACCGGAGGAATGATGTGCGGAAACGGTTCTGTCTTAGTGGTGGCTCTTCAGGGAGGAAGCGAGTCCACCTCTGATTTCCCAGATGTCAGTCCTGGAGCCAGTTTCACTTAACATATTTGGCGATGGCCTGGAGAAGATATTGAGATGTCAAAGCTTGGAAGTGATGCTCAGGTTTTTCAGGTGATCAGGAAGTGATGCTGAGGAGCTCTGGAAAGACCTTGCTAATCTGGATCGGTGGCAAAAAAAGTGGCATATGGTTTTCACCGTAGGTAAAGTAACGTGGGGGGAAAATAAGCTCTGCATGACATGAGACTTGGAATAGGCAGTTGCAACTACAAAATGAGAGATCTTGGAGTCGCAATTTCCAGTCCTTGGAAAGCATTCATTCAGTGTGCATCAGCAGCCAGAAAATCTAGCAAGCAGCTGGGCACCATCTGGGAGGGCATTAAGGGTGATGCAAAGGGTTCCTTCTGCACCATGTAAAGCTCTTGGGCACCCACATTTCGAGTCCCCTGTGCAATCCTGGTTTGTGAGGGAGGCGAGGCGGGAGAGCTGTCCTCTGCTCGCTCTCTCCAGCTGTAGCAGCTGCCATGCGAGGAGAGGCCGTGGAGGCTGGGGCTCTCCACTGGGGAGTGAAGGATACGGGGCTGCAGCTTGGGGAATTGGAGGTGACGTGACGGTAGAGCTGATACCGCTCTTATCTTGCAATACTAGAGTGAGAGGGCACTTGATGGAACCAGCAGATTAAAGTAAAGCAGGTGGGTCTGTTCACCTGTTGGATGGTGGACTACTGCACCGTGCTGTCATAGGAGGCTGGAGGCAGGCAATATCAGGGGGTTCAGACAGGGACTAGACTCATCCGTGGACAGCAAGTGTGTGTATGGATGCAGAACAGGGCTAATGAGGGATGCACGCTCTAACACTCCTGACAAGGGCGGGTGGTGGGGAGGTGGGAGGGGAATGGGCATGGGAGTGTGGTGGGACTCCTGGGCTCCCGCAGAGAGCCACTTTTCCAAAACTTCATGCTCTTTGCTGCAAGAATAGAAATGCAGGAAAACTGGTGATCCTGGGGGAACAGAGGGAAGAGGCGTTTGGAGAAGTGGTTCCCACGTCTGTGCTTGAAGCCTGAGGTCCATGTGGTGGCTGTTCAAAGGGCTTGGCTCGTTGGACACACCGGGGTGACATAATGTTTGGCTGGAGAGCCAAGGTCCTCTGCCTCGGTCCCCGTGCAGCAGCCTGCCACTCCAGACCACCTGCCGGCAGGTAGGTGAGACCTTTCTACTTGATGCCCTGCTAAATTTGTATTTTTTTTATGGCATTTCCTTATGCTGCAGTAGAGGAGGTGGCCGGTGAAGCAGCATGGTTTCTCCGGATCAAAAACCAGCTCGTGTCAAATTCTGTGAGCCACTGTAAGAAGGTGATGGCTGCTGCATGGTCCTACGCAATCATGGCATTGCCTGTGTGGCTTGGTGTTTTGTGAAGTGCCTTCATATGTTAATTTCTGTGTAGAGCACTAAACTTCCTTCTGGAAAACCTCCGACAAGCGTTAGGATTCATAACTGTGTGCTGGACTTTGCATATGTAGCCCACTGTGTTTTTTTAAATGAGTTTACTTGTATGTGCTGGATAGGCAGATAGGTATGTTAATAATCCCAGCTCACTTCTAAAACTTTCTGGCTTTAAGTTGGAAGACTTGTGGAGCAGACAAATTTGCAGCGAGCCATTTCAGGGCTTAAGGTTGTACGTGTTGTTGGCTGCTGTGTAACTTGAGATACTGTATAAGCCTCCGATCGTGGAAAAACAAGCATAGTCGTTTTTAAAGACCCCACCGCAAATTTGTTTGGGAACTCCAGCTCTCCAGTGGTATTGTTTCTGCCTGAGCCCCTCTCCAGGATTTTGCGGCATTGGGTGATGCTCACAGGTGATGTTGAGCACCGGTGAGGCTTGGCTTAGTCACGCACTCCTGCTGCCTGCTCGCTGCCGGCTCCAGTGCTCGCTGACACCCGCACAAGCGGCATCAGCTCATTGCCAAGCCCAGCGTGGGGAGTTTTCTGCTGGATGAGTGAGGTGGATTTTATTGCAAAAGAGTGAAACAAGTGCGAGTGAAGGAGGAGGAATCTGTGCCTGGAGGGAGGAGAGGACAGGAGACGGACCTAACTTGCCTTTCCAGTGATGCTGAGTCCTGAATGTGCCTGAATGGCACTTAAATTTTAAGTCCATAAGCTCCTGCTTTTGCTGGAATAAAGTCTGTATTCATTAGGATTTCATCCTTCGGTGCAACTTGTTTAGCGTAAGTGTTTGCAGTGGGTTGGCAAACTCCCTGTAACACCCTGTGGACAAAGCCTAGTAAATTGAGCTAGTCAGCATAGCTGCCCTATGTTTTTGTGTCCAGCAGCGTAATTTCAGGATTCAGTAAAGCTGAGCAAAGTCAGCATTGCTGCTAAAATGGGATGTTCTTATCAGTGGGCTCCTGCTGGCACTGGTGGTGTTGCTGTTGGGGCTGCGTCGAGGAGCAGATCTCACCAGACGCCAGCTTGTGACAGAGAAAAGTAGTTTCCAACTAGCAAACTCCTTGATTTTTTTTTTTTTTTCCCCTTAACATTTGCAAGTCTTCATGGACTGCAGTGTCAGCACAGAAGCAGTGCAGGACACTTCCATCCTCGCAGGTCAGGAACAGGCTGCGCGTGGTGCCATGAAATTATAGAGACAAGGTGCAGGTGGCTTTTGTTATTTTTGGCCATATTGCCTATTTCCCTTGGCAGATATATAGCTGAAGGAGTGAGGATTGTTTGGGGGAGCTCGGAAGTTTTTTGGAGCCAGTTTGATCGTACTGAATCTCTTTCCATCTTTAAGACACGTGCTAGCTGAGGTTAATTAGCTTAAGAGTGTAAGAGCAGAAGAGGGGTGCTATTCCTTGCCTTCCTGAGGACAGATGGGCTGTCCGTGCTGCTGAGAGCAGCACGAAAGGTGCTGTGGTGGGATGCTTGGTTTCCAGCGTTGCAAGTGCTCCTGGCAGTACTGGTGTGTGCATGGAGGTCCGGGCAAAGAGCAGGTCATTTGTGACAGTGGGAAGCAATGGGGGCCTGAGCATTGTCCTAACGAGGAAAGCCATCGTTATCGAGACTTTTCAAGTAGGCAGTTGCCTGTGTTAATCACGCAATTCGAGCTGATACCCAGAACTCAAGTACATGTAAAAATGGTGTCACTGAATAGTCTTTTCAGCAATGAAGTGAATCCCAATCCGTAAGCGACCGGGCAGCAGGGCAGGGCTTGGGAGGGGGAAAGCACGCCGTTTTGGACTCCCACATTCAATAGTACTTTGGGCAGAGGAGGGGTTGTTTTTCCTTTCCGTGCCAGCAAATACTATTGTACAACTTTCTCGGACTCCCCATGGCACCCTGGTGTCCTTGCTGAGCGCGATAAAGCGCCAGCTCTCGGGCTTCTCAGTGCGGAGTGGAGGAAACCCTGGGTGCTGCGAGGAGCCTGGACCTGCTGCCGGAGCCCTGGCCGCTGCTGCCCGGCGGGGTCTGCATCATGGTACAGGTGCAAGGAGCCCTCCGGTTTGCTGTGGGTGCATCCACCTTCTCTTTCTGCAGCAAAATAACCTCTGCCGGAGCACGGACGTTTGTCATTTTACTTACATTCTCCTTATTTTCTTTCTCTCATAGGATCGTGTTTCTTCTCAACCTTTAATTCAGTTTCAAGGATCCCAAGGGGTAAGTATCTTGTACTCTTGTTATATTGGAAAATAAATGCATTAACCACTATTAATAAATAGATTAACCACTTTCACTTATTAAAAAAAAAATAATAATTCTACAGACATTCTTAAGATCTACTTAATGCCAGATATGTTTCTGTGAGAATGATTGTATATTTACTTGAGTTGTAGCTGAAAGTGGTAGAGAATCATGCTTTAGGTATGCTTCTTTTTTATCTTGCTTTTGTCACCTTTTAGCCTAAATTTGAAAGCTATGGGAATAACTTGTAAGTCATCAACTGAGCAGTGCAAATTTAATATTTTAAAATGGACTTTAAGCGGTTGGTTTCAAGCTGTGAAGCAGAACTGCAGTTTTGAGGGGTGGGGTTTTGCATACCACAGACTACTGATGGTTCTTGACCCTTTTCTGAAACTCTAATAAAGCAGAGTATTTCAAGCCTGTTGAAGAGTAAGGAAAATATGAGGAAATGTGGCCTCCTAAAGGCCACAGCTTCTGTTAAACAATCGGTGCAAATTGGAGAACTAAAGGTGAAGGTAAAATTAAATACAGGCTATGATCTCTAAGTAGAATGATTTAAGATTTTGGGTTTAATATTTAAACTTTAAGGGATGGCTGAAGACTCATTTTTAAAGACTGAAGTATGGATTGTGCCTTTTATGCTGTTAGCTTTAATTCAGATCCATTAACTGACCCAGTTTTCCATGTAGCTGTGCGGTGCTTGTGTAGAGATAGCCGGGGAGGGATGAGAGAAGGACGGGTAAGGTCTTTATGCTGGTGTGAGGAGGTACTGCTGCCCGACGGTGTGAGACTACAGTCCTGGTCCAGTGTCGGTTTGGCTGAACAGTACTCAACTGCTGGGAGAATCATGTCTATAACAAAGCTACTTGGGCAGACAAAAGTTTCGTAACACTGCGCTTGTAAGCAAATGCTTTCTTGTTACAGCTTATTTGCAATTTAAGCTATACTGGCAAATATTTAAACTACACTGGCAAAAGCATTTCCTTGCTAGAATGAATAACCATCTTAGTTAAGACAGTCAGCCAAAATATTTGTACCAGGAGAGAGCAGCTGGGAGCAGAGATTGACTTGAATTCATGCTGCCATCAGGAGGGAAGTCGTACTTGCTTATTTGGCTGGGAGGTAAACCAGTAAAATGGACCGGCCGGCCCTGCCAATTGCCTTCCTGACCCACGGGTCGTGGTGGCAGGCGTGCGAGCGCTGCAAGGGATGGAGCAGGAGCTGAGTTCAAAATAAGCTCTCGGAGTATAAATAATTAACCTAGCTGTTGGCGTGAAGTACTGCAAGTAGTACGCTGTGAAAAAAAAATTACCAGCACGCTTTATCTACCCTGTACCCTCTCTTTCTCTGCAAAAGTTCACGTGCTGCTTTCTCTCATCTTCTCTAGGAAGAGCTTTAAAGCGGTAGTAGGTGAGGTTTGAGATGTTACTAGGCTGAGGGAGACTTTATTTCTCATCTGTAAAAAAACTGGAGGTTTTATCAAAAGCTGTCAAAATCTGGGAGTCACAAGACTGCTGAAGAGCCGGATGTTAACTTACAGTGGTGTCACCCTTGTTTCTATTAAAAAGTTAATCCAGGTATGTGCTTTTTCATTATGAAACTCAACAGTAAGATCTGCTGCCATGCTCTGTGAGATGGAAGCATCTAGAGCTACTTTCCTGCTTGCTGCAGAAGCAATAATCTCTTACGGTACTTTTAAATCTGTCCATAATTAAGGAAATGCAAACTGAGGAATTTATTGCAGGAGATGCCTAGATCCTAAGTGTCCGCAATAGGGACAGAAATTCAAGGTCATTAAGGCAGATGGTAAGTTAAAATAGGACATTTACTACTGTACGTATGGCGGGAGGGAAATGGCTAGCTCGTTATTTCTATATATTGTGCAGCCATGTTCTGAGTGTTTCCAGAGTACACAAATTGCGTGGCAGAGGACTGACCTGGCCCTATGAAAGGCCTTCTTTCCTCTTCTGGACTGGTTTCTAGTTGGACTTTCCAGAGTGAAGAGTGCTCAAGGCATGTTCGTCAGTGCCAAGGCGTTGCAGGTTACCTGTCACAGTGAGACGTTTCTTTAAATGCTGCTGAAAACAAATAGTGGTTTTGTTTGTCTCTTGAGAGTACTTGCTCTGCAATTCAGGCAACTGTCTAGCTCCCAGCTGAGGATAAAATACTAGCATTTAAAAAAAAAGGTGGGTTTTTTTTTAAATATTCCATCTCCAGTTACATACACTCTAGTCCCAGTCCTCTATGGATGATGGGAAAGGCTGGAGTGGACAAATAAAAGGAGCTTTCTGACTTGGGGTGGTCTAGAGTTGTGTTAGAAATGGGAATTGAGAAGAGGAGCCTTATGCTAGAAGAGGCAAGGGAGGAGCTTTTACTTCATGTATATGTTTAACAAGAAGCTAAGATTGGTGTCAAAGGCGTTCTGCTGTCACTTTGCTAGAAAAAAAAAGCAAGCTTAATTTTTTTCTGTTGTACAGTAGAGTTGCTCTGAAGGGATCTGAAAAGTGTTGAAAGCATGTAGATGGTTTCAGAAGGTGCAATAGCAAATCCGGTGATGCAGTAAGATGGTTTGCATTCGATATGATAATAAATCATCTGTGCGTGCTGCGTAGTTAGCCTCCAGATGCTCTTCAGTACAAGAACCACTGAAACAGCGCTGGAACAGTTTGCACAAAACACAGCTAAGAACTCTGTGATTTGTGAATTAATAAAATATCTGTGATTTGTTAAAACAAACTTTTGCACCAAAGCACAAGTCGGCCCCTGGAAGGGAGAACTTTTCCTCCTGGAACATCATACTTCCAAGCAGTCTGGACGATAACGTCTGCTGGTGCTTGAGATAGCTGGAGGATACCGAGGGACTGCAAGAAATGGATCATTATGGTGATACAGATTAATTTTTAAGAGATACCTTGTAATTAAACATTTTGGAGTACATCTAGGCAGCCTGGAGAACGTAGCAGCTGTGCTAGATACAATAGCCCTAAGGAATGTGAATATTGGCAATTGACTTGTAACGCAGTAGGGATACGTTTAAGGAAAGAAACAAAAAGTCTGTCTATAGTCCAGTGTGCTTCCCGCAGTGATAACAAGTTTTAAACAAGCGTGCTTTCCTTGCCGTGGCTTCCCCTCCTGTATTTTTAACTTTCTCTGCTGCATCCTGCGACTTGCAAGTACATTTCTTATATAGAGACAAAACTTGCGAAGCGTGCGCCGTACCCGCAGCTGGCAGTGTCCCCCATCTCCCGCTGCGACGCGCGTGCCTCCAGCTGCCGTGGGGGCAGCCACCGCGATCTCGCCCGCCTCCCGTAAGTGCACAAAACCAGTCGCCTGTTTGGGGGACTTGGGCAGCATGCTGAATCCTCCGGCTCCAGTTTAGGGACCGTTGTTGCCTGCCTTGCTCTCTGGCCCTGTGCGAACCTTTGGTCCTTGCGCCGGAGGAAGGTGCAGCAGCGTGGGCGTCGGGGACAGCGGTTGCAGCTCCTGAGTGAGGAACTCTTCTGCAGCAGGGTGGTGACAAATTCGTGCTGGGTGGCAATGAAACCAGCACGGTGCCCAGCGCTTGGGTTCAAACGGGTGAACTGGTGCATAAAGGTGAACTGCGTGGATTTGGGGAGCAAATATGAAGCTCCTAGTAAAAAGGCCAGAGAGAAAAAAGGAAGGAGAGGGGGAGAAGCTTGAAACTAAAAGCAAGTCTTCTCCCTTAAGGTTATCCATTTGTCTACAGGTCAGCATAATCAGTAAAATCTATACATTTGAAATGGTTTTTATGTAGTCAAATATTTAAATTTTTTTGCAAGGCAGCCATGTGTAGTCACATTATTTCTGTAGAAAGGCATCTTAATTTGCTTTTTGAAAGGGACATTGGCCACTTATGTTCTGTAGTGTAGCTATAACGAAGGAGGAGGAGGTTCAGTGCTTGAAGGAAACAGCATTTTGCAAAAAAAGACTGCCGGTATTAAAATGAAAACAAAAGAAATCAGTGCTGAGATTTTTCTCATGCTTAAGAGCAGTTTTTTGAATTTTCAAATTGGTCGACTAGGTTTCTGGAGCACTTTTGTCTCCTTGAAGGTGCAGGCTGGACGTCTGCATTAATGCAGACAAGGGAGCAAAGTTCTAAGCTTGGGAGCAAGCTTACCTGGGCAGAAGCCACTGTAGCAAAGATCCAAATGATGCTATGGCAAAAATTGTCCCTCTGGGGATTTGTAAAAGTGGAAGTTATGTGAAACACAGCAGAATGTCCTTGCTGAGCAGAGTAGTGCCCTTCCCCAGTAGCAGGGGTTTGCCTCTTGGCAAATAAAGCGTTGCTCTAAAGAAACTGAGTAAACTTCAGCTTAGAAAATGGATTAATTGGAAATGTCTCTCAAAAAAAATATTAGGAGCCTAACTTTGAGGGCCCTGCAACTGTTAATTTTTAAATCCTTTAATCCTGTTGTAGAAGCTTATGCTGTGAGCTGGGCACTGGTGTGGATGCCCGCACAGGGCAGGAAGCAGATTCCAGCTCAGGCTTGTGAGCTACCAAATCTTATCCTTAAAAGTAAGGCTTTGGGGGGAAAACCACTGGTGAGATGGTAAGGTTGGAACAATTGTGAGAAGAGACAAAAGAGAAAGAACTTGAGCACATCTGCTGAGCGGAGGCACCTAAAAATACAGTGCTCATGTCAATCTGATGACATGATGCTGTCCTGTGGAAGAACAGGAGGAGAGAGTGGGTAGCTGTGTTCAGAAAGGGAAGAGATTAAGTGATTCAGGCTTGGAGAGAAAATATATCTGGCCTGAATTGAGGGTGCTATAACTGCACATGGTTTCAGCGGGAATGTTGGAAAAGAGGAGGACAGAAGTGACAAAAAGCTATGAGCCAGAGAAATTGGAGTGAGTCCGCACCGTGAGGAGCTTCAGGAGAAAATTATGAAACTACTTTTGCATTAGAGAGCCACTGAGGATGATATGTCAGAGTGAGAGAGGGTAATGATAGATCTGGAAATCAGTTACCACGAGGAAAGGATTAAAGTCAAGGGTCTGAGTTGTTCTAGTGGATATTCTCTATTACTAAATCCATTAGATAGTAAGAAATTGCAAGCGAGTTTGAGGATGTAGAATTTAAAATTACATTTTAAAGTAGGCTGCAGAAGGTCAAGAGCGCTCAACACTCGTCCTGAAGTGCTCCAGCCTGGCTGGCGGTGGCACCGGGGCCAGGTCAAAGCACAGCACACCGCTCTGCGTGCATGTCAGACCAGTGTGCTGGTGCATGCCTAAGGGCCTGCAGCCCTGGGTTTTGCCAGGAAAACTCCCCCTGCAGAGGGGTGAGAGGCAGGAACAGGGTACCCCTGTGTGCCACAAAGCACGCTTCTGTTGATAGCCTCGTCTGCCTGGCTTTCCCCGGGTCGCACAGCCACTTGATCGGAGCATGCCAGAGTTCATGCGAGTTTGAGTCTTGACTTTTTTTTGTTACCTAAAGGTGGAAGCTTTTTTTCATTTGAGAAGATCTAGAAGTGCTCTCTGCATCCTTTTGTTTCCGAACAGCTTGCAGTAAGAAAACCAAAACATTTTATCCTAATGTTTCAAACTTCAAAAGCATAAAAACTTTAAGACAACCTCTACAGAACGTCTGTTCTTCCACTTTTGTTTTCTGTATCCTGTACTAAGACTTTTTTTTTTTTTAAATTCAAGAGGACTCTACCAACTCAGTCCTTCCTTCCTGGGATTTCCTTTAGCGTATCCAAGCTAGCATCTTCATAAGTTTCAGTGTGTATAGATAAATAGGTTTGGTATCCTTACTGTCCTGTGCACTGCTGTACTTGCACTCCTCTTTGCCCTCTGGTGCTAAATCTAACTGCCACAAAGCAGTTGTTGGTTTGTGTTTTAGCTAGTGATGCTCTAGGAAAGGAGAACCCTTCTGCGAATGCCATCGCTGGGCGTTTGCTGCAGTGATGTTGTTCATGAAGATGGCCTAGAAGAAACCTTTTTTCTTTTTGTTTTTTAAATTTCTTCTGTAGTTATCTGCAGGGCTAGCTCTCTGCATCCATGCGGGACTGGCACAGTCAAATGCCCTGGCTGGCCCGGGGGAAGCAGCAGGAACATGCTCGTGGAGCCAGGCTTCTTGCTGGCAGCCACCTGTTAGGTCACCTTTGCTGTGTTTTAAGAGCACACCTTGTTGTATTAAACTGACACTAATGTTGTTAAAGTCTCTCCAAATATTTGTCCCCTAAAAAGTCACATCAGTGCTGGAGATTCAGGCACTTGGGATAAGGGACCTCCTGCTTTCATCATCCACTACATAACTCAGGTGAAAAATCTGCCAGTGAGGGAAGATTCTCGGGGTTGATTAAATTTGTCTTTGAGTTGTATGCAAACATAGATGAAATTTGCTCTTTCTGCCTCTACTCTAAGCTTCCATAAACAGTTTCCTGCAGCTGCCATCAATTAAGAATGATCTACTCAGCCACTCCCATCTTTTCAGCATGGATGTAGAAAATAGGCTTTCTGCATCTGCATTAGCCTAGAGAGATGCATTTGACATTAATGGTAAGACTTTGTGCGTGCTTCTGTTAAAATAATGCAAATTCTGTAGGCTAAACAAGCAATTACTCAGTTTCCAGAACTGGAAAATAACTCTTCTGCAGTGGCTTCTGACACCACCTTTTTCACACATCATCTTTGGCAAAGTCTATTAATCAGTGGATTCACTAAAGACAGGGGTTTGTTTTAAATTTTTTTTTTCCTAAACAGGAAAGAAGGAGGGTGATGGTACAGATGCCATCCCGTCCCTCTGGCATGTTGACCGCACCACTCAGCTTGGTGTCATCTGCAAACTTGCTGAAGGTGCACTCGATCCCACTGTCTGTGTCATTGATGAAGATATTAAACAGTACCAGTCCCAGTACAGACCCCTGCGGGACGCCGCTCGTCACCAGTCTCCATCTAGACATTGAGCCGTTGACCACTACCCTCTGGATGTGACCATCCAACCAATTCCTCACCCACCGGACAGTCCACCCATCAAATCCATACCTCTCCAGTTTAGAGAGAAGGATGTTGTGGGGGACCGTGTCAAAAGCCTTACAGAGGTCCAGACAGACGACATCTGTGGCCCTTCCCATGTCCACTGATGTAGTCACTCCATCACAGAAGGCCACTAGGTTGGTCAGGCAGGACTTGCCCCTGGTGAAGCCATGCTGGCTCTCTCGAATCACCTCCCTGTCCTCCATGGGCCTTAGCATAGCTTCCAGGAGGATCTGTTCCATGGTCTTCCCAGGCACAGAGGTGAGACTGACCGACCTGTAGTTCCCCGGGTCTTCCTTTTTTCCCTTTTTAAAAATGGGTGCAGTGTTTCCTTTTTTCCAGTCAGTGGGAACTTCACCAAACTGCCACAACTTCTCAGATACGATGGATAGTGTCTTAGCAACTTCATCCGCCAGTTCCCTCAGGACCTGCAGATGGATCTCATCGGGTCCCATGGACTTGCGTACCTTCAGGTGCCTTAGATGGTCTCAAACCTGATCTTCTACTACTCCCTGAGTGGGCCGTTCTTCATTCTCCCAGTCCCTGCCTTTGCCTTCTGCAGCTTGCGCGGTGTGGCTTGAGCACTTGCTGGTGAAGGCTGAGGCAAAAAAGTCATTGAGTACCTCAGCTTTCTCCATATCCTGGGTAACCAGGTCTCCTGTTTCATTCCGGAGAGGTCCCACATTTTCTTCCTTTTATCCCCAATGTACCTATAGAAGAAGCTTTTCTTGTTGCCCTCGGTGTCCCTGGCCAATTTAATTCTATCAGGGCTTTAGCTTTCCTAACCCGATCCCCGGCTGCTCGGGCAATTTCTCTGTATTCCTCCCAGGCTACCTGTCCTTGCTTCCACCCTCTGTTGGCTTCCTTTTTGTGTTTGAGTTTGTCTGGGAGCTCCTTGTTCATCCATGCAGGCCTCCTGGCATTTTTGCCTGACTGCCTCTTTGTTGGGATGCATCGCTCCTGAGCTTGGAGGAGGTGATCCTTGAATATTACCCAGCTTTCTTGGGCCCCTCTTCCCTCCAGGGCTTTGTCCCATGGTACTCTACTAAGCAGATCCCTGAAGAGGCCAAAGTCTGCTCTCCTCAAGTGCAGGGTAGTGAGTTTGCTGTGTGCCCTCCTCGGTGCCCTAAGAATCTTGAACTCCACCATTTCATGGTCACCGCAGCCCAGGCTGCCCTTGAGCTTCACGTTCCCCACCAGCCCCTCCTTGTTCATGAGAACAAGGTCCAGTGTAGCACGTCTCCTCGTTGGCTCCTCTGCCACTTGGAGAAGGCAGTTATCATCGATGCATTGCAGGAACCTCCCGGATTGCTTATGCCCTGCCGTGTTGTCCCTCCAACAGATATCGGGGTAGTTGAAGTCCCCCATGAGGACCAGGGCTTGTGAGCGTGAGGCTGCTCCTATCTGTCTATAGAGGGCCTCATCCACTGTCTTCCTGGTTGGGTGGCCTGTAGCAGACCCCCGCCGTAATGTCACCTGTCCCTGCCTTCCCTTTAATCCTGACACTTAAGCTCTTGGTCAGCTCTTCATCCATCCCCAGGCATCTTAGAGTGTTTATCAGTTGTGGGCTTAGCTAGAAGGTAGCAGCTAAGACAGGTATTAAGACCTGAGCTGGGTGTTAGCTGAAACTGGGTCACTTGCCTGAAGGCTGCTGAGCGGCAGTGAGAAGAGCAGTGAGGGCTGCACGTGTTGGGTGGGATGTACGGGCGAGCTGGCACAAGGCTTAGCGCAGCTGCCTATGTGGATGCATCTTCTGGTGGTGGAGAGAGTATTTCGCATGACGGGCTTCTCGCATAAATGGGGAAAGAAGTATGTGCAAGGATAAATGTGTTTGGGCATGTGAGAAGAAAAATGATGCCCTGTGTTTCCGTGCTAGTACGTATTCTGGGAAGTATATAGGCTGCGGACTTGCCAACTCAGACCAGTTAGTTAACATGTTTGAAGTTGGGCAATGTTAGGGGAAAGATGCATGGCTCACTTTATTAGGATGGCACCTAAACCAGGGGAAGAGATTGTTGTGAACTGTGTTCATAGACACCGCTTTTAAGGTGGCCTCTTCCCTTGTCTGGACATGACTGGGGTGACTCTTTGGGTAAGGTGTGCAAGCACGCAGCTTCTCTTCAGGGCTTTCTCATCTCCTTTCATTGCCCTGTTTGGTTGACTGCTGGTAAGGGTACAGGAGATCTAATGAAGGATTGTGGCAAGGGCTTCACTATTTCTGGAAGAAGAGCGTAGATCAGCTACAAATAATGGTGGGTGTTTGCTGTTCAGAAATCTTCCCCTTCGCTGTAAGGGAATATAGCAAATTCATTTTCAATGTATTGCACGCCACACGTACCAGCCAGGACGCTCTTTATATGTGGAAGGTTGAATATGAATCAAAAGCAGCTTCTCTGAAATAAACGTGCTGACAACAGGCTTGCTGTGCTGCTTCCTGATGCAAACAAAAGTTTATTTGCTATTATGGATTAATGTGGTTGCAATGTGTGCTTTCTTAATAAAGGCTCCTTGACTACCTTCTGCAAGTATTGCTCAAATAGGAAAAACAAACTTTTTGCCACTATGCT
The DNA here is from genome assembly GCF_965638725.1 of Aptenodytes patagonicus. NCBI lineage: Eukaryota > Metazoa > Chordata > Aves > Sphenisciformes > Spheniscidae > Aptenodytes > Aptenodytes patagonicus. The sequence continues at coordinate 88,621,146 of NC_134982.1, read as the reverse complement.
TATCTCAAGCTGAATGCAGTATCTTAATTCTGATTAAGCCAAAAATCCTTGAACTGCCTATTGAACTTTTCAGAACCATGTAATATAAATTTACAGTGTAAAAACAGGACTGTTTATTCAAAACAGGAGGCTTATTTGCAGAAGTTGCTGAGTCTATAAACTACTTCAAAGTGTTATTTTGTCTTGCAAGATACAGAAAGAAATGGCAAATATGTCAACAGCAGTAAAACTTGATCTGAAGCGTTTGAGGAGACAGTAGTTTTTGCAAACCTAGGTGTTGTCAGCACGTTTATGCCGTTCAAGTATTGCTTTCCCTAGGTTGCTGAAAATGTGTTAATATCCTAGGAATACTTTCTAGATTGCTTATTGCCTGACAAGAACGCCATGCTTTCCAAGTGTGCCTCTCTAAGACGAGTTTAGTTGATTTGTCAGGGGATGAGGTCGTCTTTGCAAAGAAGCAAGGAGGGAGCCTTGAAATCTCTTCAGGTCAAAGCTGGCGGTTGGCATTTGGTAGAGGACAGTGCACCGGGGCTGGGATTTGCACTGCATGGCTAGCTGCTGAAGCATCGTGCTTCCCTGGAGCGGCGGTGTGCAGCGGGGTGGTGGGAGGGGGCAAAACGTGGTGGAAACCTCTGGCGAGCCGGAAAGCGGATCGAGAGTGGCAGCTCCGGCTTGCAAGTCTCGCGTCACTGTCCTGCAGTTCAAGCTGCTGTTTCTTGTTGCTGTAGTCGCGTTGGTGCAGCCCCGTGTTGCAAAAGCGTGGTACTGTGGGCTTGTGTTGGTTGGATGTTCAGCTGTAACCTGCAGATCGTTTTCTGTAGGGCTGCTGCACTGTTTTGGGTTTTTACTGCAAAATGAGGTACCTTGCACAGCCTCTTTTGAAGGGTAGTATACGCCTATTTTCAGACCTCCATTGCGGTTTTTCAGGACTGCTTTCAATTTTAACTCCATCCTCATGCATTTTGTCCCTGCCAGCTTTGTATTACCTGCAGATTCAATAACTATTCTTCATTCCGTTTCATAAATGTTTGGGCTTTCACTTTTGAACCATAATATGGGAAATAAGCTTATCTGATTTAATTGCCCTTAATATAACTTAAAATGCATTTTTTCCCTCAGAGCTTGTCCCAAGTTTATTAAACTGGGTCATCTGAGTTATGACAGACTTTGCTAAATTTGCTTGTTCGAGAGACAAAGATTTTTGGCTGTGTGGATATTCTGAAAGGGTCCAAAAAGAAGCTCACAAAAATGAAAGGCTTGTGTCTGCTGTATTACAGATTAAATAATAAAATTTTGGAACTGAGGATGAAAAAGTTAAATTTTTATTCTCAGATTAGTTGCACTGCCACTTTTGAAATCTTCTAGCAGAGAAATATTCCCCCACCATTATTGCCTTCTCTTCATTCAAATTAATGAATGCCTGAGGAATGGTCATCTAGTTCTTCCGAAGTTTGTGGAAAAATATATCCTAAAAAATTGAGAAGGAAAGTAAATTTCTAGACCTTTTCTTTGCTCATGCAAAGAAACCTGTCACAATGGCTGCAGTAGCTGGTTCCCTCATCATCGGTGTCTTTCTTACGGAGTTCGTGTGTGTGTGGGGGGAAGCTTTAAAATATTCAGTGTTTCCATTTGAGTTTGCTCCTGGGAAATCATTGTCGGTGATAAGCTTCATAGGCATCTGCCTGTAAGGAGGCAGACTTGTTTTTCTCCACACTTTATCAGTGTCTTTTTCAATATTTGGGAGAAATAAGACCTCACTGAAGAATGGAACAGCAACAAACATGTTTTTAAATGTACTCTAAGGCCAGCTTCTGTCTTCATGTTATTGCATCAAAACACATGGAGCCAGTCTGTGTTTTAATGCCCATGGCAATTCTTCCAAAATTTTAAATATAAAGATTAGGGTACAGAAATTCCTAATGTTTAAGGGGATTGCATGCATATATATTCTTTAGGCTGATCAATGGAAAATAAAGATTTGCTCAAAATAAGCTTTGAGAATGAAGTCCAAGCATACACAGTTACCTGCTTCCCTCTGCTCAGCTGTATTTCTTGAGAGCCAGACTTAGATTGATCATTGTATATACTTGTTGGTTTTCCAAAAAGTGTATCAGGCTAAAAAACATTACCTCTTCTGCAGTGGATTGAATTCAAATTGTCAAATTCGTACATACGTACATGTCTATCGTATAACCGTATGCTGAAACATTCAATCAGTGGTAGTTAATTTTGTTGAGTGTAGATCAATTTTAGTGTCATTTGGGCCCCTATGATCTTCTTAGGTAGATGGTTGACCTTCATAATCATTAAAAGGTAAAGCTGCATATATAATCCAAGATTATGCGTTTGATAACTTACCCGATTTATTTCCATTCATATATAAAATGCACAGATTGTTCTTTTAAGCACACTAGTACTTTTACTTAAGTACAAGGATATGGTGTTCGGGTGACTTTCTCCTTCATGTCCAGTCACTGTCCTAAGCTGTTGATAAGCTCTGCCAGTACTGATAATTAAAATATAAATGGTAATGGAGTTGTTTTGTAGTAGCACTTTGTGCAAATGACATTGACATTTATGCCAATCTCACAAGCAAAATATTGAGGGAAAGGTTTCTAAGAGACTGTTGAATATTGCTTTTCAATACAACTGACAAAGAAAGATATTTAATATTCCATTAAAATTTCAAGCAAATTTCAGAAGAACAGCTTTTTAGATTTACTGCAAGCTAATTTTACCTTCAGAATAAAGTAATTGGATGGCAGTAGTTTTTTGTGCTTCAGTATTGTTTTGTATAGCAGCACATTGAAAAATGTGCTTATGCCAATAAACATTTTAATGATTTCTCATATTTACATTTTTAAGCTCCAGCAGAATGCGGCACATTCTGTACTAAATTATTAGTTCAGCCAAGGAAATCAAGTTCTGCTACATCTGACTAAACTTACAAAAAACCTATTTACATTTCACATTTATGCAAATAATTGCATCTAGAGCTGAGTAAAAGAAAAAGGCTTTTAGCGCCTGTTGGAGTTGAAATTAATCTTTTATAGTTTAAGAAGTTTTACTCTTTTAATTTGGGTGTTGCTGTTTTGTTTTTTTTTTTTTTTCCTTTTTGGAGCTGACTCCCGTATGTGCTTCATTAGGACCGAATAAATCACAAAGTCAGGGCAGTGTCTGATGTGGTCTGTGCGAATTGCTCTCATCTGTTTTGTTAGCTGAGCTTCGGTCCGTTTGATTATACTCAGGCGCTTGCATTTAAAGTTAAGCACGTGCATATTAATTCCACTAAATGGGAAAGGATGACTTGCTACTTGAATACTTTGCTGAATTAGAGGCTGAGCGACTGTAGCTTTTCCACTGCAGTTACCGCTGCAACAGACACGTAGCCGGCGCTGCTTTCAGAGGGAGAATTGTGCCAAAGCAGCCTTTTTAGTGACATGACTGAAATCACATCAAAACTTTCGAAATACAGTTTCTCATTTAAAATTATGGTCCTAGTTGATCACAAGCAAAGGAGTGTAGATTGAAGTTTTTACATAAACTTTTTTTTTCCTTTTAGCTTATTAAAATTCCCAAAGTTGATCAGCCAAATGAAGTGCATACATTTAACTTCTACTTGTCAAATGTTGGCAAAGATAATCCTCAGGGAAGCTTTGACTGTGTCCAGCAAACGGACTCAAGGTAAGTTTTACTTGACGTTTTCTTTCACGGCAAATTTAAGTAGATTCTGTGGCTTTGAGCATATAGTGAAAACCTTTAACAGAAGCATGCTCCTAGTGATGAGCTGCAGTAGAAAATTAATTCCTAGCAATAGCATGATTTCTTGCTAATTATAAATACCTGCTTTTACATAGAATTCTTTTTGGGTTTGCTCTTAAAAAAGTAACCTTTTGAGTACTTTCTCACCTCTTGGTACTATTTTTAAAAGCATTTGGAGTTCAGCATCATCCAAGCTAGACCAGATCCATTCTACAACCATATGTAAATATGATTGTGGCTGGCAGCATGCTAGCATGCTGGCCATGATGCATAGCTGTCTTATTTTAAGAACCACATAAATCAGTGACCTTATCCATAATTGCATGACCATGGTGTTTCAGAACCCAAACGTAATACAGCAGCACCTTGTCCTGGTCCTTTGAGTCAAAGTGAACAGTGTTAACGTCTACTGAAAAGGCAAGAAAATACCATGCTTTTACATTAAGTTTGCTTCAGCTTCTAGAATATTACATTCAGCGTAGTATCGATGCAGTCCAGTGGTGTTGAACAGCTGTTTGTCCCATTTCATTAACTAGGACATTGCAGGCAGAGTTTGTGTATTGATCTGGGAAGCTGATAGCAAACAGGCACACGGCACGTGTCTCCAACAGGCACTGCTCAGGTTCTCACTTACAGGAGAGCGTCTGCTCTCAATTTCAAAACAGAGATTTGTCTAGATAGCGGGTTTTGGGAGCAATAAGAAAATGAGCTGATTTAATAGCTCTCTGCCTAACAGGAGATCTCTCAGCATCCTTTATTCTCCTCTTTCTCCCCTTGCATTAGGTATCTTCTACTACAATACAGCCTTTCAGTGAACTCACTTAGCTGATGGGATTGGCAAAAAGTTGAATGGTTTCGTGGCAGACCTGGGGGAGCCTGGGGCAGTGTGGGTGTTTTGGTTGGGTTTGGTTTTTTTTTTTTTTATTAAACTCTATCTGAAAGGGTCCAGACTGCTGCTGAGGCTGGCACAAAGCAAGTGGCCAGAGTGCACGTGGCGTGTGAAAGGTCCTGCCTCCGCTCCTGGCTTGCCTCTCTAGAGCATCTCTGAGGGCACTTTCTTCTTTGGGAAGTAGCACCTTTGGTTAAATTAAACTGGATTCATTTTATAAGTAAGATTATATTTAATATATATTAATATATATTAATATATATATATTTAATATATATTTAAGCTGCTTTAGCTCTGAAAAATTCTGAATAGCATGCCTAGGTAGTTTTAATGTGGTTTTACTAATCTACTTCAAAATCTAATTCAGACTAGCTTTCACGAGGTCCTTTGTAGCCAGCTCTCAGTTTCTGCAAAGTGTCTGCAAAATTAATGCAAAACTTGTGTAGTGTTAAATGCAGAGTCGTTTAAAAAAAATAAAACCAGAAAGGACCTCTGCAGGATATCTAGTCTAGCTTCAAAAATGGCTCAGGTTTTGAAAATGCCCAGCCTGAGGAGGGGGATTACACAGCGTCTTGGTCAGTGCTCGGCTGCTCCTGTGGTGGAAAAGCGCGTAAAGGCAGCGATGTTCAAGAAATGGGCAACGGGTAAAAGCTGTGCTTTAGATGGCGAGAAGGCCCTTTTTTTTCTGTTGTAAATGCGCTGATTTCAGAGCAAGGAATCAATACGTAGCTCTAGGCTATGGACAAAACTGTAGCTGTATCATCTTGAAATATTGGTCGGTGGCTTGGTCCAGCTTTGTGACTTTCAGAAACGACGTAGTAAGTTGAGACACGAGATTCTTGACCCTTCTTCTTGGAGCCTTGATGGGAGTTTTAGGGTGTTTAAAGTGTTTCGGGTTAGCTAAAGCCAGTGCCCTTTCTCTGGTCAGAGCTGTTGCAGTAGCGGGTGCTGCACAGCGAACTCGTTAAGAGCGGTGATGGTTAGGCCAGTTTAAATGAAGCTGCTGTTAGTCAGTCGAGGTGCCCTCCTGGCTGAGCGCAGTGCAGGAGCGCGTTTGGACTGACTATGGAGGGTCGGTCTCCTCCAGAAATGCCTCCTGAAGCCCAACGCCCGCGCTGACACTATCGAGGAGGCCTCGTGGTCCTTCCCCTCACGCAGTGTTTGCTCTAGGTGCCTCTTTTCAACCATGAATTCTCAGAGAAGCAGGCGGGTGAAGCGCAAGCACTCCTCAGCGCTGTCAAACGCACAGAGCAGGCAACGAGGAGGGCGGACATCTTTGAAAGCAAGATGAGGGGAGAGCGGGGGCGCAGGCCTTGAGGGGAGGCTGGCTTGCCCTCCCTGGGCCTCGCAGTGCCTGGTGCCGCCACGGGCCACCTCAGGAAGAGGAGAGGAGACGTGTGCTGAGCTGAGAGCCGGGCGGCCGGCGGAAAGCCTGCGGGGCAGGAGCTGCCTGCCGTTAGGGTGCCAGTGTAACTGCCTGAGTTGTCCCTGTAATTGTCATTGCAGCACTTGCCAGTACAGCCACCAACACTGCCCTGAGTCTGCCTCTCAAATACGGTTATGTGAGGAAATGAGATTACACCGACAGGTAAAACTGATACCATTTGGATGCGTAGAGACAATCTGAAATTTATTTACGCCCTAGCTAGCTGTCAGAACTGGAAAACGTTTTTCTTCACCTGTTAAGACAGGTTTTAAAGTTCCTGATACATCCATACTTCTAAACCTGAACGAGTGCTTGGGCTCAACCTTTTTCAATGTTTTTATAGTTCTGGAGCCTCGCAGCTCAGTTGCCTGGGATGTATACAGAATAAAATTACAGTATGTGCAACAAGTGATTCCTATCTGACGACCAGAGAGCGCATGACCCAGGCAGAAGAGGAGTCGCGCAATCGAAGTGCAAAGGTTATTAAACCTGGTGGACCATTTTTAGGTATGGTTGTATTTCATTTTCTACTAGATGTCTGTAAGCTTTCAAACGCAGTAATTCATCTTTTCAGCGTATTCTTGGGAAAGGTGGTGTGTTCAGAGGTCTCGGGTGTAGGTAGCTTGCCCTCATGTAGCTTGCAGTCTCCTGTTGCTGCATTCAGACATCAGCCTTTTTTTCCCCGAGAAAGCATGCCAGTCCTTCCTTGTTCCCATACTGCTTGACTGGTCAAAATTTTGACCATTGAGGTGAGGGTTTTTACCACCCCATGCACTTAAATTCTCTGGTTTAGTAGCTAATGTTTTGGTTTTGTAACAGCACTTTTGAGTACCTAAATACTGTGCTAAACCATTAACCTTAATTTGTAATCTAAGAAGATTAACACTGAAGAAGTGTCATATACAAATTCATAAGCTTAATATGAAAAACTTTGCTTTTCACACTTGCTAATGCTGATTAAATTTTATTTATTTTATGTCTTGGTCATTAATAAGCAACTGTTACCACAAGACCATGTGGTTGGTTTTGGCTGGGTTTTTCTTTAAATTTAAAGTAAGGTAACGTTGGCGTCTCCCCATGGATTTCATAGTTTTCCACAAAACAAAAAGCGTTTAGGTGGTATCATCCATTATTAAACTGTTCTGAGTACCATTTCCCTGAGGAGCCTGGAGCCGGCTGCAGATAGAAACAAGGTGAGCATCCGCCTCATGGGCACTCAGTGGTACAGGCAGCGGTGGTCCTGCCTGCAGCAGTGAGCTGAACCAGGTACATCAATCTTCGTCAAGTAAAACAGGCTCTCACTTGGCTTTGGCTGCAGTCCTCCACCAGCATGGACGTCCCTGACAGTCATGGTGCAACGCTTGCTCTGCCTCAACTTACTGCAGAGTGTTTTAAGCCAGCATCGTCACGGCTTTTTGGAGATACAAAGCTACATGTGTGTGGCCTGGACACTAAGGGAGCTGGGTACGGGTTAATACCAGGACAATGGAGGTTGGGACTGCTTCCCCCATATTGTCTAAACTGCTTTCTAACGGCAACGTGAGAGGAGCCACTTTCATCTATTTCTAAACTTCTCATTGGGGAAGTTCTGTTTTACATGTGAATGATCTGCGTGATTCTTGTTAGTTGTTTAAATAGAGCTTAAGTGAATATTTAACATTAAATAAATGGGGTCTGAAGACTGGCAGTAGGACAATTACGGTGTTTGGGGATACTCTGGTTTCAGACTGGCATTGACGAAGCTCAGGTAGGACAGGTCTAGTTGCTGGTAGGGCACGGGAGTGACTTTGCAACATGCTTCATGCTGTACAAATTAGGAACTGGGGTTGTTAATCATGTTAACGCTCGGTTGTGTTTTCAGTTTGGCGGTTGTTCTTTTTTTTTTTTTTTAAGTGATTTGGAGACATGACTTTAGGAAGTGTTTTGTTTGAATGCTGCTTACACTATCAGCTGTGCCTGGGGTTTGTGTATCTACATTGAATTTAACTTGTCAAAATGTTTGTAATGTGTTCAATAAACAACTGGCAAGTTCATACTGTTCTAAAAATGTAACCATGTGTGTTTGCGTGAGTGGGTTTGTTCTTGAAAACCAGAAGGGCAAAGTCCAGGGAACATGCAGGGTGGAAAGGTTATAAAGGCTTGGCCTCCACTGCAAAATGGAAACAAATTTTGTTTCCTGAGGGCAAGCAGTACATAAGCACAGCTCAGTCTCTGTGTGTCTGATAGAAGACAGCAAGCTCCAGGTTTTCTTACCAATACTCATTCAGTCTCCCTCATGTACCAAACATGAGTTGCTGGTTTCAGAAAAATGCCTAGTTTGTGTCACATCCTCTGTTGGATTGCAAACAGTGTTTCCTACAATGATTTTCTGTAATATTCTGATAAATCTTTTTTTTCCTGTCCAATAGCAAGTGCTATTTAAAAACACAGAGTAGAGAGGTTTGGGTTGTTTTCTGGAAAACTGGGATTCAGGTTGGGTGGTGTTATTTTTAAATTCTGGATGCATCACTTGCAAACACTTGCATTGTTCCTCCAGTTGAGAAACAGGTCTTTTTATAGAGTTTGATCCAAAATGCGGTGCAGGCCATGTTTTAAAACTTCTGTGGCCTTGGTCCCAAGAACTGTTAAATTTTCGGTGTATGGTTTCTGAAAACCTGGGCTTATTTAATAAGAGGGGAACATTTCAGCTTAAAATGTGGTGTAACTTATGGTAACTCAAGTGATAAACACCAAGGGCTGGTAGTTTCTTTAAGCGGTGATGCAATTAATTGTGTAGACTTGGTCTCCCCAGGCATTAGTGGGGAATCTTTTAATTATATGGAGGACCTTTGCGTCACACTTTAAAGTACTCTTCTAAAAAAAAAAACCAACCTGATTTGGGGTATTCAGTGCTTGAGCTTATAAACTAGAAAAATCATAAAAGCACCATCTATATAAATAATCAGTAAAGTCTTCCTACCAGTATCACTCATTTACCAGCTTTTTTTTAATATTGAATATTTCTTTGTTAATGCCTAGCTTGATGCATCTTTACTACCTGTATATTCTTACAGATCTTGAATACAGTTTTTAGAGTTTATCCGACTTAGTAAATTCTTTTAAATCAACTTTGTCTTGTCCCAACCTCCCATGTCACTTCTTTCCCCCCCCCCCCCTTACCCTTACTTTAGGAAGAAGAGTACAGGTCAGAAGAGCACCACAAAGCATTCCAGATGCTGTGCCCAAGAGGAAGAGGTCAACACCCATGAACCCTGCAAACACAATACGGAGGACTCACACACACAATACTGTTTCTCAGCGACCGTACAGGGACAGGGTGATTCACTTACTGGCACTGAAGAGTTACAAGAAACCAGAGTTACTTGCTCGCTTGCAGAGGGATGGTGTCAACCAAAAGGACAAGAATTCCCTTGGAACTATTCTTCAGCAGGTGAGATCATGGGGTTTGTGCCAGCACTTTTTCTCTCCTGCTGTTCCTTTAATTAATTAATTAATTAATTTTGAGGTATGTTACTCCTCTACTTAAAGTAGAAAATAATAAACAACTTATGTAATGCTCCTCATTTAAGTTTTTCAATCAAATTTATACAGATGCCCCAAACTGCAAGTTAACATGAGGAAAGGAAAGAAATATTAAAAAATTTCTGGGGAGTGTTTTTATTTTGCTAGAAGAGCAGGCAATAATTAACCGTTTCTAGCTTTGTTGCTCCTAATGTCTTATTTTTTCCTCTCCCTTTTACTTGGACTGGTAAACTGCTTAATTGAGAGAAACTGACCATACATTCTCTTGATAGTGTGAAATAGTTTGTCATAGTACTTAATATTTCTTGTGACGAGTTTGAGGAGAGAAGTTTGGTAATTGCATAGGTTAGTATTTCATTTGAACGTAGTTGGTGGCCTGTAAATGGTGCTTGGCTTCTCCTGGGATCTGTTAGAATTGCAAGCCAGGGAAGGGTGTTCCAACCAAATTGTAAATGAAAAGGGTGGTGGTCTGATTTTGAGCATAGTGTTTCTTTGCTATCTTGTGGATTGTGTCTTTATCTTACTCGAAACCTTTTTTATTCAGTAGCTTTTCCAGAGCTCCTTTGAGTTAAGTTCCACTTGTATTTCTTTATTATATCCATCAAAATTATTGGTAAGCCTATAATGTTATAGATGAACTTTTAAGCTGTGTGTTCAAGAGTGTCTCATGAATTTTCTACTAAAACAGTTCAGAAAAGGCTTCTTAAAGTATTGTAAGATGTAGTGGTTCCTCCCTTACTTTTTAAATACTCCCTGTACCCATAGACTGTGGTTGAATTGTGCGTGTATTAATATGTAAGGTAGGAACACTTCCTATTTATCTAGGAAAAAAGTCTTTTGGAACCTATTAAAGTGAGTAAAATTCAACACTTACACAGCTTTGGTTGATCCTACACTGAATTTTAAAAACTCATTCCTTGAATATGTTGTGTTGTCGCTTTGTTTGCCTAGTGCAATGGTAGTTTTTTTCACCCTGAAGACACAGACAATTTAATGAGAGCCATGTTCTTACATACAAATTGAAGTAGACAATTTATAGTATAAGTTGATTATAAAATTCCAGAAGCTCAGCTCCCTAGAGGATAAAAGATGCAAAAATTTTCTCCTGTCCCATTATGCTTGACAATGTTTAAGGGGACTTTCTTAGCGCCTGTTTCCTGTATGTGGTGTGAACTACCTCAAGGTACTGGTTTATGTTCAGAAATGGTCACGTTAGCAGCACTACACCCTGAAAAGCCTTGCTCATGTTTTTCTTAGGTTCACGATGAGTGTCATTTTGTACAGATATAAAATCAGCAGCCTGAACTTGCTAAGATCTAATATGCGCAGATTTGCTTCTCTTGGAATGCAGCTTTAATTCTGTTTGTAACAAGTGAATTACTGTTTATGGATATCTTTGTTACTTTTAATTTTTTTTTAAGCTGGGGAGAAGCAGACATGCACACACACGAATTAGCAGTATTTATCTATCGTTTTGAAGGAAAAATAGGCAAAGCTGCAAAAAGTGGTGGTGATATGTTGATGAGTTATTCAGCATTTTGTATCAGGCAAATTGACGGAGACTGTTTTTTCTTTGAGGTTTTCTCTGAAACTCTGAACCGATGTCAGGTGATGAAGTCTAAAACAGCACTTTAGGTGTCAATGGTCTCAAGGTTGTACTAGCTCATTTTAACTTTTTGAGCATACTCTGTATTTTTCTTAAGGAAGGTATAAGCCCATTTTATTTTCAAAGGTATATACAGCAGGGCATGCACACGACCTTCTTGTGACAATGGTTTGCTGTAATGAACCCTGTGTCTGCAAAATGAAGAGTGCATCTGGGCCTGTACACCTCTCCTTAACCATTTTAGCACTAAATCTTGTTTTCAAAATATAACTTGTTAGATATGAGTACAGTTACTTTTTTCCCAATCGGTAAAACTTCAATATGGCTTAAAACTCATGGGATATATAAATAATTCATCTTTGTACTAAAAGTAGTTGTTCAGTGCCAGTTAGGTTATCACATACGACTGTTCAGTAGAAAGGTACAGTTTCTTTTGGCTCAGGCACTTGAGAAAGAAAAGCAATTCTGTTTGTCAGGACAAATGACAACATACTGTGGTCGTTAATGTGATGATGGAAAAACATGCATTGTTCCAGGCACAGTCTGTGCTCTGCCATCGCAGTATAGCTGCGTAAAGCAAAAGAACAGCAAGTGTCTTCCTGAAGTTGAACAGCTCTGAATTTGTATGTGGAGGTAGTGTTCTTCAGTTCTTAAAAAAGAAAAATAAATAAAAATAAAAACCAGGCCTCTCAATGTATTTCATGCAGTGAAGATTTAAAGTTTTGGCATAGTTTGCCTCAATTCTCAATGCTGTATTAAAGACAAAAAACCAGATACGTGGTGCAGAGAGAGGTTTTCATCGAGTACGCTTCATACATGCTTACAGCAGTTTGGGATTTTCTTACATCCAAACCTCTACATCCCAAATTGACCACATTTTTTAAAATTGGTGCTCATTACTGAGAACTACTTTGATCTTCACATCTAAAAAAAAATGTGGAAAACTGGTGCGTGATTTCGTTTTCAGCTTTGACTTAGCTTTGCAGTACCAATCTTATTTCTGTAGTTTGCATTTAGGTATAATGAACATTTATTTTCTTAAATGTCTGCCTGTAGGTAGCCAACCTGAATCCAAAGGATAATTCTTACACTCTGAAGGATTATGTATTTAAAGAAATTCAAAAAGATTGGCCTGGATACAATGAAATAGATAAACAGTCATTGGAGTTAATACTTTCTAGGTAAGTTCAGTCTCTAGGGGAAGGAAAATAGCCATTTAAAAAGCTCTTTCTGGGAAATCAATGTCTGTCTTCCCTATAATGCAAGAACTATGACATAGACATTTTTGCCTTGTAACCTGAAATGTTGGGTCATCCTTACAGAAAATTAAATCCATCTCAGAATGCCACCAGCACCAGCCATTTGGAATCTCCTGTAACTTGTAATAAAGATGCTCCATCGACTTCTCAGGTATTTTGTATTTTTTTGACATTATTTACAGCGTATTAAGATTTATCACACTTTATATTGGTGTAAAAGCTGTGATGTGAAGCACTAATATTGTCTTTAACACATAAAAAACTGAAGCATTTATTTCTAATTGGATTATTTTTTTAAAGGTGGTTGCACTGTCAAAGACTGCAAAAAACTTATGGTCACATAGCTTAAGGGCTGCTATATTTAGTGTTCTGTATTTCAGAATGTTTATTAAAATATGCAGAAAAATAAACAATTCCTGTCTACACAGTATTTTGTAAATACACCTAGATCTCTGACAGAGACCACCCCTGTCATGTTTGAATAGCCAACATGTTGGCCTAAATCGTAATTGTCCATTTTAGCACATTGACCTTGCAGAAGCCTAAACTCGCCAGTAGAGTTTAAGCTCACCTGCTGAACTTCTTGGTTACCCATTATTGTTACACAACCCCGTACTTTCTGGTTAAATACTTAAAACTGTTTTGTATTGCCACATAACTTGTTTATCTTGGTGTGTAGGAAGATCTTCTAAAGACAAGGTATGTATATAGTTTTGTTACATGGTTGCATGTCTTCAAGGTCCTTTGTGATATGTTAGTTGTAATACATAAAATACGCACGAACATCCTTCTGCTACTGTTTAAATGTCAAGCTTAGGAAAGTCTAGAATAAGGACAAATTACATTAGTGATCCACTTGGAGGAATTTTTTTTTTTTCCCCCCCTATAGGCATCATTGAAGCACCCATTTTGATTCAGGGTGTGAAAAGGCAGATCTGAATCAGCAGGTAGTACATCTGCCTTCCTCCAGCCTTTTCAGACTTAAAATGCGCATGTCCTGTCTTCTTATCAATACAGGAGGACAATGCAAACCATTTTAGAAGCAGCTTGGAAAACTCTGTGTAAAAGGCACTACTTTAAGGAAAAGTTAGATACTTTCTGTGACTAAAACTGCACTATAGTAAACGCGATTGAAATCTGAAGAACACGAGAGCTTGTGTGTGTACAGCAATAAGCCGGGAAGGACGGAAGGTCTTTCACCACTGAGATATTTACTTTTAAATAGAGGAGGGAGAGCACACCTCTGTTTTCTCCCTAGCTTTCTTCCAGTCAGAGGGTGAAATGGTGCAGGTCCCAGGGACCTGCCTCTGTACCCACAGAATGTGGATTTATTTCAGCAGGGTGGCACAGAGCTGTGCCTGGCACTGCTGGTCCAAGCTGCCGCTTGTACATCAACGGGGACAGTGTATGCTTGCTAGAGAAGAGGATGTGAACCAGCATTTCGGCTGGAGAACAGCTGGAACGACAACTGTAGCAAAACTGGGGGTTTTACCTGTTCTTATCAGCTTTGCACTTCTTGCACTCTGGTAAACGCACAGCCATGTGGCTGTGTGACAGCAAAAGCTGACTCTTAAATGTCTGAACTGATATCAGTACCTAAACAATACTGACCTGACCTCCTCGTTTTGGTGAAGCCTTTGATAGAGCTGCTGAAGAGAGCATCTTTCTCCCGAAGCCTTTTGGCTGTAGATTTGAAGAGCAACTGGCTAAATCGTAAGATTAGAAACTAAGAATGAAACAAACTATGTATTTAGCTGCAGTAGTTCCCTGTCTGACAGCTATTTTTGGATAAGAAAGGTGCGTTTTCAACAATTGCCTGTTCAGAAATGTTCCTTTTTTCAGAATGGGAGCAAAACTTAATTGTGCTGAGTTTTTTTTTTTCTTTTTTTTTCTTTATTACAGAAACGGCTTTTGAATTCTGATTTTATTGATCCTCTGATGAACAAAAAGCAGAGGATATCTCACCTGACCAGTCGAGTCCAGTCATCGTTCAGTGGCCACTTGCCTGCCTCCAGCGAGAAAGCCACTGCCGCCCCTCCGCCGCCTCCCCCCCCTGCAGCCGCTGCTACTCCTGCTCCTCTGCCTCCCACACTCCTTCCCACTTCCAATCCTCCTCAAACTGCCAGCTCCAGCTCCCCCAGCACCCCTGAGGGGCAGGGGACACAAGACTTGCCGCTGGACAGCTTCAGTCAAAATAGCAGTAGCATCTATGAGGACCAGCAACAAAAATATACCTCTCAGACTCCTTTGGGAATCCCAGTGCCTGTCGCGGTGCAGGGGGAGCCTCCCAAGTCTGCAGGCGAGAAGCACGTGGTGTTGCACCAAAAGCCCAAGAAGGTAAAAGAGCTTAAGGAGAAGGATGAAAGCAAAATGCAGGACACTATGAATGCGAGCGAGGAGGAGAAAGATCTTAGAAGAGAAGAAACTGCCAAGCTGAAAAAATCCTCCCATTTGGATTCAGGTGAAGGTATTAATACGCTGCTTTTCCTAACTATTATATGGATAACCCTGGTGAAAAGGGACCAGTAAAACCAGGGACTAGAAACGCAGATGGTCTGTTTTTTCACTTGCTATATATTAAGTGCCTTGCCATTATCCCTACTTTATGGTCATAAAGAATCAGTATTATTTTTTTTTCTGCCATTGCATTACATTGTAACTGTTAGTTTAAAAAAAAACAACCAAAACCAACAACAAAAACCAGAAGCAGGACTTGTTCTGCTGGAACCGTAGCTAATATTAGGTTCATTTTTAAGAATTGTCACTCTGTAGTACAAAACTTACTAGAACAAAGAAATCTTAAATGAATTGCTCTTGGGCAGAAGCTGGTTACAAGGAAGAGCTAGGTACTAGAAAAACACAAGGAATGGAATTTTTTTTGCTTGATTTCCAGTAAATTGACGGTTTACTGAAACTTACTCCACTTTTTTCCATCAGCAAGTTTTGAAGTGTGCATGCTGAAAATAAAAACCTGTCACACATACTTACTGCATATTAGCTTACTGAAACACATAGATCAGACATAAATGTATTTTATTGCGTATCACAACGCAAGGTTCATCGAACTCTGCCTTTTCATGGAAAGTCTAAAACCTACATAAACTGGCACGTGGTTTACTAGAATTTTGGTTTGAATTGTGCTGCAAGCTCCTCTCCATCTTAGCTGCAGAACTTACGACTTCAAAAGATGTAGAAATAGTACGTGCTTAAAATGGCATTAAAAAGCGAAACAGAAACGCACAAAGAATACTTGATTTCTTCACACACACACACAAAATAGGGCAGAGTTCAGTTCCTTTGTTAAATCTGTGTGTTGTTTAATTTCTAAGAGGCTTGACTCGCAAGTTGGAAGTCAGGTTTAGCCCTTTCCTATCACAGCTCGGAGGCATCTCTAGAGTATGCTGGGTGCCTCTTTGAAATGGTGTTGCGCCTGCAGATAAGGGTGCTTTGAGATGGTCTTTTCACGTTTACCCTGGATCTACACAGTGCCCACATGGCTTGGGATTGCTTTGAAAATATTCAAGCTTGAATTTATAAAGAGATGTGAGCATCTTTCTCCAGAAGCCAGTAATAAAATTCTGAACAGCTAGGGAAGGAAAAATCTGTCCTATGTTTCAAGTTGGTGCTTACATTGAAGCTTTCAAATGGACCGAGCCATGCCAACAAATGCACTTGGAATTTTTGGAAATTAAATACTCGCAGCAAAACTGTTCACATAAGTTGTATTGTACATACTGTGACTGTGAATATTACTGTTTGCATTTCTCTCAAATTTTGTTCCCACTTTTACACTCCTTTTTATACTCCTGCTATACCACGTAATAATTTTAATATTAAAAGCAAAAGGATCAAGTAGAACATTGCACGATAGCTCTTGTCTCTCCCAATGACTTAAAAGCTGAGATAGCTTAGAGACTGGCAGGAATGGCTGAGCTTTGGCAGAAATACTGTGTCTAAACAGTGGCAATGTAAGATAATAATGAATATAAAGGATTATGTGTTTTTTAAGCTTGCCACAAAACCCCAAATGAAAAGCAGAGAGAGATTGCCAAGATACTGAGTGTTCCTTCCTGTTCCAGCTAACTTTTATTTACGGTGGCTATTTTTCTTACTTATCAAAAATATAGGGGGCTCTTGAAATATTCCTTTAAGAAGAGGGATTAGAGATTAAGTGTATTGTCTGATGTACTACTACATCATTTCATAATGCCATTTAAAAGAGCAATTTAAAAGTGCAAATAACTTTCAAACCCAGTATTGCCACGTTAATGAGGAGCAAGTCTTTGTTGCAGGTTATCGAAGCCTGAATGCCAGTAACCCATATACAAAGCTATTGACTTTGCTGCTTAGAAGAGCACTGAAATTAAATCTACTTTGGATATCCGTAATTGGCCGGGAAGGAGGGATAAAAACATGGCACAAAACGAACTTCAGCTTTCTACTCTATTTCTTGCTGGAACCTGGATGTTGAGATAGATATATAGATATATATATCCATCTCAAGCTGTCTTCTTTTGTGCAGCTACATCTGTTGCTGCATAACTTGAATTGCTGTGCAGATGCCACATCATGTCTTCAAATAAGAAAAGCTGACCTCGGGTTAATATTGCGGTAGCGCAGAACCTGTAGAATAGAATAGCTGTGCCCTCTTTCTAAACCCCGGTACTGCCTACTACAGAGAAGGTCACGTGAGCCCTATTATGAACTTAGAATAAGTTTTATAAGTAATTTACTGTGAGAATAAAACTCTAAAGGATTTTTTAAGCGCATCAGGTTGCTATTGTTTGGCTATATTAAAAATCTGTTCATCACAAGTGTCAAAATTCTGCTTTTCTGTAGGAGTTAAAGAAACTTGCACTGCCTCCACAGATCCTCCTTCATCAACAAGTGAACAACCAGACTACTTCATGTGAGTAAAATAAGGATTAAAAGTCTCTTGCAGCTCATTGAAGCCGTTGAAAAATCGCCTATAAATGCTCTCATTTAGCTACAAAACTGAAAATTTACCAAAATGTAATTTGAGAACAATGACAAGTTCCTTTAAGTCACCCAGCTGCCTTATTTGAGTACCTGCAAGTTTTAAACTCTGAGGTTGTCCCTTAATCATTGCGGGGGAAAAGAAGTGTGAAAAAGAATTTTTAATATGCTTTAGAAGAAGACTTAAAACATTTAATTTCATTCTTCTTCAAGAACACAATATAAAAGGAATATGAACATGCACTGTTTTCTTTTTAGAGGCAAGGCAATACAGGAAGAAAACTGAATACTGAAATACTGAATACGTAAATTTGAACATCTTTCCTGTGTTTTTGCTGCTTAGTGCATCTGAGCTGGAAAGGTGGGGAGGGAAGATAGCAGGCTTTCAAGTCTGGCACTACAAAGC
The DNA here is from genome assembly GCF_965638725.1 of Aptenodytes patagonicus. Taxonomy (NCBI): domain Eukaryota; kingdom Metazoa; phylum Chordata; class Aves; order Sphenisciformes; family Spheniscidae; genus Aptenodytes; species Aptenodytes patagonicus. Next base: position 88,603,299 of record NC_134982.1, on the reverse strand, counting down.
CTACATATGAGCTAACAGGAGTTAACCATCAAAGTTATTTCTAAAACTTTGATGTAAAATGGCCACTGACTAACTTGAAGCTACAGCAAAATATCCAATTCCACCACAGAATTGCAGACCAAAGAGCTAGAGAAAATAGAAAAATCTCAATTCAAATTTTAAATTTTAGATGCTTCATTTTGACTACAATGCAAGATAAAAATGGATTAAACCTGCATGTGAAATGTTACACACCTACAATGACTGGCATACTGCAGTCTATAAAATTACAGTTTAATTTTATAAGTAGGTTTAACTTTAGCTCCTTAACAAGTTGTCACACATCAGATTAACATGCCCAAAAGTTAAAATTTACCTGCTATTTAAAAAAGTTTTTCATCCGTGACAAGTATTAAAGAACTTGCTTTAAAACGAAATAGCTGTACTAACAGAATCATTTGGTTGCCTAAATACTTTTTAGAATATTAAAACTTTTCTATCAAGAGGATTTTTCTCTACTGTTGTAAAACAGAGCAATAGCTTCTGCAAATGCCCAGTGCTTGGGCTTTTTTCCTGCTGTTTTACTGGTGGCCTTTTTTTAAAAATGTGAAAGTCAAAGGAGGCTGCAGTAGAATAACTGGAATAACTTGGTCAGTGCCACCTGAATTTCTAATAAAATGCTTTTTTTGTGGGGGGATGAGCACAGTGGGGAGCAATCTCAAGCTCTTTCCTCAGTTGGAAGGATGAGTTTGAGAAGGTTTTGATGGCACTTCAATGCTCAGAGCTGAAATGAGCACCACGGTAGGTGAAGCCAGGATGCGCCTGATACTTCCTAGCAGTGCGATTGCACCGCATCAGCCGCAGCAGTGGTGCTGAGCCGCCTTGTCATATTTGCAGTGCAGGAGGGGAGGGAGAAGTCTGGTAAATATAAAGAAAAAGAAACATTCCAGGTCAGGTTGGACGGGGCTCTGAGCAACCTGATCTAGTTGAAGATGTCCCTGCCCACGGCAGGGGGGTTGCACTAGATGACCTTTAGAGGTCCCTTCCAACCCAAACCCTTCTATGACTCTATAACTTAATTAACCTGTCCCTTCAGAGAAAGAGATTACAATCTAGCAGTTTCTCATATCTCACTGAAGCTGATGTGTTTATTGGTCCTTCTATACTTGAATGATTGATTGCTAATGTTTTCTAAGTATGCCACACCTTTTTTTGCTCAGCATCTGAATAAAAACTCTAAGAAGTAAAATATTAGCAAATAACGGTCACAAAAATATGGTAGATTACTGTAGTTACCTAAACGCATTCTCTTGGAGCACATGTGCTTACACATGGAAGCAAAGTCAGTCACATAGTTAACTGACTTAAAGCTTGCGTGTCTATGCCTGATACTGACTATGAAATGTCCTTGGTGTAAAATTGCACGTGTGCTTATTTTTCCATTAGAAAATACATAGCTATAGTCTCATACGAGCAACGCCAGAGTTACAAGGATGACTTCAATGCAGAGTATGATGAGTACAGGAACTTGCACGCTCGGATAGAGAGTGTCACCAGGAGATTCATGAAGCTTGATGCGCAACGGAAGCTTCTTTCTCCAGGGTCCAAAGAATATCAGGTAAAGAAGGATAAAACTGTGAAGATTGTGTTTCATCTCCCTCTTATCCCTTCCAAAAGTCCACGTTTTCAGCACAGGCAGACTCTTCAGTATATTTATCTATTAAGTTATATTGACGTGGTTTTAAAAGACTTGCCAGGTTCAATGTCTGAGACTGAGCAACCAGTCGCATAGCTGGAGGTACCAGACTGGCTCAGGCTTTGCTGACCGCCTCGGCATCCTGGCGAGGTGAGGGGGTGCTCTTACACAGGTGGGGGAGAAGATTGGAAGTGCCTGGAAAACAGCGGCTGTAATCCCAAGGTTTTCCTCACCCTCTATTTCCTGTGATTTTACACACTTAACTAAACCTACGGCCACAACCTACTCATCTTCCAGGTGGCTGATTCTAGCTACAATTTTAGCAGAGAAGGGTATTAAAAACCTGATGTTCTGGCTTTCCAGCCTGGACTTCTCCGATTTGGACATACAAATTCATTATCAGAATTCTTTAATTCTGTGTGGACACTGAGGATTTTTGATTGCTTTTATTCAGTTTTTGGCCAGATTGCAAATGTATTTGTGAGCAGAAGGAATATTTTAAAATCCTTGGGGCTGCTCAATCAGACAAAGGGAAACCTTGCAGAGTTTGCATACATGCTCAGACCCTGCATGGGCTAGCTCTGATTTTTGTAGCTTGACAAAACCCTGCAAAAAGTCGTTCAGCCCTCAGACTCCGTCTGTTTGAACTGTCTGTGAGCGACTTCTCAAAGGGAATCTTCAAACACGTGCTCCTTCTGTTGCCTGTTCACAGGTTTAATTGCAGATCTTGGGTCATATTCGGAGGTTGGGAGTTTATTTTTGTAATGCAGGAGAGTGGTGTGGCTTATGGATAAGAAAACATGTTGAGTAAAACTGAGTGTATTTTTTAGTGTTTTACATATACTTGCATTTTCTGGTAGTAGTGAAATGTTCTTGATATTTTTTTTTTTCCCTTGAAGATCCTTCATGAGGAAGTCTTAGAAGAGTATCGAAAGATAAAACAGGTACGTGTCACACCAGATTTGTGGGAGGTAGTAATCACCGAGACTGGCTCAAGGCTATTTTTAAGCAAAGGACATGAAATATTAAACTCTGCAGAAATCTTTTCATGCCCTAATTTTCCTTTTATCTTATCTTTACAGTCTAGCCCCAACTACTATGAAGAGAAATACAGATGCGAGTATCTCCACAACAAGCTGTCTCATATTAAGAGACTAATAGGGGAATTTGACCAACGGCAAGCAGAGTCATGGCACTAGTCTTCTGCTTCGACCAGGACATGTGAATGAACTATAGCTTATTTATTTAAAACCTAAGATTAGTTGCTCGAAGATTCTAAAAATTATCAAACTTCTGCATTACAGACATTTCAGTATTAGCAGACTTAACTACTTTTGTTGTTGTTGATGTTGCTTATATGCATATTTGAAGCTGCTTTTTCCGGTCCCTTCTTTTCTTCAAGACTTATGTTTGTCCATTGAAATAATTTTATCAGTAGATGCTGGGGACCCAGTACCTTTACTATGAAGTTGTGCACATTTTAAGAAAATATTGTATCAAATTGAAATGCTTTTGGATAAATATAAGGCTGTTTTCTGACCTTTCTTGTTAATGCAAACTCTTTGCCTTAAATGGTAGAAAGTTTAGAAATTTGCACAAAATAAAAAAAAAAAAAACACCACATTGTTTTGGAGGGTTAAAGAGGCATGTATATGTGCTGTATACAGCCCATTTTGTTACAACAGAAACTCACCCCTGCAACTTAAACCCCCCATTGCAGTGGTTGCCTTAAGGTGTTTGCTTGTGTATACTTAGTGTAGTTAAATTATTAGCTACACTGCTTCCTACTTCGCTGAAGCACCTGGGAAGCGCTACGTGGCCTACCAGTGTCTGGAAGTGTGTGCTTGTACTGTGCGTGTGCAAGGGTGTGTGGGTGTGAGCGTGCCTGGTGGGGAAGAGAAAAAAGCTGCTACTCCAAGTAGGCCAAACGCTCAGGTTAAAACAACTGACGAGTGTTGCTGTAGGTTTTTCCTATGAAATTGCTACTTCTATTGTGGAAGATGAGAGCATTTCCATTTCAATAGTTTCTCAGCTTTAATAATATTGGGGAAATTGATACTTTAAAATATGAAACAGATATATAGTTTTTGGGCAAGATTATAAAATTAGACATGTAGGTTACCTATTTATATACTACTATAAAGTATTTTTTGAGGAGAGATATGCAAAGAAGCTATTGTCTACGTGAAATATATATTTAAAGATTTTTGTCCTGGGTGCCAGGAATATAACAAAGAACAGATGTATTTAACTATAAAATACTGTGATCACCAAACAGCACAAACTTTCATTTCATGCAGTTTTTTTCGTTTATTTTGATGTAAAACATTGCTTACTTTATCATGTGAAAACACGTGTCATTTGGTCATAATTGAGCAAAATCTTTGTGTGTCTTACTGTGTTTGTCTTTTCAAAATGCTGCCAATTGAAAAGGGACGCATTCTGTTTACAAACCTGATTTTAGAATTTTTGCCAAAATTTTGGTAGTGTCGCTAATAGACTTATCTCCAGCATCAAAAAAACCTGTTCTGTATCACTGTAAACCAGAAGATGTTTGATTGCCAGAACACATGCATTCAGGTAAATGGGAGCAATTGAATTTTTGCCTTAAATTTGTGGGTTCAAAGACATTCATGAAGACGGAATGGCAGGCAAGGTGCATCCCTTTCTGCTGCACGGCAGCGGTATTTGTGTTACTTACTCGAGGCCAAGTTGCCTTTGGATCCCTCGGGTTAGTACAGTTGTTTTCAACTCCACATTTCAAATGGCAAAATGAAGAGAAGAATTCTTGCTTCCCGTGAGGAGCTGCAAGTAGCTCTTCAAAAACAAGTCTGGGTTTGACGGCTGAATTCGGCCCCGAGCATACACACGCAGCCGTGCCCAGGTGTAAACGCAGGGACTGTTACATTCACCCCAGTTCTGCTGCAGCTGCGCTGGGCGGTTAGCTTTCAACCTAGAAACAAAGTGGCTGTTCAGATTAAAATAGTGTGACGTTCCCAATACTGGGACCCGTTTCAGCGCTTCTGTGCTTTTTCTGTAAGCTGTGTGCCTGGGTGCGACGTTAACTGCCATTATGGGACAGACCGTGCTGCTACAACTGTCTCCGCGTGTTGCGATCACTCGTGGTGCTGTCGCGTGTAACTGAGGCCCAGAGCACTGAATTGATTTCCCCCACACACACACCTTTTACCGTTGGCCTGTGTTCGCATGCATCTTCTGGTTTACGGGCTGTGTACGTGTTGCAGCTGGAGGTTAGCGCTGCTTCAGAGGTCCAGCACTGCATATCATCGTCAGACCTGACAAGCTACTGTAAGGGCCTTAATTGAAGGTTTTGCCCGTTTGCATGGAGCATTTCAGACGCCGACAGCCTACGTATTGCAAAACAGTGCTGTAAATCTACATATGTCTCGTGTTTCCCTGGAGCTGACATTCCTGTTCAGCAAAGGTTGGGAGCCCGCTGAAGTGGGGCCTCTGACTGTCTTACTGCCTTTCCGGTAAAACTGGCCTGCTCGCTCAGAGAAACCAACATTGCCCGTGGTGGCGTCCTGGCTGGGGTTACACTACTACAAATCTGAAGCAAATGACTGATGTAGAGGAGGGGCAACTGTGCACGTCTCCTTCGTGGAAACTGTGAATCTCACTACAGTTTATTTAAAAAAAAAAAAAAAAAATATATATATATATACACACACATGGTCGAAAGGGAGGCAATAGTCCTTTCCAGCTGGCTTAAAAAACCATAGGTTAGGAGGATTGGTTTCCAGTCTTGCTGGGGTTTGAGGGAGAAAAGCTGTGCCCAAAGTAATTTTTTTTTTTTAAACTGTAGATACGCTCTAAACTGTCACTTGAAGCAGCTCACTTGACTGCTTTTAAGTCTTCAGTTCACCTTGTCAGTTATCCAAAAAAAACCCAAAACCTAATATTGAAATATTTTGGAAATGTTTTGTAAAACACGTAGACAAGTGTTGGAGGCAAGTTACTTCAACAGGTTTTAAACAGAAATTGGGTTAAAGTGTTGGTATTGTAACTTTGCTCGTTTGTTAGCTTTTTTAAAATAGTAATGTTATAAACAGTCTTTCTAGATAAGTAAATGTTGATTTATGCAAAGACCTATGGCTACTTTGAAGTATAGTTCTTTTCATAAGTTTACTATAATTTGTTTCTGTACCTGATGGGGGAGGGATGTGGCCAGCAATTCCATAACCTTCTTTTGGGGAAGGATATGAAATTGATGAAGGGAGGACAATATTTGGGAACACGAAGGCTTAAAGCAGGGCTGTGAGTCCCCCTTTCTGACCCTGAGAGTATTTTACAACTTTTTCAATTGTTTCCATACAAACTGTATTAAGACTCTGTCCGTGAAACATCCTGGGGCGTTTTGTTAATGAACACTTGAGCCATTGTTGCCCCTCTGTTCTACATCAATTTGAGTTCAATAAAACGTTAACTTTGCAATCCTGAGACTTTGGTCTTTCCTTGTCTGGGGGCAGGGGGGTCCTCCTACATCTCTGCGATGAAGCAGTGCGACGAACGCTGCCGCGGGGACTGCTGCGTTACCGTGGGAGCGCGGGCTGGATTCTGCTGATGTGCAAGGGGCACGTCGGTGGTACCTCACCTCGCCGTAACGTCCTGCTGCTAATTTACGAAGCGTGCAAGAGTGCTGCTGTCAAGTGTAGACAGAGAAACGAGAAAGATGTGCGTTGAATGAATGCCAGTGAACAGGAGGCGATTTGTTCCGGCCTGTTTGACCGAGCGTGCTGCCTCAGTTAGAGCTGAAAGCAGGCGTATGTAGGTATTTTCCCTGCAGATCGTCCTCTGTTTCTAACTGCTCTCCCTCTTTTTGCCTCAAGTTTAATATCCTGCCTCTTTCACTTCCCCTTCCTGTGCTGGCAGATGACCCGTGTTCCTTGTCATCTGGTGCTGGGACCAATTTCCGACTTGAAAGAGCAAAACGTTCACGTGCTGAACCATTTCTTGTTTTTTCTCACTCTTCCAAGTTTTGGACTCCTGTCTGTGCTGCTTTATTACAAAGCACAGGGCATAGTCCTGGCAAAACACTTTGATACCCAGCAAATTTAAGCACCTGCGAAACTGTCACAGGCCACAGGGTTCTTCCCCTGCCGATACGCACAGCGCCACGCAGGGAAGCAAGCAGCAGCACTGTCTCGGGTCCGGCTGACAGCTGAATCGCCAGGGCTTTCCCCTCCACAGAAACTGCTTATCTGTTGCTCGCTAACTGTTGGTACAAGATGGTTGCATCACTCTCAACGGTTAATTGTTGGCTGTAAATATGAAACTGATGGATGGATAAAGGTTTTACAAGCAGATACTCTTATTCTGATTCACATTTCACTGTGCCCATGAACTGTTTTAGGATGTGTGATTTCCACGTACTTAACAGGCCCATGCATTTCTGGCTGTCATTTGATCCAGATCCCTAAAAACCAAACCAAAACCAAAATAACACCTCCCCAAACAGAAAAAAAAACCCACCACTCTTTTTAAAACCCTAAAAAGTTACCAATCTAATAAGTTATAGTTGCCTGAAAGGTGGAAAGCTGCTGTACATCCCTGTTAAAAATCAGTTTTTAAGTACTAAGCTATTGGCTTCCATTAGAAAATACATTCTACACCTGAGGGTTAGCCTGCATTTGCACAACAGGTCAGTGCTATGAGAGCTGTAGCCATCAGTACGCTCTGCACAGCTTGGATCTAACTCTTCTAGCTCCTGAACTCCCAAGTGCTCCTCTAGCATGTATATTTCTATAGTTTTCTATTTCAACCCTAGTCCTGAAGCAAGTTTACATTTTCCTGAAAGCTCTGCGCAAAAGCTTAAAGTTTGATGTTGAACAGGTACAGAAATAGTCATATTTTTCATTTAGACAAAGCCTTATGCAGAAGGATGAGCAGCGCAGCAGAGAGCGGAGGGCTGGGAGCAGTACGAGGGTCGTAACTCGACCGTGCCCGGCTGCCCAGCTCAGTGCTGGTCACACATCCCGGAGCCGAGGTCCCTGCTCCTGGTTCTTCACTGGCTTAATGGCCAGCTGGGCATTTCCACTGAGCAGTACAGGTGGGCTTGCATCATCTCCTAAGGTGCCAAAGGCATCTCCTTTAGAACTTCCTCTAAAGCCCGGTTGAAAATGCAATGCTAAGAAAATGCAGAATTATTCTCTGGGAATCACCCTGCAAGGTACAACAGTAATCAAGAGCTTAGTGGCTTTTTCAATGATTAAACTTTTCAAACTTTCAAGCTCTGCTGATGCCTGGTAGTAGCTGGGGAACAAAGCAGGAGCATCCCTGAAGGCCAGGAGGCTGCTTGAGACCCTTGGGACCAAGGGCAGGGCACAGTGTCCCTGGGGGAGGGAGGTGACGGGGGCTTGGCAGCCTGACTGTCCTGCTGGCATCGCCAGGAGGCTGTCACCACTCCTCTGTCCCCCACCAGCCCACAGCTGGGGTTACCCGCGGTGCAAAACAGAACTGAGCATCACAGCTTGCAGCAGTGGTGGTGATGCTGCTCCTGTGAATGGGCTGGTCCCTACCTTCTGCTGTGGGCGACCGGCAGCCTCGCAGCTGACCATTGCTTTAGTAACCCTGTTCCCCCTGCCAGAGAGGTGGGACTGATCATGGCTGTTGCAAAAGGCCGGCAAGGAGAAGCACTCTGGAGTTCCTCAAACAACACACTGATGTGTGATTTGTTCCAGGCTGGTTTTGGAGCCGCAGGCAGGTTGCAGGACCCTCCTCAGCTTTACCCTGGGAGAGCTGCCAGGTCATGCGTGTTGCACACACAGCGGTCAGTAAAAGAGTGGGTTTTCTGGCAGGTTGATAAACTCAGCCTCTGCCGGCTCTGGTTCTGCTCTGACTGCCAGCCCACTGCTTGAAAAATAATTACCACGTCACAGAAACAGCTAGATGGTAAGACACTGGTAAGATTTTTAGTGTAGGAAAAAGCAAATGGCAGCATGAACATAAATAAAAAGATACCCTGGTCTTTAGAAATTCTCATGTATGAAATTGAGCTTCTCTGCCCTTCACAGAGAATGGGGCTGTCGTGGCTCCAACTTGTCTGGCTATTTTTTCATGTTAACAGACTGTGGCTGGCATTTAAAAGAACTGATGTAGTTGTTGGTTATGCACTTACTGCCCACAGTGAGCCCCCGAGTCTTCATCCTGAGCAAAGAATAGTGAGAACTTTATGTGTTCATCTTCACCTTGAAGCTCCCAGGTAAATTTCCAGATTACGTGGAAAATCTTTCAGGTTAAGAAACACCCAGATTTCTCCCCCCCCAGCCACAAAAGTAAAAATCAGGGCTGGCTTTCCTCTAGCTGAGTCTACCTCCCTGGCCAGCAAAGGACTCAGCCAGCAGCCAGCACAAGATGAAGATGGATGCAGCGGTGTCCTTAGGCTCAGCCGTTGTTTTTAGCTCCACCAGCCGGGTGTCCCGCAGACCACAGCTCTACTGCTCCCCCTCCCTCTTGAAGGCTCTGTCCCTCTCAAAGCATCCTCATGAGTGCACAGCTCCAACCTTCTGTAAAGAAGAAAAGCGTCAAAGCTCACTTACGCGTTACACGCTTCCTCAGCCTGTGCAGAGGCGGAGAGGTGCAGTCCTGCAAGCTGTCCGCTGTGCTGCTTGTTCGAAGGGGAGCCTCCTCACATGAGTACCTCCCCTCCATAGAAGCACACCACGCTTTGCCCAAGCCCTTGCTGATGCCCTGGGTGCACCCAGCTCAGCAACCTTCCGGGTGCTCAGCGGGGATGGGGTGAGATAAACCGACTCTCCCCGCTCTCCTCGGGCAGCTGGGCTTCAACGAGCAGCCGGGAGCAGAGTGGAACTGGGAAAAGGGAAAGGTCTCAGTACTGGAGGATTTTTTTTTTTCCCCTCCATCACTAAGCCTGAACCTCCTCCTCCTTTCTGAACATGACGCCATGTGCACAAGGCTAAGAACGGCTTCAAGACTTAATGAAAAACAGGCTTTTAAAATAGCCATTTTTCTAGTAACAACATTGAATGCTAAACCCACGCTGTAAAAAAGTCTATGAGGACATCTCTTCGCTGGAAAGCCAAAAATACTGACCGGGAGAGGAAGAATAACTGCAAGCCTTTTAAACATGAAGCTTTGACCAGAACTCAGTCTTCCACTCCAAACAACCCGCTATACTTGGGTGAAGTGTCGCTGCCTTAGGGGTTTGTCTTCTCTGTCTTGCAATCTGAGGCTTCTGGAGCAGACGAGGACTGGATGATGCGTCTGCCTTCATGCTGACAACACTTTCTGCAGCATTTTCTAAGAGCGACTGTGGTCTTCTCCTATATGAGACTGCTAAGGACAGCAACTACTGTGTTGTTCTCCACTAGCAGAGCTTCCCCTGCTACCGCTGCTGTGAAGTGGGCACAAACCATCCCCAGATAACCCTTGATGGCTGCATACCATGTCACAACCCCAGAAACAAGATGCCAGCTGTTATCACTGTGATCTGCAGCAAACTTAATGCCAATCCTCTGCATGATTTCTAACCATCCATCCATGCATCCCTTCCCACTGTAAATCACTTGCAGTTGCACATTTTTGTCACAACATGGTCAAAATTTCACCAGACAAGCTTTCAGGAAACAGAAGACGAGCAGGTCCTCACAGATTTACAGTAGTGGCAGCAAAGATAAGATAAAGCAGTCTTAATAAGTGTTCTTGGCTGAAATGCCTCCTGCTTCCAGAACCACTGAAAAAGGCTGATGGACAATGAAAAATGCAGAGAGGCTGATGTTCATAAAGCTCCTCCACCCCCAGGACAGTGCTAAGAGAACCAGCACAGGATGAGAAGGGCAGAACAGGGAACTGGAAACTAGTGACAATTTTGCAGATCAGGAGAGGAAGGACAAAGCAAGTGCTTCAAGAGAAGCAAACGGAAGGTGTCCCCTAGAATGTCTTGCAGCACTGTAAGGAGCAAATGCAGATAATGCAGACAATTGTGGAACAATACACACAAAGTTGTCCTTTCTAGCATCTTTCAAGGCCCATTGACAACCAAAACAATGGTGTGATGTGTGGAAACAATGGTCGTGTTTCAGAGCAGGCTTGCTGTGTGCTTTCCCAGTGAAAGCATCTTCCTAGCTATCTGGCAGGAAAGGACCACAACTGCATCTGGAAGTGTCTTTCCTGACCCAGAAGTTTTGCTGGCATCCTGGATCGGCATCGTGGTACGGCCGAGGTGGCCTGTTGCTCATGTCTCACACTTACAAATGCCACGCCACCGCATCCAGCTAAGGAGCAGGTTACTGCAGGCATCTGCTCCCATTATACATGGCCTGTTCATTTGCTCGTACCAGTAACTGAGCTGTGGCCGTAACCACACTCCTGTTGGAGTTACGGAATTCTTTAAAGTTTGTGAAAACAGAAGAATGAGACCAAGTATCATGCAGTCACAGGTCACCCAACAGGACGTTCAGCATCCATGCCAGAGACGAGAGCTGAAGGACTGTGGGAATTTTAATGGTGTGAAAATAAGGGAAACACATCAGCTATTGATAGAGAATCAGCAAATTGTAGAAGTTGACCTCCAAAGCAGTGAGGTCCTTGGGCAAGGCAACACTCCACAAAGCATTTCAGAAGCATCCCTAACTCATTGCACCAGGAAGTCATGAACAGAACAGACCATGTCATGGCTCCAGCCAAGATTGTCATGGGTAGAAGAGAGAACTAACAAGAGACACTTGGGCTTGGACCTCTGAGAAGGTAGTTATGGGATGCCACTGACCACAGTCTCTTGGGCACTGCCTGTCTTCTCTTCTCCTGAAAAAACCTGCCCTAGAGGGGAAGGAGGACGAGATCGTCTCATCCTCCCTTTCTTGTATATTGTGCACAGAGCATCCAATGCACTGACAATTACTGGGCACAAGGTTGAAAAATGCTCAGGTAAAGGCAAAGCAGAGCAGGTGCCTGCGTGTTAGGCAGCTGGGATGGCAGCAGGGAAGGAGATGGCTCAGAGGGACACAGCGCTGCCTCAGCCAAGCTCTTCACGCAGCAAATATCAGCGATGGGGCCAGAAACCAAACAGACGTGGAGAACAGACATCTTTCCATCTTTTATCTAAGTCTTTCTGAAAGGGTAGGAGTTGTATTGGTAAGCACTGTGAGGAAGCAGACAGGTTACTAAATAGGCGATTCCTATCTTCAAAGACTATCAGTCAGCATCTTGCATAAACAGATGCTTCAGATTGACTCTCCGAAAAGATGCATAATCCTTCCATGCACTACAGTTACCTATGAGCAGGATATCAGAAGTGCCTTCCAGAAATATGGCATTTTATCTCCAGTTTCCGCCAATTACTGTTCATAAAAAGGAGTTTTCACTCACCGCTCACTGTATCGGTTCACATTTTACATAACCAACTTTTCCTATGAATAGCAGAATCTGCACCTCTGTCCTCCTGATGCCCTGCTCAACCACCTCTTACATCAGCGACCTGTCACCTAAAGCACGCTTAAAGTAGGTATTTTTGCTGGTTACAGGTGTTTCCCCCTCTTTTTTCCTTCCATCCTGTTCCCACTGCAAATCCACAAATTATGCCAGCAACATTTAAAAAAAAAAAAGGAAACATTGCATCCTTGCCTTTTGCAAGTGTTTTATTCCAGGTGTTCCTGAGACAAACGTTAAAACAGGAGGACAAGGATTCCCACAAGCAATACTAAAGTTCTACATGATTCAAAGAGGGCTTATGTTGATGGTCCTTTGCTGCCGCCAGCTAGAATTGTGCCTGCTCATTGATCTCTGCGACCACACTAATTAAGAGAATTAGCTAAGGGCTTGAGTTAAAAGCTACGGTTACAATGAAGCACACTGAGCCCTGTTCTTACCCGGTGTGTTTTCTTTGACTGGCAAGACAGCATACCTCAATTTCTGAATGTTTCTGCTATTATGGAATTTTGAGATAAAGCACTCGGGAAGAAAAAGCAGACGGAAACCACCAGCCCTTTTTGATCAGAGCTCTGAAACTCCTCAAGGCTGTTTGCCCTGTGGAAACACGTATGGTTAGAATTAAGGCATAGCTGGAACAATGATGCCTCAACATAAAAATGCATGTTAACTAAATTAGCCAATAAAAGCTAAAAGCCCGTCATCACACGGGGCCTGTCGTGGAGGATGCTGAGAGCTGACCCCGCTTGGGTCTCCTGCAAATACCAGCTAGAAGTGGTGACTTTGCACTGCGGTTGTCTCCTTCTCCAGACACTGATCTTTGTGCTTTTAGGCTGAAGAGGGTTTCCTTGGGTTTTCTATTATTATTACTATTATTATTATTATTATTATTATTATTATTATTATTATTATTATTCTCTCAGAGGGGCTTCAGGTTGCACCTAACACCCAGCATCTGTCTTGCTGATAAGGATGTTTTTCTAAGCAAATGCAGATGTAAGTTCTTTCTGTCCTCTTCATGAACTTGGCAGTTCAGGGAAGGACTTGAGCAGGTTATATTCACACCTTTTCTAATAGTGACTCCCTCCTGGTCTTATATGGGGCATTGCTGTGAGAAATAACCTCATGAACAACTGCAAGAGTCACTAGTGTTTATACACCATGGAAAGCAAACGTGATGGTAAGAGTCAGACCTGAGTAGGCAAGTGATTTTATTTAAATTTAATTCCCCTCAAACCCCAACTAATTACGGAAAATCTGAAATCCTTTTGTCCTTCATTAGCATTTCAGCGAAAATGAGGTGGGTTTGCTTCCTAAAAAGAACCTCTCCATATCTTTCAGGGGTTTTTCTTATAGGATTTCTTGATTAACTCAGTCAATCCCTGCCATAGTGCTACGAGCAAAGAGTTATCAATGAAGTTTTAGCCGGTTTAAAGCAGGGATCTTGTGTGAGTGCGTAACCAAGGGAAGGAAGGGATCGCTCTGAAATGACAGCAAGTAGAAGCCTTTGATAAGCAAATATTGACCACCGTGGAGGTCAATTGATGCAAAGCAAACACTGAGCACAGCAGGAGCCAATCCCTCGGCTGGAAGCAGGGTAATAATCTCACCTCTCCCGGGCATCTTTGCCCCTGCAGGGTGACGTGCGAGCTGACGTGCAGCAAAACCCCTTTCCAAAGGCCAGCCCTGCCGTCTGTGCAGGCTGTCCTGGAACAGCTCCAGCTGACTCCACTCCACCTGTATCCGAAGGGCATCTCTTTCATACAAATTGACGTCTACCTCACTGAACACGTGCCTGCAGCCTCCCCTTCCACGGAGCTCCTCCTGCACTGAAACTGTAACCGTGCCTTTTGAAGCACTTGAGTGTTTTATAACACCTTTATTTCCTTAAAATTTTAACATATTTTAACAACATTTAAAGTGGTATCTTCCCTTTCTTCTGCTATTTTTTGAGGGGGGGAGAAGGGGTTATAATCCACAGACCTTCCAAGCACCTTTGTGCATGATGCCTCTTCCAGATCTCTTTTCTTCCCCTTGTTTCCAAGCTGATGCTTTCTCTACAAGAGCAATTGATTATACAGGGACACCCTCCCCTGTTGAAGGTGACTGTTTCAGATCAGAAGCCTTTGAAGGCTTCAGATCAGATCACCGGGGACATTCACAGAACCACTGCCGTCTGTGCGCCAGCTTCAGCAGGACGCGCTCATGCCCCACTACATTTCAGAGGGAAAACCTGGGGGGAAAAACCCCATATAATTTCCTTCAGCCACAGGAAAAATTTTAATCAGAGCTTTCATCCTCCTTAGATGCTCTGATGATAACCAGCCACAAGAGACAAATCAGTAGGAAGTCAGATTTCATTAATTCTAGTACCCACAAACCTGACTTTTTTCAACTCGGATTACCTCGTATGTCAGAAGTGGCTAATAACATTTTTCCTTCCCTTCCCACTTGATTCAGCTGTGGAAGACAAATAGTAGCAATACCAAAAAAAAGTTATGAGGAAGTACTTTTGGTGGCACACCGGTGAGCACCCAGGCATCCACGTACAGCATGCAGAAGGGTGCAGAGGAGACAACATCTATCGAGGGGCTCGTGTCAGTGCAAGGGTCCCTTCTCCCCTGTAACACAACGCCCCCGGCTCATTGTAGTACCACGGAGTATTGAACCAGATGTCCAGTTTGTCTCTTTGCTGCATGAAGCACTCTGAGAAGCACACAGCAAGAGACAAAAATACCAGAGGAAAAAGGAAATAAGAGTAATGAAATTAAGATAGTCACAAGAAGAGTTCGAAAAAGAAGCACAGCAATAATCCCCCCACTCCCATGAGCGACACTAAGGTAGCTTGCCTTCCTGAACCACACTGCCAAAAACTGGCACGCTCCCTGCTAGAATCCAGCCTTTTTCTGTGTTCATCAGGGCAGCCATGCACAGGCTTGCACGTTTTTCCAGGGTAGGGTGGCAGACCGCTGTAACAGTATTTATCGTTGTTCTTCATCAGGAATTAGTTGAACGCTGACTATCAAAAGGTTCAATTTTCCCCAGGTATCCCAAGGTTCAGCCTGTTCCTACCCAAAGGTCTGCTGGTAAGATCAGTCTTGTGGAAAGACCTTGCAGGAGGTTCAGGCTGCGGCTGAGCCAGGAGTGTTACAAAACCAGATTTGATCTCCGCCGGGTCCCCAAAGTACCAAGGTGTGCGAGAACATCTGCAACACAAAATTTGCCATGTGTTCCAAGTCTTAAAAAACAGTTCACCACGTTGGGTAGCCGAGTCAGTGCCCTCACCTTTACTCCTGCCGTGTCTGGCACGGTAAATAGCATGCACATGTGCTGGGAGTGATGCTCGACTGCCCCTTTTTTCTGGACAATACTCTGTTCCTCTTGAGGGGGCAGGTACTTTTGCACGGACCCTGATTGCTTTGGGCAGAGAGAGCAGGCATCTGCAGCTATTTGTAGAGGCTGGGTCTGCCTTTTTCTCACAGTTGGGGTAAAATTTCTGCAGTTCAAAAGGTGGCGCTGCATCCAGAGCATTGGGATCTCACGTTTTCTGTAAAAGCTGCTTAACATCTTACCCATAGAAAGTTTCCTCTAAGACCGACGATGTTTTGAGTGAGTGACCCAGCGCTTGCAAAAAAGGACTGCCAGAGCTTTTCAAAAAGGCATAATGTAATAAAAAGAAAGTAGGTCAGTCTCTCTCGGAGAAGGACAGCATGGTTTGTTGAGTAGAGGTCAAGCTGCATCTCACTGTAACTCCCCAAACCCTGTGTGCTCAGATTTCAAAGCTGAATGGCTGCTTGCACCCACAACACACAGGTCTCCAGTTGCCCACTGACATCCAGCCTAACTGCAGCAAGCTATATAAAAGCACTTTACAGCGAAGGTCCCGCTGTAAGTGCGTGCTGGAACTGGCAGTGCAATAGGGTGTACAGAGGATTAAATCGCTGTCTCCTCAGGAACAGCAAGTGCAACTTTCTTGCATGCAAATCTTGGGCCTTAGAAAATCTTGGGGAAAAAAATTCCAAACGAGACACAAATCATGGTGCACAACATGGAAGCAGATCAGCCCACCATGTGGAGGTGGCTGGAAGAGGAGGGGGCAGCAAAAGGACCATTCCTGGGCCGTTTGGCAAAGGTGCTTTTCCATGATTATTAAAAATGGCTTATCCTTGTCAACAGTTCCTACACATAAAACTCACACTGATAAATATTTGCACGCCTTGCCCTGCCTCCTCTGCGTCATGACCTACAGCACTTCCCCACGTGATGCAGCTCTGCCATGGACAAAAGGGAAGAGCTGAATCACCTAATTTATTAATTGCGCTTGGTTCTTCTGATCACAAAAACGCTTCCTGTTTATGCACAGAAACGTCAGACAGCTATGCCATCGGTAACACGAACACTCCAGATTGCTGCAGCATCATATGCCAGCCTCACAGGGGGTGCTTCGGCCCCAACGACGCAGCGATAACGGGATTCACACAACCACCTTCGCCCTAATGTTGTGCTCCTCGTATACTTACACTTTGCACACTGCTTGAGAAAAGATATCAAACGACCCAAGAACGCTGTAAACTCCCAGCAATTCCTTTGTCTTGTTTCTTTACAGATAATAAGCCGCACAGAGCTACGGCGCCATTAAAAACAAAACACTTTTTGCTTCTCAGCAACCTCGCTTGGCTTGAAATAGGAAGCAAACTTTGATAAAAATTATGTTGCCTCTCATGGCATCCAGGGTACAAACCTTGACAGAGCCACGGCATTATGTAGTGTAAGAGCAGATCTTCAGAGGTTCTTCTTTCTGAGCCACCTGCTATACTGCACCTTAAATTAATGCTGCAGTTTGGTCTCCTCTGGCTTCTCTCCAATAAAAGCCTGCCTTTACAAAATATGTAGCACTCACCCCTTAGCTTCTGCCTGCCTCACACCCCAGCCCCAGTCTTGTGTGTCCAGAAGAAATTAGATTTTTATTGGGTGTATGTAGCAGAGTATAAATTTGTAAGAAAAGTTACTTTAAAGATCCCCGCAGAACTTCCGTGGCAACTTTAGGCAGAAGTTTATTCTGGAAATCAGCAATAAACCAAGACTGGAGTTTACTGCTTTTACTTCTCGCAAACAGCAAAGCAGGATCTCTGAGCTATGCCTCATTTTTCCAGCTTCCTAATACCTTGGAACTAAAATCATAGTTTGGGCGCTGACTCAGAGGGAACTGTGTCGCCTACTGAGTCACTGCTCCTGCCACGTCCAGAGGCACCGGTACTCACCGTGCCGGGTGGCTGCCGGCACCGAAGGCTTCGGGCAGTGATGCCATGCCGCTGCCAGCTGTGCTGAGCTCGTGCCCAGCAGGTCGCATTTGGCACGGGAGGACGACCCCGAGGCAGTGAGATGTGGAAGCGCAGAGGACTAGGAAAAAGCAGGGATGCCGGTGGGATGTGTGCGTCGCAGCTCTGGCAGGAGCAGTGGCTCAGCTTCCCAGCCAAAAGGAAATCTGAAATTATTGAAATTGTTTTACCACTTCTTGCAGTGCAGCTTTGCTTCTTGACATTTGAGAATTCCCAGCAGGAAGCAGGGAAGTAAATGTCAACACAAGCTGTGGCAATCGCCAGCAGTGCCCAGCCCCAAAACGGCTGCAAGCCAGGAAACTTCACGGGAGAGCGCATGGGGGTTTGGAAAGCCCATCAGTAATTAACAGCCGGGTTACTACATACGGTATCTCTTGTGCAACGGCGGGTACCCTGTTGTTCGAGGATAATTACAGATTAAGTTTGACTCCTAGATCTCAGTGACTATTTACATAAACATCTGCTCTTAAAACAAAGCTGAGGCCAGCCTGACGCGCTCCACACGGGCTGCTGGAGGGGTATCCTCTATCGTGACAGGTTGTGGAGACATGTCATGATAGAGGAGCAAAGAGAAATGTGATTAAACCCCTCCAACCTTCACCACATACTGAGCCAAACACACTTTTTCCTGCCGATTCCAGCTAAAAGTGAAAGATAGACACAGCCACTGATTGTACCCCCTAATTATCTCCACGTTAAAGATGTTTATCGTTGTGGTGCTGAGTGACACACCATCTCTCTCTACAGCAATTCCAGCCTTTAAGCAACAGGACAATCTGAATTGCTTCTAATTTCTGTACGTACAAAGTGCTTATCGCCTTGGTAAGGCACAACTTTCCTTTTTGTTCAAAAATACTTGAAAATAAGTAATTTTCTCTGTAACACTAAAATCGCTGTAAAACAAAAAATAAATCTCTATAATACAAAAAAAAAAAAAAAGCTGAATTAACTCCTCAGTGTGAACATTGTCTCTCTCCAAAAGATACAGCATATCTTCTCCTTCCCTTTTGACGATGCTTTATCATTTTAAAATAGCCTCCAAGGGCACCCTGTGCCTCAGCTCTGTGACGGATTGTTGTGCCTGAAAGCAAAGGGTGAACCCTCACCAAGAGCCTCCGTGTTGCTCGAATGTCAAAAAGCAGAACCGCATCTGACCTCAGCAGAAAACGTTTCCTAGGTGTGACCTTGGGTGGACACAGCTTCTCCTCTGCAGGCGCTGCAACCCTCTGCAGGCGTTTTGGAGGACTGCACATCCACCGTGTGCTGGGGCAAAGAAACGCGGGAGGGACACAGGGAGCAGGACGTGTTTGAGATGATGCTGGAGTCCCTTGCACTAACATCACACCGTAGATCGACAGGAGGACGAAAGCGACCTAAAGCTTGCTTTCTTTTAGGAAACTCCGCCTCTGGAGCCAGCTTGGGGGTTTCTTTTTTTTGTTGCCAAGGGGTCACACAAGCCAATGGAGGCAGGGAGAGCTGGGCTCTGACTAATGAGGGCTGTGCAGCAGGAGCGGGTGGAACTCCTCGTTGCACAATAGCAGGTCGTCTCTTCATGGACAGCTTCCCCAAAACCTGGTTTGCTTCCTTTTCCTCCCCGCTGATAATGTCTTAGGCACAGGTCATTCCTGAAACTTAGATTAAATTTAAAATAATAAAAAAAAGAAGTCGCAGTCTTTATGCAGAGAGCCTGTTGTGAGCCACACAGCAATGATGCAACGTGATTTCTCTGACACATCAGGCAGATTTTGCTAGTCTCAGCCATTTTCCTGATGCCCCACTGAGCTCTGTGCTTCCTTCAAGGTACTCAGCAGTGGAAAAGGGGGGGAATGATCAAAAGCAGGGGGCAAACACAGATTCAGCACAGCTGGGAGCCGAGCGCTGAGTCTGCGCTGACGTGGCACCTGAGGGGTGCCGCACCGAAAGATGCCGGGCTCTCCTCCCCTGCCTGCACAGTGGGAGCAAGGGGAGCGACTGTCCCTGGCCACCCATCACGGCGGTCCAGGGGCAGCAACGTTGGGGCATGGCTACAGATTTCTCACCGTAGGCAGGGTAATGCATTAAAACCCTGCAGAAGCTCCGTTTTCATAAAGTTCAAACTATCTGAGGACATACTCAAGTAAATTGGCACCTACATCCACTGAGTTTTCAAGGATGATATCCAGCCTCCTCATTCCCTTTCAGAAAGAGGGAACAGTCACTTCACAGGCAAATCTCCTGTTTTACTTCCCGATGAGGCACCAGAAGCAGCTGGACGTGTCCCTCTGCATCACCACCTTCTGCTTGGATGCTTTAGCATCCAGGGGATGGACCCCCTTAAATCACTCTGCAGGTGCTCCAGTAATTAAGGACCAGCAAAAAAACCCCAACAAATGCAGTAAGGGAAATGGCATTTCATATCCAGTTATTCGATGTTGGGGTTTTTTCCACCCCTTTTTTTAAGAAGTTCAGTCACACTGGCAACAAAACCACGGTGGCATTATGCTGTCAACAGAGCCTGAGGCTGGAAGGTTTCCTAGTATACCCTCAGCACCGATCGGGATTCGTGGATGTACCTGGCAAGAGTGGAGCCTGTCTACGATTTCAACACGGGGGGGGGGGGGGGGGGAAGCCCAGCTGCCTTCATGTTTCAAAAGCTTTTAAAGCATTTTGCAAATTCCTTGCATATTCTGTAAGCGCCTACTCATTGCCGTCCCTGTCCCAGCATCAGTGACAGCAGCATTACCTGGACACCTGTCTGGGAAATCCACATCCCGCAGCCACCGTGCAGAACAAACATCCGGCTCCGTCATCTAATGGGAGACACTTAGCAGGAGCTGCTGGGCTGCTGCTCCTTACCTGCCACGGGCAGGGCTGCTTCTGCCATCTGCCTGCACCCTCTTCTGGAGCAGGCACCGTATGGCACTGCCTCGGGTCCGGATTTGGCCAGTCCCAGCACCGCGGAAGGGACACGACTGCAGAAAGGAGATCCTTGGGAAACGTCTGGGTGAGCCAGCGCTGGCCGAGACGCATGCAGCTGGAGGCATGATGCCTAGCGTTAGCCAGGAAGCAAGTCCTCGGAAAAACTGGGTCTGTTTTTGACAGGCTAGCAGCAATGGGATGAAATCTGGCAGCAAGCATTATTCAAAGCCCAGACACGCAGAACTGACACATGCAAGCCTTGTTCTTACCCATTTGTATCCAATTCTTTTTTTCAGTTAAAAAGTTCTGCATAGGTTTTGGAGTATATCGATAGGATGCTCCAACTTCAGACCAATTTACAAACACTGAAGGTGATCTCGCAAACATTTAAGATCTGCTTTGTGAAGATTTTACAGTCTACTCTACTTGGGTAACGCAAGCGAGAATACATTTGAAAGTAAGGATTATTTTTAGCTTTGATCTCCCAGCTCCAGCTACAAACTGATTTGCAAATAACTTTTCTATGTTCCAAAGCAAAGGAGGAGGGGACCATGTCTCCTTGTTTCTCTTCAAAACAACGCCTGTGTTAACACCAGGGCAACACAGCTTCTCATAACAGAAAAAAAACAACCAGTAGTCCGACTCGATCATTTTACAAGAATTCTCAGAAATGTACGGTACATAGTAGTATTAAGTACATATATGCTCCCCTCAGAAATACACACAAATATAGAGATTTATTGGCACAGAAGTCAAAAGAAATACTAGTTTGATATATGTGTTGTTTATTTTTCTCACAACATTTTCCTTCCTCTTCCTCTGCTCAGTGCAATGTACCTATCATAACTCTTATGGCCCCAATTCTTCTCTTACACTCAAATAACCTAGCTGACTTCATGGCTGATGCGTATCAACAGGAGTGAAAGGAAAGACTGTGGATACAAAAAGCCTGCAAGAGAGTGCAGTGACAGTGGCTCACACAGGCTCCAAACACACTGCTGAGCAGTAGCATTGTCACTAGGAAATTGCTTTGACATTTTTATAGAATTACAAAAGCAAGAGGAAATATACTGAATTCCAGCCCTCCAGCAGTCCAGCGCGATAAATGACTCCAAGCACTTCTCAGCTGCAATATTATTCAATTAAACAAATCCTCCATCACCCAGGGAACATTATTACACGTAGAGAAACATAAAGACAGGAAATCTCCTCCACAAGACAAACATCGACCAGAAACAGAGGACGGAAAAATCACTAACGGAAGCCAGGCCAAGGAGGAGATGCTTGACCAAAATGATTCCCAGTGCCCCTGCACCGAAATCCATGTAGAGACACAAAAGGTTAATTCGGGCTCCTGTCTTGAGCAGTGCGGCCAATTAAAAACACTGGCTTTTGCCCAATAAGCAAACATGAACAAGAAAGGTTTGGGGGTTTTTTTACATATGTAAAACAAACATGAGGATTATTTATTCTGTTGAACAAACATGGAGCAGGCTTCGCCACAAATTTTGAAACTAATCTGCACAAAAAACCCAAAGGTTTAAGTTCACTGGAAGGAAGGCTTGAGATCTGGTGTTAAAACAGTGTCAAGAGGGATCTCCAGCTGATTTCTTGTGTCATCCGTAGCAAATTCTCTTAACCCAGCTGCATCCCAGTTTGGGGTTTTCTAAAACAGAAGTAACCAAACTGCTGCAAGTGCTATAAAATAAATCTACAAAAATGTAGCACCTAAATGAGACCAATGCCCCAGGATTTCATGATCATAACTAATAGACTTAAGATTGGTGAATAGATATACCATTATCACTAGAAAGACATCATTACTTTAAAAAGACAAATTGAAGTTTTAAGCACCCTATAGCAGGGTTTGTTGAATTCCTTCAGATAACAATTCTTCAAAGAGACAGGATGAAAGCAGTACGTCTTTTGCCTCACATACCAGCTACGTTACTCAGCACTTAATAGCTGCTGCACAGGAGAACAAGAACAGGTTGGGCTTGTGCCCTTTCTGCTTACTTTTTTTCCAGTCTTGTTTGTTTTCACCTAGTCCTTCAATTCCTACTTCTTATTTGACATATCCCACGGGAGACTCAGAGAAGAAATGAGATGTTTTTAATTACGTCAAAGTTAATAAAAAAAGGGTCCAAAACGGTGCCAGAGCATAAATGATGTCCTCCAACAAACCAGGCTTTGGTTGTGTGACACCTGCAAGGACCAGCTGAGAAAACCCCCTTTTTCAGGTGGTGTGTCCTGTGCCTGTGTGAAACCTGTTCAAGTCATCCCATGAAATCACTTGACTCAAGGTGTGCCAGACAGGGAAAATTAAAGCAGAAAAGAGTGTCCAAGCAATTTTTTTTTTCTTTTGTTCTTTAGAAAAGTACAATACCGAGTGCAAGTTCCTCTCAAGGCCACACATGGTGAATTATGGCTGCAAACATATTGATTAGAAAAAGGTCTACTTGCAGACAGCTTGGCCAGGTGAGTTCACCGCAAACCATAAGATGTGGGTAAGCCTCGACCCCTGCCTGTGCCTGCTGCCATGAACCGGCCTTTTTTCCCACCAAGTCTGCCTCCACAAAGACTCCAGTTTTTGCACCGGTTTTTTAGCAGCCTTCTTTACCCTAACACTTTCCCGCAGTCTGGACCAAGCTGCCTTGCCCTCCCACAAAACACCAACAACCTCAGTACCTTCACCTTCCCTCTTCTTTAAAGCTGTAATTTTCAAAAACTGAGCTTTCTGCTATCAGTGAGGCTGATGAGAACAGCAAACGTATTTTCTGCATGTTGAAGGACACAGGACAGATGCTGGTGGTGACATCTGTCCCGTCCCCTGCATCGACGCTGGGTCATGCCCCCAACACCAGCGATGGGCATTTTGGGAAGTGCCGAACTTTGCCCCCTGCACCCAACCTGGACGAATCATAGAATCATAGAATCATTAAGGTTGGAAAAGACCTCTAAGATCATCGAGTCCAACCATCAACCCAACACCAACATGCCCACTAAACCATGGCCCTAAGCGCCTCATCTACACATCGTTTAAACACCTCCAGGGACGGGGACTCCACCACTTCCCTGGGCAGCCTGTTCCAATGTTTAACCACTCTTTCAGTAAAGACATTTTTCCTCACATCCATCACCTCCCCTGGCGCAACTTGAGGCCATTTCCTCTCGTCCGATCGCTTGTTCCTTGGGAGAAGAGACCGACCCCCACCTCGCTACAACCTCCTTTCAGGTAGTTGTAGAGAGCGATGAGGTCTCCCCTCAGCCTCCTTTTCTCCAGGCTAAACAACCCCAGTTCCCTCAGCCGCTCCTCATCAGCCTTGTTCTCCAGACCCCTCACCAGCCTCGTTGCCCTTCTCTGGACACGCTCCAGCACCTCGATGTCCTTCTTGTAGTGAGGGGCCCAAAACTGAACACAGTATTCGAGGTGCGGCCTCACCAGGGCCGAGTACAGGGGCACGATCACTGCCCTACTCCTGCTGGCCACACCATTTCTGGTACAGGCCAGGATGCCATTGGCCTTCTCGGCCGCCTGGGCACACTGCCGGCTCATGTTCAGCCGGCTGTCGACCAGCACCCCCAGGTCCTTTTCCGACAGGCAGCTTTCCAGCCACTCTTCCCCAAGCCTGTAGCGCTGCATGGGGTTGTTGTGGCCAAAGTGCAGGACCCAGCACTTGGCCTTGTTGAATCTCATACAGTTGGCCTGGGCCCATCGATCCAGCCTGTCCAGGTCCCTCTGCAGAGCCTTCCTACCCTCGAGCAGATCAACACTCCCGCCCAGCTTGGTGTCGTCTGCAAACTGACTGAGGGTGCACTCGATCCCCTCATCCAGATCATCAATAAAGATATTAAACAAGACCGGCCCCAAAACTGAGCCCTGGGGAACACCGCTCGTGACCGGCCACCAACTGGATGTAACTCCATTCACCACAACTCTCTGGGCCCGGCCGTCCAGCCAGTTTCTGACCCAGCGCAGAGTCCACCTGTCTAAGCCGTGAGCCGCCAGCTTCTCTAGGACAATGCTGTGGGAGACGGTGTCAAAGGCCTTGCTGAAGTCCAGGTAGACCACATCCACAGCCTTTCCCTCATCCACTAGGCGGGTCACCTGGTCACAGAAGGAGATCAGGTTGGTCAAGCAGGACCTGCCTCTCATGAACCTGTGCTGGCTGGGCCGGATCCCCTGGTTGTCCCGCTCATGCCTTGTGAGCACCCTCAAGATGAACCGCTCCATCATCTTCCCCGGCACCAAGGTCAGACTGACAGGCCTGTAGTTCCCCGGATCCTCCTTCCGGCCCTTCTTGTAGATGGGCGTCACATTGGCAAGCCTCCAGTCGCCCGGGACCTCCCCCGTTAACCAGGACTGCTGATAAATGATGGAGAGCGGCTTGGCAAGCACCTCCGCCAGCTCCCTCAGCACCCTCGGGTGGATCCCATCCGGCCCCATAGACTTGTGAGTGTCCAGGTGGCGTAGCAGGTCGTTAACTGCTTCCTCTTGGATTATGGGGGGTTCATCCTGCTCGCCGTCCCTGTCTTCCAGCTCAGGGGGCTGAATACCCTGAGGATAACTGGTCTGACTGTTAAAGGCTGAGGCAAGGGAGGCATTAAGTACCTCAGCCTTTTCCTCACTCTCGGTGACAATGTTCCCCCCCACATCCAATAAAGGATGGAGATTCTCCTTGGCTCTCTTCTTGTCATTAATATATTTGTAAAAACTTTTTTTGTTGTCTTTAACGACAGCGGCCAGATTGCGTTCTAGCTGGGCTTTTGCCTTTCTCATTTCCTCTCTGCACGACCTAACAAGATCCCTGTACTCTTCTTGAGTCGCCTGCCCCTTCTTCCACAAGCGGTAAACTCTCCTTTTTTTCCTGAGTCCCAGCAAGAGCTCCCCGTTCAGCCAGGCCGGTCGTCTTCCCCGCACGTTCTTCTTATGGCACATGGGGACAGCCTGCTCCTGCGCCTTTAAGACTTCCTTCTTGAAGATCGTCCAGCCTTCCTGGACCCCTTTGCCCTTTGGGACTGTCTCCCAAGGGACCCTCTCAACCAGTGTCCTGAACAGGCCAAAGTCCCGCTGCACAATGGCTTCCAGCTCCTCCTGTTTGCCGCCCATGCTGCATGCATTGGTGTAGACGCACTTGAGCTGGGCTATCGATTTCGCCCCCAGCATTGGCATGCTACTCCTAGGGTCATCTCTAGTGAGCCTGGTTTTATCCCCTTCCCCCTTCAAACCTAGTTTAAAGCCCTCTCAATGAGCCCCACCAATTCATGAGCAATGATCCTTTTCCCCCTGTGAGTCAGCTGGACTCCATCTGCCGCCAGCAGGCCCGGTGCCGTGTAAACCTTCCCATGATCAAAAAAGCCAAAATTCCTCCGATGGCACCAGCCCCTGAGCCACGTGTTGATCAGGTGCGTTTTCCTGCTCCTTTCAGTATCCTTCCCTTCCACTGTAGGAATTGAGGAAAACACTACCTGTGCTCCTGATCCTTCAACCAGTCGCCCCAGTGCCTTGAAGTCCCTTTTGATCGCTACAGGACTTCTCTCTGGAACCTCATCACTGCCAGCCTGTATAACCAACAATGGGTAGTAATCAGAAGGCCGTACCAGACCAGGGAGTTTCCCAGTAACGTCTCTGACCCGGGCCCCAGGGAGGCAGCAGACTTCCCTGTGGGACGGGTCCGGTTGGCATACAGGGCCTTCTGTTCCCCTCAGAAGGGAATCGCCTACGACAATTACCCTCCTTTTTTTCTTAGCAGAGGCAGTCGTAATGCGTGGGGCTGACTGCCTCACCCTAGGTGACCTCCTGGACGGACCTTCGTCTACATCCTCATTTGCCTGGCCCTCAAGTTCCAGGGCCCCGTATCTGTTGTGTAAGGGCAACCGGGAAGGTGAGGGAGGCCGGGCGGGGGTTCGCCTGGCACCCCGAGCAGGGACCCGTTTCCATCCCCCCCCGTCGCTTAGGTCCCCTCCTTCTGCCTGGTGGCAAGAGGGCAGGGGATCCTCTGCTTCTCGTGGGGCCTCCATCTGCTGCCTCTGCCTCAGGGACGGTAGGGTGCGGCTCCACCAATCTATCTCCCTCTCACACTCCCGGATACTCCTCAACCTTTCCACCTCCTCCACCAGGCCGTGCAGATCATCCACCTGGTCACACCGCACACAGGTGGTGTCTCTGCTGCCCTCCGGTACAGCTGACAGGCTCAGGCACTCCCTGCAGCCCGCGACCTGGACGGCTGTGTGCTTGTGTGAGGGCTCCGTCTGGGTCGCCACATTCCTTCTGGCGACGGCTTTCGGCCGAGTGGAAGCCATAGCTGGGTCCTCTTCTGGGGGGGGCGACGGCTACCGGTTGAGTTGGCCTCCAGAGCCAGGAGGGGGGCTGCGCCCTGCCCGCGCGAGCTGCCGCGCCACGCCCTTCTGCGGCGCCACGTCCTGTTCGCCCGCCCTGTTCGCCGCGCTGCGGGTCGCCCGCCCTCCCGGGGGCGGCTGCTCTTGTGTGTGAGGGGGTTCGGCCGCCGCCCCTCCTGCCCCCGCCCACGCTGAGTCATCGCCCCTTTGCCACCCAGAAAAGGGGACCGTGAGTGGTACCGCTACCGAAACCACCGAAACCAGCAGCGGGGGGGGGGGAGGGCGCGGGGCGATGCTGCCGCCCGGCGGAGGTTGCGCGCCGCGCAGCAGCGCGGGCGCGGCCATCCCCCCCCCCCCCCCCCCCAGCTTTCCGGTCCAGCCGTTTTGGGGAGGAAGGCGGGGGGCGAGGTTTTGTCCCGCGTTGAGGGGGCACGGGCGGAGAACGGGGGCTGCGGTACCAAGGTCATCGCGCGAATGGCGGTTACAGAGAGCTAAGATAACGAGGTCGGTACGTACTGAAACAAAAAAGGGTTCACGCCTTGCTTTTGATTTGACTTTTCAGTGGAAGCTGGGGGCAGGAGAGGGCGCTGAAATACTCTGGCTGAGCGGTTTCCTTTGCCTGCTTCTCATGCAAAAACCGGCCGAGGCTCACAGTGCCCCTCCAGGGCCCTCGCCCGGGGACGAGGCTGCTGCAGGCTCCCGGGCAGCGCAGCTCGCACCCGGGCAGCAAGTTCTCTGGCTCCCGTCCTCCGTTGCAAGCGCGTCCCACGGGATCCGATTCTCCGTTGCTTGCACCAGCCTATAGCCGCATTCGTCTCTACCAACAGGAGTTAAAACGGCCATCCTGACCAGGTAACCGCTAATGTTCACTACGAACAGGTATAAAGAGTGACACAAGAGGCAAAAGACCGTCAACGAATGCTGTAAGCGGCGCGTGGCATCCCCGAGGTCCCCACGTGCTTTTCCCTTGGTCACCCCTGCCAGAGTGGCCTGATGGTACCCCTGACCACACGAGGGGATGGCAGAAGGCCTGCCTAATCCTGGTAGAAACACAGAATTTACTGGTTATTTCCCAAGTCTAGACAATTCTCACACTGTATTTCTGGGAAAATAAATTTTTAAAAGTCTGGTTGTAATTATAGGAAGAGAGACAGCCTGAGAACATGGCTGTGCCCATGCTGTCCATGTGTAAACTGGCATTGATACTACATTCCCAGCTGAAAGGAATGTTCTTATTGCTACACACAACTGTTTACTCCTGCCATATCACTGGGATGTCCAAATAGTGTTAATTCTTTTTCCTGCCAGCTGCTTATTAAAGGAACTGGGGGGGGGGAGGGAAGGTGCAAAGCACAGAGCCCAGCTGGCTTTCTAAATGCGTCACTTGACAAGATTTCTGAGGTGCTTGATACCCATCTACTGCCAATCACACAACTCACGTCACACTCAAAATCCTGGGAAGCATAACCTTTTGTTCTGAAAATAAAATGATTCAGCATAGTAAGAGGAGTTGCATCTTCTCCTAAGCTCATAAACCAAATCTGATCACTGTGCATCATCCCTAAATAATTCCTACAGATACTCAGCCTGTCGGTGCCTGTAAGCCGTTTTCAACAGGGATCCCAAGCATTCTCTCCCCTGTGGTGCAAAGCCAACATGCAGGGAAACAACTGCAAAACTGTGGCGGTATTACTGTTTTTTCGACAGGATATTCACTGAACCCTAATCAACTGTTAGAAATAGCTTTCAGCTGTGCATGTGCCTGTATCATTTGAGTTTGATGAGTTTGGTGGAATTTGCAAAAAAAATTTCCTCTTTGGTACTTCTCCATCATTTTGCCCAGCTTTGGACTGTGACTCTCCTTTTGCAGGGAAGAAAAGAAAAGAAAAGAATACTTTACTTTTATCATCAGTTCTGTGCCTTCCATTGGGCAGAAAGGGCTCAGAAAGGTAAACTCTCAGTTCAGATTTTTCAAGGTATTGGAGCCTTGCTTCGCTCAGCAGTGCAAGATGGAGCCACTTGGGCCCATTTTTGGGAGTGAGGTGAGGTCTGGACTGGAGTCACACCAGGTCAGCACTGCAGGACCTAAATTCACAAGGCACCTCATGGACCTTGCAACCTGCTATTAGATATTCACAGGAAGAGTAACCAAGCCTCCCATTTCTATTCCTGTTTCTTGGCTGTCTACGTGGCAATAAGCGTGACTGTCCCTCCACTTGTACTGGGGGACTAGCATGGGTTGAGATGGTGTTTAATAAGAATGGGCAGTGCACGCGCATGCATGCTTTCCACAGTCAGGCATTACTCAAAGTTCAAGAAATCCCTGATGTGTAGAAAGCATTAACAGTTAGAGTCAGCATAATCCCTAAGGAAGTCCCACGCAGAGCAAAAGGCTTTGCAGGTGCTGGGGAGAAATTCAAGTGGTGTGGCCAATCCCATCAAAAGCCAGGCAGGCTGCAGCTCAGCAGCAGCGAACAAAACCACTCCATAACCTCCCCTCTGCGCCAGAATCGCTCCGTGTCACCCTGCACCTCAAACCTCTGTCATCATTTTGAAAGGGGTTTGTCGGCGTATGTGAAGGATTCAAGTTCCTTCATACCTTACCAATGGTGTAAATGTGTTTCAAATACGCCCCTGAATTACTCAACTGTTTTTCAAGAAATCTCCATTTATTATTTTTTTCCTGAATTAAGGTAAATAATGTATACAATTCAGGTTCCGATTACTTGGCCTCATTTTTATTTTCCCTATATTAACAGCCTGTGTTTATTTTTAGTCACAGTTGTCTCTGCACGGGGCAAGACCCTGACTGCTAACCCTCCCATTTGGCTTCAAAAGATCCAAAATATCATCCATTTCATTGAAACCGTCATCAAAAGAAGTTAAAGATTAAGCAGGTGTGTACGCACAGATGTGTGGAGAGGTTTTTACACAACCTGATATAAATATTTAGGTATTAGGTTTCCAGAGTTAGTTTCATGTGTCTAAATTTAGCATGCAAATATGCAATTCAGATGTTCCCAATATGCACAAAACTTGTACATACTTTGTTTAGAAATGATTGGCAAAAAGGCTTACCTGATTCAGGGGGAAAAGTTCATTCACGTTCAAAGTCTGTGGGTTTGTTCTTCCAAGTCATTTAGGTTTGTTCATACCAGTCCTGGCTCTCAGGATTTGAGCTAGCCTAGGATAGTTAAAGCAGTGCAACCCCCAAAGCAGTTTTAAAGTGTGTTTATTACAAAGTCACCAGTAACAGGACGTTAAAGACCATCTGCCTCTTGCTGCCAGGGCTGCTTACAGCAGGGCATGGATACCTAACCACAAACCCTGCTGAAGTTTTAACTATCAGATCTTTCCCTGTCTTTAATGTGGTACTTTGCACCCATTTCAGTGCTCTTGGAAGCTTGTCTCATCTTCCCTCAGATGTCATTGGGTTTTTGGTTGGTTTTTTTCACCACTTAAGCTAAATCTTTAACTACTTCACTCTGTTTCTGGTGAGCGTCATTATTCCTTCTGCCAGTCTCTGCACTTCAACTGACCCACAACCCCCTGAAATGCAATCCTTAAAACTGGAAAAAGTGCAGGAATCGAGACTTTACTCTCCTTTCAGGAAAAAAAAAATCAAATTAATGTTTTGATGAAATTTCTAGTGCTGAAATGAGTAATTTAAAACAAGGTATTTGAAAAATAGCTTGCAGAGTTGTTTAACGCAGTGAGATGTTGGGGTTACCAAGGATACTTTTTGAAACAGTCCTGTAGGGATGACAGTGTTCACCAGGACAGGGGGATGCAGATTCAATACTCTCCCTTTAACCTGCATCCTTCTGGCTTTTAGGAGAGTATTTAATCATGGTGTTACAGGCAGTGTTTTGGCTGCAGAGATGGTTTCTCACTAAGGAATCCAATAATGTTACGCACATTTTTCAAGCCTGTATAGTATCAAAACCTGTACACATATATGCTAAATATTACTAACATTTTTGCACAGAGTTAGCACTACACTTCTCCTTCAATTTTTCCTTACTTTAATGATGCATTTTAACCCATTCTCATGGCAGTGGTTTCCCCCAAAGGAAGTATACCTTCCCGTTTTTGTAAGAGGTGTAGTGTACTCAGTAAATATCTAGAAGTAATGTCAGTAGCCCTGGTAGGATTTCATGACAGGTTAGTTCCTTCATGGCAATAACACCCAGAAAAAGTAACTAATGTAGAACTGGGGTATCACTGGAGAGGCGAGGGCTGAGCCTTGCACAACCCCATTGGTTATAGACCCTTGAAATACATATAGATAAAGTCTATGCTTATCACAGAACAAGTAGCTCCGGGACGCCAGTCACCAAATAATCAAATAGCCCTGCAAGGTCAGCAGGATTATTTATCCCCACAGTACGGACTGGAGCATTTTAAACCAAAAGCCACAATTTTTTCTCGGTTACTGTGTGCAGCCGTCCCATGGCGCACGCAGGAAAGTGCACCCTTGCAGACTCACACCACACATTTTGCATCACAACCACAACCTCGTGCAGGGGGAAACTGTGCACCCTGATTATCTCCGCTGCGTCTGCAGGCTCCAAGTGTGCTGTTCACCTGGTGAACAGCATCCCAAGCCTCTCTCCCTTTGACATGTCAGGTCTCTTTTCCTTGACTTTTCCATGACTAATGGCCAGGTCATGTTTCTCCACCTCCACCCCTAGCAGATGCTATCTAGTAGTCATCACAGCAGGCAGATGTCTGCAGACTATTTGTTCAGGGGTGTTATTTTAACCCTGATGGTGCCTGTCCTGACGCTGACCTGTCTTGTATGACCAGCCATGATTAAAGCCTTCCCGAGGCTCCCTACGGAGAGCGAGCTGCCAGCCTGTCATCTGGAAATACAACCTGCAATTTGAATGCATGTGGGCACCACATGCCAGGAAGAATGAACTTTTCACCACTGGATTTTAATTCTTATTTTCTTGTCTTATGGCACAGCAGCATTTATACGTGGATTCAAAGAGAGAGTTAGAGCTCCAGTTAACTCCACGCTGAGAGCTGATGCTACAGACCATGGCATTTTGCTTATCGAGATTTAGTAGCATCCCTTTGTTGTTCATTTAGTTTTCACCAGATATTGTCAAGTGTCCAGCCAGGATCCACGTGCCTTTATTATGTATGAAAGTTAAGCAAACGATACAATGAGAATAAATTCAGTATTGAACTCAGACAAGACAAAAACAGCAGATGTAAGTGGTATGTCCATCATCTCCCGCTCCCACCCTGCTCCCTTTTAAATCTGCTAATTTGATGTATGCAGACTTCAAAGACACACTTAGGTAGTGCCTAACCTTTGCTGTAGTTTCAAGATGGGAAACCAGGTACTTAAACCAGGTGACACCTGTTCTGATGGCTAATAAACACCGACTAAAACTGGCTAGCAGAGAAAATGATCCGGGAAGAGCATCTGGTCTCAGGACCTTTCTGTTTTCCTATAAATAAGAGAATGAAAAGTAATACTGACAGTTGAAAGTGAGGAGAAGTTATGCTGCCCAGGACTTTCTGTGGTGTAGCAAGCACACAGCCGGTGCCTGGCCAGCAGCTCTGGTATGGCGGTGCACAAAGAGCTGCCTAAATCCAGCTGCCCAAGTTCTGCTTTCTGAGGGCTGCAAAGGAGTGGGTTGAGCTGAAAATGCGTATTTTTCTGTACGCAATGGAGCATGTTTGCTTCTACAGTGCTGATGCTGCAGAAAACTGAATTTGGGAAGCCCAGTTTGGGGTAGGGGCAGAGCTCTTGTGCCTGCCTGTCACATGCAACATCGATTAACTGAAAAAAAGATAGCGTGGGCCCTGGTGCTGGTTTTCCCCTTCCAGACTCATGAAAGTAGGAAGTTGAATTTCTTTATTCTCCTGCATTAAGAGTTGTTATTTTAAATAGCTAAAATGTGAGTGGGCTGCTTATATTTGGCGAGTGGCCCAAGATACTTGCGGTAATTTCTCACCTGTGTAGACCAGTCCTGGACTGCCCAGTACGAGATATGTGTGGACAAACTGGAGTGAGGCCAGCAAAGGGCCACGCAGATGATGAAGGGATTGGAGCATCTGTTATATGAGGGTGTTGTGGTTTAACCTCAGTCGGCAACTGAGCACCACGCAGCCACTCGCTCACTCCCCCCACCCGGTGGGATGGGGGAGAGAACTGGAAGAGCACAAGTGAGAAAAACTTGTGGGTTGAGATAAAAACAGTTTAATAATTGAAATAAAATGATAATAATAATTAATAATAATACTAATACACAAAGCAAGTGATGCACAGTACAATTGCTCACCACCCGCCGACCGATGCCCAGCCAGTCCCCGAGCAGCGGCCCCCCCGGCCAGCTTTCCCCAGTTTATGTACTGAGCATGACGTCCCATGGTACGGAATGTCCCTTTGGCCAGTTTGGCTGTGCCCCCTCCCAGCTTCTTGTGCACCTCCAGCCTGCTCAGTCGGTAGAGCATGGGAAACCAAAAAGTCCTTGACCAGTGTAAGCACTGCTCAGCAACAACTAAAACATGGGTGGGTTATCAACATTGTTCTCACCCTAAATCCAAACCACAGCACTGTACCAGCTACTAGGAAGGAAACTAACTCTATCCCTGCTGAAACCAGGACAGAGGGGAGGCTGAGAGAGCTGGGGCTGCTCTACCTGGAGAAGAGGATGCTCGGGGGGTCTTGCCCATGTACATAAATACCTGATGGAGGAATGAATACGATGGAGCCAGGCTCTTCCCAGTGGTGCCTAGTGCCAGGACCAGAGGCAACAGGCACAAATGGAAATGCAGGAGGCTCCATCTAAACATAAGGAAAACATTTGATTTGTTTTGGTTGCGGAGGCTTCATCCTTGGAGGCATTCAAGCCCTGATGGGACACAAACCTGAGCAACCAGCTCGAGGTGACCCTGCCCTGAGCAGGGGCTTGAGCTGGGTGATGTCCAGAGGTCTCTGTCGTCCTGTGCAAATTAAACGTGGAAAATGCTAGGGACTCCCAGGCAATAAACCAACTTAGTTCAAAAGAAAGTGCAGCAGGGCTGAGCAGTTTAACAAAAGCTGAACTAAATATTAGACTAAGTCTGCCCAGCAATGGTGTGATACGTTGCATACGGTTGTTTACCACCCCTGTAATAAAGCAGGTTTTTGTTGGCGAGTGGATGGTATGAGACGGGCTCTGCCAAGAGGAGTGACACTGCGGCGCTGGAGATGGCCACGGTCCCACCGAGCTTCGCACTTGCGGGTGCAACGTCACTGCCACAGCTCGACATCCGAAGTTTGGGCCATTGATCACTACCCTCTGGATGTGACCATCCAACCAATTCCTCACCCACCGGATAGTCCACCCATCAAATCCATTTCCCCCCCAGTTTAGAGAGAAGGATGTTGTGGGGGACCGTGTCAAAGGCCTTACAGAGGTCCAGACAGACGACATCTGTGGCCCTTCCCTTGTCCACTGGTATAGTCACTCCATCACAGAAGGCCACTAGGTTGGTCAGGCAGGACTTGCCCCTGGTGAAGCCATGCTGGCTCTCTCGAATCACCTCCCTGTCCTCCATGGGCCTTAGCATAGCTTCCAGGAGGATCCGTTCCATGGTCTTCCCAGGCACAGAGGTGAGGCTGACAGGTCGCTAGTTCCAGGATCCTGGAAGCTGGCTGCTGCAGGCTCAAAATTCTGAGGTTAGTTTTATGTAAAAATGATAATTCTTTTTTTTTTTTTAACTTTTCATCTGGAGATCCTAAAGTTCTTTAAAAGACGAGATATACTTATCTACATCTCGCATATAAGGAGTCTGAAATATAGAGCATTACAATGCTTTTTCAAGATCACTAAAGAAAACTGAAAACATTAAAGAAGAAAATGAGTAGGAAAGTAGTATGTATTGAACTTAAATGTGAAAAAAGAAAATTTCCTATCATTATAGTAGAAATTAAAGAAAAAAAGTGTAAGTTAACTGGATAGATACAAATAAAACTTAGAGTTTTTTGAAGCATGAAGTCATGAACAAAAATGACCGTGCAGCTGAACTACAGCTTGCCTGGACACCTGATAGCATCCTCGGTCACAGCATGTGCTTCTACCAGCCGCCAGCTCAATTATCAAAAGTATGGATTATATGCCTCATACCAACCTCTTGTACAAAACTGATACAAAAGTTGTGTGAATGTTTGTCTGCATTGCATGTAGTCCTAAATTTTTAATATTTTGAAAGCTTTCCCAGGTTTTTTGCTAGAAGTTAGTCTGTTGCCAATAATTTAAGACTAGATAACAAATAACAAAACACTATTTTTAACTTTCTGGAAATGTTTTATAGGCATTTAAAAATAGGCTTAATGGAAATACAAACTCTTTCTATCCAACCAAGAGAAATATTTTGCTACTATGTATTTTAGTCAGTGGTAACCACAGGTTTTATACAGAGAAGCCAGTAAAAATATGTATTATTTATTCACAGATTAATGCATACTACTATTCAGACATTAAAACAGCTTTCCATTTTACTGAGTATCCCCATAATGCCGCCTGTATCAGGTGCAGATGTGCTGTCCTTGCAGACATAGACCATCTGATAAATTTAAATTCTTAGAATAATTCTTACTATAAATTCTTATTTTTATTCTGTATGATGATTCTCTGTAGAAATGTATTTATCTTAAAGCTATTTTTGAAACTGATACTTTAGCATTCAGAAACGTGACTGAAAGTAGATCATGATGCTCGGTGAGCTGTTGTCGGTAATTTTTTTTAGTGGAGGCTTTAGGACCATATCCATCATGGATAGTCAGGAATTAGCGCAGTACTGAGTTTGGTATTTATGAATAACTTTGTATGGTAGAAAGTAAAAATTGCTATGGTATTAAAAAAAACCCTCTTTATACTATGGTATAAAGTAAAAATCAGGAATCAGCTGAAAAAAAAGTTGTTTAAGCTAGTGGTTTTGAAAAAAGTAAAATGTCTGAGGAGGAAGGCTTCCAGCATCTCCTGAACTCCCAGGGCATCGGCAATGTTGGGGTCAAAGAAGGAGGGTGGTGGCAAGCTTGCGTGCCCTTAGGCAGGTCTTAGAGGGTTTGGGCTCACAGTTTCAGACTTAGGCTTAAGTGGAGTTTCGACTCCTGAGTCCTTCATTAGAGCTAACTCTCAAAATCCACTTTTAGAAGACAATTTTTTTAATAATGGGTCGCACCGTATAATTCTTGCTGTACCGATATATGTGTATGCTTGTCCCAAGCTAGCACTAAGCTTTACAGAGACTAACAAAGCAAGCTTTCTGCACTAATAATGTTTTCCACATGATAGTTAAAAAACCTCTGCTATTGTCCTCTAGGTCTTGTTGTATTTGATTTGAAAAAAACTGTTAGAAGGAAGAAAAGCTATTTTATTAGGCATGTGCTGAAACTCCTGTATGTTTTTCTTCTAATATACCATGACTAAATATACATGTTTTTAGATTGAATATGTAAAATTTTGTTACAAATAAAAAATTTTATCTAGTCAGTCTCATGTGATTATTCACCCATGTGCATTAGAAGATCTGAGCGTTACACTGGAAATATTTTTTGTAGTTTATTAGAAACATAGAATCATAGAATCATCGAATCATAGAATAGTTTGGGTTGGAAGGGACCTCTAAAGGTCATCTAGTCCAACCCCCCTGCCATGGGCAGGGACATCCTCCACTAGATCAGGTTGCTCAGAGCCCCGTCCAACATGACCTGGAATGTGTCCAGGGATGGGGCATCCACCACCTCTCTGGGCAACCTGGGCCAGTGCTTCACCACCCTCAGCGTAAAAAAATTTCTTCCTTCTATCTAGTCTAAA
This sequence comes from Aptenodytes patagonicus, assembly GCF_965638725.1. NCBI lineage: Eukaryota > Metazoa > Chordata > Aves > Sphenisciformes > Spheniscidae > Aptenodytes > Aptenodytes patagonicus. Next base: position 88,566,817 of record NC_134982.1, on the reverse strand, counting down.
TCTACCCCCTTTTAGTTTAAAACCATTCCCCTTTGTCCTTTCGCAACAGGCCCTGCTAAAAAGTTTGCCCCCATCTTTTTTATAAGCCCCCTTTAAGTACTGACAGGCTGCACTAAGGTCTCCCCGGAGCCTTCTCTTCTCTAGGCTGAACAACCCCATCTCTCTCAGCCTTTCTTCACAGGAGAGGTGTTCCATCCCCCTCATCATTTTTGTGACCCTCCTCTGGACCCGCTCCAACAGGTCCGTGTCTTTCCTTTGCTGAGGGCTGCAGAGCTGGACGCAGCACTGCAGGGGGGGTCTCAGCAGAGCAGAGCAGAGGGGCAGAATCCCCTCCCTCGACCTGCTGGCCACGCTGCTTTGGATGCAGCCCAGGATACGATTGGCCGCCTGGGCTGCGAGCGCACATTGCTGGCTCATGTCCAGCTTTTCATCCCCCAGTACCCCCAAGTCCTTCTGGGCAGGGCTGCTCTCCATCCCTTCATCCCCCAGCCTGTATTGATAGCGGGGGTTGCCCCGACCCAGGTGCAGGACCTTGCACTTGGCCTTGTTAAACCTCATGAGGTTCACACGGGCCCACTTCTGGAGCTTGTCCAGGTCCCTCTGGATGGCATCCCATCCCTCTGGTGTGTCGACCGCACCACTCAGCTTGGTGTCATCTGCAAACTTGCTGAGGGTGCACTCGATCCCACTGTCTGTGTCATTGATGAAGACATTAAACAGTACCGGTCCCAGTACGGACCCCTGCGGGACACCACTCGTCACCGATCTCTATCTGGACATTGAGCCGTTGACCACTACCCTCTGGATGCAACCATCCAACCAATTCCTCATCCACCAAATAGTCCACCCATCAAATCCATTTCCCCCCCAATTTAGAGAGAAGGATGTTGTGGGGGACCGTGTCAAAGGCCTTACAGAGTTCCAGATAGACGACATCTGTGGCCCTTCCCTTGTCCACTGATGTAGTCACTCCATCACAGAAGGCCACTAGGTTGGTCAGGCAAGACTTGCCCTTGGTGAAGCCATGCTGGCTGTCTCGAATCACCTCCCTGTCCTCCATGGGCCTTAGCATAGCTTCCAGGAGGATCTGTTCCATGGTCTTCCCAGGCACAGAGGTGAGGCTGACAGGTCGCTAGTTCCAGGGTCCTCCTTTCTACCCTTGTTAAAAATGGGTGCAGTGTTTCCCTTTTTCCAGTCAGCGGGGACTTTGCCTGACTGCCCTCACTTTTCAAATGTCATGGAGAGTGTCTTGGCAACTACGTCATCCAATTCCCTCATGACTCGGGGATGCATCTCGTCAGGTCCCATAGAGCTATGTATGTTCAGGTTCCTCAGGTAGTCACGAACCTGATCTTCTCTTACAGTGGGAGGGACTTTGCTCTCCCAGTCCTGACCTTGAGGTCCACTCACTCGAGAGGCGTGAGAAGAGAGGTTAGCAGTGAAGACTGAGGCAAAAAAGTTGCTGAGTACCTCAGCCTTCTCCTCGTGCATTGTCACCAGGTTGCCAGTCATGTTCACTGGGGCAGGTGCACTTTCTTTGACCTTCCTTTTCTGGCTGACATACCTGTAGAAGCCCTTCTTACCATTCTTTGCGTCCCTTGCCAAGTTCAGCTCCAGCCGCACCTTGGCCTTCCTGACCCCACCCCTACACAACGGGGCAGCGTCCCTATACTCTTCCCAGGATACCTGGCCCTGCTTCCACTGCCCGTGCATTTCCTCCTTGCCCTTTAGTTTGACCGGCAGGTCTCGACTCAGCCATGCCGGTCTCTTGCCTTCCTTTCCTGACTTCTTACACCTGGGGATGGAGAGCTCTTGCGCTCTGTGGAAAGCGTCCTTAAAGATCTGCCAGCTCTGTTCTGCTCCCTTGTCCCTGAGGGCAGTTTCCCAGGGGGTCCTATTGACTAACTCCTTGAACAGCTGGAATTTTGCTTTCCTCAAGTTCAGGGTCCTGACTTCATTCTTCGCCTGACCCATATCCCTGAGGACTGCAAACTCTACCAGCGCATGATCGCTGCAGCCCAGGCTGCCTCCAATCTTGACGTCACCGACTAGCTCACTTGCGTTGGTGACCGTCAGGTCCAGTATTGCACCCCCTCTGCTAGGACTGTCTATCACCTGTCTTAAGAAGTTATCCTCAGTGCTCTCCGGGAGTCTTCTGGATTGCCTACAGCTCGCTGTGCTACTTTTCCAGCAGCTGTTGGGGTGATTGAGGTCCCCCAGCAGGACGAGAGCCTGCGAGCGCGATGCCTCCTGTAGCTGGAGTAAGAAGGCTTCGTCAATAGGCTCCCCTTGATCAGGTGGCCTGTAGTAAACACCAACCACAAGATTCCCTTTGTTGCCTCGGTCTCGACTTATTACCCATAAGCTTTCAGTCTGCTCACGGCTGTTCTTCAGACACAGCTCTTCACAATCCATCCATGTCTTGACGTAGAGGGCAACCCCTCCGCCCCTCCTTCCTCGCCTGTCCCTTCTGAACAGCCTGTAGCCATCAATAGCTGCACTCCAGTTATGGGATTCGTCCCACCAAGTTTCCGTAATGGCAACCAGGTCGTAGCTTTCTAGCAGCACGGTGGCTTCCAGCTCCTCCTGTTTGTTGCCCATGCTGCGTGCATTGGTGTAGAGGCACTTCAGCTGGGCTGTCGGCCATGTCACCTTCTTAGAGGAACACCCCTTAACCCCTTTGAAGTATTTCCCTGGTGTTTCCCTGTTGGCTCCTATCACCTCAGGACCCCCTGGCTCATCTCTGTAAGACTTCAAGTGTGCTCCAGTGTACCAGCAAGTCTCGGAGCAAGTGGCTGAGGGCCCTTGCCAGCACCCCATCCCTCTAACCTTGGCGTCCCACAGCTTGTCATGGGCAGGCCTGATATCATCCCCTTCCCCCTTCAAGTCTAGCTTAAAGCTCTGTCAATGAGCCCCGCTAGCTCGTGAGCAAAGACCCTCTTCCCCCTTTGAGAAAGGTGAATCCCATCGGATGCCAGCAGGCCTGGTGCCGTGTAGACCATCCCATTATCGAAAAACCCAAAATTGCGGCAGTGACACCAGCCACGGAGCCACGTATTAATAGCCTGGGTCCGTCTGTTTGTTCCAATGTCACTGCCCGCAACTGGCAGGATAGAGGAAAAAAATTACCTGTGATCCGATTCCTTCACCAACCGTCCCAAGGCCCTGAAGCCTCTTTCGATTGCCCTTGGACTACCGATTGCGGCTTCATCGCCATCCACACGGAAGATCAGTAATGGGTAATAGTCCGAGGGCCGTACCAGGCTAGGAAGTTTCCTAGTGATGTCCTTAACGTGAGCCCCGGGGAGGCAGCAGACTTCCCTAAGAGGAGGCTCTGTCCGGCATATCGGACCCTCTGCTCCCCTCAGAAGGGAGTCACCTACGACTACAACCCTCCTCTTCTCCCATCAAGAAGTGGTCTTGGTACAGGCCGTTCTGACCTTGGAAACCGGTCGTTTACCACCCCTGTAATAAAGCAGCTTTTTGTTGGCGAGTGGATGGTATGAGACGGGCTCTGCCCAGAGGAGTGACGCTGCGGCGCTGGAGACGGCCGCGGTCCCACCGAGCTTCGCACTTGCGGGTGCAACGTCACTGCCACAGCTCGACATCCGAAGTTTGGGCACGGCTGAGCCCTACTGGGCTGGCTACCCGACTGTATCTCGTACGACTTTAAATCTGCAAAGGATTGCAGTCTGAAGCTTCTTCCTCTGCCAAGTTTACGAAATGGTACTTCATTGTGTCATACAATATGTGTGTTGAACCCCTTTGATTCCATTAATATGTTCCCTAAATGCGTTTTCAACTTAGGTCCGCTAAAGTAACGTTTTTGGACTTTTTTTCAATTCTGGGGCTGGTTCTTTGAACACTTTTGGTTCTTAGCTCGTGTCTGGGGTAAAACACAGACCCTTTGGGAACTGAAGCAAGGCTGACAAGCCGTTCAGGCACTTTTGGAAGCTGTAGGCAGGGCATCCCACCCGTTACGGAAGGTTGGCAGGTAGAAATATGTACTCGGAGAACAATCCATTTTTTTTTTCTCTTCGGGGACGGGAAGCCTGTGTAGCGAAAGGATGGGTGTCAGTCAACTCACCTGCAGGTTTCCTGATGTCTGCACTGTGCCCCCAAGGCGGTTTTAGCATCCTGCAGCGGGTGAGGTGAGGGGCGGGACGGGCATAACCAAACCTGCGCAAGGGGAGAGAGGCAACAGTGGGAGCCCGGCCTCAGCCAGTGCATCAGTTCACCAGCAGCTCCTGCAAACCTTGTCCCACGGCGCGTGCACTGAGATAACACCTGATTGCTAAGTGCCTTCCTGCTTTTATACCGTTACTTTGTTCGGCGATTTGGATTTTCGATAAAAACAGATAGAAAGTAAAAGTATTGCTGCTTTAAAACATACGATCTGGTGAAGAGGTTACGTCCTCCTGGGGAGGAGTTTTCGGGGAGGAAGGCACTGTGCAGCTCATAAATACCTCAGACCGAGGTTGCTGCTGTCCCATCTGCCTGTGAACTCGCTGGTGAAGGGCAGCGTTCCTGCTCGTCTTGAAAAAGCAGCATGGCTGATAGGTATGTGAAGGGCAAAATCAGGAATGACGGAGTAACCCTGTTCGTAGAGAAAGACAGCACTCGCTGCAAGAATGTCGAGGAGATGTTCAAGAAATATAACTTCGTGCCTGGAGGCCTGAAAGTGGTTGATATTACTGGGAAAGAGGACGTCCAGGATTACTTGCAGCAAAGAACAAAGCAAAGCGTAAGTTCTCCCGGTCTTATTTCAGAATTTGCTGATCCTTTGTCCCAGCTGCCCCATAACCTGGCCAGCTGTCGCAGAGGCTGAAGCGAGGTCTCCTTCCCCGCTACCTTCTATGCCAGACCACGGGGAGAAGCCACACGCCTTTCCCATTTTTAAAAATGCTCCTTGTTTCGGTTGCTCTGCTCCGCCTGTCGCTGCAGCCGCCGCGGGGATCCGTGCTGCCGTGCTGAGGGGCGCAGCCTGCTCCCCATCGCGGGGACCGGGTGGGCGCGGAGCTTCGCCCGCTGCCGGCTGCTCCCGGGGAGCTGCGGCACCTCCCGGGACATGCCGTACCTCCTCCAAACCCCTTTGCTGGCGTAACAGGCAGAAGCAGGGAAAAAGCCTGATGTTAAGGCTTGGTTCGCGACTCCGCTGGCCAAACAAGGGCTGGTGGAGAGGCATACCTTCATGTTTCTAGGGCTGGGAGCCAAAGCTCCTTCAAAGACCTTCCTACGACGCCGCCCGAGGCAGCACAGGTTTGCGGAGGAGCAAGAACATAGAGCTGCGAGTTCGTCTGAATTTGGACGCTTGCTTTCCCCTTTGACTTTAAGCAGAAAAAGCATTTCCAAGTGCATCCTTGCAGCTGGCCGTAACGTAGATGCTGTGCTTACGAAATTTAGCGTCCCTTTCTTTTGAAGCTTGACTGAATAATTCAGGTTGTCTTAGGGAGCAACGTTTTGTGCTTGAGCTTCAGGAATTAATTTCCTCAGAAGCACTGTCACACAGGGCAGGCGGTTCACCCTTCAGCGCTACTTCTACCTCTGCATAATGAACATGCCTTTTTTTCCCCCTCCCCAGTCCCCCTTAATGATACCAAAGTCCAACAGCCTCCATGAAGTGAAGCAGAAGGGAAACGCTGGGGATCCTCTATCCCCGCCGCCTGGGTTTCGGGGGGATTTTTCCTGCGCTGGCTGCATGTCCAGACACGTGGCTGGACTCAGCCCAGGGAAAGTCCAGACCTGTACTGTCCCGCCTGCTTGCGGGACAGCGGGACTGCCAGCTGGCCCCGACGGAAAGTGTCCCTGTGTCTGTCCCGCCCACGTGGGTGATGGCAAAGCACTGGCGCTACTGCTGCCCGTACCACCTGTAAAGTCCTCGCTTCTGGGGTCAAGCCTCTTTCCTGGCTCGTGTCTCATGCTGCCTGCTCAGTTTTAGCCTGTTAGGGGTGGCAGAGGGACCTTATTTCTTGCTTGAGTCCCTGTCCCCATCCTGAGTTTGGGAACGGGGCGGCAGCACGTGGGCACGTCTGGGTTCGCCCACCCCTCCGCGGCAGACAGCCCAGGAGGGAGGTCTTGCATGGCTGGAGGGGAGGCAGCCTTGAGCCTTTGCTGGTCCATCATGGACCCGGTCATCAGCAAGGTGCTGGAGCCCAGCCTCACACCCCGGTTGTGGCGGGCGGTTTGTATGGAGGATGTGGGCTAGATCATCAAGGCCTTTGCTCTCTGGGGGCTGTTGGACGGTTAATCGGCCTGACGCCTCTCCTGGCCCCAGCCTGGCACGGTGATCGTAGAACCGTAGAATGGTTTGGGTTGGAAGGGACCAATGCGAGGCGTCTTGCGAGGCTTCTTGGGGAGAGCATGCAACGCCCAAGCGTCCCGAAGCTCAGCCCTCGGGCTGCTAGAGCACCCCGGTACCCTTTCTCCGCACCCATCGCCAATAAACACCTTTTATGTTTCTTCCCACAGCCCCAGCCCTCTGCAGCACAGACCTTTTAGGAAAGCCTTGTCAATCCAATTATGTCTTCCCCGGCCCCTACCCGCTGCGCCGTGCCATTTCTGAGCTTTGCGATATGCTGCCGTGTGCCGGTGGCCGTCCCTGCGGACCTCAGGAAACCTCACAGCCCCACAGCTGAGCATCCACTGAGTCACAGCAGCAGTGCTGAGCAGTGCTGGGAGCTGCAAGCAGTATGCCGAAAGCAGAAGTGTTTCCCCAGCAGCGGGGGAATGAGGGAGGGAGGGAGGGAGGGAGGGAGGGAGGGAGAGGATGGCCAGCTTTGTTAGTGAAACAACGTACTGAAAGCAGAAACTGATTTCCCGGCAGCAGGGGGATTGATAGGATTAGTAGCAAGAGAAACTGGGAGCAGATTTCCAGGCTGAAGAAGGGCGGCGTGAGGCTTGCCAGCGGGAGAGGTCAGTTACTGGAAGCAGAGGGAAATGTCCCAGCGGTAGAGGCGTGGGGCGGCGGCATGACTGGCATTAGTGGGGACAAGGGGCTGCTGCTGAGGATAGGGTGACCGAAGAAGGCTTGTCTTAGCTGCTGCCGGGGTCTGGGGGATCGATGGTGATGGGAAAGCTGCGTTCCCCAAGCTGGTCGTGTGGGATGAAGAACAAACTCCTCCGTGCTCTCTTCAAAGCTCTCTTCTTTGCCGGTCCCACCAGCAATACATTACTTCCCTTGCCCATCCCAGCCGGAGGAGCGCTTCTGGTTCTTGCCTAGGCTTGTGCCTTAAGCACCCCCTTCGTGGGGACGCCACCCGTCCCGCGGCACCCGTGGCGCAGGCAGGCTCCCTGCCGCAGCCCGCTCATGCAGCAAGGTCTCCTCGGCACCAGCAAGCGCCGCAGCGTGGTCCTCCGAGCGCTGGACACGGAGCACTGCTTGTCTGCACCCCTCGGGAGGGACGGAGGCAGACGTTTGGGAGAGGACCGTGCCCAGCCATCACCCCACCCTCAGCGCAGGCAAGGGAGAACCCTGGGGGGGGGATAAGGGCTGGGAGCGAATGGAGCAGGGATGGCTCCTTTGGGACATCCACCGATAAGGGGATGTGAGGGGCCGGGAGAAGAGCTGGCTGAGATCAAGGAGTCCAGGTGAAGAGCGAAAGGGAAAGGGGGAGGAGAAACCAAAACGCTGTCGGTGGGCCAGTGTGTCCCCTGGGCTGCCATCGCCAGCCTGCCTACGGGGTAGGGTGCACATCGCATCAGTAAAGGGAGATGCTGAAGGGTACTGCTCTACGCTCGCAGGGGTCCCCAAGGAGGGCAGCGGGGAGCTCACGGGGCGGTGGGGGTCCCTCCTCAGGGTGGGGGTGTCCTCCTCCCAAAGTTAGACCGGCCCGTGGCTGCACAGGAGCAGGGGAGAGGGCTTTCCGAGCTGCCGTCTTCCAACTCGCCGCTTTTCCCCTTAGTATTTTATGCCTGTTCTCGCCCGCGTCTTTTGTCTTGAGTCCTTGAGCTATCCCCGTCTCAATAATTTCACTTCCGCCTGTGTTTTCTTTCTCTCTTCCCTGGCTTTAGCTGGGCTGCTTTTTCCCAGCTCAACAACGATTTCACTTCCCTCCGCGGAGCGCGGCACACGCGTGCCTTGAGGAGGTCTCAGAGGCTGAGGTTCAGTAATTGTTCCTCGTCTTCAGGAGAGGGGTTTTTTCTTTTTTGTTGTTTTTTTTTAATTTTGGCTCTGCACTGACTGCTGCTCGTCTTGCACCCGGGCGACCATCGTGAGATGGGGAGGAAAAGGGGCCAGCGCAGGCAGGAAAATAGCAGACGGTCAGGGCTGTGAACTCGGAGGAGGACAAAAGGCCAGAAAAGGGGTACGTGGGGAAGGGGTTGTGCCAGAGACGTAAGTTTGCTGTGCCAAGTGACTTCGACAGTAAGGGTGGCCATCAGGCAGCCGGCAGCACATCCCACCCGGCAGCTGCACGTGCCTGGGAAGCACTCGAGAGGACGGTGGGACTCCTCGGCGCTTGGAGAACCTGCCGTGGGCACACGCATGGTCCGTACGCGCCGCAGGTCTGGGCACTCGGAGCTGCTGGCTCGCTGCTCTGGGATCATGTGTTTGGAGGCTGTCCCGCGCTATCCTGGAGTGTGGTTTTATCCTCCTGCAGCCTCCATAAAATGCAGAGTATTCCCCTACCCCTTCTTTTCTAGCAGCAGATTTTCAGACAGACGGTGGGCTGGGGACAAGAAGAGGAGGATTTTGTAAGTCGCGGTCTCCGTGGTGTGAAGTCTGCTTCCCAGACAAATCCTCTCCCCGCTCTTTGCCTCCAGCGACCCGGCTCTCCTGATCAATCTGTGGCGTTGTTTTTGCCCAGGCCCCTCACGTCTTCATTGGGAAGCAGTGCATCGGAGGATTGTCCATCCTGGAGAGCTGCGAGCTCCCCAGAATGCTGCAGCGGATCGGTGCCCTGAAGTAGCTGAAGGGTAAGTCCTGGGGAGCGCTCTCTGGCCGGCGGCTGTGGGTTTTCAGTAGTAGAGACAAATTTGAGTATTTTTAATACCGAAGCATGACCTGATGGAGCGCTGTTGTGTGGCATTACGCAAGAGCAAAGTGTGAATTCATCTCTGCGATTCCCAGTTGCGGTATATGCAGTATATGCATTGTGACTTCCTTCCCGCATACTTGAAAGAAACGCCACCAACATCGCTGGCCACACAGGCTGCAGTTGCTAGCCTTTGCCTAGAATCGAGACAAAATGGTTCAGCTCGTAGGTCTGTCTTTCTGCTTTTTGTTTTTTCCACGTCAGAAGACGGAGCCTGTTGCTCTAAACCAAAGTCCCCGAAGTTTCAGCCTGACTCCTGGTGGAAGATGGGCTTTTATTATGCTGTAATTGGCTTTAAAAAAAGTCTGGGCGCTCTGCTGGGGGCCCACCGTACTTTCCTGCTCGTGGGGAGCGTGGTGGCCCTCGGCAGGACTTTCTGCGGTGCTTGCATGCAGGCATGGAGCAATGCTGCGGCAGGGAACCAGTCAGACAGAATACCTGGAGACGGGAGAAGTTTGGGCAGGTCCCATACGTGCGCGCTGTATCCTCTACACAGGGGAACGGCCTGCAGAAGACGGGCAGAGCAGGGAAGAGCTCTTCAGCATTTAGGCTGAGGTGGTTTAGGGCCCTGGGTTTGCAAGTGCACCTGAAAGGGCTTCTGGGACTAAAGGCTGGCCAATTGGAGGAGAACCAGACATCAGAGCTACCTCAGTCATTAAAGGCCTGTCTTGGGTTCACATTTCCCTAAGCCCTACCTTCAGCAAAACCTGTGCAATCCGGAGTTTGGAAAAGAGTAATCTGCAAAGTCGTTGCGGAAAAAGCTCATTGTGGAGCAATTCAGAGCACGGACGAATGGCTTAAGGTAGCCCGACACTGGACTGAGACAGATAAACATGACACTGGGTGCGTTAATTCCTGCCAGAGAGGGGAGGAGACCTTGCACCTTCCTAACCGTACGATACCCAGTAGTACCAGTGTCTCGTCACAGGTACGCTCCTTTCACGTGTGTGACAATCATTTCGCAACACGATGACCTCTAAGAGTTCAATCTGAAGTTTCTCTTCACCCTGCATTACCAGGCCACAGGAATGAGTTTCCCAGCCCCGGAGCAGAGGCCTGCCGCTCTTGGCTGGTGGAAGAAGGTCAAAGAGTGGACGCCTCGGGCACACCTTGGCACCGCCGTAGGGAACGTCACGCCAGCAGAGCAGGTGACGCCACGTCCTCTCGGACCGCGCAGCGTGCACCCGGCTCTGCAGACGTCACAGTGAGGTCACGGCAGAGTCTGGAATTTTTTCCCACGGTCTGGAATTTTAAGGCAGATTTTGCTATTGCTGGCAGTGAGGAGCAAAGACTCCCGGTAGCCCTGTCAGGAGGTACCTGCCCCTGGGAGCCTTTGCCCCACGGGCGTGCTGGTGCTGTACGGTGGTCCGTAGCTCCAGTAATCTGCCTGATGCTGGAAGAGGGCTGTACCTGTAAGATATGTGAGAGTTATAAATAAGATCAAAGCGATTACAAAACAGAAAAGAAGGTTATAGGGATAAGGAGAGGAGAATCACAGAATCGTTCCAGTCAGAGGAGACCTCCGGCGGTCTCTCGTCCAACCCCTTGCTCCCAGCAGGGTCAGCTATGGGATCAGGCCGGGTTGCTCAGGGCTTTATCCAGCCAGGTCTTGGAACACCTTCAAGGGCAGAGTCCGCGCCACCTCTCCGGGAATGTTTTGCTCTCCAAACGGGCAAAACTTCTTTCCTCACACGTCTGCTGTCTCTCGCCCTCCCACCACCCTGCAGGAGCCCTCCCGCGAAGGCAGCCCAGCGTGCTGGTGGCCCTCCTTGCTGCCAGGGCGCGCTGCTGGCTGGCATTCACCTCCCTGGCTGCCGAGACCCCCGCCCCCGGCCACTCCGTGCAGAGCTGCTCTCCAGCCAGCCAGCCCCAGCCTGTACCACCCAACGGGGCTGTTCCTGCCGGGCAGAACTCAACTCTAGCTGAACTTCACGCGGTTCCTGCCCACCCGTTCCTCCACCCTACCTCGGTCCTGGGCAATGTTTCCAAATTCCTCCTGTGCGGCCTGTCCCTGCTCCTGCCTCCTGGGTGCTGCCCTTCTGCCTTAGAGCCCCGCTGTGCATCCCTCCCTCAGCCACGATGCTCTCCTGATAACGTCCGCTTGTTTTCTGGAGTGGCAGGTTTTGGACAGACCGCTTTTGGAGGAGGAGGTTAGAGGACAGGACAGAGCAGCCTGAACTCCACGTCTGTGGTAACAGATGGGAAAGGCACAGAAGAAACGGAGCAACAGCCTAAGCGAGCAGAGCAGCAGCAGTAGCAGCTGACCAGCAGGACGAGGCAGACGCTGCAGCGGACCATCTCCGGTCCTCACCGCACCGAAGGGCAGGAGCAGGGAACGGAGGCGAGGAGAGAGTCGTGTCTTTTAGGAAGTCTCAAATACTTGGCTTTTTGCAGAACAGGAGGAAGAGGCCTTAGGGCAGCCAGCCCCGCGGAAAGGAGGCAGACGGAGGGTCCTCCTCCAGCAAGTCGCTTAGGGACACTCGGATGTTCGTGGCGTGTGCCATCGCTGCGTTTGTGTGGGGCGTGAGTGGGAACGGGCCGTGAGTGGGCTTTTAGGGACATCGCGAAGGAAAACCCCCGCCCTCAGAGTGACAGCCAAGATACATGTACAGGTGTGGGCTGCGTCAATCCCAGGGCAAGCAGAGGACGCCTTGCCGCTCCCTCTACAGCGTACCGAGGCAGACAGCAGAGCCTGGGGTCCGTTGCTCTTGCTCGTCAAGCATCCCTTCAACAACCCGTTGTAGCGCGTAGAATTTTTTTTAAACTTATATCCCACTTCTTCAGGAGCTAAGATGCAGCGAGCTGTGCCAACGGACACGGGTGTGTTCGTGGGTGTGAGCGTGCACAATTCAACTACTGCGTGTGCTACACAACAAGGAGCTTGGAAGCGTGACAGGAGCCGGAGTCAAACGCGCAAGCGCTCACGTGGCTGAATGCTTGACTTTACGGCGTCGGAGGTCCTTGTTTTCCTTACCGAATGAAACTGACTGGTTTGGTAAGACCGTTTTTAGCAAAGATGGCTGGACTTAGGCGTATTATATGCAGTGTCTGCGTACATGCACAAAAAATGCGTGCGTATATACAGGCACACAGGTATATCTGTATATAAGCGAAATACGCAAGTATGTATACCCACGTAAAAGCACTATTTAAGAGGCCTCCAGAGACTGCTCTGTCATGGTATGGTGTTAACCGAGTAGTTCCTAACAGCAGCGATCTCTACCCTTTATGTCTGCTTTCAGGAGAAAGATGACCAGGAGCTATGACCTCCTCAGTCTGAGATACGCGCTTCTTGGAGCAAATCCCTTGCGACTTCCTTCTGCGGGATCAAATGCACCTTTTTGGCAAATGCAGCTTCTTTTCCTTTCGTTGATCAGCGCTTCGATACGTTGACATCTCTTCATCCTTTCCGTAGCTCTGCAAAGAAGTCCAGAACATGCTCTGACTCAGCCCAATAAAATACGCTTGCTCTAAGTGGCTGCGTTCACCCTTGCGGTTTCTTCTCTACAGACCCGTTCATGCACTCGTCCTAAACGCCTCTCTCCTCTCCACAACCTTTTCCCCACCTGTCTCTCCCAAGTGACCTTCTGGAAGGTCTCGATGTTTTCCACGTCCCGTAAAAAATGTCGTTACAATGGTCTGCGCTGGAGGTACGCGCAGACTACTGTGATGTTGGCATCCTGCAACGCAGTCCTGCAAATAGCCACTGCAGCCTGTGCTCGCATCGCCTGCCCTGATGACCCGTCATCTTTTGGCTGACGTCTCATGGCACAGGGTCATGGCGACTTGTCTGAGCAGCACGTTTTTGGTAAGGGTTTCGTTACAACACAGCTGCTGGCAGGAAGAGAGACAGGGTTTCATTTTTTCCTGTAATCGTTCCGAACGAAGAGCTGCTTGGGGCAGAACACGCCTGGGGCCGCGCAGCCAGTCGAGGAGGTTGCTAACTGCAGAACGCCCCGCTGAGACAGCACGGGCCAGACTCAGACCTGAAGTAAACAGCGCGGTGTCGGGAGATGGTTTTATGGGAAACGCGCAGCGCGGCTGCTGCCAAGTCAAACTGGGTGGGGAGTGGCTTTAAATACTTGGCATTACAATAGCACGATCGCAAAAAAAGAAGTTTAAAGGCTGTTTCAACTTGATGATGAGGCAGAAAACCCAAAGTATAAAGCCCTTCTGAATTCTTCCCACCTCTATTTCTCTCATCCTTTTTTCTTTTCCCCTCTTTTTTTTGTAAACAAAAAAATTAAAGGCTTGGTTTCCGTTGGGGGTTTTTTTTTGAAAGTTCAGTTAAAGTCCGTGGAATGGAAGTTGTTGTTTTTTTAAAGCCTGGAGCTTATTTGATTTCTGATAAGCAGTTTAACCTTTAGGATTTGCTGAGCAGGCAAAGCCTAGCGGGAAGAACCCAGCCCAGCTTTGGGGCTACCGTGTCAGCACGGCCCCTTGACGACTCATCCTTGACAAAGCCTCCCCTTGGGCACGGTCCCTCTCTCCCCGGGTAAAGCTGGGGTGAGGCAGCACGAGCCTGCCCCCACCGCCGCCAGCTCGGCAAGCAGCCGTGCAACCTCTTCCCGCTGTCAAACTCCCCGGTGACGCCAGCTGGGGTTGCCGGGCCTCCTTCCCCTCACCAGGAGTGAAAGAGAAGAAATCACAGGCTTTCTCCGTGCTTGGAAATGGATGGGAAAGCCAAAAGCTTCATTCTCGGCACGTTGAAAGTCCTTTACCTCGTGGCAGAATAGCAGTCTCGTATTTCAGCGAGTCCCGGATAACTCGAGCTGACTCGTGCAAATTTCTGCAGATTCATGTTTTTTCAGCATATCTTAACCCTCTCCCAGGCAAAGGGCAGTCTTCAAATATGAGAAGTTCAATGCAGACCTTTCCTAGATTGCATGACAGACTTTTTGGAAGCTGTTCTCAAGCAGAACTCGCTGCTTCCAGTCCTTTCATGCAGCTAGAATTGCCGCTGGATGAAAAGTTCAAAATCTGATAGCAGATTTTCAACACATTGCCATGCAGAAACAATCTCAGGTGAGGCTGCTGTAGGAATTTCCTCATGCGTGGGCACACCGTGCACGTCTGGAGGTACGTCAGAACTGCTGCTGGAGGGTGTGTTTTACAGAATTTCGGAGGGGGGTTATACTGGGGCAGTTTTGCCAAAGTTAGATTCCGTGCCATAAATTGAATACTCTGGCATTGGAGGGTCTCGGCATTGGAGGGTCTCGGTGAAGAGCTGGAGTATTTGGCCTCCAACAGCACCTGCTACGTGACCCTTTCCCAAGGAGAGGAAAGAGCTTATCCCTGCAGCCATGTAACTGCATGCGCATGGCAAGCTGCACTGTGACAGCAAAGCAGAAATAGCTAAACACAGATGTTAGGTGAATATGGTGCTTAATTTGCCCAGCAGCCATGGTTTCTGAGGGGGAGTCCAGTGTGCCCTGCTAGTTGCAGCCTGGCCTTTGTGCCACGGGACATTAATGCTATGAGTGGAGAATCCTGAAGGTTAAAGGCAAAAAAAATCCCTCTGTGATCTCCATACAGCCACCCTTGCCCTGCAACAGGATTAACTGTAATTAACTTTGTAAAGTTCCAAAAACTGCATGTTTGAACATGTCCCTTCAGTATGGTGAACATACGATTATCCACACCTCTACAGTTCATATCATGATAGTCTCCTGTGGGTGACTTTATGTATATTTATCATTTAAAGCAGTGTTTCAGCTCTGTGTGTTGACTGCGAACTTCTCACAATTTTAAGAATTTCTTTCAAAAATCACCATCCAGCTTTCCTTCTCTACATCTTTCTTATGTTAGTTTTGCCTACAAACTAAACCAAAAGTTGTTAAATAGGAATATGAACTGGTGGGGCTAATTGAGAGGGCTTTAAACTAGGTTCGAAGGGGGAAGGGGATAAAACCAGGCTCACTAGAGATGAGCCTAGGGGTGGCGTGCCGATGCCGGGGGCGAAATCGATAGCCCAGCTCAAGTGCATCTACACCAATGCACGCAGCATGGGCGGCAAGCAGGAGGAGCTGGAAGCCATTGTGCAGCGGGAGAGATATGACTTAGTCGCCATCACAGAAACATGGTGGGGTGACTCTCATGACTGGAGTGCTGCAATGGATGGCTATAGACTCTTCAGAAGGGACAGGCGAGGAAGGAGAGGCGGTGGGGTGGCCCTGTATGTTAGGGAGTGTTTTGATTGTATAGAGCTCAACGATTGTGATGATGGTACAGTTGAGTGTCTATGGGTAAGGATGAGGGGGAAGGCCAACGAGGCAGATATCCTGCTGGGAGTCTGTTATAGACCACCCAACCAGGATGAAGGGGCGGATGAAGCGTTCTATAAGCGGCTGGCAGAAGTCTCTCAATCACTAGCCCTTGTTCTCGTGGGGGACTTCAACTTCCCGGACATCTGCTGGAAATACAACGCGGCAGAGAGGAAGCAGTCTAGGAGGTTCCTGGAGTGTGTGGAAGACAACTTCCTGACACAGCTGGTGAGTGAGCCTACCAGGGGAGGTGCCTCGCTCGACCTGCTGTTTACAAACAGAGAAGGACTGGTGGGAGATGTGGTGGTTGGAGGCCGTCTTGGGCTTAGCGACCATGAAATGATAGAATTCTCGCTTCTTGGTGAAGTAAGGAGGGGGGGCAGCAAAACCACAACCATGGACTTCCGGAGGGCGGACTTTGGCCTGTTCAGGACGCTGGTTGAGAGAGTCCCGTGGGAGACAGTCCTGAAGGGCAAAGGGGTCCAGGAAGGCTGGACGATCTTCAAGAAGGAAGTCTTAAAGGCGCAGGAGCAGGCTGTCCCCATGTGCCGTAAGAAGAACGGGGGGGAAGACGACCGGCCTGGCTGAACGGGGAGCTCTTGCTGGGACTCAGGAAAAAAAGGAGAGTTTACCGCTTGTGGCAGAAGGGGCAGGAGACTCAAGAAGAGTACAGGGATCTCGTTAGGTCGTGCAGAGAGGAAATGAGAAAGGCAAAAGCCCAGCTAGAACGCAATCTGGCCGCTGTCGTTAAAGAAAACAAAAAAAGTTTTTACAAATATATTAATGACAAGAAGAGAGCCAAGGAGAATCTCCATCCTTTATTGGATGCGGGGGGGAACATTGTCACCGAGGATGAGGAAGAGGCTGCAGTACTTAATGCCTTCTTTGCCTCAGCCTTTAACAGTCCAGTTATCCTCAGGGTATTCAGCCCCCTGAGCTGGAAGACAGGGACGGCGAGCAGGATGAACCCCCCATAATCCAAGAGGAAGCAGTCAATGACCTGCTACGCCACCTGGACACTCACAAGTCTGTGGGGCTGGATGGGATCCACCCAAGAGTGCTGAGGGAGCTGGCAGAGGTGCTCGCCAAGCCGCTCTCCATCATTTATCAGCAGTCCTGGTTAACGGGGGAGGTCCCGGGCGACTGGAGGCTTGCCAATGTGACGCCCATCTACAAGAAGGGCCGGAAGGAGGATCCGGGGAACTACAGGCCTGTCAGCCTGACCTCGGTGCCGGGGAAGATGATGGAGCGGTTCATCTTGAGGGCGCTCACAAGGCATGTGCAGGACAACCAGGGGATCAGGCCCAGCCAGCACGGGTTCATGAGAGGCAGGTCCTGCTTGACCAACCTGATCTCCTTCTATGACCAGGTGACCCGCCTAGTGGATGAGGGAAAGGCTGTGGATGTGGTCTACCTGGACTTCAGCAAGGCCTTTGACACTGTCTCCCACAGCATTCTCCTAGAGAAGCTGGCGGCTCACGGCTTAGACAGGTGGACTCTGCGCTGGGTCAAAAACTGGCTGGACGGCCGGGCCCAGAGAGTTGTGGTGAATGGAGTTACATCCAGTTGGCGGCCGGTCACGAGCGGTGTTCCCCAGGGCTCAGTTTTGGGGCCGGTCTTGTTCAATATCTTTATCGATGATCTGGATGAGGGGATTGAGTGCACCCTCAGTCAGTTTGCAGACGACACCAAGTTGGGCGGGAGTGTTGATCTGCTCGAGGGTAGGAAGGCTCTGCAGAGGGACCTGGACAGGCTGGATCCATGGGCCCAGGCCAAGTGTGTGAGATTCAACAAGGCCAAGTGCCGGGTCCTGCACTTCGGCCACAACAACCCCATGCAGCGCTACAGGCTTGGGGAAGAGTGGCTGGAAAGCTGCCTGTCGGAAAAGGACCTGGGGGTGCTGGTCGACAGCCGGCTGAACATGAGCCGGCAGTGTGCCCAGGCGGCCAAGAAGGCCAATGGCATCCTGGTCTGTACCAGAAATGGTGTGGCCAGCAGGAGTAGGGAAGTGATCGTGCCCCTGTACTCGGCCCTGGTGAGGCCGCACCTCGAATACTGTGTTCGGTTTTGGGCCCCTCACTACAAGAAGGACGTCGAGGTGCTGGAGCGTGTCCAGAGAAGGGCAACGAGGCTGGTGAGGGGTCTGGAGAACAAGTCTGATGAGGAGCGGCTGAGGGAACTGGGGTTGTTTAGCCTGGAGAAAAGGAGGCTGAGGGGAGACCTCATCGCTCTCTACAACTCCCTGAAAGGAGGTTGTAGCGAGGTGGGTGTCAGTCTCTTCTCCCAAGTAACAAGCGATAGGACGAGAGGAAATGGCCTCAAGTTGCACCAGGGGAGGTTTAAATTGGATGTGAGGAAAGATTTCTTTACTGAAGGAGTGGTTAAACATTGGAACAGGCTGCCCAGGAAAGTGGTTGAGTCCCCATCCCTGGAGGTGTTTAAACGACGTGTAGATGAGGCGCTTAGGGACACGGTTTAGTGGGCAGTTGGTGTTGGGTTGATGGTTGGACTCGATGATCTTAGAGGTCTTTTCCAACCTTAATGATTCTATGATTCTATGATTCTTCCAGGAAAATTGCTGCTCCAGTTTCCAGTGAGCAGTTCCCCAGGCAGAGCAGAAGGGCTGATCTTACTTTCAATCTTAATAAAGGGACTTTTGAGTCACATTTACAAGAAGTGAGTAGTGAATACCATGACCAGGACTAGAGGGGCCCTGCCTCCAGCCAGGGGGAGGAAAGGGACAACCGGGTTTACTGGACTGTGTGGATTCGATGGCCTGGCACATCAGACCCACAGGAGTATAAGGCTCTAGTGGACACCAGTGCACAGTGTACCCTAATGCCATCAAGCTATAAAGGGACAGAACCCATCTGTATTTCTGGGGTGATGGGGCTATCCCAAAAGCTAACTGTATGGGAAGCTGAAGTAAGTCTAACTGGGAATGGGTGGCAGAAGCACCCCATTGTGACTGGCCCAGATGCTCCGTGCATCCTTGGCATAGACTACCTCAGGAGAGGGTATTTCAAGGACCCAAAAGGGTACAGGTGGGCTTTTGGTATAGCTGCCTTGGAGATGGGGGAAATTAAACTGCTGTCTACCTTGCCTGGTCTCTCAGAGGACCCCTCTGTTGTGGGGTTGCTGAAGGTCAAAGACCAACAGGTGCCAATCGCTACCACAACAGTGGACCGGTGGCAATATCGCACCAACCGAGACTCCTTGATTCCCATCCATGAGCTGATTCATCGACTGGAGAGCCAAGGAGTGATCAGCAAGACTCGCTCATCCTCTAACAGTCCCATATGGCCAGTACAAAAGTCTAATGGAGAGTGGAGACTGACAGTAGACTATCGTGGTCTGAACAAAGTCATGCCACCACTGAGTGCTGCTGTGCCAGACATGCTAGAACTTCAATACGAACTGGAGTCAAAGGCAGCCAAGTGGTATGCCACAATTGATATTGCTAATGCGTTTTTCTCAATCCCTTTGGCAGCGGAGTGCAGGCCACAGTTTGCTTTCACTTGGAGGGACGTCCAGTACACCTGGAACCAACTGCCCCAGGGGTGGAAACACAGCCCCACCACTTGCCATGGACTGATCCAGACTGCACTGGAGCAGGGTGAAAAGCTCTGGAACACCTGCAATACATTGATGACATCATTGTGTGGGGCAACACAGCAGGAGAAGTTTTTGAAAAAGGAATAAAATAGTCCAAAACCTTCTGAAAGCCGGTTTTGCCATAAAACAAAGTAACGTCAAGAGACCTACACAGGAGATCCAGTTTTTAGGAACAAAATGGCAAAATGGACGCTGTCAAATCCCAATGGATGTGATCAACAAAATAACAGCCATGTCTCCACCAACTAGCAAAAAGGAAATACAAGCTTGCTTAGGCGTCGTGGGTTTTTGGAGAATGCATATTCCAAATTACAGTCTGATCGTAAGCCCTCTCTATCAAGTGACCCGAAAGAAGAACGATTTCAAATGGGGCCTTGAGCAACGACAAGCTTTTGAACAAATTAAAGAGGAGATAGTTCATGCAGTAGCCCTTGGGCCAGTCTGGGCAGGACAAGCTGTAAAAAATGTGCTCTACACCGCAGCGGGGGAGAACGGCCCTCCCTGGAGCCTCTGGCAGAAAGCACCAGGGGAGACTCGAGGTCGACCCCTAGGGTTTTGGAGTTGGGGATACAGAGGATCCGAGGCCCGCTATACTCCAACTGAAGAAGAGAGATTGGCCGCATATGAAGGGGTTTGAGCTGCTTCGGAAGTGATCGGCACTGAAGCACAGCTCCTCCTGGCACCCCGACTGCCGGTGCTGGGCTGGATGTTCAGAGGGAGGATCCCCTGTACCCATCATGCAACTGATGCTACGTGGAGTAAGTGGGTCGCACTGATCACACAACGGGCTCGAATAGGAAGCCCCAGTCGCCCAGGGATCCTGGAAGTGATCATGGACTTGCCAGAAGGCAAAGATTTTGGAATATCACCAGAGGAGGAGGTAATGAGTGCTGAGGAGGCCCCAATGTATATACCAGAAAATGAGAAGCAATATGCCCTGTTCACTGATGGGTCCTGTCGCCTTGTGGGAAAGCATCGGAGGTGGAAAGCTGCTGTATGGAGTCCTATGCGACAAGTTGTAGGAACTGCTGAAGGAGAAGGTGAATCGAGCCAATTTGCAGCAGTAAAGGCCATCCAGCTGGCTTTAGACATTACTGACTGAGAAAAGTGGCCAGTGCACGGTCTCTATACTGACTCATGGGTGGTGGCAAATGCCCTGTGGGGGTGGTTGCAGCAATGGAAGCAGAGCAACTGGCAGCACAGAGGCAAACCCATCTGGGCTGCCGCATTGTGGCAAGATATTGCTGCCCAGGTGGAGAACCTGGTTGTAAAAGTCTGTCACGTAGATGCTCACGTACCCAAGAGTTGGGCCACTGAAGAACTTCAAAACAACCAGCAGGTGGGTCAGGCTGCTAAGATTGAAGTGGCTTAGGTGGATCTGGACTGGCAACATAAGGGTGAATTATTTATAGCTCGGTGGGCCCATGACACCTCAGGCCACCAAGGAAGAGATGCAACATACAGATGGGCTCATGATTGAGGGGTGGACTTGACCATGGACACTATTGCGCAGGTTATCCATGAATGTGAAACATGTGCTGCAATCAAGGAAGCCAAGCGGTTAAAGCCTCTCTGGTATGGAGGACGATGGCTGAAATATAAATATGGGGAGGCCTGGCAGATCGATTATATCACACTCCCACAAACCCGCCAAGGCAAGCGCCACGTGCTTACAGTGGTGGAGGCAACCACCGGATGGCTGGAAACACATCCCGTGCCCCATGCCACCGCCCGGAACACTATCCTGGGCCTTGAAAAGCAAGTCCTGTGGCGACATGGCACCCCAGAAAGAATTGAGTCAGACAACGGGACTCATTTCCGAAACAACCTCACAGACACCTGGGCCAAAGAGCACGGCATGGAGTGGGTGTATCACATCCCCTATCATGCACCAGCCTCTGGGAAAACTGAACGATACAATGGACTGTTAAAGACTACACTGAGAGCAATGGGTGGTGGGACATTCAAACATTGGGATACGCATTTAGCAAAGGCCACCTGGTTAGTCAACACGAGGGGATCTGCCAATCAAGCAGGCCCCACCCAGTCAAAACTTTTACGTACTGTAGATGGGAATAAAGTCCCTGTAGTGCACATAAAATATATGCTGGGAAAGACAGTCTGGGTTATTTCTGCGTCGGGCAAAGGCAAACCCATCTGTGGGACTGCTTTTGCTCAAGGAGCTGGGTGCACTTGGTGGGTGACGCAGGAGGATGGGGAAGTCCGATGTGTACCTCAAGGGGATTTGATTTTGGGTGAGAATAGCCAATGATTTGAACTGTATGATGTTAATTTCTATATAATACTATGTATCATCACTTCTATGGTGGCTATATGCCATATCAATAGTACTGCAGTAGGAATCACCTGGATTAATGAAGAATGAACTTTGATGAAACTGAGCAAAGTGCAGGGATGATAGAACCGGACAAGTGCAGTGGTGATGGGACCAGAACTGGCTTCAGCATGCAACAGTGCAACACCACACACCATCTCTCCTGCCCTGAGGGGCTGTTGTGACAGATGGAGCCCAAAGTCATGGACTAAATGAACTCAATGGACATTTTATAGGGATGGCCCATAGACTAAGGGAATGATATCTGTGTGTATATATCAAAGGACAGGAAAATTGGGGTGTATTGGAAAGTGTGGGGACCTGGGCATGATGTAGATGGTATAGAATAAAGGGTGGATACTGTCCTGGTTTCGGCAGGGATAGAGTTAATTTCCTTCCTTGTAGCTGGTACAGTGCTGTGTTTTGGATTTAGGGTGAGAAGAACGTTGATAATGCACCGATGTTCAAGTTGTTGCTGAGCAGCATTTACACTAGTCAAGGAATTTCCAGCTTTTCATGCCCTGCCAGTGAGAAGCTGGGAGGGGGCACAGCCAGGACAGCTGACCCAAACTGGCCAAGGGGATATTCCATACCATGTGACGTCATGCTCAGTATATAAACTGGGGGGAGTTAGCCTGGGGAGGGGTGACCGCTGTTCGGGGACTGGCTGGGCATCGGTCGGTGGGCGGTGAGCAATTGCATTGTGCATCACTTGTTTTGAATATTCTTTTATCATTATATTATTTTTTTTTTTTCCCCTTCCTTTTCTGTCCTATTAAACTGTCTTTATCTCAACCCACGAATTTTACTTTTTTTTCCCGATTCTCTTCCCTGTCCCACTGATGGGGGGGGAAATGAGTGAATGGCTGTGTGGTGTTTAGCTGCCTGCCAGGTTGAACCACAACAGTCTCAGTGCACAAAATCCGTATCATATAATGAATTTTAAGATCTAGCAAACTAATAGAATCTATTTTTGACCTTGCTGGAAAGAAGACGAAACCCGTGGCAAGTGCAGATCTACATTTAGGTTTACCCGACAGGTTGAGGTACATTGCTGCACCTCTTTCTAAATTACTGTATGGCTTCTGGAAGTTGGGATCCCTCTTCTGTTCCGCTCATTGATGGCTGTTTTCCCAGTGAGTCACTGGTTTGAGTGGTAGGTGAGGTTTCCAACAGACTCATTAAAGCACCAGATACCTGCCGGTGTGGTGTATCAAGATAAAAATGATCATTGGCCATATTCACCACCATTTGTTTCCCCCTGGCTATTAGGAATTCTGATTAATATCCTGGTTGCCTCATCTGTAGCAAATGATTTAGAAACTGTCTGGATTTCCAGGAAAAAAATAACAGATATTTTGACAATTACAGTTTAATGCGACTCCTTGTGTGTTTGTCATGCACCCAAATAAACCTCTCGCTCCAGATCCCCAAGAAACCTCAGCTTCTACTCTAAGCCTTATCAATGCTAACTTATTACTTAACTGTAAAACTGGTGAAAACCAGAAGCATCTCCAAGCTGAACCCTGCGATTCCCAGGCTGCGAACAAGGACAAGCACCGGAGGAGCTGTGCACCAGCAGTGTCTTTTACTGTAAATCCAAACTGTATCACACAACCAAGAAGCATTAAGGCTTTATAGGATGTAAAATTGCAGTACTGCACGAGACTAAGAATTATAGACCTAACGTCCGTGTTTAGCTATTTCTGCTTTGCTGTCACAGTGCAGCTTGCCATGCGCATGCAGTTACATGGCTGCAGGGATAAGCTCTTTCCTCTCCTTGGGAAAGGGTCACGTAGCAGGTGCTGTTGGAGGCCAAATACTCCAGCTCTTCACCGAGACCCTCCAATGCCGAGACCCTCCAATGCCAGAGTATTCAATTTATGGCACGGAATCTAACTTTGGCAAAACTGCCCCAGTATAACCCCCCTCCGAAATTCTGTAAAACACACCCTCCAGCAGCAGTTCTGACGTACCTCCAGACGTGCACGGTGTGCCCACGCATGAGGAAATTCCTACAGCAGCCTCACCTGAGATTGTTTCTGCATGGCAATGTGTTGAAAATCTGCTATCAGATTTTGAAC
The DNA here is from genome assembly GCF_965638725.1 of Aptenodytes patagonicus. Lineage (NCBI taxonomy): Eukaryota > Metazoa > Chordata > Aves > Sphenisciformes > Spheniscidae > Aptenodytes > Aptenodytes patagonicus. The sequence goes on along the minus strand of NC_134982.1, from coordinate 88,543,488 downwards.
TTTTCATCCAGCGGCAATTCTAGCTGCATGAAAGGACTGGAAGCAGCGAGTTCTGCTTGAGAACAGCTTCCAAAAAGTCTGTCATGCAATCTAGGAAAGGTCTGCATTGAACTTCTCATATTTGAAGACTGCCCTTTGCCTGGGAGAGGGTTAAGATATGCTGAAAAAACATGAATCTGCAGAAATTTGCACGAGTCAGCTCGAGTTATCCGGGACTCGCTGAAATACGAGACTGCTATTCTGCCACGAGGTAAAGGACTTTCAACGTGCCGAGAATGAAGCTTTTGGCTTTCCCATCCATTTCCAAGCACGGAGAAAGCCTGTGATTTCTTCTCTTTCACTCCTGGTGAGGGGAAGGAGGCCCGGCAACCCCAGCTGGCGTCACCGGGGAGTTTGACAGCGGGAAGAGGTTGCACGGCTGCTTGCCGAGCTGGCGGCGGTGGGGGCAGGCTCGTGCTGCCTCACCCCAGCTTTACCCGGGGAGAGAGGGACCGTGCCCAAGGGGAGGCTTTGTCAAGGATGAGTCGTCAAGGGGCCGTGCTGACACGGTAGCCCCAAAGCTGGGCTGGGTTCTTCCCGCTAGGCTTTGCCTGCTCAGCAAATCCTAAAGGTTAAACTGCTTATCAGAAATCAAATAAGCTCCAGGCTTTAAAAAAACAACAACTTCCATTCCACGGACTTTAACTGAACTTTCAAAAAAAAACCCCCAACGGAAACCAAGCCTTTAATTTTTTTGTTTACAAAAAAAAGAGGGGAAAAGAAAAAAGGATGAGAGAAATAGAGGTGGGAAGAATTCAGAAGGGCTTTATACTTTGGGTTTTCTGCCTCATCATCAAGTTGAAACAGCCTTTAAACTTCTTTTTTTGCGATCGTGCTATTGTAATGCCAAGTATTTAAAGCCACTCCCCACCCAGTTTGACTTGGCAGCAGCCGCGCTGCGCGTTTCCCATAAAACCATCTCCCGACACCGCGCTGTTTACTTCAGGTCTGAGTCTGGCCCGTGCTGTCTCAGCGGGGCGTTCTGCAGTTAGCAACCTCCTCGACTGGCTGCGCGGCCCCAGGCGTGTTCTGCCCCAAGCAGCTCTTCGTTCGGAACGATTACAGGAAAAAATGAAACCCTGTCTCTCTTCCTGCCAGCAGCTGTGTTGTAACGAAACCCTTACCAAAAACGTGCTGCTCAGACAAGTCGCCATGACCCTGTGCCATGAGACGTCAGCCAAAAGATGACGGGTCATCAGGGCAGGCGATGCGAGCACAGGCTGCAGTGGCTATTTGCAGGACTGCGTTGCAGGATGCCAACATCACAGTAGTCTGCGCGTACCTCCAGCGCAGACCATTGTAACGACATTTTTTACGGGACGTGGAAAACATCGAGACCTTCCAGAAGGTCACTTGGGAGAGACAGGTGGGGAAAAGGTTGTGGAGAGGAGAGAGGCGTTTAGGACGAGTGCATGAACGGGTCTGTAGAGAAGAAACCGCAAGGGTGAACGCAGCCACTTAGAGCAAGCGTATTTTATTGGGCTGAGTCAGAGCATGTTCTGGACTTCTTTGCAGAGCTACGGAAAGGATGAAGAGATGTCAACGTATCGAAGCGCTGATCAACGAAAGGAAAAGAAGCTGCATTTGCCAAAAAGGTGCATTTGATCCCGCAGAAGGAAGTCGCAAGGGATTTGCTCCAAGAAGCGCGTATCTCAGACTGAGGAGGTCATAGCTCCTGGTCATCTTTCTCCTGAAAGCAGACATAAAGGGTAGAGATCGCTGCTGTTAGGAACTACTCGGTTAACACCATACCATGACAGAGCAGTCTCTGGAGGCCTCTTAAATAGTGCTTTTACGTGGGTATACATACTTGCGTATTTCGCTTATATACAGATATACCTGTGTGCCTGTATATACGCACGCATTTTTTGTGCATGTACGCAGACACTGCATATAATACGCCTAAGTCCAGCCATCTTTGCTAAAAACGGTCTTACCAAACCAGTCAGTTTCATTCGGTAAGGAAAACAAGGACCTCCGACGCCGTAAAGTCAAGCATTCAGCCACGTGAGCGCTTGCGCGTTTGACTCCGGCTCCTGTCACGCTTCCAAGCTCCTTGTTGTGTAGCACACGCAGTAGTTGAATTGTGCACGCTCACACCCACGAACACACCCGTGTCCGTTGGCACAGCTCGCTGCATCTTAGCTCCTGAAGAAGTGGGATATAAGTTTAAAAAAAATTCTACGCGCTACAACGGGTTGTTGAAGGGATGCTTGACGAGCAAGAGCAACGGACCCCAGGCTCTGCTGTCTGCCTCGGTACGCTGTAGAGGGAGCGGCAAGGCGTCCTCTGCTTGCCCTGGGATTGACGCAGCCCACACCTGTACATGTATCTTGGCTGTCACTCTGAGGGCGGGGGTTTTCCTTCGCGATGTCCCTAAAAGCCCACTCACGGCCCGTTCCCACTCACGCCCCACACAAACGCAGCGATGGCACACGCCACGAACATCCGAGTGTCCCTAAGCGACTTGCTGGAGGAGGACCCTCCGTCTGCCTCCTTTCCGCGGGGCTGGCTGCCCTAAGGCCTCTTCCTCCTGTTCTGCAAAAAGCCAAGTATTTGAGACTTCCTAAAAGACACGACTCTCTCCTCGCCTCCGTTCCCTGCTCCTGCCCTTCGGTGCGGTGAGGACCGGAGATGGTCCGCTGCAGCGTCTGCCTCGTCCTGCTGGTCAGCTGCTACTGCTGCTGCTCTGCTCGCTTAGGCTGTTGCTCCGTTTCTTCTGTGCCTTTCCCATCTGTTACCACAGACGTGGAGTTCAGGCTGCTCTGTCCTGTCCTCTAACCTCCTCCTCCAAAAGCGGTCTGTCCAAAACCTGCCACTCCAGAAAACAAGCGGACGTTATCAGGAGAGCATCGTGGCTGAGGGAGGGATGCACAGCGGGGCTCTAAGGCAGAAGGGCAGCACCCAGGAGGCAGGAGCAGGGACAGGCCGCACAGGAGGAATTTGGAAACATTGCCCAGGACCGAGGTAGGGTGGAGGAACGGGTGGGCAGGAACCGCGTGAAGTTCAGCTAGAGTTGAGTTCTGCCCGGCAGGAACAGCCCCGTTGGGTGGTACAGGCTGGGGCTGGCTGGCTGGAGAGCAGCTCTGCACGGAGTGGCCGGGGGCGGGGGTCTCGGCAGCCAGGGAGGTGAATGCCAGCCAGCAGCGCGCCCTGGCAGCAAGGAGGGCCACCAGCACGCTGGGCTGCCTTCGCGGGAGGGCTCCTGCAGGGTGGTGGGAGGGCGAGAGACAGCAGACGTGTGAGGAAAGAAGTTTTGCCCGTTTGGAGAGCAAAACATTCCCGGAGAGGTGGCGCGGACTCTGCCCTTGAAGGTGTTCCAAGACCTGGCTGGATAAAGCCCTGAGCAACCCGGCCTGATCCCATAGCTGACCCTGCTGGGAGCAAGGGGTTGGACGAGAGACCGCCGGAGGTCTCCTCTGACTCGAACGATTCTGTGATTCTCCTCTCCTTATCCCTATAACCTTCTTTTCTGTTTTGTAATCGCTTTGATCTTATTTATAACCCTCACGTATCTTACAGGTACAGCCCTCTTCCAGCATCAGGCAGATTACTGGAGCTACGGACCACCGTACAGCACCAGCACGCCCGTGGGGCAAAGGCTCCCAGGGGCAGGTACCTCCTGACAGGGCTACCGGGAGTCTTTGCTCCTCACTGCCAGCAATAGCAAAATCTGCCTTAAAATTCCAGACCGTGGGAAAAAATTCCAGACTCTGCCGTGACCTCACTGTGACGTCTGCAGAGCCGGGTGCACGCTGCGCGGTCCGAGAGGACGTGGCGTCACCTGCTCTGCTGGAGTGACGTTCCCTACGGCGGTGCCAAGGTGTGCCCGAGGCGTCCACTCTTTGACCTTCTTCCACCAGCCAAGAGCGGCAGGCCTCTGCTCCGGGGCTGGGAAACTCATTCCTGTGGCCTGGTAATGCAGGGTGAAGAGAAACTTCAGATTGAACTCTTAGAGGTCATCGTGTTGCAAAATGATTGTCACACACGTGAAAGGAGCGTACCTGTGACGAGACACTGGTACTTCTGGGTATCGTACGGTTAGGAAGGTGCAAGGTCTCCTCCCCTCTCTGGCAGGAATTAACGCACCCAGTGTCATGTTTATCTGTCTCAGTCCAGTGTCGGGCTACCTTAAGCCATTCGTCCGTGCTCTGAATTGCTCCACAATGAGCTTTTTCCGCAACGACTTTGCAGATTACTCTTTTCCAAACTCCGGATTGCACAGGTTTTGCTGAAGGTAGGGCTTAGGGAAATGTGAACCCAAGACAGGCCTTTAATGACTGAGGTAGCTCTGATGTCTGGTTCTCCTCCAATTGGCCAGCCTTTAGTCCCAGAAGCCCTTTCAGGTGCACTTGCAAACCCAGGGCCCTAAACCACCTCAGCCTAAATGCTGAAGAGCTCTTCCCTGCTCTGCCCGTCTTCTGCAGGCCGTTCCCCTGTGTAGAGGATACAGCGCGCACGTATGGGACCTGCCCAAACTTCTCCCGTCTCCAGGTATTCTGTCTGACTGGTTCCCTGCCGCAGCAGTGCTCCATGCCTGCATGCAAGCACCGCAGAAAGTCCTGCCGAGGGCCACCACGCTCCCCACGAGCAGGAAAGTACGGTGGGCCCCCAGCAGAGCGCCCAGACTTTTTTTAAAGCCAATTACAGCATAATAAAAGCCCATCTTCCACCAGGAGTCAGGCTGAAACTTCGGGGACTTTGGTTTAGAGCAACAGGCTCCGTCTTCTGACGTGGAAAAAACAAAAAGCAGAAAGACAGACCTACGAGCTGAACCATTTTGTCTCGATTCTAGGCAAAGGCTAGCAACTGCAGCCTGTGTGGCCAGCGATGTTGGTGGCGTTTCTTTCAAGTATGCGGGAAGGAAGTCACAATGCATATACTGCATATACCGCAACTGGGAATCGCAGAGATGAATTCACACTTTGCTCTTGCGTAATGCCACACAACAGCGCTCCATCAGGTCATGCTTCGGTATTAAAAATACTCAAATTTGTCTCTACTACTGAAAACCCACAGCCGCCGGCCAGAGAGCGCTCCCCAGGACTTACCCTTCAGCTACTTCAGGGCACCGATCCGCTGCAGCATTCTGGGGAGCTCGCAGCTCTCCAGGATGGACAATCCTCCGATGCACTGCTTCCCAATGAAGACGTGAGGGGCCTGGGCAAAAACAACGCCACAGATTGATCAGGAGAGCCGGGTCGCTGGAGGCAAAGAGCGGGGAGAGGATTTGTCTGGGAAGCAGACTTCACACCACGGAGACCGCGACTTACAAAATCCTCCTCTTCTTGTCCCCAGCCCACCGTCTGTCTGAAAATCTGCTGCTAGAAAAGAAGGGGTAGGGGAATACTCTGCATTTTATGGAGGCTGCAGGAGGATAAAACCACACTCCAGGATAGCGCGGGACAGCCTCCAAACACATGATCCCAGAGCAGCGAGCCAGCAGCTCCGAGTGCCCAGACCTGCGGCGCGTACGGACCATGCGTGTGCCCACGGCAGGTTCTCCAAGCGCCGAGGAGTCCCACCGTCCTCTCGAGTGCTTCCCAGGCACGTGCAGCTGCCGGGTGGGATGTGCTGCCGGCCGCCTGATGGCCACCCTTACTGTCGAAGTCACTTGGCACAGCAAACTTACGTCTCTGGCACAACCCCTTCCCCACGTACCCCTTTTCTGGCCTTTTGTCCTCCTCCGAGTTCACAGCCCTGACCGTCTGCTATTTTCCTGCCTGCGCTGGCCCCTTTTCCTCCCCATCTCACGATGGTCGCCCGGGTGCAAGACGAGCAGCAGTCAGTGCAGAGCCAAAATTAAAAAAAAACAACAAAAAAGAAAAAACCCCTCTCCTGAAGACGAGGAACAATTACTGAACCTCAGCCTCTGAGACCTCCTCAAGGCACGCGTGTGCCGCGCTCCGCGGAGGGAAGTGAAATCGTTGTTGAGCTGGGAAAAAGCAGCCCAGCTAAAGCCAGGGAAGAGAGAAAGAAAACACAGGCGGAAGTGAAATTATTGAGACGGGGATAGCTCAAGGACTCAAGACAAAAGACGCGGGCGAGAACAGGCATAAAATACTAAGGGGAAAAGCGGCGAGTTGGAAGACGGCAGCTCCGAAAGCCCTCTCCCCTGCTCCTGTGCAGCCACGGGCCGGTCTAACTTTGGGAGGAGGACACCCCCACCCTGAGGAGGGACCCCCACCGCCCCGTGAGCTCCCCGCTGCCCTCCTTGGGGACCCCTGCGAGCGTAGAGCAGTACCCTTCAGCATCTCCCTTTACTGATGCGATGTGCACCCTACCCCGTAGGCAGGCTGGCGATGGCAGCCCAGGGGACACACTGGCCCACCGACAGCGTTTTGGTTTCTCCTCCCCCTTTCCCTTTCGCTCTTCACCTGGACTCCTTGATCTCAGCCAGCTCTTCTCCCGGCCCCTCACATCCCCTTATCGGTGGATGTCCCAAAGGAGCCATCCCTGCTCCATTCGCTCCCAGCCCTTATCCCCCCCCCAGGGTTCTCCCTTGCCTGCGCTGAGGGTGGGGTGATGGCTGGGCACGGTCCTCTCCCAAACGTCTGCCTCCGTCCCTCCCGAGGGGTGCAGACAAGCAGTGCTCCGTGTCCAGCGCTCGGAGGACCACGCTGCGGCGCTTTCTGGTGCCGAGGAGACCTTGCTGCATGAGCGGGCTGCGGCAGGGAGCCTGCCTGCGCCACGGGTGCCGCGGGACGGGTGGCGTCCCCACGAAGGGGGTGCTTAAGGCACAAGCCTAGGCAAGAACCAGAAGCGCTCCTCCGGCTGGGATGGGCAAGGGAAGTAATGTATTGCTGGTGGGACCGGCAAAGAAGAGAGCTTTGAAGAGAGCACGGAGGAGTTTGTTCTTCATCCCACACGACCAGCTTGGGGAACGCAGCTTTCCCATCACCATCGATCCCCCAGACCCCGGCAGCAGCTAAGACAAGCCTTCTTCGGTCACCCTATCCTCAGCAGCAGCCCCTTGTCCCCACTAATGCCAGTCATGCCGCCGCCCCACGCCTCTACCGCTGGGACATTTCCCTCTGCTTCCAGTAACTGACCTCTCCCGCTGGCAAGCCTCACGCCGCCCTTCTTCAGCCTGGAAATCTGCTCCCAGTTTCTCTTGCTACTAATCCTATCAATCCCCCTGCTGCCGGGAAATCAGTTTCTGCTTTCAGTACGTTGTTTCACTAACAAAGCTGGCCATCCTCTCCCTCCCTCCCTCCCTCCCTCCCTCCCTCCCTCCCTCATTCCCCCGCTGCTGGGGAAACACTTCTGCTTTCGGCATACTGCTTGCAGCTCCCAGCACTGCTCAGCACTGCTGCTGTGACTCAGTGGATGCTCAGCTGTGGGGCTGTGAGGTTTCCTGAGGTCCGCAGGGACGGCCACCGGCACACGGCAGCATATCGCAAAGCTCAGAAATGGCACGGCGCAGCGGGTAGGGGCCGGGGAAGACATAATTGGATTGACAAGGCTTTCCTAAAAGGTCTGTGCTGCAGAGGGCTGGGGCTGTGGGAAGAAACATAAAAGGTGTTTATTGGCGATGGGTGCGGAGAAAGGGTACCGGGGTGCTCTAGCAGCCCGAGGGCTGAGCTTCGGGACGCTTGGGCGTTGCATGCTCTCCCCAAGAAGCCTCGCAAGACGCCTCGCATTGGTCCCTTCCAACCCAAACCATTCTACGGTTCTACGATCACCGTGCCAGGCTGGGGCCAGGAGAGGCGTCAGGCCGATTAACCGTCCAACAGCCCCCAGAGAGCAAAGGCCTTGATGATCTAGCCCACATCCTCCATACAAACCGCCCGCCACAACCGGGGTGTGAGGCTGGGCTCCAGCACCTTACTGATGACCGGGTCCATGATGGACCAGCAAAGGCTCAAGGCTGCCTCCCCTCCAGCCATGCAAGACCTCCCTCCTGGGCTGTCTGCCGCGGAGGGGTGGGCGAACCCAGACGTGCCCACGTGCTGCCGCCCCGTTCCCAAACTCAGGATGGGGACAGGGACTCAAGCAAGAAATAAGGTCCCTCTGCCACCCCTAACAGGCTAAAACTGAGCAGGCAGCATCAGACACGAGCCAGGAAAGAGGCTTGACCCCAGAAGCGAGGACTTTACAGGTGGTACGGGCAGCAGTAGCGCCAGTGCTTTGCCATCACCCACGTGGGCGGGACAGACACAGGGACACTTTCCGTCGGGGCCAGCTGGCAGTCCCGCTGTCCCGCAAGCAGGCGGGACAGTACAGGTCTGGACTTTCCCTGGGCTGAGTCCAGCCACGTGTCTGGACATGCAGCCAGCGCAGGAAAAATCCCCCCGAAACCCAGGCGGCGGGGATAGAGGATCCCCAGCGTTTCCCTTCTGCTTCACTTCATGGAGGCTGTTGGACTTTGGTATCATTAAGGGGGACTGGGGAGGGGGAAAAAAAGGCATGTTCATTATGCAGAGGTAGAAGTAGCGCTGAAGGGTGAACCGCCTGCCCTGTGTGACAGCGCTTCTGAGGAAATTAATTCCTGAAGCTCAAGCACAAAACGTTGCTCCCTAAGACAACCTGAATTATTCAGTCAAGCTTCAAAAGAAAGGGACGCTAAATTTCGTAAGCACAGCATCTACGTTACGGCCAGCTGCAAGGATGCACTTGGAAATGCTTTTTCTGCTTAAAGTCAAAGGGGAAAGCAAGCGTCCAAATTCAGACGAACTCGCAGCTCTATGTTCTTGCTCCTCCGCAAACCTGTGCTGCCTCGGGCGGCGTCGTAGGAAGGTCTTTGAAGGAGCTTTGGCTCCCAGCCCTAGAAACATGAAGGTATGCCTCTCCACCAGCCCTTGTTTGGCCAGCGGAGTCGCGAACCAAGCCTTAACATCAGGCTTTTTCCCTGCTTCTGCCTGTTACGCCAGCAAAGGGGTTTGGAGGAGGTACAGCATGTCCCGGGAGGTGCCGCAGCTCCCCGGGAGCAGCCGGCAGCGGGCGAAGCTCCGCGCCCACCCGGTCCCCGCGATGGGGAGCAGGCTGCGCCCCTCAGCACGGCAGCACGGATCCCCGCGGCGGCTGCAGCGACAGGCGGAGCAGAGCAACCGAAACAAGGAGCATTTTTAAAAATGGGAAAGGCGTGTGGCTTCTCCCCGTGGTCTGGCATAGAAGGTAGCGGGGAAGGAGACCTCGCTTCAGCCTCTGCGACAGCTGGCCAGGTTATGGGGCAGCTGGGACAAAGGATCAGCAAATTCTGAAATAAGACCGGGAGAACTTACGCTTTGCTGTGTTCTTTGCTGCAAGTAATCCTGGACGTCCTCTTTCCCAGTAATATCAACCACTTCCAGGCCTCCAGGCACGAAGTTATATTTCTTGAACATCTCCTCGACATTCTTGCAGCGAGTGCTGTCTTTCTCTACGAACAGGGTTACTCCGTCATTCCTGGTTTTGCCCTTCACATACCTATCAGCCATGCTGCTTTTTCAAGACGAGCAGGAACGCTGCCCTTCACCAGCGAGTTCACAGGCAGATGGGACAGCAGCAACCTCGGTCTGAGGTATTTATGAGCTGCACAGTGCCTTCCTCCCTGAAAACTCCTCCCCAGGAGGACGTAACCTCTTCACCAGATCGTATGTTTTAAAGCAGCAATACTTTTACTTTCTATCTGTTTTTATCGAAAATCCAAATCGCCGAACAAAGTAACGGTATAAAAGCAGGAAGGCACTTAGCAATCAGGTGTTATCTCAGTGCACGCGCCGTGGGACAAGGTTTGCAGGAGCTGCTGGTGAACTGATGCACTGGCTGAGGCCGGGCTCCCACTGTTGCCTCTCTCCCCTTGCGCAGGTTTGGTTATGCCCGTCCCGCCCCTCACCTCACCCGCTGCAGGATGCTAAAACCGCCTTGGGGGCACAGTGCAGACATCAGGAAACCTGCAGGTGAGTTGACTGACACCCATCCTTTCGCTACACAGGCTTCCCGTCCCCGAAGAGAAAAAAAAAATGGATTGTTCTCCGAGTACATATTTCTACCTGCCAACCTTCCGTAACGGGTGGGATGCCCTGCCTACAGCTTCCAAAAGTGCCTGAACGGCTTGTCAGCCTTGCTTCAGTTCCCAAAGGGTCTGTGTTTTACCCCAGACACGAGCTAAGAACCAAAAGTGTTCAAAGAACCAGCCCCAGAATTGAAAAAAAGTCCAAAAACGTTACTTTAGCGGACCTAAGTTGAAAACGCATTTAGGGAACATATTAATGGAATCAAAGGGGTTCAACACACATATTGTATGACACAATGAAGTACCATTTCGTAAACTTGGCAGAGGAAGAAGCTTCAGACTGCAATCCTTTGCAGATTTAAAGTCGTACGAGATACAGTCGGGTAGCCAGCCCAGTAGGGCTCAGCCGTGCCCAAACTTCGGATGTCGAGCTGTGGCAGTGACGTTGCACCCGCAAGTGCGAAGCTCGGTGGGACCGCGGCCGTCTCCAGCGCCGCAGCGTCACTCCTCTGGGCAGAGCCCGTCTCATACCATCCACTCGCCAACAAAAAGCTGCTTTATTACAGGGGTGGTAAACGACCGGTTTCCAAGGTCAGAACGGCCTGTACCAAGACCACTTCTTGATGGGAGAAGAGGAGGGTTATAGTCGTAGGTGACTCCCTTCTGAGGGGAGCAGAGGGTCCGATATGCCGGACAGAGCCTCCTCTTAGGGAAGTCTGCTGCCTCCCCGGGGCTCACGTTAAGGACATCACTAGGAAACTTCCTAGCCTGGTACGGCCCTCGGACTATTACCCATTACTGATCTTCCGTGTGGATGGCGATGAAGCCGCAATCGGTAGTCCAAGGGCAATCGAAAGAGGCTTCAGGGCCTTGGGACGGTTGGTGAAGGAATCGGATCACAGGTAATTTTTTTTCCTCTATCCTGCCAGTTGCGGGCAGTGACATTGGAACAAACAGACGGACCCAGGCTATTAATACGTGGCTCCGTGGCTGGTGTCACCGCCGCAATTTTGGGTTTTTCGATAATGGGATGGTCTACACGGCACCAGGCCTGCTGGCATCCGATGGGATTCACCTTTCTCAAAGGGGGAAGAGGGTCTTTGCTCACGAGCTAGCGGGGCTCATTGACAGAGCTTTAAGCTAGACTTGAAGGGGGAAGGGGATGATATCAGGCCTGCCCATGACAAGCTGTGGGACGCCAAGGTTAGAGGGATGGGGTGCTGGCAAGGGCCCTCAGCCACTTGCTCCGAGACTTGCTGGTACACTGGAGCACACTTGAAGTCTTACAGAGATGAGCCAGGGGGTCCTGAGGTGATAGGAGCCAACAGGGAAACACCAGGGAAATACTTCAAAGGGGTTAAGGGGTGTTCCTCTAAGAAGGTGACATGGCCGACAGCCCAGCTGAAGTGCCTCTACACCAATGCACGCAGCATGGGCAACAAACAGGAGGAGCTGGAAGCCACCGTGCTGCTAGAAAGCTACGACCTGGTTGCCATTACGGAAACTTGGTGGGACGAATCCCATAACTGGAGTGCAGCTATTGATGGCTACAGGCTGTTCAGAAGGGACAGGCGAGGAAGGAGGGGCGGAGGGGTTGCCCTCTACGTCAAGACATGGATGGATTGTGAAGAGCTGTGTCTGAAGAACAGCCGTGAGCAGACTGAAAGCTTATGGGTAATAAGTCGAGACCGAGGCAACAAAGGGAATCTTGTGGTTGGTGTTTACTACAGGCCACCTGATCAAGGGGAGCCTATTGACGAAGCCTTCTTACTCCAGCTACAGGAGGCATCGCGCTCGCAGGCTCTCGTCCTGCTGGGGGACCTCAATCACCCCAACAGCTGCTGGAAAAGTAGCACAGCGAGCTGTAGGCAATCCAGAAGACTCCCGGAGAGCACTGAGGATAACTTCTTAAGACAGGTGATAGACAGTCCTAGCAGAGGGGGTGCAATACTGGACCTGACGGTCACCAACGCAAGTGAGCTAGTCGGTGACGTCAAGATTGGAGGCAGCCTGGGCTGCAGCGATCATGCGCTGGTAGAGTTTGCAGTCCTCAGGGATATGGGTCAGGCGAAGAATGAAGTCAGGACCCTGAACTTGAGGAAAGCAAAATTCCAGCTGTTCAAGGAGTTAGTCAATAGGACCCCCTGGGAAACTGCCCTCAGGGACAAGGGAGCAGAACAGAGCTGGCAGATCTTTAAGGACGCTTTCCACAGAGCGCAAGAGCTCTCCATCCCCAGGTGTAAGAAGTCAGGAAAGGAAGGCAAGAGACCGGCATGGCTGAGTCGAGACCTGCCGGTCAAACTAAAGGGCAAGGAGGAAATGCACGGGCAGTGGAAGCAGGGCCAGGTATCCTGGGAAGAGTATAGGGACGCTGCCCCGTTGTGTAGGGGTGGGGTCAGGAAGGCCAAGGTGCGGCTGGAGCTGAACTTGGCAAGGGACGCAAAGAATGGTAAGAAGGGCTTCTACAGGTATGTCAGCCAGAAAAGGAAGGTCAAAGAAAGTGCACCTGCCCCAGTGAACATGACTGGCAACCTGGTGACAATGCACGAGGAGAAGGCTGAGGTACTCAGCAACTTTTTTGCCTCAGTCTTCACTGCTAACCTCTCTTCTCACACCTCTCGAGTGAGTGGACCTCAAGGTCAGGACTGGGAGAGCAAAGTCCCTCCCACTGTAAGAGAAGATCAGGTTCGTGACTACCTGAGGAACCTGAACATACATAGCTCTATGGGACCTGACGAGATGCATCCCCGAGTCATGAGGGAATTGGATGACGTAGTTGCCAAGACACTCTCCATGACATTTGAAAAGTGAGGGCAGTCAGGCAAAGTCCCCGCTGACTGGAAAAAGGGAAACACTGCACCCATTTTTAACAAGGGTAGAAAGGAGGACCCTGGAACTAGCGACCTGTCAGCCTCACCTCTGTGCCTGGGAAGACCATGGAACAGATCCTCCTGGAAGCTATGCTAAGGCCCATGGAGGACAGGGAGGTGATTCGAGACAGCCAGCATGGCTTCACCGAGGGCAAGTCTTGCCTGACCAACCTAGTGGCCTTCTGTGATGGAGTGACTACATCAGTGGACAAGGGAAGGGCCACAGATGTCGTCTATCTGGAACTCTGTAAGGCCTTTGACACGGTCCCCCACAACATCCTTCTCTCTGAACTGGGGGGGAAATGGATTTGATGGGTGGACTATTTGGTGGATGAGGAATTGGTTGGATGGTCGCATCCAGAGGGTAGTGGTCAACGGCTCAATGTCCAGATAGAGATCGGTGACGAGTGGTGTCCCGCAGGGGTCCGTACTGGGACCGGTACTGTTTAATGTCTTCATCAATGACACAGACAGTGGGATCGAGTGCACCCTCAGCAAGTTTGCAGGTGACACCAAGCTGAGTGGTGAGGTCGACACGCCAGAGGGACGGGATGCCATCCAGAGGGACCTGGACAAGCTCCAGAAGTGGGCCCCTGTGAACCTCATGAGGTTTAACAAGGCCAAGTGCAAGGTCCTGCACCTGGGTCGGGGCAACCCCCGGTATCAATACAGGCTGGGGGATGAAGGGATGGAGAGCAGCCCTGCCGAGAAGGACTTGGGGGTGCTGGTGGGTGAAAAGCTGGACATGAGCCAGCAATGGGCGCTCCCAGCCCAGAAGGCCAATTGTATCCTGGGCTGCATCCAAAGCAGCGTGGCCAGCAGGTCGAGGGAGGGGATTCTGCCCCTCTGCTCTGCTCTGCTGAGACCCCCCCTGCAGTGCTGCGTCCAGCTCTGCAGCCCTCAGCAAAGGAAAGACACGGACCTGTTGGAGCGGGTCCAGAGGAGGGTCACAAAAATGATGAGGGGGATGGAACACCTCTCCTGTGAAGAAAGGCTGAGAGAGTTGGGGTTGTTCAGCCTGGAGGAGAGAAGGCTTCGGGGAGACCTTCTTGCAGCCTGTCAGTACTTAAAAAGGGGGCTTATAAAAAAGATGGGGGCAAACTTTTTAGCAGGGCCTGTTGCGAAAGGACAAAGGGGAATGGTTTTAAACTAAAAGGGGGTAGATTTAGACTAGATAGAAGGAAGAAATTTTTTTATGCTGAGGGTGGTGGAGCACTGGCCCAGGTTGCCCAGAGAGGTGGTGGATGCCCCATCCCTGGACACATTCCAGGTCAGGTTGGACGGGGCTCTGAGCAACCTGATCTAGTGGAGGATGTCCCTGCCCACGGCAGGGGGGTTGGACTAGATGACCTTTAGAGGTCCCTTCCAACCCAAACTATTCTATGATTCGATGATTCTATGATTCTATGTTTCTAATAAACTACAAAAAATATTTCCAGTGTAACGCTCAGATCTTCTAATGCACATGGGTGAATAATCACATGAGACTGACTAGATAAAATTTTTTATTTGTAACAAAATTTTACATATTCAATCTAAAAACATGTATATTTAGTCATGGTATATTAAAAGAAAAACATACAGGAGTTTCAGCACATGCCTAATAAAATAGCTTTTCTTCCTTCTAACAGTTTTTTTCAAATCAAATACAACAAGACCTAGAGGACAATAGCAGAGGTTTTTTAACTATCATGTGGAAAACATTATTAGTGCAGAAAGCTTGCTTTGTTAGTCTCTGTAAAGCTTAGTGCTAGCTTGGGACAAGCATACACATATATCGGTACAGCAAGAATTATACGGTGCGACCCATTATTAAAAAAATTGTCTTCTAAAAGTGGATTTTGAGAGTTAGCTCTAATGAAGGACTCAGGAGTCGAAACTCCACTTAAGCCTAAGTCTGAAACTGTGAGCCCAAACCCTCTAAGACCTGCCTAAGGGCACGCAAGCTTGCCACCACCCTCCTTCTTTGACCCCAACATTGCCGATGCCCTGGGAGTTCAGGAGATGCTGGAAGCCTTCCTCCTCAGACATTTTACTTTTTTCAAAACCACTAGCTTAAACAACTTTTTTTTCAGCTGATTCCTGATTTTTACTTTATACCATAGTATAAAGAGGGTTTTTTTTAATACCATAGCAATTTTTACTTTCTACCATACAAAGTTATTCATAAATACCAAACTCAGTACTGCGCTAATTCCTGACTATCCATGATGGATATGGTCCTAAAGCCTCCACTAAAAAAAATTACCGACAACAGCTCACCGAGCATCATGATCTACTTTCAGTCACGTTTCTGAATGCTAAAGTATCAGTTTCAAAAATAGCTTTAAGATAAATACATTTCTACAGAGAATCATCATACAGAATAAAAATAAGAATTTATAGTAAGAATTATTCTAAGAATTTAAATTTATCAGATGGTCTATGTCTGCAAGGACAGCACATCTGCACCTGATACAGGTGGCATTATGGGGATACTCAGTAAAATGGAAAGCTGTTTTAATGTCTGAATAGTAGTATGCATTAATCTGTGAATAAATAATACATATTTTTACTGGCTTCTCTGTATAAAACCTGTGGTTACCACTGACTAAAATACATAGTAGCAAAATAT
The DNA here is from genome assembly GCF_965638725.1 of Aptenodytes patagonicus. Lineage (NCBI taxonomy): Eukaryota > Metazoa > Chordata > Aves > Sphenisciformes > Spheniscidae > Aptenodytes > Aptenodytes patagonicus. The sequence continues at coordinate 88,528,028 of NC_134982.1, read as the reverse complement.
TTCTCTTGGTTGGATAGAAAGAGTTTGTATTTCCATTAAGCCTATTTTTAAATGCCTATAAAACATTTCCAGAAAGTTAAAAATAGTGTTTTGTTATTTGTTATCTAGTCTTAAATTATTGGCAACAGACTAACTTCTAGCAAAAAACCTGGGAAAGCTTTCAAAATATTAAAAATTTAGGACTACATGCAATGCAGACAAACATTCACACAACTTTTGTATCAGTTTTGTACAAGAGGTTGGTATGAGGCATATAATCCATACTTTTGATAATTGAGCTGGCGGCTGGTAGAAGCACATGCTGTGACCGAGGATGCTATCAGGTGTCCAGGCAAGCTGTAGTTCAGCTGCACGGTCATTTTTGTTCATGACTTCATGCTTCAAAAAACTCTAAGTTTTATTTGTATCTATCCAGTTAACTTACACTTTTTTTCTTTAATTTCTACTATAATGATAGGAAATTTTCTTTTTTCACATTTAAGTTCAATACATACTACTTTCCTACTCATTTTCTTCTTTAATGTTTTCAGTTTTCTTTAGTGATCTTGAAAAAGCATTGTAATGCTCTATATTTCAGACTCCTTATATGCGAGATGTAGATAAGTATATCTCGTCTTTTAAAGAACTTTAGGATCTCCAGATGAAAAGTTAAAAAAAAAAAAGAATTATCATTTTTACATAAAACTAACCTCAGAATTTTGAGCCTGCAGCAGCCAGCTTACTCACAAGCTCTTTTTTTTTTTTTTTTTGGTCTAAAAATAGGAAAGGAAATGCCCTCTCAACCTCTGCAAAATATCAACAGAAAAAAAAAAAAAATCCCTACAACTCTAGCATGGAATTTGTAAAGAACAATTTACCTATAAACCTGTATTGAAATATGAAAACAATTCTTATAAGCAAAAAAAAGATTCAGCTCCAGCAATTGGCTGTTCCATTTTCATCTCACAGCTGCAGTTTCCAGGTATTTTTGAGATGGTCTGCTGTGGACGTTGGGGAAACACTATATAATTTTTTCAGTGTCTTTTCTTTGTCTTTCTAGGCTCAGCCTACATACCAGAATTAAAGACAGCTGGCAAAGCAGAATTAAATGTACAAGAATGATAATGAAGGGTTTAGTTTCTCGATAAGGTTTCACTTACAGAAAAGTATCTATGCTCAGATGAATACCCTTATGTAAAGGTTGGGTTCATTTTGTCATTAATATTACTACATACATATAAGTTAGTGGCATGACGAATTACTTAGGTCAAGAAAAATTGTTTTCTTGTAGACAGTAGTACAGACAAACTCAGTAGTGTCTGCAAGGGTCGTCCTAGTCATAATATTCAGGATTTATCTGTTATATCTGAGAAAGAATCCGTGCAGCCAGAAAATATAATCAGGTTTGTCTCACATGGTGTTATCATATGATGATAATTCAATTTAAACTGAGTCCCCACTGGGGAGGGTCGAGCTCAAAGTCCCGTCGCAATGGCTGACGTTCCTCATAGGGCTGGCGTACCCACGAGGGTCACCTCCCTCCACGCCAGCACATCAGACGTTTATGCTGTTGTCAGCTACCAGTGGGGACCTAGGATTACAAGACCCACTTTTCCCAAAAAAGTCACTAGTGCCAGTGAGTTTTCTCCCACAAAACCTACTGTCGACCTCCTTCCCTTTCCTCCTGGTCCCTACCAGTACCGTATGGATATGCTCTGTGTGGACTTAGCTCTTCCTGAATTTTCCTTAGGGGGAAAAATACGATATGACCGTACTAACAAAGGTGTTCTACAGATTATTAAAACAGTCTTTCTTCTCCTATTTATTGGGAGGAAAAATTATTTCATTTTTTAGATTTTTGGGAGGTACTATAGAATATAGTAATGCATAGACGTTCCTCTGGAATTACAATATCCACTCATATGACTGTAAGAGTCTCAGTAAAAAGAACTACAGACTTGACCTGAAGTAGAAAATGAGTAGTAACTAAAATGCTTATTAAGCCTACCCTTTATTTTGCAAACCAACAGACGCTACAGTAAATTTTTGCATTCTGAAACATTTAAAGAACTTATGAGTCAGCTTCTCAACTTCCTGCACTGCTACTGTGCTCCTATTGTACATAGATTTACAAAAAAAATCTGTTTTCAACAGATGCTGTTTTAGCAGCCAAAAATAACCATGAAAACCAATAAAATAACCAACAAAGAAATTAGAAGGGGGAACAGATGACAGTCATGTCACTGTCCCGTACTATGTTTAATCCCCACGGGTGTGAAACCCTTGTGCTTAAAAGAAACCTTCAAGATACATTTCGCAATGCTTTAAGGAAAAAAGTAGAGTGGTTTATTATCAAAGCAAGAAACACTAGCAAGTGCACTGCAGCATGGCATACGGTGTTCCAGGGGAGATCAGTATCTGTTTTTGCTCTTGACATGATTTTTACACTCCGTATAATTCCCGGTCTGAGATTTACCAGTCGAGACGCACTTTGCGTACGTTCAGTCTTCTCTACATTACTGTGCAATGGCATTTCTGGGAGTGGACATAGTTCCTGTAATCAGCAAGCTGCTTCAGGTACAAATTGGAAGGCCATCTGTGCATCTCTACAAAATTGCGCTCCTCCACTAAACAAAGCAATAAAGGAATTAAATGTAATATCCGAACATACAGCACAAGTGCACAGGCTGCAAAAAGTCTTTTAAAATAGGTTAAAAAACATTAAGGATATAAGTACAACTAGAAAAGTAAAGATGAGTGCTGTCCATTTTGCCTAGATCTTACTGTATTGCAGATGTAAATGTTACCACATGATGTTCCCTTGCTATTAAGTTAGCAATAAATAAGTTACTTAATAAAATAAATACAATACTTATTAAAGGGAGCAGAGAGATTATCCTGAAGGGGAGTATTCTTTATCCTTAGAAGATACCCAGATGTGGTAATCAGCTGTGAGGTTTTTTCTATGCTGCAACACTATAAAGGAGGGTATTTTAATCCCTATGCCAATAGTTTGTCTCAAGATCATTACAAAAAGCAAGGAGAGCATTCAGAATTTGGCAAGACTTTTATCTTTTCTTCCACGTGTTTTTTGTCACTGACAAAATCATGTAACAGAGTTTTAATCTATATTATTTAGATGAATGCCCTCTGCCTTTGCGGAAATATGCATTTTCATCCCCCTGCCCCAGATTTTCCCGAGTCAGCCCGCAGCAGTGGTTGCCCAGTCCTTTTAGGGGCTCAGACCAAGCCGGACAGAGACCAACACACAGCAGTGAGACCTGCAGCTTGGGGAGGGCTGAGGTCAGGGAAATGGGAGCAATAACGGGCAGCAGGCAGCGCCCTCCCGCTGGCCTTGTGCGAAACACAGGGCTGCTTCTGAAGATTTCAGCTGTCAGAAAGCCAGCAGAGAGCCGCTGCCTGGTGCTGCATTGCTCTCCCTGAACCTTGAGGTGATGCCCTGTTGTGGTGTCCTGAGTAAGAAAGGCCAACTGCCCGTAATGGCTGCTGTCTGGGAAGCGTGCTCCCATCGGAATGCGCCCGGGAGTGTTTGTGCCCTGGCAAGCCGGGACAGAACGGTTTCACACCATCCACCTGTATTTACTTATGTGCTTTTATTTCTTTCCTCCGGCTTGTTCAGTGCAAGTTCAATGCAGCAGAGCATGTCGACCCCTCAGTCAACCATATGGAAGGGACTCGAAGGAAGGAGAAAAGCAAAGGGCAGGCTGCCGGACATGCGGACACCAAATCTCAAAGGATACCACCCTGGTGGCGTGGTACCCTTTTCCTTCGAGTCAATCCCCAGGTGCTTTTGAAAACGGCCAACCTGGTATCAGCCACCCGCCAGAGACTTCAGAAATCTCATCCGACAGCCAACAGCTTTAGTACTGCTCTGCACCAGCCCTGGATGCTCCACGAGTGGTGGAAGCATGGAGGAAACTCCAGGTGATGGCACAGCAGACATCTGGCATGGTGATATTTTACAGCTCATCCCCGAGTTACTCGGGCGCTGTCAGAGCACATGCTGACAAGTGCTGATAAGTGATGTTTATCAGAAGCATCACTGAATAGGTTTCATGACAGGCTCGTACGCAGCCTGAGACCCATCAGGATAACTGCAACATGGAGACAGCAGCGCTATTATTACTACTTTCCACAGCAGAAAAAAATAACTTAATAAGCAATATTGGTAAATTGATATCTCACTGGGGAACTGGAAAATGGGTAAGCAGATGTGCCTAGACTGAGCCCTGTGGTGATCCTAAGCCATCGGGTCTCTGTGCTCTCCTGCCTCACCAAGGGGAAGCCAGAGGCAGCTCCCACCTTCACCAAATGGAGAGGACAACCTGATTCCTGCAGCTTCAGGAGAACCTCAGGGTGGCTGAGACCGAAGCCCTGTCGCGAGGAAGATGCCACAGAATGTTGCCAAACACACCCTGACACCTGAACCAGCCGGAAGGGAAGCAAAGCAAGTCCACTGTGGACCGAACCCATTGGTGGGTGACACCCACCAGCACGGGTGCCCTGCTCTTTCATGTTGAATCCAGATCGGGGCTATACAAAATGGACATTTCAGAAGATGCACAAACGGGCCGCTGGAAGACGAATTCCAGGTCCAAACAAGGCAGGGAGGACTTAGCTCTCCTTTCTTTGCTCATAACAAATACAAAGTCGTCCGTCATCACACATACACATATGAGCCTTGCAAATGAGGAAAGAGGACTTTTAATGTATTTTGGACCAAACAGAGCTTCAGTTCACTTATAAGAAAAAAATCCCCTTCTGGAATACACTGGCCCCATACCAATGACCTGAGTATGAACCATGGGTCAAAGAGATGCACCCATCAGGACCACCTTCATCAGGGTGATGAAAAATCCCATAGGCAATGAGCAAAACTTTCTAGAATTACATGTCAGGAAACAAATATACTGTTTGGGAAAATAAGTATCAGTTCCCTGGAAGAACCTGGGTTTATTTACTTGGATGGACATTAGTTATTTGATTTCATGAGATCTTCTGGAGAGTACTGTAAGAATCCTATTTTCTTCAAAGAAAACCCCAACCCTTAAAGAGCAGGTATTAGAAGTGACTCACTACCTTGATTCAAATATACAAACTAAACAAAATTATATAGATAAGGTGGAGGGGTTGACATACGATGACCAAACCACCCTAGTCAATTCAGTTATGGGTAGGAACCTGGCCATCAGCACAGGAACCAAAGGACAAGGGGGTGTGGTTGCTGGCTATGCTGCTCTTCATGTGTCGCATGCTGGTCCCACAGTAGGGTGGTGAGCCATCCAGCTCAGACTCTGGACTGGACTAGACTGTATAGCCTAAAGGAGTCCTAATTGCCTTCTCATGCAGAAGTGGTATTGTCCAGCACCTCGCTTCTGATCTAAGCACAACTGAAAAACATTTCTTTTTTTAAAAGTAATTGATAGATTACCTGAAAGATCTTGAAATTCAGGCTTTTGACTGAAGATGAGGTAGTTAGTGGCAATAAAATGAAGAAGCCAAGTTGAAAGGCAATCAGAATTGTGAAACTGTGAGAAGAGAGGAAACACAAACAATACCTAATGCTATCATGTCTAAAACACAACCACGCCTCGCATGTCAAAATATTTCAGATTTCCACTGTCAACATAGCAGCTTACTAAATAAAGTTTTGACTGTAGGAGATAACGAAGGAAAAGTCATCGATGGAAATATGTAAACAGATGGACACCCGAGAACGAGCGACAACACTCACTCCCCCAGTGGTGTGACCTAACCCCTGGGGCTGCTTTGGTCATCAATCTTGGAAATTTTTGTCTTCTGCACAGTAGCAGAGCTTCAGAAAAAGGAAGGTAAGGAGCGTGGCATGCTGGTTTTGTTGTCTCCTCTTTCTCCACAAAATAAGACAATATCCTGCCTGAGACTTGTAAACAATTCAGTTTTTATTTTCCTCTTTTGTTTTCCAAATCTGCCTTTACTGTCTGTCTCTCTCTCTTTTTTTCAGCCTTTAATCTTTTCTTTTCATGCTTTTTATGTATTTAATTCAATATTCTATCAGGTTAGATCTCCTTTGCCACTTGCATATAAAACAATTTTCTTTTTGACTGAGGAAGTAATGCAGCTGCACTTGCCTAAAACACATCTTTTCTGGTAGAAGTTGCAATCAAGCTGAATTACTGCAAAGTGTCCTTGATGAAGGAAATGGCACAGGTTATGGTATGACTGGACATTCTACAATAAAAGGCTGAAGAAGGCCTTATTTTAGCCAACCTTGTGCCACCAGGTCTCCCTAATCAACAGATTGTATACCAATGTTTGTCTTTGGGAACAGAAATTACTAAGATCTTAAAAACCTTAACAAGGATGTTTTAAAAACAAACAAAAACCCCACTAATTAAAGTCAACATATATATTCTTATTTAATACATACAACACATACATACCTTAGCTTTTTTGAGCAAGCTAACAATACTGAGACTTGTGGATGCCAGTTCCCTGCTAGGCATGCTCTGAAGCTGTGTGATAATGTAAAGCTCACAAATATGCTGCAGCCTCATTACTTGGTACATCTCTGCACAGATCAAGAGAGACATAGCTTGGAGAATACTGGCTGAAAAACAAGAAAACAGAAGTTACAGGTGTTTTACTTTTTTGACAGGATGATCAAAGCCACTTTTCACAGAGTCATCTTTTAAACACCTAACAATGAAGACAAAATCAAACCACTATCACCTTCTTTTATTTTTCACTATTATCATTATAAGTTTGCTATAACACTCTCTTTCTCCAGATAAACTATGTAATTAACAGGAAAAGAGTAGTTAGTACTTTTTAGAAGGCGAGTGTAATAAACTGCAGTCAGTATCCTATCTCCTGAAGATGCTGAGTCAAGTGCTGCTGGTCTGTTTAAAGTAGGTGGTGATTAATAAGAGGATTTAGCTTTCTAACTTCTCTTTCAGAAAAGAACCTCTATGATACGTGTACATGAAAATATAGTGGAAAGGACAAAGAGAAAACGGAGCAACCGTATTTTTAAAAAAATATGATACGGTGGTTGCATATTTGAACTGATGGACAAGGAAATGTTAGACAGACTGAAAAGAGAAACATATGGAAAACCTAAGAATAAGGCAGAATTATCTGAAAAGAAAACAAAAGCAAAAATACATATCACACCACTGTTCATTCATTCATTATATCAAAGGAAAATTATCTGTATTTAAATCATATTTCATATTCAGTATGTAGATTTTCTTCTCATTAAAAAAGCAGACATTAAGACACAAAGAATACTTTAGTTCACTTTTTCTTGCCAAATACTCCAGCTGACTTTTTTTTTTCTGGTTTTACATACAAATGAGATACTCGTGAATAAATAAGGTATTCTTGCAATTTAACCTTGTTTATATTAAACTTAACAAAATACATACTGAACAAAATGACAATTTTGAAATAAGACCCAGAATTAAGTTTAGAAAGCAATATTATTTTGATGTAGAAAGAAAATTCCAAATATTGTAATGGACCAGAAACTAAATTTCACATTTTTTTGTCTTGCTGTGTAAGCACAAAACCATGATATTTGTTCTGCCTCCAGCTTATTTTACTTAAATAAGATTGATTTTTTTGTTTTCTTGCACAATATGAACAAGTTATTTTTCTTGAGACATTATTCATAAAAACATTGGCATTTTTCAATGAAATAAATACTGCTACACTGCTTTCTACCAATGTCCCACTGTGGAAAAATGAGTAACAGGAATAAATGTATTTTTAAATTTTCTTACCTGGGCAGCAGGAGTCCGTATAAAGATACTCTAGAAAGGAGAGGAAAGTGTCTTTGGAAACCCCATACACTGGAACCAGAATACTATTTGCTTCTAGATAATTACCATTAAACATAGCTGCCATTACCTCACAGCGAGCTACCAGAACTGCTCTGTGGGCTGGTACGGTTGCACCTGCAGGATGCAAGACAAAATATATTATTATTTTAAATACATTGTAATATCTTGATTTTAAAGCTCATATTTTCTTAGAAGGCCTTCATTTCACTGAACATAACTTAAAACAATTTTAGAGTGTTTAAAATCAACAGTATCCAAGTGATAATTAATGACACACTCACTTTATACCAGTCAAGATGTTTACATCTGCCTAGTAGCCACCAGCAAACAAAAAGAAATACCAAATTTATTATGACAACCTGCTCCCAACACCAGGTGCTCAAAATATGGCAAACTTTTATCAGTCAAAAACAGGCTTTCAACTAGTATAAAATCTGACACCACTAGGGTTACACCAGTTTACACTAGCTGAACCTCTGGCCCATTGCGTAAATATGCAGTGCTGTGAATTGTTATGCAAATGAGTAATTTGTGTTCATCAGTAGTCCCACTGGTAATGAATGCGTGTTCCAGAAGTCAAACTTTCACATAACCACACAAAGCAGAGAAAGGCAGATTATCACAGATGAAATTCCATTAAATCCATTAAGTAAGTATGAATTTAACCAGATTAAGTATTTTGCCTAAATGAATTTCCTGATGGTTGTCTTACGAAAATAATGCTGATAAATTTTTCCAGAAATTTTGCCATTTTCTAATATTTGCAAGTGGATCATTTACTTTACTACAGCATTCGTAAGACCTAGTAAGGTTAACAGCCCAGCGCAGTAGAGGTCTTACAGGTTCCCAGTGAAAATGTTGGCAGCCTGAGCTCCAGCCCCGACACTCAGACTTCTGCAGAGTCCAGCTGAACTCAACAGTCCCGCAGGCAAGAAGGTGCCAAACAAGTGCCAGGCGGGACAGCAGCCAAAGACAGAACGAGAACTTACAGTCAGATATGAATGTTTTAATCAAATTTATAATAAATAGATCAACTGACATGCAAGATAAATATACTGTAAATACTTATATAGAAGTTACTGTCTTAATTTCCTCCTTAAACACAACCCTGCCACCTGCCTAACTCCTTGAAGACATCTGGCCCTTTTTCATTTTTCTTCTATTTCCATTCACTTGTGCTTCTATTCCAAATTGTCTGCGCTGCATACAAAATTTGTATGTTTCCATATAGAGAGAACATGTGCCGATGGTATTACATATTCACGCACATAACATGAGTAATACACGATGCAGATGTGGTGTAAGATACGCATGCAGTTTTGTACGTGCATGCAATTGGGTGTTTACCTACTAATTAGGAGGTTCAGTCACGTTATGAGTCTTTACACAGACATAACGGGCTCCCATTTTCAATGGCTCCCAAGTACTTTCCTAAGCTAGAAAGGTCGAAGCAACCCCCAATATTCAAGGAATTAGTTGAAGACTTAAAAATGTATTTGCCCGATCAAGACTAAAAACTTCAGTTTCTCTTAATAACTATTTAATTTTAATACAATTTTTGTGGCTGATTAATTAGAGACAAAGGCTTGGAAGATTTATCAAGCATTAGGAAAAACAGTTCACATTTTAGTAGTGGGTAACCACACTTTTTAAAAAATGTTTGTCAACCCATTTGGCAGTAATTTTTTTTCTGTAAAATATATAGTGGTGGTATGATTTAATCAAATTCCCACAAAGCCTCTCTCAGGAGTGGGACACTGAGATGAATTGTTCATGTCACTAAACTCAGCATCAGTATTTTGTTCTAATTTTCAAAGACCTTTTTGTTTTTTCTGCATATTAAAGAGAACATCTAGAAAGAATCTGCTTGTCCTCGTGTGCTTATGTTTGAGGGATTAATGCTTCATATTTGGCTCTGAGATTTAAAGCTGAAAATAATTAAACAATTGCCTAATCCTAAAAGGCCATTTCTGCATGAAGGGTGGGTGTGGACAAATAGAGAAAATCATTAGTATTTAAAAACCATCTCCTTCTTATTCTCACAAAAGCGTGAGACACTTTTTCCCCCCCGTATCTTTATTTTTAAGGGTGAACGCATTTAGTTTCCAGAAAAAATCAACCGTGACACTGCAGCATATTGGTGCACCCAAGCACATTCTTTGCAGACAAAAAGGGGACAAAAGACGGTTTCACCTGCCCGTGCCTTTGCCGAGGAGCACTTGGCATCTTTGTGAGCCGACCTACGTAACACCACCAGCAAAACCTTTGTAACTTAACGGTCTGTTACAGACAAGTCAGCACGGAGAGCCAGCCTCCGCTCCCCCACATCTTTTTAATCCTGGCCACAAAGAGGACTCAATAATTACCATCATCTCAACAGACTTTTTTTTTTAAAAAAAACCCAATAATTTAGATGTTTCTTTTCACACTTGCAGGGTTGTGCAATAGGCAGGTCTAACCTAGGCGCCCGCAAGGCTGAAGGTTGCTTTCGTAAGGAGTCACCTATCATAGAGAAGTTGCAGAGACCTGTGACAGAAACATGAAGATCGGTACGGGAGCATCTAGAAGGGCAGTAAAACACAGCAGGTGTTGATAGCACCTAGACTAGCAGGTCATCGAAACCCCAGCACATCTACGTGCGTTTCTAGGGATGCCTACGCTGGGGGAAGAAGGGCAGTGAATAAAGCCTGTGGAGGCACTGGAGTGGGACGTAAGTCCCTGTCAGCTTCTGGAGGGTAGAGAAAGGCACATCCACAGGCAGCACCAGCCTGAGACAGACAGAGGGAATGTGGTCAGGAGTCAATAACCAGCATCTCTGGTCTTTTCACTGAGGGCAACCAGTGTAGACGTGGCCACAGGAGTCCATGCCTCTCCGAGGTTTGATGCTGGGCAGAGCCCTTGGATACATCCCGGTGCTTGTGCAGGTGGGAACATGAGCGAGATAAATAAGTTTTAAAATAAAATCACAGTCCCCTGTGATGCAACCCCTGGTTTAGCCTTGCTACCTTGGTGCTATGCCATTGCAGGAGCCTTTCCTGCAGCACACCCGCCATTTGCTAAGCCTCCGAGGGGTGTGTGTGAATCAGAAGGGCACAAAGTCTACCATGACAGGCAGAGGGCATTCGTACAGGCTCAGCCCTGATAAACCACGTTGGGGGTGGACACTGCTGTAAAGCATCCATAGGGACAAGCGTCAGTTCTAAGGAAAAACTGCTTTCCACAGTGACAGCAAAACATATACATTTTCTTAATCTTGACACAACAGAAAATACAGTCACCTCCATTTCCCAACTCTCCTGCAGAGAGGATAAATGCTGGAGACGCAGCGGTGCCCATGTCAACAGGAGCAGAGGTACCGTACCTTGTATTTTGAAGATGACATCAGCTAGGACAGGCGTATTAAAGAACAGCCTGAGAGAAGTATTATACAGCCGTTTTATCTGGTGAGATCTGCAGTCCTTTACAGTGTTTAGCTGCAAAATAAATTATTAATAAAACACTGTCATGTATAGTTGCCCACAGAGTAAAAGATTACAAGACATCATTTATATGGGAAAACTAAACAACAGCCTTTTGCTTTCTACTTTATGTTCTTTTGCTAATGCTACTCAGCCGTGCCTCTCGCACGTGCAATCCTCTGCCATCATCTTTATCGTTCATTTTCCTATTTCCCACAGTGCAGCAGCTCCAAGGCGTCTCTGTCTCCTACACTCACACCCCAGCTCTTGCCGTGGTACTCTCTGACCTGTGACAAAACTCCCCCATCCAGCACCTCTGGGCAGGTTTGGCTGCATCACGAATTTTCTGGACTCCAAACTTTTTCATACGTGCCCTGTTCGGACCCAAGGCTGCAGAAACACAAGGTTTGAGGGCTCTGGGGGGAGCACTGATGGGACACACATCCACCCTCCGGCGTGATGCCGTGAACGGATGCAAGGCACCCAAAATTTGTGTTTCTTGATATTGCGCTGATATCGCCTCCACAGAGGCAGAGGGAGCTCACAGGCTGAAGCACAGACTTCTCTTACAATAATCTGGGGATGCTAGCGTCAAGACCCTCCAAAACCCGGTACTTCCAGTTACTTTTTCAGTTTTGTTTTTCTTGCTTTAAAAATGGAATCTAAAGCTACCAAAAGGAACAACATCAAAATCATATTGCTAGGCTGCGATAAGTGAAATTCAGATCACGTTGAATTTATGGTTAAAATTCTATATCTAATTTATATAGTTATTTTTTATCAAGAAAATCACAATTCATTTCTAGTCCTCATGTCTTTGAAGAAAAACTTTTAAATGTGAAATAAAAGTATCCCAAAGACATAACAAAACCCCAGAAGGAACAACAAAAACTCAGGTTTATTATCTTAAAAGTTTTCAGGACTTTCTAAGTCTAACTCTATGAATGTTTTAGCTGTGGACACTTAGGACTGGCAGGCCAACAGCTGAGTGATCAGAAGCTTAAAACAGCTAAGGAACTTTTTGATCCTTATATTATGTTATCTCAAGACAGTCCAAGATGATTTCCCATTTAAATGAACAGAAATAGTTTGTGCAAGTTCTACAGTATCAGGGAATGTGTAAGTTCTATCAGCAAATGGCTGTTAAAACTAATTCTATATTGTGACTTTTTATTAACATAATAATGTGACATAAATTACATTTTACTGTGAAATCATCTGCTGAATTAAATATATTGAGCTATAGACGGATTTCCACATCACAGCACTTATAAGAGAAACCAACTCTCCCGATCTACTGCAGAAACATAACTTTTGGCACATATTCAGGAAAGCAAAGCTTTCCTGGGCAGCCTCTATTACATGAGAATTAGGAACACATAATCATATTGTTAGACAATGTGCAAAGCTGTGAATACGAGTAATCCTTTCAGGATACCTACTTGTGTGCTTTTTACCGATTACAGTAATTCTGCACATTAGATCAGCATGTCTGTGTTTCTATTTTGTACATGCCTGTGAACAACCCACTGATAAAAAGTAATAAAAGCTGTATAAGCCAAAGTGAGTTTAAAACAAAGACTGGCAAGGAAACCTTGTCTACAAAACCATTTCCCAAGAACTTAAGTAACTAATACTAACAATTACACTAAGAGAGTTAGATGTACCTTCCCTGGAGTTTTCAGGATACATTTAACTTTCTCAAGCACGTGTTCAGTTTTTTCTGGATCCTTCAACTTCTTTTTTATATCCTCTTCTAATCGTTCCCACTGGAAAGCACCTGTCACAAGATCAGGTAAAGTTGGATTGTAAATCAACAAGGCACAGGCCTTAGCAGGCAGAGAAAAGATGGTATCAATGCCAAACAGATCCAGCAGTTTCATCTACAACTGTACAAAGTCTCCCACCTCTTTGGCTGACATAAGAAAAAGTAAAATTAATACACAGAAGGCAGCAGACATATTTATCTTTCACCTGCTGAAATTCCAGGTTTAATCCTCTATTCATGTCACCAGTAAATAAAAAAATCAATCCATTCACACTCAAGAACTTCTGCATCTGTTCTTTATGCTTGACACTGGTTTGGAAAGAACTGAAAGGGATGTATTCAATGTACAAACTCTAACTGAAAGCTGAAAGAGGCTCCACTGCGTCTTGACAAGCCAGTGTTCATGTCTCAGCTACTAAGGCAGAAATCCTCTTCATATGTTAGGCAGGTATCAGTCTACAGAGATTGACTAAGCTTCTTCATGGATGCAGCTCTAGCAATATAATTATTTGGGGCTTTTTTTTATTACAGTTAAAATCAGAATGCATCATTAAAAAGCCTGCTAATTCTTTTGACAAATATAAAATATATATTCTTATGTACTGACATCTTGCAAAATATTTTATAAGGAATAAATGGGTATCAGGTACTTCCAGAAAAAAAAAAAATTCTCTTTCACCCAAGGATTCCCAAGCAACACTTAAAAAGATAGAAAAATATCAGTGCCATTTTAATAGGCAGCTGGGATTAGGTAGGTGAGGTTACTGCCTGTACTGAATTGGTAGCAAAACACATAGAATTGTAGAATCATAGAATCGTTTAGGTTGGAAAAGACCTTTAAGACCATCAAGTCCAACCGTTAACCCAGCACTGCCAAGTCCACCACTGAACCATGTCCCTAAGCACCACATCTACACGTCTTTTAAATACTTCCAGGGATGGGGACTCAACCACTTCCCTGGGCAGCCTCTTCCAATGTTTAACCACTCTTTCAGTAAAGAAATTTTTCCTCACGTCCAATCTAAACCTCCCCTGGTGCAACTTGAGGCCGTTTCCTCTCGTCCTATCGCTTGTTCCTTGGGAGAAGAGACCGACCCCCACCTCGCTACAACCTCCTTTCAGGTGGTTGTAGAGAGCGATGAGGTCTCCCCTCAGCCTCCTTTTCTCCAGGCTAAACAACCCCAGTTCCCTCAGCCGCTCCTCATCAGACTTGTTCTCCAGACCCTTCACCAGCTTCATTGCTCTTCTTTGGACATGCAACATATCAGAGCCCCCTGCACCACAACCAGTTATCAGTGTTTTCTCTTCAGCAGCAGCATACCCAGAAAATAAATCACTTGAGTTCTCTTAAGTAACCCTGCACTCTTGTCAATATGTTTAGAACATGCAACCATTTTAAATATTTTAAAAGGCCAAAGTCTGAAACTGTCTCAAACTCTGGATTTTTTTGGCAAAGCTTTTGAGTACTATTGATGTTAGCTTACGCACTTTGTTCAGTAAAATATTGTGCTTAGTTTACATTCATTAGATCTGGAATGACAACTAATTTAATTTGTATTAAATCTAGGCGAAGGGCTTTTTTCATATAGACATTGTTTGTAATAACCACAAGGGATAAAATAGATGTAGCAACACAGCAGAACATCATCTCCCAACAGCAAAGGCACGTTCCTTAGGGTGATGCACGTACTCCTGCATGAGACATCAGCTGTACCAGAAATGAGTAGTCGGACCCATTCCTGGGGAGTACCTGAATAAATGAAGTGGAGGACGTCTGGCAGGCAAGAGCAGAAGACGGAGTCCTTCACCACCACCCTCACCAGTGGGACGCAGGGCGGGATGCCGCGGGGGGCCGGGGGGAAGGCAGCCTCCGCCTCCACCGCGAAGAGGCTCTGTGCCGTCCGCACGATGGAGGCATCGTGGATGTCGGCAGGGCTCTTCACCTCGAAAAGCAGCATGAAGAGGTGGCTGACGGAGCAGAGGATGATCTTGTGAGCCTCCACCACCGTGCTGAGGTCTTCAGGGTAGAACGCCACGTCTGCGCACTGACAGCAGCAGAGCAAGTTGTGCAAGTCCGCATCATAGTGTGAGGCTTCGCCCTTTAAGATCGGCATTTTTTCTGCGAAAGATAATGAGTCGGGCTGTAGAATTGAAGCAAGTACTAACAACAGGACAACTCTATTCCCAGAGACCTGATCAAATGAAGGAAAATTTTTGAAAGAAGTATTTGATAAGAAAATTTCTTGTATGCCATTTGAATATGTTTAGTAAAATACTCTAAAAATGGAAAATACTTAGTATAGTAAAGTAAGAAATATAAGAAATACTTAGTTCAGTAAAGTGTCCATCCTTTTACAAAACCTCTTTAGGCACTTAGGTTTGAAAGAAACCTTGCTTGTGAATCCCAGACCTAAGGGATCAGTGAATTTCTAGTATGCGTGAAAAGAGACAACTACATATTTAGAGGTAACTGCTTGTCAATAATTATTTCACTGAATAAATGCATCAGATGCTCAGAAATCACGTGCAGGAAGTCACGTGCAGGGGCATACACCTCTCCCTTGTTTTATTTGCAGCAAATAAAAATATTACTTGATGATACTGCAGAATAATAAAGCACGAAGTAATGACTTTCTTTTATAATTTGCCTGTAAATCTTTTATGTAAAGCTTTTATTAATTCACGTTTGCATTATTTCATCAAGTGCACCAGAAACCCACTCCTATTATTTTTGTCTAAAATAAATTAGAAGTCCACTGCAATGCTACATATTGCTATACAATTCTCCCCAAATTAATTAAACCATCACTAAGAGATGATGCAACTAGAGCAACATAACCAGAATAGCTAATGATAGATAACACAGCTCACAGTAACGATTACAAAATGTTAATTGCGCAAAGAACATGACACACATAACGAACGATACTAGAGACCAGACATCAGCGAGCACCTGGCTGTTCAAGCTGAGGTGGTTGAACTCGATGGCACTTCTGCATCTTTTTCCTTTTCTTCATTTTTTCAGATGACTTCTGATTCAAACTTTGGATCATAAAATATTCCAGCTAAAACACGAAATGTATTTTTAAAAAATCCTAGTTATTTAAGAACAACCTAGACATCAAACTAAGGAGAACGAGCGGGTGCTGTATGCAGGACTGAGGCTACTGCCACTATGAACAGTCATCCAGGTCACTGAGTCTCAACACTCCTTTACCAGCAGAAGGTACCAAATGTAGTTGGAATTACCACAATTTAAAAGGCTACTTATTCAAATGACGGTGGTTAATTCTCTTGTATTTAATCCTCCCAGAAATGACAGGCACAAAGATATTCAATTTACCAACTTCTGTAGGTGCTAATTACAGAGAGGAATAAGACTTGATGGATAACAGTCAGGTGCAAGTGATGGAAATAACAAAACCATGTATGAGCTCTTCAGCTTGCTGCTAACCACCACCACCACGCAACGCTACCGTGTCCTCTGGAAAAGTCACATTACGGGGTGATCTTTGTGGGCAAGGTTTGTTTCACTGGGACAGACTACAAGTGTCATCACTGCAACAAAAATGTACCTGAGGGGAAATGATCCCTTTTACAGGAATGAAGAGGCACAAAGGGTGGTTCAGTTCCAGCTAATGCATGTCTTAAACGCTTTTATCACCCAACGTATTACTGTAGCACACGTAGTGCTTTGTAAAAACTAGAAAAATACTCTGACTGGACCAGATATTGAGTGCATTCCTCATTTTTTAATTGGGAATGAATGGATCTAATAAAAATTGGCTAACTGTTGTGCCAGATATTCCAAGTTACTATCAAATCCCATGGAAACACACTGTACTTACCCACCAGGGACAACAACAGTACAAACCATGTGAAATTACTGTGCCGAAAGAACTGCATTTTTTTGATCCAACCCAAATGCCACTGGGAAAGTAACCAAAAGGTTCAAAAAAAGGCTGAGCTTAAAACACCTCATAAAACTGAAAATGAAATATCAGTGTGAAATAATTTTGTGGAGAAGACAAATAAATCTGAAAGACTGCATTTAGAAACTGCTCAGTGGGCTTCCCTGTCTTCAGGAGAGTGGAAAAAGAACAAGCTCATTAGAGGTGGGACATTTTAACAAGTCTCTCAGCTTCTGCCTCGTTCAGCTTCGCTGCATCTGACCCCAGGCTTTGCTCAGGATTGCAAACTGCGTCACGACTGCAAACTGAGCAACCACAAGAATATGCTAAAAAATCAGGCAATTCAACAATCGTAACTGTCTTACTTTACAACAGCCATGAGAATTTGAGCAAATAAAATAAAAAATGTCAGGCTATTATGGAATAATTCAGGTTGGAAGGGACCTGTGGAGGTCACCCACTCAGGGCATCTGCTCAAAGCAGGACTTGTCTTCAAGGTGGGATGGGTTTGTTGAGTCCCTTGTCCAGCTGCATTTTGATTATCGCATTCCAACAAGATAAAAGGACAGGAATAGGAGGGGAAAAATTATTGCAGTGTGTGGTATGGCTTTACTAAACCTTCCTAGAAGGTGGTTAAAATGAGGGCAACCTCGGTTTTGCCAATTCAGCTAGCATCATAGAATCACAGAATGATTTGGGTTGGAAGGGACCTCTAAAGGTCATCTAGTCCAACCCCCCTGCCATGGGCAGGGACATCTTCCACTAGATCAGGTTGCTCAGAGCCCCGTCCAACCTGACCTGGAATGTTTCCAGGGATGGGGCATCCACCACCTCTCTGGGCAACCCGTGCTGGTGTTTCACCACCCTCAGCGAAAAATATTTCTTCCTTCTATCTAGTCTAAATCTAGCATCAGTGGGATGCCCTCGGTGGGAGGGCTCGTGGTCTGCCTCTGCTCACTCTCCAAATCCCTGACATCGGCCAAGCACCTCCCATGTGTGCCACCCTGCTTTCAGCCCAGGGGTTTCTCACTCACCACTCCTCCAAAGTACTTCTGTATGTAGAAGTCATTAAGAGTGTGCAACTCGAGGTAAGTAGCTCCTAGTTCCTTGGCCAGCTGCACTCCCTCGGAGGTGGTAACGCAGCTCCTCCTGTCCGAAGTGCACAGGGGGCAGGTGCAAGGCACTCCTGGGGTAAAAAGTCAGGCAAAAAAGCCATTTTTGTCAAACAATCCAGAATACTTACCTTCCTAAATAATTGTAAAGATGCAAATGGAAATGCATCTTCCATTTGCAAAAGGGAGATGGAAACACAGTCATTTTAGAGTAAGAAATCTATAATTACTGCAAAAAAATGAAATTCTTATTAATCAGTTCAAAATATTAGCTGCTATACAAAGCTCAGCTTACATTACATTAGCATTATTTTACATTCAGTTTTGTTAAGGCGGGAAAGTCAAGCAGGACTTCCAGAAGTCAGGTTTGGCTTAGGGCCTCGGTATCCTTATATGCACAGGTGTTGTACTAGCCTGCAGGTGTTACCATTCATTAATGTCACCCTTAAACTTGTTTAATTATTGTGGCCTGTCCGTGCAGGAAGCATGCACAGTAACGGAAGGGAAAAATTTCCACTGCAGTCCCGCTTGTTACGGGCATGCACGTACTGCGGAATATGATTTCATTACACACATTTTACATGATTTTATTTTAAGCCAGAATAGGTATTTTTGAAGATTATGCCAGTTAACTGATAAAAATCTGTTCGCCACCCTGGCTCAGCTTTGCTTAATGCCAGCAAGAACTTGCCAGCCATCAATGTGCTTTCAAATGTGCCGTGCATGCTCTACATTAATTTCCTCTGTTCAGACCTATGGATAACATGTAATAACACAGCTTTTTTTTATTTCTTTTGGTAGCACCATTTGCTGCTACAGAGGATTAAGATCTTAGTAATTTGTATGAGCAAACTGCTGTGTTCACACATACCTCCTAGAAACAAAAGGGCTCTGTGTCTGCACAGCAGTCTGTTCCGGCAGGTCCCAGAGCGAAACTGCGACTGGAGAGCCTGACTTCTCCCACGGTCACATTATTTAGGGAGGAAGACAGAAAAAAAAAAGTGGAAAAGAAAAATGCCAGTAGTGGAGTCACTCAGATTGGTGGCATCATGTGCGTAAATAAGAAGTGCAAGAAAAATTGCTGGGGAAGACAAACTTTAGTTTAGCGAGACCTTGCCTTTAGAATGGCAGATTTATTACCCCTGTATAAGGCAGAGCATAAAAACATTTGATCATTATCAGTGAATTACTAAAGGGAAGACAATAAAGATTTAATTGTTATAGAGTTCTTTAACAGTCCGTTCTCAATCACTCAGCAAAAAGATATATGAGTAGACCCTGGCAAAACTGAGCATTACGTCCACAGAAGACACACTTCATATGGCTTAATATTTCTTTGCACATTATGAAATAAATGTCTACGTCTACATCCATCATGTCCCTTACTCATAGCAGGAGGGATGCTCAGAAACACTTGTTTTAGTCAAACTCGTAAAGTTAAAGGCAACTCACAGGCTCAAGTTTTGCATTCATTGCTTCAGGAAAAGAAATTATTAAAAATCAGGCCCCACGACTAAAAAGACCATATGAAAATCAACAAAAGCACAATGCAAAACATTCGGAAATACAGAATAAAGTTTGTATATTTGTTCTATCGGTATCTGGGGTATTCTTTCTGAACCTTATTTCCCTGATGTAAACAGACAGAAGTTACTAATGTTTACCCAAACCGTGAACGTGTTCTCACCAGCATTGCCCTCGTCGGCTGCTGGACGCTTTGTAAATCCACGTGGTCCTTCCACAGTCGAGCAACTTCGGTTTTCATAGTGATTAGACAGCAACAACAACTTTGTGCTAGCAAAATATTCAGTGTAAAATTGATTCGCATCATTCTCATAGCAGACTACTGATCAGCCTGGACAGGCCATTGTGCGAACACGTAAGCTATACCATAGCCATACCATAGCTATACCATAGCTACTCTGCCGTGACAGGTCAGCTCTGTTGACGCAGCACCACGTGGCACTTTGTGATACCCAAAGGGCTGGTATGTCCGTTCATCCCACGACATCCTAGAGAATTTTGAGGCTTTTCCCACCCCCTCTCCAGTGCTTGCAAGCTGATGGACTTAGTTTTAATCTCATACACTAGAGATATTTTATACCTGAGACATGACCAGAGAGGACCCATAACCACAGGGTTCATCTCATACACTCCGATGTACGCAGCTTAATCCAAAGCACTAGATTTAATCCCCGTGTGCGATGGCTCCACGAGAAGAGTCGTTGCAGAGGTCAAAGCAGGATAGGATGCCTTTTGTCACCAGGGTTAATTAAGCGTAATGTTCTCGCCAATACACCAGTACAGAACCAAAATACATGCACATATTACTGTCATCCTGACAGACTAATTGTTTCTGTTAACAACTTGGAAAAACAATCAGCGTCTACTGAAATTACAGCATCTCTAATGTCCAAGTGAGATTTTAACTATTACTACAGGAGACTGGATACATACCGTTTTTTCTTGCACCAATAGCAGAAATTATTACTGGAACTGAACAGTGGTTTAATGCTTTTTTTATCATTGGGACATAACTGTCCTTTAGTTCTTGAAATGAAGTCTTGTCATTGACAGAGTACTTAATCACAATAATATCAGCTCCTCCAATGAGACTGCGAGAAGTGTACCAGTCACTGTCAAATATATCCTAAACAGAAAAAACACTGATCAAGAACTTCCTGTCTATAAAGGAAAAAGTGAACTATTCAACAGTCTTAATGCAAAACCTTACAAAAGTATTTTTAACTGATAACTTAATCTCTTGTTTGAAGACGTGAAACAAAGAGCAGAATTCATGCTTTGTAATTTCCTTGTTTGGAGAACAAGTTGTTCATTATAATAAACAATAAATCTCTGTTATGAATTCAGGAATTCTTCAGGAAGAAGAAAAAATAGGGTTTATCTAGGAAAATACTTTGCAGGAAGAAACTTTACTGGTTTAATTACTTAACTTTCAAATGTTTTTATTAAGGAAATGAAAGCAGCTTCAGTGGTAGAGATTTGCAGCAATTCATACAAAACCGTTATTTATCACAACATTTTAGGGAAAGGGTTACACAGAACTATGCTATGTACCTATCAACCCTTAAATACAAGTTTCATCAGTTGGGTGTGATTTTTATCTACTTCACAAGAGCTTCCATGTAGCTTTAAAAAGTGTTAATGTCTTCAGAATAAGGACTTTAATCACATAACTGAACTTTCTTTTTTAACTTCACATTAAATTTAATTGTTCTGTGCTTTAAATGTAAGACTTACACTCTAAAATTATTTTGTATCCTGTTAATTTACAACTGTGCTGTAACCGCATGTAATATACAGTTATTACTTGTATATTTGTCATGAGAACTATAATTTCACAATTTCTGCTTTACCTAAAGGTAGCTCATAAATACCAATGAAAGCCATGCCTTTGCACATATGCTCAATTGAAAATTCTTGACAGAAGTCTGGAACTGGTCCAGAGAACTGAAAATCAACTCAAAAAACTAAACTACTATGACCTCTTGGGACAGAGAGACCTTATTGTGGCCTTTCAATATTTAAAGAGGGCTCATAAGAAAGATGGAAAGAGACTTTTTACCAGGGCCTGTAGCGACAGGACAAGGGGCAACGGATTTAAACTGAAAGAGGGGAGATTTAGATTGGATATAAGGAAGAATTTTTTTTTTTTTTTATGAGGGTGATGAGACATTGGACCAAGTTGCCCAGAGAAGGGGATGCCCCGTCCCTGGAAGTGTTCAAAGTCAGGTTGGACGGGGCTTTGAGCAACCTGATCTAATGAAAGATGTCCCTGCCCACGGCAGGGGGGTTGGATTATACGGTGTTTGAAGGTCCCTTCCAACCCAAACCATTCTGTGACTCTATAACAGTCTGGTACAACATGAAGCAAAGCTAGAAGAACTTGGGATCTTGGGGAAAAAATGGAAAAAAGCAATGATGAAATAAAGAAGATGTGGAAAAGAGGAGTAAGTGAGCACAGAAGAAGTGACAAAAGGGACCCAAAGTTTGGGCTGAGGACGGTCAATGTGATTTCTGAAGAACAGGTCACAGAAATAAAAGCATTACAGATGGGAACCACAGAAATATATAAAAGGTTATTAATATCAGCAAGTGGCTTGTATTGTCAATATAATTGTTTTTGATCACTTCAAAAGAGTCATTGTTTCGAATCTGTGGTGAAGTAGCTGCAATGCTTTTAAGTACAAGAGGTAGCATGAACTTGACGGAAATATATCAGTTGGCAAATATTTGCCTAGACTGTCAGTGCACGTCGTACCCAATTTAGGTCTTGTCTTTACAAAGAAATAAATCAGGAAATAAACTTAAAGTATAATAAGTATTCCCATTAATTTCTTTATTAGGTATTCTTGTTCCGTAATAAGAAAACCACAGAAAATTAACAAATTATCAAGAATAGCTATTCAATGATTCACCATGTTCACAAGAGCTTTAAGAGCACTGCTCTCGGTATTTGTTTTTTCAGTCAACTCAGTTAGAGACTATTATACTCCCAGGCGAAGGAAAATATCCCCCAGCATTTAACAGAATAATTTAAGCTGTGCTAAGAATATAAAGTTAACACATAAACACGTTTAGCACCTGTAGCAGTAAGACTACCAGCTACAGTACTTTGGGACAGCCACCTAGATGGGCATTTGCAGAACCTGATCACATAGTCAGGCAAAAATTGAGAATTTTCAAGGGACAGCCTTAATATGTTTTAGCTGTTGAAGATCTCAACAGAGAATTTTTAGTAGGGTTGTGTACATTTAACATGACAAAGGCTTAAGAGAAAAATACAATACAACCAAAAAAATAATACAGAGTATTTAGTTGTTCTATGCTGGCAGACAGAAAGCATGCCTGTTCCTTTGCAATTTCCTTCTAGCTGCCTGTCTTCAAGCTCAGCCCTGGTTTGCACATGCCCATCTCTATGAGCTCGGAGATAACCAGCAGTGTCACCACTGGGGTCTAGAGCACAGGTGCACAAATACACGAGAACTCTGCCGTGAGTTTAAGTATTAATAATAAAAGATATTTGTGGAAACTTCTTGCAGAATGTAACATGTATTTTTTACATGCTGTGATATGTTTGTGTATGGGTTGTAGCTCCCTCCATTTTACAATGGAGCTAAAGGTCTAATGCATTATGACACCATTTCATGTTACAAAACAGAAAGATTTTGGGAAGATTTTGGTGAATATGAACACAGCCGTGCCCAAGGAAAGAACCAACTCTGACCCTCGCCCTTAGCTTCAGCATAAACCTAGTCCTGACCGACAGCAGAGGACAGGGCTCCTGGGTACCAATGTGCATCGAGCTGTGGCTCCATCCTGACACCAGCCCCACCAGCAGCAGAGGACATGACATGTGTATCTGGTACACACGTAGGCATGCACTCTGCTCTGGCCCCAGCCCTCATCCTGGCTCTCCAAGGAGAGCGTTGTCCAGTAAAGCACCAGCCTGGAAGACCCTCCATGCCCTAACCCCAACCAGTGGAAGCTCTAATGCTCTTCTTGTTGATGGGAACCTCCACAGAGTACGTTGAAGTAGATGTGTTTGCGTGTGCGTGCTCATGCATATTAACACAGCAGCAGCTTAAGAGGTCAATGTCACGTAGCAAAAAAACATACAGGTTTTTTTTTTTCTAATGAAAATAATACTAATAAGAAAAGTAGGTGCATTTTGGAAAATGAAACAACAAAAAGAAAATATGGCCATTACCTCATATGATTCCCCTACCCTTTCTGTACTTAGCCCAACTTGCTAAGTACAGAATTATTTCCATCTCTGCAGGTATGGGGAAACCTCACAAAATCCTTACTGAAAACAGCCACACAGGTGTGCAAATACACCTCTTTGTTTAACTATTAGGGGAAAGAAATGCTATGGAGACGTGGTGCAGGCTGTAACAGCTTCCCAGGTGCGTGTGGCTGCACGTTGCAGCAGGTTTGTGGAGGTCTGTGCTTTCCGCCACTGCCCCGTGCCACTGCTTTGTGTCTCTGTTAATCTATCAAGAAGGATTTTACCAAAGTTTATGAAGTTCTGGTGGGGATGGACCCCACTTTCCCAAGGCAAGAGCCAGCCAAGGGTACATCAAGAAGTGAAAAACGCAGAATGCACCAACCAACGTCTCACAACACCCGATTTCTGTTATTCTTCTGCAGTTTCCCTATGCCCTCACATATTTGATTTAACCCCACCGAAAGCCCATTCTTGAAGATGGATGTTATGCTTAAAAACACAGAAGAGAAAGGCATGTTCCCAGAGGTCTTGTTGCAATTATTTTCATTTTGTATCAGCGTAGCATAGCCTGCTCTGTGCTGGGAAGATCCTCCAAAACGTCTCTGACAACGAAAGGTTATTTGCCCAAGGCATCACTGAGACGGAGCATCTGGACCCTTAGCGAGGTTAAGCCAGTTAAGTTGATTATCACTTTTAGGTGGGCTTTCATGCAAAAATGGCAGAGGGAATTTCCTCAGATGATGAGCAACGGTTCAGATTCAGGAATAACCTTAATTCCAGGCTCCAACTATGAAATTTATGTAGCAGCTATTCCTCATCATGCTTCCTGCTTTTGGCACAGTCCATTTCCCAAGACAGCCATCAACAAAAGGAAAAAGTAACTGCATAGCTAAGGTTATTATAATACGACCTTATTAATTATAATTATACTCCTGTCACTATTCCTCTCAGGACTTATTAGAAAAAAGTTTCATTCTTTCCTTGCATGTCTCCATTCTACACATCTCATAATATATTCTTGCCATTGGTAAATCATACTTCTCAAGCATTAACATTGAAAATAAAGCCTTCAGAGGCAATGAAGACGTGATTTTCCTACACAATCACATGACCCCTCAAGAGGACAATACTTGCTTTGTTAAAAATAATTTATGAATGCCTTTATGGAATGGCACTGAAATCCACTGTGCCCCTGCAATGCCCACACTCTTTCTAAAAGCTGCTCGCAAATGTCCCCACGTCCACCCAGCCCAGCCCTTGATCTGGGGCAGCAGAGATAGCAAACGCTCTTTGGGGGAACGAGGGAGCCTGGCCACCCCCGAGGACCGTTCCCCTGGGATTTCCCCGGGATCCAAGGGGGCTGCACTGGGAATATTGGAAAGTTCATCTCTCTCTAGGATCCATTTACAGATCCGTTCTCCATTAACAGAGCCTTCTTTCCAGTGATGCTTTCCACACCGTATACCAGAGCCTTCCCCATTTTTGCAAGGTTTCTCTGCAATTTCTAATCAGTCAGGTCCACAGCAGAACAAATTTTGCAGGTATACTCTCCATAACTTACTAGTCCCCTGAACTTAGTAACCTGCAGCATAGAAGGAAGTATCTTCTTCAGAAATCAAGGGAATTCAGGCCACAACCCTGGAATGCCACTTTTGTTTTTCACTCGAGTCTTTCCTTAACTGGTTGAGCTGACCCCCCCCCAAAAAAACCATAATGAAGGCTAGCATTGTCCTGTGTTGTCCTCTCATAAATTAATTTAATAATATTTGTAAAAAGCAAAAATAAAGAACACGGTAGGGAAAATAATTTACCAGGATATGATCACTTCTTGTAAATTGCCAACTTCAGAGAGCCAAGCTTAAAAATGAGAAAGGATGACATACTAAATAATGAAAAGTTGCAAGCTATAGTTTTGTACTGAAGCAGTAATTTGACTTGATTTCTAAAAATAATAAAATTAAAAAGTGGATCAGATTATTTTGCCTTCAGACATGTTAAGGGCCAGCCAGCCTAGCCAGCACAAGGAGCACAAGGATGCTGATGCAGGGAAAAAGCCAGATAACCACACTATGGATGATACCATGGACATGAAAGCTCACAGGGTTCCAGGAACTACTGCTGTTGGCGCAGTAAAAAAAAGCAGACATAAAAATATGAAAAGACTCAGGGAAAGAGATTGTTGAAAGGGAGAATTTAAAAAAAAAGTAATTCAGAGAACACCTTTTCAAAATTGCAATTAATGTATTTGAAAACTAGTGAGTCCCACGGAGGTCTGCAGCTCTGTGCAAGCCTCTGAGCAGGCACTGGCAAGCCTCCACCGCAGGTACAAACACAGCACAGCATCCATCCCTCTGCAAGTGCCGAACCCAGAACAAGGCGCTCTCCGAAACCCAGCTGCTCTGTTTTCTCCTTTTGTAACATTTCTGCTACCGGGAACATGATGCTGTCAGTGATTCTCTAGAAACTGGGCAGTTTTTATAAACGAGGGGAAAACAAAAAATTTCTGGAGGTATTGTTCCCTGGGGGGGGGGGGGGAAACCCCACAACCAAAAAAAACCCCAAACCAAAACCAAAATCCAAAAACAGGTGGCTCGCAGAGGAAAAAAACTAAAAAGGACAGCAAGACCCCCAGCCCAGGACCGAAACACTCTCGTATCCTCATAGTACTGCTCCAAACAAGAGAGCAACGAACACAGGTAGGGGACACTCACAGTGAAGTTTTCATTCTGCCATTTCGTTTCCAGCATCATAATTAAATGAATCAAAATACGAATTATAACTCCTATGCTATGATTCATTCTGAAGTTGAGGAAGATTCACTTGCCATCAGATATTACGAATTTTGTCTGCACTTTTTCTGCAGTTTTCACTTGTACATATGCAGAAGCACAACAAAATTCAGTATGAGGTGGCTGAAGTTGCAAACTCCACACAAGCCAATAAAATGGCAACGCAGTCCCCAAGACTGTCAAATCTGATATAGAGTGCTAAATAAAACAACCTTTTCCAAAGCAAATCTTAAAATTCATCTTGCAAATTACTCCTTGTAAGTTACTAGCTCCCATACTGAGGTTTACCCCCCCAAAAATTAGAAAAACTGCGACATGCTAGTTCAACATGCTTTATGAGAGCAAAACTTGAGCATGCATTAGCAACTGATCAGCTATTAAAACCACAATATTCAGCATGGATGTTAGCACACATATACATTTTCCCTAGTTCTTTATATCTCCTTTCATCCTGGCCTGCATTTTTTATCAAAATGTTTTCCAGCCACGTGAATCACAAGGATGTTGGCCCACTTGCGTATCTGTCCCCTGCATGCGGGAGATATCAGCACGCAGCTTTGCAAATGTAAGGCAGGACACAGCGGGACATAGTGATATACCCAGTGATTGACACACGGAGATCAACGCGGTTTTGGAAACAGTGTCATTGTGCCCCCAGATTTTGAAAAGTCTGCGCCACCACTATCTCTACAACCCCGTGTCATCTGTGTAAATGATAACATCCTCCCCAAAGTCGGCACTTCCATCCTGCACCCTGCAACTGCCACAGCAAAGAGCTTCTCACAACATGCTGCCGCTGTTTTGCATGTTGGCAAACATGAATTTATCCTTGTAATTTTCTAAGCCAAGCAATATCAAAGAGTATAGTATTATATATATTATATATATATATATTTTATATATATATATATATATATATATATATATATATATATATATATATATATATATATATTTAACCGCTCAGGCGGTTAAAATATTTATGGAGATGCTGTGTGAAAACAGCAGTCCCACGGCAGGTTGGAAACATCGTTCTCCCGTGTCCGTCTGTAACATTTGATGGGCATTGCCTTGAGTAATCATGCCCAAGAAGCCTTGCTTCCTAGCTCTCCAGTTTGGCAGCCACCTTCAGCAACCCTCAGCTTATAAAATACCGTGCTCTCACAGCAGCGCTGCTGCTGTTTCACCAACCACATGCCCAGCAGGATGATGCCACCATGGCAGCGTTCACTGCACGGTCCAGACCTTTCACATTTCTCCAACCCGTCAGTGCATGAGCACTTTGGCAGCTGCTGAGAAACCTTGCTGCAGCCTTTTCAAAGAGACATATAGTGCATAGTAAGATGCCCAGTATCATAAGATCATCAGGAAGAGTTCAACCGAAGACACTTGAGCTGTTGACCCCTCCTGCAGGCTCAAGAGAGTTGAGCAGTGTCCTGGGCTGACAAGACATGTGCAGCAGCAGACTGAAACACGAGCAAACACACCCTGTACCACAATCTATCTCACAAAAGAACCCGCCCATGCACTGGGGAGCCCTACCTGGTAAACTTGCATCCATGCTGCTTTTCCAGACTGATCGCTGTAGAGGACAAAGAGCCGTTTGCCGCCCTTGAGTTTGGAGACTCACAGCTACCAGCATACTCAGTTGCCAAGTCTATGTCTAGGACTGGCTTGCCTTAATCGCATGGATTTAATCTAGATCAGATACAAATCTCAGGTAAAATGCAAATCTGCCTTTACATTATGCTCAGATGACAGAAATGGAAATAATGCAAGGCCCACCATACCACCACCACTATGTTTCAGTAACGTGCAACAAGAACCTTTTTCCATGGAGAATATGACATATTAACAACAACTGTACTTGAGGCAACGTCAGTCAACGTTTTGAGCTGTCATGTCCCATTTCCCCAGGCTACCAGAGGAATAGTCCTGAAAGGACCACCGTGACGTAGCACACCTCAAGCATCCAGGCTGTGGAAAACAGTCCTGTTCTGCCTAACCCCAGCAAGGAGACAGCTTTACTCAGAACAAATAACCTCCTGCAGAGTCCAGTCCAGCTATCTGAGATGTCTTCTACTAAGCTAAAAAAGCCAATTGTTCCTCATCATTACCCCTAATAAATCTCCTGTCTCCTTTAGCTGAGAAAGGAAAAAACAACAGGCCTCAGAAACATAATGCTGCAGACAATAACAAGCTAGCTTTTCAAGGGCAAATGGTCAGGTCTCCAGAACTGAAGAACCTTGTTTTGTAGAAGAGCAAATGCAAATAGAACGACATAAAAACACATGAACTGCATCTCCAATCTAGGTCCTTTCTTCTGCCCTTCTCCAGCTATCCCTGCCTGCCTTCCCCCCTCCCTGACCAACCTCCAGTCCTCTGAACACCCTTTGAAGTCCTACAGCCTTGATTTATATTCAGGAGCTTTTACTCATTGCTGCGCTCAAATGACTCCAGCAAACTGCGCGTGCAGGTCACATGCGGCTTCAAAGATCAAAAACAGAATCCCCCAGTCCATCTGAACCGGTGTCTGTAAGTGCAGCAGACAAAAAAGCATGAGAAATAGAGAACAGAAGGATAGCTAAACTGGATCGTTCCGTTTTAAGATTACGAACTTCTGATCATGTATTTCTAGAACTGTCAGGGTTCCTGCAGATTCCAAAAAAAGTTTCCCTTAGAGGACTGCAAAAACCAGTCTAAGGCCAGAATTATGGAGCTGAAACTGATTGTTTTAATTTCTAAAAGCTGCTAAGCTTAATTTTTTTTAAGGCTACTAAGTAGCCATTAAATATGTTTTAATTTAGATTATCAGTATCATTTCTTACATAATCTTTGAGCTGCTCATACTCATAACTAAGTTATCTCACTTACTAACAAAAGTGCTGACAAACTGGAACAGTGCCAAAATCCTTTTTATTCACCTTCAAATAAAGGAAATAATGTTAACATGTGATTATTCATTGTAACAGAAGTAAAATGACTCCATATACTGTATTTTGCAAGACATCTGATCTTATAATCTGTCATTTTTCAAAGCTGGAAAACTGACTACCTTTCCACTTTTACAGAAAAAAAAAATGTTTTGTTTAATTGTTGATAAATATTTGGAGACAGTGCTTATGATGCAGTGTCACAAACAAGGGGTTCTAGTTTGCCTCAGGATTACCTTCAACACAGTTTTCACTCAACAGAACAGTTGAAGATATCACCTTCCTACAGAGGAGGTGAGCAGCGGCTTGTTAATGAGAAACTTTCTGTAGCACCTTTGAGACATTGCAGCATTTGCCTGGTTACATTTTATATGCTTTTACTATTTGCAATGACTAAAATATGAATAAAATCTCACAATAATGAAAATAATTGAAAATTAGGATAAATTTCCATTTGATTAAAACAGCTTACACTGTTAAGTGTGGCTAAAAAGATCGAGACTGGTCTCTTACCCAGACAGGACAGTCGTGTACCACCAGTCTGACATTTCCAAACACGCAGGCTTGATACTCAGTAAAAACTGGGTTTCCAACGTGACTGGCAGACAAGCTGCTGTCAATCTGGGAAATGAGAGCACTTCTCCCGAGATAGCTCCAGATCAGGCTCGGCTGCCGATTGTCCTCAGAAAACCCATCGTCTCTTTCATTCCCAAAAGCTACAATATTAACCGACCTAAAATAAAAGTAATAAAGACAAAGCTGTGTTAACAAAGATGAAGGGCACGGATAAAAGGAAAAAAAAAAATCCCCTTAAATCAAAACTAACATATTAATCCTTCCGAATCCTCTTCCCTCCCTGGATTTTAACAGCCCCGGTACTCAACAGCAAAACACATACATGATCTCAAATCCAACAGCGGGATGAGAGCAAAGCGGAAAAGAAACCTGGAAACGCTGCTTGCATTACAAATCCCCAGCTTCTTGGCTTTTTATTTGTTGGTGTCCACCTTCAGCCTCGCTGCTGCGACCTCCGGGGCTCCTGCCGCATTCCCTCGCCTGCAGCCAGTCTGGCTAACTCGGTGCCGGCTGCTCCGGGCGATGGACTGCAGGCGCACACCAGAGCTGCAGCAGCAGCAGCAGCAGCAACAGCAGCAACAGCAGCAACAGCAGCAGCAGCAGCAGCAGCAGCAGCAGCAGCAGCAGCCGCCCAGGCACTGGTGGCTGCGTTACTCAGCAGCTGTAGGTGAACTCGAGGCGTAAGGCGAGCGGCCGGCCGGTCGGTCACGGCCATCGCATCCTGACGTCAGTCAGCAGGAGCACAGCACATGCAATGGGCAGAGCGAGCTGACGTTTCTGCAGAGCCAACACGGTGCAGCCAGGTCAGCAAAGGCAGACAAAGGCACTTGAGCAGAGCGGCGTCCGACCCTGTGCGGGGGGCGTTTGCAGGGCACGCTTCTGCTGACGCCCTGCAGAAAAAGGACCAACGTCGCGACACCAGGTCGCTGCCACAGCTCACCTGCGCCAGAGGAGAGACCTGCACCGAGGGACCATCAGAGCTGAAGGAGAGCAGTGGACCAAATCCTCTCTTAAAGTATATTTTTTTTTAGGTAAATAGTATCTGTTTTTTCAATATTAGGCTGATAATTTCTTAAATGTCCACACAGATTTTTTAGCCTCCCTGTGCTGTTTAAAGCGCTGTTTTCAAAAAGGACGATCTCTAATTATAATAAAATAAACACAAATACGGGGAACCAAATCCATTCTAAAATGGCATGTTATCTGTCAGATACCACTATACACATCAGAGTAAAAAAAACGGAGTAAAAATATTTTAGGCACATTTCATGATAAACAGACACCCTCTATTATGTGAAGACATGTTGCTGTTAATCCCACGGGCAAGAACTCATTCAACACAGGTCTTGATACGACTATCCACAGATTAACAGACCTTTGACAGCAACAGTCCATCTGAGAAAGGTACTATTCCACTATTGGCAAATGTGGGAGATGACAACTGATGTCACTGCCAAAGTTTTATACCAATTTTATATTGATTGGCCAGGCCATTTTTAAAAAGCATAAGCATTACTATCTATTATATGCTAATGAAGTCAAGTATTACTTTTTATATTTTTATTATAAATTCTATGGGACCTATTGAAAAAAACAAAAAACAAACATAAAACAAACAAACAAAAACAACAGAAAATTTACCAACATTTTTGTTTCCCCATGTTTTGTCACATTCCAGTTTCTTCCACTTTTCAATCTCGTGTTGCTTAGAAAACTAAAAGACGAATGACAGTTGGGGGGTTGGATTTGTTCCCCCCCACTAAAAAAAAGTTTGAATCCATGTTTCTTAGGTGAGTTAAAAAAATGCAGGCAATCAAAAGAAGCCACTATTTTTTTCCCAGCTGATCCTCAGACTGTGATGTATCGTCTTCCACATCCAAATCCTCAGTAGTGTCCAAACACTGGATACATGAAGTTCATTTCATGAGAGCAAACATACTCGGAGACATCATGCTCTTTCAACCATGTCTATTAATGTACTTTTTAGAGGGCACTGAATATCCCCTGGGATCCTAAAATTTGAACTTGTAGTGGTCTAGATGTTGAAAATGAGGAAACTTTTGAGAGAAAAGTTTTTTACAACACTAGTGAACAAAACCTAGTGTAGCTAAATACATACATATGCACACACATACACATACGCAAATATATATACACACATGCACACATATATACATTTACATACATATATATATTACATACATTTACACAGATATAGACATATGCAGACACGCACACACAGAGAGAGATGTAACACCAGGAAAAACTGGGCTGGTAAGTAAGGCAGCCCTGGTGAGAAGTGACCCAATTAACCCAAACTCCAATTAGCATAGCTTAGTCATTGCTGTGGACCTAGCCCCGCCCAAGGGTGCGAAGGGCAGGGGTACCAACAGAGATGGAGGGCTGCAGAAAACACTTGTTTTCCTCTCACTCCTTCCTTGAACCACCTGGGAAACTAATTAGGACTGCAAGAAGCATTAATTCTGGCAAATTATGCAGATAGTGGATGCAGGATTCATCTCACCTGATGAACAGCACTTAAAGCTTGCAGCACTAAAATACCGTACTGTTTTAGTAACACATCAGCAATCAGAAGATTTAAAACAACATTTAAAAAGCAAGCTTTAAAATCGGGCGAAAATGCTGCCTGTTACTCTGTGAAAGGTCCATAACCCCATTTTCATCCGCATTGCTGAGGGACTGCGTAATACATTTCAAACAAACAAAAAGCAGAAAAGGAAACGAGTTCACTTTGCAGGGTAATAAACATCACGAACAGAGAAGTTCCTTGGCACCGTTACCTCAGATGCATTCTGCAAGTTACGTGGGCACTGCACGGGAAAGCCATAAAAGATTGTTTAACTGAGGGAAGAGGATTATCGAGGATTGCTTGACTGTTCCCTGTTTGGCAATCTGGAAGTTGAATATCCTATGGTCAGCAAACATTTCAGCCAGCAGGCATTTGTCACTGCTGCTGACATGCAACGACAAAA
This sequence comes from Aptenodytes patagonicus, assembly GCF_965638725.1. Lineage (NCBI taxonomy): Eukaryota > Metazoa > Chordata > Aves > Sphenisciformes > Spheniscidae > Aptenodytes > Aptenodytes patagonicus. The sequence goes on along the minus strand of NC_134982.1, from coordinate 88,494,910 downwards.
CTGCAGAAGAGGGAGTCTTTCACAGGGTGCAGAAAACTATGGCATATTTGGTCCCGCGCATTTTACAATGGAACATTATTATTCTGTTTCAGATTATTTCTGTTGCAGCTTTCCAGCAAGTACCTCAGGTAAAGCAATGAAAACAAACACGCAGCCTGTGCTGACAAAAGGGTAATGATATTTTCCACGGCAAGGAGGTAACTGCAGCCAAGCCAAGGAGGAGGATTTTTTCCTTGTGGAAGCTGTATCCTTACTTGCACCGGTTCACATAGGACTAACAGGCCCATGTTTTCAGGACAGCGAGGGGATTTAATGCACTTGGATTCAAAGTTGTTGCCAAGCCCACTCGTTAGCCGAGCCTGCACGCTGCACAGAGCTGCTGCTGATGTTACGAGCAGCTTTAGGTGCATGAGAAACTACGTTGTTCTAGGAGAGGTAAATTTCCAGTTTTTTTCCAAAGATAGAAGGTGACTCCAGATAACAGTAAGCCATTTTGGTGAACAGAGGTGTTTCCTCCTAATGTAGCAAAATATAACCTGTGATAGGCTTGAGTTTATCGGTGCTCATCCACACTACAGAGATTGCTGCTGCAAGATCTGCCAGCTGAGACCCCCTGCACGGACAAAGCATGAGCAAACAAAAGGAGTTTTTCTGGTTTTGTAGCCATCTGCCACATTCAAACCAACAAAAGCTGCCTGTGGATGGGAAAGTGAGGAATGAATAGCGGGACAGAGTTAAGGACCACCAGTATGTTTCAGTACAACTATGCCAGAAAAATGGTGTAGGGTTGATCGGGCTTGGAAGCATGGGTTTGGTTTTTTTTCCCCACATGAATTCTTGAGCCAACTTCAGAGATGGTGCAGGCGCTCCTGGCCAGAGGTTACTGTTCCTCCAGCCCAACAGATTTCACTGCTGACTGCTCTCCAGAGGTCACTGGTGGAGGTATCAAGGAAAACCAGCACAAATCCCAAGGATTTTGTATCGAGTTGTGGAATTGCCATCCTTGGAGGCATTCACGGTTTCACTGGAAAAGTCCTTGTGCAATCTGAGCTTATTAAACGTGCTTGGGGTGGAGGCTGGGTTAGATGACCTCCAGAGGTCCCTTCCGACGTGAATTATTCCCTGACTCCATGAATCCCCTCCCTCCGGGAGAGTGACTGCTAAGCCCAGTCCTTCACTTCCTCTTCTTATACCAGCTTTCAACCCAAAAACCAACCTCCCATCCAATCTTGTGGCAACTTAGTTTCTTTACAAAGTTTAATGAGCTTTACAAAAAGCTTCTCAAAGGCTTTTTGAAAATGCAAGAGGATTATTATGCCCACACGACCCCCTTTATCGGCATACTTACCGCCCTTCCTCCAAACGCCAGTGATGCAAGACTTCACCGGAGCCTCTCCAACACCTTCCCAACAGACTGCATACACCTATGTGTCCCTCGATCTCATTCTCTGTATTACCTCTGTATCATCTCACCAGGAATGGCAGCCAGCCCCATTGCTTCGGCATTCCGCTAAAGCTGTTTTTGAACATACTGGCAGCCTCCGATGGCTCCTCCAATGACAGATAGACCCCAGACCCAGTTCTGTGGTTTCTTATCTGAGTTTCTGAGGAACACTCCCGTAAATGTTATCCACTCCTGGATACTTATTAACATCTACTTTGTCCATTTTTTCTAGTATTACTGTATCAGATCAAATAATGCAATATCAGCCCAATGTTGAATCAAAAGTGTAAAGGGGGTGGAAAATGACCTGATGGGAGGAGAAGGAGAAAGAAAAATGACACTTTTTCAATGTAAACCAGATCCAGTTTGTAGCAGAACGGAGCTGTGAAAGCAACTACTGAGTTGTGGAAAGCTGCTAACACAGTGAGGGTGAGCCGTGGATTACCAGAAGCCAGCTCTGCTGCTGCAGAAGTCCAGCGAAGGACTGCCCTCCCAGCTTGCTGCCTTCGGCGGTGAGGGAACAAGTTCCCGTATCATGAGGAGGGGACCCACCTGCTGCCCGCACACCTCAACCTGCTGCAGAGATGAAGGGCTGAAGCAGCACTACGTGCCGCAGAAGAAGAGACCCCGTTCGCAGTGGGAAGAATCCCCAGCTGCAGATGTACAGCTGCACCATGTAATAATTCTCACGCCATTGTTTAACAAGAGTTATTAATTGCATTAGCACACAGGTCAAAGGATCAAAAAAAGTATTTTATATGTTATTTCTGCTCTTTTAGAAACAGAAGCCATCGCCCCAAGCTGGGCACGGACCATCGCGTCATGCAGAGGAGCACCATCCCCAGCCCGCGCTCCCAGGACAGCCTGCCCTGGTTCTCCTTGCCGAGGCTTGTTGGCTTGGCCTGGTGCTGAGGGTGAGCTGCGGGGAGAGGTGGGCATGGAGCAAGCACCAAGGCGAATGGGGAAGGGGCAGGTGCTCCCCACCGAAGAGGTGGGCAAGGTCTCTTCTGGGATTGCCTGGCCAGACGAACTGATCAAACGGCTCCACAGGTCTCTGCTGCCTGGGTGGCCCCTTCCACAAGGTGCTTGGAGAGGCGTGGGACCACCTTGGCAGAAGATACTGCTGTAGTTTGGGGACAGGGAAGGGATGGCATATGGTCAGCATGTTTTGAAAGTTCTGGGCTATTTTAATCCACTTTATGATCCCCTGGATAAGCACTTAAGACCGAGTGACCCAGCACGTGAATTCTACAGGGAGAAGTGCCTCAAAACTACTTAACGTGCTCCTGCAGAAGCTGTGCCCTTTGCCTGCCCACAGTTTTGTTCAGTCATGTACAATGTTTCTAGTTTTTCTGAATAAAAACATATTACAGGGATGCAGATAGCATTCATTACATCAGGTAAATGAAAATGATCTAATCATATCAGCTAAACATGTGAAGTAATGTGCATTTTAAGAAGAGAAAATTAAAGAACGAAGATTATACCTAGATAGAAATATCTACCATATAATATATGCATAACAAAAACAGTTGTTCACCCATCAAAGTTGTAAGTTCTCAGTGAGTCATAAATAAAATTTCACCAGGAGTAAGTTTCTTGTTTAAAGTTACCTTCTAACTCTTTGTATACAACCGCACTTCTCCAGAATTAAAAGACAGAGCACATTGTTAATTAGCTTTCCTTATACAGATGTTAAACATCTTCCAAGTGTCACTGGATGGCCATTTCTTATTTGAAAAATTGTTTTCATTTCAAAAAATCCAAAGATCCAGTTCAGATCTAGACTTTAAATCAGCTTGCTCTTTCCTTCTTTCTTTCTCTCTTTCTTTCTTTTTCTTTCTTTCTCTCTTTCTTTCTTTTTCTTTCTTTCTTTCTTTCCTTCCTTCCTTCCTTCCTTCCTTCCTTCCTTCCTTCCTTCCTTCCTTCCTTCCTTCCTTCCTTCCTTCCTTCCTTCCTTCTTTCTTTTTCTTTCTTTCTCTCTTTCATTCTTTCTCTATCTCATTTCTGCTTTCTTATTTTCCTTTCTGTTATGTTTTCACAGCTATTTAATTCTCCTTCTAGTTCTCACTAGTTCTCAGCCTCCCCTGCTGTCCATATACCTCTAACTACAGAAGCGTGTATCAAGGCAGCAAGAGAGAGGATGATCTGTGTGTGGAAACTTAATGTTTTTCATGCATTTGAATGCTGTCCTTACTGCCTTCACTGTAATAGAAAACCACTTAATTTTAATCTCATAGCCTCTCACATTCTTCTGCACTCTTATATTGCTTATTCCAAAACTGGAGCACGTTGACTCAGGTCAGGTATTTGACAGCTCAGGAGCCTTTGCTGGGTAATAAGCTATACATGTGTTGTGAGAAATGGCACGTGATAAAAGGACATAAATGAAAATGTCTTTATAAATAGATTTTTTTTTTAAGAGCAGAAGCTGGTGAATTACTGTTTTCCTGCCTCAGATCCTGGGTACATAATGCGTAGTCACAGAAGGGTTCCTATTTTGGCTGTTGTCTCTACAGGAGTGTTATTGAGGTCTCGCTACTGAACAGTCTATTTCTACAAAACTAATAGGAATTTACAATCTTCAAGGCTTTCCCACCATCATTCCACTATAGTCAAAGCTTACTACTAAGGTAGGGACAACACGACTCTCTAAGCGTTGCTTCCTCTGGAAATCAGGCTGGCAATCGCTCCCTCTGAAGAGGAGGGAGATGGAAATCCACAGCGCTCTGTCATTTTTCATTTTCACAATAGTTTCTTGGAATTTTTGTTGTTTTTTGGGGGTTTTGTTTTCTCTTTTTAATTTGAAGTGCACACCTGCACTAAATACCTCACCTCTGAAATCACTAAGGAGGACCAGGACATATTTAGTAAGTTTTCAAGTAAAAAGTTTTCTGTTAAAAAGCTGACATTTCTGAATGCCAGCTCTCCCAACTGAATTGGAAAACTTGACTTAATCCATAAATCGGTATTGTACTTTGAGCTTTCCTTTCTCTAAGTTGAGGTAAACAACAGTAACCACAAATTACCTTGTATTTGTTGTTGGTCTAGAGTTTGCACAGATATAAACTGACTGATTAGAACTAGGTATGTTGTGGTAACTAGGTTCAGTGTTTATTGCTTTGTTGGTGGTATTGTAGTTGCAAGAAAAATGAGGCCAAAAGGCCAGACTGGTCAGTGTGAAAGACGGTCTGCTCAGACACAATCGAAATAGATTAGTATTAAGGGCCTAAAAATTTCATATTGAAAAAAAAAGAGCAAGAAGAGGAATTTTCCTATGTTATAACAATATCCCATTCTTGATACTGCAGAAAAACTAAAAGAATTGCCAAAAAAATTGAAATAGGAGCTCACAAGCAATTGCAAAGAGAGTTGGTGGAGCTGGATGAAAAGAACACACGTACAAGTCACATACCTGGTTTGTTTTCCAGTTAGTGTCTACGAAGGTCTAGCAAACAACGCAATCAGTAACTTGTCCAAACTTCCTTTTTTACTTCTTGTATTTTCTTTTTCGTGGCAGGTTGGTGCTTTTCTGATGGCAGTATATGCATTGTAAATTTCCATCTGCTTCTCCTCAGTTAACCTCATAGTAAAACGTCATGCTTTGTTAGTATAAAAGAATGTGATTTTGTTTGAATTTCATAAACCTTTTTTCCTTCTTTCTTAATGTTAACTATTTCTTTACTGAATCATAAGAAAGAACAAAATTGGTATTGTTTTCAAAAATTATGTTCATAGCCTGCTAACGATGACATCTCACTTCCCAGTTTAAAACTGAAGACAGAAGCAGCATATGACAAATAGCATCAATTTTATTGTGGCAAAGGTCCTATTTCTGCCTTACTTTCACTTCGGAGGCACTGGATAAGTCTCCAACTAATTAAGGTGCTCTGACATTCTTACAGTGTAAGTATAAACAGTAAATACTACTAAAAGATAACATTTCAGACACACGTTTGATATGTTTTTTTCTTCTCTGAAAACTTTTACCAAAAAAATCAGGCTTTTTCTGCAAGAAAAGATTTGGCAGTTCTTGGTTTGTTTGGGTTTTTTTCCCTATATTTGAATCATCAGTAATCTTCAGTTTTCTACAGTGGAGAGTCTTAAATTACATCATGATTTTCAGTTACATATTTGGCAGCAACTTAAGTCATAGTCTTGAGTGTAGATTTGTATCTCCAGAAATTTTGCCAGGGTTGCTGAACAATGCTTCTTCGTCTAACAAAAATAGGAAAGTAGGGGCATGATGTTTGAAAAAGACCAAGCAGAGCAAAACATTTGGGAGCAAGGTAAATCAAAGTGGAATACAAGCTATAAAGAACAAAATCAATTGTGTTTTCTCTTTAATAGCGATAGTGGTTTTCTATAAGCTTCTAGTTTTATAGGCTTTCCCATGTATTTTACAAACAGTAGTTTATTCAACAACATCCCAACAAGACAGTTTTATTCTCTTATTTCGTTTATGTTTGACAAAAATGTGTTCTGCTAGGACAGAATATTCTGGTTTTACACTTAGCTTCCCCTTCTGAAAGCCAATGCTCAGTGAAGTCTGTGCGCAACAATTTACACAGCCTGTGCTTATTAACAAAAGTCTTTTCAAGTGAGTTCAAAACAAAATCATATACAGCATCATGACTAAAACAAAAATAACTCGCGCTTTAAGTCCAGGAGCGGAGTTACTTAATGGCTGGACTTACCTCTTATTTCCTATTCACTACATGAAAGCATCAAAATTTAAAAGAAAAAATATAAATGGAACTTACTTGAAAAGCTTCAGTCTTTAAGAGTATTTTCCATTCTCTATCAGTCAAAACATTTGTACTAATTTAAAATGGAGCTGTCAGCAAAGTAATGACTTAGTATATAGAAATATTTTATGTGATACATTTCTATAGATTGCTAAACGGGATTTAATTAAATGAGTTTTAATCTTATTTTGGTACATCCATGGTTTAATATGTATTACACTGCTAGAGAACCTTTTGTTTTAAAATCCAGTCCTTTTATGAGTTTAATTCCTGACCAAGAGAAACCGTCAACAACCAGTCAGTAAGAGCAACAAATCTGGTAATATCATCCACAAAATTTTTGAACTCTCTAAAAAATGATTAGTTCAAGCCAGATATATGCTACAGAAACTTCAGATGCGGTGAGAGTAGGCTCTTCAAAAACCTTATCCACCTTCTTGCAACTCCTGTGTCGTGGTATGGAGCACATATGGTAAATGCCTATCCATTAGATACGTCATGGTATAAACATCTCCTCAGAAGCTCCAGAATTTCTGAACTAAAAAAGGATTAACTTTTTACAAGTGAGTGATCAAGACATTTGCTTGTGATGAGAAACGAACATTTAATGGTTTTGATGTTTTGAATTCTCCTGGCAGTATTCTGCATCCATCTGAAATTGTGGCCCACTTAAGAGGCAGTTTGTTGACCTGAATTTGCAGTTTCATACTTGACCACTGAAGACAGGAATATCTGACCAACAGTAAAAACAACTTTTTGATGCAGGTAATGAAGAAAACTTAAAAGCAAATGGATAGTGCAATATTTTTCCTGTGATTAGATAGTATTTTTTGCAAGGATGAGGACAGGCTCTTCATTGTTAACTTCATGAGAACTGCTTCACTCGTTTGGGATGGTGAATCTTCTGCCCTGATTATTGCAGGTGATGGCCATGCACAAGTAAACTCTGAGCGCTCCTGGGGAGATGGAGGTCCAGTCCTCTGTTTTATAAATAAAGTTTATAGACACAGTACCAGGCAACCAGTCCTTCCACTGCAAGTGGAAGGTGCCTTAGGTTAGCTCCATGCCAGCGGATCTCGGAAAGCTTATCAACGTCACCTAATTCTCTTGGTGTTCAAAACCCTCCCAAGGTGCGGTGCCGTGGGAAGGGGGTAGCCAGACCTCAGTCCTTGCTGCTGCAGATAAGTGGCAGGACGTGTTTTAAAAGTGGGGTTGTGCCCTGCTGCTGCCTTACAGTCTGTACGGAAATTTTGAAACGGAGTTTTATGAAGGATGGATTTTACCAAAGAAGCATCAGAACGCCAACCCCTATTCCCTAGCAAATATTAAGAGTGTTGCTATGGTTATATATAGAATGTAGACATTAACACAACAAGCTAGGGACTTAAATCCAAAGACTTCTCATTTATATTCATCTCTAACCTGGTATCAGGCAGACTTTGAAAGCTAATGAAGAATTCTTCTCATTCCTAATTGCCAATCTTCCAATTCTTTGTCCTCTGTCTCATTTCAGTTGCCACGTACACTCTGATGGTAAGACCACAATTTTTGTTATCAATAAAAGAAATTCTCCCCACTAGCTTGCAGAATCTGGACTCATTATTTAACAGTTTGAGACACTTAAAATAACTGAGGAATGGCGTCAGTTTCTGTATGGATGACCCTTTCAGGGTCTCTTTGTACAACGTTATGTGAGGACTAGGACTGAGGTCGGTTCTGCTTGCACACGCTGTATGATGCTCTGACTTCACAGCAGTGACGCACAAGCAAAAAATCAAATGGAGTACAGCAAAGAACGATGAGATAGTAAGAAACTTCAAAAATATCAATTTAAAGGGTATAAACACTGGCATAAAGTGTTGAGAGAGAATTAAAACAAGTTCACAAATTTATTTCTTATTAGAATATTAAGAGGGGGGAGGCAAACCAATCCATCTTTACTGTTGTGACTTTAAAAGTAATTAAATACAAGCTTTATTGTGTGAAAATAAACAACCAGATTATCACATTCATTTTTTCCGATCGCAGCCAGCAGAAGTTTCACTTCTCTTGTCTTCCTTCGAGTGACGAGCTACCCATACTGTGAAATAAACTGCAGCAGGTACTCACAGGCTATTAAATAACCGCGGTTCCTCAGAAGCTGCTCAGGTAAGTGCTGGTCTAGAATAAAGTCATGCCAAGACAGCGATCCATTTGGAAAAACACTGTTGTTGTACAAAACGGTTCTTATTGAACACCATGGCTCCCAGAAGGACATCCTGCAAAACAGTTTATTTGGCTCCCCTAGCCAGATCCCCACATGGCAGAAAAACAGAATATTTGTGTGTGTCTCTGCACTTGCATCGTCTCAGAACATCAGTCCAGAAGTTCGGCGTGAAAAATCAGTTTGTTGTCATTTGTGACCTTCGTATGAAGAGGAGGAGGAAAAGACTTCATGTCAGGGAAGTTGCCAAAGGGAAGGATCACGCAAATTCATGGTCCCACTACGTAACCTGGACTTTCGGAACTGGATGTATAAATTAGGCACCTAAATAAATGACACGTATCTGATGTTGAACAAGTACCTGCCGTTGATGTCACCTAAAAGTCTTGCTGCCTGAAGTAAGGGATGTAAGATCACAAATGTAAGTTATCTCATTACAAGTACTAAGGATGCTCAGTATTAATAAGGTATTTTACTAATCTAGTATACTGAAAGGAAATAACAAAGTGTAAAAATACCACGCCTAGCTACTTTAGCCTCAGTATTTGCTTTTAATAAGCTTAAAGAAAATCTCTGAACAATACTGCATCATAATTAATGAAATACAAACTCTCAGACCTTCAAACAGGTTCTGCATTGTTTGTTTTTAGGTAATGGATTTGATTGCCCTTTATTAGCGCTGAAACATCTTGCATTGTCCAGAGATGAATCTATGCCTGATTTCTTTCTTGACACCATCTACCAGAAAATAGATCATAATTGTCATTTCATCTAGTAAGGCATTATAAAGTCCTACAGCTAATCTTGGTGGATTTGGGCCAGTGGTATCAGATGGTTTGGAATTGGAAATCACATGTCAGAGACCTGGTTAGGATGCAATGCAACCAGCTAGAGGAACGACAGGATTTTCTGAGTTGTCTTGAATATAGCTTAAATGACCCTTTTTATGTTTTAGAAGGAGGACCTCTTATGTAATACCATAAATGATAGCAAAACTCTTTTTTAAAACTAATTTCTGATAATTAAGAATAATGGCAAAATTGATCATTAAAAATTCAGTAATTAATATTATTATTGGGAAATGCAAGTGAAAACATTGATTATAAGAAAGGGAAACATCAGCAGAGTGATGTTCAAATGCTATCTGTGTTTTAAATAGATCTTGTGCTGTTATTTCTCATTCATTTGTTTCCAATACTAATTTAGGCCTTCCCAGATTTTTTCCAAACTTTCCATTCTACTAGAATCAACTAATGTACATTTGTCTGTCCTTATTGTCCTTTTTTAATTTTTTTTTTTTTTCTTTTGGCCACACTACCCTGTACCTCCACAGTTCTACATTTTCAAGTAAGTTTTTTAAAATAAAAGCTTAATTACTTGAGCACATTAAAGACATTTTGCTGACGGAATTCAACTTCTTTAGAGGCTATATACTCTACTGTCGTTAACTGTACACTAATTGTTCATCGTACGCCTTGATTAAGGTCTGTTGGGTTTCCAGCCAGGAGACAGCAGCTCTGGGCACTCTGGACGGGCGGTCTCTCCACCAAAGCCAAGCTGCGCCTGTGACCCCCCGACGCAGCCTCTCTCTCTCGCCCCTAGACCTCCAGCTGGCGTTTCATCCGTACCCCTGCGGCACTCGCACCAGAGGAGTGCAGGGATGGTGTCATGCTGAACTCAGGTCCCAAGAAACCACGACTGCTCCTGACAGGACCCGGGAGATGCTCAGAGATCAGGAGGCACCTGGGTCATCACTTAGTGCTGCAGCTCCCATTAAGCAACCCGGGTCTCCACGAACATTCACCTTCCACCTTCTCCTCTTTTCTGCAGCGTCTTAATTCTCTCGTTACCTTCCAGATTAAGAGGAAACGAGGATGTAGAGTCTCAAATCCATTACCAAGGTAATAGCAAGGGCGTGGGATAGCAACTACGACCATGATAGCATTAAAAAGGTTCTTGTCTCAAAACTTAGCAGTACGCTGTCACTTACAGCTTGAGTGAATGAGTTCACTAGAGATGTGAAAAATTTCTAGTTACTCATAAAGAATTTCTTCCTTGCTAGAATTCTTAAATAAATTTAGGCAAGTCACTTGAAACAAATTTTAATGGGCAATGACTAACCGTACATTTCTCATTTTCTTGACACTTTATGCTATGATTCATTTAAGTACAGAGTGCTTACCTGAAACCACCACTGAAGAAAGCTGTTGTTATTATGTTATTAGCTGTATGTTATTATGCACTCAGAAAAAAACCCCAAGGTTTTCAGTATCTCAGTTCAGACATATGGGACTGGACCTGAAGTTAACAAGCACCGTTTATGTTAATTTTTGCATCATTTGCCAGGAATAATGGGGATCATTATCCTTCGGTCTTGCTAGAAAATTGTGATAAGTTTTTTAATGAAAACTTGGATATTACAGTGGTACAGTTTGAGACATTGTCGTGGTTTAACCCCAGCCGGCAACTAAGCACCACGCAGCCGCTCGCTCACTCCCCCCCAGTGGGATGGGGGAGAGAATCGGAAGGGTAAAAGTGAGAAAACTCATGGGTTGAGATAAAGGCAGTTTAATAGGTAAAGCAAAAGCCACACACGCAAGCAAAGCAAAACAAGGAATTCATTCACTCCTTCCCATGGGCAGGCAGGTGTTCAGCCATCTCCAGGAAAGCAGGGCTCCATCACGCGTAACGGTTACTTGGGAAGACAAACGCCATCACTCCAAACGTCCCCCCCTTCCTTCTTCTTCCCCCAGCTTTATATACTGAGCATGACGTCACATGGTATGGAATATCCCTTTGGCCAGTTCTCGGTCAGCTGTCCTGGCTGTGCCCCCTCCCAGCTTCTTGTGCACCTCCAGCCTGTTCAGTCGGTAGAGCATGGGAAGCTGAAAAGTCCTTGGCTAGTGTAAACACTACCTAGCAACAACTAAAACATCGGTGTGTTATCAACATTGTTCTCACCCTAAATCCAAAACACAGCACTGTACCAGCTACTAGGAAGGAAATTAACTCTATCCCTGCCAAAACCAGGACAGACATACACAGAGCAATTAAGGTAAAGCAAAGCTCAACAGTCAGAAAATATTTAACACATAAGTACAGAAGCAAACTACTGGACACTAGGTCTTTAATCCTGCAAAACAGTATATGTGCCTGTGTCTCTATTCACCTAATGAATTTTGCTAAACTTGCCTTTGCATCAGTGAGCACTAGTTAGGGAGCAGCGTGAGATTCCCATATGCTGGTATATGAACTTTCTGTAAGAATCTCCTAAATGTAAAAATTCTGCAAAAAGTTTTGCCCCTAACTTCAAGGCTGTCATGGTTTTGCATTTGAAAAAAGGTGGTGTGAGACACGACTCCTCTACTGCATGACGCCAGGAAAGGGTGAACTGTGCGTGTTAACACAGTGGCTGCTTCACAGCCAAATGAAGGCACTATTTCAAAAAGTATTGCTAAGTCACGGCCTCATAAAGAAGCACTGATTTTCAGCTGCTACAATACACCTAAATTACAAGGCTTATGTTCGTCTATTGGAACCTGGATTATCAAACTCTGAAAAGGATGAACATCTGAATGAAGAAATGACCTCGCAGCTACCTCATTTGCCATTCACCATGTGCTATAGCCTAGCAGCTAGAGCTTTATTTACAGAGAAAGTTTGTATAATATGCATATATATGCATAACCATGTTCCTTAGCTCCTCTTAATCCAAATTAAAAGAAATCTGTGATGAGGTACCACTCCCAGGTACCATGCAGCGTTGTGCCAAGACCCCATCTCAGCAGAGTAAGCATCACGCATGCCCCACGTTCAGCAGGACAGGACACGGCTATAGTCAGTTCTCAGACGTGTACGCTGCCAAGTGCTGCTGGGTGTGCTGGTTTTGGCTGGAGTAGAGTTAATTTTCTTCACAGTAGCTAGTATGGGGCTGTGTTTGGGATTTGTGCTGAAAACAACAGTGTTGATAACACAGGGATGTTTTCGTTACTGCTGAGCAGTGCTGACACACAGTCAAGGCCTTTTCTGCTCCTCACCCCACCCCACCAGCGAGCAGGCTGGGGGGGCACAAGAAGCTGGGAGGGGGCACAGCCAGGACAGCTGACCCAAACTGACCAAAGGGATATCCCACACCATATGATGTCATGCTCAGCAATAAAACTAGGGGGAAAGTTGGCAGGGGGGCCGCTGCTCAGGGACAGGCTGGGCACTGGTCAGTTAGTGGTGAGCAATTGTTTTCACTTGCATCACTTGTCTTTCTTAGGTTTTATTGCTCTTTCTTTGTTATTTTCCTTTTCATTACATTATTATTATCATTATTATTATTATATTTCAATTATTAAACTGTTCTTAACCCACGAGTTTTCTCACTTTTGCTCTTCCAATTCTCTCCCCCATCCCACCGGGGGGGAGGGAGCGAGCGGCTGGGTGGGGCTCAGTTGCCAGCTGGGGTTAAACCATGACACTGGGTTAAAAAAGATCTTGCAAAGAGCGAGGGCTGCTTGTTTTGGAAACTCAGTTCCTCCCCTTTGAAATAAACACCTGCAGTTTGCTGGCTGTCAGGCACCTTGCCCTCCATTGTTCCATTTCCCTGGCTGCAAGGAAACTTGGAGATGGGTGATATGCGAAAGACCTTGACAGTGATTTTGTTAGTGGTATTCATTCTTTACTAATGTTTATGTTGCTCCTCAGATATAGAGATGACGTTGCAGAAGCCTGTTTATGTTAAACACCAGGAGTTTGTCAGGGGTCCCAAGGTGAAGTTGCACTTTTTATTTCACCTGGAACAAGTCTGGCCAAACAAATTGATATTATCACTGTCACTCTTCCCGCCCTCTCTAATAGACCTGGTGACCGATTCCCAGCTCCGCCGCAGCTGGTCCACAAGCAGCACTGCCAGAGGACCCCAGCCTTGCACGCAGCCATCCACAGCTGTTTGCAAAATACCCTGAGCAAAGCCATCCAAGGAACGGGCAGAGACCACCCACGTGCATTTCTGGCTTTTGCCGGCAACCACCTGAGCCGTTGCAGCTACAGCAGGAACCACCATTTCTCACGGACGTATGGATTTCGTTGGCAGTCAGTGACAGTCTGCGCAGGAACACACTGTCCCCTCGGGTCCTGACCACAGCTCCGGGGCGAGCTCTGCAGAGCCAGGCGCAGGGAGGGTTCGGGAGCTTTCTGGCAAGCAGCCTGGTACGTGTAAGAAGTGGCTAAATATGTCATCGCTTCAGTAATGGAAAAGCTAGTCATCACAGTTAAAGAGCATAACTGCTGCCCTTTGCAAGGGGCAGCAACTGAGCTGTGTTGCTTATCTGAAATCTCAGGAAGGGGATTTAGAACAGCTCTGGTTTTGTCTCTTTTGAAATTAAAAAGACAAGAAATCAGGTTTATTTTTTTTAGCCCAAAGGAACTTTTGGATTCCTTCTTGTTTTCATTTTGCTATGGGGAGATACGGGGAGAGCGTTTGAGTAAATGCCAAAAACATCTTTTGTATTATTTTTGTTTCATTTTGAGTACTTACACTTTATTTCTAGAGGAGTACTCATCTATACCAATACTAGGGAACATTTCAAATTTTAATTTCTGCTTCAGTTTCACAGCTATGAAGTACAGATAATATTATTCACCATGGAAATGACTGATAGAATTTGAAAGTGCAGGCTATATGAGGCAATATTGTTGACTTACTGTATTTTACTGCTATGAATGTTTCCATTCTGCACAGCAAAGAAAAATTTTGTAAAAGAAGTCCATAGAAAAGAACAGATAATTACTGTTAAAGCTTGCATTGTCCACATTACGGAAGCAAAGCCAAGATCAACACAGAAGTAGCACGCATTTTTAAATGCCAGTATGTTTTGTCTATGCAGTTAAAGTTAATCAGTTATCACTTATTAAAAAGGCAATGGAAAAAACAACCAGGAGTACAACATTACATAAAATCATAGAATCACAGAATGGTTTGGGTTGGAAGGGACCTCTAAAGGTCATCTAGTCCAACCCCCCTGCCATGGGCAGGGACATCTGCAACTAGATCAGGTTGCTCAGAGCCCCGTCCAACCTGACCTGGAATGTTTCCAGGGATGGGGCATCCACCACCTCTCTGGGCAACCTGGGCCAGTGCTCCACCACCCTCAGTGTAAAAAAATTTCTTCCTTCTATCTAGTCTAAATCTACCCCCTTTTAGTTTAAAACCATTCCCCTTTGTCCTTTCGCAACAGGCCCTGCTAAAAAGTTTGCCCCCATCTTTTTTATAAGCCCCCTTTAAGTACTGACAGGCTGCAAGAAGGTCTCCCCGGAGCCTTCTCTTCTCCAGGCTGAACAACCCCAACTCTCTCAGCCTTTCTTCACAGGAGAGGTGTTCCATCCCCCTCATCATTTTTGTGACCCTCCTCTGGACCCGCTCCAACAGGTCTGTGTCTTTCCTTTGCTGAGGGCTGCAGAGCTGGACGCAGCACTGCAGGGGGGGTCTCAGCAGAGCAGAGCAGAGGGGCAGAATCCCCTCCCTCGACCTGCTGGCCACGCTGCTTTGGATGCAGCCCAGGATACGACTGGCCTTCCGGGCTGCGAGCGCCCATTGCCGGCTCATGTCCAGCTTTTCATCCACCAGTACCCCCAAGTCCTTCTCGGCAGGGCTGCTCTCCATCCCTTCATCCCCCAGCCTGTATTGATACCGGGGGTTGCCCCGACCCAGGGGCAGGACCTTGCACTTGGCCTTGTTGAACCTCATGAGGTTCACAGGGGCCCACTTCTCCAGCTTGTCCAGGTCCCTCTGGATGGCATCCCATCCCTCTGGCATGTCAGCTCTTCAGATTACAATGAAGAAATGAAATTATTTTGTTTGTGGCTTTCCATGTGGTCTTGTTATTTTGCTGAGGCTGTGGTTAACTTAGGACCCAGACAACACAGATTACAGATAAAGGTAGTATCTTTTTATTAAGCCAGCCGCTGTAGTTGGAAAAAGTAGTAAAGCTTTTAGGCACACTGAAGAAGGGCTGTAGTGCCTGAAGGCTTTTCTGATTTATTTATGTTTATACATGTGTTGTTTAACAGGAGATATTACCTCTGCTTGCAAATGTCCTGCCTTGATTTCGATTAACATCCAAGACACATAGCTATATCCTCATTCAAGTAAAAAGTATCATCTTTTTTATCCTGAAAAAATTGCGTGCTTATTTGGCACAGAGAGCTCCAGGGAAAATTGCATACTTCTATAGCTGCAGTTTGGCCCAGGAAAGCACAGAAGAGCAGTGCAGTAGTGGCCTTCCCCTGTATGGGTTACACGGACTTGCAGTGTTCCTGGCACCACACTGGCTCAGCACCCAAGAAACCAGCACCATCATCTGAATTTGAAAAGCGATAGCTGTTCAGGATGAACAGCACGTCCCAGGAGGCTGTATCACCTTGCAGTGCTCATGGTATTTTTCATGAGACTCAGCACTGAAAGAAAACCTGAAGCTCGACATCAGTTTGGAGATGCAGGTGTTCACGTGAATTTTCATTATCATTCTGGCTACTCTAGCATATGGTAAGCAGAAAGGAGGCTTGATGTTAACTAAATTTCATGTGCAAGGCCAAGTGCAAGGTCCTGCACCTGGGTCAGGGCAACCCCCGCTATCAGTCCAGGCTGGGGGATGGAGGGATGGAGAGCAGCCCTGCCCAGAAGGACTTGGGGGTGCTGGTGGGTGAAAAGCTGGACATGAGCCAGCAATGGGCGCTCGCAGCCCAGAAGGCCAAGCGTATCCTGGGCTGCATCCAAAGCAGCGTGGCCAGCAGGTCGAGGGAGGGGATTCTGCCCCTCTGCTCTGCTCTGCTGAGACCCCCCCTGCAGTGCTGCGTCCAGCTCTGCAGCCCTCAGCAAAGGAAAGACACGGACCTGTTGGAGTGGGTCCAGAGGAGGGTCACAAAAATGATGAGGGGGATGGAACACCTCTCCTGTGAAGAAAGGCTGAGAGAGTTGGGGTTGTTCAGCCTGGAGAAGAGAAGGCTTCGGGGAGACCTTAGTGCAGCCTGTCAGTACTTAAAGGGGGCTTATAAAAAAGATGGGGGCAAGCTTTTTGGCAGGGCCTGTAGCGACAGGACAAGGGGGAATGGCTTTAAACTAAAGGGGGGTAGATTTAGACTAGATAGAAGGAAGAAATGTTTTACGCTGAGGGTGGTGAGACACTGGCACAGGTTGCCCAGAGAGGTGGTGGGTGCCCCATCCCTGGAAACATTCCAGGTCAGGTTGGACGGGGCTCTGAGCAACCTGATCTAGTGGAAGATGTCCCTGCTGACGGCAGGGGGGTTGGACTAGATGACCTTTAGAGGTCCCTTCCAACCCAAACCATTCTATGATTCTAAATTAATTACAATTTTTTTTTTTTTTAAATAAGGTACCATACATTTTACCATAACTTTCATATAGGATAATTATTTCTGGAGTAGGCTTTCCTTCATAAGCCTTGGATTTCTAACTACTACAGTTTGCAACAACAAACCATACTTCTCATACTTACTCTTAGCCAAACAATCCCACTGTTCAAGCATCACAGACAGTGCTTGTCAGGACACTGTATTCATCTCACAGAAGAAGAATCATTAATGGGCTAATCAGAATACCTGCATCGATTTCTCAGTTTGTGTACCTACATGCAAAACTGGCATTTTCACTTTTAGCCTAGTTCAGTAATTTATAGATGTCAGATGTTGAGAACTGTGTTTACTCTTCGTTCAAGTAAAAAATTCCACTTAACACGATCAGTAGGTTTGCATGAATAAATTCCACAAAAAAACGTTTGCTTGACGGAGTTCAGAGAACTGACCCAACCCATCACACCCCCTTAAGCCTCACCTACTCCTCCTGCACCCCCGCGCCCTCAGCATGGTGCCGGTTTAGCCACTGGCGGAGATGGCTGAACTTGCTGGCCCGGCAGAAAACCACTTAGCCCGGATGGCTCAGATGCAGCTGGGGGGGGGGAAGCCCCCACCGGTCGGATCCGCTGTGGGACCGGCTCTCCCACAGCAGTGCCAGCGAAGGGCAGTCTCCCCACACAAAACCAGAGGCTCAAGCACCTCTCCAGTGGTATTATTTCCATTCCCCATCCTCCGCTTCCTCCAGTAACCTTCGAAAGCAGCTGCCAAGCCCCGTGGGCAGAGCGATGGGACACGAGAATCGGTGAGCGCTGGCTCTCGCAGCCCATGATTTGTACGATCAGCAGGGGAACAACGTGAATTACTTTTCCTAATCTTATCAGAAAGAGCAGGTGCAAACTTCAGACCTGATTTCACTCCAAAATTAAGCATGAAATTAGGAACTGTACAATGCTATTGAAAAGGGCTTCAACAGTCAAAGGCTGGGTTTAAATTTTTTTTCCTACAGACTAGACATTTTTCCCTGCCTGGTGCAATCTCCTGTCCTGCAAAGGCTGCCCTCACCACCGTATGTGCTCCATACGGGGTACGTTCATAAGCTTCTGCATCCTGACTTTATAACACTTCTTACACTGAAGCTGTCCTTTATTTCATGTGCAGCACCAAATGAAGTCAAGGGGACGCTGCAGAACAAGGTACTACATGCAGAAGGAAAACGTACAGCATCCAGCTGTAATTGTCCAGTTAATATTGTCTAATTAAGGTTTATGGTGCAGCTACCTCAGGCCAAGGCTCAAGCTGCAGTTCAAACTACTACAGTCATACTTTTCATCTGTCTTTCTTGAGAAGATGGCTCCATGATAGGATAAATATAACTTGTTTGTTCTGTTCAAGCTACTTGTGAAAGCAGCTTACAGAGCCTGAATGTCTCGCAGAGTCATCATGAAAATTTTCAAGCCAAAGCACAAAACATATTTCTCTGTTCTTTGCCTGGCTGATTAATGATGGCAAAACAGATGGTATTTGCTCTTTTGTCAAATTAAACTAAATCCCCAAAACTACCACCAACAAAACACTCCTCCTGAATGATTTGGAGGGTTGATCTTAACACCGCTCTCATTAACGCGTCTCTCCAGGAAGCTCTAATTATCCAGCCAGTGACTTTTTGGTCTCTTGCCCACAACTACTCATTCCTTCTCTCTCTTCATTGTCCCTCAAATGCCATCTCAGCCTCGCTGCCTTAACCTAACCACTCCTCGTCCCCCTCCTTATCCTGCTATTAGTCTCTAATTGCAAACAGCCACGTCCCAGCCGTCCTCCACCCCCACCAGCGGTGCCCTGGATGGCTCTCGGTCCCCCACCCTGCTTCAGCCTCCTTGTTCCCGAAAGTGCCTTTTGCTGCCTTTTCCCTTTTTTCCCACTGAAGTCCCCTTCCCCCATGAGTACCAACACCTCCTCTCCTCGCCTGCCCTAACGCTCCTCACTTCTCACCCAGCTCCGGCGCCTGCCGTCCCCGCTCTCCCATCACATCCAAGATCCCCCCATGTTCCCCCTCCATCCCTCCCTACCAATCTCCTGACCCTTTCAGGATAACCCCCGCATTTTCCATGTCTTCACATGATAGGCCGGTATAACTGGAGACCTCGAAAGGGCTGGCAGGAGAAGAGACTCAGAGATGTCCGACTCTGGGACATTAAATGGTTACAGTATTTTAAAATCAGGTGCATATTCTAGCTCTTCAAAGCTCAGACAAATAAAACGGAATAGTGCACATATTTTTTTAAAGGTAGCAACTTTACATGCTGTAGGTTTTGTTCTTTGCTGTCGAAAAAGAAAAAAAAAAGGAGGAAAAAAAAAAAAGAAAAGAAAATCTAACAGCCAGCCAACTCTCCCTCCTTTGTTCACAGCCACCAGAGTTCATAATTCTCTGTTCCTTCGGTGAGCATCAACAAGAAAATTGAGGGGAAAGCAAACCAACTGACAAACTTTAGATACTAAATTAATGCGATCTCCCTGAGAATAAGCACATGTTTAAAGTAAAAGCAAAAACACCTTAAAAGCTTGCAGACAGTTAGTATGCTCGAGAAGTACTGAAGAAAAGGGACTTATCTAAGCCTGGACATGCAGTTCCACTGATTTCGTATGATTAACAGTAAACATATGATTAAACACTTTGCTGGATTTTAGCCAGAAAATTCAGTTCTGCAAAAGCCTGAGCACTCTTCCACTAATACGAATGTGTTCATGAACTTTCAAGTAAAACTTTGTATTACTAACATTCTACTAAATGTCATACAGGCAATAGCATATCACTCATAATTGGCACTTTCTTAAACTGAACTGCATCTTTATTAAATTGTCAATTTCTATTAATGCAGTACTTTTTAAAAAAAAAAAAGCAGTAAAAATACTATCTAAGCAATCACATGAGTCAATGCAGGTATATCTGAAGACCGTACAACACTTTTCTTTTATATCATCCATGTCTTTCAATAGGACAAGACATCAATGCTCAAGTTTCATCGCCGGCGCAGGTAGTTGGATGAGGAGGGAGGGAAGGGAAGCAATTCTCCATCCCCCTCTGCAGCACCCAAAGGGATGTGTGCTCCGGGACCCTTGGAGTATCAGCTGTATCACCTCCCCACCTGCCTTACCTTCCTGCCATCTACCCTGTGGCTGCAAGGGGAGTGAGAAAGAGAAGGTTACGTATTCCTTTAAAAAACAAACAAACAAGCAAACAAAACCCGCACAGAGCTGGTCGGTAAATAACAGCATTTTCTAGCAGATGATCAAGATGTGATTCATCTGACAGAAGGCAGGCATTTGCATCTGATCTCGTTGGCACTGGCTGGCTGAGTGGCCAGCGAGAGGAGGAGGAGGAGGAGGAGGAGAAAAGCATTTCCGTGCTGCGGTTCTGCTAAAATACAAAACTGAAACAGGTCAGCTCAACAGCACCTTGAAGGTGCCACTTCTCCCTGTCAGCCACAAAAAACAATGTAAGGAGGCGCGATCAGAGGCGGACATCTAAATTTAAATGCGGTGAAATGAACTGATTGCGTGCTTTGCTTTTTTCATTCTGATCGATCGGGCACAGAAGTTTTCCTCTGATACTTCCCTATGCCTCGCTACTTTTAAATGCATTTACATGAACAATGCTGTGTACACAGACCTACTTATCCTTCACGTACATTAAGAGCAAGACAACCCACTGCACGCACGAGAGAAACTTACAGACCAGGCAACTTCACACTGAACCTGATTACAACCAAACTTCGCAAACAGCCAACAAGTCACCCAAAAATGCACCCCAAGGAACTGCAGCCATGCAACTGCAGCCATGCAAGAGGATGCTAAGCATTTGCCCAGTATCTCTCTACTCTGGACCCCGTGGGCTGGGCAGGAGAACCCACCGTGTCCCAGAGCCCAGCCTGCCCCTCACGCAGCACAGCTCGGAGGGAAACTTTCTCAGAGGGGTTATCGGGGCAAATCTGATAATTATGCATGGATGCACATACAGAAACCTAACTTTTGGCTCTAAACTGAAAGCACATTTTTTCAAAGGAATGTATAAAAATGTGTTTACAATAAATAAAAACAAAGAAACAAGAGACACTATAGTATGTATCAGGTTTTTACACCCAACAGCTTCTTTCTTTATCCAACAGAAACAGGAAGAACAAGCTATACATGACAAATGCTTGTCACTTTATTTGATGAACTACCAAAAGGAGTTCAATGAGGAGAAGGAAAATAAATACTTCTATGGAATCACAGTAGTCATACACAAATGGGCATAAAGAAGGTCACTAAAATATTTTGTACTTCCCTTTGTGGCACTTAATAAATATCCAGAGATTGCCCGCGTATCTACAAAGTTAAAAATTTCCATGTCATTTATACCGAAGGCATTATAAGTATAAAGTGTTAAGTATATAAACATAACCTTTACACCTGACTCTTTACCTTAAACTATGTCACGTGTTTTATAAGCAGTAATATACTACATACCCTCCTAAAGATTAAAACAATTCTAGCAAAATAGGATTTCTAAAATAGCAAATATTATGAAGCACTCTGCGGTGAATAAGTCTTTTTGAAATGCAAGTGCAAAAAAAAAAAATCATTGGCACAAGATCAGTCACATTTCCAACAACGCAGAGCTTCTTATATAACATTAACACTAGAATTTAATCTGGAGACAATCTTTATGGCCACAGTACATTTTTATTTCACGACAACGGTTCTTCGTTGGTGCATTCACCAGGATTCCACTTTCTGGCCACCACTTGCTCTGCTGCTTGAGTTGCTTTGTTTTTCCATAGCTAAATCACCACTGTTTTTGTACTTATCAGCAAAATAGTCGGAGTCAAAGCTTACAGACAAATCTGGAGGACTCACATAAATGTTTCCATTGTCTATTGTGACTTTATGAATCCTTTGTTTGACTCCTTTTGATTGCCACTGTGGTGTTGGTGATGGCTCCAAAGGGTTTATTCCTTCATATAATCCTTCTCCTGTTTCCAGAGTAATTTTGTACTTATGCCAAGGACAAATAATACATGCTTGACCATTGATATCCTGCAAAGAAAAATTAAAAATAGCAAGTCATCGGCTTCTGATTCTTCTCCTGGAAGAATCTCTAGGCCAAAAGACATGTCTGGTGATTTGGCTGTATAGCTACATGCTATTTTACATATATATACATTTCTTTTGATGTTACGTTTGGATAAAAGTATTCAAAAAAATGCATTAGAGATTTCAAATGACTCTATGCCCCTAGAGTATTTTTATTTTGCTTACATACCTCTATTTCTCCAAGACATAAAGCGCCTCCTTCATCTGAAACACGGTAGAACACAGTATTAATTTATGCAGCAGATTTTATGCTTAGTTGTTGCAACATTGAGATCATATGTGCAAATAGCTTACGGTAGCAGCGAGAGTCCATAGCATGAAATTTCCCTTCATGGTAGAAAACAACAATTTCTCTGCCATTGACTTTGGCTGTTATTCTTTGGGACCTCTTTATGTCATCTTCTTTGCCAATTAATATAAGACCATCTGGCTCCATTTCAGCTGTTCCTGTGCTTGAGCTGTGCAAATCCACATCCTTAAAACACAAAAAATTCAAAAAGCCACCTTATGAAACACTTATTTGAATTTCTACATGTAGAACGGGTGTCTCGGTCCCAGAGAAAACCCCAACCCATTTAACACATGAAGGGAAAGGAGCAGAAGTTTTAGTAAAAGACTATCAACATGCACGTGAACCAAAGCACATGAGGTTGGTGATAAAGTTTGGCCAACGTGTTCACTAACAGAACTGGGACTAGGAAAACCAGCTGTTGCAGACCTGGCACTTGAGGCTGAAGCAAGATAAATTCTAAATCACTATTCATTTACTCTGCACTTTAATCACCATATCCCCGGGGAAAGCTACACGCAAAAAAAATACAAGGGTGCTACATGTAAAATACTATACTATTTAGCTATGCAATGGGTAGACAGTAGCATTTACATATAAATCCAATACTCTTTAAATAATATTATGGCTAGAAATACAAACTGATATAAGTTGATAAAGAACTGAAAATATCATCTGCAAAAGGGAAAAAAAAATTATTGAGAAGCTGTATTCAACCTGGGCTTTTTAGCAAATGTGTCTGCCTTTCCCTTCCTCCTCTTACATATTTCAAATGTCTCATAGCCTCTCCCTCTCCCAGCAGAGAACATAAGTAGTTTTATCACAAAACCTGCCTTCCTATTAAATCTGCTTACAATTAGCTACTGTGTTCCAGTTCCCTCCGAATTCCCAGTACAACCATACTACCCTCGCTTCCTCCGAAAGAT
Organism: Aptenodytes patagonicus; assembly: GCF_965638725.1. Taxonomy (NCBI): domain Eukaryota; kingdom Metazoa; phylum Chordata; class Aves; order Sphenisciformes; family Spheniscidae; genus Aptenodytes; species Aptenodytes patagonicus. The sequence continues at coordinate 88,471,809 of NC_134982.1, read as the reverse complement.
CAGGCTAAAAAAGGTCTTTGTACACACTGAGACCAAAGGGGAACCGTGGGCGGCGGGGATCCCGCGGCAGAGGGGTGCGGAGCCACGAAGAGCAGCGTGGCAGCAAGCCACACCATACCTTAGGTCCACGCCAGATCGCAACGGAGATGAGAAAGCAGATGAAGAAATGGAGGCTCAGAATAATGAGGTCCAGCATTGCCTCTCTTCACTGTGCCTATCGCAACTGTCCTGCCTTGTTCACGTACGTGTCAGCGTGTGCCGCAGCCCCTCTTTACGTGCAAACGGGAGGCAGCGGGGCCGGCCCCTATAGCACCAGAGGCAGGTCGTATGGAGGCTCGGCGCGGCAGGAGCCAGCTCTGCCAGGACTGATAAGGAGCGGGGACGCGCTGGGGCTGGCCTGATAACAGCAGAAGAGAGCTCCGGGTTCCTCCTGCTGCCTTGCTCCCCGTGAGCCCGTGCCACCACCGCCTCCTCCAAGCGGGATGCGCCAAACCAAAACCCTGCTCAGAGCCACGCGTTACCTTACGTGTTTATACGGCATCAGCAGCTGCGTGTTTCCTAATAAACCGTTACACCGGGAAGACTGGTATAAATAATAGTGTGGCATTTTTAAGGCCCGTTGTTATCTGATTTGCACATGATCAACCATAAGGACCAACTCTCTGCTTTCCAGTTTACAGGAACTTCCACCCAGTCTTACCCAGAAAGTGAGACGTCACTGTCAGACTCGCAGGACCATCCAATAAGGCATTCAGGCTTATTTTCTTTAGAAAATAAAGAAACTAATTTGCTTTAGAAAATAAGCATAGCGTGTAGCAAACTTACTGCAAGAACTGGAGTAGGAAATCCCCAATTTTTTACTATTACCATTTGGCTGACTCTGCCTATAAACTTCCCAAATTGGCCAAAATCTTAAAATGCAGAAGCCTATAGTTAGAAACACTCTTATGAAGACACCTCTAAAAAACTGTGTATCTCTATACATACACAAATAGAGATACACACACACACATATATATATATATATGTCCAGACCAGTATTAAAATAACACTTGGCACCAAACCTCCAGTTCATTTAATGATGACATTTCTACAGTCAGCCCGGATTTTGTACACATAAATTGTCCAGGCACCCCAGTCTGAAACCTGGCTCAGACTGTCAGCATGTTGTGGACCCTACGTGGCCCAACTGGTGTAAGCAATCAATAGCAAACAGCTTCATTTTACAGTCAAGACTTCCACGCTTATCTACAACCAACTGCAGATTAAGAACTGCCTTGGTACATCGGAGGTCCTCCAGAAGAAAGCCCTCAAGGCATCGTACGCTTGTTAATACACTAATGAGTTTGTTAAATGCATGGTGGCAGAAGACACTGTTCCCTTAGAAAAAGAGCGCAGCTAAGGACTCCTCATCATGGAAGACTGTAACTAGACCCTCTTACCACAGGCCTACTGTTGGCCACTTTCTCATCCATGAAGTGTACATGTACCTGCAAAGTATGAGCAGAAAATGAGAGATTGCAACCTACAGCAGCCCAGGAGGCACCTGAAAGCCCCAAAGGAGGCAGCAGTTTCTTGCCTAGGTGAATTCCCTGAGTTTGGGACAGGACCCAGCATAAGTGAAGGGCAACAGACCTCCGAGGTGGTTTTCACCCAACATGACCTTCTCCTCTTCCACCTCAGCCCCCAGCTTGGTGCCACCCGGACAATGCTGCCTCCACGGCTAGAACCAGACGAATGAAGACCTGTTTTCTCCTCCCTTTCTTTAAACAGCACAGCCACAGGCATTAAGCCCGGATCAGGTGGCGGCTGAGCTGGCGAGTGTCACCAGCCTATGAAAAGCACATTAAAATGGCAATCTGTCCGCCTGCCCTCTCACAGCCCCTTGGGAAACACACTCTCCATCACACTCTACCTAAGGTGAAATAATAACCAGTGCTGCTTGCTCCTGTTTTTTTCCAGGCTGATGTCCGCATTAAAACCACCCATTCAAACAAGACACGGAGTACAACGGCCCACAAACACCCCCCCCGGGGTCCCACGACGGAATCCTGAGCTACCAACCAGCTACCAGAGTGGCGCCTACCAACGGAAGTAAAAACATTTCAATCAAAAAGAAAAAAGGTCGTTCCCCCCCCCCCACACACACACACTTTAAGTTGATTTTCTACTAGATTTTTCCTGATGTTTTCTTAAGAGTTCGGCTGCTTTGACGTTTTCTGAGTCACTGCACTCCGCGCTGGATGGAGGCGTCCCCGCCGCCAAGTGCCATCTGGTGGGAACAACAGCCAGAGGGGTTTGGGAGCAGCGAAAGGATTCGTTTTCCGGCTGGAAATGCAGCTGGGTTTATGAGTCGTAGCAATTCATTGCTGTACCCTGCTCTAACTCCTCTTCCTCTTTTGGGGAAAGGGGGGGCAAAAAAAAAAATCACTGCCGCGCGGGGCGTGGGCCCGACGTGCCCCGCAGACACGGGTGTCGGGGCGGGCAGCCGCCGGGGGCCGCCCTGCCTCCCAAAAGCTCCCGTGCGGAGACCAGAACAAGCGGCGAGGCCACCTCCAGCGCCCCCCGCTCCTCCGCCGCTCGCCCCGGCTGTCCTCCGGAGGGTGCTCCGCTGGGGGTGCCGGGGGCGGGCGGCGGCCGGGCCGCTCGGAGGGGGACCGCTCCGCCGGGGCGGTGCTGCCGGCACCGGGCGGGAGGAGGATACTGAGCCGTCGGGGGAAGATGCCCGCCGGTCCCGGACGGCGTAGGGGATGAGGACCGCCGGGGGAGGATGCCCGCCGGTCCCGGGGGCGGGGGGCGTGCGATCCGCCGTGCGCGCAGCCCACCCCCGGTGCCGGATGACGGCGAGCCCCTATATATGCCTCCGGGGAGCGCCGCGCCGCCGCCGGGGAAGCTCGGGGGCCCGAGCGGCGGCTGCCCCGCGGCAGCCGGGGCGGGCGCGATGGAAGAGGACCTCTTCCCCGCCGGCCTCAACCTCTCCGCCTCCGGTGCCCCCCCGCCCCTCCCCGGCCCGCGGGCGGCCTGGGCGGGCGCCGTCCTGCTGCTGGCGCTGGTGGGCAACGGGCTGGTGCTGCGGCGGCTGTGCGGCGGCCGGCCGCGCCGGCGGAGGGACCTGCTGGTGGGGCACCTGGCGCTGGCCGACCTGGCCGGCTGCGGGCTGGCGCTGCTGCCGCGGCTGGCGGCCGAGCTCCGGGGCGCCGCCGGGTCCCCGGGCGCCGCCGCCTGCCGCCTGCTGCCGCTGCTGCAGCGCTGCGGGACGCTGGCCTCGGCCCACGGGCTGGTGCTGCTGGCGCTGGAGCGGCACCGCCCGGCGCTGCCCGCCCGCGGCCTGGCCGCCCTGGGCTGGCTGCTGGCGCCGCTCCTCGCCCTGCCCCAGGCCTTCGCCTTCCGTCCAGCCCCGCGCCCCGGCGGGCCCCGCTGCCGCAGCGTCTTCGAGGAGCTGCCGCGCTGGCAGGGCCTGGCCTTCGCCGCCTACGGGGCGGCCACCGGCTTCCTGGCGCCCGCCGGGCTCCTCTGCTGGGCCTGCGCCCGCAGCTTGGCCGCCCTCGGGGCCGCCCGACGGCAGCGCCGGCGGGCGGCGGGCGGCGGGCGGCGCCGCGGGGGGCTGCCCGGGGCGGGGGGCGGCGGGGTCCTCCCCCGCGGCCGGGCGCGGGCGCTGCGGCTGCCGCTGGTGCTGGCGGCTCTCTTCGCTCTCTGCCGCTTGCCCCGCTGCGCGCTGGAGCTCGGCCTGGCCTCGGCGCCCGGCGGCGGCGGGCGGCGGGAGGCGCTGGCGGCGCTGGGCGTCGTGGCGGCGGCCAACAGCGCCCTCAACCCCTACGCCTGCCTGCTCCTCCACAGCCGCCGGCCCGCTGCGCGCCGCCTGCGCCGGGGCCTCTGCGGGACCGGCACCGGGAGGGGGACGGCGCCCGCCGCCGCCTGCTGCTGCCCCGGCCTCGACGGCCGGGGGCGACGCGGGGCCACGCTCCGCCGCCCGCTCCGGCGCCGCGCCGGCACCCCCGGGTCCCTCGACAGCCCCGGCTCCCCGGGCTCCCCCGGCACCCGCGGCAGCCCCGTCCCCGGCGTCCCGCCGGCCGCAGCAGCAGCGCCCGGCCCGGCCCCACCGGTGGCGCGCTGTTAGCGCGGCGGCGGGGGCCGGGACACGCGCGGGTGGGCGCCGCGGCCGAGACTCGTCACGGGAGAGCTCTCGTCCCGAGAAGGGGACGGGACGGGACGGGGCTGTGCGTGGGGAAGCGGTTGGGCTGCCGCACAGCCGTGCCCCTACTCTTTTACCTTAGCGTTGGCTGAGCTTGGGGGATATATTTCCTTTTTTTTTTTTTTCCTTTGTGTGTTTTGGTGTTAAACACGTGTACGGAAGAGGGCAAAATCAGCAGGATGGCTGTTGCTATGCAAACTGCCCGGACGTTGTTCCCATTTTGAGCCCGACTGACTTGTCATCCTTACAAAGCCTTATGCGTGTTTTGGTCGTATTTAGTGGATTTCATAATACCTCATTCAGAAATAAAATCGGTCAGTCCAAGAAATTACTCTTTTTTTTTGTTGTTGCTGTTGTTGTTTAAATCCACTAGAAAAGCATGGATGTGACCGGTTCATTTCGGGCGGGCTGGTGTAATTCTTGCATTAGTTAACTAATTAGCTCTACAGACAGAGCAGGGGGCTGTAACAGGCACGCTGCAATGGGATGTACGTGTGTAAAACATGGCAAAAGTATTCTAAAACGTATTTATTCCTGCCTGGCATGTTTCAAGGCAGGGCAATGACGGAATACTGCACTGAGACCGTATCCTTCTCATTTAGCTCTGGTTTTATTTGTAAGATTTCCATCGCACCCACTTCACCAGCTGAATCATGCCGACACCTCAAATTAAGCCGAACCTACATTTCCCTGAGATATGAGAGCTCTGTTTGTGTAGGATGTGGCACGAATGATGTGCAATGTTTATAGCTGGTAGCGTATGCGTATCAATGCCCTCAATATGTTGACGATAGCTCACATGTATGAAAATGACCGACAAACCAGAGCAGGTAACAGCGAGAGCTCTGTGCCTGCAGCCAGGAGCCCTGTTAGATGCTATCATTGGACCCGGGAGGGGCCTCACTCATACCTGACGGAGCGGGAGGTACACCTGCAGCCCCACATCTGGTTGCCACGGTGGATTCCCAGTCCGACTGACGCCCTTGAGGAGTCTGAGACGCTGAACGTGAACTGAAACGTGTTTATGCTGTGATTGTGTGAAGCTGTTTCTCCCCGAAGACTGTGGCTGTAGTCCCTGTGCAGGTACTACCAGCATGGGGAACAGCGTGGCTGTCTGCAGGTTTCGGTGCCTGCACAGCATTTTTAATGGCATTTACATTTTTTAATGTTTTCATAGGAAGCTGCCAGGTGGGGCTTTTCAGTTCGCGCAGTCTGCAGCGGTGTGCATGCATTTAGGCTCTCACTAATGCTACTCACGCAGAGAATGAGGATTTGGGGCAAGGCTCCTACTTGTGCAGGTCTCGCTGGCTCTTCAGCAGGGCTTTTTCTTGCTTATTCTGGGTGACAAATTGGCACTGGTTCAGTGACGGAACACTTGAGGCTCCTTATCTCCATGCTCTGTATCTGGCTGTCACCAAGCTATCTGATAATCTTTTCTCTACACCTCACTCTTTCCTGTGGGTATCACATCTTGTATCGAAACTGCCTCTTGGTGGGTGCTCACATACTGCAGTTACTTGCGAAGGTACCAGATGCTGTCCGACAGGTAGCTGTACCATCTCAATCTCAACAAGCTTCCTCCGAGGAAGTTAGGCTTAGGGTGACTTTCCTTAGAAGACAACACCGCTCTGAAAACAGTGACCTCACGTGATGTTTTAACAGAACCTCATTACAACAGTTCATGTCTACTTGTAATTACTGCTGCTGATAAAGGGTTATTATAAAGGTGGGTAAAGCCGAACCTGTGCTGTGCAAACGGGACTGAACTTCATTCAGTAAGAAACAAATGGTGGTGAAGCCTAAATCCCCACCCCGTGCACAGAAAGGGGCTGTCAAGAGCATCCCAGGGCATTTGTTCTGGCTCCAGAACAAATTTCCTCCGACCTGCCAGAGATCGGAGGAAATGGCCTCAAGTTGCTGGAAATGGCCTCGTCCTCTCAGAGGACAAGAGGAAATGGCCTCAAGTTGCACCAGGGGAGGTTTAGATTGGATGCGAGGAAAAATGTCTTTACTGAAAGAGTGGTTAAACATTGGAACAGGCTGCCCAGGGAAGTGGTGGAGTCCCCATCCCTGGAGGTATTTAAAAGACGTGTAGATGAGGCGCTTAGGAACATGGTTTAGTGGGTGTGGTGGTGTTGGGTCAATGGTTGGACTCGGTGATCTTACAGGTCTTTTCCAACCTCAATGATTCTATGATTCTATGCTGCAGGATCACACATACCTTGGCCATTCTCGACAAGTATTTTCAACTTATTTTTCATACATTCCAGTGGCAGAGTTTAGATAGCTTGACAGACTGTTTTAATGTTTAACCACTTACAGTTCCGTTCTTTTTTTCTGCAATTAGCTCATCAGAACAGCCCTGCCTGAAAAACAAAGACATTTTTCTGCTCTCAGTGGCAGTGTTTGCCGTGCTCTTACATGAGCCTTATTCATAGTTGAGGACTTTTCAAGGCTTCTCCGATGGCTGAAACAAACCTAATTAGGTTCACAAGTCACTTATATTATTTTCCTCTGAATCCTCTCATCTATGTCCTTCTTAAAACACAAAAGCTACAAAATGGAGACAATATCATGAGGATTCACCAGTGTTCAGAAGGAGAAAATAACTGACTCATGTCTTGCATACAACACTCCTTTTAATCACCCTAGAACCTCACTCGTTTCCTTCGTCACCACATCATGCTGTTGATTCATACTCTGCTTCTGATTCTCTAAAATCTCGAGGCGTGTGGGGCTTTTGTTTCCAAAAAACTGCAGCCTAGACAGTTTGTTCACCATTTTAGTATTTTTCCCTTTCCATTTTGACCTTTAACTAATCCATGATGAATTTTACCTGATTGATTTCAGATAATTTTTCCAGCTAATCAAGACTACTTTAAATTTTAGCCTACCCTCAGAAGTGCTGATAGCTCTCCCAGGGTGCATTTTCTCATGTTTAATAAGAAAAAAGTGCCTACTCCTGCATTCAAATTACTTATTAAAAAAAATTACCAACCAGTACTCCATCAAATTCTTGCAGACCTTATTTGATCACTTCTCAATTTTTGGTATCTACTACTGAGTTTGATTTTAGCCAGTTGTGAACCTAACTTCCAGTAATTTTATCTAGACTCTTATTTCCATAGCTTGGTTAAAATAAGATCAGATAGGCCATTGCCCAAGTGCACTCAAAGTCTGGATTTCCCCACTGATTTTTTCCTTACCGACTAGGCTAGTTATCCTGACAAAGGCAGCAGGTGATTATTTTCATGTGATTTGTTGGCAAATTCACAGTGGCAGTCTCTTACCCCTCCAGTGACCACTAGGACCTTGTATTTACAAAAATAATTCCTATTTTTGTTCATCAGGACGGTGGTACCTCTCCTGCCTTTGTAAACACTTGAAGAGAAAAGAAAGGTTCAGAAGCTGATCGGGCCACTGCCCTTGGTAGTCTCAGGTAAATCTTCATGAGGCTGTGTAGACCTGACTACATCTAATAAATATGCTTGAACCTGCTGCCATGCCAGCCTTCCTTCTCCCTTTCACTCCCCAACGTCTCTTCAATGTTAATACCACGTAACTCGTTCAGTGTCACCGAAAAACAGGGCTTTTTCCTTTGTTAGCTGGCCAACCTTGCATGTTGCAAAGCTCATTTGATTCGTGTTACAATAATGCAGATGCATTAACATAACTAAGGCGGAGTAACAGAATATGACCACATTGTTAAATGTATCTGGTTTGGACTTAAATTAGCTCAGTTCTGCACCAACACAGGTAGATCGCTTATTGCAAACGGCGGCAGGAAGGCATTAGGGGATTTTGCCGTCTCTCTTTCTAACTCTTCAGAACAAAGGTTCACTCACATACAAATATTAAATAACTTGCAAAAGTCAAAGATTTGCTTTTAACAAACAAGTCAATGTTTTCTTTTTAAATAAGCATTTTAAGACCACCAGATACAAAAAGAAGTACTAGACTAGACATACTGACTTACCCTGCTACTGGTTGGCTCACACGCCACAGAATCGCCTTGCCAGGGAGCATCCCTACCTCCTGACATTCTAGGTCCGCTTTGTGAGCTGGCACATTCCTGGGGTTTCCTGCATTATCCGGAAACCTGTCCCCGTGCACTGGGCTTCTTTGGACAGTCTGTGACACAAGGAGTTGTTGCAAGGAATTACAGTAAGAAGTTTGTTTTTCCAATTTGTTTTTCCATTTCACAGAGTATCACAAACTGCACTTTTGTAAGCCTAACACTCACGAAGAAGTACATCTTAAAAATTTGTGTCTTTAAAGAAAGTACTGTCCACAGAACTGACAAAATACAGTTTCGCCTAGTAATTTCTTTAAACATTTTCTAGCAATTTCTTTAAACATTCAGTTATTAAAAAAACCACACACACAAAACACATCCAGTTCACCGTAATTTTATTTTGCTATATTCCGTACAATGTACTGCATTCTGTCCAGACCTCTGGAAAGTGACCAGTTTGTTTATTCTTTTCCCTGCTAAATGAGCCTTCATATGGATATGTGCATTTTGATGGAAAGTTGGCTCCAGCACACTCCACTGTAATTGGTATCCCACTACACTAAATTTTATAATCCTTGCTTTAGTCAGTCCTTAGAAATGGGAAGTCCTGTTGAGTTTTAATGCTTAATACTCTGCATTTTTGCAACCAGCTAAGTATTGCATATATGCAATTAGTACTTACGTACTATCCTTCCTATATATACTTCAGTGTTACAGAATTATAACACGTAAAAATCTAGATTTTTTTCTGCTGGCTAGTTATATAAAATGCTTTTGGCTTCCTAACACAAAGCGGTAATTGTTCGGGCATCTTTGCTTTCAATAGCTTGTATAAGATAGTAATTCTAACACTTGAAATACAGCGCAATACTTCAAATGCAGAATGTTTTCATATCCTCAGTCATATTAAATCTAGGTTGTTTTTATTTACTTACTTTGACTAAGCCACTTGTCAATTGCACTCTCGTATTTTTTTGGTTCCTTTAACCAGTCCTGATGCCATCTAAGGTTGGCAATAACATTGGAGTAATTCTGACCCAAACTTTGTTTCCACCTGATAAACTGTCTTTTGTTATACTCCTGAACAGAAGAAGAAACCTTTGGATAGTTTACTATAGAGCAGAGTATTTTGTCCAAAGAACGTACAATTACTGGGAATTTTATGGCAACGTTTGTTAGCTCATCTGGATCGGCAGTAAGGTCTGGAACAAACAAAAAGTCATTTAAGAGCCAATTTGCATTTAAGTAAATCAATGAGTCAGGTAGGACATACAAGTTGTAACGTACCAAAGAGTTGTGGAAGTACTGAATGGCCATCTGAGTACGCAATATATTTCCATTTGCCAGTTCGAAGCATGTACATGGAAGAATTCACATTGCATCCGTGGAACTCGCTCAACACCCACGAGGGCCGAGGCCCTCTGGGTGACGCTTCATTTTCAGCCTTTCCACATAGCAGCGGTATAAGAGAATATCCACTGAGGTTCTGTGGGACAGGAATTCTTGCTATATCTAAGCAAAGATATAGAAAGTCAAAATGCTACTGCAGCTACCGTGATTAAAAAAGCCTAACGTAATGCTACAGCTGTCTGAACATAAATTCTATTTCAGTAATAAAACATGCATTCCTAATTATTCTCCTTGTAGAACACAGGAACCCCAAAATACACAAATAATAAAAAAAAATTAAGGAACTTTCCAAGGTCAGCTGCCCACTATCTTGATCAGAAGCAGTACCAGCTATGTCTAAGTAAATCTTTAACAGATGTCTTAAAACCAATCGCAATAGCCTCCAGTGATGGGTGGTGCTTTTTTATTTTTTTTAATCACAGTTTTATACCATTCCCTTCTGCTCTGACCACATAAGGCAGGAGAAGGAGATTGTCACAGCATGAAAGGACTCTAAAAGCTCCATATCCAACATGGTCTAACCATTCATTTCTTTGATGTAACAGTGCTAAGCTCCTATCTAGCATTCTTCACCAGTGAATTGCAAAACACTTCACAAAAGGTGGCCATTATGGTTATTACCTATAATCGGTGGGAAAGCTGAGGAACAGGGCCACTTGCTTCTCTGGTAGGGATGGAGATAAAGATAGTATCAGAGGTGGTATCAATACAGTGCACATATGGAAAACACTGGATGACTCTATAGCCTATTAGATGGCCCCTAGGAGATGCTGTAACTTGAATAAGCTCCTCAGTATCAACTTACATCACAAGTTTCTCTAGCTTCCAAAGATCAGGTCAATATTAAGAGGCTGCAAAGATCTCTCAGAGACATTCTGAAAAACATAGTTGAGAATCCCAAGGACATTACCTGAACTTTGGCATGTCCTAAAAACAGGGTATGACAGTACTGCTATTTTCAATCACCCTACTGAACATAGCATATCGTCATTCAAAATTCAACACTTTCCGTTTCACAGAGCACTGCGGTAGTATTTTATCTTCTGTTCTACACCGAGTGGTGATACTCAGTGCATACAGATTGCATAGGTGACTTTTTCCTTCATCAGCATGTATCTTCCTTTTTCTCCTCTGTTTCTACAGCATATATACCTGTCATTAATCTGTACTTTTTCCTCTAGTAAGTAAAAAGGCCAGCATTTGACTAAGCACTAGGAAGACCTGTAACATGTAAACCCAGTAGCTTCCAGTGTGTGGGCTAAAAACTTGCACAAATACATAATACATTTGAACAAATGAAAAGGGATATAGGCGTTCCTCTTCTGTCATCCTAAACCAGTAATGCTATTAATTGCAATAACTGAATTCTCCACATGCAAAGAATGCTCCAGGCTGGCACCTTCAGCAGCTCCTGCTTTTGCAACAGAGATCCAAAGGTACTTCCATCCAGACCAACAAAGTCAGTGCTGTCTGGAGGAAAGCTTATGCTACGTCCTTTTAAAAAACGGAAGAGCTGTTGCACTCCTGGCTGAATTATTCATATCACAGATTCTGCTGGAATCAAAACACCTATGCCACACTCGCTATAGGGTGCACCTAATCTCAAAGTCAGTAAAGGAGGAAGTATTGTGCAAAGCATTTGGATGGCATCTTAGGAGAGATTATTGCCCTGATGCAAATGGATTACAAAGGGATTACATCTATCATGAAAAAAGACCTGAAATCTGTTTCCTCACTAGTCAGCAGTAGCATGCAGCCTGAAGAGATAATAGATGACAGAGATAATTCTTCATGTTTTCACATTCATCTTGACGTATGTGCCCTTTTTGACATTCAGATTACAGGAAAGGGGAACTGCCACAACAGAAGGAAAGGACTTATAAACACAAAGTTCTGGGAAGAAAAAAAAAAGGAGGAAAAGAACAAAAAGGAAGGATGTTAAACCACCTGACCAATTATGTTATTTGGGAAAAGGCACAAAGAAGAAAAAAAGAGATTTTTAACTCTTTACACATGATACCACAACTTATACAAGAACCATATCTGATACAGATTACTTTATATATATAAAAGATCTGATATCAGAATTTGGAGAAGAAAGCTACCCCAATTATATCCTATTTTCAACTGAATAACTGATTCAAAAGTTTCGAGAAGAGACAGGCAGATAAATATATTTTGTTCTGTTTTTAGAAAATCAACTTAAAACAATATAGAAAAGGATTTTTCACTGGCTTTTACTGATAGAAGTACAGTTTTATCTACTGCCCCATGTTCTTTCAGACAATTGCAGTGTACACGTGACACTTCTTAAAGAGTGAGCTTTGCAGACTGCTTTGAAAAGGACATTTTTCTGATCGGTAGCCTAAAAGATCCCAGATAAAGCCTAGAACGGCGACTTCACCTAATGTTTAGTTACAATGAGGTTCATCTCTTGCATGCTTTATCACAGGTAACTGTTCAAAGATTCACTCTTAAAAGTAATTTCCATCTGTGTGTAAGTAATTTGATGTCAGTCCTTTTTACCTGATTCTCTGCCCCATAATGAATATTTCCATACCCAAGAAGGTAAGAATGGACATCCATTATCGTATCTTATTATGTTTGCCCGTATGAATTGTACATTTCCTATACAAATTCTTCATCTCGTTTCTTCCACATGACCCTTCATAAAGGACAGTTCTTTGATAAGCTAATGAAGCTGCCATCCTTTCAGGTTTAATCTAATCTCTGGATTCATTTACACTGTAATTTCTATAGTAAAATGTTAGGTATGAAGGCTAGCAAGGATTATTCGTATCTAAAGCATATCTGATTGTTCTTTATCACCTTTTTTTAATAACAAATTATTCTATATATAATAATTCACTGTGATTGTGTTGATGACAGTAACAGTAATAAGGAACATCATCAGCTCCTTTATTTAATTTTTAGATCCATTTTTTGCATTTTTTATTAAGTCCATATGTATGCTCCACAGATAAATTGTTATCTCCTGTTGTGTTACTACATTGCCTCACAAAGTGGAGACAATTCTGACTATAATACAAATGCATAATAGTAACTGGGAAAAAAAAAATTAATTTTAAATGACTTAACTCACCAAGCATAGTAGGATATATATCCACGAGAGATACCACATTTGGTACTTGTTGCTGTTTTTTTATGCCTGGCCCCATAACTAAAAGAGGAACATGGGAACTTCCTTCATACATGCTCATTTTATAGAACTGCCGGTGTTCCATAGCAAGTTCTCCATGATCTGCAGTGAATATAACGATTGTTTTTTTAAGAAGCCCAGTATCTCTCAGAGCTGAAATAATCTCACCTGCAACAAGAAAAAGATACTGAAAAGGATACCTTCAGAATATTCCTTCCAACTTCTGTACCTGCAAAGCAGCATGCAAACCCCAAGGAATCTTAGACGGAGGGCTGGAAACTGCCCTCTCTGCCACAGAAGGCAGAGCCCAAAACGTTCAGCCCAGAATAACGTACAGTCGTCAATGAGTTGCAGGAGTCTGGCTCCCAATGAAGTGTGGAGGGCACTGAACAACAACAATAAAAACTGCAAAAGGCGAGGATGCACCACAGGACAAGCTGCATTTTTGCTGTCGCCACTTTTGTTTAATTTCTAGCCTAACTAATAATAGTTATTTCAACAGCAGTAAAATAGGTCAGCAGAAGCCCTGACACTACATTTAGGGTGAAGGACTCTTGACAGTATCCACCTTACACATAATCAGTGGAAGTCTGTCCTTCCTTTGCCTATATCCTCGCAGGAGCCCTCTGCACATACATTTATGCAACAAAGACAGGGCCAAGATCAATGAAGTCAGTAATGAAGCAAAGCACTTACACATCTTTAACGTTAAAACACTAAGATGATTCTTGCTTAAACAGACTAGTTAAAAACTTAAAATACACTACCAAATTAAACCCCAGTGCAGATACTTTGCAATACCTCCATTTCCTAAAACTGTCAGGCTCCCGTTGACCTCTTCTTTCATAAAACGTGGAAGAGTAATTCTGTGTCTTTTAAATTTCTTTATCATTCTAACAGTGCTAAAAAGATCAGCTTATTTATTCATTAATTTCATATTAGAATGCAAGGAAATTCCTGTTCTTTCATGGTGACTTTTCAAATTAAGAAATAAAATACTGTAAATGAAGACCAATTTGCATTATAATTTTTACGTATGTAGAACTTACTGCAAACTAGGAAGAATTCTGAATGCTTAATTAGTTTTTTTTTTTTCTTCTTCTTCTTCTTAACTTTCAATAATATGCTGCTAAGGGAGACTTCAAAGGTAACCTTACTGTTTAGTCTATACATAGCAGGTGTCATCCAGTCTATGCATTTGAAAACAATCTCTAAGGAAACTGCTTATACCCTAAAATTTATCTTTCCTTCCAGCTTTGCTTTGCCAGTCTGTCCCCTTCACAACTGTTTCCATTATTTTAGTTAGCACTTAATCAAAGAGTATTTCGTTCCTCTTGTACATGGGTCAAGCAACGTTTTGCTGCAGTTACTGGGCTTTTACAGGGTGTCTGACTGGTGGTTTTGATTACTTTTCAGGGTGCTCTGAATTCACCTTGCAATAGCCTTAAAAGCTATCCCGTTATTTATCATATAGACTGATTAAGCAACATCCATGTGACTTACTCCCAGATCTGAATTGTGGGTTGGTTTTTTTTTCCAGAAGACCAGCCCTATCAGCATTTTCTTAAAAAAATCAGAACCAGAAAACCCAGTGTATAATGAAACATTACCGACCCAGCATGGCATCTGTCTCCGCACACATAGCGTAATAAAATGCTCTAATATTTCTCACTTCTTGCTTTGTAAACTCTCCTGTGCAATTCTTGGTGTAAGATGAGTAATAGTCTACTGGATGCATCTCTGAAAGAGAAGACCACTTGGGTATTTTAATAGCTTCGTAAGTTACCTAAAAATAAGAGGAAATTAACATTACTTTAGCAACTGAATTCAACAATTTTTTTAAAAACAGATTTAATTTAAAACTTTTTAGCATAGATTCACAGTTCTCAATTTGTGGTCCAGGAAACACCAGCTGCTAATCTGTTACATGGTGCTGCTACCTCCTCCATACTTCCCCTCTGCTTCCACAGGTATTAAGTCAATTTAAAAGACAGCTATAAAAATCGGCTAGAAAGTAAGACTAGGAGCCAGACGTATGTGCTTTACCAGCTGATATCTTAAGAGAGATACCGCAGAACAATCTTCTAGAACTGTACTCTAGAGTAAGTATGGAAGTATTGGCATAGTGTCTCCTTAAATATAGATAACTGTAAACCATATGTATCAAAAAGATCGGGTGTTGTGTGAGCCTACAGAACAACACACTTAGTCTGGTAAGGACATCCAGGACAGTGGATGACAAGTCTTGACATCTTGATAAAAAGAATTCACTACATTAGACCAATTTTCTAGTAATTTTCCATTTGTTTCTACAGATGTCAATCCATTTAGTTATAAAGAAGTGTAAGATTAGTTCGAAATTAAAAAGTAGGAGCCAATAAATTACAAATAATGCTGGATTTGTATATTCAAATGGGCATGCTCACAGATACTGTGTGCTGCAGTACCAGTTTTAAAGCCTCAAAGTTTGACATACGCTTTTAGCCTAGGCAGTCACACTTGTAAGCATTCCCTTAAGTAAGTGCTGCATTTAACAGTTAATTACTTCTATATTGTAGACTTAAAGCACAAATTACCACAAAGCAGAGAAGATGTAATCTCAGTATGGAAAACTTAAGCTTATTAAATAAAACCACACCTGTTGCTCTCATTTACCTCTAAAATCTTCTCTAACAAACAGAGCTGAGGCCTAGGTTATGCCACAGCAACTCCGGTGCCTGTGCAGCACATTTCCAGGGCTGCAGCCACAGCTCCACTCCTGCGCTGGCCCCAGACATGGGCAGCCCTGGTTCCTGATAAAATAACTGAGACACTCACTGTCCAAGGGTCTCCATGCAGCACAAAGGCAATCAGACCAAAGTTGTCCCTAGAAGCATTACATGCCTGTTTATTTGTGTAGTAATTTAAGTATCAATCCCTGCTGAACCCAATTTGGTTTTGCCCCAAGGTGTGGCATCGATAACTAAGAGCTGTCTGGGGAGCTACTAGCGTAGTGTCTGTCTCTCGAGCACAGGGTGTATCTTTGACCACCAGTGCTGTTACGGCCATGTGTTCCAATACCCACAAAGCTCCACCTGCCACAACACTCAATATTGTCTCTTGCGCTATCTTGCAGATGTATTAAGTCATCTAAACAGCTGGTAAGACAGCAAGAGTTAAGGTGCCCATAGGGATAAAACCCGGCTTTGTAGTAGTCAAACAGACATACCCAAACCTGAGTTTCCTTAGGCCCCACAGAAAATAGGCTGCAAGAAGAAATCATGGAAGATAAAATAATAGCAGACAACTGCTTCAGTCATCTTCCTATTGCTGAAGGTCCTCGGCTACATAAAGTCACATTTTCGACTCCTCAAATGGTATTTATTAGTTGCTTAAGATATAACGGGAGCAAAAAGTGCCCCTCTTCATCCACGATTCAGTCAGAAGACTGAACCCTTTTCTACAGGACTACAACCTAGTTTTAAGGATTCACAAAGTCATAATCCCTTCATCTGTCTGTCGTAATTCATAGCTAGGAGAGAAGCCAAATGCCCTGAAAAAGTGCCAGCTTGTGCAAAATACAGGAGACCATCTGCTTAGCAACACAGGGTTTCATAAACATACGATGTTGATACTCCGTTCTGTATTAGTTTCCCAGTAAACATACAATTTAATACAAGTTTTTCATCTATGCACTCAAACTTCTTCACGAGTTGATCTCTGTCATTTTCAAAGACTGCTTCTTCCATGGCCAAAACACAGATACATTCCAGAAGAATCAGCCAATGGTCAATAAATAGTAATATGTGGTTCACATAACTGAGTATGTACGTGTAGTGGTGGAAAGGACCTCAGCAAACTATGGAGTTTAAGTACTCTACCTGGATTAGGGATGACAAAAATTTGTCAGAGATGTTGTAACTCTGTCTGTGACTTGAAAAAAGGTACCCCCACTTCCCAAGACATGTCTAACCTAGCAATTAGCACCTAGAAAGTTTTCCTTAATATCCAAGCTAGATCTTGCTTTTTGCAAATGAAGGTTTTTCCCCCATGCTCTTCCTCTCCCCACAAACTTCTCACCATTCCCGGAAGAACCCACAACCCTCACTATTACAAAGAAATTCACATCTCTCAACCTTCATTTGTATATCCGTTTTTCTAAGTCTCTGTATTTTTGTTGCACCTAGATAAAGAGATTTTGCAGTTCCCCAGTAGAAAAGGCCAAATGAGTTATATAAATTGCATATGGTTTTTTTTGAAGTAAGCATAAAGTCTTTTCAAACCTAATTCTCAGTTCTTCAGCTGCAGAGAATCTTAATGCTTTATGCAGTGAAAGCTGTTGTAACCCATTTATATTTTTATGACAGATAATGGCACCTGGAGACCACATAAGACAGAGAAAAAATATTTACTTCTTCTTCGGAATGGAGTGCTATCCGTTAGCTTTCCACATATGGACATAATGGGACTTTTCTGCACTGTAAAAACATTGAAAAGCTACAGTAGCATGGAAAGAAGTTAACAGAAAAGAGAGACTACTTCTGTGTCTTACTACTTCACAGTCTAGGTTCATAATGTAGGAAAAGTCAATCTCTCACTTTAAAACTCAGAATGATTACCTATAGCATCATTTATAACAAGCACAATACAGCATGTTATAAACAATGAACTTCAGACCATTACTGAAAAAAAATTGCAGCAATTATTTCATTTTCCGTTTAATGTGTTTCTAGCCATTGAACTCCAAACTTCTTTATTGATTCAGTGACTACTGCTAACAGACCCTTTCCTACAACAGTGAGAAATTTTTCACTTCTATTTGCTTCACCTTAAATCAGAAACCCAACATCTCAACCAAGTACTTTCTTACTGCATACTGAAATATCAAAACTGGGTCTGACTTGAAAAATCATGTGAGGAATAAAATACTGTTCATAATAAGTACAGTTATAAATAAATTTATATTTAAATTTCATCTTCACATACCTTTTCAAGCCAATAGGGAGATGTTAAAAATGTAGAGGATCCAAAATTTTCTCCCGCATAGGGTGACGGATATGGGTGTGGTAAATTTAGTCCCAAGTAAAGAGCAAATGGTTGAGTAAGGTTAATGGCTTCTTCCTTTATCCAGTTTACTGCTTTATCAGTATTCCGCCAATCTGCTTCCATCACTCTCACATGCTTCCTATCACCAGTAAGATTTACCATGGGTCTCCCTTCTTGCCGGAGCAGGAAGTCAACATCCCTAGTCCAGGCTTCCACACGGTTACTGAAAATATATACGCAAGATACATACTCAGTGGAAAATATTTTCTTCCCTTTTCCTCCAAGTCAAGAGTCAAGAATTCCTGAAGAACTTCCCCTATACTTGTAGCTGCAATCTACTTGTAATTTCTACATAAAGGAGAATTGTTATTCAATTGATCAATAGCTATTGTGTATATATTTTATACTCAAAGCTTTAGCCACTTTTTTCTGCTTCTGAATCGTCTTTCTTATTTATTATAACTTCATGTCAGAATGGTTCTTCTCACATCTACAAAATAGTATTTAGAAATAGCATCTCCACCTTGTTGACCCTGCTCCCCATTCTGGCATGGATTCACATACTAGTTATCTGGTAAAGAGGGCCTTAGATTTTTGTTATTTGAAAAAGTCCTGTGGGAAATAACTTGCCTGGAGAGGCTGCCTTTAGAAGCAACGTTCTGGTTTTGAATTGTACTATTAAGACATTTTTAAACACTATCACGACAAAAATCTGTAAGAGTGATTTTACCATTGCTTTTGACATAGTTGATAAATCCTATCAAGAAAAGGGAATAAGAGGAGAAGGGTGTAGGGAGGAAAACAAGAAGGGGAAAAAAAAGACAACACTTTAATGATAAAATATTTTTGGAACAGATTTTCTAATATCGTGACAGTTGTTGCCTGTCTAAAACACTGAGAAATCTGAGCTGCAGATGTCCTTGTTTCTTTGCCAGTGAATGACACCACAACTGCCATAAAAAAGGGTTGGGAGGAAACATCCCATTTAAGACCTTGACTAATCTTCATTTTGTTCATGGCAATTTCAGTATCACCAAAGAAATGGTAAAAGAAAATATGAAACTGCTCAAGATTTGATCATGTACTTTCATCAAAACACAGCATTATTACTGTTTAAAGAGCATCTAACCAGTTTTGTCCCCATAGGAATTTTACCAGTGCATTTTTAGCCTCCAGAAAAACTATTCAGAATTATCTGTAACAACAGGGTTTTTTTACTGTTTTAACTCCTTGTTTAGGCTCACACTTTCAAGGTAAACAGGCTTAAACAAATTACTTAGAACAAATTAAGGAAGCTAAATGGTCTATAGAGAAATCGCATTTCATAAACATTAAAATGAAACAATGGTAAAGGGGTGGATGGCTCTGTGTCTCTGTATGTGTGTGTGTGTCAAATTGCATTTAATATCATAATACTGACTTATACAGAAAAATTTATTATGTAGGCCATAGGCCAGTCTGACTATCCAATCAGATTTGAGGTTAGAATCGAGTTAAAAAAACAAAACCAAAGCCCCCAAAACTCAAAAACAAAACCAAAAAAATCCCACTTCAGACCCTTTCCACATTCTGGAACAACACAGGAGATGTTTTGACACATCCAAGAGGAAAATTGGAAAAAACAGAGAAATTGTCCGAGCAGCCAGGGATCAGGTTAGGAAGGCTAAAGCCCCGATAGAATTAAATCTGGCCAGGGACATCAAAGGCAACAAGAAAAGATTCTATAGGTACATCGGGGATAAAAGGAAGACTAGGAAAAATGTGGGCCCTCTCCCGAAGGAAACGGGAGACCTGGTTACCTGGGATATGGAGAAGACGGAGGTACTCAACGACTTTTTTGCCTCAGTCTTCACTGGCAAGTGCTCAAGGCAAAGTCGCAGAAGGCAAAGGCAGGGACTGGGAGAATGAAGAGCTGCCCACCGTAGGAGAAGATCAGGTTCAAGACCATCTAAGGCACCTGAAGGTGCACAAGTCCATGGGACCTGATGAGATGCATCCACGGGTCCTGAGGGAACTGGCGGATGAAGTTGCTAAGACACTATCCATCGTATCTGAGAAGTCGTGGCAGTTTGGTGAAATTCCCACTGGGTAGAAAAGGGGAAACATAACCCCCATTTTTAAAAAGGGAAAAAAGGAAGACCCGGGGAACTACAGGTCAGTCAGTCTCACCTCTGTGCCTGGCAAGATCATGGAGCAGATCCTCCTGGAAACTATGCTAAGGTGCATGGAAAATAAGGAGGTGACTGGTGATAGCCAACATAGCTTCACTAAGGGCAAATCGTGCCTGACAAGCCGCCTACAACGGGGTTACAGCGTTGGTGGATAAGGGAAGAGCAACTGATGTCATCTACCTGGACTCATGCAAAGCATTTGACACCGTCCCACACAACATCCTTGTCTCTAAATTGGAAAGACATGGATTTGACGGATGGACCACTCGGTGGATAAGGAATTGGCTGGATGGTCGCACTCAAAGAGTTGCGGTCAACGGCTCGATGTCCAAGTGAAGACCAGTGACAACTGGCATCCCTCAGGGGTTGGTATTGGGAGTGGCGCTCTTTAACATCTTTGTCAGCGACATGGACAGTGGGATCAGGTGCACCCTCAGCAAGTTTGCTGACGATACCAAGCTGAGTGGTGCGGTTGACATGCTGGAGGGAAGGGATGCCATCCAGAGGGACCTTGACAGGCTTGAAAGGCGGGCCCGTGCGAACCTCATGAAGTTCAACAAGGCCAAGTGCACACGGGTCGGGGCAATCCCAAGCACAAATACAGGCTGGGCAGAGAATGGTTTGAAAGCAGCCCTGAGGAGAAGGACTTGGGGGTGTTGGTTGATGAGAAGCTCAACATGACCCGGCAATGGGCACTCGCAGCCCAGAAGGCCAACCATATCCTGGGCTGCATCAGAAGAAGCGTGGCCAGCAGGTCAAGGGAGGCGATTCTGCCCCTCTACTCTGCTCTGGTGAGGCCCCACCTGGAGTACTGCGGCCAGCTCTGGGGCCCCCAACATAAGAAGGACATGGACCTGATGGAGCAAGTCCAGAGGAGGGCTACGAAGATGATCAGAGGGCTGGAGCACCTCTCCTATGAAGACAGGCTGAGAAAGTTGGGGTTGTTCAGCCTGGAGAAGGGAAGGCTCTGAGGAGACCTTATTGCAGCCTTCCAGTACCTGAAGGGGGCCTACAAGAAAGCTGGAGAGGGACTTTTTACAAGGGCCTGTAGTGATAGCACAAGGGGCTTTAAACTGAAAGAGGGGAGATTTAGGTCAGATATAAGGAAGAAATTCTTCACTATGAGGGTGGTGAGGCACTGGACCAGGTTGCCCAGAGAAGCCGTGGATGCCCCATCCCTGGAAGTGTTCAAGGCCAGGTTGGACGGGGCTTTGAGCAACCTGATCTAGCGGAAGGTGTCCCTGCCCACGGCAGGGGGGTTGGACTAGATGATCTTTAAGGTCCCTTCCAACCCAAATCATTCTATGATTCTACGATTCTATGAAAACTAATCCTCAGGCAGAAGAGGAGGAAGACATATGCCAAAATAAGAATCTTTAAAAGGCCAGGTGGAGAGTTGAAAAAGGGGGTAATACTAGATTGAAACCTTGAATTTAAAAGGAAAGAGCAAGGACAGATAATTATTTAAAGGCTTCAGAAAGTAATTCCAATTTTCAACACTTTCAATGGGAATGAAGGGGGGATCATATCTCCTTTCCTAGCAGAGAGTACTCCAGCAATTGTAAGAAACACACAATGGAAAAGAAGCCAATAAATAAAGGCTGGGAATACAACAATGCAACATTGAAGATAAAGCTTAATGAACTACCATCATTATTAACCCAAGTGAAAGTAATTACATGACAGTCAGTAACTACACCTGTTTTAAATTTTAAGTGAAGATGGCCACCCACATTCAAAAGGACACATGGAGTCTTTTTGACAGGAAGCAGAACCTTCACGTATTCAACAGTCCAGAGGCTGAAGATCCAGCTCTTTCTATGTTAGTAAATATTTCTTTGTATGCACTTCCTAGAAGCCCTCTTCCTCAAATCTCATTAATTCACAGCTATGAATTATCTTATGAGCAAGTCACATTCAAATGGATACTTAGTATATTTCACTATGTATTTGTATTTTTAAGATACATAAACATCTGTATCTACAGAGATGACTTGTGTTAGCAATGCACTATTTGTAATAGGTCAGGACAAAGCAGAATCAATTTATGTCACACAAATATTGCAACAGAAAAGTTAACAATTCTTTTTTTGTCAGGTAAATATGGGATCAGGGAGCAGTGGTGTTTTTCTTGTTTAAAGAAAGAACATACGTGCTTAAGAAAAGTTTCTAAAGAAATAATACTGCCTGCTGTGTCCTGTCAAATCCGTTTCCTTGGAACAAGCTGATCTCCACTGAATCTACTACTCATCTTGCACTAGCTGAACTGTTCTATATCCCTTTGCTAGTCTCCTTTTTAACAAGCAATTAAAACAGCAGGACATTTTCATTATCTCCACAATGAACAGGAACCTTTGTTATAACTCTTCTATGCTATTTATAGATTGCTTAATTGGCTACTTAGGGTTTTTAGATGTCTACAAAGATGCCATGCTAGGAACAAGATGTTCATTTTTCTCTGACTCAGGAATTGTATTTAGAGTTTTCATTTTTTAAATTAAAAACTGTGTAAACTGCCATTTTCAAATTCCTCTTGTGTAGGCATAGAAAGGCTGACTAACCATGTGTTTATTTTCATTTATTCTCAACTGCCACCGACATTTACTCAAATAACAATAAGGGCTTGATCCTGTTAAGTACAGATCTCAAATTCTCACTGAAGAGAAAATTAGAAAAAATGTATCAAAAATTTGCACCAGGTGAAAATGCAGGGTAAGGGCATAGGACAAAAGGTAATTAAAAACGGCAGCACCATAGACTTCACAGTATTCTTCTGTTATCTTTGAAGAATTCGGCCTCATGGGACCAAGAGCTATGCAAACATAATGTGATTATATGGTTACAACGTAATTTCTGTCTGTGAGACTCAAACCCTACCACTGAAGTAGATGAATCTATACATGGCAGAATGAGAAAAATCAGAGTACGTGATTGTAACTCCACTGATACTGGTGCTGCTACAGTTTTGCAAAACCCTGAATTGTCTTAATTTATTTCTCATCTGTGGAGACTCGTAACAAAAATATTTAGAATGGTATCAACAGAACCATTCAAATGTGAGAGTACCAGACAAAATAAGTATGAGAGCAAGGTTAAAGCAGTGGCGTGCATCGATAGCCAAGAACATGAATGCCATCAGCAAAACAGGTCAGTACTGAAGAAGGGGCTGTCAGCGTGAACAACACTGTAGAGATGACTTGTCAGCAGCATCCTGATAGCAGGGTGGCAACCAGGTCATTGTGCACTCTGTGTGCCTCTTCCTGTTATTCCAACAGAAAAACAGAATACAATAAGAGAGCCACAATAAGGAAACAAAGAGGCTATTTCCCTAATGTTCCTGAAGACTGAAGCAAGCAAGATTTCAAGGCAAAGTATCACACCATAGCAATGTTTCACTCCTAAAGAGTGTAAAATACCTATGCAAAATGCCATTTCATCATTGCCAGTCAACAGAAAAATAGGGAAGAAGACATCAGATGACATCCCTTGCCCTATCACATGCCAGGATTCCTGTTCAGACTCCTTGAATGCAAACCTTAGTATTTGTGAGTATGTTCGTGGGTATGAGATTGTGAGTTGGCAGAGTTTACCAACTTAGAAAGTTAAGCAACATAAAAATTATGTCCCTCTTCTATATAGTCTCACATTAAGGTTTTCTTTGCATTAATTCCTACACAATAAAATTCATTTGAGAACTAAGGACTATCTGTTTGTTCAGCTTTGCACTCCCCACGTGAAGGCCTTTGTAGTGAAGCCAGAATTCACCTCCGGTCTTCAGCTCAGGCAAACGAGCAAAAGACTTCTGGAATCCAGAGATTTATACGCAACCAGCCTTTTTTTCAGTGCCACCTTTGTGTTCCAGTTATCATATGAACAGCCAGGAACTTCTGGAATTACTTAGAGCTGCTCTTCTTTAAACCTGGAGTGACTTTAGGTTAGAGAGAAACAGATTTCAATGTTATAAAACATTTCTTCTATCTCAGTGAAGGGCAGGGTGAGTGCATACTGTATACTATTTAGACAACAGAATTTTCTCTGCACAAAAGTGATTCAGAAGAAAAGTGTAAGGGTCTGTATAATACTGCAGATAATTTTCTTTTTTCAGAGTAATTTTAATTTACTGAAAATCTATTCTAGAAATGCCTAAGAATGATGCATTCACAGAATCATTTCTGTCTTGCTTCATTACATAGAACAAAATCTGACCCTTTGCTTTCTCAAAGAATGGTCTGTTACTGGCACTTTACAGTATGCTGTTAAGACTATGCTCTTTTCAATAGCATGAATGCCTGAGGCAGTCACAACAAATCATCTCTACACTACAATAATACAAACTTCTGTAAGCATTCATCTTAATGTTCAGTTGTTTCTTGCCAGAGAGGAAATTTTCCCAACGTTCATATAAGCACGCACAAAGAATCAGAATAATACTATAGCAGATGACTTTTTAGTACTTTGTACAAATAATTGTTTCTTACTGGAAAAAAACCAAAAAAGTTATAAGAATAATGCAGAATAATGTAGTCTTCAGGAAAAAAAAAATCAAAGCAAAAGAACAGAGGTTGAACACCCATCTGTTCATAGTCAGATGCTAAGTTACTAAGAAGAGCTGCAGAGACAAGAGAGAAGCATCAGTAGTACACAAATATGTACACTGTCTGGTAAAGTTAAGTAAACATGAAGGTTTTGGTGTAAGTCTGTATTTGAATAATCTTTTACTTCCAGTGTAGAACCGGTATATGGAAAAAAGGGAAAAAAGCTTTCTTTTCTTTTTTGACAGTCTTAAACTGGAGCGGAAATTATTACTTGGCCAGATTCTGAAGTGGATACTATTTATAAAGTATTTTGTAGATAAAAAGCAGTGTGTACGTGCAACATACTATTAACTACTAATGTGACCTTTCAAATTCTGATTGCTCATTTTAGTGAGGGAAGTGAGGAAATTTTAAGTAACTCTAACCTGTTTAATACCAAAGAAAAAGCTACTCTTTATTATTATTTCAACAACAGACATCATAATTAATCAGGGAGACAGTGCATCTTCATAAAAACTACACAGAAGGAAGACACTGTATTTTGTCCCAACTGTCCAAACACATTATGCTTATTATTTTTTGAACATAATAAAGTTAGTCTCTAAATGTTTAAGTCTTTTTCATAAACTGCTGTAATTCTAGTCACATTTTTTTTTAAAAAAGCTTTTAGGAAGTACAGCACAAGCCTGTGAAAACATATGGCCTTCAAAAAAAACCCAAAACACCTCAGTTTTGTGATGGTAGATTTAATATTCAAGTATTATCAAATATGTTTCTTTATTCTGCTTTTCCTACACTGCTAGTATAATCAAGCCAGAAAGTCTCAAGGCAAGACAAAAACGGTTTATGAATTTCACTTAGGGAGCAATACCAATGATCAAACATAACCTTCATTCATGTTGGGCAAAACCACAGTCTTGATATTCACTTGCCAGCTACAGGTGAAAGCCAAAGTGCATCTGTGTGGGATATGCTTGCTTCTGCATAAAGCTGCAGGACTGACCCCTGCCAGGTTCCTAACGCAATTTCTTTTAAATTAAAGCTACTACCATTTCAATCAGAGGCAGAAACCACTTGCCAGACCATTACATGATTTATTCACTCCAGTCCATTTCATAGCAGGAGAATCTATCTGATTACCTTACTGAATGATGTCCAGAAGTATAGTCCAATTTCCCATACTTCTGTGTGTGGTAGCCATACTTCTCCAGGAGATCCATCCACGTTACATAATCTGGATCTAGACCTTTGAAGTTATTCCAAGATTCTGTTAAATGAGTAAAAAGACCACTCCACATAGCTGGGGGGGAAACAAAAAAAAAAAGATTTTTTGACAAGTAAGTGGTACTTCCTATCTAAATGTAAGTTGAATATACTTGAGAAGGGATAAATCTGCTCATTATTTTAGAGGTAAAAAGTCCACACTGTGATCCAACAGAGTAGGGAATACAAAGTATTACTCTTCCAAATCTTATTTTCATCATCAATACGAATAACGACATTTACTAAAATAATTCCCAGAATCGCAGAAGAAGGTCCCATCTTTCCAGGTGCTATGCAATCATTAAATCAAGGTATTCTGTAGATCAGGGAATATTCTTATTGATTGCAGAAAGAAAATGCCGTGGTACTGCAGATCCTGATGAAACAGTCATGTATTTACATGACTTCCAGAGTATTATCTCCCCTTACTTCAGTTAGATTTCAATGTGAATTTAAAGCTAAGTATGTTTGCGGAGGGAATTAGAGTATATTATTTTTATAAATACTATAGGCCCTCAGTTTTATCGGTTTTAGGTTATCTACTTATCTACTTCACTACCAGCTGTAGAAACAAAGCAAGATTATTAAAGAGGAAATGAAACCAAGGGAAGAGTTGCAAAGGAGCTATAAGGAAAGTTTTTATTAGCTAATTCCTGTGTTTCTTTGCATCTTGTCGAAAATCGCTCATTCTTCCCAATGCCAATTTAGAGTCAAAGGGAGTCCTAAAACAAAACTAAGCTGTTCTATAAGCAATGGAAATATCCTGTAAGCACAGTGTGTCAACCCCAACCCCACACCACGGCAATACTCCTACTTTCCCCACCTCAAAGTCCTCCTTCCCACAATCTCTTCTAGTATCATCCCTGACACCTCCACAAAAGATCTACCCTCAGTTCCTTGCAGGTCCCCAAGCTACCAGCTAAAGAAGAGATGTCCCACTGGTTCAGAGCTACACTTGTGCTGACTGACCAGCGGTCATGATGATGTTGATGAACCACCTAAAATGCTAAACAGAACTGATGAATTGTCGAATTCATCATGCAGCCTCTTTCTCACTGGGAGCACTAGCTGCTATGTTCACAAAACTTCTTAAAATTAAATAACCTAACACAAGGTTATTGTTCTCAGCAACAAAGACTAGCTGAAAGACTCAAAAATCAAGAAAAAGAAAACAAGACTGATGGCATGTTCATGTAATCTCGCTCACTTAAAATGTGACCTTGAGAAACAGAAAAGGGGACTATGTTATCAATAAATGCAATACTAAACACTAACACTAAATTTGACAGCCTGCACTTGCTGCAGTCAGGACAGGTTGCTTCTTCCAATGTATGCTTGAGAGAAAGGAGGATCTCCCTTTCAGCTATAGATGAAATTTCACTCACAACACCTCTGGAGGGTCTTTGCAACAACTGAAAGGGCTAGGTATGTTTTAAGATGTAACGTTTGATTCAAGAATATAGCTTCCTTCTAACTTCCCAGCAAATTCTGCAAGTGCGAAATTGAACACAGGACAGTGATTGCAGCAAGTAAAGAAAAATACTGAAGCATTCAATTAAAGCTACTGAAGGATACATTATGTATTTAACAGAGTGTTTGGAATAAATGCCATCGGAAGGCAGTGCTAACAGTCACCGATTTATGCAGCTGTTATTATTTAATACTTTTTCCTGAGAACAGGGAAGAGATTTATTAACTTTGTATTGGGAAGGGAGAGTGGTTCTGAATGCAGCTTCAGCACTGCAGCAGACAAACTGACGATTTCTCTACAAATCCTGAAGATTTTTAAAAAATATTGAAGCTTCAGTACAGTTTTCAAAAAAATTTGGGAGCTCACACATAGCTGGAAAGAGAAGAACAAAAAAAAAAAAGGAAGAAGCATGAGAAACAGAAAAGAGAAACAGATCAAACATGAGAATATTGTATAAATTCAGACACAAACTAAAAAAATTGGGTCTTAATGAAAAACAAAACGAATCCCCCAAAATGAAATCCTTTAAAATTTCCCATCATTACCGCAGATTTAAACTGACATGTGCAAGTATTTATCTGATCTTTTGCTTGGTCCTACCTGCACGGGAAGGACAACAAATTGGAGAATTGGTATAGGCATTGAGAAAGACAGTGCCATATCTTCTCATAAAATTTATGAAAGGCAAATCCACAGTCTGATTTCCTGGATAAAATGTCAAGCGTCCATCCTGCAATCAAACAGAGAAAAACAGTATACAAAAAGCATTAACCCAAACTATTGGCTACATTAATTCATAGATTTGTTACCTTGAACTTGTATTACTCAAATGTTGCCAATTCTACTCAGGTATGGAAAATAAAGTGTTGAGAGGCTTTAATTAGATCAATATAAAATGGATTACTTATGAAAAAGTGCAATGTGAAAGATAACCGGACTTCTTCATAGTAAAATTACTTCCTTTCTATCGCTATACATATTCTAAGCTCCAGTTCTTGCAGGAGTAGGGTCCTACCATGACGCATTCAACAGGGATAGGTATGGTGAAAGATGAAAAGGAGTCAGTCTGAATCCTGATGCAGATGTGTGCACCGGTACATATTTCTGTGAAACCAGAACTGATCCCTCATCCTTTTCCTCTTTTTAAAGATTTATCCACACCACATCTCTGTGAACTTATTTTAAACTATGGACTGGAAGAGTGATCAGCAAGCTGAAGGAAGGCTATTCTCCGACTGAAATGCCATCTGCAGTGGTTCGCTTTTGATACTTTATTGATCCTGCACTTTACCTATTTCTTTAGCTAGAGTTTTTAACCAGTAACTTTAAAAAGACCCAAAATTTTGAATCAGTACTTTTACGGTACAAAATTATGATGACGTGAAACCAGGTTCCATGTAGACTGCCCTGTTTCAGGTCACTGTCTTTTCCTGTCACTTGTATGTCTTTCCTTGGTTCAGTAAGATGTCTCAACTCAGCCCCAGCCTTACTGGTCAGCTCTTTGTTGAAGAGACTGTTGACAGTGAATCTGCACAGTTTTAATAGATCTCCCAATCAGAGACATTTGTGACAGAAGCACAAACGCCTAAAACATGGGTAGCTTAGAAGTTGTGTTTTGCACAGCATTTAGTTTGCAAGAACATGTAAGCAGGCAGACAAGAAGGCCAGGAGAGTGCATCAAACTTCAGCTACAAATTTACCAGCTACTGGTTCGTTTGTTCCAAAGACAATGTACGAATTACCACATCAGCCACCGCATAATAAATGCCATCATGCAAATTCTTACCTCTAAGCCATATATGGGCAATGGACCATCCTACCAAGTTACTTTAAATCACTTTTATTAAGTGAGAATAGTTCCAATACAAGAAACCACAGGAAAATGGCTGGTATGTGATTGCTTGTAACCCTGCAGTAACTTCTTTGTATCCACACGCAGCCTACCAGCATCAGCAGCCTACAAAAAATGCTTTCCACGCCATACATTGAGCAAATCTCATTTGGCACAATGGGTTCCTGGTGTCTGCTGAAGCTAACAGTCATCATTACATGACATTAAGTACAAAATTGCACTGTGGCTTTTACTGTAATTTTTTTGTTAGGTGAGAAATCCTGAAAACAATTATTTAGTGAGATATTACCTCTTCAACAGAAAATATTCAACTGAACAACCACTTTCCTCCTGCTGAATAATAACCAAAAATCAGCAGATGTGACCAACAGTGAATCATGGAAGTTACTTTCTCTTAATACTGAATAGGTAGTTTTATTCAACTAATAAAAACTCCGTGACTGCTTCAGATGGAGACCTTTGATCATCTACTTCAAAATGTAAAGAACACGTACAGTCTCAAGGGATGCAGGACCAAGGCCTTACTTTCTGTGAAGTTTCACCTTTAAATAATGGTACATTTGAAACAGGTGCAAACACTTCTCGGGCATCTGAGTCACAGTGAAAACTCCAAAGGATAACAGAAAATGCTGTAAGCTTAGAACAAAACAGATAGATGGATGCATGGGTTCTGAGAACTCCTAGCCTCTACAGTTTTTAATTAAGAAAATGCATTTTTTTTTTTTTTTAAAGACTGTATTTGTTTTGAAAATAACCGTTTGGAACAAACACTGTATTTAACATAATATTCTCCTATATGAAACATTAGGCAAGCTTACATGGAAAGAACAATAGTTTCTTTCTGTCTTCAGCATTTAAGAATACAGATCAGACGACGTAAGACTTCCTATCAATTTCATACTATGCTGTTTCTGCACATTAGCAGATCATAGAATCATTAAGGTTGGAAAAGACCTCTAAGATTGTCGAGTCCAACCATCAACCCAACACCAACATGTCCACTAAACCATGTCCCTAAGCGCCGCATCTACACGTCTTTTAAATACTTCCAGGGACGGGGACTCAACCACTTCCCTGGGCAGCCTGCTCCAATGTTTAACCACTCTTTCAGTGAAGAAATTTTTCCTTACATCCAATCTAAACCTCCCCTGGCACAACTTGAGGCCGTTTCCTCTCATCCTATCACTTGTTACTTGGGAGAAGAGACCGACCCCCACCTCGCTACAACCTCCTTTCAGGTGGTTGTAGAGAGCGATGAGGTCTCCCCTCAGCCTCCTCTTCTCCAGGCTAAACAGTCCCAGTTCCCTCAGCCGCTCCTCATCAGACTTGTTCTCCAAAGAATTTTCACTTTAGTTTTACTCGTTTAATTTTCTGAAGTCATTTGTGAGAGGACAAAAAAAAACAACACCAAAAATAAGTGAGAGCAAACCTGAATAATTTACTGTCTGTGTTACTACTGCTTCTATTACCCACAATTTCCCAGCGGCAGGCACTAATCATCCAAGTGAAAATTTACAAAGAATACTGCACATAATCACAGTTTGCAACATTTCAGAAAGAACCCGGAAAACAGAGTTAAGCACAGCAGAATTGTGCTCCACAGTAGGAAATAATTATTTTAAATTACTGAAATATTTTAAGAATTATTGTCATTATTTAAAATATTTTAACCTTACAGCATGAGCACTCATTACCTCACTAGCCACCCAGCCATTGCTCATATACTAAGTCCACAGCCAGAGACTAATATAATTTTCTTCACTCTTTAGAGTTCAATGCGGGGACTGCATGCAGAAGAAAACAATTCTCTCCATTTGTTTTCTGGCAGAAAATGCTATTGGATAACACGGCATTGTAGAGCAAATTGCTTTGTTTGGCACCAGGAGAGCGAATCGTGGCATCCCAGCACCACATTGCAGTGGACGACTACACAGTAAACTGGGCCACCGGAGATCAGAACATGATAAAAGACTCATCACCTAATTTTGTACACTACTACAGATGGCAACTATAACAAGCATTCAGTAGGACAAACTGGAAATAAAGCTGTAATCTGCAGTATGGACTTGAAAGGAACTTCGGGCTGAAAGTGCTCTTTAGAAAGTACACGACTGATGTGTCATCCTGTCAGCAACATATTCACAAGTTTCTCCAACAAAGATATGGTTTGAACAGCTGGAGACAAGAGTTCATTCTTTTCATAGAATCATAGAATCATTGAGGTTGGAAAAGACCTCTAAGATCATCGAGTCCAACCATCAACCCAACACCATCATGCCCACTAAACCATGTCCCTTTTGATACTGGACAGACAGGTGACATGTCTATTCAGTGAAAGAACTAAGTGTCTTTGACAGGCTGAGAAGGTGAAAGCTCTACAGCTATTTCTGGAAATCCGCTCTCCAAGAACTATGTAGGACTTGTGGGTTTTGAAGGACCTGAGGCAATACAATTATCCTGAGTAACACAAGCAAGCACATTTCATCCAGGAACTTGAGCTGCGTTGCAAGCAAAGCCTGTCATCACTCGGTTAACCTCAAGGAGCAATTTAGGAGCTAAATTGCCTACTAGCACATTCCACCAGCAAGCCCTGTGAGAAGCACAGCACTTGATGTGACACAACAGCAGAAAGCTGGCTGTTCAAGCAAGAGGTCACTGCTCTGGAGGCCAAACACAGACAAGCATCACTGAGAAGAAAATCTTTGTCACACTTGAAAAAACAGGTGTGAGTCTTTCGTAGACAGCATCACCCACGACAAAGGCAGGCACACTTTCAAATGAAAGCCCATACCTTTTGTCAGCCTGCAGGACTTAAGCTTTTTTTTCCAGAAAAACTGTTAGATTCAACAGTACCCAACTCTTCCTGTTCTCTACTAGCGATGTAATCAAAATGGGTAATCTATTTCTGCCTTCAAATACATCTCATAAAAAACTTATGCAACACAACGATTCTTTTAACATATTCTTCTTCATATGCACTATGCAAATACAATACTTTTCAGAAACAGCACCTTGTTCTTAATTGTTTTTGTAAAGAACACCACAAACATATGGGGTTTTGTCTTTCATTTTTGTAAGGCTTACCTCACTAAACCCCATAAGATAGTCAAGAGAATCTTCCTGTTTACAGGACGACATACAGAAGCCTTACTAAGATTTGTCTGCAGCTTCTGCTGGCATCTGGAGACAAACTGGCCATTGACGAACTCCCAGAACCTAAACTATTACAAATTTGGCATTTTATTTGTAAATAATAGTTTTAGTAAAAGGTGAAAATTTGGAGAAAAATTCTCATCTACAAAAACCATGCATTACTTTGGAATGTTAAGAGAGATTATATTCTCAAAATAAAATAAAAATAAACAAAGAATAGTCAGAGGAAGGGAAGTAAATAAGGAGCTATTGCTTTGTCTTCGAAATCATAGCAAACACGTTTTAAGAAAGGTGGATCTCCTTTAAGAAGGGCAATACATGTTGACCAAATACTTAGGAAGAATTCATCCCAAGAATGACAGGCAGCAGGCACGAAAGCAAGTGCTCTTACCTATGCAGTCAAGGATGGCATTCTGAGATGACTGGGAGCCAAGTGTCACTCACTCAACAGTGAATGAGAAGTGATGAGATGTGAAAGCCCTTGGAAGTAATACCATGGAGCTTATGTTTGATTTAACAGAAAGGAGAGCTCAGATGAGGCAGAGAAATCAAGGCTTTCCCTTTCCTCAAAGTAAAACCTTAATAAAAGCATTTCCAGTATGCTGAGTGGGCAGATAGAAGCACAGTGAGAAAAGGGTTGAAAATGTGCTGTCTTTAGCTGTAAGCAAGGAAATAAACTTAGTATTTGTGAATGAAAAAAACCCACAGTCTTTTCTACCTGTCTGGGGTTTAAAACAAATATATCAATAAATCACTGTTGTAAAGCCACTAGAAATTTATAAAAACATACCTACTAGTTCCTTTATCCTTTTAGCTGTAGATACTCACAAGTTTACTGTAATATCTGTTATACCTAATAAAAGTCTGACTAAGTCAATATATGATGCCCAGCAGCTTAACTCAGTCATTTCGTCTGTGATTACAGAAATTCTCCATTTCATCTGTTGTGGAGACCTAACATTCTTAGGATGTACAACGGCAAGCGTAACGGGGGTAAGTGACTTCCCTTCCCTTTTTGCTTTTCAAGCCAAAAGAAAAGCATTCATTTTACACACCAGGTCTGTTCCATTAATTGCTGCCCTGCCCCACAGTCCTGCTGAGATGCCCCCATCCACCGTAAGTTGCGGTGACAAGCTGTGTGTGCCACAGCTGACCGCAGGAACCACCTATGCTGAAGTTTCTGATTGTTGTAATGCACCGGATGACAACACGTAGCACACTCCTGGGAAGAATGGCGAGTTTGGTTTAGGTAACAAGAGTTACCTAGTCTCTCAGTGACACGGGAGGCCTGCCCTCATCGTCCCAAGCAAGCCCTCCGCCCCGTGGAGGTGGTGGAGAATAAAAACCAGCCCTATTTGCGCTGGCCTGTGGTTGTAGCCCGGGCAAAGCCACGGAAAGCCCTCGCTGCCACGTCCTCGGAGGTCCCAGTCAGGCGAAACGCCACCGCCGGGGCAGCCCCCGCCGCTCTCCCGCCTTCCCTCAGCCGCGCGGCGGCCCGGCCCCGCGCCCCCGGCTGCCACCCCGCCGCGTATACCCACCAAGGAGTCGCAGGCCACCAGCACCACGCTGGGCCGGGGCTGACTCCCGGGGGCGGCGGGCCGCGGCCTCGCCCCTGCCCAGGGCGCGGCGGCCATGAGGAGCAGCGCCAGCCCGGCCCGCCCCAGCGGCCCGCCGCCCCGCATCGCCCCGGCGCCGTGACCCCCGCCTCCCGGAGAGGGGGGAAGCGGCAGCCCCGAAAGCCGATCCTGCCGCCGGCCAAGCCGCCCGGCCGGGCCCCGGCCGCAGCAGAGGGCTGTCCGCCGCAGCAGCTGCCGAGCCGCCCGCCACCCTCGGCACGGCGGACTACAGCTCCCAGCGTGCCCCGGGGCGGCGGGAGGCAGGAACTACATCTCCCACCCGCAGCAAAATGGCGGCTGACCGGAGAGACCCGCTACGCTGACGTGCGCGGGGGAGTGCGCATGCGCGCGGGCGGCGGCGGCGGACGGCGGCGGCGCCGGTGGTGACAGCGGCGGCGGCAGGTGAAGGTGAAGCGGCGGGGGCCGGCGGAGGGTGGTGGCCCGGTCCGTCGTGCCGTCCCCCGTCGTGTCTTCTCCCGCCGGGATGGCTGGCGGCCCGGCCTGCGGCGGGGCGAGCCGCCGCGCTCGGAGGGACTGCAGGGGCGGGCCCCGGGCCCCGTCCGCGGCCCGGCCTGGGCGCCCCTCGCTCCGCGGCAGGGCTGCGCCTGGGCCTGGGCTAACGCCTCCGAGGTGCCCGGTTACGCGCTGACGTGGTGCCTCTTTTCTCTGTAGGTGAAAATGGAGCTCGGGCTCGGAGCGGTCAGCGGGGGGGTGTGTTTGTGGTGACCGAGGAGCCTGTGCCCTCTTAGGAAACAAGTTTATCTCCAGGAGCGGTTGGACAATGTAAGTTTGACAGGTTTCCTTATTTTTTTTTTAAGGCTCCGAGGGAATATTTGAAAACCACCTTCTTCCTTTGTCCTTTCATTACTAATTTCTCTCGAGGCCCTTCATCCACGCTTTATCTTTTGCTCTAAGGCTGCTAAAAGGTTTTTTTGTTCTTTAGCTTGCCACTTTTTCAGTGTCTTTCAGTGCCTGCACCAGCTGTGTTGTTTCTCAGCCTCATCCCATTTAGGCAGTTTTGCCTATAGTGTTTCTGAAGTTGATTTGAAGCAAAATATTTACCATGTGCATCAAAATAGCACATGATTATGTCAGACTTAAAAAGCGAGAATGCCTCTTGGATGCGGCCTTCAATGCTTACTCTTTTTCGCTGTACAGCTGTAGTCGGAAGGAGGGTCTGCCGTAAGTGTGTGTGAAGGGAGAGGAGCGTTGTGGACCATGCCTGAACGTAAGTACGTGACAGGCTGGCCACGGTACTGCTGTAGATAGCACACAAGAAAAACTCTGATCCTTAGGAGCCCCTTGAGCACACGTCCAGTGCAATATGCTTCTTAAGCGCAGTTCACTGCTTAGTAATTCCTCTTTTAAAAGAAACTATATGCAGGGTGCGTTTCTGGAAGTCTAACTATGGTGACTGTCATATTACACCTCTCCTATTTAAATTTATCTTGAACCTTAACCAAAATTTCGTTCTGGGATAGCTACTTTCTATCATTTAACTGTTTGGAATATTGACTTAATCCTGCATTGGAGCTAAGCGTAAGTTAACTAATTTCAACCATATTATTTGTTTCAGCAATTTTTAGTGCTGTATGCGTTTTGGCATATTGCACTATATTTCTGTGTTTAAAATGCTCTCTATGCAATTACAGTAGGATATAAACAATGTTTTGAGTTCAGTATATCTTTTTATAAGAACTGATTATATGTCCTTTTTACTTAGTAGCCACAATGTCAAATAAGGAGGTGAAGGCAGCATTAAAGAGTGCTAGAGAAGCAATACGAAATAAAGAATATAAGGAAGCCTTAAAACATTGCAAGGTAATTAATTTTTTACTTGGAAGTTAATATTTTTTGCACATTTTGTTTGCTGTTCCCATACTTCTACAGCCATATAGTAGTGCAGATTGTGGAGTACCTTATTGATGTAATAGTTGGGATTGATTTTCAGATTTAACTTCCTTGATTGTTCATGTTAGTTGCCCACAGGTAAATCTTTATTCCCCTTCCCTTTTGCATTTGCTTATAGGTGGCGATAAGAATATTAAGTCTAGAATGATAGCGATAAAATCCACTTCTGATCCAGACCTCGACAGGAGTGCTTTAATTGCTGAGGTACAGATATGGTTACTGGCAGAACAGTTCAGATATGAACCATCCTCTGGGGCATAAAAAGCTGAAGTTACTAATGTTAGTCTTTTCCTAAAAATGAGCTAACTTCTAATATTACCATACAGAATAATTCACCAAACTGTAATGATAAAATTCAACACATGGATCTATAAGATGCATTTCATTCCTCAGTTTCACTTTAAATTGTTTATTTCTAGGCAGTCTTGAAGCAAGAAAAAAATAACTACAATGCTTGGGTATTTATTGGCCTGGCAGCTGCTGAGTTAGAGCAGCCTGATCAGGCCAAAGGAGCATATAAGAAGGCTATTGAACTTGAACCAAACCAGTTACTGGCGTGGCAGGTACGTGAATGTCCAGATTCACTTTTTCTTTCTCTGAAAAGTGTCACTGTGGAGTTAAATATGGAAACAAAGCAGAGTTGAGGCTTGCTTTGTGTTTTCTTGAGACCCTTGGTTCTTCTGAAGCTTCGGAGTAGCTGAGGTTCGTATTATTTGTGTGTCCAAAGTAAAGCCGTGGGTGACTGCATGTACGTAGCAGGGTGAACTTTAGTTCCAGTATATTTAAGTCTGTATTTCTTGTGTAGACTAGATAGCAGTAAAACATGCAAGGTAGAACATGAATTGAAACAGATACAGTGAATTTGTCCATGCTTAGGAATTTCCATGCTTGTAGCTCAAGAAACATTTGAAAATGCTTCTCTCACAGGAGAGAAAATGTTTTATCTAGTAACTTATTTTTCCAGCTTCCAGCATCAAGTGGGTTGTTAGTGAATTTTGTTGTTGCTACTTAAAAACAATAGTATACATTTAAAATAGCTGTGTGCTGGGTGGTGTGTGCATGACAACCTATAACAATGTATAGTTAAAACATACAGTTGTGTTATTTGGAGACTTCTGAAGCGTGAGGTTGCATATTAGGTCTGTCTCTCAGATACAAACAATCGGTATTTTTCTACGCTAGTAAGGTTCTGAGTATTTTCAATATAAATAGCTTTTTAAAGTATCAGTATTGCTGCCTGATTTCAAGGTATATTCAAATTTCCTCAGTTTTGCAATCAGATTCTGGCTTTCTGTTACTCTACAAGGTGGTATGATACTTGGATATAGGTCTTTTATCATATGACTTAGTGTGCTTTGTATATTGTCTATTATGCAGACAAGATTATGTGATATATTCAGGTTTCATGTAGTTGTTGGTATTAGTTAAGTGTCATGGTTTAACCGCAGCCAGCAACTAAGCTCCACACAGCTGTTCGCTCACTCCCCGCCAGTGGGATGGGGGAGAGAATCGGAAGGGTAAAAGTGAGAAGACTTATGGGTTGAGATAAAGACAGTTTAATCAGTAAAGCAAAGGCCGCGCACGCAAGCAAAGCAAAACAAGGAATCCATTCACTGCTTCCCACGGGCAGGCAGGTGTTCAGCCATCTCCAGGACAGCAGGGCTCCATCACGCGTTATGGTGACTTGGGAAGACAAACGCCATCACTCTAAATGTCCCCCCCTTCCTCCTTCTTCCCCCAGCTTTCTATGCTGAGCATGACGTCATATGATGTGGGATATCCCTCTGGCCAGTTTGGGTCAGCCGTCCTGGCTGTGCCCCCTCCCAGCTTCTTGTCCCCCCCCAGCCTGCTCGCTGGTGGGGTGAGGAGCAGAAAAGGCCTTGACTCTGTGTCAGCACTGCTCAGCAGTAACGAAAACATCCCTGTGTTATCAACACTGTTTTCGCACAAATACAAAACACAGCCCCACACTAGCTACTATGAAGAAAATTAACTCTATCCCAACCAAAACCAGCACATTAAGAAAGTGAGGAAAGCTTTTCATTTAAAATAAGTAGATTCATCAGACTGTACAGAAGTACCAACATAGATTCTGCTCAGAGATTACTACATTAACACTTGACCCCACTGAAGGCAATGGAATAGTTTTTGCAGGCAGTACTTACAGTGTTCTCATAACACTTAACCGTTGACATCAAATCTTACTTATTTTTTATCCTTTTTTTTTTTCAAAGGGATTAGCAAATTTATATGAGAAATCCAACCAAACAGATGTCAAAGGAGACTTAGCAGACGTTTACCAAAAGCTCTTGGAACTCTATGAAAGGTAAAGAGTATTGGACACCATAATGCAGTCTAAGATTTCTGGTTCAGTGAATGCCATTGCTGATACATAGGATAGTCTGCGAGTTTTGTTTTGTTTTGTTTTTTTTTAAAGCCTTGTCCCTTCAGTGGGTAAGCACTTGTTACTAAGGTTTTCTGTACCTGTATAAGGTTTCTTGACCCTGTGCCTTTTGATAGGGCAAAAACTCTTGGAATAATTGTACTTGAGGGTAGTAGTTTAGAGAATTCTAATGTTACCCTTTGTCCTCTGTCTAAACTCACTGCCTTGAAGCACTTAGCTCTGATAGTTCATTGTCTGCATTAATAAGTAGGCTTATTTTTCTCTGCTTTTAAGATCACAGAATATGTGTCAGCCGATTCATGTAGGTACAGTTCTAAACAAATCTAACTCTCGGCTGTCACTGTAGCTGTCTGGGGTGTTTGATTTGTTTCCTTAATTTGAAAATTTTTCAAAAAGAAAAGTACAATCCTTAAAATAATTTTTTTTTAACTCAGTTGCAGCGGCAATGAATAGAACTTTTAGGGCAATCTGTGGTATTTATTCTAAGTATTTGCTTGGCAACTGAACCTACTAAAAAAAATTGTCAGAATTAAAAAAAGTTATCCTATTTTATGGAAAACTTACCTTGTTTGTGTGGGATTTTATTCCTTTGTAGTGGTGACAAGCAGAAATGGTGTGATGTATGTAACAAGCTTGTGGAACTGTATCATCAAGAAAAGAAATATTTAGAGGTGGGTTGACTATATTACTTTCCATCTTCTGATCAAATGGGAATTTCTTGTTAGAACTAGCTACTTTTCATTAAGGAATCCCCAATTTTTTGGGCCACAGACCACTTAAGGTCTCCTTGTGGACCACTACTAGGAAGAACTGATTTTAACTATATTCCTTTCTTTTCCACTGCATAAGACTTGAATGCAATCCATTAAACTGACAAAACTTGACAAAGAATATTAGTATACAGGCTGAAAGGGTGCAACTTCATTCTTCTGCTTTATTTCTAGAAGTCAAGCATGATCCCAAATGCACATTTGCATGCAGTGTGCATGAGTCAGGTGTCCTTTGCTTGTCCTTGGCCAGTTCTAGGTATCTGATTAGCCCTTGACTGGTGTGGTGATCCTAGACTGTCCCTGATACTTCATGCCAGAGGGTAAGATGGAATTTGTACACAGCCTGAACACGATTGCCTGTGGCTTACGTGTTGCATTTCATGCACAACGATAAGGACATGCAAAGCTGCTCCAGGGCAACTCAAGCTTCAGCCCACGTAGCCCTCCCAAAGTCCGTGTCAGCATGACCATTGCAGAAATAGTCATGGCTCTTCTCAGCTTACCACGAGGTGGAGCTGTTAAATGCCTGAATGGTTCAACAGTAACATTGCCTATGGTCCCTATAGTAATGTTACAGGATACATGTTTTTGCAGTTACGCTGTTCACTCTTCCTTTACTCTTTAAAAAGGTTGCTTTCTTACAAGGTGGTGCATGGTCTTGCTCCATGTCATTTTCTTCCCTTTCCTCCAACAATGGAAAATGAAAAATTTTACATACACTTAGCATCAGGCTCAAGACTATTAATTAGCTCCAAAGCCTCTTTGTATACCAGTTTCTGAAACTAAATTCAATGTTAATAGTTTAGCATATGAAGGCAGATTTGCTCTATGTGCAACAGGAAACCACAAATTAGGCTTCAGGGTCCTATTTTCTCTTTTCCAGTCCTGTTGATTTTTCCACACTGGAATTTCAACATGTACTGCTGCTGTTACTCTGTTTCTGTTCGTAGTGCTGTAGATCCCACAAGGCTTCCATATTTTTTTCTTCAGAGTTTATCAGAGGACTGTTTAGGTCTATTTGTACTGTTGATTCCCTCCAGGAGCCAGAGTCAGAATTCATACTCTTGGTGTTGCCTCCCTTATTTACCGTACCTTGGAAGGTGGACAGGTCCCAGACAATGCTTTACTCAGAAAGCAGGTGAATCTGGGTCGTTACTTTGAACGTTACTCTGTTGTCTACCCTAGTGTGGTAGAGTTGACAGTAACTGGAAAGCTTGTATCAGACCTCCAGCTCTTTAAAGAGCGACAGCATGGTTCATTTGTTTCCTCTTGACAGGTGGCTGAAACATGGCAGAAACTAATAGGAATGAAACAGGAGGAAGGTGCAGAAAAGGCAGAGCTGCATCAGCTTTGGAAGAAGATGATCCAGCTGCTGAAAGACAGTACACAAAACCAGGATAATAAGACTGAGCAGTTGGTAATGTTTCTCACTCCTCATCTAGATACATATGTATGCACAGTGCAGCTAGACTTCAGATGAAGCCTTAAAAACCTTACAAATCTCATGACTGCCTGTCTCATTAATGTTCAGTAGTACTAAACTTCTCAGGAGAAGGTGGGTGATTTTACCTTCTAACAGAAGCAGTGAGGGTGCAGCAGCCTGATATGGGCCTTAGGTGGAATAAGGCACCTAAATCCAAGCAGTCATCCTGGAACTCCTTCATTAACTGCCTCCTAAGTTCTGCAGGAGTCCAAGTTTGCACTGCAGCACAGTGATGCATTGTTCTACTTCTGCATGTTACGAGAAGCATCACTCATAAGCATCATTCATAAGCTTTGGCAGAGTCTAGAATGTAGGTGTTCTTCAAAATGAGAAACTCCCCTCCACTTTCCCCCTGGGGTGAAAGAGGTAGCTTTGTGCTGTTTTTCCTTTTCTTCGTACATAGTGCTTATTCCAAAGAGTAATGTTTGGGTTCAAATTTTCCTTTCTCCTGTAGATTTTAAGCTCTCTCAGGAGAATGTCAAACCTAATTGGAGCAAACAGAATGATCGTGAATTATACTGATCCTGTGTTCTCTATGGCCAAAGTTAATTTTGTTTTATCTGATTTATCTGTCCTTGTAAGATGAACCTCATTCAACAGGAAGGGTGGAAATTTCTCATCACCAATCTGGTTTGATAGCAGTGTTCCAGAAAGATGGAAAATAGAAACTGAAATAATTTGAGAGGGAAGAAAATTGAATCTGGATCTCTACTTTTTGAGAAGGCAAATGCTCTAACTTACGAGCTACTATAGAAAAGAGGTACTACAGGCAGCACTGCTTTCCTTTTTGGGGACAAGGAGTTTAAAAAAGAAAAAAGTTGCATAAATATCAGGAACGGGTTTCACATGCAAATCTACAGTTTATTGCATTTCTGAGTAAAGCATCTGAACCTGGATGGGTGTGGCATTGAAGGCAACATCCTATTCAGTATTGCACTCGTGACAAGCCATGGGCAACCTTTTTGTTTAGCATGCTCGTTTGGTAGCCTG
Organism: Aptenodytes patagonicus; assembly: GCF_965638725.1. Classification (NCBI taxonomy): domain Eukaryota; kingdom Metazoa; phylum Chordata; class Aves; order Sphenisciformes; family Spheniscidae; genus Aptenodytes; species Aptenodytes patagonicus. The sequence continues at coordinate 88,430,388 of NC_134982.1, read as the reverse complement.
CACTCTGTGGTGCCTGTGTTCTCCTGTGTATAAGGAGTCAAGAAATTTATATTTTATTTATTTAGATTTATAGACTAGAGCAGGGGGGAGGGCTGACAGCTAGCCGTAGAGGATAGTAACCTAGGTTTTGTGGTACCAAGTCCTTCTTTGAATTGGGATTAGGTATGAACAAGAATCTATGTTCTTCCAAATTTTGCCTGCCTTGTACCCATCTTATGTTACAAAATAGTGCATAGCTGCTTCCTCTTGTACTAGACAATTAACGTGGTTTGGATCCTATTTCAGTACTACTTCACAGTAAGGAACTTGCTTTGTGACTTTCTCTGTTCACAGTACTAGTGTAAACTTAATGAGTAGGACCCATAACATGTAACTATCCACTTAACTATGGAAGTGCTGGAAGGCATGTCCTATGAGGAGTGGCTAAGGGCTTTGGGTTTGTCTAGTTTGGAGAAGAGGAGGCTGAGGGGCGACCTCGCTGCTCTCTGCAGCTTCCTGAGGAAGGTAAGTGGAGAGGGAGGTGCTGATCTCTTCTCCCTGGGATCCAGGGACAGGATGCCTGGGAATGGTTCACAGCTGCACCAGGGGAGGTTTAGACTTGACATGAGGAATCCTTTCTTTACCCGAGAGGGTGGTCAAACCCTGGAGCAGGCTTCCTGGAGAGGTGGCCGATGCCCCGAGCCTGTCAGTGTTGAAGAGGCATTTGGTCAGTGCCCTTAATAAAATGCTTTAACTTGAGGTCAGCCCTGAAGTGGTCAGGCAGTTGGACTAGATGGTCGTTGTAGGTCCCTTCCAACTGAGCTATTCTATTCAGTGAAGATAACATTCTCCTAGAGTCATTGTTTGTTGCACTTCTAATTATTTCTTATTTCAGCTTTTGACTGCATTTGAACATGCGGTGAACTCTGCTGACACTGTTCCTGGTGAAGACCACCAAAATCTTTACAAGGACTTTATTCAGTGCTTGTCAAAAGTAAGGTTATGTTAATCTGTCTTCATCAGTGAATAGATGTAATATTCCACATCTGATAATTCGCACAAATAACTATTTTTTTCCTTTCAAGTTTCCTCATGAAACAGCTAGGTTGGAAAAGGCCTGTAATGATATGATGGCTTTGTATCCTACTGTGAGTTATCCCTTAGAAGTACTTTGCTTGCATTTTATCCAATCAGGTGAGTAGGATGGGTTTAGACATATTTGGGGCTTAAAATATTTCTTTTATAGTTAGTTTTGTGACAATCTTTTACAGGTTTTTACCCTTCACGACCCAATACAAGTGCACTATTTAACTTTTATGTTATATTTCTGCCTGTCTGGAAATGAAAAGTGTTTGGTCCTATGCTTTGCTATTTCCTGGCTCTGTAATTGAGTGGTGACTGTAAATTGGCAAAAAATTTCTGTGAGTTAAGTCCAACTCTGGCAATGTACAAAGTCGCAAAAATAGAATGCCTTTCAAAACTCAAAAGCAGCCTCTCAATATAAATGAAGGTTAGCTTCTTAAGCTTAGGAGAGGGAATGGAGAATGTTAACCAGTGCACTAAGGCTGAGGACGGCCTTAGGTTATTCTTGACACAGAAAATCTGTCTTGGTGAAAAAACCAAACTTTTGTGAAACTTTCTTCAGAGGAATGCCTGGTGAATAGGGAATAAACAGACCTGTTTAGATGTTTGTTCGAAGTAGAAAAGGAGAATCTGAAGGAAAAAAAAACAAACATGGTGTGTTCAATAGCGCAGGTATCTGAAAGTATACAACTGCTATTTTCAATAGTTCACTAAAGAACATTGCAGTAGTGTTGGACACTTTCTCAGCATTTTCAAACATAACGACTAAATTTTGGTCTTTCATTTTATTAAGGCATCAGAAGTTGATTTTATTTCTTTTTAAAACCACGAAAGAAAATCAGGGGAAAAAATCCTCTGATTTATATAAAGAGAAATAACTTTCAGCTTATGTAGAAGAATGCCTTTTCTAATTTTGAAGGTAGGCTTCATGGAATACTGTAGCAACATAAAACGAGAGACTTTTTCACTTTGATTTGAAAGGATGAAGACAAATGAGGCCCAGACTCTCATTTCCACATGAGAATGCTTTACAGTTCAGAGAAACATGCAGAAACTGGTTTCCAAAGGAAAAGGAGCATCTGGTTGGCACAGTTCTTACATGCCAATGCTCTGACAACATCTCACCATCCCACAGCCATCTTGGGGTGGGGAGGATGATGCTTAGGTTTTAGTAAGGCTGTTTGTTTATATCTGAGTCATTCCAACGATGTCATAGTCCTTCATGCCCCAAACTTGTGGGCTGTAACTCGGATGCATTATTAGTCACCTTTACCAAATGCAAATCAAAGGCAACCTTTATGTCAAATGAGTCCATAATTTTTGAAAGAAAACAGTAGTTCAGAGACTGTAGCTGCAAGTCACAACTGTTGCTTTAAGCAAGGACGGCCAAGTCTACAATCACAGCTAAACATAAGCGTAAAAAGTTAGTGGCATCAGTTAAAATTAAGCCAAGACATTTAATTATGTGGTTTCACAGCCAGACTGTTTCAGCAAGCTTATCACAGCAAATTTGTAGGTACACAAGGCCTACTCTGGAAAGAAATTATTTTGATTTATTTGAGGCAGATTTTGATATGTGGGCATTCAGCTGGGCTTACATGAAAAGCATATGAAGGAATTGGTTTTTATTAATAAAGGAAGGATACCTGTAGTAATTTAACATGAGTGGTTAAAAATTCAGGTTTCAAACTGACAGTTTATTTTGTTTGGTGGTACTGGGTATTTAGATTACTGCTTGTTTTTTGGGTTTGGTTTTGGGGATGGAGGGTGATAAATATGTAGTACCTTTGGAAAAAAGTTTAGTTAATAAATTCATTACTTTGAGTTCAAAGGGTAAGGGTCATATTTAATGTAGATAAGGTATAATATTGCCTTTTTTTTTTTAAATCTAAAACTCTGTAAAATATTTCTTTTTCTGAAACGAGGTACTTTGTCGGAAGAGGCCCTGCACTGTTTTTCTAGGCTTTTGGAGATGGACGCAAGTAGTGGTCCAGGCATCATTGGTTTTGGTGTAAAATGCCTCCAAGAAAAGAAATACAAGGAGGCTGTTAAGAGTCTCACTGAAGGTAAACGTGTAATATGAGGTATAAGTACTCTGTAACTTGAACACCAGCTAGTTTATGCTGGATATTTTGGGAATCTTATACTTTCATAGTACTTTGCCAGTTCTAAGACCAGGTAGATTTTAAAAAAATACTCAACACTTGTCTGACTGAGGATTGGATTTTTTTAAAATATAGCTTTAAGTATAACATCTCTGAAGTCTGTCATTTCTGTTATAGTCAGCTCTGTAGTATTTTAGTGTGATCAACTTTAAACTTTTTTTTTAATCTGACTGTTATTGGGGAAATACCTAGATGAAGCAGTAAATACAGTAATAGCAATTAATGAAGGAATGTGGAATTTATAAAGTAAAATATAATGCAGCTCCTCTAATCTAGTCACTACATTTCTATACCTGAACAAAAATGACTTCCCTTTAAAGTAACATAATTTTAAGACCTCCTTAACACTTATATTGGGTAAACACTTATATTGGGTATCTAAAGAGAAATATTGGAGGATTTTTTTTTTTTTTTTACAGTAGCCAGAATTGCTGAAGAGTTGGCTTACTAATCTGTAATTATCTTGCTTGCATTGAAATGGCAAAGCTCTTTCAAAATTATTCATAAGTATACTAGAGGGAAATTGGGACTCTCCACTCTCACTCTGCTGGCCATGAATAATTCAAAACTGCTTACTGAGAAAGCTGGGTAAATAAGCATTTGGGATCTAAGCAATCAGGAGTCAGTCAGGCTATGCTGTGATAGCCTGCATTCTTTCACCCAGGTTTAGAAAAAGGTTGTTTGAAATTGGATTTCGGAATACTCTACAATCGCTTACCCACAGTGAAACAACATGTCTTGCCTAAAATCTGAAATAAAAATTTCGGGTGCTTACGAGGAAAAAGTTTTCCATGGAAGGCAAATTCTTCTGGCTTAAATGGCCATGGGATGTTTTGACAAAACATACATCCTGTTTTTGACAAAAGATACATCTCCCAAATAATTTTGTTTATTTTTACTTTTACGTGTAATACTCTGCTTATGAAGCAGACAATGCAGAGGGCAAGGCTTTTGGTATCAGCAGAAAAGTATGAAGTTTGGAAATAATGTCTTTCCCAGGAAGCCAAGTGTTTGCATTTTAGGTATTGAAGCTTCAAGGCATTATTTAGTAGTGTATATATGTATCTCAGAAGACTCAAATTCAGTTTTATTACTGCATCTTTAATTAAGGCAAGTTTATCAGGAAGTTTCAGTGAAACACTTGCTATCATTTTTTTGCTGTCTTGAAGTTCTATAGGCCTTTTCTGGTTTCTAAGAAAAACTTTATGAAGGCTGCTGATGTTAATGTCAGATCAAAGTGAAGGACTTTATCTTTTTGAAACAAAAGTGCACCTTAAGCCAGTGTTGTATATTTCCCCACTTTCTCCCCTTTTTCTTCTCTGTATATGTAATGTTATATGCAAAATTAAGCTGAACAGAAGCTTACGTGCTTCTTAGTCTTTGCCTTACTGCATGGAGGCCTGTATGTCTAAAACAGTTTAAAATAAGACTCAAAGAAAAAATTAACTGCAAGTCTTACTATCTGATTGATAACATGTTTTTGATGGCATTATATGGCAATACAGCATCTGCCAGCTACAGTGCAGCCCTCAGCAACTTTTTTTTAGTGCCTTTTTTTAAACTCTTCTTTTATTAGGTTTGCAGAAGACTAGCCAGTGTCCAGCAGCATGGCATTATTTGGCAGAGGCACAGCTGAAAATTCACAAACACAGGGATGCCGTCCTGTCCTGCAATCAAGGTAACTGCCCGCTAATGGAAAGAGCAACTGGAGGGGTACGCCACTTTATGTAGTCCAGCCAGTGTGGGCTTTGCATGGTAGGCCTGAGTTAGCAGCAGTCGTAGTCCTTTGCTTTTTGCAGTCTCACACCTTGTGCTGGTGTCCCCTGCTTCTCTTGGTTTGTGACAGCTGAAAAGCACCTTGTGCTGCTTAGTCTCAGGAAAAGAGAAAATACTTGGCTAATCAGAACGAGAAAGCTGTCTGATCGTTAATATTTAGGTGGTTTGCGTGTTCTGATGTGCTGCTTCAGCTGATGGTTGACCCAACTCCACCAAACAGCCAATAACTGCCTGAAACCACAAGGGTAGGTGTCACAAATTTTTAGTCTGGAAGACTTCATATTTAATCAAGTGAATGTAAAATGCAGAAATGTTGCATAGTACAACTGCATCTTAAGAAACCTCACTGAGTGTAAATCTTCATCCGTGCTAGCTGGGAATGAAAGCAGTTCTTATGACCTAGTGATGCATATCTAATCTGAGTAGAGCCATTATCTGATGGTTATAAATGAAGGGGCAGCCAAAGTGGACTTTTTTCTGACAGGGACAAATGCAGTGAAAAACTTCTCAAGAAAGACTTGAAGAGGTAAAAGTATGCAGACCTGGCTAAACAGTCACAGGAAATTATTAAAAGTAAGGGGAAGTACTTGCCAGTGAGGGAGATTCAAAAGGCCTATAAATTTGGGTGGAGGAAATGTGAAAACAGAACAAAGTAGAATCATAGAATAGTTTGGGTTGGAAGGGACCTCTAAAGGTCATCTAGTCCAACCCCCCTGCCATGAGCAGGGACATCTTCAACTAGATCAGGTTGCTCAGAGCCCCGTCCAACCTGACCTGGAATGTTTCCAGGGATGGGGCATCCACCACCTCTCTGGGCAACCTGGGCCAGTGTTTCACCACCCTCAGTGTAAAACATTTCTTCCTTCTATCTAGTCTAAATCTACCCCCCTTTAGTTTAAAGCCATTCCCCCTTGTCCTTTCGCAACAGGCCCTGCTAAAAAGTTTGCTGCCAAAAGTATGTAAAAAGAAATTTATTGCAGAAAGAATGAAAATGACATCATTCTTTTCCCATCTGTGTTCAGTGTGGAAGAGCTCAGGGTGACTTCTACACCATGACCCTTCTTTTCAGGGGATTCATCAAACAACTTGTTTGTGATTATAGCATTAATAGAAGTTGCTATAAAACAAGACAAGAAAAATTAGCATTAAGGAGTTATAAGATACTGACCTAGGAATTGACCGAGGAACAAAAAGATGAAATTGCTGAACTACTAAGGGGTTTATGTAATTGCTTGCTTAAACTGTCTTGGCACCCAAATGCTTGGAGGTAGATAGTGTGACCCTAACTTTTAAAAACGGCTCTAGGAAGGGTGAGGGAAACCACCAACAAGTTTGATATGTTTAGTGGTTGAATTAGTTAAAACTGAAAGAACAGAGTTAAGGAATTTATGTAGAAAAAATTATTCTGAGGGATAGACAGCATAGGTTTTGTAAAGTAAAGTTGTTTTCTTAGAACTCCTTGAAGGAGTTTATGAGCACATAGATAAGGGAGATGTGATACAGTCTTCTCTGATTTCCAGGTGGTAATTGGTAAGATCTCTTACAAGACTGTTAAGGAAACTAAGCAGCCTTAGGTTAAGAAGTAGAGTTGTAGCTTTGAGTGGTTTTTGTCAGTTTTAAATAAGTTAAAAGCTAGAGCACGGTATAGTAATAACGTCTGTTTTCAGGCTGGAAGGAGGCGTCCCTGACACTTTCACCAATACCTGTGTTGTTCATCCTCTTTTCTAGTCCTTTATGAATGTTGAGTAATAACATTATAAAGTTTGCTGCTATTCAAAGCAGACTCAAGAACTCTGAAAGGAGATTACCAGAGTGAGTAACTAGGTGTTAAAATAATGAATAAAATTCCATAGTCTTAAATGTAAAATCATGAGTTGTGGGAAGAAATGTTCCCACAAAGCTATCCTACAGTCTTGTTGAAGTAGAGAGCAGAAAGGTCCTCATTTTGTATGAAAAAACAGGACTGTTTCTCTCCCTTTCTATGCTTTACAGGCAAGTCAAATATTAGTAATTACAGGGGAGGGAATGGCTAGTGAAGCGGAGCACCAGCATGCAGTTGCTTTACGAACTTTAGCAGCATGGTGAAATCTGTGTGCAGCTTTGGTACCCATCCATCCCTTCTCAAAAAAAAAAAAAAAATTCTAGAAGTTAATAGACTAGTGATAAGGTTGATGAAATGTGTGGAAAATGCAGCATATGAGAACAAATAAGTAGCCTGTAAAGTCCTTTTTCCAGCCTGGAGAAGAGATGATTTTGAAATCTGTGAAGTTGCAAGTGGTGTGGAAGATAAATAAAGATCAAGTGTTTTGTTTTCCTATGCGAGGTCTGGTTAGTACCAAATGAAACTGAAACCTGGAAGGCTCAGAACAAACTAAGTTTTGTTTCTCAATGCAAGGTGTAAGTTATTGTGCCTTGCTAAAAGATGCTGTTGTTGCAGAAAGTTTCCTTGGTTCCAAAGAATGTGTGGAAAGTGGGAGAGAATGTTGGGGAAGCATTGTTTTATGCTTGGCCTGTCTTACTGGCTGTATCAAGTCAAAAAAAAGTTCATCATATGTGAAAATAAATATAGTTAATTGAGTTATTCAGAAAGTTCTTGCCTTTGGAGAATACTGAACTTCAACAGAGATGCCCTCATTCTCTGAGGTGAGATTATATTGTGTATTGGAGAAGTAATCAATGCTGTATAGAAAGGTACAAAGTTACCTTTGCACAGGCACAGAGTTAAATCCCTGGTTTCAGTAATATTTTTTTCTTTGAACACTGAAGTGTAAAACAACTTGTTCATTGAAAGGTCATTGTTTCTTCAGAACATAGATCAGAAAAATGTAGCATTCCATTTATAAGGCCAGCAGCTAGAAAGCAATCAGTCCCTCCACATGTCTGAGAGGACCTTTCTAAAATTAACTATTAAACTTGAATGGATAGAAATTTTACAGAATAATTTCTTCAACATGGGGGAGAGCAGTCAAAAAAATTGCTCTATTAAGTGGTTTTCTATTAGACTGAAAAATTGTAATTAACCAGATTTTTTAAATATTGGGAACAGTAGTGCACTTTGTAGTTCCTTTTTCTATTTTTAATTGATGAAACTTTTCTCTTGTCAACAGCTCTTCAGGCTCTTGGAACTCCTGAGGGTCCTAGTCTTCGGTGGAAGAACCTTATCCTTCAGTTGAAAGCAGAGGCTTTGATTAAAATAGCTGATGTGGATGCTGCAGAAGAAGCCATTAAAGCACTTGAGCAGGTATTTTCATTGACTAAAATGTTTTTTGTTTTTTTTTTAATTTTAAAAAGTGCTCTCATCTTTCTGTACTGAAAATTCAAGCTGTGTATTTGTCCCTTTGCCTCCTTTTTACATTCTGTGTGGTTTAGACAACTCCTACCAACTATGGCGTAATCCAAACACTCCTTCCTTCTCTGTTTTTTAGGCTTTGCTACAACTCTTTTTCACTCGGAATTCTGATTTTAGAAGCTGTCACTTTTGACCTTGTCTGGTCTTGCTCAGTGCTGCTGGGTTCTTGCTAGTTCTATGGCTGTTGTTCATCTTCATTTGAATTACTCTTACAATCCTACTCCCCATGTCCTTCATTCACTTGTCGCTAAGTCATAAACAAAAGCATATTACTTGGAGATTGAATTGTTAAGCTTTAAGCAGAAGTTGCTTCCTCTCTTTTTTGCCTCTCAGTTTCATGTACACTACTTCTTCACTGTTTAGACGTCTGTAGCTTTGTCCTTGCTCTCTACAATCTTCTACCTGTTCTCCATCAAAATTACTCTGTCTAAGGCTTCTCAAGAGTATTCTAATGTTGTCTTGTCTTTATCTTCGTGCAGTCTGCCTGCTTTTGACACCTTTGATTTCTTAATCTGGGGAGATAATAACTTGGTCATGTCTATTACTTGGTTTTCTAGATTGTGGATGCGAGCAGTGATCCAGTGGTTTTAGCTATCAGAGGTCAGGCTTATCTAAACAAAGGTTTAATGGATCAAGCTTCAAAGGTTAGTGCTGTATTGTCATTCCTGTAAGCTAAGTAGAATTCTTGGTTTCATAGAAGAAATAACTAGGAAAGAATGACATCCTTTTGCAGATTTCACAAGAGCTTCTGTTGTCCCACCCTGATCTGGCAGAGTCCCATGCTCTAGAGGGTTTCATCCATTATTCCCAAAAGAACTATGAACAGGCAGAAAGAAGGTAGATTTATTTTTTTTCTTTCTTCTGACAGGGAAATGTGGGGGGAGAATAGAACATAGTGTTTTGCAGCTTTTGAGAATTTGTCTGATCTGACCTCTGTTCCTTTTATTTAGTTTTCTAAATGCTATTGAAAGAAAGGCCGAAACTGCAGAGTATCATCAGTACCTGGGGCTCACATACTGGTTCATGAGTGATGAGACAAAAAAAGACAAAGGAAAAGCACTCACTCAGTTCTTGAAGGTAATGCCTGCTTTAACTATTCATGTAGAATTAGTGTTTTCCTATATCAGAAACCAAATGTGGAAAATACACTGACTGGAGTGACAGACTTGAATATTCTGCTTGTTACCATTTACAAGCCTCCAGAGCCTGTAAACCAAGTTCAGCTGTGCAAAAAGGCATTGCAGGGAGCTGTGCAGTTACCTGGAATCTCCCTGCTTTTGTTTTCCTCTTCTCACCTAATTCTTGAGGCCTTTGATTTAGCCAAAAGTAGTGGTGATTCTCTGAGTCCTGTCTCCTTGAGGGCTGTAAAGTCGAGGCCTCTAGATGACCAGCGTAGATCTTTGAAGACATTTTGAAATGGGGAGGGAAAATTCAAATTTTCCTAAAAATTTGAAAAAAAAGTGAGGAAGGAAAAAAGATGAGAATGGTGTTAGAGTTTCAATGTCTGTCCAAGGAAGTAAGTCTGCAAACCCCCACAATTTATATAGTTTTCCTGATCTTTGGGTTTTTGGTGGTTGTGGCTTTTTCTCTGAACATAGGTAAGAATGTGAATCCAAAAGATTTAGTCTGACATCTTTATTGGGAACATGGAAGTATACAAAATAAGACTAGACACTGTAAACTCACCATATAACTTTGATAGGTGTTGGCAACTCAAATCATTGCCTACTGTTAGCACTTCAATAACAGCAGAGTATATTGGAGAATGTAGTTGAAGTGAACAATACTTTTGGTTCTAAACCATTTTATGTGAGCTTTTTTTTTTATTATTATCAAAGCTGTTTTCTGCTGCTTGGGAGCTGTGGGTTTCTTAAGTATAAACGAATCTGCCAGGTATATCTAAAAGAACTTAAACTTTAGAAAAGGCTGGAGTTAACTGTGATGTAAGAGTATGAGCATAATGGTTGAAACTGAGTAGATTATGAAAATGATGGGACACAGTAAGGAATTGTTTTCTCCTAGCACAACTAGCTTGTTAGTACTTCACGTACAAAATGCTTTGTGTCATGAGGTTTGTAGCAGATTCAGCAAATATTTAAAGCTCAAGTAATCTCTGAAATCTTAAAATAAAGTTTGACTACTCAGATGTATCACAGAAGGAGTTTAAATAAGTTGATAAGCAGAGATTGAACAAGTCATTATCACTGGTCCTGTCCATCAGTATAATCCTTCAAAATGCTGTCTTACATTGTGTTCGTATTTCCTTATAGGCTGCAAAATTGGACAGCTACTTGGGAAGTGTGTTTTGTTATTTAGGTAACTACTACAGAGATATTGCTGGAGACAAAAGTAGAGCTCGTGGTTGCTATAAAAAGGCTTTTGAACTGGATGGAACCGATGAAGAATCTGGAACAGCAGCTGTAGACTTGAGCGTGGAACTTGGAGACATGGTATTATACATTCAGGGCTTTGGATTACTGCTGGTTTGTTTTTCTGTTAATCCTGCTCTTTGAGGAACCACTTCAGGTTTCCTCTGTATTTGAGAATAAGATCTGAAAACAGATGTTCTGTCATTGCTTAGCAGTTTTCAGAGTTGGACCTGCTTCGATTTTTATGCTCCCATTCCAAATTAAATCTGTCTGGGGAGAAGGGTAGGGGAACCAAGCATAACAGTAGTCATCACGTGTGATTTAGATGAAGGATTTTTTCAGTAGGTAACATGAAGAGAAAGTTAGTTTTCTTTTCGTATTTAACTTGTGCCACTTCTTTTCTCCATCCTCCACCTTGCTCTTTTCAGGAAAAGCATAGAAACTCATTAGAACATTTTGAAAAATATTTCTTACATAGCATTGTATAAAATGTTCTTAGCCTATGATGTTACAGAGCAAGTGTAACCCATACTTCGACAGACTCCATTGGAACATCTGGGAAGTCAGTCTAAGTATCTGACTTGCTGCAGATAGAATCATAGAATAGTCTGGGTTGGAAGGGACCTCTAAAGGTCATCTAGTCTAACTCCCCCTGCCGTGGGCAGGGACATCTTCCACTAGAGCAGGTTGCTCAGAGCCCCGTCCAGCCTGACCTTCAATGTTTCCAGGGATGGGGCATCCACCACCTCTCTGGGCAACCTGGGCCAGTGCTTCACCACCCTCAGCGTAAAAAAATTTCTTCCTTCTATCTAGCCTAAATCTACCCCCTTTTAGTTTAAAGCCATTCCCCCTTGTCCTGTCGCAACAGGCCCTGCTAAAAAGTTTGCCCCCATCTTTTTTTATAAGCCCCCTTTAAGAACTGATAGGCTGCAAGAAGGTCTCCCCGGAGCCTTCTCTCCTCCAGGCTGAACAACCCCAACTCTCTCAGCCTTTCTTCACAGGAGAGGTGTTCCATCCCCCTCATCATTTTCGTGGCCTTCTCTGGACCTGCTCCAACAGGTCTGTGTCTTTCTTATGCTGAGGGCTGCAGAGCTGGACGCAGCACTGCAGGGGGGGGTCTCACCAGAGCAGAGCAGAGGGGCAGAATCCCCTCCCTCGACCTGCTGGCCACGCTGCTTTGGATGCAGCCCAGGATACGCTTGGCCTTCTGGGCTGCGAGCGCCCATTGCTGGCTCATGTCCAGCTTTTCATCCACCAGTACCCCCAAGTCCTTCTGGGCAGGGCTGCTCTCCATCCCTTCATCCCCCAGCCTGGACTGATACCGGGGGTTGCTCTGACCCAGGTGCAGGACCTTGCACTTGGCCTTGTTAAACCTCATGAGGTTCACACGGGCCCACTTCTCCAGCTTGTCCAGGTCCCTCTGGATGGCATCCCGTCCCTCTGGCGTGTCAACCTCACCACTCAGCTTGGTGTCATCTGCAAACTTGCTGAGGGTGCACTCGATCCCACTGTCTGTGTCATTGATGAAGACATTAAACAGTACCGGTCCCAGTACGGACCCCTGCGGGACGCCACTTGTCACCAATCTCCATCTGGACATTGAGCCATTGATCACTACCCTCTGGATACAACCATCCAACCAATTCCTCACCCACCGGATAGTCCACCCATCACATCCATACCTCTCCAGTTCAGAGAGAAGGATGTTGTGGGGGACTGTGTCAAAGGCTTCACAGAGGTCCAGACAGACGACATATGTAGCCCTTCCCTTGTCCACTGATGTAGTCACTCCATCACAGAAGGCCACTAGGTTGGTCAGGCAGGACTTGCCCTTGGTGAAGCCATGCTGGCTGTCTCAAGTCACCTCCCTGTCCTCCATGGGCCTTAGCATAGCTTCCAGGAGGATCTGTTCCATGGTCTTCCCAGGCACAGAGGTGAGACTGACCGACCTGTAGTTCCCCGGGTCTTCCTTTTTTCCCTTTTTAAAAATGGGGGTTATGTTTCCCCTTTTCCAGTCAGTGGGAACTTCATATATATATATGAAATACTTGTATCCTTCTCTAGTTTAAAAAAAAAAAAAAAAAGTCTTTACAAAACTGCAGGAAGCTACTGTCTATTTGCAAAGACAGATACATAAGAAATAATCACATCTTTAGATGTGATGATTTCCTCCTCTAATCTGCCACTCAGCCTGCCAGCTTTAAAAAGCCCCTGTAACATTTCTTCTTTACAGTAATTAACAGATTAGACAGTTTAATGGTTTGCTGGATTAGGAGTATTCTTTAACAAGAACTTTTTTCTTTACACATATATATGTTTACTAACCTGGCATTTTTGGTGCTTTGTTAGGACACTGCTCTGTCAATCCTGAATGAGGTAACTGAAAAAGCAAGTACTGGTACAGCAAAATGGGCCTGGCTTCATCGTGGACTTTACTACCTGAGAACTGGTCAGCCGTCACAAGCAGTGGCTGAGTAAGAAAACTAGTGGTTGGTTTAAGCCATTTTCTATAAATCCCAATAAAACAGTCTTTCATTGTAGCGAGTTTTGAAGATAAGTTAGCTGATTATAGGATGGCTTGTACTAAACAATGGGAAATGGGTCTGAGCAAGCTGTGTCTATCTTCAGTTCCAAAATTAGCACAATGTAGTCTTTTCGGCACAGCAGTGTTCTGTACTAACAAGCCTGGTGACAGGCTTGTCATAGACAAGCACAGTATAGCACTGAATAATGAGCCAAGATTAGGTACAATGTCTAAACTTGTATAATGTGCTCTGAAGATGAAAACACTACTATGCTGTGTTTAAAAGTTCTGTATAATTCTGTGTTTGTGTTCTGAGATTATATAATGCAAGGAAATAATTTGTTTATGTTAACTTGTATCACCTTTTATTTAAATAAATTTATATCTTGATATCTTCAGTTTGCAGGCAGCTCTCAGGGCTGATCCAAAGGATTCCAACTGCTGGGAGTCTCTAGGGGAGGCTTACTTGAGCAGAGGTAGCTATTCAACAGCTCTGAAATCCTTCAGGAAAGCAAGTGAGCTGAACCCAGGGCTTGTGTATAGCATTTACAGAGCTGCAGCAGTTGAGCAGATTCTAGGCAAATATGAAAATGCTATAGCTACCTATGAACAAATCTTAAAGAAGACAGAAGACTATGTGCCTGCACTGAAAGGTAATATGTCTGAATTTGAAAGTGTTAACTCTCCCTCTACACACTGTAGTACTTCAGTCTTGTGGAGAGGTTCTTGTGTATTGAGGTTTTCCTGCATGGAAGGATAGGGTTGGGTTTTGGGTATGTAGAGCACTGTGATCCCCTACATGAAAGCTAGTGTGTAGTAGCCTGCAAATATCTGAAGAGCTCTTAAGTCATGATGCATGAGAGCGATTATTTCTCTTTCAAGTATGAAAGGTATTCCTGTGTAGCTACCAGGCCAAATGGGTAGAAGAGTTGAAGATAGATAGAGGAAGCCAGCTGATGGTACCACAGTTTCACCTAAGTAGTCAAACACTGGCTCAACAGGCAATAGAGTCAGGCTGCCATTTCAAGGAGATGGGCTTTACTAATTTTCTGCTGCTCCTGACTGTGTGTTCCTCACTTTTTGTGTTAGTGCTGGTGATGGAGACCCCTCTGAGTTTTTTCAAGTGATGAAAAACAGCAGTAAAGTACCCCAAAAGGTGTCTCAAGTGTTAGAGGTGGTGATACATAGAGGTCTTCAGTATATAGTTGGGAGCAGAGAGAAATGGGGGAACTGGAACTCCTTTCTGGTGATAGAACTGTGATTCTCAAGATACATAATATTGGCAGCGTATAACATTTTGATAGCCAATGAATAACTGTTTGGTTCACATTCTCTCTGCCACTTAGTCTTCAGTCATTCTCACCCCATACATCCATCTGAAATAGATGCTGTTTGCTGCTTGGTACTGGTATGAATTTTTAAGTTAGAGTGTTCTTTCATTGTGTGTAAGGCCTTTTGATTTTTGAGTGAATGTGAGCTGATTCTTGTAAGACTAAGCCAGAATTGTTGGGTTACTATTGCAACAATGAGTTTTTCATATGAAGGGGCGACGGGGTCCCTCTACCTCCTCCTGTATAATTTTGTCGCTTGGAGTTTGCCAGACTAAAGTGACATGGCAAGAGCTCTGTGATGGAGTTGGAGAGTATTGTGGATAGGCAGTTTTACTAGTTGTCAGGCAAGAAGGCAACAGCTGGCTGCAGCAGCAGTTTGCAAAGGTGTTGCATAGAAATGTGCATGTGTATATGGCTTTTTTAGTGTCTCTAGGTGACAATTGACAGCATTACCTGGAATAAAATGCTTAGAGAGGACGTAAGCACATGGTATCAAGGTTTCCCCCCCTCCTTCGTTGCCTCTATACTTATTCTTTTCTTAAATCTCCAAAGTCTTCCCTCATAATTCTTCTCATCCTAGTCTCTGATTTGTTAGCTCCAGATCCTACTTTGAGTCCCAAAACAGTCTTCACCTTCTTAGAGCCTGTTTAATGTTTACTCTGGCTTGCTATCTTTTGTGCACCTTCTTAAAAGTCTCTGAAACATACATCAGTGTACTTTTGCTACTGTTCTGATCAGTTTAGACAGTTTCTGAATTGAGTCAGTCTCCTAGTTGGTGAGAGAAAACTAAACTGATGTTACTTGAATTTTTGTGTTATTAAATGGTATGGTTATTCTGCCTCTGCTCCAGCATATCTTTTAATGTATAACTTTGAGGAATAAAATCAATTTTGTTATTAGATTACAGAGCTTCTTGACATCTGAGAAGCTCATGACCTTGAGACTTCTGTGTGGTCAAGACAAATACCTAGTGGGGCAAGATAAAGATGGTTGCAAAACATGACTGCTGTGATTACTAGTTTGGTATAGGTACAGGATATGATAGCATGAGGAAGGTAGCTTCAGAACAGTGAAAATAATACTGGGAATGAATGGTACTTGTAGCCAGTGACTTACTGCCAGACAGAATCACTGCTGGTGCCAGCAAGAGTAGAAACCAAGCAGTTAATCTTGTTGGTTCCAAAATGCTAGAAATTGTGGCGTTAAATGCAGTTCCTTTTTTAACAGTTGGATTTATTTCCATATGAAGTAAATAAATGGGATTAAATAATGTTGATTTCAAGTCATCTTCAAAGACGACTTCCTCTTTTGCCTACCTGGACATTCTTTCTTCTTTTTGTGTTTTGGCAATGATTTTTTGACTCGTGTGAACTGAAAGTTGGTGTATTTGTCAAAGACTTACCAATGCAGAGCAGATTTCTCATCAGGGCTTCAGTTAATATTTGAGGACAAACCCAAAGCTTAAATGCTATGGTTTTTATAATCAGTTAGGTTTATTTTAATATTCAAATTATTCTACAGTTCACACTTGACAGGATGGGTTAAAAGCAAAGTCTCTGTGAGCACTGTGAGTCTCTTGATTTTGGCATAACATGTGCAGGGTATAAATCTTTATTTCAAGCAGACTATTGAGCAGGCTTCCACCCTCCCACCCCACCATCTTTATCAAGTGTATCATAAAAGCATCTCTTTTCATAGAGGATATTTTCTCTTATTTTCAGGACTTGGTGAGTGCTATCTCATGCTGGCAAGATCAGCCCTTGATAACTATCTTGATAGGAAAGCTGTGGATTACATAGAGCAGGCTCTTGAATTTTTTACAAGGTTAGTACTAAATATTCAGTTATTTAATTTTCACTAGAATTGTGGGTTGGCAGGCAGAAGAATAAGAGTTAAGTGTTTGAGGATTTTCAGTTAAAATAAATCAAATGGACCAGGCTTCTAATCTAGATTAGAAATAAGAATGTGCTTACTGAAAATGGTTTGAATAATGCATTCTGGATTTAGGCTGCTTAAATGAATGGTAATTATAGAGTTTTGTTTTTTCTGTTTAAGATACAGAGTCATTTGGTTATAACACAAGTGTGAAATGACACACAGTTCTCTCCAGCTGTCTTCCTGTATATATGGGGCTGGGAGGAAGGGATTTCTACCAAAAATGGTGGATGAGAGGAAATTGTTCCTTCCCTCCCTCAATCTTTCTATTTTGCATTTCATACAAAATGCTTTAGCGTCCTAAATTAAACCTTGGGATAGCTGCTGTTATAGGAGAAGGTCCATGAGGTCTCTGCAGATGAGTCATGTCTCGTAATGTAACATGAAATGCAAGAGCGGTGTAATGCTCTGAAATGCAAGAGTGGGTGTAGTCAGCTGACATGGTGATAGATAATGGTTAATTTTCAGAACTGACTCTTAGTCCCAACAAAGCTGGGATACACTGGCATTTTGTAGTTTCTCTTTTGGTTATTTTTTGACCTTTTAGACCTATAGCTTGAATAGGAAGAAAACCGAATTAAAAAAAATGAAACGGTTCATTGATTAATTACATTTGAGTTTACGCCACTCTTCAAAGTGTTGAACTTTCTTCCAGAAGAGGATGTTGAAGTGTCTGAATGGGTGTTGTGCATGTTTTCTATATCATTAATTACAGGGCAACAAAGCACCGTCCTGATGTATCTTGCCTCTGGAAACTGCTCGGAGATACCTGTACTAGCGTGCATGTTATTTCACCAACCAAAGTGAATGTTCAAGTTCTAGGATCCCTTCTGGGTAAAAATGCAGGCAAACAGATGCTGAAGAAGAGTGAGCTGCTCAGGCTGGGAGGAAGGTAATAATTTTTTATTATCAAGAGCTTCTGTGCAGCTTGAGACTCTACAGAGTTTGAAGTATTCTGGACCATTTCTAGAAAATGAAAGACATGCTGATCTGTCGACACCTGCGTATTGAGCAAAGATTAATGAGGTAGTAAATAGGGTCTCATGCTTCTTCTAAATTACACTGCTCATTTCGGAATATGTTTGCTGGATTGCCATAGTGGCTGTCAACACTTCCTCTAGCACCTGCTCTTCTCCTTGTTTCTGTCTCCAGAGCATGGCTACATCCTGCTTGTCTGTCATTCAACAAATTCAAATCAAATGCTAACTAATTCTCCCAGGACTACTAAAGTCCAAGATAATACTTAAGCTTTCTGTCTGTACTTCTTTCTTATAAAAATATCAAGAATTCTTGCCCTAGTTATGGGATCTAGAGTACATTGGAAGAGGGAATTTCTTGTTTCTGGCCCTGGAAGGCTCATGATGGTAGAAAATATTTGTAGTATTTCTGTAGCCTGTTCTGTGACTCCTTCGGAGCTTTGTGCAGTTGGATGTGTAATGCAGGAAATGCAGCTGCTTAGTAAATCTCAACCACAATATAAGTCAAATTCTTCCTAGGGGAAGTCTGATTAACTGTAAAAATGACTGATGTTTGTTTTAAGTAAAAGCATGCATATTGCAACTGGCACAGCTTTGATTTAATGCATATCTGTGGCTTCACAAGTGGTGGGCACTACAGACTGCCTTTAGACCAGGGTAGATTCTGTGAAGATAGCTGTCTCAGTGAAAATGGGTTAGTTTTGTTTGCTTTCCATTCTGGTGTGGTTTTGTTTGTATTTATGCATGTTTGCTTGGTTTAGGTTTTTAAGCACTCTTGAATGTTTTTTCAGCTTTCTGCTCTTCGTGTAGAGAGGCTTGGAATAATGCTTCTGTGATTCATGTTTCTGTAGGTGTTACGGCAGAGCTTTAAAATTGATGCCTTTGCCTAGCTTATGGTGTGATCTTGGAATAAATTATTATCGACAAGCAGAGCACTTCACAGCAGTGGGCACTGACATGAATGAGATCAGTGAACTGCTAGAGAAGTCTTTACAGGTATTGCCTGTTTTTCCTGTTACATTCTTTAAAATTTAAATTGGTGTTGGTGCTTGTCTGCATATTCTCTCTGTCCTCAATAAAACCTACATCTCTGAATAAGTAAGTGCATAAAGTCTTAATTTTTGCTCTTCTAGTGATATAATTCACATTTGATTTTCTTCCAGTGTCTCAAAAAAGCTGTGAGGCTTGACAGCAAAAACCATCTTTATTGGAATGCACTTGGTGTAGTTGCTTCCTGTAGTGGTAAGTCTTCAGCGAAACCCCTAGCTCCATAATATCCTAAATTAGAAGGCAACTTGACTAATGGTGTTTATGAAATTCAGTTAGATCTAGCTCTCCTCTTTTCTTTTTTTTTCCCCCCCCAGCTATTGGGAATTATGCTCTTGCTCAACATTCGTTCATCAAATCTGTTCAAGCTGAGCAAATCGTAAGTGCTGTAGGCAGCTGCCATCTGTTTCAAGTGGGCATTTAAAACTTTTTTCCCCTCAATGCAGAGTTATTTTTGAATATAGTAATAATACATCTGTTTTAACTTTATTTGTTCTGTCTAGAATGTTGTTGCTTGGACCAACTTGGGGGTTTTGTATCTGGCAACTGGAAACATTGAGGTAACTCTCTTTCCCATCCTCAAACATAGTTTCCTTTTCCTCTTTTTTAAAGGGAGCGTATGGGGGCAGGAGTGTGGGCAAACAGTGAAGAACATCCCTCTCAGATTCAAGAAACATACTTCCTTGAATGAAATAAAATTGGCACCTGTGCCTTACTTGAGGCACACAAATTCTGGAGGGGATAAGTGAACAACTTCTGAATTGGTGAGGTTGCTTTCCAAGCAACTGGATGGAATGAAAAGTATTTGGAAGGACTGAGAAGTAGTTAATCTAAGCCAAAGCACACTAGGTTTGACCAAGAACTCTTTTAATTGTAAGTCATAAAGTGAACTTTGAGTTTGAGTTTCCCATAGGTAGCTACTTTCCGCTCATCAGCGTGTCATATGATTTACTGTAATTCTGTGTAACCTTCAGAGTTTCTCTGGAGAAAAATTAGAGTACATCTTAAGTGAAGTCCAGAGTTCTCATGCAGCTAAAACTACATCCTATCCTATTTGCTTGTCAGAATTACAGAAATTTTGTTTAACTGGAAATGTGATGGTCAGAATTATTTTTAATTAAAAAAAATTGATAATTCAGACTGCTTACTGCTAAGACTACTAATGCTAAGACTTTGTTCACCTTACACCACGTTGAGGGAGGAACTCTAAACATAAGCAATCCATAGGGAAAAGATAATTTGTGGGTGGTAATCAGTTTTACCATTTTGAAAATGTGTTTGTTTAATGTTTGCATGAAGGAAAAGCAAATTTCCAAAACTGGATCCTCCAAGAGTCAGATTTTAAAATAATAATCGTTCTAAGAGGTAATCTAGCTGCTGAACTGTTTTAAGAAGGAAATATATTTGGAAGGGAGGGGAGCTTTGGTCTTGTAAATTTTTTTTTTCCCCCCCTAAATAAGACTAAACTGGTTTATTTCTCTGGGCAATGCATTGTTCTCTATGGCACAGCAGATGTTTTTAATAGTGATCTAATTTTGTCCAACAAATCTCTTCCAATACTACTACCTGTCAATACCTGTGTATACTCAAAAGTGCTCTGTTACCATGCCATACAGCACAATAGCACTGTTATCTTTGGTTCTACAGCAAGCTCATGAAGCCTTCAAGGTAGCCCAGTCTCTGGAGCCTTCTTACTTACTGTGTTGGATTGGGCAGGTAAGATGACGAAAAATTACGATTATGATACTGTGCACCAAAACTAGTTGTTAGTCAAAGAGAGGACTTGGACTCCGTCCTAATAATTGGCACTTAAGCACGTTCCTGAAAATTAAATATTTTAAGTAAAGGGAGCTTCTACTTCTTCTGAGGGTGGATGGGACCCTTTGTTGCCATAGTGGTAATACAATGGAAGCTACGTTCATCAGATACCTTTTATATAATGTTCTTCTTACAGAACTCACAACATCAGCCAGAAACTAGCTATTAAAAAAACAATCACTGTTTGTGCTCTGAGGCTTTTTATTGAGCATTGTCAACAAAGCACCGTCTTCATAAGGTGCTAGTTATTTCAGCTTCAGCTGTACCTCTAGCTCATTATATGGCACTGCTTAACTGTCTTCTCAGCGCCCCCCTGCCCCCTTCTAACGCCACTGTTAGAAAGAGTAAGTCTCTAATGAACCTGGGACAAAAGCAGTTCTTACATCTTGGGAGGTCCCTTCCTCCCCCTACCACTGAGAGCTGGATATGCCCCCACTGTTATCTAGGCCATCCGTGAATAGTAGAAATACTTGTGACTCATACGTTTATGATCACTATAGGTGCACTTCATAATCCCATGCTGCTGACCTGCTAATAATATCTAATTGAAGCTGGATTCTAGGGAGGAACTAGAACCATCACATATCAAAATTCAGCTCCTGTCAGATGTTGTTATAAGTTTTACTGATGTGCACAAAGTCTTTGTCCTGAAGAATGTAAAGTAGCAGCAGAAGACTTTTAAATTTCAAGTGCTGATACAGTGGAAACTGCTTGTGCTCCCTTTAAATGCGTTCATTTTATTCCTAAAACAAACGTTTCTTGGATGCAACTCTTGCATCTTTGTAGGCTCTAATTGCAGAGACGGTAGGCAGCTATGATACTATGGATCTCTTCAGGCACACCACTGAACTCAGTATGCATGTAAGTATAACAGTTTTATTGTCCTAAAGTTTCTGCATATCTAATCTCTCTACTTAGGTGATGTAATTTAAAAAAAAAAAGGCATGTCTTGAATGATGAAATAGTTATGGTCATGTTCCAGATGAGATCATCTGACTTCCATGTTTTTGTTCCTGGCCTGTGCTGGCATTGAATAACAGGCAGTTATTTTATTAAATGCTTTAGTCCCAATGGTGCAAGAAATCAGCTCCCTAAGTCGTAAAAAAATATTCTTGATGTTCCACGGAATTGGACAGAGATCAAAGGCATAAATGATAACTATTCCAGGAGAGAGCAAGGATATTGCCAGTACCCTGAGTTCTAAGAAAGTGGAGGACTTCACATTCTCTGACAGCTTTTTTCGTCTGTCATCCCTCCAGTGGTGCAGCAAATGATATGTTAATGTACGAATTCTCTTTGCTCAAAGGACAAGTTAAAACTGTGTGTGGAGTAATTCAGTTTGGTGTTTTCTTCTCCTGCTTAACACTGATGCAGATTTTTAGCCAAGACTCTGCCTTAAACCACAATAATTGTTATTATAACCTTTAACTATTTCACTGTTGTTCAAGCAGGTTTAATGACTCCTATTTTGGTGTTTTTTGTTTGTTTCTTGAGACTGAGGGAGCAAAAGGCTATGCCCACTGGGTATGTTCAACGCTGCAGGATAAAAGCAACAGAAACACTGAACTGTATCTGTACAACATTGTTCAAATGAATGCTATTCCAGCAGCCCAGGTGGTCTTGAGCAAATATACAGGTAGGTAATTTAAATGCCTCACTAACCTGTCAAGCCTAAGAGATGCATTCAGAATGAACTGATACACCTGTACTAGTTCTGGCAAAGAGTGATCTGGCTGGGCTGGGGAGAGCCTCTTGAACTGTAAAGTAAGTAATCAAAACAGGGTAAGTGGGTCACTGATTTTTATTATCACACAAAGATGAAATAGATGTGAGTTCTGTCTTCGTACTCATTCCAGCAGATTTTGTTTCAAAGACCGATCAAAATAAGGACCAGAGCCTTGTCATGCTTGTCATCAGGTGTTTGCTATCAGACTTCCTTTGGGCGTGTCTGTATGCACAGGTCCAGATAGGTGCTAGCTCCTCTGCCCCTGTGCCGTCATGTCTGGCAGACGCCTGCTCCTGGATGCTGTGTAACTCCATAACCTCGAGCGTATGATTGTGTTAACCTTCGGCAGGAGACAGACCATGTTCTCGGGCATGGTTCCAAGACAGTGTGGCCTCCCTGTTGGGGTAGGCTTGTGTATGTTTAGCCCGGAAGGTGAATAGAGCAAATGTGGATTTTCTTTAATCTGCATCTATTACTGTAAATAAATCCTTTGAGTAATCAGTTGCTGATTTTTGAGAGCTACAAAATAAGATGCAAGCACTTACAATGAGATAAACGTAGAGACTGTATTTCTTTGTCTGTGAAATCCCTGCTCTTAAACGGACTGCAGGAGGGGCCTACGGGATCCTTCCTAGTCTGGGAAAAAAAGGTTAGAAGTCTGAGGTGAGACAACAACAGACAAATCTGTGCCTTAGCTATTAATAAGCATTTAAAAGTTGCAGTATTAAAAATATTTTACTAGAGTCAATACAAGCTGAATAGTTTCCTATTTCATTACAAAAAACCCCAAACCACTGCGGGCTGAAAAACTTGAAATCTGTTGAATGCATTAATGCTGTGTCATACGATTTTAAACACTTTTGAGCTAACCTGATGTCATGTTGTGGGTCTTAGTATCTCTTCTTTATTTGCCTGCAGCCTGTCAAAATGATTCCAATGAGCAACTGACAGAAGCACTTGGCAAAGTGTTTTGTATATATGCATACACTGTAGCATCAATGCAGCAATGTTTCTGTAATGATTTTTCACAGCTCTTTCTGATCATGTTCTCCTATACTGTCAATTCTGACTTTCTAGAAAGAAATCCAGATGATGCGTCTGCTTTCACAATGCTTGGTTATTTGAATGAGTATCTGCATCTAAAAAAGCAGGCAACAGATGCCTATGAGAGGTAAACTATACACCCTGAAAAGTTTACTGGTAGAAGCTCCCTGACCTCTTTTTCTATGCACCAGCTGAAAAACTTAAGGGTTTTTCTTTTCCTTTAGTAAACCTTACTTTCTCAATTCAACAGTACATTTCAACTAAGTGTACTGTAAGGGGAGGTGTGGGGATGTTCTTACATCAAATTTGGAAATGCAGAACACAGAACTGGAGAAGTAAAGGCATTCCAAGGCTTGAGTGTCTTACCAGGACATTTAGCTAATTCACTGTATGGGATTTAAGTGAAATTTTGGTTAGCTTGGGTTTAGTTTTGGTCTCTACCCCATTCTAATTAATGGAGGTGGTTGGGCTTTGTTTTGGTTTTTTCTTCTCTTCTTTTCCAATGGTAGGGGGAGGTGGCGAAGGAAACCATGTTTGGTGAACATGTGTGACATATTCAAACTGTAAAATAAGTTCTGTTTGTGCTTAATTAGCATAGAAGAGCTTCTGCATAAAACATTTGTCCATTCTGCTCTAAGAACTATTGTCAAAATATGTGTGTTATAGTCAGATGGTAATTATTCTTAATTGCGCTTATTTTCAGGGCAGCTTCATTGCTGAAAAACTCTGAGGATACTGAGAAATATAATACAGCAATGCAAAACTATGGCAGGTCACTGTGGTAAGTGTTTGTTGACATATTTTCCCAGCCCCTAACTATAGCTTTGGATGTAGTGAATGCAGTGGCGCAAAACGTGGGTGAGGCTGAAAGGTGAAAGGTGGTTGCTAAAAATAATCTATTAAACATCATTCTTAACTGTAGACAACTTTGATGAACTTTGTATGTGCTCCAGAAATGGGTAGTGTATTAAAAAAAAAAAAAAAATCAAATTGCAAGGAATTGCTATGTCTTCACAGTTTATAACATATCGGTGATTCCTTTATCCTTAGCTTGATACTTAAGGGCCTTAACATAGTCTACACAATGTAGCTGATGTAGCTGTTGCGTGCTCTCCAGAATAAATTGGGTTTTTTACGATCTCCACACTTGAGATATGTAGCAGGCTTAGTCTGAATAAAATAGCTGCTTTAGGGTTTATTGGAAATCCCTTCTACCTGCCCTTTGAATTTGTATTGACTTGTACAACCTGAAGTATGTGGGGTTGGGGTGTTGTGTACATGTATGTGATCTTTCTGCTGATGACCCTCTCTGCTGCAATCCTACTCACAATTCTAAGTTCCCTTCACGATTCTCTTCTGGTTCTGAGGCAGTGCAGGACACAAGTCTTAACAGATGAAGACTTTCAAACTTCTCTTTGATATGAGGTAGCTCAAGCTCTGCTAATTAGATTTTTGTCAGCTCTCTAGGGAAACTTCATATAGTCTTAAGTTTCTGTACACGACACTGGAATTTCTAGGCTGTGATAATGTGATAATTCATTCTTTAACTTCAGGGAAGATTTTAGAAGCAACTCCTCAGTTTCCCATAGTCTCAGATCCTAGCTGTATGCATGGTGATTCCTGTGTGCAACTTACACAAGAGCAAAGCTCCAGTAACTAATAACTAGTTCTAATAAACACAATCTGTATCATTTCTTCCATAGTGGTCTTAGAACAAGAATGCTGTACCTCTGCCTGTACATGCATGTGCCTGTCTGTGTGCATGCATACTTTGATTTGCCTTTTTCATGTTTCTCCTTTGCTATTTTCTCCCACTCCGTTGTGTTGACCATTAAGTGACATCATTACATAGAGCTATCGTGCAGATGGGGAGAACTTTTTCCTATCAGTTATTCTTCATGCAACAGATAGTTGGAGAGAGTACCTGCTATAAGAGAACAAGGGTGGGAAACATTGCACGTTCTTGTCCTAATCTTGCTCTTTTCCAGATGTCTGCTTAAAACTGCTGTGGAAAAGAGGATACTGGTCTGCAAGGACAGCTTATCTGAATCATAGCAGCTGTTGCTACATCCTTCATACCAGTGACTGTTTTTGTTTTTACAGTGCCCTTGGTCAGTGTGATAAGGCCATTGAGGTTTACACATCAACACCCCTAACTGAGTTTGATGGCATTGTGGGGATAGCATTAGCCTACTTCAAGAAAGGACTCTTACAAGAAAGTATCAAAGGTAAGCATCTGCCTAATTCATACCATTGTGGGACACTTCTCTTGAGATGAGTCTTACCAAAATTTGTTGGTCTGGCCAACCTAGCTGTAGTTCAGCTTATTTCATTCTTTCAGTCCTAATGCATAAGTACAAATTCCACAACGATTTTAATCATTAGGCTGTTCAGCAGAGTGCTAGAACTATTACAATGTACAAAGGGAAGCTACATTTCTTCAAGTGTTTAATTCTTGGCCATTAAGCTGTTGTGCTCTTAGCTTCCCTTGTTCTCAAATGAAATGGCTTTCCTGGAAAAATCAGTTCTGAGTAGGAGATCAATGTGTTGTTCAGAGCACTTTTAGTGCTAAATGTAAGTGCTGTATTGTCGTGTTCTGCACTGCTAAGATGTGAGACTTCACAAAAAGGTATATTGAATTGACAGTGTAAAAGTGTAAGCACTCGCAAAGGAGCAGCCAGCTCAGCATTTTAAGTAACTCAGTTTTTAATTGGAGTCATGTGTGCCCATCTGAAGTACTATTTCATAAATAAACTATCACAGGGGAGTATTTAAACTGTGTTCTTTCAGGCATTTTCTGGATATCCCAATATTGCTTTTCAATTCTATTTCCACTTGCTTCATATTAAACAACTACCAGGCTTTAAACAGCCCTATAAACCTCTGTTTCCCAACATCAGTTACTTCCAAAGTCTTAGTCAACATTTTTTGTTTTCTGCCTATGATTTGAGGTGTGAAAATATAGCAAGCCTGAAACCAAAGTGGCCCTGTGTGTGTGTGTTCTAACATCATGCCTTTCTAGCTAGAGGCTTTATAAACGTTGTATTTTTTTCTCCTACTTCAATTCTGTGTCTTGAATTTTTACCAGCCTATGAAAAAGCCTTGTCTGTTGCCGAGTCTGAACAAGATAAAGCACATATCCTGACTGCCTTGGCAATAATAGAGTATAAACAGAACAAAGTGGATGCTGCAAAGACCCTGCTGTTTAAATGGTGAGTGGAAGGAATAATAATCAGTATATGATGTTTTACTGTACTGCTGAATCCTCAAATTTACTTTTGGGGGGATCTCAGGTGGATATTTTCTTTTTGTGTTGCAGAGTAAAACTGGGAGTGGATGCAGCGTTCTTTTAAGCTTATTGATGTGATATATCTGTTTTGTTTTATGGCCTGTGTCTTCTTCCATATTCTTAAAGCAGTATAGCATGGAAGGGTTAGTGGGCTGGGCAGCTTGGATGTCTAATATCCTTGAATGGTGGTTTGAATAGGTTTATCTTTTAAGACAATATTAATCTGGAGTTGTCCTAGGCACTAGGCAATATTTTTGCTCTTTAGCTGTAAGAAATCTAGATGACTACAGAAAACAATTTCAGTTTAAATAGTCAGAAATCTCCAGAAGAATTGTGTTCCAAGCATCATAGACAAGGACAATCTTGTAGCTTCCCCATTAAAAGAAAGAGATCTGTATCAGTTGTTCACTATAGTCATGAATGTCTTTTTTTTTCAGAGCTGTGGAGGCTAAAAGTCTGTGCATCATTGTTAGTCTCCTGGTAGCTATGGATTAAGAGCTAACATCTCAGCCTCTCAGGATCAACTCTCTGTCAATAGAGAACTCCAGTAGCGGCTGTACAGTCTCCGTCTTGCCAGCAGACTCCTGAAGTTACTGAAATAGTGAAGGTCCATGACCTAGTGCACTCTAAATCCTGAGTAACTGATGATTAACTAGCTAGGGACCTGATACTTCCTACATCCTATTAATCACTGCAGACTTCTATTTTTGTCATAAACATCAACAGTGAGAATTTTCTACATGATGTTAGTTGTTTGTGTTTAAAGGAAAAAAAAAAAAAGTAGTAAATGGTTTAGGAAAGTAACACTACAGTGAATATGTCTAGACCTGAATTGGAAGCACAGTGCTGCAAAAGTATACGGTGGATTTTAGAAAAAGAATGGTGCATTCTAGTCCAATAGACAGATGTCTTTATTGACTGGAATTTGTGCTAGATGACTTAAAGGGCCCGAGCAGGACCTTGAACAAGAAGCTGCCTTTCTTCTTTTCTCATAGCCAGCTTGGCACAGAGATTTTTAGCAGTGAGTATGTCTTTATAGCTAATATAATAGACTCCCACTTCTTACTTGTCGAAGGACAGCGCCTTTGCGCCAGATAACATAGTGCTGGCTACTCAAGTTTATGTTTAACAGCTCTTACAAATTTTTCTTGATAGGGACTGGAAACAAAACATAGAATTGGAAGTTTATATTCCTGTCTTTTTTTGAAGGCAAAAATAATCATTAGAAGCTTGATTAGGAGCCTATAGTCACCTGATAAGTGAAAGTAAGCAGCACTTCATTCTGTAGTTGTATTTAGGACATTACAGTGAAGTAACTGCAAATTACTGTTGCCATGCACTGTTTTGTTATGTGCCTCCGTTCAGTTTGTATTGCCATTTATTGAGTTGCCTTTATTGTAAGAACACCTTGAACTAGTACATTAGTTAAGGTCTTTTGAATTTTGGTTGTTTGTACTGAGCTCACTGTTTGTTTTCACCAGAGTTGAAGATCAGGGGATTAACTTGAGTTGAGAGTTCTCCACCTATACTAGAAAAATTTGCTGAAAAAAAAATCAGTAACTGTATCTAGTAGGTCTCCAATAAAGCTTAGAATACTATTGGTATGAGGTTAAACTGCCTCTCACAATGAAATGAATGGAACCGTGCAACTGATAGTGGTACTAAAACTAATAGATGGTGGAAAGCATGCTCAAACTGCCTTACAGTGGAACAAATCTTGATGTGAACAAGGCATAATTTCTCAGAACATCCCTGTTCTCAGAAAGAGCAGTTGTATGCAGCAGGCTCATTTCTGGCTTTTTCTTTCCTGGATTTCTGTTGCAATGCTGTAAATAGGCACACTACAACTTAGGTTTGATACTACTTAAGAGTACCAATATCTTCAAGAAACAAAAATAGTTGTCAGTGTTACACATTGTCTCTTACCATCCATTTTATGGATGCTCCTGAAGGACAATTAATGTGTCAGAGTCTTGCCAGGTAGCTACACATTAGAAGCTTGAGTGCTGAAATGGCACATAACCACTGCTGTTTTCCATATGCTGAGATCTCAAGGATACTGATCTAGCTTGATCCACAATCCCACAGTGAGAGGCTGTTATTTCTGTACCCCATACATGATACATAGGAGCAAGAGGACTCAGAAGTAACAAGTACTGTAATGTTAACAGTAAGTTTAATTTATGCTCCAAAATAGTGTCTCCTTCCCTCCCTCTGATTCAACAGCTCATTAAAGGAACCTAGTACGGAAAGTCTGAAGGCTTTGTGCACACTAGGACTGGTAAAGCAGGATGCTACGCTTGCAACAGCAGCCCTAAAAGAATTACTGAAGCATGAAAAAGGGGACGATACAATTTATGAGAGGTGCCTTATTGCATCTGCTGTTTATGCATTGCAAGGTAGAAATGTGGGGGTCCAGAGAGAAGTCTCCAAAGCAATACATAGGTATGTATTTTGTCTTTCTTTAGATTGCCTGGTAAATGCGTTGCTTTGATGACATTGAAGAGTAAGCAAACCTCTGTTCACTTGCAGCATTCTTCTAAAAAAAAAAAAAAGTTTTTCAAACATGAAGTCCTCACTTAAGGTTGTAGCATCAGTCGACAGAAGCTTGCTTTCTGATGCATGGTATCAAATGGCAGAAGTTTCATGGCGTGTTCGGGGTTTTCTTGTTTTGTTTTGTGGCTTCTTTGGGAGCTGGATCAGTTCACTGTGCTATAAAAGCATTTTTCATCATATGTAGCAGAACCTTCAACCTAGAAAAGTCTCTAGGTCTTTTATTTAATGCTTAACAGCCTCTGAAGTGGTTCATTCCGTTAGCTAAGTGTCTATGTTTAAATGTGCTTTGATTAGCCTTAGCAACATAGACGGGGAATTTTAATCAATGCCTTTGAGCAAGCCACACCTCACAGTCTCTGCAAGTGTTTTCAGAAACTCCTCTTTATGCAAATTGTTTTTCTCCCACTGCAATTAAAATTCCTTGTTCTTCAGACTATGAGGACAAGACCTGTAGTCCTAGAGTTTATTTGTTTTCTTCCCATTAATATTGATGAGCATATTGTACATTTTATTTCTTTAGCTAGCAATATAACTTCAGTACTGTGTTGTTTGTTTTAAATTACTATCCATGTCTATTTTCAACCACTTGGGTTGTTTTCTTAATAGAAAAAGATCCATTTGGGATTTATAACAACTGCCTACTGAGTCATGGAGGACCAGGTTCATATCTAAACCAGAAAGTCTAATATCCTTGTTCTTTTCCCAGTAACCCTGATAATCCTGCCCTCTGGTCTCTTCTGTCTCGACTAGTTCCACTGTATGCATCGCAAAAGGCAAAAGTAAGTGCATGGCTGTAATACATGTGTGCTGTTTACATCCCAAGTAGTCCGTGTTGTTTCTTAACTAAAAAAAGCCCCACCCTTCAGTACATGGACATACACAAGCACATACGGAGCAATGCACAGGTACATACTGAAGTTACATATGCAATTATTTGCACCTTTCACGGGGTAGCAATTCTTCATCTTGAAATAAACTTACAGGAAAAATCTACTAGAATTACTCCAGCAAGAAAAGGCTGTACTATGTATAATTTTTTTGTTTACTTTTATACTTATTTGTGTGTATATAAATACATATTTGGATTTACATATGTTGAATTTGGTTAATCTAGTCAATTTCACTTTTCGCATAGCCAGTATTTCCTTGCTGCTTTTATGCTTATTATTAGCTCTTCTGCAAATAAATACTCTGTATTTATGTAAATAAATAATTTATAATTATGTAAACAGAAATAGCACCTGAAAACAAACCCCTTTCTATATGGGGCTAAAATTAGAAACACAACATATGGATAAGCTCTAATCCTGAATGTCTCTTCCTAATTCGTTACAAAGAGGTCGTGCTGTAGCCAAGGAAAAGATCTCATTGTGCAAACTTTTTGTTTCTGATTAACAAAGATAAAAAGATCTTGGCATTACATTTTGTATAAAATCTCTTAATTAATCAATGATATAACCAAATCAATGTGTTTTTTTTTTCATCTTGCAGGGGGGAGCTGTGGCAGGAAACATCGCACATGTACTTGATGTAAACAGTGGAAAGGTTTGGCTTTCTTAAAATGCAGACTTTATAATTCCATAAACAATCCTAAAATTAATTCCATCTGATCACTTACAGTGTTAAGTCACTTTTATGTTCTGTTTTATAGGAAGTCCTGCTGAATATTGCAGTTAATCAGTTGGCGGCAGGATGTCACATGTTAGAAGATGAGAAAAACAATCCTCTGAAAAATATTCAGAAGGCAATCCGCCTCTGTCCAGGTTACTCTTGTTCTCAAACACAGTAGTGATTTTTTTTTACCCATCATAAACAAAATTATTGTGCTAACAAAAAAAATCGACTTTTCTTGGGTTGTTTTGTTGTTTTGGATCGTCCATGTATGTTTTGGGGAGAATGCTTAGCGTTGAAATTTTAACTGTCATTCCAAGTTTAGACATGGGGAATTAAACTAGACAAGAAGAAAAAAATCACTGAGTTTTAAGGCTTGTTCTGAAAACATGGCCAATTTGTTAATCCCTCAGCAGGAGAAGAGCTAAGTATTATTTCATATATTAGACAAAAAAGAAAAACACATGTTCTCTCAGAATCGGTATGCTACACCAAGCAGAAGAGATTTATTCATCTAGCTTGAGAATTTGGATTGGAAATGTTCTGTTACAGTATGCTGGTTATGAACTATAGGCTATAGTTACCTATATATATATATATATATAACCTATTTACTAAATGGTGATCTTCATTAAATGTATGAAGCGCAAATCTAGTGGGGTTTTCAAGTGCTAATTTGTATTTGATAGTGAAATACCAAAACTTGTTTCTTCTGCAGTAATTTTGCTGTGATGCGTTAGTGTGGCTGTGCAAGTTAAAAATTTCAGTTACTTTCCTACAGGTACACGCAAGACTGCTATTCAAAAGCAGTATGCTTTACATTTTACTTGTTAGATCTTCAAGCTTTATTTCATTTTGCTGGCAAAATTCATTATCTTTGGGATGAAAATTTACATGGGTGAAATCTTTAACTGAGCTTTGTCCAGTTCAGGACAGAGACCGCTCTTGCAGTCATAGCTGCTCGTCACGGGGCTAGGTCAGGGTAAAGCTGACACTGGAATGAGCTGACACTAGAAGTAGGCACCTGTCACTGTAACTGTCATGCTCGTGGTCAGGCAAGACTGAGTCTGTATGACTGAAAGCTGTGGATGGCATCTTGGGATTTTTGCTGCCGCTGTTACGCAGCACTAAGTGATAGTCAAATTTAATCTGTGTAGTCAGAAGAAAACTGCCAGCTTCAGGTTAGCACACCAGTGGTTATGTGAAAAATATATTAGTTGGCTTTAGAAACAGCATCTCTGTCTTACCATTTGAAAAATCTTACTAGTTAGAGGCAAATAGTTATCAGCTGCCTTGGGCTGAGCTGATGTAAGGGTCTGATTGAGTTACTTGCCTTGTTCTTGCTATCTCTTATTTACAGTGTGTGGTTCCATTGATGGCTATGTTTTTATGCTTAATCTGGTAAAGACCATTCCAAATGAACCACCAGCATATTTAGAATGGGCACGAGTTGCCTTTAACCATTCTTTTCTAGATAATCCTGCTGCCTGGGCAGTGCTAATGGCAGCCTGTCATGCTGAAAACACGGTCGTCTGTCTAAACAACACTCAGCCGAAGCGAACAGATCTAGAGATGACACTTGTATCTACAGTTTCAGCCAAAAGTAAGCTATACAAGTTTTCTAGTTTAAAAAAATAAAATAAAATCGAAATGCTTTAAGCTTGCAATACTCTTTTGAATTTCAGAAACTTGCAAATAAGCTGAGAATTGCTTAGTAGTGGTTTGAGCTGTAACTGTATTTTACCACATAAAAATACGAAATCCTAATGCACAGCTAGGGTTAATGACTTAATTGCAGCTTGCTTTCCCCTCCAAAGCCTCAAATGCTTTTTTAAAATAGTACTTCTGAACTCTGATGCCTGGATTGATGGATGGATGGATTACAGCACAGGAACACTGCTTACAAGGAAAGGCTAAAGTACTCTTGAGTTGTGTAACTTTTCCAGTAGAGGGATAACCTCAGCCTCAGTCTTGCTCAACGTCCATAGTGTTTTGAAAACTGGAACTAAAATTCCATGTTTGATGGATTGTTCTCAAACCATTAACTCAAACGGTGTATTCTTTTTTTTTTTTCCCTCTTCTTGCTTTTAATTTTACCATCTCTTAATGTTCCTACTAATGAAGGAAGCCATGTCAGGTTAATACTCCTAAAAGTTCTCCCTTACCAGATCTAGAGCACGTGACGTGGTATGGCACTACAGCATATACAGTAATCTGGTTAAGTGTTTTATCTGTTTTTGCAGCTGGAGAAAAAAGCCTTCCACATAATTATATCCGGACTCTTGAAGACTGGTGTCTATGTCAAGCTATTACCAGTCTAGAGGAGACTGGTAAACTCTCAGAAGCTGAAGCTCTTTGTACCAAGGTATGACGGCATCATACTGGCAGATTGTGGTAGAATTGTATAGAAATCACGATTTGAGTGCATTTTACAAAAAGGTAATCTTTGAATTAGCAACTATCTGTTCCATCAGAGCTACAAGATGCAATGGTTGTTGGCATTTTCTCCCCTTTCCAAGATACTTACTCTGTTTGCAAGACCAAAACTGTGTTAATAGTTGAAACAAGCAGTGTATGACATGACAAAGCTAAGTCTGCCCTTCTTGCCTTTATTCATTAACCTAGTATTAAGCAAAACATTGCAGAAATTCAAGGCAAGAAGTCCAGGTAGGAGACTTGCAGGGGACTTAAATGTCTTCTGCTCTGTTGTGTTGGTACTCTGTTTCAGAGCCACAAGTGGATGCTACAAGTTTAATTATTAAAAAGAAAATTCCTCAGGCAGCACAGCTGGGGAAGGGGACTGGGGTGTTAACAAGCCTCAAGTGTGTGCATCTGTGTGTGTTTCATGTGTTCATGAACAGAACACTTGGCAAAAGATAAGCACGCATCCCTGACTTTCATTAAGGAACATGGCTAATCCCCTGCAAATGTGCTCCTTGCTTATGGCATTTCTGTATTAATGGGGAAGGGAGTTTAAAAAAATACCCAACAAACAACAACAAAACAGATTCCGTGAACATGCTGGTTTTCTAGGGTGAAGTACTTTCTTGTCTCTTTGTTTGCTTGGTGAGGAGGTGTTTTCCTTTTCTGGCCAGCACGTCTGCTGACCTGTGTTATATTAACAAGGATCAGAGATTTCTAGACAGACATACAAGCTGGTATCTGGGCATGGGGGAAGGTTATGGTTGGTTTTGTTTGGGTTTTGTTAGTTAAATAGCTTGGGGAGAGGACAGTCAGTGCCTGCAATTTGTGAAGAAACAAGAGTAACACTCTGTTGTGGTTTAACCTCAGTCGGCAACTGAGCACCACGTAGTCGCTCGCTCACTCACTCCTCCCCCCCCCCCCCCCCCCCCCCCCCCCGCAGTGGGATGGGGGAGAGAATTGGAAGAGCACAAGTGAGAAAAACTCGTGGGTTGAGATAAAAACAGTTTAATAATTGAAATAAAATTATAATAATAATATGATGATAATAATAATAATACACAAAGCAAGTGATGCACAGTACAATTGCTCACCACCCGCCGACCGATGCCCAGCCAGTCCCCGAGCAGCGGCCCCCCCGGCCAGCTTTCCCCCAGTTTCTGTACTGAGCATGACGTCCCATGGTATGGAATGTCCCTTTGGCCAGTTTGGCTGTGCCCCCTCCCAGCTTCTTGTGCACCTCCAGCCTGCTCAGTCGGTAGAGCATGGGAAACCAAAAAGTCCTCGGCCAGTGTAAGCACTGCTCAGCAACAACTAAAACATCAGTGTGTTATCAACATTGTTCTCACCCTAAATCCAAACCACAGCACTGTACCAGCTACTAGGAAGGAAATTAACTCTGTCCCTGCCGAAACCAGGACACACTCTCTGGTACCACAAACTCCCATTGACAGTTTTGGACCCCAGGATTTGCAGAAAGCAATATAACTGGGAATGATGAGTCAGGCACTGCAGTTGTTCAATTTGAGACAGGCGACGTGATTCCACATTTGTTAATGGGGGAAAATTCCAACAAATACTAGCAGCTTCTATTGTGTTTCAGAAAGTCTCTGCACGTCTGCACAGTCTTTGCAAAGCAGCAGCTTGTTAAGGACTCACAGACAACATACTTCATTTTTTTTAAAAAAATGGGTGAAAAGTACAAGTGTTTCTTAGAACAGATCTGGTTTGAGTTATAGTTCTTGGAAGTATTGTGATTTGAACAGGTAAAATAACATGTGATGTGACTTGCAGAAGCTTCATGTGCTTCACCTGAGAAGGGTAAAGTGACAGATGACTAGTTTTCCGTCTTTGCTTTTTTGCATGAGTTTGTCCCGAAAAATACTCTATAGGTATCTGCTGTTATTGAACAGGAAATGTTTAGTAAAGTGCTTCTGTTCCAGTGAGAATAAAGCACCTTAGCTGGGAGAACTGAAGTTGCTTGGAACATATTCAAGGTCACTTTTAGCCACAGGACAGGTGTTTGCCTCCATTAGCCCAAAACTTGTAATGATTGTGAAGCTGAAGGAGAACTAGAGGTCTGCTATTTACCTATCTATCTTTCAGAAACCTCTAAGGGTAGGACAGCTACAAAATTTAGGATAGACTTCAAATGTATTTTGAAGACAGAAAAAACGTTATCCATTTTCATGTGTCAATTCCTTTGGGCAGAGTAGGAGGAAAATGCCATATTGCAAGCATCCTGAGAATGCTTTCAATGCTGTTTTCTGTAAAGACCAAAACGGAAAAATCAAAGTATCTTCTGATATTTGGAAATGATAATTCTGATATCATGTTGAGCCTTGTTTTGGTTTTAGGGTTTAAAAAGCTGCCCTGAGCACCCCGCTCTGTTTTTGCTTTTGAGACAAGTTCAGTGTAAGCAGCTTTTGCAGTCTCACAAAGAACTTCCAGACACCATCCTGGAGGAGCTTCACAAGACAGTCATGACCAGTTCAACTTCAGTTGCAGCCTGGCAAGTAAGTGTGGATTCTCTCTCTGACTTTGGTGTGCTGCTCTCAGCAGAGTATGCACTAGAAGTGGGTCAGAGTTTGTTTCACTGGTTGCTTTTATTTGTCCGCCGACAGTCAGTGACAGAAAAAACAGCTTATATTCAGTTCTTTATAAAGTTGTAACATTATGTTAACTTTCTTTAATAGTTGAAATAATAAGGACTGTTCGTAAGAGCAAGCAGACATGGAGGCAGGAGAATTACAAACTTGAGATAAACCCCTGGCGCCTCTGTCTTTAGGAACCTGTGACTTGGCAAGTAAGCAGAAACCAGTGAAGTATTTCATAACCCATAAGAATAGATGGAAGTAGGTGGTTTCCTAATGTAGTAATACACAATTCCTTATTCAGGGTTTGAAAACTTGAATAAGTCACTTTCTCCATAATCTCCTGTCATCAGGTGTCACCATTCTTTTGAGTAAGTTGAGTCTGTAGGGAAGAGAAATTGCTCCCAGTAAGTGTTCACTCATTCCCTTTCATTGCATCACGAGATACCATTATATGAAGGTGCTATAACTTGCTTCATATGCTGCTTCTGTGAGACAATCTGAGAAGTCTCTCTCAAACGTGCCAAGAGATCTTTCTGGTGATGCAGCATATTTATTTATTTATTTCCCAGCTGTTGTTGTTAGTTACAGTTACTATCTTCCTCCACCAATGTTAGCAGCACGTTGTTTAGAAAAAGTCCGTGAACTTTTAGAGTCCTTTATGTAGTTGCAGGATTTATGGTGCTCCCTCTGCCTGTTGAACAAATAAAACCCCGTTTGCGGTAAGATTCACTAAAGTTGATTTCAGTCTTACAAGATCAGTGCAAGGCTGCTGTAGAGATCATTATCACGCTTACTATAATGCTGCAGATCCTCTTCCCTTCTGGAATATATGAGTATCATTTGTGGAAAGGTGCTTTTTTTGATGCATTTTTCTTTGGCTTGTAAGACTTCATCTTTCTGAACTGCAGAACTCATTCAGATTGGATTTGCAAAATATGGGGGCATGCAAGATATGATTGTATCCTCTATTTTAGTAATATATTTTGAAAATGGAATTAGGGATTATATACATTCTTCAAGCATCCCTTGCATAGCCAAGTGTCATCTTGCTTACAAACAGGGAGAAGTGAACTGAAAGTGTATGTGGTTTGGAGGGAGGGAAGGGTTGTTTTGTTTTTCTTTAATCCAGGCCACAGATAAGATACCTCTGAGGAAGATCTTTTCAGTCTTCAATTAAAGAAGATATTGCTCAGGGCTTGGATAGCATTCTGAAAAAGCCTGGCTGCTACATCTGTTCCTAATGGATAGATCTATGCTTTTGTTTTGTGGCTCTAGACTTCCTAAGAGTTTGATAAATGTTTTGTCTTACTCAAAAGTATCCATCATGATGCCTTACAGTTTTACTAAGTTAGAGGGGCCATTAACTTTGTTTTTTGCTTCAGTTTTTGGCTTTTGTCTAAATGGTTGTTTTGCAGGATTTAGGAGTGCTGCTGAACTACTGTTCTGATGGCTCTTCTATTTTTTTGTGCTGTGGCTTACCAGGAAAATAGAGGAAAGCTGGTCTGGCAGAGCTGCTGTTGTGCCTTTGCATGAGGGTTCTTTTCTCCTGGACATCTTGAGTGCTAGATATCTTCAGCTGCAAAGAACTGCGCGCAAAGAAAGCTTTTTTTCCCTGCACATGAATGGATATTTTACTTTACAAAGCAGTCCTGCAGCTTGATGTCAAGGATGCACAATCTCACTAGTGCTAATAAATACTTTCTAGTGTGTCTCTTCTTAATGATAAATAACTTCTATGCATCAGAAAGGGTTAAGAATTTTGCCCCTTCTAACACCAGGCAGTCTTTAGCTAGCAAAAGTCTAAGGACCTTTGCTTAAAAGCAAGGGAATTGTTTTTTAAGAAGTTGCTTTGTTTGCTTGGTGATTCAGCAAAGAATATTTCTAAATGTGGCTTATGCATCTTGATGCATATCATGTACATGTCAGGGATTTGCAAACTTGTGGCTGCATCTGCTTCAAAAAATGTGACATGACTACAGAATTAAAGAGGGAGGAGTTAGAATCCTTTTCCTTCTTTTCATGAGCAAATCCAGGACATCTTGTGCTGTTTGAGCAGGCAGTAGGAGCATGAAACTCTGCACAGATACCAGTGTTTGCTTCCTTAGCCACATCTAGCTCCTCCAGCATGACCCTGCTGGGTCAGAAACTCTGTACCCCAACCCATCTTCTGAGCTCAGGCTCACATTGTAATGTCTTTCATGTTCCTGGCATTACTCAGATGGGCTGGAAAAACCTTTGTTCCAGAGGAAAAATGATCTTTTCATCTCTACAGAACTTCTAGAGACAAATGAGGCACCACACAATGCTCTTCTGTTCTCCATGGGTGGTCAAGGGAACTCTAAAATAAGTTACTGTAGTGAGGTGTACTGCCAGCAGACTGCATTTTCCTGCAGGGTGGTGCGCAGTATGTTGTTGGAATGAGGGCTGGGTGGGTGGTGGTGTTTTAGCTAATAGTATGCTGTGGTACTCTCATAAATTGAACTAAATGATACTACCTAATGGATGTGTGTTTTGGTGGTTCCATAATTGATTTTGTTGGATGTTTATTTTCAGTGGCTGGCAAAAGTATATCAGTCTCAAAGAATGATGGTTGGAGCAGAGATGTGTTACAGAAAGAGTCTGCAGCTGGCATCACAGCAGGGCAGCTGGAACGGGAAGTTATCCAGTCTGCTCAGGCTAGCTATGCTCGCACTGGAAATCTGCATGGTAGGACAATCAAAATTACGTAACTGCATGATTTAACAGGAGTTCATGGGATCTAGGGCTTCTGCAGTCTTTAAATGAAGCCCCTGTTTAAATGACTTTGCATTTTATGACTGACAACTAGAGAATCAAATGAGACTGCAAGGGGCAGTGGACTGTTTTTAGAATCTCTCTTTGTAAGAAAGGTTGCTGTGAAATAATCACTTAGAACCACTGTATACATAAAGAGGCTAACTTGTTCAATAAGGCTTATTTCTCTAATAACAGATTCAGTTTGATCATCCAAATTGACTTACCCTTCAAGTCTCTGTCCTCTTGTTCAGACAACTGCCTTAATAAATGTTTTTCCTGCACTGGTGCCTGGAGACTTCAGTCAGGTTTCAAGTAACTTTATGCTGTATGGTCATTTCTAGATAGGGAGCCTTGCCTTGAAGTATAAAAACGATCTAAGGGAAGTATATCTTGTGGTATAAAGAAAATTATTCTACTCCTTGCACCGAGGGGCCAGGTGAACATAACTCAAATTCTTGGCGAGTGTCTATTCTCTTTAAGCATTGTCACTCTAGAAACTTGAAGTGCTCTACCAGACTTCTTTAAAGACTGGTGTAAAAGATAGATACTGCTGTGATCTTGGCTAACACTTTTTCATGTATTTTAACAGCTGATCAACCTAACAGCCATAATCAAAATCAGGCAAAGGCACCCCATATATGCTGAGTGCTTGTGTAAGAAAAGGCAGTGACTTTTACTGAGGATAAAGCTGCAAAGCTGTTGCTTCTGGTGGGAAAAGAGAATCCCCCTCACTGTAGACAAGTTTCTTTCAAATGGCAGAATTTGTCAAGTGATGGGATTTTTTCTCCCGTGATTCTTCTGTTAGTTTTCTAGTGGTCTGTTCCCTGTTTCCTATAGCTTCTAAATGTCTCCACAGGTCGCAAGGCACCCTATAACTTTATTAATACTTCTTCAAATGCTGGCCTGAATTGCCTGAGAATATACAAGACTTTGTTTAAAAATGTAATTAGTACGAATTTGATTATCTCATTTCTACTTTTTGCATGAGCAGAGCAGCTCATCAGTGGTTTCTGTTCAGCCTCTCTAATCTGCACTGGCTTAATAAAATGTGCAAAAGCCTGGTGAAAACCTTGCTCAGATACAAGAAAGCTCTGTGTTTGAAAATTGCTTGTCTCCCAATTATCTGTCCAAATGAAAATTTGGGCACCCCTTCAAGTACAGTAATTTGAATGCAATCCAGACACAATGGGGATAATAAGATTTTTCTTAAGCCAAAGATACAGGGATTTGCTCGATAGTTGCTCTACTAGGTAATTACCATCTTGGAGTTGTTTTTTACTTCTGGTAAAATATGATGTCACTTCTGGGGATAAATTCTACATTCTAGAATATTCTTGTACATGGGATGAAGATTTACAAGCTGAAAAGCAAACAAGGGTTTGTGATTAAAAGAATCATTACTAAAACACGTATAGGGGGAAAAAAAAAAGATTCTTTGCATAAACGAGCAAGTGGAATGCTGGCAAGGCTGATCCTAGAATATTTCACATGATTTTACCAGGCTCTTCTAACTACTGTTTGGTTTTTGTTTTGTTTTTTTTTATTTTGAAAGAAATCTCTCTCTAACCTGCCAAATACTTTATATAACTCGGAACAGCTTGAATTAAACCTGCTCTCCAGAGAGCTGCAAACAAAAACTGATTTACACTACACACTACAATAAAGCTCTTTTTTTTTTTTCTTTTTTTTCTTTCCCCCCCCCCCCCCCTTTTGTCATAGGCTAATGTGTCAAATGAGCACTGGCCATCCTTGGTCCAGGAGGCAACAACTGAAGCTTTGAAACTTTCTTCTTGCCCTCTGGCAGCTCTCCTACAAGCACTGCTACAGTATAATCGCAAAATGGGAGCAAGGTATGCATAATCTGTTAAGTTTAAATGGAACATGCAGTCTAAAATACACGTGGTCATTATCCCCAGATCTAACTCCAAGAACTAAAGGAAAACTGAAAACAGGAATTAATTCTTGAAGTAGTGTGGCAGTTAAAAGGGAGAGGGGGGAAGGGATTAGTAGTGTGGGGAGCAGGAAGCAGCAGAATCTTCCTCCTTTTCTCAAAAAAACTGTAGATGACCTTCATACCAAGAGAAAAACAGCTGTAAGACAACTTTTATTTTAATGTTACCTAAATAAATTAATCAGGAAGACTATACGTTTCTCACAGATCTTGTTAAATAGCACAGCGGAAACAGGTATCACTACCCTGTCTACTGCTGGGATTCATTTTGTTCCTAAATTGGGCTCACAGTCAAAGTTTGTGTTCATTCCCAAACAACCAGGTGCTCATTGTGGCTTTTTGAGGAAGGGGAGGAAGATCTGGGGGAGGGAGCTTGGAAGCCTCCTACTTTGTGAGTTTGGTTATTACGTCTAGTTTGTCTTTTACGGTATTTTTGCTTAAGCTGTGGAAAACTGGAATATTCTTGATCGGTTTGTTCAGTAATTTCACCTGGTTTTATAGACAATTCTAACAAACTGGCTTACTTTCTCTGTGGGCTTTTAAGAAGGTGACAGGCAGCCTAATGTGATTGTGATGCTTGTTAATTATAACAAAATTGGGCTGAAAACTTACTTAATCTATTAAAATCAGTCTTACTACAATTTCAGATAGTAACTTAGGTGAACAGTAAGGTATATCACAAGATCTAGTTGATCTGCCTAGGTGTTCCAAAATCCTGAAACAAGAAGTTAATCTTAACTACAAATAACAAACAAAAAACAGGTGTAACCTCTCAACAGCCTGTTAAATCACAATGTACTGGGAAATCACATTGCTTATAAAGGAAAGAAGAAACAAGAGCCAAAGCTGATGGAGCACCAGTGAATGAATATGACATCCCTAAACTTAATTGTCAGTTTTACCAGATCTCTAATGACACGGTGAATTTGAAAATGTCTTGGTTAGGTATAAGTGGGCGGTGTTGGAAGGTAGGATCAGCCAAATAGAATTTTAGACTTTGTGTAGTACTCTACTCCAATTTCCTTCTCTTCTGCAATTTCACATCTTGCCTCTGTGTTTGCAGGAACTGCAGTACCTGTTGTGAGTGCCTGGATTAAATATATGTGTATAATATTAAAATCTGTTGGGATTATTAAGATTTATTGTAGTACCTGCTTCTCTCAGGTGCACTGTTTTCCAAAAGATTTATTTCATAGCTGTTAAACAGGAGAATACCTGCTGTACTTGTTCCGCAGATCACATACTGAAATCAGAGGTTGTGCTGAGTTCATAAACAGTGTGATGTTTGTCATGTTATTGTAGCAGTCATAAAATCTGCTATGTCAATCTAATTTGGGTTACTTGCTAGTTAAAGCACTAACCTGAGTGTAATATATTAAGCATAACAACGGTGGCAGTATTCCTTAGTATTCTAGATGCAACTACATAGGAAACAAAGGAACGTACAACTCTGCTCCCTCACTTTCTTGGGTGGTATGGAAACAAGGACCTTCCCTTACTACTCCTGATCATTGCTGTTTGCTCTGGGATACTGGTATGTTGCGTGCAACCTAGTCAGTTGCATTTGATTTGGATTATGTTTTGGTTATGCTTTTAGGGAGACTCGTCGAATGTTGGAAAGAGTGGTGTATCAACCAGGAAATCCAGAAACCATAGTGTCAGTGGCACGCTGGTACCTCCTGCAACATCTGTATGCCAAAGATGATTATGAATTAATAGATGTAAGACAGTCCATTTTACATAGAAATTCAATCTATTTCTGTTGAATATTGTGCTTGCAACTTGGAAGCGGGGTAGAGGGAGGCTAGGGAGGTGCTGGCTTGCCTGCTCTAGAGGTTGCAATGTTTAAGGATTCTATGCTGACAAAATGTACCTCAATTTTCGAAATTGCATCCAGTTTGTCTGAAAGTCTTCCGTTCCTCCATGCAGTACTAATGAAAAACAAACAGTAAATTCTCTCTCTGATCGAAACTGGCAAGAATTCTACTAGCGACTCTTCAGTGGACACGAGGACCGTTTTATCAGAATTTTACCAGAACATACTAAAGCACTAAAAATACTAATTCCCTCTAGCCTGGCTGGAACAGCGTGGTGTCATTGACCCAAAAGATCTGAACAGTGGAGTGCTGTACTTCCTGTATTTAAGACTTTTATTATATCTGTAATGGTACATTATTTTCAGTACATAGTGAATGATACATTAGTTTCTGTTGATAGTACTTCACAAATGGATTTGGTCAAACTCACAAATCCACACAGCTCTTTCATGTGATGCAAAGGGGTGTGGTTCATTTTGGCTTGTAATTGGAATCACTTTGCTGCTCAAACTCTGAATACACTCTCCTAATAATCTCCTCACTGCTGCCGCTGGCGCGATGAGCTCTGTTGCCCAGCTTAACAGCTGTTCCCTGGTGAAACGTTGAATCCGTAACAAAGTACATTTGGAGGTGCAACACGTCAGGCAGGCTCAGTGTTGACAAAAATCCATACACAGACACAGAGGTTCATAAAAAAAAGCTAGAATTAATGAGTTCAGATGATCCTGATACGATCTCCTTGCACGTTCTTCTGCGAAGTCATCTGTACTCTCTACCAATGAGTACAATAAAAATAATGGCTAGAGTACAGATTTTCTTGATTCTACTTAATGGTTTTCCTTTTTAATATGTATAATGTGATTGGATTACAAGAGAAGTGCCAGAAGCTTATGAACATCTGTGAACATTAGGCTGTCATGGGAGCTTTTTCAACTAGTAGAAAAGCTGGAAATAGGAGGTGTGGACAGTAAATCAAGGAAGGGTAAATTTAAATGGGGGAGGCAAAAGGATACCTCGGCAGTTTTGTTTAAGTAGCTGCAGAGAATGCTTCTATCTGGCAAATTCAGATTTATACAAATGTACTAGCAGGAGGTAAGTGTGTGTCAGCAGGGAGATGGGTCTTATCTAGCTCTGCTTGTTTCATTGCCAGCAGGAAACTTACTTGTCAAACTTGGTCTCAGCCTCAAGAGACAAACAATGCTGTTGTAGAGCATTGCAAGTGACTACAGGTTTAGCAAGTCACTAGAGGGTGAGGTTT
The DNA here is from genome assembly GCF_965638725.1 of Aptenodytes patagonicus. Classification (NCBI taxonomy): domain Eukaryota; kingdom Metazoa; phylum Chordata; class Aves; order Sphenisciformes; family Spheniscidae; genus Aptenodytes; species Aptenodytes patagonicus. The sequence continues at coordinate 88,386,990 of NC_134982.1, read as the reverse complement.
TTAAGTGCCTGATGTTTTTTAAGGAAGCTGATGTGTAATGTTAAATATTTCCTATCTGGGCTTACAGGTTACTTAATCTTTTAGGGAAACTGCATAGCAGTAATTAAAATGCATTTGAGATTGCCAGTAAAATACTAACAATAAAATTACTAAATTCTCAGTTTTTCATTGTTTGGTTTTTCTCTGCAGGTGCTTATAGAAAATGCCAAAGCTAATGGAGATGTTAGAGCTCTGGAACTAAATGAGAAATTGTCAGCAAGTGCCTAGTATGGACTATATCTCAAGTGAAAAATCTTCCACTTGTGCAACTTAACCAATCCATCTTCCAGGAGCATATGTGGTTTGGCCTTTTTTATTTGTTTGTGTCTGGTTTTGGTTTTTGTGTTGCATCAATTGTAACTTTGTCTTTAGTTTTACTTTTTCTTGAACAAAAGTAGGTTATTTTCTTGTTGACATGGGTTCCACCATAGAAATACACTTTATATGAAAGGAAAACCCATAATTTTGCTTTTGTTTTCTTCCTCACTGAAACTTCAGCGCTATCCGCAATGGAGAGCACTTGTCTGTATTTCCCCCTTGGCCACACACAGAAGTACAATATTAACTGCATTGGCAGTGATGCAAGGTTTTCTTGGCACAGAATCTTACCAGCTAAGTAGCAGCAAACTTTTCTTCTCTCCCAGATACTGTAAAACATTCAGAGATTTAAAATGCCTATATTCCTCTGATATACTTTGTTTTGCAGTTGAGACCCAAATCCGCTTAGAACTTCATCTGTGGTGTCAGTTTATACTTTTTTTATTTTTTTTTTAATTTTTTTTTTTTTAGCTAATCTTAATTACAGCAATGTATCCTCTTGACTGCAGGCTTCAGTAAACATTCCCATCAAGAAAAGCTTGTGATCGTCAGGGACAGGGTCATACTTATGAATGTGATAACAGGCTTTATTTATGTCTTAGCAATTCTGTTGCTGACTGCTTAATTGAATGAATCATGACAGTGGTTCTTAAGACGTGATGTTATTTTGCCTTTATGTACATGAAAATAAAAAAAAATAAAGCAATTATTCTAATCTGTTAGTGTTACCATTAGGGATTTTCAAGCTGTTGACAAGAGCCATGACAGCTGTCTGTATCCTGGTTTAAAGTTTCTTAAAATTACTCTCTGTCCACCAAAGTCTTATGATGGCTCATACAATCCCATATTACAGAGAAAGGGCACTTCCAAGGTGTGCAGCGGGACTGCATTGAACATACACTTGGTTTTGGAACCAGTTGTATCGGGCTTGAAGAAAGCAGGATGCCGAGCTGGGGGGTGTGGAATGTGCATCTCTGCGACCAGCCATGCGCAGTGATCTCTGGAAAGCAGGCGAGAGCCAGAAGCGTGCCACTGTCATTTTAAAGAGGAAAACTAAGCTCAGTAGGCTGGGGTTTCTACTCTGTGGAGGTGAGTAGAAACCTCTCTGAATGGCAAGAATCCCTCCTTGTCTCCCACACTTTAGTTCTCCCACCCATCTCAATGCAAAATACCTTCCTTAAAAAGATTTTTTTCGGTAAATTTAGACCGATTGTGGTTCCCTTCACAGCCTGCTGTCACATAGTCTTGAACTATCAGTAACTGCAAATATTAAAAGGGAATGTTGCAAAAGCCAGACTCGTGACTCTCAAGACTAGCTGTAACTTTTTTTAGCTTGCTGCTATTAAAAGCCTGGAAAAGTTCTTACAGCCTATCATTCGTATCCTTGCGTATGGTCTTGATATTTGTGCCTCCTACTCTAGTGGTGGGAGAGCCATCATCACCAACCTGACGACAGCACAGTAAGCGGTTTTCTGCCCTTGTTAATGCATTAGGCAGAAACACTTCTATGTGAGCGTTAGCCTATACTTTGTTCAGCACTAAACCTGGAATACTTTCTAACACCTAGGAGAACAGACAAATAACAACAGGCCGGAGAAATCAGCTAGTAACCGTCGGCTGTGAATATTCTGTGTTAGGAAAAAAAAATAGTACAGTGTTTTTTTCTCTCAGAAGATCCTGAAGTTACTTTTACTGTGATCAGTGATGAACTCCTTGAACAAGATAATTATACAGACCAAAGTTGTATTACATGCCCTGTAGGGGAAAAAAAAAAACAAACCACATATCTCTACCACCTACTCAGTGAAAAGTGCTCAGGGAACATGAGTTTAAGCTTCTGCAAAATCCGACAGTATGAGGTAAAAATCTTGGCTCTCCTCATTTTTTAACAATGTATAGCCTCTACAAAATCAGCACTGGTAGAAGGTCTGCTGTAACACTGGAAAAACTTGTAAATTCATGCAGGTTGAGACAGCCCTATATTTTATAGTATTGTAGAGCTCAGCTTTAGAATGCAAAGTACTGTACAAAGGCACATAAAGCATCATTGAGTTGGGGAACAGAGTTGCTTATGCATTTCACTGCCTGGGAAGTCATACATTCGTCTGCTATTACTGTAAAGGGAAAGAAAGAAACATTCCCCAGCTGTAAGTTGTTTTATTATGTTGGCTTATGCTGAAGGCAGAATGGAATGAGATCTAATGAATTTCAAGGTAGAACTTTTTGCTACTTCAGATATGAAGGATTTTATATGCTTCTTACATACCCTTTTATACAAATATGAGACAATGGCTTGCTTCTGAAAATTTTATTTATTTGGGTCATGCACGTTCATCTCATTCTCTGTATTTCCAAGAATTGCTGGATTGGATTTCTACTCAACTTTTGAGCTTCTCGCAAAATGGTATCATCAAGTACAGTGGGTAATTACATTAATTTGGTCTTGTCTAACCTTAGAGTTTAAGAAAAACACAGATGTATACTTCTGTGTCCCCAATACTTTTGTTTGATACCTTTTATATTTAAAAAAATATTATTTTTTAAATTCATAGATATAAAACCCTTGAGAACTGTGTTAATGCTGCACAAATGCAGCTTTGCAAGGAAAAGTACATCCCTAATCCTGCAGCCCAGTTGAATATGGTCCTGGATGTCTAGAAATTACCTTTCCTTCTCTCCCAGTTAATTTGCTTTCTACTGATTTAACTGAACAGTTGCAGTTAAATAACTTAAATTTAGTGTTCTCAGGGGAGAGAGGGGTCATCTTGAGTTTGGTCACCGTGTGGAGTGATAAATACTGAGATAACTCCTTTATGCAGTGAAGTCACTCAAACAATAGCAACATTCCAAATATATATTAACATGAGACCTGAATTTATAATTAGGCCCTCAAACCCTTCTACTATAATCACACAAATCAGTGCCTAGGTGAAGCAACATTCGGCTGTGCCATAGTGCCATGTGAAAGGATGGGTGGATAGATAGATGAGAGAGAGAGATAGGAAGTGTGCAGCAATACTTCTGTCCTCTTCGCTGTTCCAGGGTTAGACTCTGAAGGCTGTCTTGGCTTTTTTTCCCTTCTTTTTTTTTTTTTTTTGGCACCATGTTCTTTTAGAAACACATTCATCAATAATCTTGTATTTCACCTTTTTGCTGTTGTGCAGTATACGGAGAACGGCGGCACCCAGGGTACTCGGTGGGGAGGCAGATACACCATACTAACTGCTGCTTCACCAGCAGCCAAGTACATGGGCAAAAAATTGCAAGAGTGCCTAGAAGGAGCTAGAGGAAGAGAGTCTGGGGGGCTGCCCTCAACCCCAAATGTCTTGCTATGACTGCACTAATGGACTTTGTCTACAGTGAAGGCAGAGCCCCCTGTAGCGGACAGAACATACAGTGAGACCAAAATGCGGATTCAGAGTAGCTCAGAAACTGCCGCGCGTTACTGCGATTCCGGTGTTGCTGGGTTCCTGCTGCTTGTAGGAAACGTGACAAACAGACCTGACCTGAAAGCGGGCGTGAGGCTGGGAGTCCTTCCCGCGGACCTGGCCACAAACCAAATGCAGAAAGGTCGTCTGCGACTTTGGTGGCTGGTCTTTGTCTTTTGCAAGATGTGAGTGGTTTCTAGGACTTTTTACTCACTGGAGAAAGTTTAAACGTACCAAAGTTTCTGCCTGCGGGAGCAAGGTGGTAATTGCTGAAGCGGCATTCCCTACTGACTGCGTGGATTCCGTTTCAGCTGTCATGCTGTGCGGGTCTGGCTTCTCAGAGAAGCCACCTGAAATCCATGGCTTTGAGAAACCCGCTGTTCTGTAGAGCAAGAAACACAACAGGCTTGAGATATGGATTATTGGAGGAGGATTATCCAAGCCCTTCTGAATTTTATTCCCTGGGCAATGGACAGTAATTCCAGGGCTTTCTGGAAACAAATGTACTGTAGAAATTCAGGTTTCTATTGCAATTGCATTGTGACCTTTTTTGACCCCCCTGCTAAGGAACTCATATTAGCTTCTGTTGGGAAATTATACTGGTATGTTTCTTTTGCCCTGCTCCCAGAGTTTTTCTCCTTATTTCCAGATTGTTTTTCCTGGTTTTTGAAGCAAAACAAAACCTACAATGTCGGTTACATTTTTGAGCGTTCTACTGCAAACCACCACTAACTTTTATTCAGTCAAACAGAGAAGATGAGAAATAAAGCTGCTTAATAATGCATCTGCTAATAATTAACTTGCATTTTGTCACCTGTATCCCATTTATTAGCTACTTTTAATGATCCAGTAACTTATTATAATAGGTCCAAATCATGCATCAGTAGATATTCTGATAACCAGTTTTCATAATGCTATTACTACATACACGTGTGCAGCTGGAGGAATTTACTAGACCTGATTTCAATAGTTACACCAATCTGAAAGAGATGTAGCTTATGGCAAGACTGGGCTTAAAAACAGTACTTGTTTTCTTAAAGCCCTCTAAATACCGTGAATACTTTTGTATAAAATCTGCTTGTAAAATTTTAAGTCAATCCTTAAACTTTAACTTTTCTTCTACGGTGAAGTACTCTATTGTAATATTGGTGTGAAAATGACTGTTGGTGTTACAGAGTTGTTATTTTTGTGGCTGCACAACATCATAACTAGCAGTAACATCCTACAGGGATGGGGAGGACAAAATCAGGTGTGTCTAAAGGCTACTTCTTTCTTTAACTGAATGCTGCTTCTCACTGGAGAGAGCACCTGCAAGAGTGGACAAGGCTTGCTCTTGGTGTTCAGTCTTCTGGGAAGTCACTTTCATTGCATCTTTTTCATGTCTTTCTGAATTTTCTTTTTTTCAAGTTTCAGCTTTGTGTTCTGTATTTGTTTGAGCAGCTCCAGAGACTCATGAATGGACTGAAATCCTGGTAGAAGAATAGGAACAATTAATTAAATAGTGGTTGCTTTCAATACATTAAAAGTTTCTTCTTTTTCTTTGCAAAGGTTTCTGACCCACGTTTAATACAGAGCACATTAAATCCAATCTATTTCATCTTTTTATTGAATACTGTGGACATGCATTAGCAGTTTGGGTTGCAGGCTCCTTGCTGTAGGAATCGTATCTTCCAATACATTGGACAATACCAAGCATGATTACACATAGCCGTAAACAGCAATTGACATCAGATTTGTCGTGTGGAGTAAAGAAAATACTATGTCTGTCCTTAAAACCAAGGGTATTATTAGCCTTAAAGCATATTGTTCTTTCATTGAGCATTGGGGGTTTTTGTTTGGTTTGGTTTTTTTAAGTCTGCAGTCCTTATTTTGAATCAAAGTCTGTGTTCCCATCAGATACTGACACTGTTGCTCTGCAGTCTGCCTACCAGATAGCAAGGCTGGTGCCACGGATCTCCCAGAGTTGTACGTAAGAGTTACGGGTCATCTGAGATGGATGCCGTTTTGTTGTGTGCTTCTGGGAGAACCGGAGCTCGGCTTCACTGGCTAAGTGTTTGTGCATGTGTATATAGGTACATAAAAAGAGAGAGATGGAAGCGTGCAGGCACACTTTTTTCCAAAAACAGCGCTACAGAGCACCTGATGCACCTTTTTTGAACCACTGCAGAGTCAAATATTGTCAATAAAAGGCTGGAAAAGTAGAATTGTGAGCTGCTGTTACCTAGCTGTTTCCAGATTGCAGTAACTTTTGAATTACAACGTAGTAGTTCTTCGCATTGGTCCAGCGTGTCACATTGGTGTTAACTTATTAGCAAATTCCAGACGTGTCTCTGATTTCCAAGATGCCAGTCTGTGCTGAAGCACAAACAGCTGCTGAAACAGGCTGTCTCTGTGCCCTTTATGCTGCTTCCTACCTCTTCAGTGGCCTCTTTTCCCCCTTTCTGGGGGTCAGCCCCTACCAGAGGACTGCTATGGGAAAGACCAATCCTTGGACTTGAGTTTGAACACAAGGATGGCCAAAGTTTGGTATAAACAGACCTCTTCAGTCATTAATTTCTGCAGGCAGGAATTTGAAGTTAAGAATTCTCTCCTTTCAGCACCAGAATCTTTTATTCTGAAATTTCTTGGCCACAGCTTTCTTTGAGATGCTGTCTTGTGCTCACTCAGAATGTCTTGGAGACAGCTAAGCCTTCCCATGTCAAGCTGCACAAAGACTTTACCTAATTTAGAGCTTGGTTTGCTACAGCCTTGGAGCAGGGCTTGTAGGTGGGTTGCAGATAATGAAGGAATTGGAGCCGAAGTAAAGAGCCGGGGTCCTCAATCACAGCTTTGAAGATGAGAGCCAGATGCTTGAGTTTCAAGTGAGAACATGTAAGATGTGAAGCCCTTGTGTAATGATTTTCAGCCATCTGTTCCCTTAGAGAGAGGGCTGAGTGAGGTTTTTTTGCATAACCTGATGTGTCCACTGTGTTACCGTTATCAGCTGCAAGTGGAAGGTATTACAGTACATTGGGTCTGAGTGACACGGGATAGACTGCAGCGGGCAAAATCTTCCTTGTGAAGGCCACGTGCTTACTGCCTTTCTAATTGCTGCTGAAAGTTGAACAGCTAGGATCGTCTCAGATTGGTGAAGCAGTTCATGCTCTGTGAGTTAACATGAACGTGACTGCCCATAAGAAGCAGCTGCCATGTGTTCAGCAATGTTATCGAACTGCTTCCCTGTTCACTTGCATCATGTGTGGTCTGCGTCGGGTAGCTGTTACTCATCCAGACACCTCTTTCTCCAGGTACTGTTGGTTGAGAATGGGGAGTAAAGGCTGAAAATTATATAAAAGCATCAAACACGATCTCAGCAGCAGGATCTGTGCAGAAGGGAATGACTTGTACCTCCCAACGAAGGTTTAGTGACCTTGCTAACAGAAGAAATAGGTACTCTAAAAAATCTGGAAAACAGGTTGTGTAATTGCCTTTTCAATGATCTTGCCTTGAGACTCTTGGGAAGAGAAAGCAACCTGTGTGCAAATGTCATGCTGGCTGTTTGCAAAGACAAGCGGGCTAACCCATACACCTCTGTAGATGGGGTTTGGGAGAGAGAAATCGTCATTTTAATGTCTTTCTGTCTTTACCGGAAAGTATTTTCTGGAGCCGCAAGTTACTGTAGAAATTTATTTTTAAAATAAATTGCATGAAAGCCCATCCTCACCTGATCTGTACTCATTTTGGATATCCTCAAGCTCCTTCCAGATCTGTCTTTCAAATCTGGTGATTCTTGCATGCAGGCTTTTTTCATCTCTTTTCATCTGGTTCAACTGCTTTTCGTATTTCTGTGGTTTATCCATTTGTTCTAGCTTTAGTGACAGAAGTAGGAGCTTTTCTTCTACTTTTTTTTCTGCTCTTTCCTTTAAATACATAACACAGGTAAGACATTTTAAATATGCCCACATTAACCTGCCTCCTGCCAACCGTGCGTTCAAACAGTCTTGCTTCCTAATCCCATGCGTGACGGCACTGAATAAATGCAGGTGAGGTCTGCTGCCCAGGAGGATGTGTCAAACCTCTCTTCCCCAACCAACCAAGTAAACTGGGAGAGAGGGGCTGGGCCAGGACAGAGGTGCTTTCTAAATTATTATTTTATTTATTTATTCATTTTAAATCCAGTGATTTGCTGTCACATTTTGCAACAACAGACTGGGAACTCAAACAACCCGTTTCAGTTTGCTTTCATGTGCCCATCTCCAGCCCAAGCTTCCTGACCTAAGTGGGGCAACACTGTGGTGTAAACCCAGCTCAGCTGCCAGTGTGAATAAGGAGGCTGAGCCCCGTAAGAGCTGCCTAACCGAGGGATGGTGAGCAGTCCTTTCCCTTTTTTGAGCTCAGCACAGCTCTCGGAGGCAATTCCCCCTCCTCAGAGGGGTGCTCAAACCTGAGCTGCACAGCTGCCTGCCCCTTCCTTGGTCTTACAGTTGGAGTGAGCCCTCTGGTCAACTCCAAGTCTGGTTAATGTGATCAAAATCCTCCGACCTTCTTTAGCCCTTGCAGCCCACGGGAGGCCTGTGGGCCCCAGGCAGTGGCTCTGCCTCCTAAGGAAGGTGTTTGCAAACCTGGCAGAGCTGTCTGAACCTAAACAGAGTTTAGCGCCGTGGTGGAAACACACTCGGAGTTTACAAACGTTGCTGTGCCGTGCAGGTGGCTGGCAGAGTGAGTAAGCACCAGGAATAGCCGAGCTGCTGCTCTGCGCTCCCAAAACAGCTCCATCACCAGCATGTAGCCTGCCAGATCCGTCGGCCCTCCGCTCCCTGCCGCCCCGGCCACACGCAGGGTCGCCTGTCCTCTGAGCCTGACGAACGGACATGAACAGGACTGCTGCTGAAGGCAGCTGCCTGCGCTGCCAGGGGCCCGCTGCTGAGCAGGGGCGAGAGCCCTCCTGGCACAGGTTGAGGCTCATCTCCAACTGCTTTGTCTCCAGTGTTCATTCTGAGGTTTCCTTCGGCTCACCGGGACTGAGCTGCGCTTCCGCTGAGATGACATCCAGAGGACCACCAGCTGCTCCAAGCACCGTGCATGCCTGTCTCTACATGTACACATACGTAAAAAAACAGATGCGCTCCTTATTCAACCTACTTAAGAGTGGCTTTGAAAGCTTTAACTCCTGTTAATGCTGTGGTTTTTGGCACAGCAGTCTCCCTTAGGGGAGAGTGGCCACACATATTGGTGTGTTTTCTGCAAAATAATCACAAAAACTATTAGCAGAGGAAGGGAATTCAAGCAGTAGCTTTGAGACAGCAGCTGATGCGTCAGAAACGTTTTTACTATCTTCCTGGCTGCACTAAGTGTTGGTTGATTGAGTACAAGAGATCATCATCAGGCAGGATAAATGGAGATTGAAGTTCAAGGGTGTTTTATTTCCAAGCAACTTCTGAATCTGGTGTTTGATCAGCAGCCTTCATCCTGGCACTAAGACATGGTGATCGTGTGTCGATCGCTTTTGAACTCTGAAGCAGAATGAACTGCACACAGCAGATGAGGAAAAGCTTTAAAAGCTGTGAAGGAATTAATTAAAAGGCATTGGTCCTGTGCCAAGTGCTAACCGCTGCTGTGGAACCGAAATGTGCCGCCTTTTAATGTACTGACCGCAGGATTTGTGCAGAATTTGCACAGATGATCCCTTCCTTTTCTGAGCTTGTCAATGAATGAAACTGGGTGATGTTCAGTGGTGGCACCGATGCTCATCTTGGGAGAGGAAAACACCATTGCCGGGTACATCAGGGTTACACAGATGTGAAGTGGTGCTATAATCAGGGAAGGCTTTATTTCCTGGGATGCCCAGAGCATTGTGGGATCTCCATCCTCGGAAACAAAAATCACTTGGATGAGGCTCGAGCCCTGAATTTGCTGTTGGCCCTGTTTGAGCGAGAGTTTGAACCTTATGACTTCCAGATATCTCTTCCAAAATAAATTAATCTTCAATTACATGATTTCCATAACTCATGATTTTGCTAGCCATGTCCTGAGGCACCTGGTTTTGTGTTAGATCTCGGTTTTTGTGTGCATGATTTGGTACCTGCTGGGATCAAGGTGGCGGGAGCGGTGCTTCTCGCTCCCAGTCCTGGGAGGGCTGGAGGCCACCCCCGTGCCCCGGGCTGCCGTCCTGGAAAGTCTTACCAGTCTCTCCTTCACCGAGTTAAGCAGCTGATGCCTGTGCTGGGCTTGATCCTCTTCAGATCGTGTCAACTGCGCTTCTGTCCACTTCCGATGAGTCTGTATCTGATCCCTGAAGTCACCTAGAATACTTGTCAACCTAAAATTATAATTATTTTTTTAGTAACAAGACCAAGGTTTAGTCAGTGTTATGGGGGAGTCTTGAGTCACTTGAGTAAATTGTTTAAATTACTTTAAATCTCTTCAATAGCTTCCTAAGAAGCCGAAAGCTCAATTATTTTATTAATCCTTACCTTAAAGGTTGTACCTACATGCCAAAATGTGATTTCTGTAGTGGGGGTCTACTTCAGGAAAATATCTGAGGGCTGGAAAATGTTAATTTCCCATTTGAATTAACTCTGCTGGAAGTGGATGAAGAAACTACACTATCCCATTGAACATCGACTGCATTGTTGGGCATCGGGGAGAGCAGCAAAACCACTTGTGGTCTGAAAATGAAGTTCATAAGGAGAAAAAAAGTTCATAACTAAAAGATTACAAACACAAAGAGAATGCAGAGCTGCCTCTGAGGAAGCAGTTGGATAGAAATGTGAAAGCCCACCCAAAGGGAACAGAGCAGGCAGCGCCCGGAGGAGACAGGGAACCGCAGGCAAGAGTGGCGAATGAACGCTGCTCGGATCAAATCTGCAAAATGTCAAGTTAAAGGGAACTGTATGGTTTAGATTTTGCTTTTCTTATGCTGCAACGTGTAATTTACAACATGAACCATGACGAGACATGAACTTAGGTCCAAGCTGTAGTCATATATATAAATTCTCATGCTTATGCATATGACCTGACTGAAGGAGTGTCATGAAAAAATTTAATGTAATTGTATTAATTTCTAACACATGCTTGCATGCAAACAGTGATCGCTTGAAATTTGTTTGGGCCTCAGTTAGGATACAAACCAACAGGTAAGGAGCAGGGTTTTATAACTAGACAATGCTTACAGCACTTCTAATATTTAACATCACTTTTCAAAAGGGTGTTTGAGTAAAAGTGTTTTTTATACCGAGTGATTGATAACAGCTCTGTATCAGTCTAATGAAGTGATAATTACCATCAGCAGTCACTGTAAATGTGGCAAAAAAAAAATTAATGATAGCAAAATCTCTCTCAGTGATATGTTATTGCAGTTTGCTACAGACAGCGTCTTTTCAAGATCTTCTACATAAGCAGCCTGTTAGGTCAGTTTATCACTGTTACTCATTGTAGTAGTTCTAAGACTTGATTTTTCAAGAATAAAAACTTGTAGTATTGAGTTTGTCATTTTTAGTCCTACCATGCACGTGTGAACACGCACACAGAGTTTGCTTCCTGCAGCGCTAATGTTTGTTCGTGAGAAAATAAAGTGATATTGTGGTACTACGCTGATGATACAGACCAGTAGCCGACCTGAGCACAGGAAGGGGAGCTATAACGAGCTTTTCTCAGGCCTAACAGTGAGCCGTCTGACTGGAACAACAGGGATGGCCATCCAAACCCTGTTCTGGAAAGGTCAGGTAGGGATGGAGACAGCGCTCTGTCGAAGCCACTGCTGCCTGCCCTGAGGTCATTGTTGATGGTGCAGGATCTTCATACCTGAGGATCAGTGAACGGGCTGGTCGTTACAAGAGTTACAGCTCTGTTCGACCGCCACAGCAGGCAGTTACAGGACTGGTACCTCTTCAGACAGATCTTTCATGTGGTTTTTTTCATATATATATATATATATATATATATATAAAATCAGGAGATTTTCATCCATGAGCCATAGAACAAAGGCCTCATGCCATTGTTTGTGTTCAGATTTGGGTAATATCATTTTAATGGGTGAAGATGAATTAACCATGAATGACAGAACTGATGGCCAGCTTTGTTCAAAGGTTCAAAACCAAACTTCGTGTAGTTGGCAGCTGGCATTTGACTTCGCTCTGATTTCTCCAAAGTTGGAAAAGGAGGAAGAAGGAAATATTTAAACCTAAAAATGAATCGTGTTTTCAGTAACAATATCAGTTTGTACTTTTACAGTACACTGCCAGGCTGCAATCAAAGACAACTGGGTCCCAGACAGCTGCATGTCAATTGCAGAGGTAACTCTGGGCTTTAAAGCTCATTTAAACATGCCAAGTTTTATGGGGAAGCTCCAGTCTGTTCCAGAAGTTAAATTTTATTTCAGTTCTATAAAAAGAATACATAAATCTGGTAGACCTTTAAAGGAGCAATATAAAAGGAGACAGACATTCCCCAAAGGGCATGCTATTTTAATTAAATTTTATATTAACTGGAATAAAATCTCAATGTTTAGTAAATAAGTATTTTGGATTTTATGTTAAATACACAATGCCAGCACGTCTCAGTGTCTTGAAAGCAACCTCTTTTCGAGCTTCCTATTTCTGATGACAATTGCAGTAAGGTCTCATGAACTTTTGAGAAACTCAGCATTTACTTCAATTCAGTTTTCCAATTTCTTTCTTTTCTGGTTTTCTTCCATTTTTCCTTCCCTCTTATTTTGATTCCATTTCTTGTCCCTTTCACATTGTCTTGATCTCCATCATTCACTGCTATCCGTCTCCCTGTTCCTCCTTCCCCTTCCCAATTTTAATTCATTGACCACTTCAGCTGTTATTTCCCCATTCACCCCGTTCCTTTTCCTGTTCTCTTGATGAGAACTTTCTTCTGTTTAAATTTCAAGCCTATTTTTTACCTCTTAATACAATTCAGATAAAATCTTAATTAAAATAAATCTTTATTCAAATACTTCACCATTTCAAGGAGGGGAACTATTGCCTTTGAAATGTCATTATTGCAAGATTATTATAATTAGATTTTAAATTATTTGTGCTGGCTCTGCTATTCAATGCTGGGCTGTTTTGCATTGTTCTGAATATGGATGCCAGATACTTTTGTTCATTGCATCCTTCCCTGGAGCTCCCTCCTCTCTAAAACTCGTCAAGATTAAAATGGCACCCTAAAAGTAGTTCTGCAGCTAGAATAGGAGAAATATACTGCATAAGTAAGAAACAAATAAATCACAAATCTGTGGGCACATGAGGCTGTGCAGCTACTTTAGCCTTGTGCCCACCTTTCTCCATCAGCAGCACCCCTGCCCCGAGAGGCGGTCTAAGAAATGAGCAGACGGTGCAAGTGCATAAAGAAAATGCCTTGTTCTGCACAGAAGGCAAGTCACAAATTACCCCCAATTATAATGGTAAATAGCGTCTTTGTATTTGGTGCCTTTCTTTTAAGTATGGGAAGTTAATTGGTTTCATACCTTTCTTCTTACAGGGTGGCATTTAGCGCCTCATTTTAACAATTAGCTTGCAAGACAATATACTTTCATCATGTATTTTCATTATTTTATCACATAGATCTTCATTAACCTTCTCTTAGTGTTTTGAGTGGATGTTAATTAACGGGTTTGTTTTGCTGTTTCATGGCAACCTGTTCATCACACTAAAGCGTTGGGGGTGAATTATCATAATGAAAAACCCTCCATCACCTACTTGAAATCCAGAAGTTGCAATTCGTGTTGTTGATCTCCCTGGACTGTCTTTAAATTGGAGCTTTGATCAGAGTTGGAAGTCTCTATCTTGCCTAATAGCTGCATTACCTAATGAGAATTCAACAGAGAACACGTTTATGAGCCAGACTATGAGCACTTACATTTAAATATGCATTATGATTGCAAGCATGGAAAAAAACAGCTGACATCAAGGTACAGCTACACAAAAACAAACTTTTCTCACAAATAATTTAATTCAGTAAAGACTGAAGACTTGAGCTCAGAGTCAACAAGGCTGTGAGACCTGCTGAAGTCAAAGTCTTTGTGGATGCAGGCTTCGCTATTACGTGCACGAGTAAGCAACACTTCTTTTAATTGAACAAGGCACTGGGCACCGCTCAAATCTCCCCAACAGTGGCAGGAACCAGGGGGCAAACCCTTGAAAGTGCGTGTGTGTTGCAAAGTGTTGTCTGTCCGACACCTAACGGGATCCCAAGTAGAGCGGAGAGAGGAGCGGCTCACCTGCAATAACATGTTTTGGTGGCTGCAGCACTAAGCTGGTGCCTGGGGGACCCGGTTCAAAGCATGTGCCCCCCCTGCTGCATCCAGGCTGGGGTGTGCATCCCCGGCTCTGCGCAGCCCCACGCTCTCTAGGCTGCGGGGTGTCCCAGGTACCTGGTGCTCTCCCACACTTCTTTGGTTGGAGATGTGCCCTTTCACAGGATCTTTCGTGGTTGGGGCGAGGGGAAGAGAGACTGCTTCAGCAACATGACCCACGGGCTGAGGGCCCTCAGCTGGGATGCAGAGAACAAGATGGACTCACAAAGTGAAACCAAGCACCCCACGTCCTGTGGGGACGGACACACATGCGCTGCCCTTTGGCAGCGGTGGCCTGACTGTGCCAGGCAGTACGGGCAGGAAAAGCTGGAAGCATCTCGTCTGAGAGTTGTTATTTCAGACCTCGGAAGGTCTGGCAAGCCAGGGCCCTGACCTGCTGGTCCTTCATCTACAAATACCTGTCTCTGAACATCACAATTAGTGTGAAAGTGCGATGCCAAGGGCTCCCGATGCATGAGATGCAGTGCAGTGGAGCGGCTCGGAAACACTGTGGATGCTCCAGCAACTGTATCCGCTCTTTCAAGAGAAGTTGGATGTCCATGTGCCTCCGGAAGATGGAGTGCAAGTGACTCATGAGACTGGAAGCCACCAGAAACACATTTCTCGCATGACCTCACCCCCCAGGAGTTTTCCCTGTGCGACCTGGGTTACGTTACCTGCTGCTGCAAGTAGACACTTGATCTTGAAGGGCAGTCTGATGCCAGGGATGAGGGATTCAGCCTGCCTACCCCCGGTTAGTAAATTGAAAGGGATGTGAAATCCCAGCAGTTTTCTTCAGAGATTTTACACCAAATGAGCACAAAAAATCCCCGGCGAGGAGATGCCACCGCCTGTTCAGTAGCCATGGCACATCAATGTCAAAAAGGTGCCACTGAATTCTCATTACGTTCACTTGGTACCTTCTTCCTTTACAGCAACAGATGACTCCTTTTCAGAAATCCTTTCCTTTCTTCTTTCCTGTAGTCACGTGAGAATAACTTTTTCCCTTTTCAGCTGAGGAAGTTTCTTCTGCATCCTGCTCAGTGTCTGCCCTGACTTATTTTTACATGATTCTGTGTACCATTCTGTGTGATTCTGACGCACACACCTGCTCCATTCCCCATTTCCAGGTGAAGAAGAACATTTTTCATAGGTATCCAAGGAGACAGACGTCCAAACAGTGTCTTTTAACAGAGTTCCAGGTAAAATATCTTTGTTTAAGTTCTGTCATGAGTAATTTTTCCTTGGAGAAGAGTACCTTGGGTAGGCAAGGTACACAATGACTGGCATTGTGCCTTGTGCAGCAGAAGATGCAGTCAAAATACAGTAATGAGATTATATTCAATACCAGAGTGCATGAGAAACTGATGGTCCCACATCTGCGCAATCCTGGCGGGCACGGGCCACGTCTAGTTTGGAGCAGGAGCAGAGAGCCATCATGCCGCAGGTTTAGAAAGCTGAATTTTCCAGTATAGCTGGATTCTTGTAAAATATTACTGCTAACGCTCCTGATCCTGCTAGAGGCTCCAAAACTGCTACTGAGTGTAGGCAACCTCTCGCAAGGAAAGGCCAGCGGTAAGGAATGATAGGCAGTAAAAGGAATGACGGGCAGTAACAGTTGTTATCCGCTGTTTGCTCACCCACTCCATGGAGAAAAAAAGCACTCTCACACAAAACACCATTTTCCAAAACTTTTTCAGTGTTAGTTTCAAAAGCCTTTGCAATACTGCCAAAATTAATATGGAATTAGACATATGCTATTAGATGCCTCCTTGCCACCACCTTAAAACTAAAGAAAAGCCAGCAGAGTTAGACGGCCTTTTTTAGCTCCAAAATGCCTGTAACTGAAATTTCCAGATGCACTTGAATATAAATCATACTGAGAAACAGTAATGGGTCATTTATGATCTGAGGATCCCCAAATCCTACAATGTTTTTATTATCTGTTATTATCTTACACCTATGATAAACGCCACTACGAGATGCAGATCAGTGACGAGCGGCGTCCCGCAGGGGTCTGTACTGGGACCGGTACTGTTTAATGTCTTCATCAGTGACATAGACAGTGGGACTAAGAGTGCACCCTCAGCAAGTTTGCAGGTGACACCAAGCTGAGTGGTGCGGTCGACACGCCAGAGGGACGGGATGCCGTCCAGACCCATGAAGGAGGCCTGGGCTACATCCAAAGCAGCGTGGCCAGCAGGTCGAGGGAGGGGATTCTGCCCCTCTGCTCTGCTCTGCTGAGACCCCCCCTGCAGTGCTGCGTCCAGCTCTGGAGCCCTCAGCAAAGGAAAGACACGGACCTGTTGGAGCGGGTCCAGAGGAGGGTCACAAAAATGATGAGGGGGATGGAACACCTCTCCTGTGAAGAAAGGCTGAGAGAGTTGGGGTTGTTCAGCCTGGAGAAGAGAAGGCTTCGGGGAGACCTTCTTGCAGCCTGTCAGTACTTAAAGGGGGCTTATAAAAAAGATGGGGGCAAACTTCTTAGCAGGGCCTGCAGCAATAGGACAAGGGTTAAAAGGGACCAGAGGTTTTAAACTAAAGGGGGGTAGATTTAGACTAGATAGAAGGAAGAAATTTTTTATGCTGAGGGTGGTGAAACACTGGCCCAGGTTGCCCAGAGAGGTGGTGGATGCCCCATCCCTGGACACATTCCAGGTCAGGTTGGACGGGGCTCTGAGCAACCTGATCTAGTGGAAGATGTCCCTGCCCACGGCAGGGGGGGTTGGACTAGATGACCTTTAGAGGTCCCTTCCAACCCAAACTATTCTATGATTCAATGATTCTATTATTCCACAGTGTCATGGAAAACTTATTTTTTTATTAAAAATCCTGACGTATTGTATAAATACCATATCAGTCTTTAATATTGGACAGTAATTAGGAAAAGAAGCTATATCTATATATGCATAGTCACCACTCACCAGGTATTTCACTGTAGGCTTCTCTACTCACCTTCTTCTCAAAATCACCAACACAATTTTTGAGGGCAGAGTGAAGGCCATAAATCTCTTTATCAGTCTTCTGGGCCTCACGCCTGATAATACTGATGTCTCCCGACAGCTTTGCAATGCTTGCCTCGCATCTGCAGTCAAACCAGAGACAAGAGAGCCTCTGCAGGGGGATGCTGGAGGGTGGGTGAAGGCTGATGCTGGTCTCCGTGCGCTGCTGCCAGATCAAATCCAGCCCCCTGGGACCACCCCGGCGAGTAGCAAATAGGCAGAGACACCCCGTTGCAGCAACCCTGATCCCCATTCTGCTTTCAGACATTGCTGCCCATTAAAAGAGCTGCTGGAGGTGATGGCGAGGAAGCGGGAGTCAGCCAGGGGCAATGCCCTCGGCTGCGGCAGCGATGCCCGTAGGCTCCTCGTACCACAAGCCTCCTCGTGGTGCCCACAGGCTCCAGGGGAGCTGCAGGAGCCGTCCACAGCTCACCCTGACGGACTGAGTCCCCCCCCCCCAGTTTCCAATCTCCATAAATTAAAGTAAATCTGAAATCTAAATCGAGAGGCTAATCTGCACTCCGAGCACCCCCAGCTTTTGGATCCCTACCAGGAGAGATGGCGCGCTGCTGCCACAGCCACCCCAGCCTGCAGCCTCCGCCGGCTGGACGCAGATGTTGGGGAAGAGCGAAAAAACTTGCTGTTTTGTAAGGAGCATTTGTCGTTTGCTATTTAAACTCTTTCAGTTGCATTCACCAAAATATCTCGTCACGTTTAAAACGGACAAATAAATGATGTGAGAGTGGCGGCATTAATTGAGCAGCCCAGGGATTGAATAGCATTCAACCAGCTCTCCCTTCCAGGTAGAATGAATGACTGCTTCAGCCCCTGTCTTTAATGTGTACATATATCTACACACACACACATTGTGTATGTATAGCATATATGTATATATGTACATATACATAAAAAATAATTTTTTTTAACATAAGCAAGAAGACCTTCTTTAATGTATATGAAATTATACATATAACATTATACATATACTTAACATGATCAAGGAGACATAGACTTCCCCTTCTGCACCCCTCCTGCATGTTGGCCCCCCAGGAGTAACCGCCTGCCCCAGTGCAGGTAGTACTTAAAACAAGGGTGTGGAAAAAAATACCTTAGCGCCACAAAGTAGTGCACAATTTAATACAAATAATGGAATAGAAGTTGAGAGAAGAAAACAGTTAAGTTTTAAAATGCCAGAGAAATTATCCTCCAAAGCACCACCACCAAATAAAGCTGGTGCTGTTGACAGATAAAGGATCTAAAGAGAAATTTTGACAGTTTAAATAGACCAGCTTTTTGTCATCTCCTGATGATGCTTAGATACTGAGATACACCTACAGAGCGTGTAGATCAAGGAAATTTAAAAAAGTTTCTGCAGATAATAGAGGCTTTGTACGAAGGCCAGAACTTTGATCAAAAGAAACGATTGATTTGGAAAACAACTACAAAATAGCTGAGAAGGTGAACATGGATCCGGAGAGGGAGGGGGCTGTTCCAGAGCTGGCTGCTGTCACAGCTTCTCCGGCTGCAAACCTAGAAAACAAGCCGGGAGCCAGCGAGGGGAGGGTGCGAAGGGGACCACGGTCCCGGGGGATGGAAGGTCCCAGGGCACAGCCAGCACTGCGGGGTGTCAGGGGCTCCTCGCGCCCGCAGGGCTGGGGTGGAAATGTTGAGGTACACGTGCACAAACGACACGAGGCTGCAGCTGGGATGCAAGGTTGATGACTGGACCCACACGTGGGCCAGCTTTCCAACAGGGATCAGAGGACGGGGGTTCACCTCTCCCTTAGGAAAATCCCACCCCAAGGCAACAATTACAAAGCCTTGCAAGAAGTGTACGGTGTGAGAAAGAAGAGGATTAACGGATCTGTAGCAGTAAGAAGACATAACTTCAGTTACAAGAGAAAGAAACCTGAATATTCTATACAGAGAATACTTAAAAATAGGGGATTTGACAATAGGATCCAAAAAGCCCGAGAACTAGCCTTGCAGTGTGGGATTAATGCAACTACATCTGCATTACTGTGTGGCCTGATGGCTCAGAGCTGTGCCTGGGGACCTGCAGACGTGGTGAGCTTTGCAAAGACCCTCAGCACTGCTGATGTGCCTTAAATCTCTGGGCCTGCTCAGATGTCCGTTTCCCTACACATAATATCATTATTGTGTGCAAAGCAGTTAAATGCATTATTGCCGTTTGGCAGATTGAGTCCCGAAGAGAATGGGAATACTTGGGACTTGCTTAAATCTTGCTCTAATTTGATATTTCGCATAGAAGACATTCAGCAGTTTACGGTGAGATGATGGTTTTCCAGTCATACAAAACAGAGGCTGGAGAGTGTGCAAGCAGCAATGCAGGCGGACTGGGAATGGTGCAGAAAGCGTACTCCTACGAGATTTGCATATAAATTAAAAAAATATAAAGAAATAAAAGCCTCTGATGGTTATATCAAAGCATTTAATTAGAGACAGGAATATAGCTACCTGCTATATGTTCAGGGAGCTTTATCCTCCAAAGTCAGGGAAGAAACCATGTATATTGGACTGCTGTACTTGGCGAAGTATTGCATTTTCTGAAGGATTGAGTAACTTCACGGGTGCACACCAGGGCTTTTGATTGTCTAGTGCTACATTGGACTTTTTCTCTGAGCAACAAAAAAGTTCACGAGAAAAATAAGTAAAATGTAAACATCTGTGTAAAGTGCATTGTTTACCCATTTGTGCATTCAGTTATTCTTTTGTTGGTGAGGCTGAAGAGAATGAATTAATATTTATCAGAATATTTTTTGCAGTTGATTGATTGCCTAATTCTTATTACTCTAATATGTATTCCCGTGCCCAAAAGAATTCTTATTAAGAGCTAGAATACAAATAAAATATATAGTTAATTCAATGGGAATGCCACTATAGCTGAGATGCTGAAGGCTGTTTTTTTTAAAGATCACTGCTATTTAACAGATAAATGTTTACACGGTGTAGAAATACAGTCAGAAGGTCCAAGAATTAATGGACAACCACCTCAGTAGTTGGCAAGAGGTCTCCATCTATTTTTCAGGGGAAGATAGAGTAAAAGAATAGACACCATTTGAATTACAAGAGCTAATCCACATTAATCCTTTACGAATACAAGAGGATGAATCATCTGCTGTGAGAAAGAGCAGTGGCTCCGTTTAAGGTTCATTTCATCCCCGATAGTCTTGGATTAAGGTTAGGCTGCCAATCAAGAGGAAAACTGTCATTGCAAGTTTGCATTTGGAAGATTTCTATTAATTCAATAAATGGAAATTACACAAACACGTGCATTTGTCTCCAGCCACACTGGGCTCTCTTTAATATACATAGAAATTTTAAATCCTGAAACTCAAGGTCAAAGAAACGTGAAAAATCAAAATATCAATCATCACTGTAATGGCAGTCCTCTGTCTGTCGGTTCTGGCTCACTCCTCAGCCATGACGCTGGGGGCAGGTACACTGTTAGGGCTTGGCATTTCCAGAGGGGAACTTCAGCAGCAAGAAAAACAAGAAAGCGCTGATGATTCATGAATCACGTAAAACTATACTATGCTTTAGCTTAATGGCAATCATTTGCATAAAACTGCATTATAATATTGCTGTTGAAATGCTGCTAAAATGGCAGCTCTGGCTCTGCAATACTGGTATGTTTGGATGAAGCTGGAAAACCTGCTGTTTTCTTTTCTCTCTGTAAAAATAAATGGGGTCTAAGGACTTAGTTTCCAGCATCATATGA
The DNA here is from genome assembly GCF_965638725.1 of Aptenodytes patagonicus. Lineage (NCBI taxonomy): Eukaryota > Metazoa > Chordata > Aves > Sphenisciformes > Spheniscidae > Aptenodytes > Aptenodytes patagonicus. Next base: position 88,366,179 of record NC_134982.1, on the reverse strand, counting down.
TGCTGACTTTGGTGCCCTCATGATAGTTTTTTATGTGCAATTGCATACGTGTGTTTTGGGATCCTCCCTTCTACCCATGGGAAAGGCCAACAAGCGCACCTGAAAAATGGGCAAGGAAGGAAGAGGAAGAGGGAACTCATAAAAAGTGTTGTGGACCTCCACGAGTGCTCGACCTCTTGTTTCTCCTGGTTGGGTTTTTTTTTTAACGCAAGTATAAGTGGACTGGTCATTTTTTTCCCCACCATTACCCTGTTTTCCCCAAGTGCCTTTTCTTTCCTTTGCTGCAGGCCAATGCTCCAGCACAGAAGATGGGAGCAAGCCCTAGTGCAGCTGATGGAGGGAAGCGTCACACCTAGGAAAACACTGGGAAAAGAGAAGCGAGACAATTCACCCGTTGAATGTTATGGCTTCGCTAAAAGCATATCGTCTAGAGAGTCTGCTGAGCCAAATTGCAAAACATCAGGAGGCTCTTGCAGGATCACCTCCTACTTTGTTCCGATGCTGATCAGCCACAAGGTTAAAAAAAAACCATCTTTTTCCTGCCAACTTTGAATGCCTTGGCTTCAGCTTCTCGTTTTGGATTCTTGGGTCTCTCTGCAGTAGTCTGGAGTCCTTCGGTACCCCATGATTTTTTTCCCTTTCTCTCCCAGTAGTTATACATGGAAATGAAGACGTCTCTGGATTTATTTTTTTCTATAAGCTATACATAGATGTATATTTCTCTCAGCCAGAAATTTTCCTCTTCCCACCATCACATTCCTGGCTCTTCTTTACACCATATAAAGTTTTAATTTCAGAAAGGGGACTCTGGGCTCGGTACAGTATTCTGGTATCAATCTCTGTGCCCTACATAGAGCTAAAATAACCTCCCTATTTACTGGTCCTCTGCTTCTCTTGTCTAAGACCATACTCCTGGCATTTCTTATGCTGCATCATTGTAAAAGCTCACGGTAAGTTATTTACCTGCCGTATTACCCAAACTTTTCAGGGGGCACTCAGTAGTGGAACAGTCTCTTGTTGGGTTTATAAAATACATTTTTTCTCCATCAGCCCACATTGCCAATATTTCTGGTTATTCTCAATTACCACCTTATCCTCACTTGACCAATTTTTGTGTTATCCACAAATGTCAATAGCAGTGTTTTATACGAAAAGCACATGACTGGCCTCTGGAGAAAAAAAAAAACATTAGAAACATGCCAGTTCAGGGAGATTTCTTCCTTAATTATTACTTTTTCTGGTATATCAGTTCAGACAGCTCTTAATCCATGTGCTCTCTTGATATTACATAGTACAGTTTCACTTTGTCTTTCTTTAAATCATAATATTTTGTGTTACTAAGTGTCCCACAGAAGTCCACCTATGTTACATACATGCAATTACTTGTACCAATGGAAACTTACGATCTCACCAAAAGAAGAAATCAAGTTTGCTCAACAAGACCTATTTTCCAAGAGAGGAAGTAAAGATTTTATTGAAGCAACAGGAGAGTTTAAGTAGGAGGAAATAACCACTTCAGCTGAAGTCTAGCCAGACTGGAGAAGAAAAAATTCTCTAAAATGTTAAGAGTGTGATGAAGAATGAGAAAGGAAAGTATAGTTATTTTTCCCTGGCTTGATAACTTTTCTAACATGGAGAGTGCGAAGCACAGATCTGGCACTAAAATGGAGATATGAAATGAGTGCAAAGTACGTTCATGCCCACTCTGAATGTGCTCTGCACAAATCGACTAGCAGAGATGAAAATGAGGGCCATTATGCATTCCTTACCTTGCCACTCTTCCACGCAGGTCTCCAAGACCCTGGATGCATTTATGGTCCAGACTTTGAACAGCAAAATTAGTTTCTACTGCGGCACCATCCCTTGCTCTTATTTGCCTCTCCAAAACCTGTAAATTCAAGACCATTAATGCACTTTTGTTTTTCTACTTTGGTTTTTTTTTCATTTCAAAATAGGGTTCAAAGCACCATCTATGGCAGCAGTTCTAAAAGCTTGTTTTTCTTTCTTGGAGAAAGCAACAGCGTATTTTTCTTTCAAAAAGCTGTATCTGCATAAATAATATGTCCATTTTTCCCTTAAAAACTGTGCTAAAAAAAGTCTAGCATGCAAAAATTAGGAAATGCAAAAATTGGGAAATGAATTTTATTGTCCCCCTCAAACATCTGCAGTACAGTGCAGCCCATAATAAATAACACACGGTCTTTTTTGAGTCAGGCTCCTTTCAGCGGGGGATATCAGGTGCTTCTAGGAGGGAGGCGATAGCTGAGCTGAGTGTTTTGCAGCAGCCTGAGGGCATTGCAGCAAGGCTTTGCGGGGTGGACAAGGCAGAGCAGAGATGGACGCAGGATCTCTGCCCCGAGCCCGGTCTGCAAATGCACGAATGCTTATGTCCAAGCTAATGCACCGCATTTGGCACGTATAAAAACATGTCCTTAACACGCGCAGTCCTGCACAGGGCAGGTTTTGGCTCCAGCAAAGGCATGGACCTGCTGTAAAAGCACATTACAGATATACCCACCCAGCCCTGAACATGGATGCGGGTCGGTATAAGCAGCTCTTCAATGTCTTGTTTTACCCTTATTGTTCAGCATGTGGCCTGATTTCTGATTTATTGCACGGTATTGAAAGTCTGATCTAAAGATGGAAGGAGTAACCGCCCTGCAGGCTCTTCTGAAGTGGCTCATCCTGGTGGTATCTGAATGTGTCACAAGCATTAATTTTAGCACGCCCTTGTGCAGCTACTGTGACCTTTTACAGATACGGAGTGGAGGGGGGGAATGATTTCTAAAATCTCCTGATTTTACTTCTCAGGTTGAAAGGAGAGGCCTGGGGCTGATATTTCAGTGTAATTCAGCACTACACAGCGCTTCACCTGGTCAAAGCACAGCTTTTACACTTTTTTATGCAAATATCCTGTTTGTGCAAAAATAGACTGGCTTTTATTGGCTTTTTATTTGAAATGTTCCCCACTGAGTGAATTAAAAAAAAAAAAAATAGGAAAGGACAAACATCAAGGAAAATTTCAACGGCAAATGCTTAAAGTTTGGCAAAGTTGTTGCAGATGGGTTTGCCCATCCCACGGGCCACGGAGGCTCATCCCACTGCCGGGGCTGTGGGAGGGCACAGGGACAGTCCGGCTGGGTCTCAGCAGGGTTGTGCCGCTGCCCCGACCTCGTGCGTCTGGACAGAGTGTCAGGCCCTCTTCCCCTGCGGCCGTGCCCCCGCAAGCAGGGCCAGGGCAAACATTTCCCGGTCGGCTGCAAGCAGGGAAGGTGCAATGGCACATGCAAATACCCCTAGCACCGAGTCCCCGTGCGGCATCGCTGTCCCACTTCTCCAGCAAAAGGAGGCAGCGTCTGTCAAAAGTGGGGCACAGGTGAGCCGGGAAAGCTGCAATAACTCCGGAGTAAAATTTAATTCAAATCTGTCATTTATGCAGTTATTCCTGAATAATCCTGGCTGCCCTGCACACAGAGTATGGATAACCGAAATACTGAGCTGGGACCAGGTATTCCTATTTTTGTTCTGCATCAGAAAATAATGTTCTCAAAGGGTTGAATGTGCTGCACAACTCAAGTGCAATTTTGGCGGTGTATTTGGCAACACACGCCCAATGCCACAAGTCCGCAAAGGCGGAGGTACAGAATGGGACCATCGCTCCCTCGCTGGCAAATCCAGCACGAGATGCTCGTTCATTAGGATGGAAAGCAGCAGCCTCCTGTTCATTGATGGAAATCAATATTCTTCTTCTCCAGCTAGTTCCCTGGGCTCCTGGCAGCGCTCCCGTCCCAGAGCTCACCACCCCTGGGCAAGAGAGCGCCATGTGCACGACATGGTGCTTGTGACTGATGGTCACCCCTTCGTCTGTGTGCAACCCCTCAACTGAGACGTGGTTATCTTTTGGTTGTTAGCAGAGGCGATGCCAGGCACGTCTCCCCTCTGCCCCTAGGTTTTTAGAGTCGATGATTTTCTCTTGCGATTTGCAATCCTCTCCTGGGATCGCGAAGGATGTCTTTGTCAAGGGTCTGGTCATTTTCCACCTGGCACTAATTGCTTTGATGTCCCTGATGCAGCGGCAGCCGGGACATTTTTCTGGCTCTGGCAGAGGGGTGTCTTAACTCAGGCTCAGCTTAATTCCAGGCATGCCAGCATCTTCCCCAAAGCAGGCTTTTTTGGAAGGATATTTTTCCTGCTTTGGGGAAGATTTGGAGTATGAAGGAGTCACATTTCCTGGTGGATCCTTTTTTTTTTTTCTTTTTTAATGCTTGAGAAATCGACATTACTCAATCACTCTCATTTGCTGCGTGCCAGGAGCAATTCCCCAAACCTCCACTAATTCTGTAGGGGCTTTGATTGACAGGTCTCACTGTGCTGTTTTCTGTGCTGTCGGTACGCAACCGTTATCAGAGCCTCACAACCAAAATACACAAAGCAAACACGCACCTGATATTAGGACCTAGAGAAGAGTATTAACAAGGGAAAAGATTAGATTTAGATGCTGGTAGCATCTTAGGGATTTGTCTAGCAAAACAGTCCTGTACATACTTGATGTGGATAGGGTTAGAAGAATTGGATGATCTAAAATAAGCAAGTGGTTTTATAGCATTGCTTATCACTATAGTATCACAATCTTGAAAATAAAATCAGTATGAAATGAACACAGACCCTAGTTTTAATTCAGATTAATTTCAGGTGAGCCGTGACTGCATACTTCTTAAGATAAATGTATAGAAGATCGAATATTTCTCCAAGTACATGAAAAACAAAATGTATTGTGAATTTAGTGGCATTTGTAAGACATCTAACACTTCAAAGGACAAATCAAATCTCTGGAGAAGTCTGTTTCATTATATTTTTGTGTTTTACACCTTTTTCCAAAAAGAAAAGCCAAACAGTGTTGGTAAATTTCACATATAAATTTGACAAATAACAGCAAATAATCAAAAGTCTTTAGCCAGAATAAGGGCATTCCATGCATTTCCAGCACAGAACCATCAGTCAGTTTAAATAAAATGTGAACCTGAACCTCCATTCCGGTCTGCAGTGACCTTTGCAAAGAGTTTCTGCAATATTTGGTTATGTTTGCATGCAGAAGTTATGTAAAGTAGTAGAACAGCTGCATCAGGAAAACTAAGAAGTAAACCCAAATTTGAGTCTTGATGTTATACGTTAGATGAAAATACAGCTTACCCCTTATTTCCCTTGAATTCAGTCTCCCTCACGTCAACGAAACTGAAAGCAAATAGAATCTGAACCTTTGAATTAAAACAACCCCAAAACTCATTAATCTGCTTTTTATGTCATTTTACTTTCTTTTTTTTTACTTTACTTCCCCTAGTTCCCTCCCTTCTGTTTTTACAAGTAACTGCAAGTGCGACTATACAAGAAAAATCAGAATTTAACGAAAACATAGCGGTCATGTTGAGTACTTTTCTGCCCCTGAAGCCAATATTAGTGCTGAGCGGACCACGGTCTAGAGCTGCACCACTAAAGCAGGGAAATGCTCCTCGGCATGTATTACCTCAATGTCCTGGCTGAGCTTTTTAACGATGCTCGTAATGGTCTGGATGTGGTTTTCCAGAAGCCGCCGGGCAGCAGTCGCCCCATGCTGATAACCTTTGCTTCCCTGGAGGTAGGAGACGATGTCATCTTTGATTCGGCAAGCCTGAAGGAGGAGGAAAGCCGTGGTCCTCTCCTGGCTGGATAACCGCTCTTCCAGCAGGCGAGCCCTGTCTCCGGGGCAAGGAGGAGGGGAAGGGTCTCTCCTGCGAACACCAAAACCCCCGGTGTCACGCCAGTCTTGGCAAGCAAACCAAGGGATGTGAGCATTGGCGGTCTCCTGTCCACAGTGGGACCAGTCTCAGCCCCGGCTGTCCAGATTGCCTGTGGTACCAGGGGCTTTGATGCTCCCGTGCATTGCTTATGCATCCCTGCAATGCCAGTAGTAGTAACAACCTCTCAATGCAGAGCTAACATTTGGTATTGGCCCCATTAATGGCCTTGGCAACGTAAATGGCATATTTGCAGCTATTAGGCAAAACCCATACAGCCTGGACTTATTTTTCAGAGGCTTCGAGGTACTTCTGTAATACATCATCATTGCAATCCTCATTTTAGCCTCTTCCTACTTTTTAAATAAAGGCAAAACCGAACACACCCAGTGACCACCTTTGGAGACACGCCGGTGGATCCGGTGATGCTCGTGCAGAGCATCCCCAGGAACACGCCCCGGCTGAGAGCGGCCAGAAGGAGAGCTCGTGCCAACCACAGCAACGCTTGTGGTTGGTTCTCCTTTGTATTATTTACACCTACCCACGGGAAAGAAATCTGAAATCCTAATGGTTTTCTTACAGCTACCCCCTCCCCATCTGCCTGCTGAAGCCCAGGGGAATGAGCCAGTGGCTCAAACACGCTCAGTGAAGCTGCATATAAATATAGAAGAGAGGAAGGATGTTGCAAAGATCTGAAACTGGCAGGTACAGAATGAAGCTCAATATAGATAGGCACAATCTGGAGTTTGAGGGAAACTAGAGTCACCGTTTACTTCTTTGTAAAAAGCCAGAGAGATTTAATTACTGCAGAAATTTGGGCTTTCATGTTATCCAGAAAATGAAGTTTGTTTTATGTCTTACTTTAACCTGAATGGCACATTTTTTATGCTCTCAATGCTATATGAAGCACCCTTTCATCATGCAGTTTAGCAAAACTCTGTAGCTTAATGATGAAGAAGAATACTCAATCATTTGGGGAAGAAGTCATACACGTTTTCCCTTGATCTCTGCTTTTAGACTGCTATAAATAAAAGTTCTGATGTAAAAATAATTTTTTAAAAAGAAAGGAAAAGAGAAGAAAGTTCAGCTACCCTACTCAATCAACACACAAAATGCAAAGATGACAGTTTAATGACTGAAGTGTGCCTGAGGATACTCTGCAACAAATTCTACAGCCGTATGGGCTGCAATGATGTTCTGCAGCTGGCTTATGTCTGTGTGTACCAGGAGCTGCTTTACATTTGTCTGTGCAATTAAGGTTTTAAAAGAAACATAACCTCTGGCAGCCATGAAGTACCAACAAGATCTGAACACTTAATTTCAATCTTTTCAAAACTCTAAATATCAAAATGACCAGCTGACTCTTTTCTACTTGTGACAGCAGAAGTCATTGCTTGAAAATGAAGTGTGTCCATAATCTATTCTTTCCCCTTCAGTTTACAAAAGCATCTTGTTTCTTACAAACCATCTTTTTAAAAGAAATAAAAAGATAATGTTTGAGAGGAAAACAGTTGTACGAGAATGTAAGCTCAGTGAAGTCCACTGATGTACAGCTTGCCTTTCATAGTCAATCTCAAGACTTAGGCTTGAGGTCTGGTTACAGCAGCTTGACAGTTTAGAAAATCTTACCTGACTTGCCCATGACCATGATTGTAGACTGCAGTACATGTGGAATGGGACACCTTAACCCGATGCACTCTTAGGGAAGTCTGAAACAATTCTTAACACATTGCATGTTTTGTGCGTGCAACCAGCCACATGCACCACAGCTCTGCTGGTGTACAGCGGTGCAAGAGCAATGGCTCGATTTGAGCCTGAGCCCTTAGCAGGAGTTGCAAAGGACTTAAATATATGATCTCTGAAGCTTTATTCCCCTTAGCCTCTCTGCCTTTTCACCTGCCTTGCAGACAGTTTCCTTCTGAGGAGTCCCAGGGAATTCCCCTCGGACCCTTCACAGATAGCCAAGCTGGTCCAGTGACTCTGATGAGCAGAAGGGACGGGTGTTGCTCTCCCATCCCTCCCTCCTCCTCTTTCCTCTGCTCCTTTTCCCTGCTTCCAGTAACTTGGTCCCATTTTTGCATCCAGATCAGCACCACGGGGAGAGCTGAGGAGGCAGCAAAGGAAAAAAAAAAACCAACACAAAAACTGGAAACCAGCGGTGACTCATCAGGCTAATGAGAAGTTTTGCTGTCATGATTACTGTTTCCAGCCCCTCATGAAAGGCTGGAGCCTGCAGGACACCTGTCAAGCCAGCACCCAAACTCAGGGGACTTCTAAGCCTTTTCACGTCACTGGTCTGGAAGCCCCCGCCGGCTGGCCAGGCCCCGAGCAAGCTGTCACCGGCTTGGAGTGCATCTCTAAATGAGAACATCTGGGAGCACGGGAGATGGCTACCTCACGTCATCTTCCATAAATATCTTCCTCCTCATTACAAGACTGGGACTATCATCACCCTCTACCCTCTGTCACCTTGTGTCAGTTTGAAGGCTCATATGCATAACTGGGGCGATAAGACACCCTCGATCCTCTGTTGGCACCGGGATTTAGATCCATCATTTACAGAAATTAACTTCTGCTACAAACCTCGTTGCCCGTCTAATTTAATGACAATTTTAGGTTTGATTTTGTTTGGCTTTAGTAGAAATAACATGGATTTAGGAGGTCCAAGCCATTTTGATTTATTAATGACCTCCTTCAAGGGAGCTGAGTGTGTGCAACAAGCTAACCCTGCAATCTACTGCTCTAAACACATCAATTATTATTATCAGTCATAATTAACCGCTGAGTGGAGACGTCAAGAAGGTTTTCAGATGCCAAGGACTTCATACCCTAAAAGTACTTTGCACCAGTTGCTCCTCCCACGTCAGGATGCTTTCTGCAGGCAGAGCCATCTCCTGTGGCTCAGGGCCAACGCAGACGAGGTGCTCCATTCTCCAGCTGAAGTGCTAAAGCATAGACGCTAATGGCCTTAAGTACCCAGGTATTACCAGCAGAAATACTGCTAGAAAATTAAGGAAGCTGAATAAGAGCTCCCTCGTCCTGGATAAACTGCAGTAGCTGCTCCCGTGAGACTGAGGTTTAGAGAGCCAGGAGGAACTGGCTAATCAGAAGACACCCCAAACCCTGAGCTCAGGTGCTGATGGGGTGTTCGAGAGAAAACATGTCAAGCAATTGAAAGAAGAAAACGAAGTAGGGACACAGGATCAATTGGATCAGATCTACAGTCTGGGTCTGAAGACTGAGGCTAGCAGAGATGATGGGAGCTGGATGGAGGTGGGAAAAGGAGAGCTAAGAGGTAGGTGAAGGCAATCTGCGTCATACTGCTCTCATTTTATCAAGTAGGAGAAAAATGGAAGTGCCTCTGTATGACAGCCCCAGCCTCTCTCCTACCCTTGACAAGTGTCACTGGCGAGGTACAGAGGTTTTTGCAGCTGCAGTGCAGCTGACTGGCGAATTCACATCCCTCTTTTGGAAATCTCTTCAGGAGAGGCAGAACCAGGGCTTGCCACAGGCTATTGGAGACCATGCTTTAACTTCTTGTATTAAACAGAGCCCCATTCAAAACGTTCTGTGAACAGACTGTGGTTCCCAAAGTCTGCAGTTTTACAGCCCCTCACCAAAATAATTCCTCTTCACGTTCCGTTTTCCATGCCCTTTCCCATCCCTCCAGCCAGGATGCCTTTAGTTCCCTGTGGTGTCCCTGAGACCTTCCCTCCCTCCCTGCCAGCAACACAGCCTGCAGGTCCGCTCCACCAAGCCCAGAGGCAGCACGCCTGGGGTAGCTGCAAGCTGTGCTTGCGCTTCTGCGTGCGGCTGGTCAGAAGGCCAAATAAAACGAAACAAAATTAAATAAATGACCCTCACTTCACACTGAAGATCAGCAGTGACACTTCTCTGCAGCTCTACAGGGCTACTGATTCTCTCTAAACTTGCAGGAAGTTCAAAACTTGGCGCACTAAGCTTCCATCGAATCTGTTTGACATGCCCAGGGAATTAAAAAATTGTTAAAAGCAGAGCAATTTCACTTTCCTCGAAAAGCAGACTAACAGCAATGCAGGGACACTTGCAGGGAAGTACTGCACATAGAGAGAAAAAATATTCAAATGGGGCAAATACTTCTGGATGCTGTGTTTCCTGGATCTTCTTTGTTTATTTTTGTTACTATTGAGAGTGCATCGGTCAAAAAAAAAAGGAGGGGCATTTGGCTCCTAGCGAGTAACTTCATTGTTCTGCCAATAAGACCATGAGCATTTCCTAACAGACTTTTCTGGTGGCACAGCTGCAGTTTCAACTTTGGGAAACCAAGTTTAAGTCAGTGGCCTGCAGGGTTAAAGAGATGGCAAGAAAATATCAAGAAAATTCAGAGGAGGAACATTTATACATGACATCAAGGGCAGTTAATCAATTTGCCATTACTTAAAGCTGTTCCCTCAATTCCATGAAGAAAAAAGAGCAATCTACCACGATGGCACTTCACGGTCGTGAGTAATAAACATGCACCTTCAACTCACATGAACCTTGAGTATTCTTGGTAGATGCAAATCCATCTCATTTCTCTGCTTATTCAGCACAGAGTAGGCAAGGATACGGCTTAATGAGAATCTGGACTTTTTCTGGTCGAGCTGCTGATAGGGGCATAGGAGAAAATACATCCAAGACCTAAACACAGAATATATTTTTTGTGCATTGTTCCAGGATAGTGCTGCCGCTCCCAACACAGGGACTTTCTCACCAGCGTGTCCCTCCCTGACCAGCCACCTCCACCATCCCTGCACGGCGCTAACGCCAGCAATGAGTCCCGCACTGCACAATGCTCACTGATTGAAGGACAGGGCTGAGAAAGCAGAGCTGTTCCTCAGAGCTGAAAAATAGCTCCTGTCCAACCCGAGTTGTTGCACGACTGGGTTAATTCATATATTGTGTAAATCATTTATTTTTGTTTGGCTTTTGGAAATCCGTATCCAAGGAGGAACTTTTATAACCGCCGACGGGCAGTTTGCCAGCAACTGTGCATCCTGAAAATTTTCACCTGCTGGGAGTAGAGCAGTTTGCACTTCTGATGTAGGTCACTCTGCCCTTCCTGCAGTGTCACAGCCACCTCTTCTTCCCCATTATAACCCAGTTGCAGATTTTTTCCACCTCCCCTGAGAACCAGGGACCGTACCTGCTGTGCAGAAGCTCTGTTAAAAAATACCAAGGCAGTTTTAAGAACTGTCTGAAACACACAGTAAATCTGGCCACACAGAATGGTTTCACTGGAGCTATTTTAGCACAGGTCTTGAAAAAGGCTTCCAAACCTTGCGGAAATTTACTGCATAACAGTATAAATTACGTGCAGCTGCTGTTGCAATACAGTGATCACTATTTACCTCCTAGCTCAGTTACTATAAACATTTCCCATACTTCAGCATGGGAAAAAAGGTCTGTAAAAAAAAGCTCAAAGCTGGCCCTGTATCATCTTGTATCTGTTTTTCCCTACTCGCAGCAACTATCCACAGCACCTTCCGTGCTTGCAGTGGCTCCAGACACAGTCCAGAGGGAGGGAGCCCGATGAGCTGTGAGACTCGACTGCTCTGAGGCAGGTGACCTTGAAGAGTCGTAGAAGCTAATCGCTTAAAATGTGACACTTTGGCCAATAAAACGAACAAACAAAAGTATCAACATTTTAAGAAGAGTTCTTATTAGCTTATTCTCCCAGCTGGTGAAATTAGCAGGTCAAATGTTTGAGATATGGGCTTGAGACAGTGTTATTCCTTAAGCAGAAGCCGCACGGTGCCAAGCAAAGCATGGACTTGCGAGTCTGTAACTTCACATGCCGAGACGGCCAAGGGACTGTGCATCAGAAGCAGCTCTCAGCATCACCGTAGGGCAGGAGCTCCAGCAGCGCCCAGCAAGGGCACCTGCTGCCCCTCGGCAGGACACAGGTTGGACTCATGCTTGTGCTAATTCCAGTGTGAAATCAGTGCCGTGATTTCACCTTCCTTGGTCATTGCAATGCTTCTAGCAGAAAGGCAAGTGCAGCATCTCTGCTGCGGACGTGTAAATGTGGACACGAGTGACCCGTGAGGAGGGGGATAGAAGGCAAAGTGCTACGTCAATGGCCGTGCAGATGGCTCTAGCAACGCTAATATGAAAATGCATAGGGTTGTGCAGAGATAAAAGCCTATCTGGGAGCTCAACATTTGGAAAGTTCATGGCATTCATTGACCACCTATGAAATGCTCCTGATCTGGTGGTGGGTGGGTGGTGAGCGGCATGAGGAGAAGCCAGGAGCTTCACATGTCCCACAGCTCTCCAAACAGCATGGGAAGCCAATCCTTGCCCCAAGGCACAGGTCACGGCAATGTTGGAGATCTTATTTCAGAAAAATACCTCCGGGTGGTTCCAGCAGAGAGCGGAGTGGAGCTTGGGGCAGGCCAGGACAGGAGGTTCGGAAAGGGCAGCGGCGCTGCGTGGAGCAGCAGGTCACCATGGGGCTGAAACCAGTTTTACAGGGTGAGGGAGCCACAAGGGCTGCTACCATGCAAACCACCACCTGGAGCTCCAGGGGAGCCTCAGTGGTCCTGAGAAAGTACATTACTGGACTGCAGAGCAAATGGTCTTCTACACGGAGCAGGGCATTTGATAACCATGGTGTGATAATGGAGGTTACCCTGGGAAGGACTGTAGCCTGGGAATCAATGAATACTGTGAGATGGCTAGTTGAATTTATTCACATTGTTCTCTAAGTAACCTGCTGAATAAAGCGATCAGTGATGGGACTCATCTCTTGGTATCTAGATAAATACGGATGTAAATAGTGATGTATGTCCGAGAATACCGAACTTAAGGTCCTTCTTCTAAAATTATTATCCCCTGTAGCTATGAGCAAACCAAGGAAAAATTCCTCAAGTAGTTCATTTTTAATTTAATATATTTAATATTTATATATATTTAATATATATTTAATTGTCTATATATATGAACACCATGATTTATTAGCTGATTTTTATTTCATATATTACAGAGCACTTATTTCTACTGCTAATCAAATAAATCATTATGAAAGCTTCTGCATGAAGAGAAATGAGACTATAAAATAGGCACAAAATTGCGTAGCTGTTGCATAGACACGCTCTTAAATAACCAACACACAACAAAGATGCATAGCATTCCTCATAAAATAAAAAGTACAGCAAAGAAATGTGAAATGCAGTACTGTAAGTGCAGCACAATGCGGCTACAATTTCAGTAGTGCACCCGGCTGTACTGATGGCTTTTTATCTCACGGGGCTGTAACGCCGAGAAGGCCTGACCTCCTCCATCCCAACCCCACACCACAACACTCCCAGGGGCCTCTGGCCATCCTGGAGTAACGAGGGTGGGGATTTTGGGGTCATTCAGCTGTTTTTCCACATTGTTTCTCAAGAGCACAGTCTGGGACACAGGAGAAAATGCCATGGGCGACCCGGAGTGGAGGTGAGCAGAAGGTATTTGATGAGTTGAACTCCAGGCGTGTTCCTTGCTAAAACCAATAGCAAATGTTTTGCAGCATATCCACAATAATGATTTGTCAGCATTGCCTAATTGCTTCTGTCATGAATTAAATAATCCTGGTGCTCTCGTTAGCAATTCCCTGACAACATCTGTTGAACAGGAGTTTTCTAAGCAATGATAACGATCTAAGGAGTTCAGCAAATGGCTTCCTCAGCCCGCTGCTGTGCTCAGATCTGTCTCCTGAATTTTTATTTAAACCAGGCTGAAACATGAGCTGTCTCTTCCCATACCAAATAAAACCCAGACAAGCTGGGATGCCTTGCAGAGCTGGGTTTAGAGTTGTTGAGTATACTGAGTACACCGAGTATCATTGAGTAGACCATTTAACAGCAGAAAAAACTAGCATCAGCAAGAACTTTCAGGGAAAACTGCTCAGACTGGGAGAGCTACCGGTGACCTCTGCCGATAAACTGAAAGCTGTGCTCCAGGCGCAGTGGGCAGCTGCTTGGTGGGTGGCCGAAGCCCTTCCCACGGCCATCTCCACGAGGCTGCGAACAGGCAAATTGAGGAGTCCACGGGGTTTGGGGATGCCCTTGGTAAGAGGATGTACGGCTTCAGTACCGCACCACGCAGGCAGCACAGACACTATGGCTGGGGTTTGAACATGGGCTTCAGGCTAGGAGGATTAGTTTTTTCCTTCTTGGTAGCGCTCTTGGTTAATCCTTTAGCTTGCTTACTTCGGCTTTCCTGGGTTTTAAAACCCTGAGGGCTGCCGTGATCGTCTGGCTGGACTTCCCACAAAACGTGTTTCATCAAGCGATCTTGCAGTGGCTAAACACAGGAGACAACCTTCAGCAGTTGATCTCGACCTCTGTTTTGACATGGGATCAAATCTCCAGAACTGGAGCCAAAACCTGACCTTTTGTTGCCTGTCCATCACACGTAAAATTTTAACATTAATGATATAATTCCCCTCACATTTTTATCACCACAGCAAATTGGTGGCACATATGCCTATAATTGTCTAAAAGCAGAGATACCAAATGCATGCAGAACATTTTAAAATAGAAAGTCTTTTGAGCGAAATCAGTCTGCAATGTTGTGCAGAACATGGATTCAACTAGTTCAAAATTGTGTAATTGCAGGTATTTTCCCCTTTTTCCTTGACCAGTTTTGGTCCCTATTTACAAAGGCAAAGGTAGAAAAATAATTAATGCTTGCAAGCACTTTAAGTAGCTGGCTCCGCTAGTCTGAGGCTGCACATCTCTGCCTGAGCTTGAGGGGGATGCTGTCTGCAAATGTTTTAACTGATCTGTTCTAAGAAATCAACTGCAGGCCTTATTTGCTGTGTCACTTAATCACGTTTGCAAAACATCACCCCATCACCTGCCTGTGACAGTTTCGGCACTGGCTGAAAAACACTTGCAAAAAGGTCTGTCTTCAGCCCTCCACCCTGGCACCTTCCAGGGCTTTCCTCTTTTTTTGAGGAGCACCCCTTGAGATGTTCTGGAGGCACAGTCTTCCTTATTCTGGCGGTGGGCATGCTCAGGAGACAGAGATGTGCTCAGAGGAGTCATCAGACCTTTGTAAAGCCTCTCAAAATGAGGCTGGAAATAAGGATTACCTAAAAGGCTTGGCAAAGGAAAGGCTCAGAGGAGTTCTGCGGTTTTGTGCATTTAGTGTCTGGACGTGGGCACTCATGTGCACAGAGCGCCAGTAGATGTTCGTGCCATGGACCTGGGGTACCATCTCCTCTGACCTCTGCCCGCCACTGCCTGGGGCACAAAGCTTATCCTTAGCCCCATACTGCAGAAGGCTGGGACTCAAGTGGCGGGTTCAACAGTTTTAGGTGGGCTTTCAGCGCACCTGCAAGATGTT
Organism: Aptenodytes patagonicus; assembly: GCF_965638725.1. Lineage (NCBI taxonomy): Eukaryota > Metazoa > Chordata > Aves > Sphenisciformes > Spheniscidae > Aptenodytes > Aptenodytes patagonicus. The sequence goes on along the minus strand of NC_134982.1, from coordinate 88,351,054 downwards.
TTAGACATTGCTGAGAGCAGGACACTGTCTGTGTCAACCTGGACTTTCTCTTCTACGCCTTCATGAACACCGCCAGAACCAGCAGGTTGGGGAACCGCGGCTGATTTCCCAGGGAAAAGTCTGATTTCAGATCCAGGAGGAATGACCTTTGCTTTCGTCTGGCTGAATCCTCTCCACATGGAGGATGCCGACAGGGATGGCCACGCGGTGAGGAACAGGCTGTACAAACAAGCAGCAAGGCCCTCGGTTCCTGGGGCTGCCAACCCCGCAGAAGCATTCATTTTCAAAGAACAGCAGTGAAAGTTTCCATTAGCTAGCGCAAACACGGCAAAACGTGTTGGCTGGCATCAGACAAGGCACATCGAAGAGGAGAGTATCCAGACTGGTAAAGCTGGCAAATAATCATAGTCTAAAATCACATGCTCCAGGAAGAAACCCTGTTTTCAGTGATTCAGAAACAACTTTCTCAAAACCAGTACGTTTGCATCAGTGTTGTCAAAAACAACACTTTCAGCCCATAAATGTCTACAGTGACTTCAATACTGTAAAAACTTATACAGATGTTTAATAAGAGTTAGACTGGATAATAAACATTTTCCTAACATTGCTAATGAGAAATCTGAGTAAATAACCATAACATACTTCTGTCTGTCTGTACGGCATTGCTTGCACTCCATCATGAATTATGAATGTATAAATTAAGCTTGATAATACACATGGTTATGATTGTGTAAGAAAAGCAAGGGTAAAGAGTTTCTGGAATTCAAATGTCTGAGCTGGTGCTACATTACCTGCTTACACAACAGCAGTTTCGTATATAAGCTTCTTAATTAAAAAAAGGTTTTAAAAGCACAGAGAATAACAGAGCTGCAGACTGGGCCTTCCTGTAGAAATACCACCGTCCTAGTGCCACGACAGCACCAAATTGTCCCCTCCGACAGGAGCAACTGAAAGCCTCAGGAAAGCCATAGGCTGCTTTACCCTGAAACTGATAGTTTCCTCTCCCCTTGTCTTTTGAAACTTAATCCCAGACAGCCAGTCTGGGATTAAGCTAATCTTAATCCCAGACAGCCAGAGCTCCAGAAGCAATTGCCAAGGAAAGGTCATGCCCAAACGGCACCAGACTCCAACTCCCCCTGCAGCCAGCAGCCGCTCTGCAGGTTTGCTGGGCAGACCAGAAAAACAGCAAGCGAACCACAGACATGCCTGCTGCTAACCTGCCAAAAATCCTGTCCCCTGGGAGCAGGCAAAACCCTTTAAATTAAAGTAAGATCTGAAAGGTGAACAAAACTTGCCTCCTTAGCATGTTGCAGCAGAAGCAGCCGGGCAGAGGGGCCACCGGGTCCCCGGTCGATGGGGACTGCTGCTGCCAAGAGGTTTGTGTTTGCTCTTGTCTCCAGGAAACCCCTGTGCCTGCTCTGAGGAGGAAGTGTGTGCTGAGGATTGGTAGCTGTGTTTCTCTTGCATATCCCATCTAAATGGCCGTGCTCGAGTCACGATCTCTCGTCCTCATCCAGGAAAGGGTGATGGGGCTGAGGAGCTGCTGCTCTCCCAGCCTGGCAGGAGAGGAGCCGTGTGGGGGTGCTGAGGGTGATGAACCCTCCCCAGCAGCACCGCACTGACTGCTGCATGGTGGGGGCTTGGCCCCATCTCTGGAGGTGTGTGGGTCCCTCTGTCTACAGCTAAGACGACCCCTTAAGCTCCATTTTCAACATCTACCCAGGAAAACTTCAGGGCAAGTGAAATATATGATCACAAGTGAATAAATTACAAGTGATTCAGGGAACATGTTGGCACGTTTGCAGATAATTTCCCCAAGACAAGTTGCACAAGACCTCGCAGGAACCTCTTCTGAAGGCCGTTGTCATTACTGTTCACCTGGTAGTTGCGGTGTCAAAGCAGTGTCCAAGGGATTGAGATTTGGCAGAAACACCCAACGTCATTCTTCATTTCCAGGTGGGCCGGAGAAATTTAAAGCCACAGCCAGCATAAATGAGATGGATGTCCAAGAAATGGTAAATGCTGCTGTCTCCATGAGAGGTCTTACACGCAGGGCAGCCGGTGGTAAGATGTAAGGGCAGGGCTGCACGTATGCGGTGCATGTCATCATCAGCATCTGGAGGTACAGAGAGGGATGAGACACAAACAGATCACAGTGTAAATGATCAGAGAACCACGTTTGACAGCCCTGTCCACATCAGCGAAGTCTTCTAGTGTTTTGCTTGTGCCATGCAGCGCGGATGTGCAGGGGACAGCACAGAGCTGATCACGTCAAGATGCAAAATGCAAAACGACAGTCCCTTCCTTTTTGTTGATGCTTCTGCAAATAGAAAACGACTGTGATTTTCTACAAACATATGTCAAAAGCAAGAGCTGAATACGTAAGAAAACTAAAAGGCCCTTAAGGAAATATCTCTGAACATAGGCAATATTTTAGCTTGAGAAAATGGCCTACCAGTTGGTTTAAATCCTCCTGTGGCACTGTAGAGATAATGCATCATGTAGTGACAGCTGGATGGCTCCAGTAGGGCAGCCAAAACACTCCACAACCAAACAGCTGGGCACCCCTTCTCAGCTCTGCTCCCGTGAAAATGACCTGTGAAACCACCCTGAGGCGGCATCTGGAAGTTCAGCAGCGCTGAATTCTGGAAGAGGTGAGAGTCCTGTCTTGTAGCACCCATTTTGGGAAAGACGGTGTGAAAATCAGCCTCCTGTCTGAAATCAATCTGCCTTGTGTCTCCTCCGGGGGTGACACAGCCCCGGGCAATACCACAGCACTTGTCTCTTCTCAGAGGACAGACGGCATTTTGCCATTAATTTGGATTGGGGGGAACCAAGTCCAAAATCCACTGCAACTGACTCCTTCAGATTTATCTCTGTGCCTTATCTGATCCCCAAGGATCTCCTTTCCTCCCTCCAAAACATAACCTTCTAGGATGACCAGAAGAGGAACTCCATACACATTTTATCAGTTGCTGATGGAAAGGAACATCCTAGAAGTAAGGGTATTGCCTAATTCACCAACCAAACTGAACATTAGCTATCATTAGAAACTCAGATCCATTGAGTACCAAAGCTTGCAAGGAACGTTTGTGAATAGAAAATATGATAAAAACCTGAATTAATCAATCACCAATATAAAAAAAAAGGTAAGTCATGTTTTCAATAAGGAGATAAAATTATTTATGTACATTTTCCAAGATTTATTTCAAGACTCTCTGTGCACCTCTGCAGCTAACAGTAGGTTTAACCTACTTCTCAGACAGACGGTATACATATATAGAGAGATATATACTCCCTATATATATAAAAATATTCCTTTATGCTCCTTATATGTATGTTTCTTTCACAGTAACAAAGCCCTGCAGAGGCATAACAAGTAATGGTCAGTAGTGGGATGATAAGGTTGAGACAAGGAAGGTCCTGAGAGCAATGATCTTAAAAATGAAGGGTCAGAGCAGAAGTTTTTCATGGGGAGTCAGACACTCACACTTAATTTCTTTCTTTGCCTCTTGGAAAAGAGGGAAGTGGGTTTTTTTGGTTTTTGTTCCTGTTTCTCTACCCATGGAGTAAATCTGAGCCGTGTTCCCAACCCACAAGAACTATATTTTGGTGGCAAACAGAACCCAATAAAAAGTGCTGAACAGAGAACCTGAAACCTAGCCAAAAGCCAATATTTTGCTTGTTGAGGGGAATCCATAGAGAAGACAGTGTAACTGCAAATTGTTATAAAATGTGGCAATAACTATTGCATTCTGAATTTTTATCAGGGAATGACCTTGAGAAGTACTAGGTGAAACACATGCATTTGAGCTTTCTGGAATATGTCCTCAACTTGTGGTTCTCTTAATGGATCCTACTGGTTTTGGACAACATTAGCAACAAAACAGAGAGAAGTGATGATTGGGAAATCCTGATTGCCTGGGCATAAGAAAAGCTTGAAATAAATAATTATAATAATAAATCTTATTTACAGAGCTGATCTCTCTTTCATGCCAAAAATTTTTATTGCCTAAATCGAGTAGTGGAAATACTTCTCCCAAACAGAAGAATTAAGAAAAAATTAATCGCACTTAGATATTGCACTGAAAAGCCTTAAGTTACGTTGGAAAATCTATATTTTCCAATATAAAGGATTATCTCTCTTCAGTTACTTCTAAGCAGCTGTAGTAAGAGTTTAAAGATATCATTTTTGTTACTTACTAAAATACATTGTTATTGATATATGGTCTTTTAAAAAAGAGGAAGAATCCAGACCTGTACAGCATTGGATAAGAGAATGGGGTTCTTTATAGCCCCTCACAAGAGGAGAAGGAATGTACTCTTAACAAATATTGCTATGGACTTACGTTAAATTCATTTGCACTAGAAAATATTTCAATGCTGTAGTGTCATCTGTCAACATCTGGATATCAGAGTAAATATTATTGAAATAAGATAGAACAGTCTATCCTAAAGCAGGTAGGACAGAAGACAACGGGGTAGAGTCACTGTTTTCTTAAGTTAGTGACCAAAACACCTACGCTTTTTAGGCGTCTGGTTGGCAGAGCGGCACCCAAGCTGCTGGGCTGAGTGGGCAGGTCCCCGTGCTCCCTGCAGACCAGCCGCTAGCGCTGACCTTTAAAAGACGTAACGAGAGGTCCCTCTTTGCCCAGCAAGGGCCAGCACCTCTGGGGCTGTCGCAGTAAAGCAGGTTGTGTTGCAGTCCACCACTGGCGCCTTCGAAGTCTTCTAACGATCTTGCCCCAACCCTTCTTTGCATCTCGAGGCATTTCTGCTCACGCCTTTTCAGCTGGTGGGAAGGAGCCGAAGGGCATGTGGAAATACCCCGCTACTAGTTTCAGCAGTGTTACGCGACACTGAAGCCAGAGGATGGGTTTATAAGGGTCTGGTGGGGGTTTGGGTTTGCTGTTGCCCCAGCAATGGGCCTCCGGCATCCGATGCTGCCCGACGAGACCCTCTGCTGCATTTTCCCCAGACGACAGTAAGATGAAGAGTGGTGTTCATGGTGCCTGTGACAAGTTGTATTTTCAGACAGATGGGCTCCCACGTATCTTGTACCTCAGAAAACTCTCCGGGGACCTGGCAGAGCTGCCGGATCACCACGTGTTTCTGAAGGCAGCCCCTGCACGGCAGGCTCTGGCACGCTATGTTTAGCGTGGGGATGAACAGATGGGCTCTTCGCATGGCGCGCGTGCAGGCTGGATTCCCTCGGTGTGAAAATAATGCATATCTCGTCTAGATGGGGTTTAAATGGAGACAGGGAGGATTTTCGTGGAAGAGCTGCTTGGCTTTTCTCATGCCGGGTTTTCATTGATGGTGCACTTCTAACAGGAAGGTAGGCTGCTCCAAAATCAGGTTTCTTGGAAGTTGGCTGTTTACTGCAACTTTTCTCAATCGTATCCCTGTGTTCTGCATAGACAGTACTGTCGTCTGCTGTGTGTGGAGTCCTGAACTTGTATCTTTGTTTCTACTCTTTCCAGTTATTGGGACTTTATTGGTATTTTATTCTTCAGTAATTATCAATGCAGATTAATGCAATTCTTTCTCTGTAGGTAGTTCAATAAGCCACAAAGTCAGTAAGAGCAAAAATAAAAATACAGGGTTTTTAATATTCATTTCAGTAGTGACCCATATAAATTTATCAGCTAAATCCTTCCCATGTTACTTTAAGAAAGCTTTTATTTATGAAGTTGGAAGATCTGAGTAGAAGAATGAGGAGCGGGCTCCCGTTTGTGTAAAAGAAATCTGGACTTCAGAAAGCACACTGTGTTTAAACCACATAAATACAGCATGGCGAGCTCAGAGGTGGACCCAAGTTTTGTGCGACCTGTGACATAAACCAGAGAATATCGTGCGAGGGAAAAACCCGCAAAAGATAATGAAGGTTTGGTCTTAAAGTTGACGGCTGGTTCGATCTCATGGCTTTTTTAGCACAGCTGTGCACAGAAGGAGGTGGCCGGCAGGCAGGAGCCGAGGGAGAGGTGAGGTGCTGTCGAAGGGCAGAGGGGCTGTCGGTGGGAACCGTGGGGTGGCTGGGCCCCCACTGTGGGACCCGCGCGCTCCTTCGGCCCCAAGCTCCCCAAAGCCAGCAGGAGTCCACCAGCACCACAGGCCTCAGGATAGGGACCCTGGAGAAACCCTCGGGAGGAACGATCAGAGGGAATCCCTCATGCGGGAATCACCAACAGGCAGCCTCTAATCACTCAAGAGACTGGGGTGGGAGCTAAAAAGCTTACAGATACTTCTTTTCTTTTTCTTTTTTTTTTGGTGTCAGATGGATTACTTGCATCTGAATAGCAGCAGGCTTTCAACTGCTCCAAAGGAAGACGTTGTATTTGGCTTCAGCTGGGAGCAGCCCATTAGGGCAGACCTGCTCCACGAACTTGGGCTTGATGGTTGGGTTTTTTTTCACATTCTGAATGCAATTAAAATTATTGCTGTTTTTATTTCAATGTAAAATCTGGCAATTCTTGCTTCTGTAAGTAAGAATCATGACATTTTTTTATAATTGAACGTGCCGAACTAAAAAGATACATGTAGCAAGAATACAAAAATGGAGAGTGTCAGCGGGAGCAAAGATGATACCGCAGCAAATTGTATGTGAGTGTATACATATTCAAACAGTGTAAAACGCAAAATTTTGGAGTGTTAAGCACTTGACAGTCCAGGTCACTCTATGTTGAAACATCTAGAAGACAAAGGTGGCGTGTCAATACCGCTATTCCCGTGCATCAGACTACTAGGTCTAGTGCGATGTGCTGTTCTGCTGTTTTTTATTTGCTGAATGACTAGTTATTCCAATTAGATTTTATGGCTTCCTATCTGTAGGGTATTAGCTCCACATAAGTAGGAAATGTTGTTTCAATTATCTTAGCTGGACATATGGTCATAATATTTTTCAATTATGAGCACTACAGAAGTATTTATTAAATTCAGTGAATCAAATCAAATACAGTAGCATACCTAACACAGGACAATAATTAAATAAATACCACTGTAAAAGAATCTTGCAAGAATACAACTGTTTTATCCCATGATCACATTAAGTAGAGACTTATACTGCATAGTAAAGCCCAAATTTAACTATACATAGGATATCGTAATCAGCAATTCAAATTTTGCTAACGCTTTTTTTATTTTATAGGAGTAAGATGCATTTTGTAAACAAATTAAGGAAAATGACTTCATAACTTCTTTTTTATTGTCACCTGACTCTTCTGAAGGGGATACTTTGCCTGAGGTCGGTCACATGTTATCGTTGGAGAAAGATCATTATATATTTACATTAACACAAAGATGCACCTGCATAGCACAGAATTTCCCTGCGACTGTGGTCTTTTGCAGACATCACTAATACAGCCTACTCTGTTTCTCTAAGTGTGTTTATTCTCTTAATTTTCTATCACTGTGAAGGCCTTGTAAATTCTCCTTGAAAGTAAGAAATATGAGAAAGACTTATTTCTTGATAGAATGAGAGGGGCTGCAAATGTTTAAATTTTTGTAGAAACATGAAATTGCTAAGTAATTAATCATCTACCTATTTTTAACATTTTTATCCTAATGATAGGATATTTATTAAAAGACGTAATATTGAGTAATAAACATAACAATTTTAGGGATTAATCTAGAAAAAGATCAAACATATTTAGGGGCACGTGTCAAGCTCTTAGAGCACCCACCATCTTTTATTACCTCTGATCAATAGTGTTGAGTCTGCAGTAGATGGGCAGGACAGTAATTTCTGCACTATGTGCTCTCAGCTGTAAAATCTCCTCTGAGCGTCATCCAAGACAAAGAGATTGAGAAAATTTTTTATTATGTAGAAAGAAAGATAAATGTGCTCCCAATTATTATTTCTTGTTTCACTTCAACTTGGATTCTTCCTAAGTAAGTGTGCTCTTTCAACAGCATAGACTGCTGTTTCTGCTTTTATTACAGAAATGCGTGCACTTTCTTAGCTTCGTGTATCTCTCTCTCAAAAAAAAAAAGATAATGAAAGCTGCTTAATATTAGCAGTTCTAATGCTGATGAAATAGAAAAAAATGTGGCTGCCAACCTCAGTTAATCCTAAAAGGAGAACAACTATTGCAGCTATTACTGGGATTACATGTGTGCAGCGGGGAGGGCGTGTTTGGTACAATGCTGTAAAAGACCTCACGATAGACTAATCCCCATATTATCAGCCAAAGTGCTCCATCATGAATATATGACCTCTGCGTCTAAGGTGTAATAAAGGTGTAATTTCACATTAGTGACATAATAATGTTGTTAAACAGACTGTTTTAAATAAAAAATATATTTGATTACACTGTTCTGTAGTTGCTAGTCTTGTGTAATTGATCCCATGGTATATTTTTATCAATGGTTTATCAATCTCTGTTTGTATGAGTATGATACTAGCACTGGACATATCAACCCAAAACTTTAAAGTTTGGCCAGGTAACTAAGACATGTACCAGGAATGGCCGAGCAGCTCTAAAATAGGCCACCCTTCCCATAATCTCCACTCTCGTTCAAAATCATTTGTTCCAGTCAATGCTTAGGAGTGGAAAACGCTTTATGTAACGAAGCTCAGCGCAGTGAGTTTAAGTCCCTTTTGAAAAACCGATTTATTTGTCACCCTTCTGACCCTTGCTGGTCCTCACAGCAGGCAGCTGTAGGAGAGAGCAGGATCGGACCGGACAGGTCATCACCGGCCACCGCAAGGAACAAGTGGCTCCAGCTTCGAGACCTGCTCGTGTGTGCATGAGGACATCTTTCCATTAAGATGTTGTCTGTGTGCTTTAACCCAAACATTATGTGGCTTACTTAGGCGGCTGATTGTTTTTATCCCTAGTATTCCTTGTAAAAATGGTGTCACAATTATTTTAGAAATTGCAGTGCTTGCAGTGGTTGAGGCAGGGTCAGTTTTAGCATGTTCCCCTCTTTGGTCAACACTTTTAACTTGCATTTCAGTATTATTTCTTTGAGAGACCTAGTGAAAGCATGAGACAGCCTGTATAAACTCTAACACAGAATGACTCTCTTGATAGCCATGGAGAAGAGCAATTAATGTAGTTTAAAGCTTGGAGTAATAAAAGTATGAAATCATCTCCACAGAGAGCAGACGTGTAGTCATGTTCCTCTGAAGTGTCTTGAGACTCACAAAAAAATGACAAAATGAAAGAGCCCTTTTTGGTTAGTGAAGAAACAGCAGGAGTTGGCTCAGAGAAATGTATCTTGTAATGTAATTGAAGGAAGCAATTTGGCTTAGAGTTGATGGCAGAAATTAAATACAATTGGTTTGAATATTTTTCAGTCAAAAAATACAGAATATTTTGTTGCCAATAGAGTAAACCAAATTTGATGAAAACTGGCACAGAGTCCAGGATGAAAAAAAGTGCAAAGAAAGATAAACATAGGGAGACTAGGAGCCTCGCCTAGACACCACTAACCGAAAGTAGTGAAAGCTACCAAAGAAAAGGGGAGCTTGCCCATTGCCATCATGCTGGATGGAAGTAGAAGAAAGAAGAACACTCAAATCCTGTCCCTGTTCTGTGAAAACAAAATACCAGAGTTAGTCACGGGTATCAAAAACATCAACCTTCCTCACAACTCAAAAATGACTGTTTGAGTTTCTTAGGAGACACCTTGGGGTGTATTGATTTCACGCTGTTCTTCCATTTACAGTTCAGGTTTTTTTTGGCTGAACATAGTGATGCCTAACAAGAATTATGCAATATTATCCAGAGGAAGAAAAAACTGCTATGAAAAGCACATCAAGTTTTGCTGCACTTAATAAATACTGCTTCAGAAGATCCTGAATTTTAATCGATTTTTGTTGAAATTGATGAAACGATGAAAAGTATAAATTAATATTTTAATTGTACAAAAAAGTATACAATACACAGTATAATGAAGACAATGATATTTAGCTCTTTTAATGACGTGACATTGCTATTACATTGCCTTGAACATTTAAGTCCCTGTCAATGACAGATCATCGGCTTATGAAGATCAGAAGGATGTAGGTATTATGTAGTCAGTTCAGATGGAGGTGTTTATCACTAATCCTCTCTGATGTTTTGCTAAGCATTACTAAGTAAACACCTCACCAACACAACTTCCCTACAATCTACTGTGGTAATCTACTTACCACACGTCAAACAACTTTTCAGTGAAACTATCATTCCAAAAGAAATTGATGGGTGAATCCTCCAGACTTGCGGAGGCCACTGATCTGGTGTCACTTTCCATCTTTCAGGAGGTCACACAAGACATAACCAAAGGCAGTCAGTAGCCTCCTCTGCTGTTCAGGACTGTAGCGGTTTAACCCCAGCCGGCAACTAAGCCCCACCCAGCCGCTCGCTCACTCACCCCACTGGGATGGGGGAGAGAATCAGAAGGGTAAAAGTGAGAAAACTCGTGGGTTGAGATAAAGACAGTTTAATAGGGAAAGCAAAAGCCGCGCACGCAAGCAAAGCAAAATAAGGAATTCATTCACTGCTTCCCATGGGCAGGCAGGTGTTCAGCCATCTCCAGGAAAGCAGGGCGCCATCACGCATAACGGTGACTTGGGAAGACAAACGCCATCACTCCGAACGTCCCCCCCTTCCTTCTTCTTCCCCCAGCTTTATGTACTGAGCATGACATCATATGGTATGGAATGTCCCTCTGGCCAGTTGGGGTCAGCTGTCCTGGCTGTTCCCCCCTCCCAGCTTCTTGAGCCCCCCCAGCCTGCTCAGTCGGTAGAGCATGGGAAGCTGAAAAATCCTTGCCTAGTGTAAGCACTGCTCAGCAACAACTAAAACATCGGTGTGTGATCAACATTATTCTTGTACTAAATCCAAAACACAGCACTGTACCAGCTACTAGGAAGGAAATTAACTCTATCCCTGCCGAAACCAGGACAGGGAAGAAACGACATATCCCCATTCCCATCCATAAGCAGTGCTAGGACAGCTGGGGTAACCTTAATTCCCGGTGCAAAGTACAACAGAGAGGGCTACATTATTTTTGCCTGCCTTACAGTGACTTTCCAAAGCTACGATGATGGTAAACATGGAGAACTACTTTAAAAAAAAAAAAATTGAACATTGATGTATTCCAGACACAAAATGACTCATAAACTCTTTTATTGTTGTAACACCTCTTTATCATTTGATCAATATTCTAAATAGGAAATTTGTAAAGGACTGGATTTGTCTTTTTTATGGCTTCTTTATGCTGTCCCAAACCACTTGGTGTCAGGCGGTGGTCCACACATTTATAGAGAAACTGGATATGTTATCTTCCTATACGTAACAAGACAGTGAGCACCATTGTGCATATTCACTAAGGAAAATAGGTCCTGCATTAAAATGTCATTTATCATATTATTAATTCAGATAAATGCTTGAAGATGTCTAAGAAGGTTTCATCAGCTGCAACAAGAGCGGAGGCACAGAAAAACTCACTAGAAATTCCTCTGGAATATTGCTACTTTTATTGTCCTCCAGCTTGGCTTAACCCTGAAGTGCAGGTTGACCTGAATTCAGCTAAGAGAAATGTCATTTTGACTTAGTCCAAACAGGCATCATCCTGCCCGCTGCCCGCATCCAGGCGGGCTGCGCAGTCTGGAGATCTCGGAGGATGGCAGATTATGTAGGTCTCTGCAAGGAAGCGGCACTTGTAAACAATCCCCCGTGAATTCTAATTACAGGAGCTGCGAAGCGGTGGTAATGATGGATGTGGACAGCGGGCTTCCTCAGCATGTGACAGTCCGCTTTTATTAAATAAGCAAAACCTGCAGCCTTGTCCACACATACTGCGGATCTCAGTCGAGTGTCGCAGGGCTGTTTCAGGTGGGAAAGATGTGGATGTGCATTCCTGTTGCAGAATTAATTTTCTAGCAGTGAATTTACTAACGTACAGAATAGTCTCCCCTCATGGTATCATGTACTCACATTATATTTCTGATAAAATGTAGTCCTTTTCCCAATAGACACAGCCATCAAGTTTTGGACAAAATAATTGTTGGCAGTATTTTGTGATTACTCATTGTTTTCCACCTGACTGTGAAAGACTGAATTAATTAAGCCTCTCAACATCCCTATGAAGTAAGTGTTACATTAAAACATGCACGGCCCCGGAAAGCCTACTGCACATCTAAGAACTCATATTGTAACAGAACAAAATACAGGTCAGCTTTCTGTACGTTAATGAAACCAAATGAGAAATGGGTCTGCACACCAGCTTATTAAAGTGCTGAAAGTGAAAGGCAGATAAATGATTTTTATGGGCTCTATTCCACACCGTCATTTTCCATTGGAAATCCATACCAATAACAAGACACTAGAAAGAGCAAGCTAGAAAGATCTACTGTAAACCTCAGAATAAAAGGGAAGAATATGGACTTTCATATCCACCTAGGGTTCTTTTTTGGGAAACTAATTGATCAGTCTCTCTTAATTTAAAAATAAAAATGATGCATGTCACAGGGAGCATGAATTTTATAAGATGTTGTTTTATTCTTTGTGTTTAAAATCATGAGGGAATGACTGTCTCAGAAACAGGTGGATTAATTAGCTTTGGAGGCTAGCAGATGAGGGTCATGACAGAGTAGGCATACTTCAGCATCCTACTCCTTGTGATCAGTGATAAAAGAACATTAACTTTATTTATTCATATTGCGTTTTTTCCTAAACAGTTTTCAGGCCAGCTGAACAACCTGCCAAGGGATTTTTTCAGAGAGGAAAGATGCTAGTCTATAGCATCTTCCATCTCAGATGTTTTGGGTCAGTAGTATTACCCCTGGGTAGTATTACCACTAACCAAAAACATCGGAGATGGAAGATGCTATATCCTTAAAGCCCTTTAAAGTACAGTGTTAGTAAGAATATACATCCAGCCCGTATTGTAGCACAAGGAAGAAAAAGCAAACCAAAAGGAGTGTTCCTGTGTCCTGTAGTTATCTTTGGGCTTACTGAAGACACGGTGACTGCTCAATACACGAGGTATTTTTTGGGCGTATGTACAAGGTTTTCTTCACAAACACTGAATTTAGAAGTGTAATTGCTCTTCCATGACAGCTGACACAGGAGGTGGTGTCCTGTACAGCAGCGTATCAGCGGGGTACCACACACAAGCCTGCACGAGACGTTTGGAAACAGGAATACATTGGTTTGACAAAGGCGTGTGGAAATGCAGCTGAGATTCAACTCCCCGGGCTGCAGGCGACCCTGGCTTCCCGCAGCACCTCAGCAGGGACCTGGGGACCCCAGCACCCCCCAGCCCAGCACGATCTGCGCTGCCGGGAAGCCACCTCTGAACCGGGACTCCCACAGAGACATTCAGGGCTTCTGGGGTTTCGGACGTGCAGCAGGGGTTCATAAACCCTGGGAGCTGCAGCTCATGGGAGAGCTTTGCAGCTTGGGCTCCCTGGTGTAAATTCGTTCCCAGGTTTTTCTAAAATTCTTCTGGATGAGTTTTCTGTATGCGCCAGCGTATAGGTAAATGTCTGAAGGTCAAATGATGAGGCATTCATGTCATGATATAGCTCTGCACATCATTATGAAAACAGTGCACACCAACCACCCTTCAAGAGTGCAAAGTCTACAAAAATGAACATTGCAGTAGTTGCCCGTGATCCTTGCTTGTGGTAATTTGTACATGTATTTTAAATACAATTGAATATTTTTTAATCAATTTGTTTCATGGACTGTAGTCTCCATTTCAGGAATGCATTATGCATCAAATGATTTCCAGCAATATTCAATCATCCATTAGCCCTTTTGATTTATTTGAAATTGTTCACATTAATTTCATTAGAAAAATTAATTTTTCTATGCGTAATTAACTCTTTGACCAGCTGTTGTCACTGGTTCTTTGAGAGAAACACATAAAAAGAGCTCATTATGAAAGAGAAATCATTAAACCTAATTCCTAATTTCCCACCAATGACTGGGTTCCTCATGGATATTCTCAAGGATGAAGAAAAAATAACCAAGAAAAAAAGCACATCTGTCACAAGTAAGAAACAAATGAAATATAATTTGAAAAAATGTCTTTAAATATCTATGTAGTGTAAGCAAGCAGGGAAATGTGCAAGTGTTGCTTAGATGGATTTTACTTTTTTACTTTTCATCATAATATTCCCTAAAGTGTTCTGACACTTTAAACTTCTTAAATCTGCCACTCAGAGTTAAAATGTGGCATGACAGACTGTAGGACTGAATCCGACAGAATTTCTGATTTTGCTTGAAATGGAAAGGCAAAGAAAACTCTGAAAAAGCAAACAAGTCAAAAGAAGAGTGAATGAGAGAGATGAAATAACACCCAGAAAGGAATAAACAGGAAAAGGCAGAGCGTAATCACAGTGCTTGAAAGGATTAGTGGGAGTGAAATGATGGAAAAGCTATGTGGGCAGTGAGAGCACTTACAGTGTGGGTAAGAACATATCATCACAAGAGGAATTTGGGTATCAGAGGATGAAGGCAGCTTGCTCAGCTCCCATATTTTGGGATGCTGTTGGAAGAGCGTATCATGCTGTAAGATAGAGCTATAGCTCAACACAAATACGTGCCCTTGAATGCCTGTTATACCCCACATCTGCCCACGATGGCCCGAAGGAAGGAAAACACATGCTTACCATGCTGCTCCATGGGGATCGGCAGAAGGAACAAATCCCCTTCGGGGGAGTTTATCATCCTGCAACTGCTCGACCTATAAAAGCAGAGAGGGGAGCACCATATTAACCTTGAAAGACCAAATTCTTCCTGTGCAAACCATAAGGTGTGGAAAATCTTTCAAGTAAAACAGTAATTTCCTGTTTCCTTACAAAGTCCGTAAAAGAACGGGTGCTAAGGAAGCCTCCTGTAGCACAACCAAATTGGGTTGGTCCTAGAAGAGAGGATCCATGCTTGTTTTCTAAATGCCAGCTACTTTGGCTTTTTGTATAATTACAAAGTCCTGCCGTAAGTAGCCTGTACAGTTAGGGGTGGCCCTTCCCAGGGAAAGGTGTGGGACCGATTTCTCATGCAGCGCAGCCATCAGACAACAGTTCTGCTCCTCAGTTCTCTTCAAAACTAGTCCTTGTTCAGCAGAAAACATGGCGCAAAGTGGGGGAAACACAGGTGAACCCTTCTGAGCTCTGGGTTTCCTCTGTGTACGTACAAATGTACACACATATGGGTATAATTCCACACATTTAGTGGAAAAAAAAAGTGCCTTTATGTAATTAATAGAGAAATAATATGCTATCTATCATATTCAAGAGGCAGTTCTTTGCTTCAAAATAAAGGTCAATTTTTTTCATTTGAGAATATTCCCATTACAGGTGACATCAGTCCAGACTGCTACGCGAAGCAGATCATCTTGCACAGATACACTTTTTTCTTTCTAACTCCTTGTTTTCAGCTACTCTACTTTTTCTAAATTTCTGCTTTTCCAACTGAAGTTCTCTGATCATAACTTTCTAGGCAAAAGGGATTTCTTAAATTATTTGATCAAAATAAGAATGTTGTTCTGCAGAGTAGCAGACAAGGGTTGGGATGACTTACTCTGCTGCTGAATAACTGGTCAATTTTCTTTTAATAGCTTTACAAGCAAAATTACTTTTATGTTCTGCAGAAAATTAGTTTACCTGAATTGAATGATGAGGCTGCTGCCAGATTAGAGGAACAACTCCTCTCCTCTTCTTTGACTACCCCCACTTCTTCAGTATTGTCTCCCCAGGACCAGGTAAACAAGTGAAATGCTCTGGCATCTCCTTATGACCGTCTAGTGAACATGCTATAAACCTGAAAACCAAATTATTGCTAATTTCCAGTACTGCCTGGCTGCATTTCATGCAGCAGAAACCTCAGCAGTATGAGAGTCCTCTTTGCATCTTCTCTACTTTTGCTGAAAACAGATTCTAACAAAATATAGGGAAAAATCAGATTTATTAAATTTTTTCATTTGCAATGCATCAGCTATACAGAGATACACAGAGAGACACAGAGATAGACAGAGATAAACAGAGATACCGCATTGGCTCCCAAAGACAGCATAAATTCTGAAATGCTGAAGTTTTGAAGTAGGAAGTAGTTTGTAGTATTTTTGTATTTGTGTGTGCTGTTTTTAAAAATCGACAAGGAATATTTCAGACAGAGCTACCTCTATTAATGCCGTCACCTTATAAAAACATCAAATCACTTTCCGCAAAGTAACCGTGAGTTACTGAACTGCGACGTGCCCCAGTGATACACTCACGATGCATCAGCCCAGCTCCGTGATGCTTCACAATTCATAGAATCATAGAATCATTAAGGTTGGAAAAGACCTCTAAGATCATCGAGTCCAACCGTCAACCCAACACCACCATGCCCACTAAACCATGTCCCTAAGCGCCTCATCTACTCGTCTTTTAAATACCTCCAGGGATGGGGACTCCACCACTTCCCTGGGCAGCCTGTTCCAGTGTTTCACCACTCTTTCAGTAAAGACATTTTTCCTCACGTCCAATCTAAACCTCCCCTGGCACAACTTGAGGCCATTTCCTCTCGTCCTATCGCTTGTTACTTGGGAGAAGAGACCGACCCCACCTCGCTACAACCTCCTTTCAGGGAGTTGTAGAGAGCGATGAGGTCTCCCCTCAGCCTCCTTTTCTCCAGGCTAAACAACCCCAGTTCCCTCAGCCGCTCCTCATCAGACTTGTTCTCCAGACCCCTCACCAGCCTCGTTGCCCTTCTCTGGACACGCTCCAGCACCTCGACGTCCTTCTTGTAGTGAGGGGCCCAAAACCGAACACAGTGTTCGAGGTGCGGCCTCACCAGTGCCAAGTACAGGGGCACGATCACTGCCCTACTCCTGCTGGCCACACCATTTCTGGTACAGGCCAGGATGCCATTGGCCTTCTTGGCCACCTGGGCACACTGCCGGCTCATGTTCAGCCGGCTGTCGACCAACACCCCCAGGTCCTTTTCTGCCAGGCAGCTTTCCAGCCACTCTTCCCCAAGCCTGTAGCGCTGCATGGGGTTGTTGAGACCGAAGTGCAGGACCCGGCACTTGGCCTTGTTGAATCTCACACACTTGGCCTCGGCCCATCGATCCAGCCTGTCCAGGTCCCTCTGCAGAGCCTTCCTACCCTCGAGCAGATCAACACTCCCGCCCAGCTTGGTGTCGTCTGCAAACTGACTGAGGGTGCACTCGATCCCCTCATCCAGATCATTGGTAAAGATATTGAACAGAACTGTCCCCAAAACTGAGCCCTGGGGAACACCGCTCATGACCGGCCGCCAACTGGATGTAACTCCATTCACCACAACTCTCTGGGCCCGGCCGTCCAGCCAGTTTTTGACCCAGCGCAGAGTCCACCTGTCTAAGCCGTGAGCCGCCAGCTTCTCTAGGAGAATGCTGTGGGAGACAGTGTCAAAGGCCTTGCTGAAGTCCAGGTAGACCACATCCACAGCCTTTCCCTCATCCACTAGGCGGGTCACCTGGTCATAGAAGGAGATCAGGTTGGTCAAGCAGGACCTGCCTCTCATGAACCCGTGCTGGCTGGGCCGGATCCCCTGGTTGTCCCGCACATGCCTTGTGAGCACCCTCAAGATGAACCGCTCCATAATCTTCCCCGGCACCGAGGTCAGGCTGACAGGCCTGTAGTTCCCCGGATCCTCCTTCCGGCCCTTCTTGTAGATGGGTGTCACATTGGCAAGCCTCCAGTCGCCCGGGACCTCCCCCGTTAACCAGGACTGCTGATAAATGATGGAGAGCGGCTTGGCGAGCTCCTCCGCCAGCTCCCTCAGCACTCTCGGGTGGATCCCATCCGGCCCCATAGACTTGTGAGTGTCCAGGTGGTGTAGCAGGTCATTGACTGCTTCCTCTTGGATTACGGGGGGTTCATCCTGCTCACCGTCCCTGTCTTCCAGCTCAGGGGGCTGAGTACCCTGAGGATAACTGGTCTGACTATTAAAGGCTGAGGCAAAGAAGGCATTGAGTACCTCAGCCTTTTCCTCATCCTTGGTGACAATGTTCCCCCCCGCATCCAATAAAGGATCAATAAATTCAACAGATGTGAATGGGCCAGAAACTTTCAGCAATGCTTGAGTACTGCTTTCTGAGGCTTTATAGTATTCCCTAGTGTATAAAATTGTTCAGCCAGAAGTTAAAAGGTTTTTCAGCTTCATTTTCAGACAGAGTCTGTTTCACATCTATTCACAGATGTAAAAATCCTGCTCTCTTAACTGCATATCTGACAAACCTATAGTAATTACAACAGTTGCTTAAACATAAAGACAATTACTTTGGTTTTGTCTTTTATTGGTGCCTTCTTGTACAAGACAAGAAGTTAGCCCTGTCTGACGAGCCACCCGCTCTTGATTGTGTAAGACAAAATTCTGGATTAACAACTGCATTTTAGAAAGTCTTTGCTTGCAGTTACCTGCACGTTATGAAACAAGCTCACATGAGAAGATACATACCCAGGACTCAACATGCAAAATGATGCGCACATTTTGCACGTTAGACTACTTGGATTTCATAAAGGTATGATCTCAGTCGCTTGTCGGCCACTTCCATGACACAGATCAGCTTCCTGAAAAATTTTGCTTGGTGGGAAAATCCCAAGAGTCATGCCTAATCTCAGTGATCGGGTAATGAGAGTTTGGGAATAATATATTCAGATGACAATTTCTCATGGTGATCAGGGGAAATTAATTTATTTGTGGTATGAGATTGCTACAGTTTTAAAGGACTAGTGTTAGTTTCACACTGCTGAAAAAAGGGTGTCCCCGTCAAAAGGACACATTCATTCCAATGTATACACTGTAGAAAAGATACTAAATACAAAATAATTTTAACATTCAGAGGTATTAAATGCTTACAAAATGAATTTCAGGTGAACTGTAGACATAGTCAATCTCCAGCTGATAAACAGACACTATTTGGGATTAATAGTGATGGGATTAATAGTGGGCTACAAAGTCTCCCATTTCCCATGAGAAGTCCTCACTGGGAATGGACGGGAGCTCAAAAAGTCTTACATTCCCATTGCCCAAATAGAAGCAGTTCTGTTGCTCAAACATGTCTTCATTTTTCAGAGCTCTCAGACTTGTACTTTTTGGGTTCAGTTCTCAATGTGGCTTGCAGTTTGGGCATTTCACATGCAAATAATTGCATGTGCAGTTAAAGTGTGTGCAAATATTAGTTGGTAGACATCCAGCCTGAGATTTTCAATGCTCAATTCAAAATAGAAAGCATGATAAAACATGTAAGTTCAATAAATATTTTTGGAAGATTGCATGTGCAAGCAGGTAATTAGATAACAAGTTACTACTGCTTGCATCTGTCATTTAAAAAGTCCAAATGCAAAAGAGTACCCAGAAAATATGACATTCTATTCACAGCTCTGAAAGTCTGTCTGTCGATGAACGTTAAATTCACCGTCTGGCTTCTGCACTGTAGATGCCTTTGCAAACCCTCAAAAATTGGTTTTGTTTGGGCTTGTGCAGGATCCTGTGCACCAGACGGCACTTTTATTGAACTTCGCTCTCAAGTAGCTGGCCACAAATTACCATGCGTTTTATCAGTGTTGTAAAAATGTTTGTCATTAAAGGTAACTCTAGCTTACCTTTAAAGTTTGTTACTCCCTCTTGATATGCAGAAGTTCCTCTCTCTGTGTCATGCAACTTCAGTAAATGCATTTATGAACTTCGAAAAAGTTGACATCAGAAAATATATGGTAAAAGCAACTGAAAAAACAAAGCCCATAAACATTGTATTTGTCATGAGTTTCATATAGACGTTATTAATGAAAAAAACCAAAACAAGATCAAAACTGTATTAGAAAATATGATATACAAGGGAAATAATACCTATTATTTTTTAAGTGTCTTTGTCCACTGATAGTATACTGAAAGCACAGTGAGTTGTTTTGAAGTATTTGGTCAAAATTAGAGATAGGGAATACAGACATCAGCTGAAGGAAAAATCTAGCAATGTAGTTGGGAAATAGAACTGGTCCAGCAGTCTTTGCTTTCCAGGAGTCTGGGCAATCACGGGGAACCGTTTCCATGTTACTGTTGTCTATTGCAGTTTCTCTTTATCAGAAATGACACCTGCATTTCACATTGGCTATTTTACGTTGGCTACAGATACAGGCACTAGTAGTTAGGTATTTAATTGCCTATCTGCACATGTGCATTCTGTCAGGATAATATGGATCTTTAGTCCATCAAAGCAGAACGAATTTAGGATTGTATTTTTAAGACTGTCCGCACTGCATTTACATCTAGATCAGAAGTTTTACATTTTTCTGCTGCTGTATGTTTTATGTCCCCAATGAGTACTGTGGATATAGGCTTGGTTCAACAAACTCAGACTAATTTTATCAGATTAAGTATCTATTGTTCAGGAATGGGCAAGCCTGCGGAATATGAGAGTAAATAGATCCAGAAACACATTTCACATATGTGACAGAAATTAGGTTTTTTGCATCCTCTTCCTTGTAGATACAAGCAACAGCTTTTTAAAGAGTAACTTATGTAAGGCTCAAAGCACGCCCGTTGCACTTTACAGTAAAGAACCATCAGTCTAGTCCGTAAAGCTATGGATCCAATGTCTGTATATATATATTTCCCAGTGTGTAACACGGCCTGTGTGCGTAAGGTGTACTCGTGTCTCTTCCCCCACCCAGACGTACGGGGGAATTAGCAGTCAGAAGTTGCTCTATCTGCCTCCGATGCACTGCCGTTCCCAGAGACATCGTGACACGCCAGACAAAAGCAATGCCAGTGTTAGCTATCTGTGACTGCAGTCATTCTTCCTACAGAAGCTCCAGTGTTTTAGACACATCTTACTTTTATACTACCTTTTCCTAGAAATTCACCCCACAAATTATCCAATATCTTCCTTCTTTCCCTGTCCTTTTTAACTTCTTATTAACATCTCACCACAGAGTCTTCATGTTACTTTCTAGTTTAATTGCTCTCCACTCCTTTTCATTGGATTCTGCCTCATGAATACTGAATTTTCTACTTCTTGTTTCATTTTTTCTTCCTCATCTGGAATCATGGAATGACATCTGAATCTGAGCTACACTTTTGAATCCCACCTGACTGAACCTCAAATTTAGGCAAAATACATTTGCCTAATTTGCCTGCATGTTGTAGTAGGATGTTTTGGGAAGATCTTTTATTAAAAAAAAAAAAAAAAACAACAAAACCACAAATCACTTCCTGACATGATTATCTGTCATCCCCATGCTAATTCAGAAAGCGTTTTTTTTTCTTTTCAGCTGTAGAATGCTCCCGAGGGAACAATGTCCAAAGGTACTTTGGAGGAACAGCTGATGCTGAATAAAACCACTTGTTTGGTCTCTCTTGTGATGAAGACTGGGCTGTCTCTGACCTTGTTTCAAATAGTGATAAATCAATTTTTAGACGATAATGGTTCTTTTATTACTGATTTGTGTAGGCTAGCTTTGAAATGCTGAAAATCATGAAGTTCTGTATCGCACCCATAATCTCCCAATAAGCAATTTCATCAAGTTGTTTCTTTCAGAAAGCTCTAATACTCATCTAAGCATACAGTATAGATGTGGAGTTGACTATGTACATTGCCCTGAATGTAGTGTTCATCTTTGCAATCACTGGTAACTCCTAAATGAGGCTGTATCAGATTTTTGTGAGAAGTCTGATGAAGAAGTAATTTATAAGTGAAATACCTATGTTTATCTGCTATCTCATCTCAAGTAAAAAAAACCAGTATTTTTCTTCTACTCTGTTAAGAGCAGCACAATGCTGTAATGTTTCAGACAAGTAAATAGCACTCTTTTTTAAGCTTTACGTATGTTACTAGTGTACTAGAACAAAATATGGTTGTGGCTTACACAAAAATGCATTAAGGAAACATGATGAAAACCTTCATTTCCAACCTCAGACATTTAATGAGTCAGTAAATGTTCTCCTTTCTCAGATCAAATGCCATCCACATGGAGACAGAGAAACATAAATTATAGGGAAACTTCAGACTAAAATCTAACATTAAAAAGCTTACTCCAACGCCAGAAGACAAAGAGAAAATATCCAAAGTACCAACAGAATGATCAATGTCCACAGCAGAGAAATAGCTAAAAAAATCATACCATAGTCACTTTAAAGCAACCCAAATCATAAAGCAGTTGTGTACCAATTACTTCTCATGAAAAAATGAATTGTTAGCACCTAAAATTACTAGTTATAATCTTAAAACCAGCACTGCAGTTTTACTAAATACGTACGCTTCCCTGGGATTACACTGGAATATGTATCATGTTTAATTGCAGTTCGTTACTAAAAGAAATGCAAGCATCTTGCGGATGCTTATTCACAACGTTATTTCCGATTTACCTTCTCCAAACTACAACTGCAAGAAACACCTAACGGTAAGCTGTAGTGAATAAATTACTGGATTCCCACAAGGCAACCACGCCGAACGTGTCGGAGTGGGTGCAGAAAACGCACAAGAGGTGTAATCTGACCAGACAGGGGAAGGAGCACCGTCTTGTCTTACCACCGTATGCCGCTGGAGGTTTGTCCGTCTGCCACTTGGTGCTGTCTGAACTTCGGACAGGTGGCTCTCACTCAGATATATTATGCACTGGGGTTACTTCACCTCTGAATGTCCTGTAGCAGCTGAGGAAGCAGCTTCATTGACCTCCAAATCTGCTTCATATCTCGGCATGTTCCTAGCGAAGCCCTTGCTAGATCTGGGGGACGCAAGGATGAGAGATCACGGCAGGAGTGGGGAGTGGAAGTGCTCTGAAATCCTCCACCTCGACCCTCAAGACGTGTACGCTGAGAAGCAAAGAAGAAGCTGAGCTCCCTCAGTGCTGGAGTACGCAAAGAGAAGAGAGAGCTTCTATTCTTCCACCAGCCTCCAACCCCCTCTCCAGCACAGGAAGGACAAACAAGGTGATAACCTGGATGTGGAAGACAAGGTCTCCCTGTCGTGCAGAAAACAGAGCAGAGCAGTGACCGCGAGGCTCATTCTGCACTTGCGCGTATTAGCAGTTGGGTGTGCAAGACGGGGTGTTTGGATGGAAAACCCCCTCGCACCCGTGCTGTTAGTGCTGCACAGCGCGCACCTCTAGCACACACTTGAGGGTGTTTCTCCTGGTGAAACCTACGCACCAGTAGCAGCACCACACAGCACTTCCCACTGGTACGGGACACTGCCTTACCTGAGGACTGGCCAAAGCAGCACGTCTCGGGACTAAGGGCTCTGTCTTCTGCCACTGCTGAGACATCCACCACAGTGTTAGCATAGCTGAGGAGACAGCGTTCTTGTTACTGTTTGAGCGTTAGGGAAAGGAATAAAGATATCATTTACTTTCTCTGGTCTCTGGTGGTCGGAGATAGGCTCAGAGCTGTTTCTCCCTTTATCCTCCTGAATTCACTGGTTCTGTGGTACTAGGGGGACCGTTGTGGTCGCAGGGCATCAGTGAATGTGACGGTCATACAGACTTAGTTGGTAGAAAGAGTTCTTTTCTTCCCGCCCCCTTCCCCAAATCTGCTTTAAGTATGGTTTAATGCAGCCACAGGGGAGGTGGATAATGGATGCAGACCAAAGAGGAGCAGCAGATGGCCTGGTCGTTTATCCAGCATGCAGGTGATCAGCAGCTCTGAAAGATGCAAAGAACGGGGAGAGCAGAAAAGCAACAAGGTAAACTCAGGAAACTGTGCTCGAGGCTGTGGGGATGGGCAATACGAGAGCGGCATCAGCAACTTCTGACAAGGTGGTAGTTGTTTTGGGAGCCAGAGCAAGGTAAAAATAAAATAAAAATTAAAAAAAAAAAGAAAAAACAGAGACATTCACAGTAGTGAACACTCAGCTGAATAAACTAGTAATGACAGCTACAAAGATGGGTCCTAGTACTGAGGCAGACTTTGGAGATAAAAGATAAGATATAAAGATAATAATAGCTGTGGAGTGTCAGAGACAAATATTGGAACTTCAGGGCTGTGATGAAAATATTATTACTCTAGGACTGCTACAAGGGGCCAAGAGCAAATCGTCTGCACTGTGGCTTCAAACATGGGCTCACAAAGCTGGGAAGGTGGCAGTCAAATAAAATTGCAGCTGAAAGGATACATCAGAACAAGAACTTTATTAGAGTACATTCAATTAGAGCACAGTTATACAGTTACAGAAACCTCTTTTGATTCTCAGTGCTGCCAGAAAATTGGAAAAAAAAAAAAAAGTATGGAGACAACCAAGTTGAAAAAAAAATAAGCACAGAGACAGCCAAGTATTCTTTTATTTAGGTAACCTAGAGTTATAAGAAAAAGGCTGAATTTACAGACAACCAAGGCACTAAAACTCTCAGTCAAAATTAAGAGCCAAGACATTTTTAACTTCATACCAGATAGCTTTCTATGTCCTTAGACATGAAAACAGCTTAAAAAATACGACCCAGAGGAAAAATCAGGCAGCTATATACAACCACATTCATCATTTGCACAAGCAGTGTAACATAGCTACTAAATTCAGTCCTGCTCCAAGAAATTCAAAATGTGACAACAGCAGTAGAAATGCAGTCAACGGTTTTCCTAGAACAAAAGTTTTGCAATAGAGGGGGAAAAAGGTTACGCAGAATACTAATCACTGTGTTAGGAAACCCTGGGTAGCCTCAAGGAAATAGTAAAGTGGTTTAGGAAAAAAGCAGCGATTAAGTATTTTGGGAATTGCAGAGCAGACGGATAGATAAACAAGGAAGGTCCAGGGCTAGTATACTGTCGGATCGTAGTATGTGGTCCTGGTTTCGGCTGGGATAGAGTTAATTTCCTTCCTATTAGCTGGTACAGTGCTGTGGTTTGGATTTAGGGTGAGAACAATGTTGATAACACACCGATGTTTTAGTTGTTGCTGAGCAGTGCTTACACTAGGCAAGGACTTTTCAGCTTCCCATGCTCTACTGACTGAGCAGGCTGGAGGTGCACAAGAAGCTGGGAGGGGGCACAGCCAGGACAGCTGACCCGAACTGGCCAGAGGGACATTCCATACCATGGGACATCATGCTCAGTATATAAAGCTGGGGGAAGAAGAAGGAAGGGGGGGATGTTTGGAGTGATGGCGTTTGTCTTCCCACGTCACCGTTAGGTGTGATGGCACCCTGCTTTCCTGGAGATGGCTGAACACCGGCCTGCCCATGGGAAGCAGTGAATGAATTCCTTGTTTTGCTTTGCTTGCGTGCGCGGCTTTTGCTTTACCTATTAAACTGTCTTTATCTCAACCCACAAGTTTTCTCACTTTTACCCTTCTGATTCTCTCCCCCATCCCACTGGGGGGGAGTGAGTGAGCAGCTGGGTGGTGCTCAGTTGCTGACTGAGGTTAAACCACAACAATGCTCAGACTGAAATGCAGTCAAGTATTTGAGGTATTTAATTTCTTTTTGTTTCTAATGCTAAAAAATACTTCAAGGTATTTGAGGTCGAACAACAGGGACAAACAGAGATAGTACTCAACTCATTAAAATAACTTAAGAAGGCTAGCAAGAAGTGTGTTTAGGACTGATGCAACTGTATCACAAAGCGATACTCCAGAAGTCCAGCAGTCAAGAAGTATTGCTTATTATTTAAAATGCACTACTTGACTGGTCTTATATAAAGCATAACATAAGACCAAGCAAAAAGCTCCAAAAACTGAAAAATGAAATATTTGCATTCTGTGCCTGAAATCACTGTGGTCTATGGAAGAATTTATTTGGGAAAAGACAGTCTGTAAAAGACTTACATAGATGTAAGTCATACGTTCAAAACCAGAAAGAGTGATAATATGAGTTTATATGGATTGTTTCCTTTATTATTAATACTTCCAGGATAGAAGGGAACCAAAGAAGCTATTTGTATGAGAAATTATAATTAAAGGAGCTTGACATTTTGGTGATTGAAATAACAGAAAAAGGCAGTATGATTCAGGTTATATGTATATATATATTTATATGTGAGTTCCAAATGATTCCCCAATCAACTTTTTCCTTTCCCACTCCTCCTAATGCCGGTGCGAGGATGGAGGAGGAAATGGAGGAGACCATATGAGTCCTCCGCAATCTCTCATTTCAACTGGAATTGAGATTGCTCATTGTGTCGCAGGACCCCACTGCCTTTTGAGGAATCAGGAGGCAGTTCTAAATATGAGCAATGTCAACATGAAAAAAAATCATAAAGCTTGTATCCTCTTGGCATATTGAGAGCTTATGGAACAAGAAGGCTGTTGGGAGAGGAGACGATTTTAAGCAGAGATGACCCGCAAATAAGTAAAAGTTTAAGAGAGAAAAAAAATCATTAGTCTCTCTAAATTTGCTCAATGGTAGTTGAAATAGGTGACATGTATTGACTGTAATGATCAGTAAATATTCTGGGTATTGCAGTACTTGAAACTCTAATTTATGATACACGTAGTCAGTACCCCATATAACTATACAGGATCAACAGGAGACACCTGAAAGAACAAGCAGGAGTGGAAAAAAAGGGCTCACCACTGGTGATGCTTCAACAGAGATGTGAAAGCTGTCAAGGACTACTGCCAGAAAGATTCACTCTGAACATCTGAGATGCTTAACATCCAGACAAACCTACAGAGATGCTTTTTTGACCAAAGGGTAAAAATACAGAACAGTGACAGAGAGTAAAACTGTTATAAGAAGATTTAAGAGGCACTGTGTTAAGGTGGCTAAGGAACCAGGCAGGATCTGAAGGATGAGATGCCTAGCAACAGAAGATGCTATAATAAGATGACTATGGAGAGTATCTGCAGTTTTAAAACTTTTTTTTTTAATTTCTTTTTGTTTCTAATGCTAAAATAAATGGCATTCTGGTTCAAAGAAGACTCTCAACTCAGTGGCTACTATGAGTGCAAAGGAAGGAAATAAAGAAGCCTGAACTTCATACCTGGAGAGACACGGGAATTATGTAGACACAGGTCCCAGCATAAGAGAATCATGACATTTCCCTGAAAGCTAGGCAAAGGCCTAAAAGAAGCCCCTTTAGAAAGAGCTTTCAGAGGGACTGAAAAGGGAAGGAGCTACAGCTGGCCCAGTAACCCTGACAGATACTGAAGGAAACACCAAAACCTGTCCTAAGGAAAACACTGAGGAGCAGTGAAAGCATTTCAAGGTTTTCCCATTGATCTAACAGATTATGAATTTGGAGTTTTGTAATGATATAAAACTACTTGGGTCAATCAGCAAAGATAACTTTAAAAGTCAGCGTGACTCTTAGTAGTGAATCATAAGCACTGATGGGTTTTACAATACAGGAATAAAAACACAGGGCTGAAGTTGAGATGAATCACAAAACAGAAAAGCACAATTGATGGACATATTTTGTTGTGCAAAAATACTTGTCATGCTAGCAAATAAAGATTAGACTAGTAAAGGAGGCCAAATAGTTAATACTACCAATTCCTGAAGACCCTACAAGCATTTAAGAGTATAAAGTTTTTTTATAAATATTTGTTCATATTATAAAACCAGCACAGATACAATACAAAATAGGCATAGGGTACTTCGAAATGCTGTATCAAAGGTAGACTTGCTTGTTAATGTTTATACACATTATCTGTAGAAATACTGAAGATGTCAGACAAATTTAGAATAAAGTTGAAGCTTTATACAATTTCTAAATTAATACTACAATTTAGCACTAACATCATTGCAATTTACTACAAACATTGACGAAAAAGTGAGCCAGAACCCACTTAAAGAGCTGTATATTCAGTGGAGGAGACCTGAAGGGGAAAAATACCTGCGAACATCAGAGGGAGGGCCATGTCTTGATGCTCGGTCCTCTAGTAGGGGCAGCGTGCTTCTTCCCAGTTGTGAGACTATCTTGCTGGACTTCCCACCATTGCATGTAGACCAGTAGATGGTCTGACTACATGGTTTGGAGTGCTGCATGTGGCTTATGACACGCCGACGTCGTGACTTTGTGCTGACCCATGACTCTGCTTTTCCTTCCTTTTAGTCCCAGGACCTGCATTAGACCTTCCTGCACATGTTGTTAGAGGAACTGTGCCAGGCATCAACACCAACAGTTAAACAAATAGCTAAGGAACATTAGCAGAAGGCTAGCAATATGGTTAAAACATTAGAGACGAAGATGTACACAAAATGAAGGGAAATCAATCTCCAGTAAATTGACTCAAGTTCTCCTAACAGTGCATCCTATCATCTTCATGGTACTTTGGTAATATAGAAAGGGGTTTATTTCACTTCAGGAAAACACTTTGAAGCCTGCGCTATCCTAGATTAATGGCTGAATCTGTGTTGTCATTGCTACACCCAAAAAACTCAATAGCTGGTTAAAAATATTCAAAACTGCAGTAAGACGACGAAGCACTTCGCACAGCTAAGTTGCAACTGGCTTTGTGAGATGCTATGTTTTGTCAAATTAGAAGAGCCATATGTGGTAGGAGCATATCTGTATAAAATCCAAGAAGAAATGTACTCATTACTGTGTACTTGTGGGTGAAGACAGGACTTGTAGTACTGCCTATAGAAGGTTGCCTAAAGCTTCAAATCATATAACACACATAATTTTTAAATTTCAAAGCCCTTAGCTAATTTGGCTACAATGCTCTATGCTGGATTCCTGGTTTGTGCTGAATCCCAGTTAGAAAGTTTCAGGTAAAAATACTTTAGCCATGGACAAGCAGAGTTAAAGAACATGTCGTTGTCTGAATAATACAAAATTTCTCACAAAAAGTTGGGGAGAAGTTGCGTGAGATACTGCTTATCATGCCAAGACCTGAAATTTGTCAACAGGTTGCCTATGTCCCACTGTTACTGTGGGGGAAAAAACATGCAAAACCCAATATTCAAGGCTGTACTTAAAAACTGCGTTATAGACAAGAACTTTGCCATTTGAAACATAACTGAGATGAAAAAAGGAGACACAAATTCATGATAATTCAGACTGAAAAGACACTGAGAAAGAGTAAGACAAAATGACAGCAGTGAACATGTGCAAATGGTGTTAAAATGTGGTTCCAGGCTGAGAAGACCAAAATCATGTTCAGCCTCTGAGCCTAATGCCATCTCCAATCAAATATTGCCTCTACAGTTGTCTGGTATGTATTTAAAAATATTACCATCTTCACTGTATTTTAGATTCTGAAAAATGGGAGAAAGGAGGGCATTTCAAAAGGAGGAGTTAACTAAGAATTTAAGTGTATTTCCAGATAGAAATACATATAGGTAATGACCTAAATATCAGAAGCTACAAAGTAACTTTTTTTTTCCCCAAGAAATAACTATAACCAAAACAAGAGATTTTTATTTGATCTAAATCACTGGAGAAATTTGGGGCTTTGGGTCAGTCTGCAAGAGTGTTAGAAAATAAATTTTGTAAAAAGCACAGTGCTTAGCATTGGGTGGTACATTTATCAGTTTAAATTAAACTGATAATGACAGATATAGATAGATCAAATACAGTTCTGAGGAGATTGATAGTTGCTTTCCTCAGAAAACGTTCTTCCTTTTTGACATGTATAATTGATATGTTGGAAATAAAAAAAAAAAAATTCTCTACTATGAATCTTCTTGGTTTCATATTTGAAATACTGGATCGTTCCTTTTTTTTTTTTGTTTTATGTTCAGTTTTGTTTTAGCTTACGAAACATTGAAGCAATGACGTGTAAAGAAAAGTTTTCAGATATCCTTCTTTTATTTCTAAGGCTAATAAAGACTTATTTGTACATTTTGAAAAGTGTCATTCCCATCTGTACAGGTGTTACATCCTTATTCTTGTTAAATGTTGAGATTTCCATTTGAATGTTGCTTGAAGTCTTGCTGTGATCTTTCTGCCAGGTTCAGCTTCAACTTTAATAAACGAATATAGCTCAGAGAATTCAATGTGCAAAATGACTCATTTTATTATAAAGCTGTTTATGGTGAACTGATTTGAATTAAAGCTAGAATAATCCCACTCTGCCTGTTACAGTGCGGCCATACACTGCCTTCTGCTCCCAGATCCACTTTGCCCCCGGGACAATGACTGTTTCTGCAACTAAACAGCCTAAGCTACTTTGACCTTTTTCTTTTATAAGCAAATCTACTTTCTGGTTGGATAAAATGGACATGAATTAGTTGGATTTGGAAATGATGATGTAATGACACAATTTTAATGTAAGGAAAGCTTATGCTGGCGTTCGTGGAAGAAGAATCAGGAGGCCTGACAGCATGTTATTTGGGACCACTCAATGCAGGGGTCGTAGAAATGCAGCACAAGCTGGACGGAAAACACCAGTCTGCGCTACTGTGGCTTGTGTCCACTGCTCCCAGACGATGAGCTTCCATGTAGTATCGCACCTGCGAGATTACTTGCTGTAGCGAATATATCTACACAAATAGTAAACTTCTGGTCTTTTTTTTGATAGGAAAGTGTGATCACTGCTGAAAATAACTGTCATTTGAAGATATGAAAGTAGTTCAGTATTTTGTTGAATAAGCAGTTCTTCCGAATACAACGTTGTAATCCTCCTATACCTACTGGCTTTTTGAAGAGTATTCACTTTTCCTTAAGTTTAATAGAAATCACTCTTTATCGGAAAAGCTGCTTATTTTAGAGCTGTTTCAACTGTAATGTGAAAATAAAAAGAATAAAACACAAGGCTGATAGATACATATATTGAAATACTTCTTTAGATAGCCTTTGTCACTCTCCCCAGTATAGATGAAGAACCAAATTCATCTTTTCTTTCACTCTTTTCATTCCTGCTCATTGAGTAAATCCATTATTTACAAGAAAGCAAACCTTTTAAAGAGCTTCCATTTCAGCACATTTCTTCTTTGATTTAAAGACATCATCTCAGAAATTGAGACACGTAAGCTTCCTCCAGGCCTTGATCCATTTGAGCTCTGCTATCTGATGCTTTTGCTTTTAGGTGGTTAGAAGCTGATTATTTGTATTCACTTCCAGGGATCAAAGTAGGTTGACTTATCTGTGATTTTCTATCTTCAATTTTATTTTTTTTTTACTATGACTATGTTTGGCTTTTTCTGGTCCTGAAATGTCACTTATCTGACAGGACTTCTCAAAAATAATCTCCAGTGGTTCAGAGGTTATTTTGGCTATTTTCTCAAATATTGTAGATTCAATTCCCAAGGACCTGGTGATTTGAAAGCATCCGTTTTATCTCAGTATTTTCAACTTGTATTCTTCCTGTTCCGTTCAGCAAAAGTTGTACTGTCAAATGCCTGGTGGCAAACTTTTTGGGGAAAGCTGAATCAGAATATAGGTGGCCAAATCCTCAATGTACAAAAGTACACTGGATAAAGGTATGGCTCACTGTATGCAAGAAAGATTTCTTTTGCTTCAGTTTGTTTCATGAATAATGTGAATATTAATAATATAAACCTGTTTTGAAATCATCTTGCCATTATTTTAATTAAAAAAGAAACTTTAGATAGTGTTAAGCATCCAAAAATGCAGTGATGGGGCCACTAGTGCAGCATGCTACAATGAGAAAACAACGCAATTATTTACAATTTTTTTTTTTTTTAGAAAAAATGAGTGTGACAGATGAGCTGAGGTTTCTTCCCCGCATACTCCGAGGAACCTGCCCGGCCGGGCTATGCATTTTGCATCCACAGCCGCCACAGGACAGACTTGCCCACCGCCACCTTCGGTACCGAGGCCGGTGTTTTCGGCGGCGCTCGCCGCGCACCCGTCAGCGGTCTGAACCTTCACCCCCCCCCGCCAAGGTCGCCGTGGGCTGGGGCCGATGCCTGCCCGGCCGGGCGGCAGCACCGCTGGAAGCCCTGTCACGTCCTTCGCCCAAAGGTCTGGGTGTCCCCCGGCTCCACCGGCTGCGGGGAAACTGCAGCATCGCAGCGCTGCCCCCCCCCCCCCGCAGCACCAGCGGCGGCGGCGGCCTCCGGGGCGCGGTGGCGGCCGCCGGCTGCGAGCCGGGGCTGCAGCGCCGTTTGCCTTCTCTGCCTCCTGCACGATGCGACTGTCACAACTGCAAAAAATAGGTGGGGAGGGGGGCAGGATGAGCCCACTCCCGCTATGTTCTTGCATTGCCGCACGTATATATAGGCGAGCCGCCGGCTGCCCGCGCCCCGGCAGCCGCTCCGCGCCCCTCCGTTAACTTTTCCGCCGGGCTCCGCGCACCTGCGCAGGCCGGCTCCGCGCAGCCCGCCCCCGCCGCGGCCACCGAGGGACCGCCCGGGGAGCGGGGAGGGGGCACCCACGGCGGCAAACTTTCCGCCTGGCGGGGCCGTGGGGAGGGCTTCGTCCTTCCTTTAACTTCCACGGCGCGGCTCCAGCCCCAGCGCCAGCCTCGGGCTCCCTCGGCCGTGCCGCGCCGAGCGGGGGGCGGCGCGGCGGAGCCCCGCGCTCGTTCCCGGCGGCGGGCGCCGCTCCGGCCCGCCCCGCACGGGAGTGAAGGCACCGGGCTCCGGCGGGCTCTGCTGCTGTTGCTCCCGCAGCCGCCGCCGCCGCAGCAGCAGCAGGAGGAGGATGGAGCCGGGCAAGGAGCCCCGGGCGGCCGCGGGGGAGAAGCCTGGCGAGCCCGAGCCGGCGGTGTCCTTCCAGGCCCGGCTGTGGAAGAACCTGCAGCTGGGGGGCAAGGGCCGGAGCGGCGGCGGCGGGCGGGCGGCAGCCGAGCGCCGCACTGCGGAGCCCCCCGCCCCGCCGCCGCCGGCCAGCGGCAAGGGGGACCTACCGCCCGGCGCCAAATGGAGCGGCTTCAAGCGGCGGAGGCAAGTGCTGGACCGCGTCTTCTCGTCCTCCCAGCCCAACCTCTGCTGCTCGGCCGCCGAGCCGCTAGAGCCGGGCGGCGAGTCCGGCTCCGCCCTGCGCCGCCTGCGGGAGCACCTGCTCCCCCAGGGCAAGGGGCCGCCGCCCGGCCGCCGGGAGAACCCCGCCGCCGGGGATGAGGGGCCCAAGGGCGGGAAGGAGGGGCGCCGGCCCGGGGCGCACCTGTCCCACCAGAAGAGCTCCTCGCTGCCCAGCACCGCCTGCCTGGAGCAGCTGCTGCAGGGCTCGCCCACCGCCGACAGGAGGAAGGAGCAGCGGGCGGAGGACGGCGACGGCAGCGCGGTGAGTGTCGGCCCCCGCCGCCCCCCGCGGGGTTGCGCTAGCGGGCAGCGCCGGCGGCCCTCGGCGTGAGAGCAGGCGGTCCCGGAGGGAGCGAGGCAGGGCAGGGCGAGGCGGCAAGGTGGTCCCCGGGGAGGGGAGGCGAGGCAGGAGGGCGGCCGCTGGGGAAGGGAGGTGAGGTGAGGGGGAAGGCGGCCGGGGCCGGCGCTCCCCCGCCCGCCCGCCCGCTGGTGCGAAGCAGCCTTCGCCTCAGGGGAGAACCGCCTCGGGGCCGCCCTGCGAAGGTGCCCTGGCTCACCTTCCCCCGCCGCGGGGCTCGGCTGGGCTCCCCGTGGGGCGGCGGCGGCGGCCGCCGTGACAGGCGGCGTCGCGGGGCCACGTACGCGCCGAGCTGTGGGCGCGCTGCGCTGCGAGGGGTGCTCGTACTCCGGAGCAGGAGCGACCTCCCTCAGACCTTCCTTGTGTAAACCACCCAGAGAAGAGGCGTCCCGAAGGCTGCAGTTGGGGTTTCGTACCCGTGGTGGGGGTTTCCCCAGAGCCACCTCGCGTCTCCTCTGTGAGAGCCCCTCACTGCTGGTTTCTGTCCTTGACGCTTCCAGCACGGTGTTTGCTCGGGTAACCTCCACCGTCTCCTTGCCTGGTTATCCAAATTTGAATTATTGTTTAATTTCTGCAGGACACCCGAATGACGACCACTAGTACAAATTTAATAGAGAGTAGATAATTAGTTGGCAGAACATACCAGGCACCGTGACACGTGGCCGTCGGTTCAGGCTGATGAAATAGTCATTCTTCCCTCGTTGATGGGGAAGGCGGTGTACAAAGCCATAGCTCTTCCGGCTGTCAGTTTTGAAGTTAAGTGGTGAAGCTAGTATTGACAGCGGGTGCCGAATCTCGGAATAAATTTCTTGTGAGAAAAGTGCAGAACATAATTCTAAGCAGTCATCCACTTTTTGCAGGAGTAGTTGACTAATACATATTATTATATATTGTCTTCTGTCATAATTGGGGAGAAATGAGTAACTGAAGTAAACGGCACGCTCTCTCTGTTTGGCATCAAAAAGAAGCTGTATGAATATATTAGGCTTTTGCTAGGGCTGCAGGATCTGTGGCTGTGGTCTAGCGAAGAGCGGTAGCGGTTCTGCGACGACTTGCAAGCATCCCTTGAAGTCAGTGGGAGTTTCACGCCCCTCTGCAGAGTTCAGCCCTCATCTTTACAAACATGGGACCTAGACCCAACTTCATGTCCGAGTCCCACGAGGTTGTTTTGGTGATAAGCACCGTGCTGACTGGAAGCTACTGTGGTTATCTCTTGTATAAATCATGCTTGTAAATGTTTTAGGCCGTTGCTTCTTGACGTGGGATTATTTTGATAAGTGTCTACGAAGTGGGCATTTCTCTTCAGTAGTCAATCCCTTTCTCCCCCCGCCCCAGCTCACAAAAATGCGTTGCACATTTTAAGTATTATTGTTTGGGACTACAGGATATTCTTCTGTTTTAAAGACAGCTACATCTAGCAATTAATAAATATGAAAATGTGGGGTTTTTTTCAGTGCTGTTCTGCTGTTGTGTTCAGCAAAGAAACAGCACATTTATTTACAAAACATGTCAATTGTTACTTAGTTGTGAGGGCATTACTCTTGTTTTGCACAAGGTACAGTCATAACATTTAGAAAAAATACTGCTAATCAATTTCTAACACTTATCTTTAATTAGCAGGATTATGGCCAATTCCTCCAAGCAGTTTCTGGTATTAACTTGGGCTGTGCCTGCGTACCAAACCGTCTTTTGATATTAAGTAAAGCTTGTTATGTCCCTTGTGTGTTGGTGGAGTTTGCAGAGATGCTGGTCATGACATTTGTTTTGGAGGGATGATGTGAAACAGCTGTTCTGCTATACCATAATCAGCATGTCCTCTGCTCTTCTTATCTCTAGAGGTATAATCTCACTCATTTTATTAAATCTGATTTAATTCACCAGCTTCATTAAGCTACGGAATAGTTGGGAAAATGAGACTCAGGCTATAAAGCGCTGTTGGACTGTCTTCAGGTGTGTCTGGTGCTCTTCAGTGCTCTGTTACAGAGCAAGTAACTTCCACTGTGACCAGCTGGAGTTTTCAATATATTTCAGGAGTCAAGTCTGGCACACTTACATGCTGTACCCCCAGTTCAGTAAGGTCCCTTCCTAACTTCAGTCATGGCATTTGCACACCTCTGAGAATTTGGGATTAGAAGTCTGGTAACATGAGTTTGGAATAACTTGCATTTTTCAAATCCAAGTTTTACTTACAGCAGCACAAACCTTCAGAAGTGTCTGGATTTTTACTGCCCAGCAACCTTTACATGTCCAACGGTCAAAAAAAATTCTAGTAACTAACAGAATCACAAAAATGAGATTAAATTATCTAACAGTAAAACAATACTAGAATTACAACTTTCTTTAAGATTTGATTGAAATAACAGGGGCAAGCCAACGCTACTGCCTCTTTCGGATCAAGACTGTTGAATTTTTTAGCAAACCTGTACACAAAAAGACCTACTAGATGTTTTAAGGGAGATGGTGGGGAAAAACAAAATCCCATGAGAAGTGAAGTTTCTTTTGCTTTTAAGCTGAAATAATACAGTTGTCATCAGTGAAAAGGAGCACAAGTTAGTGTGGTGGATGGGAAGACTTACAATGTAAGTTGCACTGCTCTGTGAGGATTTAATCTTGGAATGTACTTCTTGGGATAGTCAAATCATTTAAAAATAATTTGACTTAATTAAAATGTGGTATAGTGCTATTGCATTGGACGTGGACAACCTAACAGAGGCCTAGTTTTCTCAGCATTGAATAAAGCTTCTGTTGCAGTGGATAGGGTTAGTATCTTGGGTCGAGTAAAGAATAATAGACTTAGAATCACAGAATAATAGAATCATTTAGGTTGGAAAAGACCTTTAAGATCATCAAGTCCAACCGTTAACCCAGCACTGCCAAGTCCGCCACTAAACCATGTCCCTAAGCACCACATCTACACGTCTTTTAAATACCTCCAGGGATGGGGACTCAACCACTTCCCTGGGCAGCCTGTTCCAGTGCTTGACAACTCTTTCGGTGAAGGAATTTTTCCTCACATCCAATCTAAACCTCCCCTGGCACAACTTGAGGCCGTTTCCTCTTGTCCTATTGCTTGTTACCTGGGAGAAGAGACCGACACCCACCTCGCCACAACCTCCTTTCAGGTGGTTGTAGAGAGCGATGAGGTCTCCCCTCAGCCTCCTTTTCTCCAGGCTAAACAACCCCAGTTCCCTCAGCCGCTCCTCATCAGACTTGTTCTCCAGACCCTTCACCAGCCTTGTTGCCCTTCTCTGGACACGCTCCAGCACCTCGATGTCCTTCTTGTAGTGAGGGGCCCAAAACTGAACACAGTATTCGAGGTGCGGCCTCACCAGGGCCGAGTACAGGGGCACGATCACTTCCCTGCTCCTGCTGGCCACACTATTTCTGATACAGGCCAGGATGCCATTGGCCTTCTTGGCCGCCTGGGCACACTGCCGGCTCATGTTCAGCCGGCTGTCGACCAGCACCCCCAGGTCCTTTTCCGCCAGGCAGCTTTCCAGCCACTCTTCCCCAAGCCTGTAGCGTTGCATGGGGTTGTTGTGACCGAAGTGCAGGACCCGGCACTTGGCCTTGTTGAATCTCATACAGTTGAGATTCAGCCTGTCCAGGTCCCTCTGCAGAGCCTTCCTACCCTCGAGCAGATCAACACTCCCGCCCAACTTGGTGTCGTCTGCAAACTGACTGAGGGTGCACTCTATCCCCTCATCCAGATCATTGGTAAAGATATTGAACAGAACTGTCCCCAAAACTGAGCCCTGGGGAACACCGCTCATGACCGGCCGCCAACTGGATGTAACTCCATTCACCACAACTCTCTGGGCCCGGCCAGCGAAGAGTATGTCTGTCCAAGCCATGAGCAGCCAGTTTCTCCAGGAGAATGCTGTGGGAAATGGTGTCAAAGGCTTTACTAAAGTCTAGGTAGACAACGTCCATAAGACAAAGTCTTATGCAAAGAATAACCCTTACATTTGAGTAAGAAATACTGATCTAGTTCTCCCCTGAAGACTGAATACTTCTCAAAGCTGTCCTTGAATAGTTCTGGGGTGAGGAGGGCATCATAACTACTATGTTTGTTGGCAGGAGACTTAGGTTCCTTTTAAAGGGTAGCCGAAGTGTGAATATGGTTTATTAGGACAAAGAAATAAACGTGCGGAATTAATCATCATCCTTCTTCCAGCTTCCAAAGACTATATGGCAGGTGTGCTTGGCCAAACCTTTCCTAACCCTAGACATGGCATCCAGTCACCTTCATATAGCTGAGAGCTGCAGGACGTCTGCCGCACCCTTGAGGAGTAAGCCGAGGGTGATGGAAGCCTCTTGGAGTGTTCCATGGACAGGAGATGACAACAGCCCTCCAGGGGTTCTGCTGCTTCATGGGACTTCCAGTGGCTGAGTGTTCTACCGTGCCCCAAGGCAGTGTGGCAAGGGTGTTTCCACTTGCCCCTTATAATTTGCATCTCCTTGCCAGCAGGAGCTTGGATTTACCCAGCAATGCCTGTGCCAGCATGGTCCTTGTCCTGAATGTGAGATGTAGCTTTGCATGGAAAGCTTTACACCACTTGCAGTTTGTCATAATCATGTAGTAAAAACCAGGAGGGTGGAAATACCACAGTTTCTTAAGATTTGCAATAATAAAGAACCTCCAAGTGTTTCGTCATCTTAGTTGGAGAACATGGGTGTGAGCATATGTCATCTTGAATCAACAGTGGGCGTGAAGAGCGCTTAGGGAGAGGGTTCCTGACTGAAGGGGGGGCCAGGCTGCAGCCTGGCTGCTGCAGTGAGAACTCTTGTGGGCATGTTTCGCCAGTGGGCTTTCTTGCAAGATAATGATTAGGTAGCAATAAACTTTGTGACTTTTAAGTATGTCACTGGTTGATCCCTTAAGCTGAAAGAGAGGACAGGTTCTTAACTGCTTCCCTCCCCGTCTGTCTCCAGTTCTGTGGTTATGGAGGTGAATTGGCGACGTGGGAGGGCCCTAGGGTTATTGCAGGGGGAGGAGTGGGGGGAGGCTAGGGCTGCCGCTCAACCTCTGGATATATAGCCATAGGAAATGAAGCTTCATTAGTTTTGCTACACACAGAAGTATTTGCTTAACCAATAAGGCATCCTTCAGACCTGCATTTGTGGGTCTTCAGGGTCAGAGATTGGATAACAGTGGTCTAGGTTCTGTAACACAGCGTGATGCAAGAGAGAGATGAGACAACGAGAAAAATGGGAGATACGTATCCAGATACAGGGTCTTTCCCATTCTCTCAATGATGCGTAAGTATTTCTCAGTGAAGTTGGTGTAAGAGAGTGAGCTGTGTGGCACGTGAGAGGGATCTGCAAAAAAAGGGGAGTTTACTGAGCTGGGTCACATGAAGAGAGGTTGCACTTTCAGGGCGAGGAGCATCGTGTTGTACTGAGATGTCTGGGAAGGAGAAAGGGAAGAGAAGTGATGAAATAGGAGCAGAGGCAGAGCTGCGAGGCAGCCTGAAGATAAGAGAGGAGACTTTTGAATTTGGTGTGGAGGGGGGTGCAGAGCCAATGAAAACCTGACTGTCACACCGTGCACGTTTTTCTGCCTATACCAGCATAAATCTACATCTGGCTTAGAGCCACTGGAGTCAGTGAAGTTACACAGGGGAAAAATTGGGCTTGTCTGTTCTAATTGGCGTATGTCACAGGTCACGTTTCAGTAATTGATCCAGCCAGTGAAAGCAGAAGAACAAAATAAAGACAAAAGAAAAGGCAGAAATTGTTAGTGAAAAACTACACAGATCATGTCACCCAAGAGAATCTTAATTGCTACTTCAGATTTCTAAGAAACTGCACTGGGAAAGGTAAAGGTGGTGAGGAAAATCAAACAATTCTGACTGTCAAGGATTACCTTTTCCTGAGATAAGGCCAATACAAAACAAAAGGAGTTGGAGAGAGTGGATTTGCACAGGTATTTGATGCATGATTCGAGGGCAGCAGTGTTCTGAGAATAAGAGCGTAAAACTTTAGGCAATGGGAGAAAGCTTGCTTTTGGGGCTCTGGCCAGTGACACATAGGGAATAAGTAGAGAAGTAAATGTTTAGGCTGGGTCAGAAGAGCCTGGAGCTCATTAACAGAAATTACATAGAAATAGCAAGCAGGAGTAAAGTTAGCTGTTGCTAACTTTCATTTCTTTTTAAGAAAGCTGTTGCAGTCTCTCAAGGCTGTTTGTTTCTCCAAGAGTATAATGAGACATCTGATTTTATCAATGGATGTTCTGCATTGCCCTGTTTCACCATTGTATTAATTTCTGGTACAAGGTTTATCTTTCAGCAGCTTGTGATGCATTAATTTGTTTCTTATGCTCTGTCAGCCTCTGACCAGTCTGTCAACTTACAGTATGTTAATACAGTGTGTGTATATTACTGACATGAAAATCAAGAGATGGCACAGCAGAATTGTGTTTAATTATATCCCGAATAACCTCTGCTTAATTAACGAAAGAATCTCTCCAGAGTTTTCAAAGTGAGCTGCATCACTTTTCAGAATTGGGCAGTTTGCATTTATCCTTGTGTGAAATACTTCGATATTTTAAAGTGAACTAGTAGCAGCTGTTGATTTACTGTTTATCCATGACGTCATTTAAGCTTTACTTTTTTTTTTCCCCCTGCTTTCACTGCTAATATGTAAAGGTGTTCATAGTAAAATAATTGTATTGAGAATAATAGATGGTTAGTGGATAGGAATTGCAACAGTTCTTGCGCTGAAGGAACAAAAAAATGCTTATTTTCTACCGAGTGACACTGCTGTGAAGTGATTAACTTTCAGCGTAGGGATTCTAGCTGGATTTCAAGTGACTGTCAAAACTCTGTTACTTCAGTGTACTTCATGTGTGTATTTCATAACATACTGAACAGTGTTGAACTTTTTAAATGTAAAAAGGCAAACACCTAAACCTGGTTATAGCGTTAAACTTTTTTCCAGGAAATGCTGAAAAATGTTTTTTCCCTCTTGTTAAAATGTTGGATGCAGAAAATTATTAGGCATACCAATAAGACTTATCATCAGTTACTATATTGTTGCAAAGAGAAGTACTTTTTAGCATTTTAAAAAATATGACTAAAGCAGTTTTAAAACTGCCAGTATGTCATTCAGCATCCAGCCCTGTAGATAGTTCTAATTTAACTGTTTTGTCTTGTGATGTGGTGCTAACATATTAATAGTCCCAAGTGTCATCTTTTTTTTTTCCTCTTGGATGAATTGCTGGTCTTTGGCAAGACGACTGAGAAGTCTGCATTGATCTGAAGACTGAATTTGGCTTTTCCTCTCTAATCTTAATATCGATCCTAGATCTCAGATAATATCAGTGTTCTAGGGAATTTTAAGAAGGTAACTGTAATGTAAGCCCTGAAGCTGTAAGTTTAAAAAAATAAATGTTTTCCTCTTCCCTTGTAAAAGAATGCAGAATTCCCCCAAACTTTATCTATGGTAGACTTAATTTTTCAAAACTACAAATTAGATCACCTTTAGTTCAGTACGGTGTTTTGTTTTATGTAGAGTTTGTATTCTGCTCAGGGATATAGCAGTGTAAAGTCCATGTAATTCTGTGATGGTGAACTGATGACAAACCATAGCAAGCACACAGAAAAATGATCCCTCTGGACTTCTAAGTATTGAAGTCTTGTGGGGTAGCTGATTCATAGCTTGCCACCAAGCCAGAGGTTTCCTATTTCAGATACTTAGCGCTATGACAGACCATCACTATCAAAAAATCTAGTTTTGGAAGTTTCATACTCTGCGTGTGAGAAGTGAGACCTGAGGATAAAGCTACTGCAGTACTGGGATATTTGTCGGTAAAGCCACCGTGTTACTCATGTCTCATGTGAATGATTTTTTGGTGAAGAGGAAGACTGTGTCGCAGCAAATCAGGTAATTAATAAGGACAGTGAGCAGTCTTCCTCTCCTTTGTGCTCTGCTTCGATGTTGCTGATACGCTTTCCCGTATAGTCATTCGATGAAATAAAATCTGTAGCTTCGGATTATTGACTAAATAACGTCTGTAGTTTCAAATTGTTAAAAGTTCCCAAGTGCTTCATTCCTTCCCTAAAGAGAAAGAATTAACTATATAAGTGACTGGAGGTGATTAAGTATATATGAAAGCCCTAAAATAGACTCTTTTGCTTGTTCCAAACAGAACTTTCAGCAGTGATTAACATGGAACAGTGCAATATAGGATAAAGATTTTCTTGAAGGGTAGTATTTAACAGCTCACTGAAAGATACGTAGCAAAGTAATGTTGAAAGGACTTGTCTTTTTGTTATTCTTTTTTGTATTTCCTTCAGTATTTCTTTTGTAGGCTATATCTACCACTACAGGATAACAGTGCTGTAAGGTAAAGAGGTCATTTTTGTTTCTGGAGCAATAATACATCCACCTCTGCCTTGTTTGTGCTTTTCTGTAGCCAGTGGAGTTGACGTGATTTTGCATTTCTCGGAGAAGAGATTCAGCAGTTAAGTCATTAGCAAAGCATATGATATTCTTCCTCCAAAAAAATCAGTTGGTCTTCCAGGTGGGCAAATCCAGTAACTTGACTTGTAATCTATTCCTCAGTAGAGCATGTCAGGGGAAGGGCTGTGAGGTACTTGTAGCCTTGTTGGTTCAAACGGTTAGGTTTAGGTTTGCATCTCAATGAGAAAATGGGAGAGACAGTAGCACTATGTACACCGTACCATATTTGGGCATTGCTTCAATACTTTTAGAGTATTAGCCATTAAATCCTATTGCTTCTACAGCAATGTGATTTTTCAACTTGTTTTTAAAAAAAAGACTAAACGTGCTTAATGTTTGTGTTAAAGTTTCCCTAAGGGACTAATGATTTGGTGATCTATTTGTGTTGCTCTGTCATCAGATTTTTCTGTGGATGGTCATGTGAGTTTGCAGTCATTAGCACTGATAGCAGTCTGGTAATTACTTAGCGTTTTATCCTTACAGATGAGGGTTTACGTTTAGAGCATACTTTTTCCTGCTAAACCCGGTTCTTGCTCTGATGCATTTGAGACTTAGCATCACCGATGCTTAAAATAAAACTTCTGGCTGTTGTTGGATGTGGTGTTCATGTTTTACATGTTCCCACTTACTTCAGCAGGCAAAACCTTTAACTGCTAAGTTGGGCAGCAGGTGCTATAACTAGGTACCAAGCAGTGGCTGTTGAATTCTTCATCAATCAATGAATTTTTCTTTGTGGACCCTGTCTTATACCCCAGAAGATATGGGCTAACACTACAGGGAAGCTGGAGATGACGCGTAAACATTACCACAAAAAGATCCCGTCCCAAATTTTCATGTCCTTAGTGAAGTTTTTCTGACCTGAAGACACAGGTTAAAAGAGCATCTTGACAGGTTGTTTTCTCTGGGAACTCTAAACGCAGTGCAGGTCCTGTCAGGAACAGTGCATTGCATGGTCACAAGATGGGGGGTAAAAGATGGAATTCTTGACTTTATTGTTCTTTGGGATTATGTAATTGCAAGGCTGAACGTTTTTTCTTTCCCACTAAGCGGAGAAATTCTGGAATAGATGACAGATGTTTTAACCACCTCTTGTCAAAGGGATTTTGATCGACTTACCCTTCGTCTGCCACTTCCCCCCAACGCCTCCTTTACTGAGATAAATGTTATTTTCTTACTGACCTTATGTAGATAAACAGTTCATGTCTCCAGGACTGTTGCTTTCCACCCTCCCACCCCAAAATGTTGCAGAGCAAAAATCTGGGTTGAATTACAGACATGCTATTCTGATAATGTGTCTTTTCACAGGTGAAACGTGCGCCATGAATGTTGGATGATGTTGAGGGCAAGTAGTGGCACAGCAGAAACACATCTAGAGCTTTTGCTGTCAGTAGGAAGGGAACTTCAACTACTGGGACAGATTTTGTTGAGCTGTCAAAATGTTAAAGTATCTGCAACGCTTTCTCTGAACTGTTCATTTTGATATTGGGAAGTGTGAACCTTTGTGAGCAGAATTTATTCCTTCCTTCAGCCTGTATTCTCTGTCATTCTTGGCTGTTCATTCTTTTAGATCTTCTTTAAAAATATTTTTTGGATCAAACCCTTCCTATTTTTCCCACTTCTGTATTACCTCCTTCATACTAAGATCACAAGTTGCTGTAAAAAATCCACAGGAAACAACAGTGCATATTTCTGAATGAAATACTGTAATTCAAACTTTGCTCAAATATCTAATTCTTTATAGCTTTGTACTTTTTCTCTAGCTTCCCTCTGCTCATTTGAAAGGGGAGGGAGGAGGTAAATTTCTTTCCAGAAAAACAAAGCCAATTTAGTCAATTGTTTAACTACTCTTAACCAGTGGCACTGTTAAGATGCTTTATAAAACTCAGTATCAGTTTTTGAAATGCTGCAGTGTTCAAACTGTTGCTCTCCTCCCTCCATCCTATTCTGGGGAAGTTCTTCAACTGTTTCTCAAGAAAATCATATTGAAGAATGAGTCATGAAATGTGATACCGGGCGGATCAGATGTTTTTTTGGAGAAAGGCTGAGTGCTATTTACATAAGGAAGTAGGCTTTAGTCTGAACGCCAGGTGTGCTATGGGTAGGATGCCATTTGGTTTTGATGTATCTCATCTAGCGGCATTCAGTTTACCGTCTCTGCTGTGCTTGTGATCAGGTGATCACATTGGGCAAAGATGAATAATCCTTTGAAGGCTTGCAAACATTTGATGAACAAGATAAAATTAATGTGCCTCACAGACTCTTTGTGCAGTATATCCAATTAAGCCATGCAGTACCTTGCAGTTAATGAATATCCTATCGGTTTCTCACCTTGTGTGAGCTGTTCTGTTTTATATCTCTCATTTAAGAGATGCACGTACCCGTGAGACACTTGTTTGCTGCTTCTGATGTGTGT
Organism: Aptenodytes patagonicus; assembly: GCF_965638725.1. Taxonomy (NCBI): domain Eukaryota; kingdom Metazoa; phylum Chordata; class Aves; order Sphenisciformes; family Spheniscidae; genus Aptenodytes; species Aptenodytes patagonicus. Next base: position 88,307,050 of record NC_134982.1, on the reverse strand, counting down.
TATTAAATCAGCGGCTAGACTGCCCTGTAGCTAATGATAAATATTTTATGGAGTTAGGTTTTAGACAAATACCAAAATCTGTGTGGTGCCAGAGGGGCGAGAACCCAGACACTCCTCTGTTGCCTGTGTTTGGTTAAGGTGGCTTATGCTGCAGTTCATGTCATTATAAGAGAAGGACAACTATAGCTAAAGCTTTTGTTGGTAACTGTGAGCCAAGTTCTCTTTCCAAGCCTTTTCTACGCAGTTCTGGAGCCTAGAACAAAGCACGCAGCAGAGGTCACCGGCTGACATGTAGTTTCAGTCTGTGCTGGCTCTCTGTATGCTGGCAGACCCAATGCATGGGAAAGAAATTGAGGCTTCTTCCAGAACCTAATTCTTGTCCAGTTTGGACAGGACTTCATTTTCAGCTGTGGCGAAGCCCTTGTGCTCTGTCCAGAAAACGTAACTACCTTCCAGGAACTCTTAGATTCTTTTTTTATCCCCAAAGTTAGAAAATTCTGCCTATTCATTTAAGCGTTGGCTCAAAAAAATCCAGCTGATTCTATCTGGCAAATGGCTCTAAATTCTTGGAGAGAGGGGACAAAACTCTTTCCAGCAGGAAAAAGCAAATGCTGACTTCCTACTGTTGTATTTGCTGAGTGAGGAATGATTATCAAATGAAACTTCATGCACAGCAGAGTGTGACTCTGAAGTTCTAGGAGGCTTGATGAAAAGTGGGAAGAATTATTGAACTCTGTTAATTGAAGGTAAGAAATGGAGCTTCCACCTTTCATTTTAAGGACATCCTTACTCTTACAGTTAAAGGCTTATTGCCCTCTTTGGCACAGACTTTTTACATTCTGGTACAGTTTTAATAACTCCATTTTTAAATTTTGAACATTATTGACATTAGATGGGTGTTTTGATGTTCTGCATTACTGTAGTCAGTATAGTATTAATATGAAAATGGTATTATGCCACAAGAACTGGCTTTTGCAATTTGGTTGTCTACTACATTTTAATGAAAATAACAGTAATACCATGTGGGAATCAGCTGGAGTCCAGGAAATGTGAAGGAGTAAATGCATATTCATAATGTAACCCTTGTGTGATGCATAAAAATCCCTCTGTGAGTTACAAGACTTGGGAATCTTAATGTTTATCATATTTATAAGATTTATATCTAAGATTCAGCTAATAAATATAGTTCAGTGTGCAGGGTAACAGTTAATATTCTCATGCAATTTACGTGCTAAGATTTATGTTGCAGTGTTTTCTGTGAGTGAGTGCGGAATAACAATAAAAATAGTCTAATAATCTTGATGTGTTGGAGATCTGCATTTCTGAAATGATCTACAGAATGAAGGGATTTTCCTTTTAAACTTGTACCTACACAGTTTGGGGTGGGGGGTGAGGGTTTGGGGGTTTGTGTGGTGGTTTTTTTTTTTTTTCCGTTACAGCAGTCAGATGCTTTGATTGCCTGGCTTTCAGACTAGAAACATATGGTGGATGGCTATGTGGTTCTGCGTGGGGAAGACACACTGGGTGTGAGGCTGTAGCAGTATTTGGGCCTACAGCATGTTGCGTATAGGATTCCAGATGATATGTTAGGTGTAAGTGACTTAGGTTTGTTTTGGTATGCTGAAAATGGGTTCCTCAGCTTCAGAAAGTTTAAGGGTATCAGTCATCTGATCTGGAATTTCTGTATTTCATGGATCTCTTACAGAGGTAGTGTTTCTTAGTCACCTAATACAGAAGAACTGAGCAACTTCCCTGTTTACAGATAACTCCTTATGTTAACCAAGGCTAGAAAAATGAAATAGGAATCATCCTAAAAATTCTGATGTGATAGAAAAAGGTATGTTTGTAGTATCATGAATTACACCTCTTTTTGCTTTTCCCGGTAGGCCCTTTTTAGCACTATGTCAACATGCAAAGTGCTGCCTTATTTTGGTTCCAAATTCTTACTTCTTTTGCTTTCTAATTTTCCTTAAAACTCGGGAATTTTGAGAAAATTCTGTTCCTTTCCTGTGAGTATAAAGTGCTAGAAAAAATTGTCTCTAAAATAACAAATACACACAAATGGAGCTTTTCAAGGACATTCAAGGTTCCCCTGTGCCCCCCAAAGGTGGTATATTGAAGAACAGCATGTATCTCAAGCCTTGTTAAATAATTTCAAATGTTTAGAAGCCGAATATTAACCACAGCTGCACAGTTTTCTGCTCTTTCTGCCAGTGTTCTGTCGTCCTGTTCCTCCAGGCAAATGTTAACTTCAGGCCTATTTGTAGCAACGTGTTGAATAATACAAGCTGTAGTTAGTCACGGATTGCCAGAAGCCTCTGTCAGTTGCAGAGTTGCAGGCTAATATTGAATTTACTTGATCATTCTAGCTAATGTTTTTAAATATGTGTATCTTGGTGTTGAAGACCTGCCATACTCTAGATAAACCATTTACTAACAAAACCAAAGTAAAAGCATAAAAAAGCATGCTTTACGATTATTCCTGCTTGTTTCTGCTTATACTTTTTTTTTGCTGTGATGGTGATCACAAATGACAAAACTCAGGTGGTGGTACATTTTATTATTGAGAAAAGAAACACCAGCATTGCCACTTAAGGGTTTATCGGCCAGGTACCATATTACATGATGTGTACTCAAACAACAACTTTTGTCAAAATCCTGGTGTCAGTTGCTTTGGTTATAGAAGGAGAAGCAGCTGCTTATAGTATGTAAGAATATTCCTATTTTTACAGGTGATTGAAAATATCTAGAAGAAAAGGAAGAACTTCTATCCGTCCTTACATCGGACAGTACGTGTCTGGGAGCAGGCACCGAAAGCAGTACAGGCGCAGTAGTCCCGCACTCGCCAAGAGGACATACCAGGGCCTTTTAGCCATGCGTGTGTAGCACTTCTTCCCTAGTGTGATGTCTCTTCTCAGAGCTAGCTCTGGGTCTTTTCTGGGGCTCTTCGATGTGTACGGACACCTAAGGATTCGGCTGTATGTGAGTGGAGGGGTGAGGAGGGCAGGGGGGAGAGAGATACCTGTGATGTGCAGGCAAGATGCTGTGCGCAGTACTGTATTTTGTTCGCTTCTGGTGTACTAAGTGATGCAAAAGAACAAGAGGTGTTGACATCCCTTAACTGCAATTAAGTATCTCTAAGCACAGCGACCTTGACATATTTATTTCCATGACAAATGCACTGGAAAATCCATAGCAAAGTTTTGAGAGTTACTGTTTGGAGAGGTCATGACACCCAGGAGAAATGGGTCCTAGACAGCGCACAAAGCATTTTGAGATGGAGGAGTTATGCAAGACAAAGCTACTCAAAATCTTTGCAAGTCCCTTTCTAAGGAAAAGGATATCAGCCAGTTGCTCGCTCTGTCCGTCCTTTTTTTAGTGAAGAAGAATGACTTCATTCTGTTGATTTATTCTGATATGGTTGAAGTAATGTGTGTTAGTTTTATTGCTGTTGAGATGGCTGATGGGAGCCATGGAAGGAAAAAGAGATGGGGTAGTAAAAGTGGGATTATACGTACCGTTCTTGGGATGCAAGGGGAGATGGCCAGTCATCACAGGTGCTTTGGTCTGTAAGACTGCTGTCAGCTGTTGCTGGGAAAACTTGTTTTAGCAAAACAGGTTTGATCTAGTTTCACAGTTAGGTGAAAACAGTGTGCATGTGTGTGCATGCGTGCGTGGAAGAGGGAGGGGAGTAGGTGGAGTGGAGGGGAAGACAGGGAAGATGAGCAGAAACTTTCGCATTAGACCGAAGTCCCTTCTGCTCCACTCTCTCACTGCCATGCGCCTTCATCGGTGCAACAATTTCTGTACTAATGGTTTATGTGCTAATAGCAGAGGCACAATAAAATCCCAAGAGATTTACCTAGTGTGTTCCAGTAGCTCTTCTGGTAACTTGTTTCCTGGTCTCTCAATTCAAAGTTCTGGATGGAATGGGGGTCCTTCAGTGCCCCAGCTGTTATCATCATCAGTGTTTAATCCTGTTTTATAATGGGCCCATTCTGGACCATTTATTTCAAATTTTGTCATCATCTTAATAGTATTGCAATGATAATGCGGCACTTTAAAGCATCAGTAGCTCTTCAGTCTTTCTGTCTTATTTATGTAACGCTCTTATTAACTGTTAGTGTTACAGGTTATGGGTTTCCGTATGTGCCCTGCAGTTTAGTTGCTTGGTAAGGCAGATCTGTAGGTCTCAATTATTAAAACAGTGCAGACTTCTGCTGCACAAGGGTGTGGTGACAGATGGCATAGTGATGCCAGATTGCAGAAGGGTTGCACTAGTGTGTCACTGTCACATTATTTGGGTACAGCCTCCAGAAGCCACTGGTCTGTTCCTTTTCAGTGCCCAGAATCTGCAGGCATGTTGTCCTTTGGAAGGCACTTGGGAAAGGAGACAGGAGAGGTTTTCTTCCATTGCAACTTTCTAGGGCATCCTGGCAGAGGTAGTCATCATTTGGTTTTTCTGAATTCATCAGGGAATGGAGTGGTTTTCAGCTATATATATAGTGCACGATGAAGTCAATATTTCAGCACTTTGAGGTTTGGCAGGAAAAAGGATTGACATCTTTTATTGACTGAATTTGTTAGGAGCAGGGCAGAACTACAAACCATGAGTTTATTTTTAAATTATGGAAAGGTTTGTTATGATGTTGCTGAAATCTTTGTTGTTGGGCATGAGATTGAGGTATTAGAGTCTTACAGAGTAAAACTATTTGATGTTATTCTTGTTAGTACTAAAAATGAAGATTGAGATTTGAGAAGGCAGCAATGTGAACATGCTTTTTCTAACAAATCTTGTTGAAAAGTGAGTTGTGACCAGTACATATAAAAACTTGAAGTTTTAGATATTGTCTTCTATCTGAAGTATTTGATATTTAGGGAAAAGCTTACCTATCTTGTGGAAAGTGTACAAAATATTTAATTTGTCCTGTGCTATATATGCTTATATCATGTACACTCCTTGTCACCTGGTGATGTCCCTGTTTAAAAGAAGCAATAGCTATTGCAGGGCTAGAGTATACATTTTCACAAAGTCCAGGATTGCTACTGTCGTGGTTTAACCCCAGCTGGCAACTAAGCCCCACACAGCCGTTCACTCAGTCCCCACCGGTGTGGTGGGGGAGAGAATCGGAGGGGTAAAAGTGAGAAGACTCGTGGGTTGAGATAAAGACAGTTTAATCGGTAAAGCAAAAGCCGCGCACGCAAGCAAAGCAAAACAAGGAATTCATTCACTCTGTCCCATGGGCAGGCAGGTGTTCAGCCATCCCCAGGAAAGCAGGGCGCCATCACGCCTAACGGTGACTTGGGAAGACAAACGCCATCACCCCGAATGTCCCCCGCTTCCTCCTTTTTCCCCCAGCTTTCTATGCTGAGCATGACGCCATATGGTGTGGAATATCCCTTGGGTCAGTTGGGGTCAGCTGTCCTGGCTGTGCCCCCTCCCAGCTTCTTGTGCCCCCCCAGCCTGCTCGCTGGTGGGGTGGGTTGAGAGGCAGAAGAGGCCTTGACTGTGTGTCAGCACTGCTCAGCAGTAACAAAAACATCCCTGTGTTATCAACGCTGTTGTTTTCAGCACAAATCCCAAACACAGCCCCATACTAGCTACTGTGAAGAAAATTAACTCTATCCCAGCCAAAACCATCACAGCACCAAATTAGCCAGGTATACTTATTCTGGTCAATGTATTGCTCATTGTTCAGGTTATTGGGTGTGAATTATTTGTTATGTCATATAATTTAATGGAAATCATTGCTTCTGTCTTCATTGCACTGCATAGATGGGAACCTGTAGTTGTATTTCATAATTTATCTTCAAATTTTCAAAAATTCCCTGGTATCCGGTGACAAGATGCGTGGGAATGGTTCACAGCTGTGTCAGGGGAGGTTCAGACTTGACATTAGGAAGCATTTCTTTACAGAGCTCCCTGGAGAGGTGGTCGATGCCCCGAGCCTGTCGGTGTTTAAGAGGCATTTGGTCAATGCCCTTAATAACATGCTTTAACTTTTGGTCGGCCCTGAAGTGGTCAGGCAGTTGGACTAGATGGTCATTGTAGGTCCCTTCCAACTGAAATATTCTGTTCCTATTCTATTCCTATTCCTATTCCTGTTCTAAATTTGATTTTAAAAAAGTGGGAAAAATTGCAAAGGCACTGATGATAATAACATGCAAAATAGCTCTGTGCCAGTTGTTCAGTAAGATTAGGGGCTTCTGGTGTTCACTGTATTTGTTCATCAGAAAATGAAGCATTTTAATAAAGTTCTCCTCTTAGCCTGTCAGAGGAATGCTTTCCTAAATAGAGCTAAATGTCAACTGAGTTGCGATTCTCAATCCACTGTGTTTTAGTTTACTTAGACAAACAGAAAACCAATGTCCTTTCTCCTGTTTGGGAATCTACTGTTGTAACCCATGGGAGAAGAATAAACTAGCATTATTTATTTATTTATTTATTTGGTTGTTTAATATCAGAAAGGGCCAACCTGCTGTAAGTAACACTTACATTTTATTTGTGCTGCTTGATTGCCTATAATGGAACAAATGCCTTGAGGCCTAAAATACATTAAAACGTTGTTTGTTTTTTTCAAAATGACACTGTGGCTTCCAAAAAAATAATTGAGCAAAGTTACACGCTTCAGTTTTTTTCCCATGTGGAAGCCATGCATCAGTTCATGAGCAGTGTCTAAATGAAGTGATTACAAAATGCAAAAGACAAGATTATTACTGGACTAGCCATTTTAACAATAAGCAGGAAGAGAAATCTTTTGTGCTTCTTTATGGCAGATGTCTAATACTGTTTTCTGCAGTGCAGCTGTAGTTACTGCAAAGGGTGGCCAGTTAGACTACTCTCCTAATAACTCAGAAATAGATTCTGCATCACTTCAATCATCGGTGCCCAGATACAGTGTCTGTTTATAATTGGTAAATGTTAAAAAACAGACAGAAAATCAGCCCTATCTCTCTTCCCGCCCTTGCTCAATCCCAACAGCTTTCCCTGTTTTTGCAGGTTTGGCTTTTATAGCACTTTATACCAACAGGGGGCAAGAATTTTTTTGGCAATCCAAAATGATTGTATTGTGATTAATCTGTTCTGCTTGTCTTTATATGTAAAATATTTCTGTTTTAGAGGTTGACTTATCTTCACAAGACTGTTATATTTATCTTTGTTGTATTGGTATCAGTTTAAAAATAGTCATGCATGTTATCTGTGCTGATCTAGTAGTATTTTTCTTAAATACCTTCTGATACTTTTCAGTGAGATCCTCTGAGAGTTCCCTTAAATGCCTTAAATTCCTTAAAATGCCAAGAAAAAAAAAACTAGGCATGTAATAAACTGGCTTAGGAATATGCTACTCTCCAAGTCAAGCAGCTTTCCTGCCCACAGAGGAGCTTTCCAGTACAATTACTTTCAAAACATGAAACATACTTGGTGAATGACCTAGTAATGGCAGCATGAGATTAATGTGTTCTGCTTGTAAATACGATGTGGAGCTGCGGTTTGCGAAAAAAGTTTGTACTTCCTGAAGTATATGATTTAAGTGGTGATAATGCACCTGTTTTGTCAAGAATAACTAGTCATGGATTTTCTTACTGTTTCATTTAGGGGAGAGAAATTTCTGATAATTGATATTTTAGTTTCTTAGCAGATCAATAAGTCCAATTACAAAGCTTTTATCAGAAGTGCACCAACTTTTTATTTTAAACTTCAAACTGAAATAATCAATTTTTGTGTTATTACCTAGGGATGGTATATAAGGAAGTGAAAGGTTTTGACTACAGAAATTTAAGGTGAAATGTAATCTCATAAAATGTGATAGCAGTCACAAGCCAACAGCAGAGGACAGTGAGACAGTTAAAAGCAGAAGAATAAACAACCATCAGCTACTCTGTTCAGTAATTGCTGTTTCTAAGGAAGCTACTTAGAAACTGACATACGTGATGCCTTATGTAAAACTGTGATTAATTTGTTTCCTTGCCTGTCAGTGAAATATGATATATGGAAAATATGCCAGACTTTCCTTCAGGATGGGAGAGGTACTGCTAAGATAATGATGAACTTTTTGATAAAGTAAGGAAAATGGTATTATAATCTGAATGAAAGCTGGCTTTTCTCCCCAAGGTGTTTGTTTTTCAAAACTGGACCGTGTAAAAGGGAGCTTCAACCAGTGGAGTGCTGGATCTGTCACTGGGCTTGGGATATACTCATTCATTACACTGTCCCATCTGCCTGCAGGTTCTGGATGCCTTCTGTAGGATCCATTTTGTGCCAGCAATCAACTTGAGCTGCTGGAAAATGAATCCGTTTCACTTAGTGGTCACAAAATTGCTTGATCTAATGCATGGGAAGAAAACCTCCCTTGAGACAGATTGAAAGGGATCCCAGATGACCATAGTCTGATAGTAAGGGCATTTAGGTGGGTCGTAGCTGATGTTACTAAATTCCAGCTCCAAATTAGGCTGAACAAGATGCATTTGGACTTGTCTCAACTACACTGTAAGATTGTTCTACAATGGGATATTGTGTCTAAGGTCAATATGTTACCTCCTCCTGTTTGTTATCTCTGATGTCCTGAAGGGTAGGCACACACCGAGCATTCCTGCCTTACGGCTTTGCCCAGTGGGCCTGGTGAGAAGATGCTTTCTGTGAAAGTGCTGAGAGGGTTCGGACAAGGGGTGGGGTTAGAACAGCTCTGTGGCATTGAGTATCTGAAACCTTGATATCTGGAAGGCTTTGCTGGCAGAAGTCAAAATGCAGACTTCACGTGCACCTACATTTAGATGGCACTTGACCAGGGATGCTGAAGGTCTCAATGCCAGTGTTGGATAAGAGTTCCTCCAAGTTCAGCTGTGTAAGTGTCTCATGAAATTCCTTCAGTGCTACATTGTAAGACACGACTTTGAGCCAAAAGGCTGTCAAGAATATTATTTGATAAATAGGAATATAATTTTTTTGTTTGGTTCGGTTGAGAATATTGCGTAAGGACTTGTGACATCAAGAGAAAGAATTGGTATGAACATCAGTAGCATCAAGTCCCAGAATCTCTAACACTTCAGTATAACAAAAGCATGAGTGCCTGCAGAGACGTATGAGATACACAGGTCACACTTGGCTTACGCTGCCTCCCACACCCAGAGACTTTGCTTAGGCAATGTCATCTTTAGTTTGTGTCAGGAATTTGAAATGACCCTGTCCTACAAAAGACTTTGAAAAACTTGGTATCTACAGTCTTTCATCAACCATTTCTCACCTGTTTTGGCCTATTGCAGACTCACAAGATAACAAAAAACCAATTTTTGTCACGTTTCTGACACAATCCTGACAGGATATATTTTTGTAGTCTGTAGTGTTGCATGCACTGTATTTAATATCGTATCACTTCTGAATAACTGTAGTCTTTGTTTTTGTGTGCAAACATAAAATGTTTATCTGACATTTTTAATAGCATCGTTTGTTGTGCAGTCAATGATCTGCTAAAACAAAGGAGTTGATGTAGTTAATCACATATATTTTTGGTCGAAGGAGAACTTGGGTTAAAGTGGAACGTTCAATATTTTTATGCATAAAATGCTATGGATCATTTGTCAAAATGAAACAACAAAGCCTTTCTCTCCCCTGTGATCTAACAGCAGCTTGACAGTACATGCTTGCAGGTAATACACAGAATTTATTCCAGAGCCTTTCCACCCAAGAGCTTGCATGCCTTTGATAACCCAGGAACCCTCTCACCCCTGGGCTCTAATAGTCTGTTGGTCAGCCTCAATGATTCTCTTTCCTTGGCCCTCCTCCCCACCCACACATCTTAAGTTTTGTTTGCATTGTGTGGGATTTATCTTCATTTGCTTTACTTTCTGAGTTTTATTACTTCAAGTGTGGGTTATCTGAATGAAAATATGGTGAGTGGTTTAAGTGTACGCTTGTGTTTAAGGTAATACTTGCTTAATATACATGTTTCATATTTTTATCATCCCCCCCTCTTATTCTTTCCCCCGTAGAAGTAAAGAGTTGCATTGACAGTGAAACGTTCAGCCTCTGATGGTTCTAGACTGAGACGTGGCAATTGTGGTCCTCCTGTTTCAGAGTGGTCCTGTCCTGCGATGCTGCTGTGCACTTGGAGATGTACTGCAGGTAATCTCCTGGTCTGCAGCTGCAGACAGACTTGGTTTACACTGCGTTCTGTCTGTATGCTTTTTTCTTTTTTTCCTTCCTCGTGTGGTTGATCTAGGCAGAGGAGAAACACAGATGAAATGGAGCAATATCATTTTAGCAGGCAATTGAAGAAAAGCTAATTAGCATTTTAATTGTTTTGAATTTTAAGTGGCTTCTGCTTATTCACTGTGGGTTGAAGAACTCCCTTCTATGCCTGACCTGATTACATTAATTACTATTCTTAGTGTAGACTGCTTCTATTACTGGGAATTAATTTTTGTGTAAGGTTAGATCCTCAGCTGGTGCTAATGGGTGTACTTCTGTGATACACAAGGCAGAGGATCAGTTTATACCTGCTCAGGATTTGGTCTGGGTTTGGTATAATTAAGTCACGCTCTAGGGATACAGGTGCAAGGGTGAGGCATTTAGTTCCACCAGTCAGGAACTGCAGTCTGAGGAGTCCCTTCGTAGCAGGCATTCAGACCCATTAAATGTAGCTCTGTTTGACTTCAGAGTTCTCCAGAGGCAGGTGAGTCTGCTTTGTGCTCATCTGGAAGTACTGCAGTCTGAGCAGCCCCTTGCAAAGTTTCTGTCGGAAGTGGGGGCCTAAAAACAAAGTGGGTCTGTGTCTAAGTGCCCTGAAGGGCTTGTTTTGGTAGACCGTTAGGCACTGCCCAGCAGTGAGATTGGGATCCCTACAAAAAACTTGGAGAAGCTGTCTTTTACATCATGTGATGGAAAAGAATGTTGTTGTGTCTGCCTCCCAGCCCATCGTGTTGTAAGAGGTAAAACCTGTCTTCTAGGAGTTGGGAGACCTTGGTTCAGTACCTTCCTATACAGAAAATGTTTAAATTCTCATCTCCTGCCTCCTGTCAAGCTAGAGTCTTTTCTAGATGGTCATTTTATGCGCTTATTGTTAAAGGTGTGCTACCGTAAAGGAAAAACATTAAAGGTGCAGTGGCTGTAGAAGACATGTGAGTAAACATGAATCTATCACCTAGGAACTAAGAACGTAGATGCTAACACTTGTTTAATTGTTTCTGGTTTTTTGTGGCGGGGTTGTTGTTTTCGGTGTTTTGGTTTTGGTCTGTTGTCCCCCCCGTAAGGACTGCTTGTTGTGAAATGAAGCAGGAATTGGTGTAGGGAAGAGAACTTGGTTCACCTTTTTGTGCAAGATGATACTGAAATTTTTAGAGGCCTGCAGGAAAGAAAATAGGGACTGGGCTGAAGGAGAAGCTTGGTTGCAGGAAATAGCTGTCTTACCATTTCAATAGCAGTTCACAAGACAGGTGAAATAAACTTTGTTTCTTTTGTATGTTAAGTTCTGTATGTTAAAAAAAATGAAAATACATTTTTATTGAATTTGTGACATCACTGAAATGCTCTGTTAGGAATTGGTGCATACATGTGACATCAGATGCATGCATAGCCAATTAATAGTCCAAGTTATCACTTAATAATTGGTTTTTCCATGTGTGTTTATTCCTGTGTTAATGCTAGAGACTTGTCCACTTCATTTACTCAAAAAGCTTCGTTCAACAAGAAAAAAATTATACACTCACATCCAACTTTCAATTTTGTCATTATCACTTTTATAACAAAGTAATGAAGAGCGAGGACTAATTTACCTATTTTTCCATGTAAATGTAGGTAATTCTTGATAACTGTTCTGACATATTTGATTAGGATGTGATGGCTGTGATGGTTAGATATTTTTTCCTGTGTGCACATTATCTAAAAGTAGACAATTTAAGTAACAAATCCTGTACAATTTCATAATCTTTGCCATCAAATGAAGCTTGTCCTGTCATGGATGAGTAGGGTTTTTTTCTGAAGTATTTTGCTGAAGGCAGCCTGTTTAAGTTGTCATTTTAAATGTGTTTCAGCTTGGTGTTTGTAAAAGGTGGATGTCCGCAATAAACCTTTTATTTTTTTTTCCTCCACTTCTTTGTGGAGAGCTACCCATTTGGATGAGGCATTTTTTTTCCTTTTAGTATCTAGCTTCTCAAATTTTTATGTATTTTTTGTATTGTATTTTATTGGAGGAACATGTTGCCGTCTCCTTGTTTAGACTATCAGATTGCCTCTCTTACCTGTGTCATGATTAACAGCCTTATGGCAATTTCAGTTGCTTGCATATTACAGACAATATTTGCAACATTTGTATTTATCTCTGTTTTAATATGATTTAGCAGTGGAAACTAGGGGAAAAAAACAAACCCCAACATACTTCCCCCCCAGCAATATGTGACAAGCCACCTGCTGACTGACAAACTGTAAAAGACTTCTGAATTGCCATTGATCTATTTTTAGAGTCCATTTCTTGCTCCTCCTGGAGAAACTTGGTGAGAGTCACCTTTCTTTTCAACTGTGGGATTATGTACTATTCTTAGCCTTTCATGACCCTTCTATATCCCGATAAAAGTGTCCACCAGGTGATCGAAGCAGCCCAGATACAGGTTTTTGTGGTGTTTGTGCTGCTTTGCACCGTTCTGAAAATGCTAGAGCAGCACGGAGCAGCTTGATGCACCTCTTCTCTGGGGTGACATGTTCAGGTATCTTTTACCTGCCCCAAAACCTGCTCTTTGTGTAGCTGTGTCAGATGTTCTGGGCATACTTACTTTCCAATATAATTAACAAATGTTGAGTCCTGATTAAAAAACAAAGAAAACAGAATAGCAATGTAGGATATCTCAGTAAATCTGCCTTTGCACCACAGTAGCGACTGAGACGAGCAGGCAGGCTTCGGGGCCTGCTGGCTGCTGCCGTTGGTGTTCAGACTGATCAGTGGCTTTCAGCGTCCGCTCTCACTTCAGACGCTGGAGCAAATTCCTTCCTCCGGTGTTACCGGTTGTAGAAGTGCACGTGCTGAGGCTCAGACAAAGAGGGCTGCTTTTTCTGCAACTGTTTTTTTCCGTTGTGGGTGCAAGAAGCCCTCTCGTGTGCCTCCATCCTTGCCTGTGATTCGATCCCGCTAGAGCTGAGGTCCTGTTTCGGGATGTCTGGTGGTGTCCCTGTCTGGGGACACAAAGCTGGAGGAGAAAATCGGTTCAAGGAGATCTCCATCTGCCTGCAGGTTTCTCTGGTGGCCGTTCTGCATCCTTGGCAGCCAACATCTGGCCTGAAGAAGTACCCCTTATGTTGGTTGTTACTATTTAATTTTAATTAGGGAAAAAGATCATTCTGTTCTTGGTAACAATTTTTATTGCTGGTAATAAGGCAGTAGGCAGAGCCAAACTTAATTTTGGTCTGAATTTTTTTATAGGATTGGGGGGGAACTTGCAAACATTTGGTATGGAAAACATTGAAGAACAATAAACAATTCCATGCTGCAATTTTTATAGAAAAAAGTACAGAACTTAATTTTGAAGAGGAGTTGAACTTGGAAATACGACGGTAGTTAGCCTTGGAAATTTGGAATAAAGCTAACCTTTTTCATTTTGACTTGGAGTACCTTTAAGTGAGAATTCTAAAAATATGTAAGAGTGGTAAGTAGGGACAGGCCAAAGCTACTATATATTGAGAAACGGAAGGTACAGAGATTAAGACTTCTGTTATCCAATGATCTATGAGGATTTGTTCTGAAGGCTGTACATTTCATCTCAATAAATTCAAAATAATTGCATTTTTAGGTCAGAGCTGAACTGCAGAGTTAGATTAATCTCCCTAATTTATTCCTTTGTGAATGTTCATTACAAAGCTTTAGGAAAAAGGCTTTGGCTTGTAAGGAAGAGCTGAACTAAAAATATCAGAGAAACAGTTCAGTCTCTTGTAGATAACTTGCACTAGATAGCAGTCTATTTTTTTCCCCCCAATTTCATAGTTATTTAAGCATCGTGAATTTCATGTGGCTTTATTGTACCACCGGTTACAACGTTCTTTTATTCCTCAGAATTTCAGAATCTCGGGTTTTGAAGGAACTCTGCTTTCGCTTGCATGAACGTTTTTCCACCCAAATGTGCATGGGTTCTTTAGCTAGTTTTCAGGGTGTCACCGCTGTTGCTGAAGTGACGTGTTGTGGTGAATGATTTCTTCCCTCTTCCCCATTTTATTTATGACTTAAACAGCCTATTTTAAAAAAATAAAAACAACAACCTAAACTTTTTTTTTTTTTAAATAAACTTAAAATGTCACCTGATGGATTGTGCGAAATCAATTGCAGACAGAAGGGAGGTGAGTTGTGTGCTGGAGTTGCTGCGGTACTGAAGCTCTTGTCTGCCTAAATATCTTGTTTCCTGTTTGTATCTAGTGGATAACTACCTACGTACGCATAGTAAACACTTAAAGTATATATATTTTTGATACGTTTTCTTGTTTGCACTCTATGTTACTATGATATTAATGAATATGGTAATAGTATATCGGAATGTACAGTTTGGGGTCATATGTTTTTTATTTTTCGTTGATAAGCGATCAGATACTTAAGAGTATCAGGTGAATGTTGCAAATAATAAATACTAAGTATGATGGAGCTTTTACACATTCTTTTAAGATAACATTCCATGGCAAATGCAGTGGTAATAGATTGCAGCAGACAAAATGAAAAATAATTAAAAACTTTTTTTAGGAGAAGTTTTATTTTTAAATAGTTTTATTTTTCCAGGGAAAGTATTTTCAGACTACCAACCCCATTCACCCTCACAGAGAGTGGCTCCTTTTCAGTACAGACTGTGAAGCCAATAACTGTTTTTACCTTGGACCAAGGATATGTGTGTACCAGAAAGCCACAAATGCGATACCTCAAAAGAAAAGTGAATTTTTTAATGTATTACACCAAGCACATGCATGTGATATTCATTAAACTTCAGCATGTTTGAAGCTGAATTTAAAAAACATACCATACAAAAATTTTGTGGTAGTACGTGCACGCTCTTTATTGCCAGTGACTGCTTAGATGTGCAACACTTTTTAAATAGGTGTGGTTTGTTTAAGTTCTTATGTCCATGTTTTAATGTTTCAGTAGGAAACCTGATTTTGAGAAGTGTTCAGCAACTTGTATTACAAATGGAGCTGATGAGGGCTCTGAATTTCAAAAGTCAAGCTGCTTATTTAAGCTCTGAAATATAGACATGTCTGACTTAGGCATTCACTTGAAAAACACCAGATCTTTTGTGTAATTTGTACTCATTGTTAGGCAGTACTTCTGCTTAAAAGGAAAACTATTCTTAGAAAATTCTGTAGCTGATCCAAAAGATGTTTTTTCCTGCCTTGGAATTTTAACCCAGAGATAAGTTGGCAGCCCTTGGTGCTAGCAGGGGTTGCACGGAGATTTTTAATTTTTTTTTTTTTTTCTTTTAACGCAACTAACTGTTTAGTGAAAAGGCAAAGCAGTAATGGATAGAAAAATGAGGAATTATCTCAGCAGTTTGGGTCATATACTTCACATAATCATAAGCTTTAATCAGTTACTAGCAATGTTTGCATCCTGTATTTGAAGGAAGATTCTGTTATGAGGAAAATTACCTTTGGAGCAGCTGCTGCAATTAATGTATTAAAACTGCAGTGTAGAATAAGAAGGCAAAAGCTTGTGGCAGGAGAGTGACGTGCAGAATATAATGGTTTCTAGCGTCACATCCACGACGTTGGTTTGCACCTGGAACTGCTGGTTTGTTATGATCCTGGTAAGAATGGCACTCGGTAAAGTTATCGCTTAAAATGCACCTTATTGGAGCCAACACTCTTAGGAAAAAGGGTAGTATAGGTAATTTTGCATCCCTTCAGGTGCTGGGAACCCTGAATTGCGCAGCACTGAATGGGCCTGCCGTCAGGGTGGGATCCTGTCTGTGGGAAAATTACGTGGCATTTTGGTCTTTTGAGCCCTTAAAGAATTTTCTTGAAAGAAAACAACTCTGTTCATCATGTCTGTTATCGAACAAAAAGGATGTTCCCGTGAGAGCTTGTCGCTGCGCTGTTAGATAAAGACAAGACCAGGCAGGTGGTGTAATGGCTGGTACAAGGCGGGAGCTGCCTCCCGTCAGCCCCGCTGCCGTCAGCCGGCCACGCTTACCGTGCGGCCGGGGACGCGCAGGGCACGGGCCGGGGCTGCGCGGGTGAGCTCCACTGTGCACCGCTGGCTCCTGGAGGTACCGTGGTCTTCCGGACAGGGTCACCACGCACAAGAAGTGCCATGCAGGGAGGTGATGTGCACTGATGGAGCCGTTCGTTAACCCCTGCCCTTGGCATCGCCTTGGGACTGTCAGACCGGTCTGAGAACAGTAGGTGGCAGGGGGTAGATACTCCTCGAAGTTGTCAGCTTTCCTTTTCACTGTAGTAGGTACACTTCAGTGGAGCAGTGTTTCGCTGCTGCAGTGGTACTGACTTTCTCTTTATTTGTTTTTGTAGAAGTGTCCTTCAACAGCTGGAAGAAGCATGAGTGTTGTTTAATGCTGTAGCAGCGAGGGGACGGCTGGGTCTCCTTTTCCCCACTCAGTGCATCCCGAGCTGTTTCCTCCGCTCGCTACAGCTTCCATTAAAATTCCGTCTGAGGCAGGTCTCTGTGTTCCCGTATGCAAGTGACCACTAGGATCCAGCCAGGACTTAGGGGCGAGAGGTGTGAGAAAAATCCGTCTGGCCTTTCCCCTTTCCCCCCGTACTCTTCCATCTCTCCTGTGCTCTCTTCCTCTCCTCGCTTTCCCAAAACCTCTGTGAAGAGTGCATAGTTTACTTTGAGCTGGTGTGAGGATGGAAGGGGGGGAAGGCTAGCTTCAAGCCTTGGTATACTTCGTGTGTGTGCGTGCATTAAGGCCAATGTGTTGGGCAGGTGTTATTCCTCCCATTGTATTTTCTCCTGTCTTCCTCTGCAAGGCGGACTTTCAGATCCAGGATGGCATATCTGCTGTCTGGGAGAGACCAAGCTGGGCAACAGGGCCAGGTCCCAGAGGGTGTCTCTGTCGGGGGGGCTGGTGAGGGATGGATTTTGCAGGGGGTAGTGAGGGAAACTCCTTGCTGGCAGCAGCATGCAGCAGCTCCTGGGGAAGGGAACGCTCTGGTGCGGAGGGCAGACTGCTGGGTGGATGCTCTGTCCTGGGGGTGCTGGGCCTGGGGTCAGGGTGGGACCGTGTATGTCTGGGGAGGAAAAGGCAGTGTGGATCATCACGCTCAGGGGGCCTGTGGCAGCGCAGCCCGGCAGGGGCTGATGCAAGATGAGGCCAGAGAGCAGGCATGTCCATCCCTGTGTCGGTGTGTGGAGCAGGTCAGAGGACTGTTTCATGATGAAAAAAGAGAAGCGCCATTTACAATCTTTGAGTTCCTGCTTTGCACAGTCTTGTGTGGCTGTTTCAAGGCTTGACATGCTTTTTAAGCATTTTCTTTTCTTTACCACAGGGGGGCCAAAGGGTTTCCTTTCTGCTTGCTGGTCCGCAATACCTTGAAGCACTGACAGCCCTAACATGGGACATGTTTATCTGGACCAGCTCTAGAGCGCAAGTCTTACGAGGAGCAGCTGAGGGAGCTGGGGTTGTTTAGTCTGGAGAAGAGGAGGCTGAGGGGAGACCTCATCGCTCTCTACAACCACCTGAAAGGAGGTTGTAGCGAGGTGGGGGTCGGTCTCTTCTCCCAAGTAACAAGCGATAGGACGAGAGGAAATGGCCTCAAGTTGTGCCAGGGGAGGTTTAGATTGGACATTGGGAAAAATTCCTTCACCAAAAGGGTTGTCAAGGACTGGAACAGGCTGCCCAGGGAAGCGGTGGAGTCCCCATCCCTGGAGGTATTTAAAAAACGTGTAGATGTGGCGCTCAGGGACATGGTTTGGGGGTGGCCTTGGCACCGTTAACGGTTGGACTTGATGATCTTAAAGGGCTTTTCCAACCTAAACGGTTCTATGATTCTATGATTGTAATATTGCATGAGAAGTTTTGAAAAAGTCCTTATGGGGAAGTAAGGAGGTCTGGGTGTAGAAGAGGAAAGGGCAGAGAAAGAAAGAGCCAAAAGGAATTATTTGAATGTTTCTTCCCTCTAGGCTTCTAGGTATATCCTTAGCTATTATCCTCTTCCCTCGGATGCCTACCTACAACAGAGCTTCTCAGTATGTGACCAGAAATTGATTTTTAGAATAAATTAGTTGGTACAGGCATTCCTGTAGGGGAGCAAGATAGATTTTTACATGGATCTAGTAGCATACTCTAAATAACTAAGAATGGAAGCAAAAGGTTACTGAATCCTACTTATTACACTTCTAAACATTCATGTTGTCATTATCTCATTTTTGAGGAATCCGTATCCTGATTTTAAAAAAAGTACCTCTGTTAAACCAGACTTCTGGCTGTGACTCTCAATTACTTAAAGTCTTTAAAATTCAAGTCCTGCTGTTCTATGTTACTGTAATGGGATCAAGCTGTTAGGATGATTCGTGCCAGTTCCTGGTGAATTCCTTGCACATGAGGAACTCCTGGGTGCTGAAGGCCCAAGGCATCGTCAGCCGTTAAGTCTGTAGCACAAGAGATATTTGCAGAGAAAAAAAGGTGCGTAGACAGCTGTGTATCCTGGCAGCCCCTGCTTTCCTGAACGCTGCTCTTGTCCCAGAATCAGGCTGCAACTTCATCTTAAGACTGCTTGGAGCAGCAGCGTGGCTGGTGTGGCTAGCCCCGAGCCAGAGTGGTAAAAGTTATCGATCTGCTTGTCCTTTGTCTGACAGATCCTGTAGCACATTCAGCTCGCCAGTCAGGAGAATCTGGTCTTAAAATTCGCTCTATATTTAAAAGCTGTTCTCTCACCCCCAGAAAACATAAACTCATGCTGTTTACGTGGAGGTTACTAGCCTGTGGACTAGCTGCTTTGTATGTGCCTGCAAGATAATTGTTAAAGGTGTACTGTGGAGCACGCTTTCACGTGTCAGTGGTGCTGAGGTTTCAACCTGACTGCTGAGGTCAGGTTTTTTACTGTTATAAAAATGGTGCATTCCTCTTAAACATTTGTTACGTGTTTGTCACTGAGAAGACCAAACAAGTTGTTGGGAAAAGTCAGGTATCAAGACAATTACCTAGAAACATATGGAGCAAAAGTCCTATCCTGTTAGAGCGTAGATTTAGACTTACAGTAACCACTGCAGGCACAATGAGTGCTCTAAGAACTAATTGAGGGGGAAAAAAGGTAATTATGCATTGATCTTGAAGTGCAATGTTGTACTTGAGAGTTCAAGAGTGACTCATGCTTCTTGGAGTTACAAGCTTAGAAACTGTGAGAGTGAAACTAATGTTTTATTTTGGATACATTCTGAGGCTTCCTTTTGACTTTCAGGAAACATTATTTTCTGCTGAATCTTCAGACTCAAAGCGCAATGGTTATTAAAAAATTTATTACAGATAAAAAGTAATGAAAAAGATGGGGTTTTTTTACCTAAGGTTTAATATTTCACTGTGATATATTGATTCTAGGAGCTCTGAAGAAAACCTCAGAATATCATGACACCTGTGATAAAAATCGAGGCATCTTTAACACTGAACATACGTGGTGCATATGATCCTGTGTGGTACGATAGAGGAAATTGAACAGTAAACTCTGTGAGTAAATGCGAGTAGACAGACTGAAGGTAGTTTAGTATCTTCTCCGAAGATACTCATGAAAATCTTAGGAGTGAGGTGAAGCTAGTGTGCAAGTAGAAAGCATTTAGTGGAACAAAACCGAAATACAGATCGGGGTGAACTTCCCAATGCATTTTTGCAGCTTTTCGTGCTAGAACTCTTTTTCTCATCTGGTGTAACCTTTAAATTGGAGCTGTCTCAGCTGTGTCTTTGTTCATAAAAGCAATAATAATGTCCTAAGGACACAGATACAAAGTCCTCATGCAGCTGCTGAGGTTTTCTGTGCCACCAGCTACCGTACGTTGGTCGTGGCGGGGTTCTGGCTTCCCAGCTATCCCTATGGCTCCCGCTGCACCGCACCTGGAAGGTGGAGTGGTTCAGGCAGCCCAGATCCTTGATTAATTTGCAACTCTAACCTGAAGGCATTGGCCAGGGCTCTACTCCTCACACCCTGGTCCATGGGCCATGGAGGGGGACAGAAAAGAATTCCAGCTTTTTTCAGGGGAAAAAAAAAAGTTTTGAAACACACGCATGGTAGAAGATTTCCTCAGCTAAGCAGGAGGAGAGGAGCGAGAGGGTGAGGGATCTCTGGTAGAAACCCTGTTTATAGGAAATCTTAAAAGTATTTGTAAGTAGTTTCCAAATTTTCCTTCTGCACGGTGGCCTCACATGGTTAAGCACATGAACACTTTATTCAAAGTCCAGTTAGAGTGCTGGCTTGAAGTTCATATAATCCTTCAAACTGATGGTGTCGATATGTCCAAGGTCAAAGGTTAACAGCCACTTTTTCTGTCTCTTAGGTGATTTCTGAACACAAAACTACACATGCTGCAGATAACTGCTTAAGCTAAATATTTGTAATCATTAACTAAACTAACATTAACAAATTATTAAATTATACAGTAGGATTAGGCTGTTGCATGTGATCATATTTAAAGTATCTGAGAAAAGCCAGTTAGGTTCTGAATTTTTTTATTCTTGAGGTTTTTGGTTTGCTTTGTTGGGGTTTTTTTCTTAACCAGGTGTTAGCTGTTGGTTGGTTTATCTTGGTTGATTTATCTTAAAGCATGAAATGACTTTGTTAAGAAGGGGACAGGAGGGAAACTAAACTGGAACTGTTCAGGTTGAAGTGATTTATCAAAAAGTTTATGGGTAAAAAGTTAAACAAATGTTCAATAAAGCTTTTAAATAATGCAAAGATCACAGTGCAGCCACACATAATAATAATGTGAGCTGCAAAGAGTCACGAAACCATAGAGGGATAAATTTTTATATGCAAGCACGGCATTTAAAAAAAAAATTATACTTCTGTTTATCACATGGCCTGTATTTTATCTATGTGCTTGCTGGGTTCCCTGCATACTTACACAGCTGTGCTAATAATACAAGTTAATAGCGTGTATGATGCTTCATGCCATTGCACAGTTTGTATATGGTCTACACATACACTGTAAATGGAAGACATGTAGTGTCATGGTTTAACCTCAGTCGGCAACTGAGCACCACACAGCCACTCGCTCACTCCCCCCACCCGGTGGGATGGGGGAGAGAATTGGAAGAGCACAAGTGAGAAAAACTTGTGGGTTGAGATAAAAACAGTTTAATAATTGAAATAAAATGATGATAATAATAATATGATGATAATAATAATAACAATACGATAATAATAATAATAATACACAAAGCAAGTGATGCACAGTACAATTGCTCACCACCCGCCGAATGATGCCCAGCCAGTCCCCGAGCAGCGGCCCCCCCGGCCAGCTTTCCCCAGTTTATGTACTGAGCATGATGTCCCATGGTACGGAATGTCCCTTTGGCCAGTTTGGCTGTGCCCCCTCCCAGCTTCTTGTGCACCTCCAGCCTGCTCAGTCGGTAGAGCATGGGAAACCAAAAAGTCCTTGGCCAGTGTAAGCACTGCTCAGCAACAACTAAAACATCGGTGTGTTATCAACATTGTTCTCACCCTAAATCCAAAACACTGTACCAGCTACTAGAAAGGAAATTAACTCTATCCCTGCCGAAACCAGGACAATATCCACCCCTTACTCTATACCATCTGCGTCATGCTCAAGTCTCATATTTTCCAGTACATTTTCATTAATCACCACCTCCTTTTTTTCTCTCTCTCTATATACACACACACACAGAGATACCATTCCCTTAGTCTGTGGGCCATCCCTCTAAAATGTTCGGTGAGTTCATTTAGTCCATGACTTTGGGCTCCATCTGTCGTAATAATCTTCCAGGGCTCCATCTGTCGTAATAATCTTCCAGGGCAGGAAAAGTGGAGATGGTATGTGGTGTTGGATTGTTTCATGTTGAAGTCAGTTCTGGTACCATCATCACTGTGCTTTGCTTGGTTTCACTGAAGTTATTCTTCATTAGTCTGGGTGATTCTTATTGTAATAACATTAGTATGGCATATAATATTATTAGTATGATTAGTATATCTGTGTATTATTAGTATAACTATTATAACTATAATTAGTACTTAACATCACATAATTCAGATCATGGGCTATTCTCACCCAAAATCAAATCCCCTTGAGGTACACATCGGACTTCCCCATCCTTCCGCATTATCCACCAAGTGCACCCAGCTCCTTGAGCAAAAGCAATCCCATGGATGGGTTTGCCTTTGCCCAAGGCAGGAATAACCCAGACTGTTTTCCCCAACCTATTTTTCATGTGCAGTACAGAGACTTTATTCCCATCTACAGTACGTAAAAGTTCTGACTGGGCAGGGCCAGCTCGATTGGCAGATCCCCGAGTGTTGACTAACCAGGTGGCCTTTGCTAAATGCGTATCCCAATGTTTGAATGTCCCACCACCCATTGCTCTCAGCGTAGTCTTTAACAGTCCATTGTATCGTTCAATTTTCCCGGAGGCTGGTGCATGACAGGGGATGTGATACACCCACTTGATGCCGTGCTCTTTGGCCCAGGTGTCTGTGAGGTTGTTTTGGAAATGAGTCCCGTTGTCTGACTCAATTCTTTCTGGGGTGCCATGTCGCCACAGGACTTGCTTTTCAAGGCCCAGGATAGTGTTCCGGGTGGTGGCATGGGGCATGGGATACGTTTCCAGCCATCCGGTGGTTGCCTCTACCATTGTAAGCACGTGGCGCTTGCCTTGGCGGGTTTGTGGGAGTGTGATATAATCGATCTGCCAGGCCTCCCCATATTTATATTTCAGCCATCGTCCTCCATATCAGAGAGGCTTTAACCGCTTGGCTTGCTTGATTGCAGCGCATGTTTCACATTCATGGATAACCTGTGCAATAGTGTCCATGGTCAAGTCCACCCCTCAATTACGAGCCCATCTGTATGTTGCATCTCTTCCTTGGTGACCTGAGGTGTCATGGGCCCACTGAGCTATAAATAATTCACCCTTATGTTGCCAGTCCAGATCCACCTGAGCCACTTCAATCTTAGCAGCCTGACCCACCTGCTGGTTGTTTTGAAGTTCTTCAGTGGCCTGACTCTTGGGTACGTGAGCATCTACGTGACGGACTTTTACAACCAGGTTCTCCACCCGGGCAGCAGTGTCTTGCCACAATGCGGCAGCCCAGATGGGTTTGCCTCTGCGCTGCCAGTTGCTCTGCTTCCATTGCTGCAACCACCCCCAGAGGGCATTTGCCACCACCCATGAGTCAGTATAGAGACCGTGCACTGGCCACTTTTCTCAGTCAGCAATGTCTAAAGCCAGCTGGATGGCCTTTACTGCTGCAAATTGGCTCGATTCACCTTCTCCTTCAGCAGTTCCTACAACTTGTCGCATAGGACTCCATACAGCAGCTTTCCACCTCCGATGCTTTCCCACAAGGCGACAGGACCCATCAGTGAACAGGGCATATTGCTTCTCATTTTCTGGTAGTTCATTATACATTGGGGCCTCCTCAGCACGTGTCACCTCCTCCTCTGGTGATATCCTGAAATCTTTGCCTTCTGGCCAATCCATGATCACTTCCAGGATTCCTGGGCGACTGGGGTTTCCTATTTGAGCCCGTTGTGTGATCAGTGCGACCCACTTACTCCACGTAGCATCAGTTGCATGATGTGTACAGGGGACCCTCCCTCTGAACATCCAGCCCAGCACCGGCAGTCGGGGTGCCAGGAGGAGCTGTGCTTCAGTGCTGATCACTTCCGAAGCAGCTCGAACCCCTTCATATGCTGCCAATCTCTCTTTTTCAGATGGAGTATAGCGGGCCTCGGATCCTCTGTATCCCCGACTCCAAAACCCTAGGGGTCGACCTCGAGTCTCCCCTGGTGCTTTCTGCCAGAGGCTCCAGGGAGGGCCGTTCTCCCCAGCTGCGGTGTAGAGCACATTTTTTACATCTTGTCCTGCCCAGACTGGCCCAAGGGCTACTGCATGAACTGTCTCCTGTTTAATTTGTTCAAAAGCTTGTCGTTGCTCAAGGCCCCATTTGAAATCGTTCTTCTTTCGGGTCACTTGATAGAGAGGGTTTACGATCAGACTGTAATTTGGAATGTGCATTCTCCAAAAACCCACGATGCCTAAGCTAGCTTGTGTTTCCTTTTTGCTAGTTGGTGGAGACATGGCTGTTGTTGATCACATCCATTGGGATCTGACGACGTCCATCTTGCCATTTTATTCCTAAAAACTGGATCTCCTGTGCAGGTCCCTTGACCTTACTTTGTTTTATGGCAAAACCAGCCTTCAGCAGGATTTGGACTGTTTCCTTCCCTTTTTCAAAAACTTCTCCTGCTGTGTTGCCCCACACAATGATGTCATCAATGTATTGCAGGTGTTCCGGAGCTCCACCCTGTTCCAGTGCAGTCTGGATCAGTCCATGGCAAGTGGTGGGGCTGTGTTTCCACCCCTGGGGCAGTCGGTTCCAGGTTTGCTGGACGCCCCTCCAAGTGAAAGCAAACCGTGGCCTGCACGCTGCTGCCAAAGGGATTGAGAAAAACGCATTAGCAATATCAATTGTGGCATACCACTTGGCTGCCTTTGACTCAGTTCGTATTGAAGTTCTAGCATGTCTGGCACAGCAGCACTCAGCAGTGGCGTGACTTCATTTAGGCCATGATAGTCTACTGTTAGTCTCCACTCTCCATTAGACTTCCACACTGGCCATATGGGACTGTTAAAGGGTGAGCAAGTCTTGCTGATCACTCCTTGGCTCTCCAGTCGACGAATCAGCTCATGGATGGGAATCAGGGAGTCTCGGTTGGTGCGATATTGCCACCGGTCCACTGTTGTGGTGATCGACACCTGTTGGTCTTTGACCTTCAGCAACCCCACAACAGAGGGGTCCTCTGAGAGACCGGGCAAGGTAGACAGCTGTTTAATTTCCTCCATCTCCAAGGCAGCTATACCAAAAGCCCACCGGTACCCTTTTGGGTCCTTGAAATACCCTCTCCTGAGGTAGTCTATGCCAAGGATGCACGGAGCATCTGGGCCAGTCACAATGGGGTGCTTCTGCCACCCGTTCCCAGTTAGACTTACTTCAGCTTCCAATACAGTTAGCTGTTGGGATCCCCCCGTCACCCCAGAAATACAGATGGGTTCTGCCCCTTTATAGCTTGATGGCATTAGGGTACACTGTGCACCGGTGTCTGCTAGAGCCTTATACTCCTGTGGGTCTGATGTGCCAGGCCATCGAATCCACACAGTCCAGTAAACCCGGTTGTCCCTTTCCTCCCCCTGGCTGGAGGCAGGGCCCCTCTAGTCCTCATCACAGTATTCATTTCTCACTTCTTGTATATACGAGTCAGAAGTTTCTTCATTAACATCAGGAGTAAGATCAGCCCTTCTACTCTGTCTGGGGAACTGCCCACTGGAAACTGGAGCAGCAATTTTCCTGGAAGAACCCCCTTTTGTGATTGTTTTCCCTTGCAATTCACGTACCCATGCCCCTAGGGCTGAGGTAGGTTTTCCATCCCACTTCCTCATGTCCTCTCCGTGGTCACGCAGGTAAAACCATAGGGTGCCCCGTGGTGTGTACCCTTTATATTCTCTCTCTTGAGCAAAAGAACGCTGACTCCTAATAGCCGAGATACTGGTCCGTACAGGTGAGGAGTAGGACCTATCCTCTCTGAGTTGCTGGATCTCCCGGGACAGTTTCTCCACAGCTGAGACGAGGGAGGAAGAAAGACTTTCCTCATATTGCTGGAGTTGGCCAGCCAATTCATCCACCGTTTGTCCCTCTCCATCTTTCCAGGTCATCACTGCCAACGAATTGGCGTATGACGATGGTGCGCTCCTTATAAACTTCCACCACATGGGTGGTGTGCACTTGACTTCATCTGGATCTTTGGATAGCTGTTCATTGTTCAGGTCACCATAAATCACCTCCAGCACAGCTAATTTTCTCAGAAACTGGATACCCTTCTCCATGGTGGCCCACTTGCTTGGGCGACATATGACATCTTCCTTGAAGGGATACCTTTCCTTCACGCTTGACAAGAGTTGCCTCCAAAGGCTGAGGACTCGTGTCCCTTTTCCAATTGCTTTGTGAATGCCCCCTTCCCTATAAAGGGATCCCAGCTGCTTGGCTTCCCTACCCTCTAATTCCAGGCTACTGGCTCTGTTATCCCAGCATCGGAGCAGCCAGGTGACAATATGCTCACCTGGACAACGGCTGAAATCTTTTCATATATCTCACAGCTCACTCAGGAGCTCTTCTTCCTCCCTGATCAGCGGCCGTCTCTCCTCCTCCCGTTCTCATGATGGCCCTTCTCCAGGGTAGTCGTACAGTTCTTCCTCCGCTTCCCTTTTAGAAGCAGCTTCTTCCTCCCTTACTAAACGAGCCGACTTCCGCTTCCAAGATTTCTTCTTGTGTACAGGGGCGACTGATACCGGCACAGGCTGGTTCTTTGGTTCAGCCACAGGGCGTGTCGCTGGGGTCTGAGTGGCCGCAGTGCATGTCGCCGGGGTCTGAGTGGCTGCAGGGCCTGTCGCTGGGGTTGGAGTGGCTGCAGGGCCTGTCACCGGGGTCTGAGTGGCCTCAGGGCTTGTCACCGGGGTCTGAGTGGCCACAGGGCCTGTCGCCGGGGTTGGAGTGGCCGTAGTGCGTGTTGCCCGGGTTTGAGTGGCCGCAGGGCCTGTTGCCGGCGTCTGAGTAGCTGCAGTGCATGTTGCTGGGGTCGGAGTGGCTGCAGGGCCTGTTGCCGGGGTCTGAGTGGCTGCACGGCCTGTCGCTGGGGTCGGAGTGGCCGCAGGGCGCGTTGCCCGGGTCTGAGTGGCCGCAGTGCGTGTCGTTTTACTGTCAGAGCCAGAGACCTTCTCTTCCCTTTGAGGGTACTGAATGGTGTTGAACAGGGCTCGGTAGGCATGGGCCAGGCCCCAGCACGTTGCAATGATCTGCATCTCTCTGGAGTTGCCAGGGTGACAGCATACTTTGTCCAAATATTCTACTAACTTTTCAGGATTCTGCACTTGCTCAGGGGTGAGGTTCCAAAACACTGGGGGTGCCCATTGGCCCAGGTACTTGCCCATCTTGTCCCACACACCCTGCCACTCATAACTGTTCAGCCTTGGGGCAGATCTCTGGATGATATTCTTAAATTGCTTACCAACTTTAGACAAAACCGAAACAATATTCCCAAGAAGTACCAATAGAAGTATCTTAACTGCCCAAGGATGTTCAAAATACTGAAAAGTTACTGTAATGAAAGAGGAAACATCATAGAAGAAGGTAGTGACACTGCCATTCTGTATTTCCTCCGTAAAAAAACTCTCAGAAAAGTTACTGTAATTGCTAGTTGTCTCCACGAAATGGTCTCCGTGGTACAGTAACGGCTTCATTGCGAAACTTACATACCACGCTAACGTCAAGGTCAATGTTCTAAAAACAAACCTCACAAGCGAGACATCACTATTCACTGCAGACCACAGCAAACTGCAAAAACCAACACCAATCTTTAACATGTACAGCAGGAAAAAGAGCGCGATGCAGATTATACAAATCAATATCGAGAACAGAGAAACCAACATTGTGACCCACAACTACTAACAGATATAAGTTCCTTAATACACTCCGGTTAATCTGTTATTATCTCAAACCCTTCGTGCCCCACGTTGGGCGCCAGAAAGGACTGTCATGGTTTAACCTCAGTCAGCAACTGAGCACCACACAGCTGCTCGCTCCCTCCCCCCGCCTCGGTGGGATGGGGGAGAGAATTGGAAGAGCACAAGTGAGAAAAACTCGTGGGTTGAGATAAAAACAGTTTAATAATTGAAATAAAATGATGATAATAATAATAATAATACGATAATAATAATAATACACAAAGCAAGTGATGCACAGTGCAATTGCTCACCACCCGCCGAACGATGCCCAGCCAGTCCCCGAGCAGCGGCCCCCCCGGCCAGCTTTCCCCAGTTTATGTACTGAGCATGACGTCCCATGGTATGGAATGTCCCTTTGGCCAGTTTGGCTGTGCCCCCTCCCAGCTTCTTGTGCACCTCCAGCCTGCTCAGTCGGTAGAGCATGGGAAACCAAAAAGTCCTTGACTAGTGTAAGCACTGCTCAGCAACAACTAAAACATCGGTGGGTTATCAACATTGTTCTCACCCTAAATCCAAACCACAGCACTGTACCAGCTACTAGGAAGGAAATTAACTCTATGCCTGCCGAAACCAGGACATGTAGTTAGTAGGCGCTGGTAAGCCAGAATAGTGGGCATCACAGAAATAACAGAGTCCAAAGCTTGTTTTCAGCTTTAGAATTAAAAAAAAAAAAAAAAAAGACATAATGCAAATTCTACCCTTCTTTAGACCTGAATGGCTCATTGCTTGGAGCCTTGTGGGATGTTAGTGGGAAAACTCATGAGTCAAGTATTTCTTGAGTAAGGTCCTGTTAATTTATAAAGCATGTACAACAGTCCCTTCTGCCCCTCCATTTTGCTGGACAAAGTAGGAGCCAAAAAAAAAAAAAAGAAGATATAATCTCCTTCCTTACAATTTCAGGCTAGCTCTGCTAGCCATTACTCTTCACAAATCTTTACTGGCCGTCACCTTGGCTTTCTGTTTCTGATTGCTTCTGCCATACACACATACAGCTGCATCCAAATCAGTTCTTAGCTTCTGCGTTTGTTTTCAGCCTAGCCATGTGGCATTTTTCAAGACTCCCTAGAGTTGTATTTTTCACAGTTTTGGCTAATAAATATCAAACTTTTCTTTCATTTAACTACATTGAATGTTGCTATTGCGTTTTCAGCTTCACCAAGGCTTGTGGCTGCCCATGGATCACAGGTAGCCACAAGCCTTGTTGAGGCCTTGCATCATTCAGCATGACAGCGTCATATGGTTGCAAGTGCAGGGAACACTCAACAAAGCAAGTACCCTAAAGAAAAAAAGCCTACCTCCGTATCTGGAAAAATCACCGTTATGTTGTTGCCAAACTGGGGAACGAGTACAGACAGCTGCAGCCAGTGAGGTTACCAGTGCATATTTTATTTTACATTTGCAGTGGGCTGACAGTGTTTTCCTGGGTCAGTTAATATAGGTCAGCTAACAGCCGCTTATTAAACCACAGTAAGTCAAAAATATTTAAGTGACGTGTATGAACCTCTGTGAGAAGAGAGAGAAGGAGGAACTGCTGAGCAAGACAACCTTGCCTATTCAGTCTGAGGAGAGTGAAGGATTGCTGATGAGGCAGCAGAAAGCGTGGGGTAGGAGAAGGACCAGCAGCTTGGTGTGCACTTGGTTCCTCTTGCTTCATGCTTTCAGTGGTGCTTGCAGAACGTCTTTTGCTGCCCTTTACCAGTGATCGGGAATGGTGGAAACAAAGGGTGGACTGTATCTCAAAACACATCCAAGCGAAATGCTACTTCTGTTCATTTGTTATTACTGATGTCTGTATAAATATCACGTTTGCAGAGATGAGTGTTAAGAGACTAGAGGGACCAGAGATTAAAGCATTTTAATAGAGAAATGGACCTCTGAGAACAAGTCGGGCATGAAGGAAAGGGAGCTGCTCAGGTTAGTGGCTAATACAAACTCCTTTTCAGTGTCCCCTTAACCTGGTTCCCTTCTTCCTTCTCACTCCTGACCATTGCTCAGAAACTTCATACAGTGAAAGTAACTGAATATCTCACATTTTAAAAATTTTACAAATCACTCCATAGACTATGGTGCATGTTTAGGCCAATGATTGAACGAAAGAAATTTTGTTGGTTTTATTGATCAGCTGGAGCTGAAGATTTTCAGGCTATCTTAAGGCTTCAGGGTGGTAAGTTTGTTGTTAGGGTTTTTTTGAGGTTGGCTGCAGCTATCATTTTATTTTCAGATACTAGGACCCTTCATTTAATTTTTGTCAGCTTTATCTTTACTTCTTGCTGAATAGAAGAGTTCCAAAAAGATTTGAGTGCGTTGCATAGACACTGAAATCAAAGCAGTAGAACAAAACCCACAAATTTCTCTACCTACGTGTTGTGGTCTCTTTTCCCTAGCTTTTGAAGCGGTATCTTTTGATGCTTTAGAGGCATATTTCACCTAGTATGTTCTAGGCTGGTCTGAGAAAAGGATGTATGGTGTAATCTTCTACCAGTCTCTTTCGTGCCTGTGATACAAGGTTGTTTTGCAGTTTTTTGTGCAGACTAATTTTGTACCACAAAGAGGTTGCAGGCAAGGAATGTTATTTTTCAAAAATAAACGCTAAAATTGTAATCAGACAGAACAATGTAAAATTGCTATAACTATCTCTAGCACCAGATACTGGACCTCCTTTATCTGTTGAGTCAAAATGCTTGTGTTATTTTGTTCTTTTCAAGGTTAAGATGGTTTGCATGGCTTCAGACAGTAACAGATTTTTCACATGGTGGAAAAAGGAAAATAATGCCATGTTTCTTATTTTAGTTGATACCAGCTGGTCATGAGCAATTTTTTGTGTGTATTGTAATTGAAACTAGCAAAATAGATATCTTAACGAGCCAGGTCAGCTGGAGGAGCTGATTAGGTCATGCTGCTCTTTCTGGATTTGAGCTGTTTGTTCAGCAAAATATGGCTGTGTTTTTCCCAGTGGTTTTGAGCAACGTTACCTGATTTCTAAATTCTGAGTATTTGCACTTCAGGATCGCTAGTTACACATCAAGGGGTTATTTTTTCCAGTTATTTTATAGGATGCATATTTTATCTTTTTTTTTTTTTTATGTATACCTTGCTTATGTCTGCAGAGCAATGCAGATTGCCACAGGACTAGCTGTGGTTAGTTGCTGTCTATAAATGCTGCTGCACTATTTCCAGCACTAAAAAATAACTGTGATGCTTTACAAGGTGACAGTTGACTCTGGCTGCCGTATACTAATGTGGAGAGTATGGAAGACATCTGTATCGTATCCACAAATATGACTCATTTGCCTGACTATTCTTATATCATGGGTGGTATAAATTCAAGGGGTTAACTCTTGCTTCAATCTGTCCATCTAGGAAAAGGAGCAGTGAGGTAAATTGTTAAACCTTGCACTACACTTTAACCGTAGACACAATAAGGTAGTAATTGGTCAAAATATGTTTTCTGTCTTAAAAGCCAAGCTGGATATTTGAAGCAGCAAAGCATGAAATAGTGAGATTTGGTTCTGTTGAAAATGGCCGATATAGATAAGTATCATGCAGTTTTCGCAGGTAAATCCCAGAGGCTGTTGTGGCGTGGTAAGGTAAGCAGGGAGATAATGTTTTCCTGTACAGTGGGGCACAGGACAGAGCCCCCCAGTGCTACTACAGAGTGGAAACATCCGTCTACTCTGATACATGCTCACGTTTGGGGTGGGAGGGGGGGGCGAAATCCTGCCTTGAAAAGGACTAATGAACTTGTCTGTGGCAACCTTTGGACATAGCTATACTGTCTCCTCTTCTGGAGTTGTTGTAGTCCTGCCAAAGTAGTTCAGATCTCTACACTAGGCTCTGCACGTCCTGAGGAAGGTGGGGGCATGTCCTAAGAAAGGAGAAACTGGAAGACAGCTTAAATCATGAGCGCAGACCTTCTTCGTTACTTTAATCAGAATCTCTAATTCTGTGTTTCTTTGGATAAACAAGAAATGAAAAGACTGGGTTTTATCTGTGCAAGTGGAGGGATGGGTCAGTTGAATACTAAGGCAATATGGATCCTGCTGAAGTAGGCAGGTCAGTAAGAAAGAGGGGTGAAATTCAGAGAACCCCCTCCGGGAGTGAGAGGCCATGGGACTGTTGCTTCGGGCCCCCAGGACTTCAGTTTAGGAGGAACCAGATGAAAGAAACAGGGTGTATGCTGCAGTCTGACTGCTACTGATCTTTGGTTTTCTATTGAAGCAGAAAAATTAGCTTTTAAACTACCTTCTTAGAATGGCATTTAACTTAGTCTTTTAATCCCTGAAAAAGGCGTATTTGTTTGTCTCAAATACTAATTTTGTAGTTCCTCAGTGTCCTTCTGTGCTTTCCAAAGGCAGAGCATGTTTCTGGGCAGCAGCTGAGAGCAGTGAAGCACAGAATTTGCCCCCACCCTCTGAGTTCAGGCTACTGGCTTAAGAGGAGGGTTTACGAGTGGATGGAGCTCTGTTGGCCGTGCTATGGATCAGGACGCTGGGGAGATGCGTACAGGGCTGTGGGGTGTAGCACTGCCGCCCTTGCCTCCTTCTCAGCCTCTCCTGCACCGGGGATGACCCCTCGCAGAGAAGCCCTCCTGACCTAGACTCAGGTATCCATTATCTTTATGCTACTTCAGTGTGTCAGCCCAGCAGAGAGGGACTGAAGTGTAATGTATGAGAAACATGCCCAGAATTTATTGTACAAGTGAGCACGGTCACTGAACAATATGATTGCTTGTCACGGGTCAGCACATACTTCTATTAAAGTATTTTACATAGGTTAGCTGATTATCAAGCAAAAAGTGTTTGCATTTGCTAATATGTTAGTGTGCGTTGCAAATAATTCTTACAAATAAGAAGCTTAACTTCGATGGCAAGCAGGTGTTAGTGATGTTAGCTTTGTTCACCCTTGGAAAAAGGTGGATACAGTTGTCAAACGTGGGCAGCGTACCAGAGCCAAGTGAATGTGAGCTGGAGTTGAGGATAAAAAATTGTTTTCAGAGTGGACTGGTAGTGAAGCATGCTTTTTGTGATAACTGTGTACATTTATTTAAATTTGCATTTTCTTTCAGCCTGCACCAGACTTGTTAAATTCTAGGTTTTACAGATGTCACCAGTGTTTTGTTGTTTATACCGCTCGCCCATCTAGACTGGAAAACTTTGCAGAGAGGGCTTTGTTAAAACAAACAGAAAATACCCTTGCGAACCCTTCTGGCTTTCACGAACTGCAGTTTGAAATTATCCCACCTGTTGCTAGTAGGCATAGCGTGGCAAACCTGTATTGTCTGGAATTTTGGGTAATTCAGGCATTTCTGGTTGTAGATGAATTCTTTCTATTCTTTTCGTTACGCCAATTGCAAAGTTACGGCAACTGTATTTTTAGGTCCATACATATTAACCAAAGGAGGCGACAAAAGCAGATTTTATTTTTTTTTTTTATGTTTTTTAACAAACTGGCTGAGGTTATTAAGAAAAGCCGGAAATAGGTCTGCATGGCGCAAACCAGAAAAAAGCAACTTCCTCAACCACAAAATCGAAAAATGTATTGCCGGTGCGAGAATGAATCAGCACAAGAAAGCTCGAGATACTACTTAAGAAATCAAGGCAGAAAGGTACCTACAAAGCAAAGATGATTTTTGTCTGTCCATCTCCCCAGCAGACAGAAGACGGGAGCACAGATGGAGCCGTCTCTTGCTGGCTTCTCGACTTCTGTAGTGTGACTTCACACCTTGTGGGTCACACACGGGTGTGGAGTGCCGTCACAAAGTGCGAATGAGCGGGATGGGCAGCGGGGAAGGACTTCGCTTTTTTCTTTTGCTACGATACCGTTGCTTTCCTCTTCAGAAAATAAAGCTGTGTTTAGTAAAATATTTTATTTGCTTATTATCCGTTAAAAGATGCTACTCTACAAATGCTGCGTTTTAGGTCTGTGTGGGACAGGGTGCTTGGCTTGCTGCTGTGATGATATCTAACTTCCTAAACTTGGGTTTGCTATTTATGTGAGGCAAGGTATGTGCATTAGATGCTCAAGTTCTGGTGTTACGTCAGGTCTCCCGACCTTCTGTCTCATAAAGTATAAGATAAAGATCGACAAAATTTATCAAGGCGTTATTAAAGGACAGGCAGCTTAATTAATGTTGTAAAGAAGTCATCAGTGGAAGGATTATGCAAAAGTGATGTGAAAGAAGAAAAGAAGCCACCGTACCAGCTTCTGGTGATTGTATTTTCAAATTTCACATAAGACTTTTGAGAGGCTGAGATTTTTAACAATTGCAAACTTTATCTTTTAAAGCTCTCATTTAAGCATTAATCGAGATTTTAGTGGATCACAATTTAACGTTTAGTGAATTCTCTGAATAGCTGTCCTAGACATCTTTTTCCTTAAAAACTTCTTTTTCTTAAAAACTTTGAGGGCCAAGTTGGTCTAAATTGATGTTTACAGGTTCTGGGATGTTTTCACATACTTTTTGTTTGATGAAGATCCTTCTAGGAGCAAAGGAGTGGAGGAAGAATAGGAAAAAGGTGAAGAGGCAGAGCAATCTGGTAGTGTGAAGCACCAAGAAGGAACAGAGGGTAGCAGTGGAAAGTATTCCCTTTCCTATTTGCCAAGTAACGCAACCTTTCTGGGTGACTGTCAGGGTGCTGGAGAGAGTGCTGTGTTCCTGGTCTTTATACGGTCTCTCTGGGAATGTGTTATTTTAGCCTTGAGCCCCTCCTATTCCCCCCCCCCCCAAGGATGAAGCCCGTACTCATAGGCTGGGTCGCTGGTTTCAGCTGCTTGGTTTTATCATCTCATCATTCTTCTAGCAAAAGAACTTGAACTCCTGTGCGAGATTTAGCCTCTTTGGGAGGTATGCGGGGAGCAGAAATTTTGCAGCGGCACACGGTGACCTTTTCAAAACAAGCCAATGTTTATTAGTCAACTTGAGTACAGCACGTTCTGTTCTTGAGCTGCAGCATTGAAGAAAAACTTTCCTCTGTGCTGGCAGTGTTACCTGCCTCTCTGGCAGACGTGGCTGGGATTTTCTCTGCCTCGGTATATGTGGAGCAGCCTAATCCTCAGCCAGATACGTGTTTCATGTCTTAAGTCGGTTTGCATGTTCTTTCTTTGAGCAGATGGTAAAAACTAATGTTTAGGCAGCTATATGTTGAGATAATTAGTTTAGAAGACTAGTTAGTTCATGTCAGCCAGGACTTGATCTAATGGGTGTTACCGGTTGCTTTTTTTGTCCTCTGTCCTAGGGAAAGGAGTTTAACCCTTCTATCACACAGTGTATCAGTGTGTGGATAAACTGAGTGATAGATATATTTCATAAGTGTGATTTAGAAAATCCATGTTCAACACGGGTACGTGTCAGCATTTCCCTACTATTGAGCCCCACCTGGACAGTGAAGACTCTACATTTACTGTTAATGACGTTTATTTTCTTTATGTATGGAAACTTATAAGTAGTATGACTTAGCTCAATATCTCAGTTGATGGTCTTAGTTGCAGAGACACTCAAGGTTGAATGATTGTGCGGTCTGACTTTGGAATTCGTTTGGTATGCTGCTATGCTCCAAGGAAGGCATGAGATGTTACTATTTAGGAAGAATATTTTTGCCCCCTTTCCTGAAGAAGAGCAAGTGGGGGCCATGTTTGTATTCTGGTGGGTGCTGTAGTGGTTGCCCAGAGAAGGCTGCCAGTCTGAGGTGCAGAATCCAGGACAGGAGCTGCAGTTACTGCTGGCAAAAGCTTTAAAGGAGCCGGACTCCGGGGGCTCCGCAGAGGGAGCTCATGAGGTCTGGGAGCAGAGCAAAGAGATCTTCATGTAACTATCTGAACTTGGGGTAAGGGAACAGAATTCCAGTTTCTGGCATTTAAAAAAAAAAAATTGTCTCTGCCAAAAGTGGGTTAAAATCTCCTTTTGTCAGTCAGGGTATGAATTAATTCCTTGTCTTGAACATGGGGGTCTCCGTGTTCAGCTGTGGAAGTGCTGAGCACTGGCTGATTTGCAACGGTTGCCATCAGTGGCTATTCTGGAGAGAGAAGTTACAAAATTCCAGTATTGAAGAATATGACGCTATAATTTGCAGGATGACATTGACACCACCACCTCCCCCCACCACCCACCTTTCTTGTACTAAGTCCCCGTACGGATTTGAACTATAAATTTTTTGAAGTGGCATAAAATCAATATGTGGCAAAAATAGGAACTGAATGCAAGGTTTCAGAAAAATAGTGATTAAAATCTTGATGTTTTATTGTTTAAGTACCATTTTGGTAAACTCATACATGGGTTTATATATAAACCCATATGTATGGGAGAAATTTGGTATGTGGGATATGTACAAGCTGTATTAGACTAAGTAAAGTAAGAACTACTGGGGCAGTTCAGACTGACAATTCATCTAAATCAAATGAAAGACTATTGTAAAATCTTAAATTGAAACTTCGTTTTCTAGCAAGGGTTTTAATTCTGTTAAAATGCATGAAACATTTGGTTTTTGAAATGCAAAGGCAAAATGAGTTTTAGTGACTTAGAATCTGATGAATATAAAATACTGTTATATGGATAATTTGACATGAAGGGATTTTCTTATAATTAGGATAATAAATCCTGGGATGTATTGATTTAGCAGGATTAGAATGTATCAAGTAAAAGGAAAAAAATTTTGGCATTTATAACCAAACTTGGGGATAATTATTTTGATACAATATTTGGCATGTATGTTCAAGCTAAGTAAAGATAATACTGGAACTCGGTTTTCAAGCAAGCATTACATTAAACCAATAGAATATTGTATCCCGAGTTTACTGTATGTCATATATACCATTTATGACCAATCAAAGTGAATAGGTGAATATGCTAGCTGTGGGGGGGAGATGCTGGAGTGGTTCTTGGAAGCTGTTCTTACAGGTGATGTCTTAATACCTGCTTCTGACCTTAATTTAGGCAATGGATTTGGGTAACTTTTGGGGAACTATAGGTAACTATAGGTAACTATAGGGTCAACTCCCTATAATATTTTCATGTGATCATTTAGCAAGACAAAGCCCACAAAAATAAAAAACTTCGCTCTTTAATAAATAATTACAATTTATGCTGGTAGATCCTACCAGTCTCCACTAATCTTGGACTCAGAGATTTCTGAACTTACGGAGGTGTTGTGTTCAAATCGAGTCACCTTTTTTTGATGTGCTAATGCAACACTAAGAGTTCTTTTTGTCTGAAGGTTTTAAGGAGACAAGATTTTGTAAGCAACAGCAATAAACTACAGAGGAAATCCTGGCAATGAGCGAGGCTGAGATTTCTGACAATAGAAAGTGCAAAGAAAGGGGAGCAGGGAAGGCAAACGTAGTATTGATACAAACTTTGGAAATGTCGAGGCAGAGGCTGATGTATGCAGCTTTAGGAGAGCTCCTGCTGGTTGTCCTGAAGGTTTTAAAAGAGATAGCTAAAAAAGAAGAAAAAAAGAAAAATTCCAAATGAAAGTGTCGTGGTTTAATCTCAGTCAGCAACTGAGCACCACCCAGCCGCTCGCTCACTCCCCCCACCCGGTGGGATGGGGGAGAGAACTGGAAGAGCACAAGTGAGAAAAAACTTCTGGGTTGAGATAAAAACAGTTTAATAATTGAAATAAAATGATAATAATAACAATATGATAATAGTAATAATACACAAAGCAAGTGATGCACAGTACAATTGCTCACCACCCACCGACCAACTGAGAAGGCTGGAAGTGCACAAGGAATATAATATATTTCTGCTCGGGGACTGAGTGGCCTCAGGGCGTGTCACCGGGGTCTGAGTGGCTGCACGGCCTGTCGCTGGGGTCGGAGTGGCCGCAGGGCGCGTTGCCCGGGTCTGAGTGGCCGCAGTGCGTGTCGTTTTACTGTCAGAGCCAGAGACCTTCTCTCCCCTTTGAGGGTACTGAATGGTGTTGAACAGGGCTCGGTAGGCATGGGCCAGGCCCCAGCACGTTGCAATGATCTGCATCTCTCTGGAGTTGCCAGGGTGACAGCATACTTTGTCCAAATATTCTACTAACTTTTCAGGATTCCGCACTTGCTCAGGGGTGAGGTTCCAAAACACTGGGGGTGCCCATTGGCCCAGGTACTTGCCCATCTTGTCCCACACACCCTGCCACTCATAACTGTTCAGCCTTGGGGCAGATCTCTGGATGATATTCTTAAATTGCTTACCAACTTTAGACAAAACCGAAACAATATTCCAAAGAAGTACCAACAGAAGTATCTTAACTACCCAAGGCTGTTCAAAATACTGAAAAGTTACTGTAATGAAAGAGGAAACATCATAGAAGAAGGTAGTGACACTGCCATTCTGTATTTCCTCCGTAAAAAAACTCTCAGAAAAGTCACTGTAATTGCTAGTTGTCTCCATGAAACGGTATCTGTGGTACAGTAACGGCTTCATTGCGAAACTTACATACCACGCTAACGTCAAGGTCAATGTTCTAAAAACAAACCTCACAAGCAAAACATCACTAATCACTGCAGACCACAGCAAACTGCAAAAACCAACACCAATCTTTAACATGTACAGCAAAAAAAGGAGCACAATGCAGATTATACAAATCAATATCGAGAACAGAGAAACCAACATTGTGACCCACAACTACTAACAGATATAAGTTCCTTAATACACTCCGGTTAATCTGTTATTATCTCAAACCCTTCGAGCCCCACCTTGGGCGCCAAAAAGGGCTGTCGTGGTTTAACCTCAGTCGGCAACTGAGCACCACGCAGCCGCTCGCTCCCTCCCCCCGCCTCGGTGGGATGGGGGAGAGAATTGGAAGAGCACAAGTGAGAAAAACTCGTGGGTTGAGATAAAAACAGTTTAATAATTGAAATAAAATGATAATAATAATAATAATATTATAATAATAATAATAATACACAAAGCAAGTGATGCACAGTGCAATTGCTCACCACCCGCCGACCGATGCCCAGCCAGTCCCCGAGCAGCGGCCCCCCCGGCCAGCTTTCCCCAGTTTATGTACTGCGCATGACGTCCCATGGTATGGAATGTCCCTTTGGCCAGTTTGGCTGTGCCCCCTCCCAGCTTCTTGTGCACCTCCAGCCTGCTCAGTCGGTAGAGCATGGGAAACCAAAAAGTCCTTGGCCAGTGTAAGCACTGCTCAGCAACAACTAAAACATGGGTGGGTTATCAACATTGTTCTCACCCTAAATCCAAACCACAGCACTGTACCAGCTACTAGGAAGGAAATTAACTCTATCCCTGCTGAAACCAGGACAGAAAGCAAAAACAATTGAAATAAATTTATAGCTTCACTTTCAGCTGCACTGTGCTTGAGCAGGAAGCAGAAATCCACAGGATGTACTTCACCAATAATGAGATGGCTGACCTGGCACTGCAGAGCTTTTTGCGGTGTAGGATATCTGTGTAAAGACAGGAGATGACTTCCCATGTTACCACAGTCTATTCAAAATCTAGGTGCAAGAAATAAATTGAGGAATTTATAGAAAAGTGAAAGAATGGTTGCTTTTTATTGAAGGGACAACACGAAGAGTCTCTCTTTTAATAGCAAATAGTGCCCCTTAATTCTGGAAAATTGGTAAAATTGAAGATCAGAGAATTGTGTCATACCTTCCAGTACTGTGTATTACTAAGTTTCTGGAAGAAATAGAAGAAATGGAGAACTCATGTACTTGAAGATAAATGCCTAAAAATAAGTATGTGGTATGCTGATCTCTCGTGAGCCCAAGAAGAAAAATTATTTTAAAAAGCATGGAGAGTGTTTTTTATTTTTCTTCAAGAATTTTCTTACATGTTACAAAGCAAAATTTTTACCACTTCATCCTCCTACATTATTTAGATTTGAAAACACAAGCAAACACATTTACTCTTAGAATGGAAGTTATTTGGATATTATGAAATATAAAATAAGAACTGCAATTAAAAAAAATAAATAGATTGGAACACATTAAAACCAAGAAGCCGGATATGATAGACGCAGGAAAAAAGTTTGCCCAAAACTTCAGTGAGCTGTTTTAAAAAAGTAACATTTCTGAATGTGCCCCCTCCCAACTTCAGTTCATAAAATTTGATATTGACAAAACAAAACATGTTAAAAGAGGTGAGAGATATTTTGCACATTTTTGTACAGATGCAAAGGATTCCAAACATGACTATGCTTTTGTTGTTTAAAAAACCCCACAAACTTCTAAAATAAAATTTAATGTCTTTCAGAATTTTGATATGCAAAATAATGTTTTCATACTACTAGGTAATTTACTGCTTACTAATGACCCTTCATTGGAAGGGTGAACTCAAATACCTTTCATGTTTTTTGCTTTTTGTTTGTTTGGTTTGGTTTTTAAGGTCAACATATAGAAAAACAACAGAAAGGGAAATAACCAAGCTTTAAAACAAATGGAAGGGGATTTTCTCTGAATTATTCCAATAATGCTTAAAAAAGAAACCCCCCAAAAAGCCGAACAACAAAAGCAGGGATTCAAATGATCCCCTGGTACTTAGACTTTTATAGGGCATTTGGCACCCTGACAACTGGGACCTTGTACCTGGGACCATTAACCTGAGTAACATAAACAGACATTCTTCAAATTGGGAGTACTTGTTAAATGTCCAGTACTCCTTTTACCTGCCCGAATTCCTGTTTGTATCAGCTCAGATGTGTGTGGGTTGAGTCCCTATTTGTGAGCGTTTTTCACATACCCATCTCAGTCAAGTGTTGAAAATTGTCTGTGATTCCTGTTTCTGAAGCCACAATATATATTATTTTTATAATTCCCCCTGAACAGCTCATTCAGAAGAGATGGCAGTAGATCCCAGTTCAGCAAACTATTTGACATCAAAGCGTATCTAAAAGTGCTTTACCGATGCATTGTGTAGAGCTCAGTGTCGTCTCTTCGTGGAAGATGTGACAGCCTGTAACTCTTCACCTGCTAGCGGCCATGTATGCACATTTGCTGATAAAGCACATGGTAAGGTGGGATACTGTATCAGAAAATCAGAATTATATTTGGCAGAGTTTATTATTGTCTGCACCTTTGCATTTGAGTGAACTGTTCTAGAAATAAAAAAAATTTGCATCGGCCGAGCACTGCAGTTATGATTTTGCTTTTTTTGCCAGCTGGAAGAAGTGGAAATACAACCTGATGGCCATGTGTCGGCTTGTTTATGAAGAACTTTTTCAGGGACATAATTTGTGTGTTAGTGGTTTTTTTAGGTATTTTTTATGAAGTATTTTTCAGAAAAAAAAAATAATTGCAGGATGGAAGTTGTGTAGGGATTTTTTCACTGATCGTGTGACTGGACTGCACTGTGTGCAAATTCCATCTCCTAGGTGGGCTCTTTTGCTCACTTGCCAAGTTTAGCTTACTTGAAGGTCACAGCTTCTGTTCAGCAGCCAGAACTTAATGAGAAGTCAGATTGCTGCACGGAGCATGAATGGCAGAGCTTGTACCTGCTTTGCTCTCAAGACAAACACTGCTCAAACAGTGCTGGGAGTATATTTGTAAATTTTAATTCCACAGGATCAAGCTAATCGCATTTTTTCTTGCCTGCGAGATAAGTGAAAGTATTTACCCCGGCTACAGAGCTGAACGAGGAAGGAAGCAGCGTGTGAAGAAAGCAGCTCTGTTATGAACGTGTATGAATACATGTGTGCTTCCAGAAGTGTTCTCGGGGCTTTACAGGCATGTATGAAGAAAAGAGTCTTGCTAAGAGGAGTAAGTGGTTTAAATAGGTAAACTGAAATAATTGCATGATCTGCTTCTGATGAGAGCCTGTGTGAACTTTTCTGTCAGAATATTCCTGTTCATATGTTCGTATGAACTAACTTAAT
This sequence comes from Aptenodytes patagonicus, assembly GCF_965638725.1. Classification (NCBI taxonomy): domain Eukaryota; kingdom Metazoa; phylum Chordata; class Aves; order Sphenisciformes; family Spheniscidae; genus Aptenodytes; species Aptenodytes patagonicus. The sequence goes on along the minus strand of NC_134982.1, from coordinate 88,265,528 downwards.
AATTGCTTCTCTGTTTGGTGTTTAGGGTTTGTTGGTTTGTTTTTTTTTTTTAATCTTTTTCTCCTACACTTTTCCTGTGCTGTGTTAAACCTATTTTGTTTGTGTAGATTCCAGTAGTGTTAAGGCTCTCCTGTTAACAGGTAACGGGTTTCTGTGGGAAGGGTGCTAATCCGCATGCTGGGAAACCTGGATGCTGCCACTCACTCCCCGGAATCGTTTCACCAAGTCCTGTCTTTCTGCTTCTGTTTCTGTGGTAATAGTATGCCTTACCCATCAATGTCGTAGTGGTAAAGATGAGTTAATTATTAACCACCAATTTCTCTATCAAGTATTGTAGCCTCAACGGTGAGGATCTCGGCTTGGGTTAACCAGCATGAGTATTGCTGCAGATTCTCTTGGCAGCTTATTCAGCTGGGGCTAAATTTGGCTCCACAGTTGAGCTACCTAGCTAGCTTGAGTTAAATCTCAGCCAGCTGCAGCCACTGCAAGGTGCATCACACCTAAAACTGATGGCATTTTGGCAAAGATTAGGAGACTTGATTCTGCTTTTGGAAAACCGTGTAGCTTATTTGTTTAAATAATAACAAATGCTGAACTTTGCAGTGTGCCATCATCCAAAATAAAGTGCCGTACAAATTTACTTCCTTAGATCTCTGGAGTGGAATTAGAGTCTCAAAATAATCATCTTTATTTAAACGAGGCAAGTCTCCCACTGTAGAAGTTTAATTTATGACTTTGACCTCAGTCTAGTAAAATACTTTAATGTGTACGTAATTTTAAGCACTTAAGGGAAGAGTTGCATGGATTTGTATTCAGGTGCCAAACAACGGCAGACCCTCATTGTTTCTTCACTCCCAGAAATATTTTTGATCCTGCTGATTTTTTACTCAAACCCAGTAGGTGTATTCTGAATCTCTGTTGAATAGATAAATAATGAAAATAGTGAATTTCATTGAATTACAGTAATTCTGTTGTGGTCATTCTCTGCAAGCAAGCGTTTTTCTGCCTATGCTGCTTCAGAGAAATTTGGTTCAGTATTTTTGAAGTTAGTTTAGAAGTAGCTTACATTAAACATAATGTCTAGTTAGTAACCTTCAACAAATGGACATTGCTTTTCAAAAAGTGCATGTGTTCAAATGTGTAGCACGTATTTTCAGATTTATGTGTAACAACTGAGACATTTCCAGCTTTATGTGTAACAGCTAGGGCTTTTCTGTTTCTTCAAAGAGTAATGCAGTGGGGGGATGAAAGCCTTTAAAATAATTCTTCAACAGATGTTACCTGTGAATGAAATTCCCCAAAAGGAATGCTAATACTCAGTTCCAGGAAGGAAGAGACATATAATCTCTTACAATGCAAGGATATCACAAAAAATGTATATATGCATGTTTGTGTTACTAATTTATAAATAATCTGACATATCACAGTCAGTTTCTGAAAGCATATCTATTCCAGATCCTGGTTGTTAATTTATGTTTATATTGTTGTTTTTGTAGTGTGCAAAATGTATAGTCAAGATGTTATTTCACTTTTCAAGTATATTCTTTATCTGCAGTGACAAATTGAGTATATGCTGTATTCGGTATCTCACCTGACCATATTTACACTGTCTTTTAAAATTTTGAGAATTCTGTCAAATAGTTGGGAACGAGTAGAGCAAACATTTGTCCGAGTTCTAAGAATAAGGCAAAAAAGTCTGTTTGTTAGAAAAGGAATGTTCTTCGCTAACAGTGATCCTATAGTTTCTGTATCTCTCATAGTGAAACATTAGAGACTTTTTGCACAAGTTACAGGTTTTCGATAGCTCTAAATGAAGCACCTCTCTGCCTTCCATCCCCAGTATTTTGGTGATTGGTGACAGTGGGTGATTGCAATACCCCATTGCTTGTATGGAGGTGCTCCAGTTCCGTTACCTTTTGTTTGGGTTAGTTTATTAAGAAGTGTTCTTTAAGCCTTTGATCCAACGAAAGAGGCAATAATGTGTTCACCCATGGGTTTTTATTCGGAGTGGTTGTCTCCTGTGATACGAACGCATCTGGAGAGATCAGTATGCAAAGGGAATGCAGGCTTTTTCTTTAACTATTGAGTTGTCAGAGGGCAATAGAAAGAAATACCTGTGCATGGAGCACTTCCTCAGGAAGCACGAGTACTTTTGTGCCGTATAAACTTGGCAGCTAGGTAACTTAAGTTTAGATTTATTCCACTGAGAGATTTCTTGCCCTTCCAGATGTGGGTTTGTGGGAAATAATTAAACAAGTATGCATGTACATTCGTATGTTTACATGCAGGGGTATGCGTGTGCATAAAGTATATCTTCGTTTGTGTACATCAGTGCTACAACAGAAGGAACTTGCAGTTTCACTGCTCTCCAGTTATATGGCATTGGGAAGAGTCTACTCTAAATCTGTCTCTTCTCAGTGGTAATTTCATGTTTTTATTAGTTATTTTCTGTGCCACTGTCAAACTCTGAATCTGGATTTCTTTTGTGCAATCGGCAACAGAAACCGTTTTTCACAGAACTGAGGAGGAAAGGCGTATGCCACGTATGACACCAGGAGAGCACCGAGACATCCCACCGTTCTTCTCTACCTTACCCAAAGGAGTTTGCTGATGCGGTTGTATAATTTAGATGGCTGTGTGTCATGAGCGTGCTGTGTTTATTTAGCCCTGGTCCTGTAAGGGGATCACCTTAAAGAATCAGAACAGACTTCTGACAAATACGTTTTCTGTTTGGGATGAAGTGCTCTGTTCACCAGTGACTTTTTAATATATCTCAATTGTAGTGGAGGAGATGCAAGCAGTCCATTGTCCTAAAATATAAATTAGTATGTTAAATATATACAATTGGGTTGCATTTTAGTGGTAAAATAGTGCCTCATCATGCAAATGGAGAAACTGATTGACTTGCCTTTCCGAATGAGGGAGGAGTGACATGACTTTAAGATTGCCTAGATCCAGAGGCTCTGTGGACGACGGTGCTCCTAATGCTGTGGATAACCGGACATGAAAGTAGGTGGTTTCTTCTTCCACGTATGGTCCTGCACATGAAGGCAGAGGTCTCTAGCAGCAGCCTCCTTAAATTAAGCAAGGGACAGGGAGAAGAGCTCTGCTTGCTGCCTCTCAGAAACTGGATCCGATGGGGAGAAACTATGTTAAGTAGGCAGGTTTTAAACCAGGGCTTTATTTACAGTCCAAAATCAAAACTCTTTCAGCATTTCTAATCTAGTGAGGAAATCTCCGAGATAGATGCCATATATTTTCCCATTTAGCAAGTATCTCACTTCTTGCCCGCAGAAGTGATGGAGAGTTTTTCAGCCACTGCTTTACTTTCCTCTCTTGTAGGACATAAAGCATGTTCGAGGGAGATGGAGATCTGTTGGAGCAGCGATACAGATGAATAAACTCTGCCATTGTTTCAGTTGTATTTAACTGTATCATTATATAATTGTTCTGAAAGAAACTCTAGGGTGTTATGTAAGTTACGCTTCTTCATCCTAATTACCTGTTTAATTAAACTTACTAGAAGTCTTTGAGAGAAAATAGTTCTTTAAGAGTGATTACAAATAGCTCTTTTATATTGCCTGTCACTTGAAGATTAACATTAGTAAAATGAAGTACTACTTACTTTCAAAGGAGAAGAATTGTATAGTAGCCGTATTTCTAGAAAATATTTCGAACGTGCCTTTCAGGTAAGCATAGAGGCATAAGCTAGCAGACTATTCCTTGTGACTGATGAGGAACACGATACTGATATTACACACTAAATCACAGCTGCTGACACTGGAACTTTAATCTGACCTCTCTTCTGTTATTTCCATCCTCTGTTTCTAGCAAATGAACAGTTGGGATTTTTTTGTTGTTTTGTTCTGGTTTTTAAAATTATTTTTATGGTGGTTACAGTGGCAATTTATAAGTGAATGGCAGTGCTTTTACTGGTAATGTGTACAGTTTCAGAATTTTCATACTGTATCAGTACTTTAATAAGCACCAGTAATTAATTCTTACCGTTGTAAACATCTGTGTCTTTCGGTGCCAACAGTCAGCAGATGACTGAAATTGTTCCGTAAGTGCCCACTGAAATCTTGAGTAACTGCAAGGCTGTCGCTGCAGTTCTCTTGGCATGTATGATTCAAATAACATTGAAAGAAACAGTGGCTTCGTGTTACAAATCTGGTATATTTAAATACAGTATATGATCACAGACTAACAAAAGTCCGTAACTGATGCTCCTGTTGGCACGTGTCTAGTAGTATTGCTGAAGCGTATCAGGAAAGGGATCGCTAATGCTTATGCCAGGGACATCTATTGAAAATGCCTTTGAAATGCGTAATTTTAAAATGCAGGATGCAGTCCTCTCCTTGCACATCTGAGGATGTGCAGGGTGTATCTTGCAGTGTCACCTGCTGCACTTGAGCGTGCATGTGCGGATTGCACACCGAAGCTGCTGTGAACCAGCTTGGTGAAAAGCTGCGAGCGGGAGGCCCACAGTGGTGAGGCAGGGGAGAGGAGGTGCACCTGAGAGCTCTCTGACCGTGCTTTGGGCGTCAGTGAGCTTGTGCTGAGGGCAGGAGTGGGAGATTTGAGGCATAAGCTTAGCCTTTTCCTTTCATGCCGGTGACAGCATTACAGGCAGCTGATCTAATACAGCACAATTATATCTAAAAATTTTTGCCGCACAGTAACATTAAAACTCATGTTAAAAATAGTCATGCACAAAATATAGTCATTTTCTAGCATCACTGAACAGAAATATTTCTACTGAGGTTTTTCAGTGTGTTCCATCCAATGCTTTACAACACTTTATTTAGTGATCTAGAAGTAAATACATTTGCTGTTAATAAAATTGGCAGGCGACACATTGCGAAAAGGCATAGATGACAGCTTGAGTGACTTTATAAAGTAGCCTCAATTAAACAAAGAGCAGTTTTTAAATACAGTCAAAATTGGTATTTGCCTGTACACCAAGAAATGCAGTTCTCGTCTCTGTAAGAGGGGAATAGTATCCTGGAAAGGAGAAATTATAAAAGGGATCTAGTTGTGACACTAGTGGGGTGTTGCAGGTTTCTGCCTGCATTCAGAACCTCTCAGAGCTGGACTCTAAAAGGATGGATTTCCCACATACATAAATGAGTTTGTTTACAATTGGTGTTCATAAATTCCTATTACAAAGACGTGCTGAACTGGGACGAGAACATGCCTTCAGTCAGGACTTAATTACAAATGAGACTGGGGTTAAAGCATTGTCTTTGCAAAACAGTGAGGGGAAAGTAGGAATTTGAAACTGCATATGCAACACAGAAGAGAAGCTATTACACTTTATAGAAAATGTAACTAACTAATATACAGTACACCCGAGATTAGATGGAGTGGGGCAGAAATACTGAAATGCAGGACTGGGAGGTACCTCCTGGATGCAGTCCTTTGAATATATATATAAAAAAAAATATATATATAACCATGTCAAGCTGTCACATTCGAGAACTAACAGACTACCTGGGAGACAAGGTAGGCTTCCTCTCTCCTGTTTCTACTCTTGTCTTAGAACCGTACTCCTTGGGTAATGGGACGCTTTCTTCAGTTTTCCAGCCCAGATTTGTTCACGATCATTGGCAATGTTACACGTTACGTAAAGAGCTAGCATTTGCCTGCATGATCTATATACAGACCACCATGTATATGCTTGAGTTTTGATTTTTTTTTTTTTAAAAAACAACTTCCACCCCCCCCAAAGATAAAGAAATGTTTTGATATTGGATGGCTTATTACAGGTTGTTTTTTCTACATGTTTCCTTGTATTGGCATAATGCTTAGGAGCAACAGTTGCATATTGCTGAGCTCTGCACAAACAGTAGTACCATGGTTCCCTCTCTGCATATATAACAACATTTTTTGTTTTGTTTAAATTTTTAATCCGTTAGTTGTATCGAAGTTTTCTCATGTGTCTTCTAAGATTTTATTTCATGAACTAAAAACAAAAACCTGGCAACTGTACCTCAGGAGCCCTACCAGTTGTTCGTAGCCTGAGGAAGTCTCAGTGCCAGTCAGTACCACCCTGGTGTTTGGGTGATGACTGGAGCATGAAAACACCACAAATGCCCGATTCCCACTTACTGCTCCTTCAGGCAGAGGGGATTGTGCCGTTGGAGGTAATGCTACCAGCTGTTGCTACCACTTTTATTTTCCTATTCAGTCCCATGGGTTGAAATGAATCAGCAAAGTAGAGCTGATAAGCATGTTGAGTTTGGAGGAATAATCCTTTTAAATAGTAAACAGCTATTTACTAAACAGTAAACCTTAACTACAGCAGAGCCATTCTCTACTGTTACTACTTATTGCAACCGTCACCCAAAAAAGCATATATGGCCATTATTTAGAAAAAGCATCTGGAAAGATCTTACTTGCTAAAGAGTTTGCTTCAGTGATTGGCGATGCAGTGGATTTAAATGAATATCCTGCATCCTAGATCTGTTAGGTCATATAATGAGTTCTACTGCATATATTGTACCTTATGCAGATTACTTGAGCTGAATGCATAAATTTGTGCCCAGCTTATGGCTAGTAGCTAGATACATTTAGAAGGTTATGCAGTTGATAGTTGCTTGGCCAGAAAAACATTCGTATAAGGTTTGGTATGTGTCAGAAAATAAACAGTTAATAATAGGAACAGGTAGAAACAAAATAAAGATATGCCAGAAAGCTCAGTCTTCAGTCTTGAAAGGTGTGGCCTGTTGTCTTTCACTGTACTTATGGTGTCCCATCTAGGCCTGGCATTTTTGTAAACGTTGGAATTTCTTCTGGCTTGCAGAAGTCATGCTTTTGCAGGTGACTGGGTATTCATCAGCACAAATTAGTTTATTATGGATAACATAATTCCTTTAAAATTATCTCTTCTCAGAGCAGCTCCCTTCTATGTGCCCCCACCCATGAATTGAAACTAAAGGACTTTGGAGATGTTCAGCATCCCCAGGAGTGGCTTCATTCACCAGCAGATCTAATTGTAGGGACTGTGGCAGGAACCAGTTGAGAATCTGTTCCTGGACTGGCCGTTGTCGGATCTCCTCCAGTGTCTGCCATCTGTAAACCTTGATCGACTTGTTTCATACAGTTCCTTTGATACCCCAAATATTGGAGGATCTCACTAGCGTTGTCATGATTGCTTCTGCCTGGGTAAGGCAATCTGAACAGTTTTCCATTGATTTGTTCCACAGAGGTTTTTGCACTATCTCAACACAAAAAAAGCTGTCTGTCCTACGTTTTCTTTCTGCTTGGTAAGAAAAGAGAGCAGTAGTACAGCACATTTCAACTCTCAGTTTATGCCATCACAGTTTCATACACACTTGAAAACTTTAATTGCCTAAAATTAGAAGCGCTCTAATTCCAAAACTGATCTGTTGTTTTCTTTTGTGTCCTTCCTGCCGAAATTTAAGCAAATCTTACAGCCTTTTCATTGTTTGGCCCATCATAGACATTGTGGATGAAATTATATCACGAATTCTGAGCATCAGAGATGCATCTGTTATGTAAATGCCCAATTACAGTTCTGCAGTTCGCTGTGTAGTCCACCTCTGTGTTATGGTACCTTTTTTTTACATTTACTGGGCAGTAGCTATTTTGGTGTATTATTATAATTAAATTTATCCCTCTGGAGCAAATGAATTGAAAATAGCAAACCCAACTCCTTCCCTGTCCAGAGCTACTGATTAAACAGTTACAGTAACTGTTTTTAAATCACTTTTAGTATGTGTGTCAAGCTTACATTAAATCATCTTTAAAACATGTATATATGTAGTGCACTTTGAAATTGTCTATTTATAAACAAATGCATCATGTATATATTCAAAATGAGTCGTTCATAAAAATTTTAGCAGAGAGGTGATGCACTCCTGTACATTTAAAATCGTATTTAAAAATTCTCATTCTCTCAGGAATTAGGTTAACTGAATATTTGATAAGGACTCCCCAGACTCATATGGCAGACTCTTGTTCCTCTCCAGCTCCTTTCAGAGACACTGCAGACTGGAAGTCTAGCTTCTAAGAGCAAATACGTTAATTTTTAATACATTAGAGTTTTATGTACATGAAAGTAGAGACTTGGAAGGCTTTGTAAATTAAGAGCCTGAAATGCCTGATATAGTTCAATGCTTGAAAAATAAAAAATCCTGAAGGAGATTGGATTTGGGACAGTTTTTCTGCCTCTGTATAGAAGTGACTGCAAGTAAGCTTGAACAGTTTCGAAGTTCAGCTCTGTTGAGTACTGGCCAACACATCTCACTTACTCTATCTTAGCATTTTGTGTCTAATCAATTTTGTTCTTGCTCTGTGCTTGGGTATAGTCAGTTTGCCAGGTTTAATGTTTTGTTATTTTTTAATGTTTCATATGAAAAGTTCTTAGGTGTTCTTGTGGATTTCTGCATTCCTGGAAACGTTCTCAAAATTAACAGGTTTACTATATGCTTCCTGCCCTTTCGTTACATCACGGATGTTATGTATGCATTTCATCAGTAGAAAGGTATGAACCTACAATTAAATGCAAATGTTTTGGACAGCGTATTAAAGAATGTGTCTGTGATATATCCATCGTGATATAAATGTGGGAATGTATTTGGTGGTCCTGCCTTTTTAGTCTTTTCTAGACATTCTATCATGGCTTAGTTAGGTGTGAGTATCACTTGTGTTTTAATATTAGTGATTGCAAGCTAGCTAGCAAATTATGTAGTAACCTTGCCATCCTTCCAAGGCGAGTCTATCTATCCAGGGTGATAGTCCACTGCTTGTGCCTTTCCCAGTTATTTGGAGTGCAGAGAAGCAGCAGATGAGTGTTGGTACAGTGCTCTGATGCGCTGTGGGAAGGAGCTCGGATGTGGTAAGATGAGGATGATGAAAGACCTTAACCAGGACAGTACATTGGTTCCCAGAGTTCTTGAATCATTATCGTGGTCAACCCTCAAAACGCCTTATCAGAAAACTTACATTTGAGAATGCTGGAAAATGAATGATTCCTTGGGCCACTCGCCAGGTGAATCACTGGGACTATAATATGAATGTAGCTCTATTAATATGGTGGTCAAAAATTGTGTGATTTCTATTAGAATATTAGGCATTAGCATTCAAGTGTTCTCAGTAGATTGAAAAAAGGAGCTGTACTTGTAACTCTACCAAATAATTGTGTTGACTCTGCCATCTCCTACTGATCTCACTATTACAAATGCATGTAGAGTGAAACTTAATGTTTGACTGCAAAAAAATACATAGGCCTGTGTTCCTATAGGCCTTGTATCTCTATACCCACTTGTGTTTTGTCTGTACGTCTTGCACGTAGTCATTTCTATGTGCCTTTTGACTGGAGTGGCCTGCTCCCTGTTGCTACCTCTGTCCTTTTTGCATAGCTGACACAAGCTGCTTTAGATGTTGAGTCTGTTCTGGATCTAACGCCTGATGGGTGCAAATGCAAACACGTCTCAGCAATATCCTTTGGTTCCCACATGTCTTGGCTCTCTGATGTATTCTCCTGGCTTGATTAGAAACTTTCTATGAGCGCTAATCTGCGTATCTCCTTAAAATGTGGGAAAGAATGGTCAATTATGATATTGCTTTGTGAATTCCCAGCAAACTCGGATAATAATACAAATACTAGAGTGCATAATTACAACAAAAGTATTGTCAGCTGGCTGAGCAGTGCAGGAGAAGTTCCCTAAGCTGTTAGTACTCCCACAGAATATGATTTTTAAAATTTGGGGTTTTTGTTCAGAATTCCCCAGTACTATTTTAGGTTTATTTTCCAGTCAGAGGTTTACAGAAAGCAAAGTTGATACACCATTTAACAGGTGCGGAGAGTGGGGGATACTAAAGAGCAATCTTTTTAAGTCCTGAAGTGTAGAAATCAACCTGACTAAAGGGATTGTTTCATCACCCAGCACCAAAAACCTCTTTCAAATGCATGTTTTCTATTCGGCAACAAAACTTGAGTTGTGGGAGACTACACCTTTCCTAACTCTACTTGGGGGTAAGAATGTAATTAGCTGAGAGGCAGGAGAGCATCAATTACTGACAGGAGTCCTCCACAAAAGTCCTGGGAATAGGAGAACCAGCAGGGCATGTTATGAAATTTAAAAATATACACGGGCTTCTAAGGACCACTAAAATATAGATGTTTTAGGGTTTCATGTGTTAGTTTTAGCATTACTAGAAAGTCAGAGCTATGAGATGGATAATTCCTTGGTGTATCTGTTGTGCATCTTCATCACCAAAGCCAGTCCAGAATGCGTTTTTGAGTTCTGGTTTTACTTCACTAGGCAAAACTTTACACAAATTTCTCATGTTATGTTATTTTCTTAGAGTGTATGATTTTTACACCACTGTGAATTACTCTTCTCAAATGTTTAATTGTAAGAGTTGCTAAATATTTGTGGGAGCATGTTCTTAAGTTACAATTATTACAAAATAAATGTATTAATTTTTTTAAGCTAACTCGAGACTTTCAACTGCCATTGTTCCCTGACATTATTATTTACTATTGTCTCAAAATTGTTGCAAAGTTACAATACAGCAAAGTGATCATTAATTTACTGAATCTTTTGCTATAGTGAAGATTTGAAATAAGCTAGTTAGGGCTAAGCTTTTTCTAACAGTTTTCGTTCTTACAGCAAGCAGTTTCTTTTTCCATTTCTGTTGGTTGCTGTTTGCTGTAACTGCGGGCAAATTTTCAGGATCTGAGACTTCTCAATGATGAGTTTAAAATGAGAATGCTGTGCTTTCAGCACCGGTTGTTGGTTACCTGTTGCCTAGAAGAGCAGAGTCTTCTCAAATGAAGAGGCTAATGAGGGAAAGAAAAAGAAAAAAGAAAAAATTGTCCCATTGCCTGATTTGTTTCTCCAAATTCATATTTGGTCTGCTTGGTCCAAACATGTAAATGTGGTGTTTCTAATTAACTTGCTTATTAGATTGATGGTTTGAAGTTCCCTTTGAGATGGGAATTACAGGATCAGGTTCCTCAAAGGTGGAATTCATTTAAGGCAGAATCTTAACTTTTTCAGTTATTTGCCTGAGCAGCCAGAGAAGATGCTGCAGGGAGAAGGGGAGGCCCCTTTTCCCTCCGACTGCAGGGAGCCAGGTGCATCAACCTGAAGAGGTTTCTGGAGCCTTGGATCCTGGACCATGACAGGTGCTTTCCTGCACCGCAGGATGAGGTGCTTAAATCTGTAAGAAGGGGTAAGCAGTTGCCCTCCTTCGTTAGCATCGACTGTGAGACAGATTCCCACTTAGCTGTCAGTTTATGTGAAATCTCAGTCAGCGTTGCTTAAATTTTTGCCTGTTTGTGGCAATGAGACATTAACTTGTTTGGGGTTGTGCATTCCACAGACAGCTACAGAAAAATTCACCATTGCTGTAGTGAATCAAAATTCATTTTGTTTTCTTTTTTTATGATTCCCTTCAAGCAGATTCTCCTCCGTATTCATTCAGGTACTTCTTTCCAGCAGTCTTCCTTGTCTTTTTAATGATTGTTGCTTCTATTTATGTTCATGTGCTGGCTTTTCTGCTTTGAAGCACAAAAGAGATTGGTAGGAGTTTCTTGGAGGGACAGAAAAAACGTACTGGAGGGTATGTGGTTAGTGGATCTAAGGTCCTAAAATTAGCATAGGCTACTCAAACTCAGTCTGCTTCCAGTTGGGCTTTGGGAATGAACAATTGGAGCAAGAGAAATCTGCGAGCCTCTTTGGAGCAGAGCCCTGCTGCAGTGTGAGCTGCGGGACGGAGGCGACTCCAGCTGTTGTTCCCGTGCACGGGAGGCTCCAATCCAATCACCGTCCGCAGCCCTGGTGTGTCTGAATCTGGCCGTAATCGTCTCAGCTGCAGAGGGATTCTGCATGCTTCTTGGCTTACTGCTTTGTTACCTCAAAATAAGCGGTACGTTTGAGCAGGGCAGGCTGTTGTGTGCATCGCTTGAAGCACAGCAGTTTGCATCCAGTACTGGAGGGAGTGCATTTGTTTAGGTAGCATTGCTGGCCTCTGTGCAGGGTTTCATAATTGAAAGGTAGGAAACATATTTTAGCTTAAATACCAGTTCTAGTCACTTCGTTGTTAGATAATGAACTTCCAGAACAGTAAATCTAATGTAGAGGCTGTGTTTTACAGTAATGTTGCTTTTAGTATAATATCAATCACTCGTAAGATTTTTAGTTTCACCTTAGTGTTGTTTTCACAGAATATTAACACTAGTTTTGCTAATGGGCTTTGCTGGTCCTGTAGGAATTAAGACATTTTATAGATGAACTAGAGTGTATAAATGTATCAAAAGTTTTTATTTTCAGACACCGTAATCTTTCAATAAGTGTCAAACCCATTGTTCAAAGCGAAATCAAGGTAGAATGAATGTTATTGCTTTTCTGAATTTTTGTATGTTAATGTAGGGGAAGTATTTGGAGAAGATTTGAAGGTGAATTAACTGGAAGTTCTTCTGTAGGCATACAGGAACTTATCTTGTAAGGAAACTTTCACTCTGTGTGGAGCGCACTTGGAAGAAATTTTTTACTTTTGCTGAATTATTGCTAGCACCGTGTAGGGAGGGCATCCAGCGTAATGCATCGCCGATGTTCAGTTGTCCCCAAACTACCGCTGTGTGTATTCCTGCCGGCAGGAGCAGTGGTTGCAGGGTGTGTGCACTCAGCCACAGAAGTACCATATAAATGAGGAGCAAACTTGTTTTTCTGGTGGGCCGGTGAGGCAGCAGTTTTGCCTGAGATTGGTTAAAGAGCTCTTATAAGGAAGGCTAACAGGGTGTGGTTAGAAATATAGAACCAGTTTCTGAGAAGAGTTCATTTTAAGGGAGGTCAAAAACTGGGTTAACAGGTAAATGTTATGATCAGCCAAGAATCTGCTCTGTGTGTTGAAAATTGCAATGCACTTTCCTGCACTGCTTGGTTCTCTCACTGTATCATCAGTGTAAGGACTTAATAATTACTGAATGAAAGTCTTGTTCTAGGTCTAGTCCAATATATAGGGGGAAAAAGAAAGAATTATGACAGTCTCCTTTTCAGGTGCTGGTTGACATTTTACTTAACACAGAAGTTACAAAATTTGCACGTTCCATGAAAGAGACTTTCAGAAGTTACTAAGAACTAATAAGGAGCTGAGGTTTGCTAAGAAAAAAGAAAGCTTGTTCAGAATATGAAAAGTGTAACAATCTGCGTTTCTGGAGAAGGTGGGTTTTTTTGATGACTTCAGTGATTTAACGTAACTTTTAACAAATAATGCAGTTTTTTACTGTCTGAAATCTGGTAACTTCTGTACTACCAAGTTTTATCATTCATCTCACCTTTGATTGAAATCAAATTGTTATTCAAAAAACCTCAGCTGTCATTAAAAAAGAAGAAAGAGAGCAAATGACCATACTTCTAGAAGTCTATAAATAGACATTATTTGAGGTTTGCTTCAGCCTACTTAATAGTTTTGTGGACATATCTTTTTTTTTGCAATTACCAGTTACTACTATAGCTGTTTCTGGTACAAGTGTGCATATGTCATCAACAGATTGTCATAGAACTTAGGAATTTCCTAGGCAGGAAGGGGACCTGCTTTAAACATAAACATATGAACAGAGGTGGAAAAAACACACTTGTCTACCTGAGATGAAACTTGGGTCCTAAGTACAGAGAAGACCCCAGAGCAGTTCAGGCAATGAAATTTCACTTTGTGAAAAATGCCTGGCCTAAGTTTGATTACTTTGGGTATTTTCTTGCTGCTAATATTTTGAAGTGTTTTGTTCTAGAAGCATTGAAATTTTTATGTACTCGAATCCTTTTTTTCCAAAACAAAGTTTGCTTCATCAGCACATCAGGAGCTGCCTTGGGGTCTACAGCAGCTCAGAATACTGGGCACCAAGCTTCACATCACTGGCTCAGCAGCCTGTCTGTCTTGCCTGGTTTGTTCTACCTGAAAGTTGGAGCAGAGGCTTTTCCTGGCATGTTTCCGTTCTACTCATTCATTTTTTTCCAATAGGAAATATGTTCTGCAAGCAATTTTATTCCCACCCCACCCCACCCCCCCGCCACCCCCCCCAACTTTGGCAGTCCTCAGTACTGTGGCCAAGAGCTACAACTGAGCTTTTAACTTTTGTAGGTTGTTTTGTATCCATCTGTGGTGTTGGTTGATTTCTTTGTCCCTGCTTTGTTTTGCTGGATTTTTAAAGATGTGTGTTTCCGTTGTTGTTGCATAGCTTCATGATGGGTTGCATATCCTTTTTCGGAGTCTTCTGCCAGACCCTCAGCTCAGGTTTGAGAGAGGAACATGAAAGGAACATGAAATGCAGTATTTTCTACCAGGAAGAGGTTAGGACAACAGAGCTTTTTAATGTTCCGACCCACTTTTGCAAGAGTGGAAGACCCAGTCTTTCTGAAGTATTCCTCTAGGAAGTATTAAATTATAGCGATAGGTCACTGAGCGTTTTATATAAGAAGACAGAAATACAGTCTGAAGGAGGTTCTCAGTACAGGGGATCAAAAATAGTGGAAACAGAGGGCATGGATGGAGGAACAGGAAGAAAAGTATTAACTTTGTAGGAGAGCAGTTGGCCTGTTTGGGAGATGATTATGTGCTAGTAGTAAATCATTACTCACCTGTAGGGAAAGGAGGGACCATCCCACGCTTCCCTTTAAAACGAGCAAAATGTCAAGCCTCTTCTGTCCCTGTCCATGTTTAAGCAGCCTCTGTAACCTCTAGGTGGTGAGGAAAGACTGAATGTGGCTTTGGGCTTTTTCCCCTGATGGTACCTATTACGTGAGTGTCAGTCCACTGGGTGAGCTACCGCCTTCCTCTCCAGCCCATGCACAGAGGCACCAGTGCACAGGAAAACATTCATCCCCAGAGAGACATTCACAACCTTTTTCATTCTGATCAGCCTCTGTGGTACAGTTAAAACATAAAAAATTGTTTCAAGGTTCAGACCTGTTTACTTGGGAAGGAGAAAGTTGGCTAGCCTACTTCGAAAATGTGAAATGAAAGCTGTGGCAGCTGGGGCTTTTCTATAGCAGTGAGTGCCGTTGTTGAGCGATGAGTTTTGAAGGCAGTCACACTTACAACTTCTTATCAGAGTTTCCCTGCTATATAACCTTTTGTTTCTTCCCTCCCTGCAGGAATGGGGCGGTTGTTTCAGAAGTCAATACGCTGCTTGCATAATTGCAGTTTACTAGAATCCATACGTTCAAAACACCAAGATACGGCAGGTGTTCAACAGAAGTAGAGTGTCTGAGCACCCTACACAGATTTTCTTCACCAAATATTATTCCCTAGTATATACTATCTGTATTTATTTATTTATTACTATCTGGAAAAGTATTCTTGTCAAACATTCATCTGTTGTTGTTGGTTGACAATCACTTTTCTACCTTATAGCCCTTTCGGAGTCCTGCTATTGAGGAGGGGGGCGCAGCTGAAGACTCCTGATTCTTTCTGGCCGCGCAGATCAAATAAGCGTGATTTATGTCAGGAATGACCTCATTTGTTGAAAGCAAAGTATAGGGTACTGTGCTTATACGTGACTTTTGATAGCACAGGTTTTGCAGCATTTTCGGAGAGCTGTCAAACGTTATTGTGTAATAATGAGACTCTGCAGTGTTATTGGTGTTCTTGCTGTCTCACCATTACTGTCTGATTTAATTACTTAAGTATTTTGTGTGGTAATTGGAATGCAATACACTATAAGCATCAAGTATTATTTGTAAAGATGAAAACCTACTTGTTAAAAATGAAACATTTATGACCACATATTAGGTTAGAAGTACCAATTTTAATAAATCAATCAGGTTTTTATTTTTTAGCTACATTTTTATATACTTCTAATAAAATACTTGTATATCAGTAGTATTTTGTTAGTTGGTAATTGTGCATGAAGATGACAGTGTGATAAAATATGGCATGTTATGCAACTGTGCAGGTTTTATAGTATTTAAAAAACTAAAGCATATTAATAATTTCAGTCAAGCATTCAAACAGGAGTTACACTATCTTTAGATACAAGATCATGTGCTTTTTGTTTTTTGCTTCTTGTGGTATCATGCCACACTTACTAAAGACACACTAAGTTGTTTGAAATGAGCTGGGGGTGCTATGATTGATGCTTTTCTGTAAATCCTTTCCTTCAGCTGTTGAAAAAATGGAGATAGGGAAGCAAATGAGGAAAGAAGGTCAGGAAGAGAGTGATGGGCAAGGTTAAAGTAATTAAATGCTGACATGGAGAATATATTACTTTCTTACTTTGTTGCAGAGTTCCTAGAAGGCGTTTCTCTTTTTTACCATGTGCTGAACTTGGAGTGCCTGGACTCTGATTTGCACCAGTGCCACAGGCTTCATTGTTCCAGAAAATTTACATCCATTAAACATGGATACCTTAATTCATCACAGGATTTCTGCAACAATAAAATAATGTGGTGAAAAATTAGTTACTGATTGCCTATTGGATAATACTCATCAGGAGGTAACATTTGAAAGAATGAATTTGACCGAGCATTTTATTTTGGCCCTTCCTTGCCTTTAACTTTAAGATACCGTAGAAGGTACCTTCATAGGTGCCTATGTTTATAGGTACCCCATAATTTTGACAGGAATATCTAGCAGTACACATTTACCTGCTACTCGTTTTTTCTAGCATAATGCCTTCAGCTAACTTTCCTGATAGATTTTTTTTTTTAATATGTTAATATTACCCAATAAGTAATGCAATTTTTTTATGCCCTTGGCTATGCTAAACTATTAAGTTTTATTGCAAATACATATAATTAAATGTGATTCTCTGAAACATCATAAAGTAGTTCCCTTACTAGTATAACCAATAGCATGAATTAAAAAAGTTCTTACTACCAATTCAAAGGCTTATTTCTTTAAAATCGGAGACCTTGCTTTGATTGCTAATTGAGGAAAATGTTTGCATTTCAGTTGTGTTGCGTTTTATCTGGTAAAGCACAAAACTACTAGAAGAAGCTTTGGCAAGAGTAAAGAACGTCTCAAGTAAATGGAGAGGTGCAGAAAATTCATACAGGCAGCTGTAGAAATCTGTTTGGTTTAGATAGTCATGTTCCAGTACTGTTACATAGATCCATGGTAGTTGTTTACGGTATGATCCCAGGAGATTTGGACTGTGCAGTCTACTTTTATCAAAAGGACCCAGTAGTCTCCAAAGTAGGTTGACTATTGAATGCTGTCCAGCTCAACCCTTTATTTCTATTTTCCCAAGCAAAATACCAACTGCCCTGTTATAACTCTGAATTATTGTAATTGAGGTAGTCATTATTCTCCTGTCCTGTAACATTAAACTTCTAGGTTCCTTAGAAGTAGACTGTTTTTTCAGTATTTCCGAGTTCTGCATTCCTCTGCATAGTTTAGATTGCAAGTATTAAATTATGGTTTAAATTAGTAATTTAGCTATTATGTGAATTTGAAGCATTATGGTCATAAGTGTAACATCTCACTCATAGCTTGCTTCTTGCAGCATAAAGATACTTAGTTGTTACACCCATCTTCTAGTCAAATCCACAGCAATTCAGACAGCGCATTATATGCTTGTCTTTCCTAATTCCTGGGATTTTTTTTATTTTCCAAAAGATTTCAGTTGTCTCCAGAACTGCTTAGAAGGAGGACTGTGTTGCAGTTTTGCTAGTGTTTCTATTTTCTCGTGTGTTAAAGCACGATGCTGCATCTTCTAGTGCCAAGAAGAGTGCTTCTTTAAGTGAAATTATTCATTTGCCTGGGGTGATGTTTGCAGTATCAAACCATGGTGTATGTCTATCCTTTTATGTTAAATGGGAAAATTACACAACATAGACAAAATGTTTGCTATAAAAAAAAGGGGGGGGGGGCCTGTTGAATCTGTTGCGATTTTCTATGTCTAAGATCAAGGAGAATATTCAAGTGAATAAAGTTTATGTGGAACATCAGTGTGTCTCCTAAATTGGTCTGGATGGTAGTTGAACATATTAGACTATAAACAAGAAAGTTGTATATGACATAAACTGGTCTCAGTGTTTAGTCACTGACAAATTTGGTGCTTAAACAGCTGCAGATGTATTACTTGGTTGTACGTGGAAGCATATGGCACCTCCAAAACTTGAATACGAAATTAGCACTTTTAAGATCTAGCATGTTTTCAAAAAGACATGAAAGAATTCAACATCAAAACCAGCAACTTGTTACTGAGTGATTGAATAAAAGGCCTAGTATTTTGCTAGAAATTTTAAGGGGGCGAGGCGAACAGAGATTAATTTATTTTGGCAAAAATACTCAGCACGTATGACAACTATAAAGTGAGGTGGAGGTGCATGCACTGTATGTATTTTGGGGGTGCTCTGGCAGTACTGAAAACTTGGTCAGTCTTTCGATCATGTTCAGGGCCAGCCGCTTCCCTGGTGGTGATGCTCGGCCTGTGGAGCCTGTGCTGCCTTGCCATAAAATGCTGTTGGTACAACAGACAGCCTGGGAAGACTGCTGTCTGCTTTTTACACCGGGTAGCTTCAGGGGGTGGTTTTGGGTGACTCCCCCCTTTTCCCCGGGGGGTGGCTCGGATGTGTCGCCTTTTCTCTCCTGTGTCTGTACGGGGAAGCCAGGACGGCTTCCGACATGGCTGAGGGATGGCGCTTCCAGAGGCAGCGATCCAGTGGGTCAGACCGAGCCTTTGTCAAATGGCATTAATCTGAAATGGCCGTATCTATTATTATGACTCGTTTTCTCCTAGTAACGTCATCATTCATGTCAGCTATGAAATGAATTGAATTTAGAGTAGAATAAAGTAGGAATAAGTAGAACAAGTGAGATGCACGAGTCAGATGTGCTCATCGTGAAGTACGAAACCAGAGAGAGCATTGTTATGTAGGTTTTATTCATAGCTACCTGGCAAATAATAAGTGATGTTAATCCCTTTTCTAGAACAGAGCATCCATCCAGAATGGAGGATGCTCTGCTTTTAAAAGGATTAAACTGTTCAACAGTGAGAACAGAGTGATGAGAAAGCATCTGTCATAGTTGTCCCATGAGCTGTTCCTCTCTTTTGCTAAAACATTGCGCTGCTTGAGGCCAGTGACCCTTCCTCTTCCTGCCGGTTGCAGCTCTTCCGTCGTTTTCCAGATCATGCTCAGGGCAGGAACAATATTAATACACATACTTCTGCAAAAGCCATTTTTCTGCTATGATTATGCTGTTGCTTTTAGATATTGCATAGTTTAGGGAATATTACGTTTCTCTGCCAAGTTACGGCAGAAGTGCTGCGGAGCAGCACTGCAAAGCAGCAGTGCATATGTTCCTTCGTGGATTTGGCTACTCTGCCTATGGAGACTAGTCTCCTGTCTCATCTCTTTTATGCCCTCTAAATGGTTAAAAAAATTTACAGCTATTTCCATGTTTTTCACAGGAATCTATTCTAGAGAAACTGTCTAAAAAGCTACACTCAAAGATACATTGTAAACTATTTCTAAAATACTTTTATTCGCCAAGATTGGTTTATTAGAAAATATTCTAGAATAGATTTCCTGTCAGGGAGCCCTTCTCCTTTTTTTAAAGTAAAATCTTACTCATATTTAATTTCCTCACCTTTCTATTTATTTTTACTACAAATTTTACTCCCAAGTTTCATTTTACTGCAAACTACTAAAAATAGTCATCATGGCTTTACGCTGAGGGTGATGAAGCACTGGCAGAGGTTGCCCAGAGAGGTGGTGGATGCCCCATCCCTGGAAACATTCCAGGTCAGGCTGGACGGGGCTCTGAGCAACCTGCTCTAGTGGAAGATGTCCCTGCCCACGGCAGGGGGGTTGGACTGGATGACCTTTAGAGGTCCCTGTTCTATGATTTGATGATTCTATGGCTTGTGCATGAATTTTCTGAAAAAGCTCAGAACGCAAGTGCACTCCCAAGCCAGGTATTTTTGGTGTGGAGGTGGAAGGCTGGTCATGAAGCATGTGTCCTCCTTCTTCACCAGGTGTACTGCCCTGCTACCTCTCTGTCTCTCTTTCCTCATTCCTGCCAGTTTGGGAGCAGGGAAGAGCAAACTGAGTTCATGTTTCCCCTGCTGGAGGATATACATGAAGTGCGTGGTTGAGGTGAGGGTTTGTGCCACAGTACTTTACACCTCTCCTCCCATCGTCTTCCATAACATTCTTTTAAACCACTCAGAATCACTCTTTCAGAGAATATATTTATTTTATTGTTTCACGCAGGGTGTCTCCTTGTTTGTGTACTCTCTGAATCCGAGGCTTAACCTATTTGCTAGATCAGCCTTCTTCACCTGTGAGAAATAAATGGGAAAAAGACAGGACCTCAGTATGATGAGTTTGAGAATTTAGGTAGTCTTGAGTTAGCTATCCATCTTCATAGTAGGTGTAATTTTGTGCATGTTTTGTACCGCACTGTTCAAGGTTAAGTGTCCTGTCATAAAGCTAAGTTGACAGTAATGAATAATGCCAGGCAGAGCATCCACACTGAAAGCCAGCGGCTTTTCTGAGCTCTTTCACTTAGCGTTAATGAAGGAAATGGATCTAACACAATAAAGGATATTTTTTCTTTTCCTTTTTTCTATTTCAACAACAAAGTTTATTAGACAATTAATTGTGTTGTATGGCTACTGTTGAGGACGACTCTATTAGACGCTCCTAGGGAAGAACATCCTGAAGGCATCTATGGAAATACAATGGGAAGGAAAGATGTGAAAATGAGAGCAGACTTTCCTGAGGTCAGTGAATAAGCGACTCCTTTTTATTTTCTTCTGTCTTTATGGGTCAGTCTTGAAAATCTCAGCAAGGTTTTTAGTTTAATCAGAACTGGATGATATGAAGAGTACATAATTAAGGTGGAGGGGATTGAGGGAGTTCATATGGAAACTGAGGTAAAAAGCAATTGCCTACTTTTATTTGAAGGGAAAAGAACCAGGTGAGCAGCTAGTATTGAGGTTTGAATATTATACTTGAGGTTGTGTTTTGCATGGTTGGATGCGTCTGCTTTCTGGTGGAAAATGAAGCCAGAAAGATAAAGTTTAAGAAAGCTTCTGGACTGTCTTGGGGAGTAGGAAAATGCAAAAAGGTGATCAGGAGTTTGGATAATGTGCCAGGAGATAATTGGTGAAAAGCTCGACCAGGAGAGGAGTAAAAGGCGATTTTGGCTACTGCAGGGGCTGATGTATTCTGTGTCCCTTTGAGACTGAGGTGTCCTGGTTTCGGCAGGGATAGAGTTAATTTCCTTCCTAGTAGCTGGTACCGTGCTGTGTTTTGGATTTAGGGTGAGAACAATGTTGATAACACACCGATGTTTTAGTTGTTGCTGGGTAGTGTTTACACTGGTCGGGGACTTTTCAGCTTCCCATGCTCTACTGACTGAACAGGCTGGAGGTGCACAAGGAGCTGGGAGGGGGCACAGTCAGGACAGCTGACCCAAACTGGCCAGAGGGACATTCCATACCATGGGACATCATGCTCAGTATATAAAGCTGGGGGAGGAAGGAGGAAGGGGGGGACGTTTGGGGTGATGGCATTTGTCTTCCCAAGTCACCGTTATGCGTGATGGAGCCCTGCTGTCCTGGAGATGGCTGAACACCTGCCTGCCCATGGGAAGCAGTGAATGAATTCCTTGTTTTGCTTTGCTTGCGTGCGCGGCTTTTGCTTTACCTATTAAACTGTCTTTATCTCAACCCACGAGTTTTCTCACTTTTACCCTTCCGACTCTCTCCTCCATCCCACCAGGGGGGGAGTGAGCGAGCGGCTGCGTGGTGCTTAGTTGCCGACTGAGATTAAACCACGACATGAGGCCTTGATAAAGAAGCCATTTTGGGGTGCTTACTTTTCTTAGGAGCAGCTCAAATATCTTTTCTCTCTAAGCAGTTCTTGAACTACTAGCAAGGAACTGAGGAACTGACCAGCTGATGCTTGTTTCTGGGGGATGGGAACGGATACAAATGTCCTCTAAATGAGCGCTTTTTTGTTTTGCTTTGTGCGTGTGTTTGGGAGAAGTTGTTTTTTGTTTGTTTTTTTTAGTTTTCCTCAGTCAGTGATCTTCTGAAGGAAGCTTTAGTTGACGTTTCAGTTGGGTAAGTGGTCCTGAATGTGTCTCCTGTGTAGTGGTTCATCGCGTTTTTGAGTGTTTTGCATCACATCAGTGGAAGAATGAATAATATGTTCAAACACAGCAAATTATGTCTTTTCTGAACAAATATGTCTTCTTAAGGCATGTGAGATTACTTATTTACAGAATATTGAAGATGTACATAATTTATTAGTTATGATTATTTCGCAAATATAATAGTGCTGTGGGTTTTCCCTGTCCACAGTATTGCACTTGCTGGTTTTATGTTCTCTTTCTAGGTGGTGAATCTGTGTTGAGTTTGTATAAATGTTAAACATACTAAGTTTCGGAGAAAGTGAGAGAATGAGAGAGAAATGACCTAGGTTCCCTTACACATCACTTTCTGTTTGAAAGGTAAGTTACACTTCCTGAAGTCAGCCTTTTTAAAAAAAAAGAAAAAGATAAAGCAGCCATCAAAAATACGTAAGATGAAAGGTGTAGCTGAATCGGTAAAGGTAGTGCAGGACCTTCCAATGTGATCTTTCTGAACAGACAGATAATATTCTACACAGGGGCTCAAAAAACAGTTCAAGCCAAAATAAAATTTTGAAAGTTTGTCCTAAGAAGAACAGCACACAAAATGCTTCTCTGCGGCCTCATCTCCACTGGTGGAAGAGGGTAGAATTTCCTGCCTAGTTAAAACTCCAAACTAATCTCTTCTCCGGGTGTATCTGGAGGTGTTCAGCTGAAAGAGAAGTTCAGTTCTGGGCTGCCAGTTACATTTCCACATGCATCCATCTATCCGACTTTGCAGCGTTGCTTCCATTTTCTGCCCTCCTCTTTGCCAGTGATGGAACAGCTTTTCTTTTGGCCTTAATTCTTGCACTTCATTGTACCTTGGTGAGTCCTGAAGCAAACATTTTGTTCCCAAGGACTCTGTAGGTGTGCTGAAATTTCTATTTGAATCCAAGCACTCCAGAATTGTGACCACCATTTAAATATTTATGGAAGAAACATTTTAAGTTTCATTTTAGTGTACAATCCTGAAAATACCAGTGCTGAAACAAAATAGATGAGTTTGGCGAGTTATAAGCCAGATACTGAAAAAACTGAGTGTCCCTTTATTGCTGTGCTGTCAGTATTCTTTACCTTCACCGACTTGAACTTGTCTCTCTGAATGATTCAATTTTTATTCTAACTTGTCCTGTTATGCTGAGTACAAACTGTGCCAGATTGTCAGTTTTATAAGTGAATCCCTAATAAATATAAAACTGTACCTACTCTAATGTGTGAATTTGATGGATTAGCAGTATAATTTACAAGGTAAGCTTATTTTTGAAGAGATGATACAGGTTTCTATACAAAATAAATGAGCTATGGAGACTTCCTGTTTTCATTACACGCGTAATTCAATTTGTACTTTTGGAATAATCAGCAGTGAATATAAGAGATTTTTCTGACAGTCTTGCTTAAATAATGCTTTCTGCCTTTTATACTTAACTAATTATTTTTTTACAGTGTAATAAAATCAGAATTCTTAATAGAAAAATAAAACAAGAAAACATCTTTTAAAAAAATATTTTAATTTTTTTTTTTAAATTCTTATAACATGCCACTATGACCCTTTTATGTTTAAAAGCTGATTTGGTAATTGTTGTAGTTGGCTGGAAAGGTATGGACAATGAAGACTGGGAAGAAATAAATGTTACAGAAAATGACTCACTGTCATTTTCCACTAGTACTTCAAATAAAGGCTAAAATCTAATTGCCCATTTTTGAAGTTTCTTTAGCCACCCGTATCTTTCCAAAGGCAAAAAGCTCTCTGTCCTACAGCGTTCTCTCAATCAAAAGTCTCACTAGGGTAAAACGATTAAATTAAAGAGCCATACGCTTCAAAGTTTTCTTTTTTGTTTTAAATGGAGCTGTAATCTTAGCACAGTTTAACTGAGCTGTAAAGTTAGTCCACATAAAAATACAATAATAATATCACATTCTGAAATTAGCAGTGACATTATTGTAATTTTTGAATTATGAATATTCTAGTTGTTGGTTCATGCTCTTGACTGATTCAGACTCCCACAGTGGTTTTTAATCTCGCTGATTAATTTTTTGTCAAATGAATTTACTGTGCCTAATACAAATTTTAGGATCACTGTTACTTGTACCAAGATTAAGTGCTAGAGAACATATGTTGCCATTGTCAATAGCAGTGCATTTGGTTCAGTGATCTGATTATTTTTTTTTAAACTGACCCTCCTGTAATATCTTGAACTGAGGGCTATTGAATGTCATTCTCACATGAGGAATTTATATTTTTAGTGGCAGCTAATTAAGAGATGTGAAGAGCTGAGCCTTGATGCTTCAGTGAGTAATTACCTCCTCTTGATACTTACGTGATTTTGAATTTGGCTTATAAAAAGAGTAATTTGTGGCTTTCAGCAGAAGTGTGGCCGTCCCTGGAGACGGGGGCTGCTCAGCCATGAGGAGCTGAATGCCGCTGTGTTAGCTGCTGCTGCCGGTGACACCGTGGGCACCACGGAACTCGTGCGTGTATTTTTGGACTGGCTTTTGTCGGGAGCGCAGCTGATCTCTGGCTCTTTGTCGGGGCTCGGGTCCCCGCTCCCCTCCTCCCCAGGGTCTCGATGCTGATACGGCTGGTGTTCTGCCACCCGGGGATTACTGCCTGCGGGGGAATCCTCCCCTGGCAGGGCTGCTGGGTTTCCAGTTGCTTTGCACTGCTGGAGCATTGCGGAGCGAATAGGTCAGAGCCAGAGAACAAGGACATAAGGATTTACTAGTGTCAGATGTTGAGATTTGACTGCAAAGTTAATGTGGGACCGTGACCTTACCCTTTGCTGTGTGCAGCAAGAGGCAGAGGTAAAGAAACTTTCTGACATCTGCCATCCACACGGTTCCCCTTTGGGCCATTTATTTAGGCAGTGTGCCTCAGTTGTCCTATTTGTGAAGTTTGGACAATTTCTGGGATAACTTGCAGTTTAATATAATTTTAGTAATAATACCTTTAGGCATGTTTCTGCAATTTAGTATACACATAGAAGACAGTAATTCAGAAGAAATTCATTACCGTATAGCTTTTGTGTAGCACTTTCTAATAGATATGCTATTAAGGTACAATTTAGAAACAAATAGCTCTTTAGGACTTAAAACACTACTACTTTACTTCATTCAGTGCTTACTTGCCTGCATCAGTGTGTTCTGCTTGCTTCCTGCTATTTCATGGGCAATTTATGCACTTTGCTGTATCCAGGCATAGTTTCTTTTACAAAGTCTGCTTTTGTGGAATGCAGGTTTTAAGTATCAAATATTTATTTTCCGCTGTCTAGAATTAATCATAAAGATTATGAAATGCTGTGTGAAATTAGTTTTGCATAATAGAAACAATGCTGTGCCTCGAAAAGAATAGATAGTTGAGGAAAGACTGTACTTGTAGGCCTGAAAGTACTTGAGTTTCATTGAATGTAACTGTGAATGGCAGTAACTTGAACACTAAAAGATGATTGCTCGAAAACACTTCAATAAAATGCTCAAGTAATTTGTACTGGAGGGTACTTCTCAGAGTTTCTGTAGGCATCTGCGGCTCATAAGAACGGTACTGTATTGCAGCATTTAAAATCAGTTTCTGCAGGAGGGGTTTGAAAGCATCCCATGTCAGTGTTATTCATGGCCCTTGCAGTACCTGGCAAGAAAATCGAAGCAGTGTGGAGTTCTTTCTTCTTCTGAGACAGAGGTGAGGCAGGCTGGAAGCAGCATTCCAGCTACTTACTGAGTTAAATGTGGCTAATACTACCATTTTGAAATTTACGGCCTGCTTTTGCTTTATATTTAGTAAGAGGCCTCAGGCACCAAAGCAGTGATTGAGGTTTTTGGTGTGGCAAGGGGAAATCCACTCCTTTCCTCTCTCCAGAACAAAACTTCCTGTGTGGAGGGTGAAAGAGTGCATTAAATGGCTGGTGTCACTTGCCAGAGGCCCATGGCAGAGCCTGCAGCTGGTCATTTTGGCAGCAGTGATGAATAGGCAGTCACTGTAGTTTGAAAGTTGTTACAGACACCAGTGAAATAGTTAAATGTTGACGTTTGTGTTTCAGTGAAGCAGGGTTAACATTCTTGCAGGGCTTCTGGCATGGCTTCTTACGGCGTGGTCTTCCATTGACCTTTTGGGACTTGACATGTAGGCAGTTTTCCTTGTAGAAAACCACAGTAACTGGAATTATGTGATCTATTAGGTCCTCTGTGTATATGTTTTGACATTATTTGTTAAACTGGCGCTATACGTAGGCTACAAATAATATTTGAGCACTCCAGGTGTCTTGGCCACAATAGCTCAATAGCCTTTGCTGGAACATCTAAGATCAGGACGTTGTCTCCGAAGTCAGTCCTCAGATGAGTGGAGGAAGTACAGCGTAGGTACAATGTGTGGGTGAAGCAAAGCAGTAATTGTGAATTCTGATGATCTCTCCTCATGGTTTTTCATAGAGACTTAAAATAACTGCATTAAATGCAGTGTGGGTAGAAAGAGAAGCATAGTAATGATTTAAGAGTTGCTTCATGAGAAGATTTTCTGCTGCTTAGCAAGTTTGAAGAGTATTGTCTCTAGTGGGTACTGACAGGCACGTATGAGTTAGCATTTGCTATCCCATGCAAGAAACCCCCATAATTTGTTTCACTGAGATTTTAATCATGATTTCTTATCATAGGTATATAGGAAAATTATAGAGGAAATTAATGGAATTTATGGAAAACTATTGGAAATGGAACCCTTTTTTTTTTGTTTCCTGGACATTTTGGATGTTGACACTGCTTGGTCATTTACTACACTGTGTACTCCTCTACAATAATGGACTGTTTTAAAGACAAATTCTGCTTAACTTATTTTTTTTCTGTATTTAAGATTGTTTGCAGAGTCTTATATCATACAGGAAAAAAGATTATTTAAAAAAAATTATGAAAATCAGTATCATTCCTTTATAATATAATTGATTCTTCTTTTTACCTGCTGGTTGGATTCAAGAATGCCCTGCAAAAGAGTGCTTTTTCTTCGGTCTTATTCTGTAAACTTTTCTAAAACTCAAGGAAGTGTTTCTATCAATAGAAAGAAAGCAGAAAAAGAACATGAAAGAATTGAGCAGCTGCAGATTAGAAATATTAAGGCTGTTACTGTTCATCTTCATTCTTACAGCTAGAAAATTGGCTAGAAGACTGTCGGCCAAGATCTGAGATACTTAACAATGGTCTGAACTAAGCACGGTGAAGGTGAGGCTCCAGAACCTTACAGAGGCTGACGAGATGATATTACAGAGCTGAGAGTGTAAGACAGAGATGTAAGTCAATTAACATGAATGACTTATCCATTGACAGGGGAAAAAAAGTTAACAAGCACAGAAATACAGTCTCCCATTATGTTTGATCCTACCATTTGGAGATAGAATTGAAACATGTTGGGATGTAGCTTCCTGAAAAATCTCTTGGTTTAGGCAAGATTTAACGGAAGAAATCAACAGATCCACTGCAGTGATAAAGCACTTGATTTGTTGGACACCAAGGTCAAGAAATGCATGGTATCACTTGATGACTATAATACCAGGTGAATTATGTGTGTATGTATATATGCACTTATAAATTCATATGCATAAGTTAAATTTACACATCAGTTTGTCTCAGAAGAGATTTTTAAGATTACTGTCATAAATTTTTGGTGTACAAGTTTATGGTTTTATTTGCATGTTCTTACTTATTCTAATACAATGATCTTGTGAAATCTTGATGTGCCATTACATACTTCTGACATTCAGCTTTCTTGCTCTTAATTTTAGCTGCACGTGAAGAAAAGACCCCTGAATAACAACTTAAAAAGTTTAACAGCCACCGTGCATCCTTTTTTTATACTGCAGACTTCAGAATGTATTTGAGTATTGTTTGACTGATGAAACATTCTGGTGATTTAAAAGTTACATGGCAGTAGCATTTCAGCGATTCACTTTGCTTTCTATAAATACATTTTTACTTTAGGAATGAGATTCAGAGGCCTAGTAGAAGGCAGTCCTCCTCTGATACATCTGTTTTCTTTCTTTTTCACTTCAGATGTCTGTTTTCAGAGAAATCATTCTGCACTTCTTGATACATAGGAGGAAAGGACTAGACTTCTTAAAGGAGGGAATGGAAATAAGCATTAGGAATGTGAAAGCAAAAATTTGTCCAGTATTTTCCAAACTCTGGAGCACATTTTATCATAAGTATGAAAAGTATCATAAAAGTTTAGATAGTTGTAATATATGACATATTTTCTTGCCAGACATCTGAGACTCTTGGATAGCACTCCAAAATAGTCGTCTCAGTGGTAGCTTTGGTAATGACTTTTATTCCCTAAGAGGAAGTCAGTGCAGTGTAATAAATTAAGATTTCACTAATGCATAACAGCAGTGAGGGGTGTTCGCTTCTAATTGCTGAGATAACTATTGTTTCTTAGCACTCTGCAGAACGAAATCCGTGCAGAATGTATCTAGGCTATGATCTGTCATTTCCTATGAGAGTTAGTCAAGTAGACCCTTTCCTCCACGCACAGGCTGTGGCATCCGCGTACGTGTCACTTTCTGCAGAGCAGGGCATTTGCTTAAAGGGGATAGCGGGTATCTGCAGTGTACTGGGATTGTATCCACACAACCCCAACATTTTATGAAACGAATGAATCTCTATTCACGTGTTCGCTGCTTTCATCCATACAAAATGGAGTTGTGGAGTAATTCAGTGTGCTTTATTTGTCTACTGTGTGTACTCTCTCCATCTGTGAGGCAAACTGTCGAATCCATGTTAAGCTTCTGTTACTGTAAATCTAGGGGACAGTGATTAATTTTCCAAATTATCTTTTTCCCTGCTTAGAAATTTTACCATTTTTTAATTCAGATGAAATAAGAATACGCGGGTGGTATTGAGACAGATACTAATCTTTTAGGCCCGAAGCCTGTGTTGTTTAGAATGTATATAATAATAGGAAACCAGGAGAAATCTATCAGCTTTGTTGGAAATGTGTCACAATACATGTAAGTGTGTGTGCACATAAATATGTATTTGTTTGAAATGAGAAATCTTAAGAAGGTATTACTGTTAAACTAAAAGTGCATAGTATAAGTAATTCTTACAAAGAAATACTTGATGCTTTTGTTTTTCTGTGCATGATACTACTTCAATATTTACATTTGAAGATGAGTTCCATGGGTGATAGACTAAATAACACAGACACTAACCTACTTTTTTTTAAGTGAGTCGCATGCTGTAAGCGTGGTACAAGATGGAACGAAAATGTTTCACTTCAAAATCTCCTATTATTGATAGTTAATTACATTCCAGACAAAAGAATAGACAACAAAAGCAATTTGTTGAGTAGCATTTAGGAAACCACTATGTGTCTTGCCTGTTACCACTTTAATCTAAGACTGCTGTTTCGTATAACAGACTCCTGCGAATCTTCTGGATTTTGGCAGTACCTTTCTTGCCCTGCCTCTCCCATGCTAGGTGGCCTTAATACAGACAACTCAGATTGCTTCTGGGAGGCTTGTTCGCCTTTGAGAACTATTTTGGTCGGGGAGTGATGCAAACCTATTGGTTGATTGTCACTGGGAACAGATGCATCACTTAAACTGTACTTCTGAAGTGTATTATATATACAATCTTTCTCTGCTTAGTCACTTAGGATATAAAAGTCTTACCACTTCAATGAAAGGTATAGCAGTTAATGAACAAACTTTTGAAACACATATTAGAAGTTTCAATGTATAGTGCAAAATTTCAGTTTGGTAGTATGAAAGAGCACTCATTTCTGGATGTTCAGATTAAAAAAAACCCACAAAAGTATATAACCTTTCTGCATGTATACTGTAATTTGGAAGGTTCTGTCGAGTGTGCATAGGCATTTTGCAAATGTATAAAATACAGGAACTTTTTCCCCAAACTGGGTGATAACCAATGTTACCGATTACATTCTTTCTTTCTTTTTTTTTTTCCCCCCTTTAAGCCAGTCTTATGCTATAAAATGTAAGACTGATGGATGACAGCCTGAAAAGCTAGAAGTGGAGCAGTAATTAGTGAAAGAAGGTTGAAGGTATAACAGAAGCAAATTAAAAATCAAAAGAGCTGTGGCTGAGGAGTCGAGCATTAGGTAGAACATCTAAGTGACTTTGAAAGCTTTCCTTGGTAGAGGTTGGTGACTCTGAAAGTTAGTCACCGAGGAAGAAGTCAGGAATGATTGATTGTCAGTGTAACAACTCATTTCCTTCGGACAGAGGACATCCTGAAAGAGGATATGTTGTTGGCATTGGTAAATGACTAAAAGGTGTTCGCAGCATATATCTGTATCACTTCATTTGCTCAAGACATGCACTTTCTTCTTGTTGGGGTGGGGTTTTTTTTTGATCTCTCTACTGTGTCTTGGCTATCACCCAACTGCCTGTTAGTTCTTTAAGTGTCAGAAAATGAAGGATCGTGTCAGACATTTCATAAAGCATCAGTGCCAACCTTCTTGTTTGTGTCCTGTGAAAACTTTGAAATCGAACACAATGGCTTTGGGCTTATGGGTTTACAGAGTTTATGTTCAGTCTGCGGTGAAGAGATTGACAGCGCCCTTTTGCTTTTTGCTCCTTTGGGAAGCTTGCTAGGTAGAGTTGATCAGTGCTTTATTTCTGATGAGACCTTGGGAAAAGTTTAGACTTGGCAGCTCTTCTCATTCCCTTCTTGTTTCCCTCGCCTTGGAGAAGGAGAAAGCAGTATCTCCAGCAAAATTATAATCAGGCTTCCCTCATCTTTCTGAGACAGCAAGGGTGACTCAGTTCAGTTTTCGTGGTATGGTTACCAAAAATACAGGCTAAAGCCGATGGTTTGCATTTGAACACTGCAATTAACCAGTTGGGAAGTCACTGGCACACAATAGGTGATGATAAGCACAGTGGTGCACAAGGTACTTACTGAACATACACGGAAGGGAAAATTAGGGTGTATTCTTCGGGTTCCAGTTGTTGGATGGATGAGTGGAGGTCACTGTGTGCTCTTTGGTCATGGGCATAGTGTGCTCTTTGGTCATGAGCATAGTGTCTTAAGGTGCATTCTGCGTGTATACAATACTGAAACCTTCTTGCTACATCTGGGATGAAGTCCAGCTGTGTGATTAGTCAAAGCTGAGTGAGTTTGACCTTTGGGAGGAGATGAACAGACCTGAGAACAGCTAGTTGTGCCTTACTCTACCCTGCCATTCAAGTGGTGGCTACGGTCCCCAGCAGTGCCAGCCCTGAATCAGGAGGAGAGGCAGCTCCTGGAAGGAGCAACCGACAAAAAGTATCATGGCAGTACCAAGTGTAATAGTATTAAAACTTAAAGGCATAGAGTCAGTGAGGCTGGAGAAAGCAATGGGTGGGGAGAGGGAAGAAGTGTCTCTTCCTCCCCCCCCCCCCCTACAGATGTGTTGCTACTCCTGATCAGCTTTGTCTGCAGGACTTCTGCCATAGCGGAGGCTGCAGCGCATCCCTGATGTGGATGCAATTCACTTGGTCTGTCCTGCTCCCTAAGGAGGACAGGAAGCCCTAGAGGAGAAAACTTCCCATTTCATTCACAAGGCTGCTGTCACGACTAGCGCTGTATTAGAACCTTGTAGCTTGCAGCTTATTATTTTATTCTGTACCTTAAGAACTGGATAATCCATTGTTATATTGGTGTGTAATCCATAACTGATGGTGAAGATAGCGGCAAAACTCCTCCTGTAAGGTCAGACACTGCTCCATTAGGTAATGCTTTACTGGGAAACTGAAAGTTAAGTAAAGCGTTACCTAATGGAGCAGTGCCTGACCTTACAGGAGGTCACATAAATATATCAAAAAGACTGTGCCAAGGAGTGTTTGAAAATTGTTGTTTGCTTTTGTACTGTTACAAACGCGTGCCCTGTCATAGGGGTTTGCCATTGTATTGCTCACGGACAAGTTCTGAACTGCTCAGGTTTGATTATTGCAGGGTCGTTCTGGTCTCCTTTCCTACATGATATGGACTAAGATCATACGTTTGCCTTTTCTCTTTCTTTGGCTTTTTCAGTGATTTTATATATGTTCTCAAATGTCTTAGAGACTGTAAAAGAATATATTCAACATAGACAAAACTCCTTTTTTGCACAGGTGTTGGAGGCAGAACTGTTTTTGTTCTGCAGAATGTGACCCAAGATGTGAAGCAGGCCTCCTCTTAGAGAGTTTGCGTCTTGCAGACTGTGGAGTCATAAGAAGTGTTTTTCCTAGGTGGGAAGCTATCTCTCAGCTTCAGCCTTACTGCAGGTCTACGCCAAACTTGTCCTGTGAAGCATAGAAAAGCTGGACTATCAGATTCTTAGTTCTATCTGGATCCATTGCTCAACCTCTTAATCATAGAATCATAGAATCATAGAATCATTGAGGTTGGAAAAGACCTCTAAGATCATCGAGTCCAACCATCGACCCAACACCACCATGCCCACTAAACCATGTCCCTAAGCGCCTCATCTACATGTCTTTTAAATACTTTTAAATACTTTTTAAATACTTTTAAATACTTCCAGGGATGTACCACTTCCCTGGGCAGCCTGTTCCAATGTTTAACCACTCTTTCAGTAAAGAAATTTTTCCTCGCATCCAATCTAAACCTCCCCTGGCACAACTTGAGGCCGTTTCCTCTCGTCCTATCGCTTGTTACTTGGGAGAAGAGACCGACCCCCACCTCGCTACAACCTCCTTTCAGGTGGTTGTAGAGAGCGATGAGGTCTCCCCTCAGCCTCCTCTTCTCCAGGCTAAACAACCCCAGTTCCCTCAGCCGCTCCTCATCAGACTTGTGCTTTGTTTTACCCTAATAAAAGGTTGGAACTAGTAATGAAGATCGCTTATTGTCGTTGTTGTCATCAATCCATCAAGACACTGTCTTCTCTTTCCTGCCTATCACCACAACTTTGGAATAAACTCAGCTTTCCCGTCCAAGAAAATACTCAGTGTTATTTGGAATATAGACAAAATATCTCCTCCTCAATGGTTCTTTTCACTCTCTCTAATGGCTGTATCGAGATGCCTAGTGTTGCATATTATTTAGGAAGCATTTAGACAACTGTTGCCTCTGTTTTATGAAGTGCTGCTTATATTGTCTGCAAGTACATATATTGGTTTTGAATCCATTGCTCGTGGTTGAAAGCAAGAAAAGAGATTGTAGACAACTCATTTTGGTGTTTTGAATTGATAGTTTTTGTAAGGTATTTTTCTTAGATAAGGTGTCCCTCTGACATGAGGCTTAAGTGACAGAATAGAGAGATGTGATAGTTTGTGTATTGAGCGGGGAGTGTTCAAACTGTGCCTTTCAGTAGTGCTTTACTGCTATATACCTGCACTACTATCATGGGTTTTTTTTTCCAAACAAATTTGTACCACAAGAAGAATGCGCAGAGGTGGCAAATCCTTTAACTCTATTTTATATTTTTTAAATGGAATACTTTACAAGTACTGTCACTGCAGTTTTACCTAGATATAATCAATAGAAGCCCAAGACTGTTGGTGTGCTTTTCCTTGTGTATCTCAGCAGTTACTGGTCACACTGAGACAGGTGATTTTTGCATGGCTGGCCAGTATGAGTTAAAACAAGGAGTTGAGTATGGTCTGCCAGCATCCTTCCTGTGGTTGCCTTGCATTACTTCTCCATCACCTCAGGCTGCTGAAGATACTGTAAGTTTCACATTTGTATAATATATGGAGAAGCACATTTATGTTTTGTGTTCAGGTATTTGGACTAGCTCTTTACAGAAATGTCTTTTTGTGTGAATAAAAAGAGGACAGGGAAAATTAATTTGATTTTTAAGTGATAGAAAAATGCTAGGAAATTAAATGTGCCTCTTCTATGCCCTGAGGAATAGAGAAATGCTAGTAGTACTCTGGGTTTGGTCTAACTAACATTAGTGGAGCATTAATAACTGAATATTACTGTGAGTTATCATAGTTTGTATGAAATATTGGTAGTTGCAGTATGTGTTTACTAGAAGATTTATTTATGGAAAAATCTAGTAAAAATTATCATTTAAGAAACATGTTCCTATTTTTATTGAATTCTCTTTTTTAATGAAAGGTACAGCATACATTAGTAGCTTTGGCTGAAGAGGCTGCACTTCTTTGAAGTGTTTCTTGCGCCCCATTGTTTCTTACACAGTTCTATTTTCTTTGTTGAAAAATTGCTATTCTCTCATATCTCCCAACAGTGTCAGGTTTCATGTGGGGGCAAGTGATTTCTGTGAGAATGCCAAATGCAATTATGAAATACCTAATTCGGTCGCATTCTTGAATTACCTACCCTTGGTCACACCGCGTTATTCATAATACTCTTTCCCATTTAAATGGAATCACTCTCGTTCTGTACAGATCAGGCTTAAAGTCAGGGAAAAAAAGACAGTGCAAGAGAGAAGACCTGATTCTGTTATTCATTGACAAAGTGGCGTGCCTTGCAGAAGGTAATCGTGACCTCCAGTCTCCTCTCCCAGGATGGAAATTTAAAGAAAGCTGGAGGAGACAGATAAAAACAGAGAGGAAGGGGTGAGTTGTGGGTGACTGTTTCCCTCCCCCTTCTCCCTCCCTCCTGCACAGCTTCATAGAATCATAGATTGGGTTGGAAGGGACCTCTGAAGGTCATCTAGTCCAACCCCCCTGCCATGGGCAGGGACATCTTCAACTAGATCAGGTTGCTCAGAGCCCCGTCCAACCTGACCTGGAATGTTTCCAGGGATGGGGCATCCACCACCTCTCTGGGCAACCTGGGCCAGTGTTTCACCACCCTCAGCGTAAAACATTTCTTCCTTCTATCTAGTCTAAATCTACCCTCTTTTAGTTTAAAGCCATTCCCCCTTGTCCTGTTGCAACAGGCCCTGCTAAAAAGTTTGCCCCCATCTTTTTTATAAGCCCCCTTTAAGTACTGACAGGCTGCTAGAAGGTCTCCCCAGAGCCTTCTCTTCTCTAGGCTGAACTACCCCAACTCTCTCAGTTGGGGTTCAGTCCCTTCAGCTGAAGGGACTGGGACTGGCGGTCCTCTTGCCTGGTCCTTGGGGCGGTGTCTGTGGGGTAGAGCTGTGGGACTGGAGTCCCCTGTTCGGGCCCTGTAGGTGAGCCAGGGTCTCTCTCCTCTTGGGTGATGGTGTTATGAAAGGCAGTCCCTGCCCTCGCAGCCACCTCCTGCACTTTTCAAATGACTCTGTGGAAGCCGAAAGGCTCAGGTGAGTTCTGACAGTGCCAAGTGAATTAGGTGGGGAGTAGCTGGGTTTGGGTTGCAGAGGCAGGACATAGGTGTCAAGTTTTCAGCGCGAGTGAGAAGGTCTGTGCTTGTATCTAACTCCAGAGGAACAGCAGTAGATAACAACTGAGAGCAGGTACCCTCCAAGGCTAAGGAGGATTTGGACGGCCCATCAGCTTGCAATGCACTTTAGTCTGGGAGGTCTGAATTCGGCCTACATGCTGAAGGAAATTCCTACGTGCTGTAGGAAACTTAAGTCTTATTTTGATCTAGTACTAACTGCTGATCTTAGCAAGAATCCTGCAGTGTTAGTTTGGGTGGAAAATACTTGGTCTGTTTCTTAAGCAAAATCTTAGATTTGCAAGTGTAAATATAACCTTGCCATGCGACCACAAAACAAACTGCCTGTGCTGGCCCTTTGATATGTTCTAAGTCTTGTTTGCTAAATTAATTGGCTAATTAGAGCATGAGGACAGATGAAAGCTGAACATGAGGTAGGAATGTTTTCTTTCCAAATAAAATCTAAGTTCTGTTGAAGAAAAGATGCAAATATATGCACTTAACATGTTCAGAAGACTTTTTGTAAATGATTAGTACTGTGATAAGCTTTGGACTTATTTAAGTACAAAGCCATCTCTACATTTCTTCCTGAGATTAAGCGTTTGTACAAATTGTATGCCTTCCTACTTACAAAGTAGGAAATTAAAATGCAGTCCTAAAATACAGCCTGTTAAAATGATGCTTTTACAAGGTGTCTTACTTCTCTAGAGGAGATGAAGAGGGCTGCACTCTCTGTTCTCTTCCGGGAAAGTCTGCAGTGTTCCAGTGAATAAAATGTGCTGTACTGTGCAATGACTGTGCTTTGAAAAACACTGAAGCAAATATTTAATGTAATGCTGTCTCCAACGGACCATCTTGAATATTTGTAATTACAAAGATGTTGTGAATCCAGCACAGAGTTGGGAAAAAGCCTGGGGAAGTGTCATAAATGCATTTTTATGAGAGTAGGAAAAGGAGCTGCTCTTCAGGTTTCCAGACTGTGAAATGGCTATCGTAGCAAATCAAAGCTTTGCTCAGTCTATTCAATTATTGAAACCTCTTGGGTCCAGTCTTTCCCTGGAACTCATGATAAATTCTGCTCTCTGATTATTTGGAAGAAATCATTATGGACGTGAAGAAAAAGCCATACAGACAATCATAGAGAAACTGAAAATAAAAAGTATGCAAGCTACTACAATGAGAAAATGCCCATTCCCTTCTTCAAAAATAAGACTTAGCACAGAAAACACATTTTTATGGTGGTTTAGTGTTATATTTTCGCACTTATGCTGTTCATACTGTCCAGGAGGAATTATCTAAAAATGCATTGAAAGGTGATAATAGAAAGAAGATTAAGCATTCTGATACTGGAGCTTTGTAACAACAATTAAACAGTACACATAGATTTAAAAAGTCACTGAAGCAGTTAAGTACTTACTGTAAGTTAATACTTACAGCAAATTCCAGAAGTGCCTGGCCTGATACCCGAAAGCACAGTCCTGAGTTGCACATTTAGGCTCCCTGTGTAACACAGGTGGCTACAGCAAGGCACCTAGTACTAACCTATTAATTAATATCTCATTATTAATATTTTCTTGATGAGAAACTTAACGTCCTGCACCTCCTCAAGCTGAAGAGCTGAATGTCAGAGAGGTGTCCTTGGAATTTGCAGACCAGCACTGCTTCTGAAAGTGGGCATCCCTGCTCTGTCTTTGAAAAAGAGACAAAATACCACATCCAGAGGAAGAGACTCGACTGTCTCCTTCCTTACCTCTGGACAATACAGTGCTATTTATAATGGCCTTCCTTGGTCAAAATTGCACACAAAATTACACACAAAATTGCACTTTAATACGGAAGTTAAAATCTGGTGCCAGATTGCTTTGGAGGAAATATCTTTATGAATTTTGTATTATTTCTAGCAGTTTTTGTGTCCCTTTCTGTTTAGTGCCTGTGTCCCAGCTTTCATCCTCTTTACTGTGGTTATTATAAAAGGAAAGTCCTGAAGGTTAACTGGAGAGCTTTCATGGTGGTCATGTCTTTGATGTATTGAAGAAGACTGCTTTATAGTAAAGGGCAAAGTATAACCCCCTTTATAAAGTCAAGGGATGCAAGGGGGCATCTTTGGTGAATGAGATATTTGTGCTGTCTGAGGTCTTTGTTTCATCAGTGCTGGAAACATAGTTGTCTTAAGTTTATAAGCAGTGTAATTGACGGACATGGTGTATTCTACAAGTTGATCTATACAAGTCTATAAAGCTATTAGAAAAAAACTACTTTTAGTTGCTTTAGCATGACTTCAGGCTATTTTAGTTCAGCACAGACCTCTTTTTTTTTTTTTTTTTCCTTTCCTGTATGGCTTTTTTCTGGCACAAGTGCCCGCTGTCATGCCACTTTCTGGGCCTTCTTCCTTCTCTCTTAATTTGGGATTCTGTCGTAACCAAACATCTGTCGTAACACATGTTCAGTTGACACCTGAATTGTACCCTCATCCATAATATTTGTTAAAAAAAGTATTTTTAACCAGTGGAAAAGAAAGACCTGTACAAACACAGAAACTGCCTGTTGTGCTGATGAAGGTACACTGCACATTTTCAGTGGTTAAAATAAAGAGGTGTGAACCAGTCTCAGTTCTCAAGAGCCTGCTTATACCAAGTTCATGCCTTCAACAATGGCATTGCACCAGGGCTACAAATCTAAACGGATGTGGGTCTGTCCTTCATAGAGCTGCTTCTTAACTTCCGTTAGCATTTAGTAAGATGGTAGCTCCCTTAGTACTTAAGTACGTAACTGTAAGTGGATAGTCTCTCATTTACATGAATAACTGTTTATTTCAAAATCCTTAATGGTTTTTCGAACTAGGTAAAATGCAAGACCTTGTACAATATTCTTTTCCATGTCATCTTTAATGGGTACTTAGTTAACAAAGCCTTTGGCTATTAGAAAGAAGAAATCATTAGCAGAATTCAAGTGTGTGCTTGTAGGTTTTCAACATTTTTGCATCCCCTGGTTCTCCACACAGACGTGAGCCCTATCTTCATGCATCAGATACTGGAAGTTCAAGTTGGGTTACAAAGTCCTGATGAATTTCACAATTGTGACTTTTAAAATGGAGAATCAATGTTATTCAAGATTGTGTTTATAGACCTAGAATTTCTGCTAAGATGTTAATCTCTCATTTGGGGAAATATAATGACATAAATAAATTCTAAATGAGCGCCTGCATTAGGGTTTATTCTTTACCAGGAATTCCTTTTCCATAAGCATTTCAACAGCTCTATATTGTGTGATCTCTGGTTAGTTTTTTACTCAGCTGAGCTGAGAGATGTATTTTACAGGTGACAGGAACAGAACCAGAAATTTCAAATTAAGTATGTGCTTCCTAATGTGGAAAGAGTAAGGATTTAATCTGAGTTTGTGTTGTTGCATGTTAGCTATGGTTTACCACTCAGATTACTAAGGGCAAACTGACTTTTTCAGGTCTTCAGGGCAAAATCCTATGACTTGTGCTACCAGGTGAAAACCTATGGATCCTAGTGTCAAATCCACCTGCAGAAAGTTAGACAGCTCTTGAATTAGGGGAAGAAAGCTGTAATTTCCATACAATAGGTGAAATAAGTGTTAAGATCTATGGAGCTTTACCTGTCATGCTGCTATCAAAATAGATTTCTTCCCCCAAGAACTCATGATTTGAAAGATGTTAGGGTAGTCAAAAAAAATACACAGAAGACATCTACCCAAAGAAAGTTACAAGAAACATATCAAGTATGTTGTGTTAGAAGTATTCCAAGCCAGAGGGCAGGAAAAAAAAATGGGATGTGAATTCTGCCAGAAATGCTGCCAGATCTTTCAACTGATAAGAATTGCCTTATGCCATTTGTGTGAAGATGTGAAAAGAAATATTAACCCAATTTGCATGTGTACTGTGATAGAGACTTACGAGTGTGTTTATGGGAGAATATAAAAAATGTAAGTATTGTCCTGAATTAGCTCCTCCCATATACATGTCACTATTGAGCTTCATAGATCGTCAAAGAGCAATGTAGAAAAATGACATTTTAAGATCCCAGGGGCATTTGTTATGTGTGTTAGCATGGAGTTGCTCATCCGTGCCCAACTCCGAGCTCCTGATTTTGGAACCAGGTTGTTCATGGCTGGCTAGGGATTTTTGCACGGTATTGCACTGTATGTAGGCATACCTGAGGAGATTGACTGATCTATACAGCAAGGCAGTAGTGTAACCAAAATCATCTCAAGTCGTATTCAGTTGTCTCATGGACATGAATGAAAACTGGTTTTGTAATGAAGCTCTAGAATGGGTTTCAATATATGTAATCCAGAAAGGCCTGGAGGAATATTGATATAAGTACTATAGACATTATCTTCCATTATGCATGAGCGATGAAACTAAATTCCTAATTGAGCATAAGTAAATGTATTCTTCAAAAGATAAATAAATAAGTAGAACTCCCATTAGCTCTCATCATTGCCTTTTTTGGACCTAAGTTTTAAATGCATCACAATGCATTTTGCATTTGCATGATTCAGCAGTGCTCTCTTTTTTTGCTAGCTTTCCCTGGTAAGAGAGGAAAAAGAAGGTGCTTCAGTACGCTTTGGTTTTGGGTAACTTGGGACATTGTGACTCCTTCCAGAGTGCGTCTGTCTGTAATGTATTTATGTTGGCATAGGTTACATATTTTCTAGTTCAAGCAAAACTGCATTTTGCTTTTCAGCAGGAACGTGCAGTTACTTTACCCCCTTCTCGCTTCTGTACACTGCATACACTGAAGTTGTGAAAAGATTAGGTCTGGTGGAAAGGAGAGAAATTACATTTTCACCTGATTCCAAGCACGAATCTACTGCAGAGACAGCTTTCTCTATAGGTTGTACTTACTTGCTCCCCTTTCTGTAAGCAGTGGAAGCATACAATTGCTGTTAGCTTGACTTTATCATCGTGTGGCAAAAGTCAGATGTCATCCCAGGATGACTCTTCAGAGGTTAGTGTATGTATACTAATAAGTGAGATTTAGAAATCTACGAGAATAATTGCCGAGGATTAAAAAGAGGGCACAGTAATTTCGATTTAATAAATTATTTTTGACAGTGTTCCACCAATATTGAATCATCATAGATGCTATCCTTTTGATAAATTAAAAAAAAAAGTAAAAAGAAATTTGACATGTAAGTCGGTGTTTCAAGTTGACAAAACTTTCTAATTCATGAAATCCTACTTCTCAGTTCTCCTCAAAAGTTTAAAGTACAGTATCTGATAATTAATAGTGAAGTCTAAAACAGAATACAGTCTAAGTCAAACAGCAAACAGTCCAATAGTAAAATTTGTCAAAATTTGTTTTATTGAAAAACTAAGGTCAGCTTTTGCATTAAAACTGTTTATTAGAGAATGTGATGGGCTAACCTTATACTGTAGCAGGTGTAATTTTATCAGATTACCAAATCCAAAGCCTGCCCTTGTCCCTAAACCTACCTACCATTTGATCATTTATACCTTTAAAGCAAACAAGCTGCTTCAGAAACACAATCATAAGTAAAACAAAGCAAATCTTTAAATCTTTGTGCAGATTCACGGCAGAGGCTTGCATAGCCTCCACTGCATAGAGTTTACGAAGAAGCCTTTGAGCTCCGAATATGAACGTTGTGGTGAGTGATGGACCAACGTGTATGTTAACGGTATTGGTGAGCATTTCTGTGCACAACTGTCTGTTTAGCTGAAATTAAAGATTTCGGAATGCCTTGTGGAGCAAGAAAATGCTTTATCCTGTCATCTTTATCAAAGCAGTCGCTAAATGATTAAAGTGCACGGGAAACCAGTGTCTTAAATAATCTAGGTTGTTACATTTTTGTACATACTGTTTGTATTATTGTACGCATCTATATGCAAAAACATCTGTATACAGCTTAGAGAATATAAGTCCAAATATTTGAGTAGCTTGTAATAAAATAATAATTGATATCTGTTGTTTCTTTTCTTAACATGCATTTTTTTCTTGGACCTACTGTTACTTTTTTTTTTTTTTTAAAAACTGACCTTTATTATATGGTTCCTTAGATTAATTTATTATCAGTAATTACTTCATTGGCAAAGGTAGGAAGACTGTTAGCTTGAAGTGTCTTGAAAAATG
Source organism: Aptenodytes patagonicus (assembly GCF_965638725.1). Taxonomy (NCBI): domain Eukaryota; kingdom Metazoa; phylum Chordata; class Aves; order Sphenisciformes; family Spheniscidae; genus Aptenodytes; species Aptenodytes patagonicus. The sequence goes on along the minus strand of NC_134982.1, from coordinate 88,224,048 downwards.
AGATTCTAATCAGCGGGTCCCCAAACAGTTCTTTTTACATTCTCAGATAAAATGCAAAGATTTTCACAGAAGCACCACGTGGCTGAGGTTGGCAGGGACCTCTTGAGATCATTTTGTCCAACCCACTCAAAGCCGGGTCACTTAGAGCTGTTACCATAAGCTGGCAAATTAAAAACTCTCCAAGACTCAATTTGGAGTTTTAGAAAGCAGGCATTCTTTATTGTGGTGCTGGGCGCACAGGGGTTCGCTCCACCTAGTGTACATGCCGAGCTGCTTTACTGTGGGAGTTATGTACAGTTAGAACATACATATTCATTGAATTTCCAGGAAATGATTAACATATTCATGTTATTTCCTGGAACTCATTAACATATGTAAAAAGTCTTTAACGCATGCGCTCTTATGTCCATTCATGGTCTTTCAGAGTCCTCTGGTGGTTGTTGATAGTCTTCCTCACCCTGTCCGCTAGTTGAACTCAGTCTTCACAGACGCACAGTTTGTTCTTTGGCTCACTTGCGCATTTTGCTTACACAAACTAGCTTATTTCAGCATAGCTTCCTTACCTATTCTACTCCAAGATCCAAAGTTTCAAGGTCTTCTTTTGCCTACTGAATGTTTAGCTCATCTATTCACAGGGTACTTCTACTGAAGGTCTAGGTTATCTACAGAGTACGTCAAACTTGGCTACATTATTCCAATAGGAGAGAACCATACATCTCTTCAGTATTCCTTTGTAGTCGGTATCAGAGCCAGTTGCCCAGGACTGTGTCCAGTTGGGTTTTGAGTGTCTCCAGGGATGGAGACTCCACAACCTCTCTGGGCGACTTGGTCCAGTGTTTGACCACCCTCACAGTAAAAACCTTTCTTCCTCATGTTCAAATGGAGTTTTCTGTATTTCCGTTTGTGCACATTGCCCCTTGTCCTGTCACTGGGCTCTGCTGAGAAGAGCCTGGCTCCATCTTCTGTACTCCCCCCATCTGGTATTTATACACATGGATAAGATCCCCCAAGCCTTCTCTTCTCCAGGCAGAGCAGTCCCAGCTCTCAGCCTCTCTCGTATGACAGGCGTTCTGATCCCTTCATCATCTTTGTGGCCCTTTGCTTGACTCGCTTCAGTAACACCATGTCTTGGTTTTTTCTAATATATTGGGGAGCCCATAACACACCACTACAAATGTGGCCTCACCAGTTCTGAGCAGAGGGGAAGGACCACCTCCCTTGACCTGCTGGCAGTGCTCTGCCTCGTGCAGCCCAGGAGACTGTTGGGCTGCTTTGCTGCAAGGACAAGTTGCTGGCTCACGGTCAGCTTGGTGTCCACTAGGACCTGCTCTGCAGAGCTGCCTTCCAGCTGTGTGGCCCCCAGTGTTTAGTGGTGTATGGTGGTGTTCCTCCCTGGGGACAGGGCTTAGCGCTTCCCCATTTCTCCAGCCTATCCAGGTCCCTTTTGATGGCAGCATGACTGTCTGGTGTGTTGGCCACTCCTCCCAGTTTTGCATTGTCTGTGAACGATGAAGGCACGCTCTGCCCCATCTTCCAGGTGATTAAAGAAGATGCTAAGCATACTGGCCCCAGTATTGCGCCTCAGGGTACACTGCTGGTGGCTGGCCTCCAGCTGGACCTTGCGCTGCTGGTCGCACCACTCTGAGCTTGGCGGTGTAGCCAGTCTTCAGCCTACCGTTCTGTCCACTTACGCAGTCCATGCTTTGTCAGCTCGTTGACGAGGATATTATGGGAGACGGTGCCAAAAGCCTTGTTAATGTGGAGATGAACACCACCTGCTGCCCTCCATTCATCTAGCAAGCCAGTTGTCTCATTGTAGCAGGCTATCAGCTTGGTTTTGGTGACCTCATTTAGAACTTAGCAGCTTTGGTCTATGTGGCAAGCAAATGCACTTTGTCAGATGAGCAAAGCACAAGTGGGTGCCACTAGGTACCAGTAGTAGCTGAGCAGAACTGCTGTATTACTGTGGAGTTCCCAAAACCTGTAGGTGTTTATATACCGCAGAGGATCAGATATAAACTGCATTAGTAATGTAAAAAGTGAAAAACAAATGACGCCCTTGTCTGGTTTTCTGGTTGTTTGATGTGGTGTTTTTTTCTTCGACACTTCTCTATACAAGCATATTACCGTATAATCTTTCTGATTTTTAAAGATTTATTGTCAGCTTGGCTGTTGTGTAGGCTGCTGACTCTTTACAGGTAAGTGGGCTTGCTGCAGGAGTTCAGTGAAGCCGCACTCTCTGCTTAACATTGTGACACAGGACAGGGTGCCAGTGCCAGTGCCCATTTGGAGCAGCTGTTCCAGGCCTTCCAGAACTCCTGTTGGTCTAAAGATCATGTGTTTGTGTTTTTCTGTCTTAAAGATTGATTTAACAGCCTTTCCGATATCCCCACCTCAGGCTGTTCTTCTGTGAACAACATATTGTGAGAAGCATTTTTACTCTCTGTTGGCTAGTAGCGTGAAAGTGTAAGTGATGGAATGGATACCAATATAACGCAGTTATAGCAAACTATTTGGTAGATAGTATCTTCTCTGGGAAGTTCATAGATGATCTTTTGTATCTCTTCCGGACCGGCTGCTCCCTGTCTCTAGGATTTGTTGTGAAGTCCTTGGGAGGTCAGCTGCGGTCCTTGTGTTCGAAATTTTTGTCCTGATTTGTATCAAGGGCCTCTTCTTCATCCTCGTCAGCCTTCTTTTGTGTAACAGGCAGACAGGCATGAAAAGCCCGGTCGTCTAGTCCTGGAAGATGCACTCTCATGGCTGCTTTTTGGAGAAGTGTGCTCACAGTGGGCAGGACTAGAGTAATCATTTCCAAGGCTTCTGCTGTACAAGGAGTAGCTGGTTTCAGTTTTCTTTCCAGCTGGCAGCAACTGACTCCGTAGTGGTCTGTAGGGGTAAGGCTGGAGGCCTGCAAAGGCCTACGTGCTCAGCAAAATCATTATTTATTTTTTGGTATTTTTTTCGCGTTTCGGCAGGAAATTCAATATCTTAGGAAAGTGTATTTGATTCCATCTGCAGAAATAATTCATGTGGGCAGATGTAATTAATAAGAAATTCAGATGAAGTATGCTGTCACTAGGCAGAGGAAAACACTCAGAGATGTGAGTCAAGGTATAGGGAAATTGGCATTAGTAGTTTAACTCACGTGAATTATTCACACTAGCTGCGTCATAGTTTTGGTGCCATTATTTGTAGTTAAGTGTTGTCGCTAATGGTTATGGTTACCGTTCTGTCTCTCGGTTATGAAATTAAGGCCCCACAGAGCAAATGAAGGAAGGAGCGCTGGCCCGGCGGCATTCTCCCTGCCTGCAAGTGCTGCTAAACGTGTCTGTGATTAGAAGATTAGGCATTCACCAGCAGTGAAAGTCATTCTTGAAATTCAGAAAAAAACGCTATCACATCAAGCAAAGTTCTTCAGTTGAAAGAAATACAGCACTTGTCAGTTTAATATTGAATGCAGTATGCTTGTATCCTTCTAATGAGACGTTGTTACGGCGTTACAATTGCTGTCTTTTCATGAACTGAAAATTATTTTCCCCTTATCATACCAATACTAACAAGAGCTATCTCATTAATTATGTATTAACTTGGAATGCTAAATCAGGAAGTAACGTTACAAAACTCTTGTAGGTAATATTTTCCTTTTGAACGGTGCACCAAACTCTTGGAAGCTGGATGAAGCTGTAAAGTTTTCTGAAGAAAAATAACACCACTGTTGTCTAAGTGGGACAGCTGAAATAAGTTGTTCCACTCTTTCAGGTCAATGTACAGTGCTTTACTCAAATGAGTAGATTAGGGTGTAGTTAATCACAGTTTATTTAATATCGGTAAAGAACCTTTTCAGATGACTGTTTCAAAAGCTAAGTAATCTAACTGACATGTGCACATGGATTCTGTAGAAAGTGTTTTTATTGTGTGTGTTTATTGGTATATGAGCTTCATCAGAAAGTGCACATTTTAAACACACTTTACTGGTCCATTCTCTGCTGTTTAATTTCTCTTAGCAGAGAGCTATGAGACCTCTTTTGCTTTCCAAATAACTGATTTCTCATCTGTTGTAATAAGGTTTAAAAAAACAAATTTGCAAGATATTTGTTAGTGTAACAATACATCATCATGTGCCTTTAGAAACTAAGGAGAGAGGCACATCCTGAAATGAAAAAAAAAAAAGGAGACCAAAAAAAGACTTTCTCCCACCGATGTGGGAGATCCGCACTGTTGCGTGTATGCTGTGGTGTGGGGTGCTCAGTTTCACACCTTTTCACCCAAGCATCCCTTTGAGCACCCTGGATGGCATTTCTCAGTCCACACTCATTTCCTTCCCCCCTCTGCTGACATGGAAGAGAAGGCATCAGTGGATTTGGGGGAAGCCCTCAGCGTGAGGACCCAGGAGAGTGGCTGTTGGGACTGGCTGGATGACGGAGAGTTCAGGAGGCATCAGTCAAGAAGGCGATACCTTCCCAAGAGTGCACCTGATGGGAAATTTAGTGATCTCCATCTCCCTGTTTTATCCACTAGCCTAAGGGGCTGGTTGGGGTGGGTCCCGATCAGCAGCATCCCTGTTTCAGCATGTTGTTGTGGTCTTGAGTAGTAAAGTGCTTTCTTTTATCATCATGAAAAGTGATGGCTGCTTTACCGTCTTTTAAGCCACTTCTGTAAAGAGCTCTTCCCAGATGGATTTTGACCATATATAAGAACCTGTCTTTTAGTATTTATTAGTTTGGAGCAGGTGGGGTTTACTGCTTTGAAGGCAGACAGCAGTGATAGACGACATTGCTTTAAAAAACGTACTCCCTACAATTTCTTCTTTCTATAGTGTTTTGTCCTCCATTGCTTGCTTTTCCTCTGTGGAAAATAAGTGAGGTTCTTTAGAAATTGCTGTTAAATGAGAACAGCAACATATGTGCTACTTAAAAATGAATTCATTGTTCTCCAGAGCTGCAGTCAGGGAGATAACACGTTACTATTCCTTTCGTGGACCCTCTCACAGCAATATCCGAGTGCTCTGCCGTTCATCTGCAAAGTAAGGGAGAATTATTATGCTGCTTCCAGTGGTCGAAAATGAGGCATAGAGGGATTAAATGATATGGGCAAGGGAAAGTGCATGTATCTGAAGCCACAAAAGCTACACAAATCCTTATCTTAATAACAAAACCATCACTCCCTATCATTTTTTAAAATAAAACTTTGCTGGTTTAGGGAAAATATATCTTGTAGTAAAGAAAGGAGATGCTTTACTCCTTATTAATCTGTTCTCCTAAGTTACTTCTGGGTGCTGGTGGTGAGAAGTCTGCCAAAATGTAAGTTGTCTTCACCTGTTGGCATGGAGATTTTGGTAGTGTCATATATATGTCACATCTTTCTGCGTGCCATGGGAGTGATGACTTCCTGAGGTTTCTTCTGCACCCATTTCCTATGATTTCTATTATTTCAGTGTGTCGCACCTCATCCAGGTCTATCAGAACCTGTAGTCACAGCCTCCTTCCTTAGGTGAGTGATTCTGGTATGCGCTCTTTTTTCTTTAGGAGTGATTTTTTTTTTTTTTTTGTCCTGAAGTTAATGCCAAAAGTGTATTTAACTTCACCATTTTGGAGTAATAAACTAAGCTAAAATTAAGAAAAAGGAGGAACATTCTGACCAAGTCTAGTGTGCAAGTTGGCTACTATGTGATATGAGATAACTAATTCCACCAAACTCTTCTGCTTTGTAGCAAGGTGCTGTTGAGGGAGGAATCTGGAATTCTTAATGGTGTTTCATTACAACCATTAATGATATATATTAAATCAGTTATTTCAATGTTTAAAATCACTTACTTCAATAACTTCCTGAGAGAAGTGTTTTGCCCGTTTGGCTGCAGTCTGCTCTGTGCTTTCTGATTATCCATAAAGTTTAAAACTAGTATTTCAAAATCACACCACTGGATTTGATTCTGGACTTGGCATGTTCTGGGTGAACTGCACCAATCTGAGAGGGTGTCCCAAGCATCCAGGGGCATCCTTGTGGAGTGGAGAGGTCTAGGAAGAGAGAATCCACATTTCCAAATCGTGCTCGTTTCTCATCGGCTGTGGAATATTATGTTTACTGCAGAGAAACCAAACCCCAGAAAACTGAGAACCCATAGATGAGAAGCAGTCTGATACAGAGGGATGTTAAAGGAACAGAAATGACTACAAAATATAAAAGATGTAGAGATTTTAAGGAGAGCTGTTTCTCTTTCTGTATTCAAGTTTCAAGCTAAATTAAAGATTTTCTTCAGTGGGTAGAGATTAAAGAAATAAATAAAGTGTCATACGAAAGGTATATAAGACTGATCAGGCTCTGATGCCAAACAAATAGCAATGCATATCCAGTTGTGGAATACTTGTTCAGTTATAACTGAATGCATATTGAAATTCAATTGGATAACATCGACATTTTTATTACTTCCTTCTTATCTCAATTCCTTCTTTTTCAGCTTCTGATATTTCTATAATGGCCAAGAAGGAATTTTTCTGAAATTTTATGAGATTAATATCAGGTGGTATCTGAATACTGCTTTTAAATCTCAAAATACCTTCAGAATTAATATACTAGGATAGAAAGTATGTGTTCTCTTTTATTTTCATCTCTTTTATTTTCATGGAATACTTATATGTGTGTTTATTAAAACAAATATTTAACTTTAGTATTTCTCCGCTCAAGGTATTATTTGGAAAAAAGTCAGTGTAGGGATAATCTATAATTTAGTGTTCACTAGTTGAGCTTCAATATTTGTTTCATGCCAATATTTAATAAATAAACCACAGAACCCTTCAGTTACACCATCTTCTGCAGTGGGGGAGGGCGGAGGAAGCAGCTTTCAGTGTTTAAAGATGTGGAGATAGTTGAGTCATTTCCTCTGAATATGTGTTGAAACATATTCACATACCAAGACTTACCTCACTTTAGTTCTGAGTAGCTGCAGTTCACAGCAGTCGTCAAATGGTACTTGCACAGTTGCTACCAGCTGGAGGTGAACAGCATTACTGAGCAGTTGTCAGCTCGAAAGGCTGATTTCAGATTTGCAAGTATCTTTGTGAAGCAAAAGATGTTTAACTCACTCCTGTAATACTATTTCAGATAGGTGGAAGCTGGAGGAACTTCTCAATTTGGACCTGGTCAGGTAGGAATTTAGGTCTTTTGTAAGGTCTAACATGCTCAGATATAGTATTATATGCATCCTACTTTAAAATGTAAGTAATTTAAATCTCTGTTTTGAAAATAATTAAATGTTTGCTTTTGATGGAAACTGCATGCCCTAAGTGGATCATACAGAATGAGAAAAACTGTTTCTTCAGTTTAGAGTATACAAAATCACACGGAGAGACGCATCACTCACTCACAGGTAGACTAATGTCTGTGGTAGTTTAGAATACAGAAGATTTTCTGAAACCTCACCGTTGTCATTCTTTTGCTGAATTCTCCATGTTAACAGAAGAATCTATTTAATTACTTACAGGTTTGGTAGTTTGAAGACTGTCATTCTTCCTTTTAAATTGCTCTCAGATACCTGTCTTCTGCTGAGTAGTTTGTGGATCTTTATGGATTTTGTGGCTGGAACACACTGTCGTTCTTTAATGTCAATTGAACATACCTAAATATCTAGGCAGCACATGGTCAAGTAAATCTAGCTTTGACTGTAAAATTGGAATCTTATTTTTAAAGTGTTGTTGCCATTTGTATTTAACAGACTAGTGTTATCCTCATAGCGTTGCTCTTTTGAACTGTGAGTACAACAAACACTAAGGAAGTTCCTCTTAAAAGCAGTTTAGTGTTGTTTTACTGGTAGTGACACTATCGCTGAATTTGCTTTAAAATGGATTCAGAGTAATTCAGATGCCGTGTTCTGATAGTTGTATTTCCCCAAATTTAAAATATAACTTTGTCATATAATTTAAATATAAAACTACTTCTGAATAACCTAGGTTACTTAAGTGTGTGTATATTTAGGTACATAATTATGATAATAATATGGAAAACTAAATTAGGAATATTTTAGTGTGGTTTTCTGTTGTGAAAATGTGGACAGAGTATTTTTAAATACAATAGATGATTTTTTTTTTCGAGGGAATGATGCATATGACATGTATGTTGGCTTCAGATATTTATCTCATTTTGAAATGGAGACAGCTAATTGTTCACAGATCATCCTTGATACGGATGTGACACCTGTCTCTAGTTCCCAATTCAGTTACCCTTCATGTTTGACATAACTAGCAGTGTAATTCTGCACTCTTCAGGCAAGTGAGAGGATTTTTGTGCGTGATATTGCAAGTTTCTCTAGAGGTGATGGAAATCCTCATTGTCAGAAATTAGGATACTGCTGCATCTGCCTGAGACTTAGTCTTTGGAAAAAATAGAAAAAGAAATTCAGACATGATTTTAATGCTTCACAATTTGATAGTTTTAGGAATTCAAGGTTTATTTTGGACAGAAAAAATATGTAATTTTTGTATTTTCAGTGTATTTTCATCCCTTTATAGACTGCTTTTATTTCCCCATTTACTTTGTGCATGCATCATGCATTCATGAGTGCAAGTGCGTGTGTACTTGCAAAAATGTACTCATGTACATATAGTTACCCATCTAACTTCCAACAATCTTCTTAAAACCAAAATGGCACAGGAGCGCTCATTCTTTTTGCTTGTTCTGGGAACTGAATAATTCTGGATAGAGAGTCAGATCTAATGTGTTTCATTATGATTTTTATTTATTCTGCTTAAAGAAGCAGATTTTTTTCATTTTTGAAGAAGATACATTCTTGGGATTTTTGAGAGTGTAGGTGCATCCACTCTCAAGTGCACGCAGGAAGCAACTTCAGGTTCATACAGTCACACACCGTGTGTCTTGCTGTACCTTTGAAAATAATGGATTTCTTGACAGAAGACTGGAGTGTGCAGAGGAGAGGTTTAGGTTACAACATATGTGAGCACTGCAGCATAAATGCAAGGCATAGGCTTGTTTTGAAGTGTTCAGGGTTTATGTGTATCTTGATATCTTGGACATACTCTGCTCTTAAGGGGTGGAGAGGCTGGTACTTCTGAATGCCAACTGCAGCACTGCCATACCAGTCCAACCAGAAGTGGAAGGCACAACAGCGCTTTGAGGAAATGTAGCTGAGGTCAGCGTATACTCTATTTATTATGATATTTCAAAGCAATAGAGAATCACAGAATGGCTGAGGTTTGCAGGGACCTCTGGAGATAGCCCAGTTGAACCTCTTGCTCAGAGCAGGGTCATCTCAAGCAGGTTGCCCAGGACCATGTCAGAGCAGGTTTTGTATATCTTCCGGGACATTCTCTGGGCAACCTGCTCCAATGTTTGACCACCCTCACACAGGAAAAATAGTTCTTTCTCATCTTTAAAGTGAAATGTCCTATATGCCTCTTCTGTCACGGGGCACCACTAAGAGCCTGTCTGGTATTATACACATGAGTAGGACCCCCCTCTTGGGTAGGAAACTCCTCTTCTCCAGGTGGAGCAGTCCCAGCTCGCTCAGCCTCTCCTCATCAACAGATGCTCCGATCCCTTCATCGTCTTTGTGACATGTCATTGGACTTGCTGCAGTATGTCTGCATCTCTCTCATACCGGGGAGCCTCAGCACTGCAAGTGTGGCATCACCAGTGCTGAGTAGAAGGGGAAGAAGTGTTGAGTGACCTCCTAAAACTGAAAATAAGCTGTTGAAAGAGGATGGGTCATGAAAAACTCCCTTTAATTAGTTTTTTCTAGGGTTTTATTTTACAGTCGAAACAGATTTTAAAGTGTTACTCTCTAATCAGTTTGTCAAGGCCCTTTACATATTTAGTATATTTTTTAAATTACCTTTCAGTTAGAGGTGATCATTTTGTAAACAGTTGTGGGAAATTCTGGTAACTAAAGACTGAGGCCAGTAATCAGCTCCACGTTCCCGTGGGATAAGCTAGCCTGTTGGTAACTTTTTTCACAAGTAAGATGAATAATCTGATAATAAAATTTGCTCTAGAAATATTTTGCATACTATTTGTTATTTAGTAATTAATGAAGAGTGGTATCCTTTCTAATATTATCTCCAGAACTAAGAGTAAACCTTTCTCCCCTGTGATTTTAAGTTTTCCTTATAAGCAATTTTTGCTCAGTTTCCCTCTAAAATAAAAATGGATGAAGGGATAAGGGTAGGGAATGAGATTAGGGAGAAGGATGCTGCAACAAATTTCAGCAGACTTTGCAAATTGCCTTGAGTTTCAAAGCATTTCCCATTCTGTTCAACAATCCTCCTTGAAGGGATTAACCCAGGTGGAGAAACCACCGAGGTATACATATAGCTAGTTCAAACGAGGTGTATCAGTAATGGTGCAGAGAAAGCATCTCCTCTGGGAGTCTGCTTACATTTGAGACAGCTCTAGTTATCTGGGAATACCCATGGGATTTCTAGCAAGCTGTCTGCTGGTGGAAGAAAATCAATTCTTCTCCTTACTCTACTGTGTTTGGGCATATGCCAGTCCACTCGGATTGAAAAACTTCCTAGTCAGCAGCAATGAATGAGGCAAACCTGGAGCTACCAAATCCAACATTGATGCTTAAGGAGAAGGAGTAACTCCGGGGGTAAGCTGGTTCCTTCTCCAGCTGCAGCTTGAGCCAGAGCACTTCATTTCTCCAAGTCCCTGTCCTCACTTGTCCTTAAAAATCTATAGTTAACAGTCAGTGGATTTACTTACTTCTTTGTTTTCTATTTAACCTTGTGGAACTGTCGTTACGTCTCCTGTCGTGGGATTCACTGTGAAGCTAAGTGACAGAAACACAAGATGTTGATTTCCCCTCTATCCGATGGGACGTCAGTATGCCTGTGGTGGGATAGCAGGTCCGCTGCCTGCAGCTCAGACTTGGGATGAAAGACTTCAGTAGAGGCTACCGGTCAACAGTCGGATTGAATTTATGGCAGGCATCTGGGGTGTGGAGAAAAGGTGTCTGTTATTTCAGTTTCTCCTGGGCCTGTCACCAGGCATTGTCCCGTGCTCCCCTGGTGCCGGCGGTGGTTGAGCAGGGACTGTGCTAGTGCAGCTGTAAGGTGGAGCCTTGCTTTAGTGTTCGTATGTTCTTTCAGGGAGGATGAATAATCTCACAATGTTTATGTGCTTCACAAAGGTGGGGGAAGTTCAGATGTTGTGAGCAGCAGACACTGAAAGGAAGGACATGTTTGCCTGTCACCCGTGCTGATACTGGTTCTCCTGAGGTGAGTGGTCAGGATGCCTTGTGGGTGTCTTGTCACTTGTTTGAATCCACTTTAGCAGAACTGGCCTCTTGTACTAGGTTACGGCTTTGCCAGAAGACTTGAATTGATGGGAATCTTTATTCCAACGGTACTGACTGTACATGAATTTCCAGCCTAATTTCCTGGTATCATCCGTTCACATCTAGCTTCTTCAGTTGTAATGATGCTGGCTTTGTGGGTGTTCACAGATTATTTTGCTTCCAGAAATTTTTCAATTACTGTGCTGATACTCTTATTTTACTCAAAGATGCTAAACCAAATTAATCTTTTGAGAGTTGTGCATGATGATTTTTGTGATAATGGCACTATCTGCGTTAAGGAAGGGACCAAAAATGTTTTCATAGTATAAATTCATGAAAGAAGGTGAGCAGTTGCCTCCTGAAAGATGACAATCAGCTATTTTTGTTCTCCCCATTCTAGGAAGAGTTTCTTAAACTAGGCGTTGATAAGTATGATAATGGTTCATATATGCTTCATTATTACGGGTGTCATTTAGGAGTAGTTTCCAGCACTTGCAAAATTTTGGGTCTGCTTGGGCATCACTGTAAGAATAGACTACATTTACAAATTATTGATGAATCAGATCTATATCTCTTTATGAGTTGAGAAGGGAAACATCTTTCTGAAGAGCCAATTCTTGAACTACGAGCTGCCCCATAAAAAACTCAAGGGCTAAACCAGCTAGTAACTCAGATTTCCTCATCTATCCCCAGATGACAAAGCTGTGGTAACAGACCATGCTGTCTATTGGACAACTTTATAAGATCTTCAGTAACCAATGGAGGAGAATAGGGGCGCTGCCTCATACACCTGCTAAGAAACTGTTTGCTCTAAGACTGTGGGCTGTCCATGCTTTTCAATAAATGAAGTTCTCTTAGACTGTCTTTTCCTGAAAAGCTGTTGGAGGACTAGAAGAGAACTTGCCATCAACCTGGAAAAGAGGCAGCTTGTCAAGCAGCCTGAGAGGGAGCAGTTACTGTTGGCATTCAATACAGACTCCAGAAAAACAGCAGCCACTGGCGCCCAGTAGGGTTGATACACAGCCTCGGGTTAACAGGCCTCCAAGAATTACCAAGGGTTAGGCATCGGTTCCCTGCCAGAAACCCAGGCATTGTAATATACAGCTTAATAAACATTTTACATCTTTTTTAGAAAAAGAACCTATCACTGGAAATTACCAGAAGAAAAGAAGTAATAAAACTTTTGAGGAAAAATGCTCTACATTTGCTACTGTCTCACCTGAACAGCTTCATCATTGCTTCACCGGTCAGCAGACAGGCGTTCTGTTGGAAAGCTGCCTGCATTTTGTTTCATTTTCTTTGGCCCTTGGTTAGTTATTTATGACGGCAGGGGTTTATCCTGGAGCTGGGAGTTGTCTTGTCACTCTCAGATACTTGCCAGAGACGCACTGAGGAATGCCCACGGGAAAGCACTTTCCCATGTTATCTGGCATTTGGTGGTACCGGCCCCTAAGCAGATGTGTGCACTGCTGGAGACTTGTGCCCTGCGGTAGATACCACTGCTCACAAAGGGTTCATTTCTACTTAGGAAATCAGTATGACTATGGTGGATGGTTTTTTTCTGTTCTGTTTACAAAGGCATTTCTCCCCCTCTGATAAATCAGTTGGAGATTCACATGGATTCTTGAGGGGATTGGTACAGTCCAGTCCCTATTTTCACAGGATTTCAGGACCTTTCTGAGAACTTCTGAGCAGATTACTTTCTCACTTTTTTCATCTTACAGCAGCCAGTGATGGAGCTAAAATGTGAACAGTTTCTCAGGTCTGAAAGATAGGCTTGATTTTCTGTGTTGAGTATGGACCAGGCAACAGTGGGTTTTGCTGTTAGAGGACCGGGCCTTCTCCTGTTCTCCAACCCAAAAGCACCACTGGTACTTTTCCTTGCAAACTGTATTCCACCCCACAGCTGATTTCTCTCCTGGGAATAACAGACCTACAGTAGTACTTGTGAGCGGTTTACAGCTTTTTCTCATCTCACCACCTTTGTAACCACCCTGGAACTTGTGGTTTCTGCCATCCCCAACTACTTCTCAGGGCCACAGAATGACAATACCGACTGGCTGCCATCACTGGGGCCTCCATGAAGTTCTTGAAGGGCCTGAGCAGTAAATCCACAACTGCAATTGTGAAAATGTTCACCTTAGTGAAGAGCTGTGATCTTGTGTCAAGGGACTATAGTCTCACATGTCAGCATCAGTCATCAGTCCCAGTGTGGAGTTCCGCATTGTTGGTCATCAGTAACGCGAAAATTAGCTACGACATGCTTGGCCATTGCAGCTTCTATCTATGGAAAGCATCCATTTTTTTTTTTCTGTACTTACAGTTTTTGGGTCAGTCAAGACAGGTGGAGAGTATCTTAAAGTATCATGCAACAGTTCTAGGCTTTGCCGTAAACAGGAAGAAAACCAAGTAACTTCAGTAATGGCTTCTTTCAGACTGTTAAGTCTAATAGTATTACACATCTTTTCAATAAGAAAGACCTACTTTTTGTCATGTTCAGAATTGGGAACCCTGAATTACTCCTTAACTGGCATCTTGCAGGCAGGCTGAGGTTCTCATCCTCCAAGATGCTAAAATGTGGACATTTGGATATCTATTGGATAGATGACTGCAAAAAATGTGTGTGTGGTCATTAATTTGCATGTCATTCTTGTATCAAAGGTTATGCAGCAGATGTCTGTGCTGAATTAAGTAGCTTTCATGAACAATATAATAGCTGAAAGGCTGTGGGGTTTTTTAGGAAAAAAAATAATGTGCATAAACATATCAGAACTAATACCCATCTCTTAGATGTTTATGGGCTTTACTAATGAAGACGAAAAATTGCATGGTTAGCAATTGACTGTCCTTCTCATTACAAGTGTTTTTTTTCTAGGAGATTCTTCTTTGCCATTATTTCTTGCACTACGTACACTGGATTTTGGTTTAACTCTTTCTGGACTTACCAGTTTAACTGTTGTCAGTAGGAAGCCTTTCTGTGACCAGCTGGTATAAAGACTCTTAAAAATCATGCAAGAAAATGCCTTTAAAGGAACAAGGACAGTTAGACACTCTTGGTCTTGAATTTAATTTCCAGTTTTTGGAAGCATTTTCTTCAGATCAGATCAAAGTGATCTTGATCATAATTGCTGCCTGCAAATGTCTTTGCCCCATTCAGCTAAAGTCCCTGGCGAGTAATTATGATACTATATTGAAACCATGTGGCTGTCCTCAGTAGTCACTAGTTTCCATGCAGCAAGGAAGGATAATTCTGGAAAGGTACTTGCAGTACATTCCAATAGTACTGGTTTAACTGGAGAAGTTTTGTACTGGGAACATGTCAAAAACAGTTCTTCCTGGTTTATATCTTGCTTCTGAAAAGCAAGTTGTTTCTGGATGCCAGAAAAGAGAGTTTTTTCTTGTCCGTTAATAGAGATAACGCCAGATAACTATATGCAGTCAGGAATGAATTATTTTTCTGTTAACATAGCTTTCAGGCTTACATAAATAAACATCTGGATTTTATAGGCTGTAAAGGCAAGGCAATTTAGATAATGTATTTAGAAAATGGTTTCCTCCAATATACACGAAGCTTCCGTTTATACTGGATTTTGCAACCATGTTGTGGGGAAATGTTTTTTTGTTGTTAGTTTTCTGAAATGGTTTGGTTGTATTCAGATATGTGTGCATTTGTATACATGTTTGCAGGGTTAGGGCCACTTTTGTTGAATGCTTTGTGTAGTTTGCTGCTGAACAGCTAAAAGGGTGACTTAGAAATGTGGGTATCTTTTGTAGAAAATAGTTTTGTTTTTTATTTTAAACAAAGTAGAATGTTTCTTTATTCTGTGTCACGAAGGATTTTTTGAAGACAAAGCAATAGGAATACCCTAGCCATTGTGCTAATCTGTAGTTTTAATTAGATATGTCAAATCAGAAGTGCATTGATTTATCTAGCATACCTACTTAATTTATTCCTGATCTCCTCTGTAATGTTATTCAGAAGGGAATTATGCACAACCTATCCCTCCCTTCACCTTCAGCAACCAGCCTCTCCTGAAAAGGCACCTGCAGTGGTTAGGGAAGCTGCTGTCCTGTTGCGACGGATGGTACGGCTGCTGGTGAGGACACGGGTTTCTCTGTATGAGCCCCCTCTGCGGATGCTGTAGGAGAAGAACCTGCTCTGGATGTGCTATTTCCTGGTTTAATGACAAAGCATTGTCAGCGAAAAAGATGCGAAAAGAAATGGTTCCAGAGCAAACCAGTAAGTTGTAACAAATCACTTTGTTCAGAGGGTAAAATCTAAGTGTGAAACCAGCTGAAGTTTTAGCAAAACCACGTTCAGCTAAAAGCAGTAGCTATCCTGGAGTGCTGGGCACAAAATGGGTAATTTTAAAGACAATGGCCTGATACTGATATTTCTGTGCTTATGATCTTGATCAAAGTCTAGTTACAAATTCATAACTCAGTAGTTGAAATACCAGATATAGTAGTTTTAAACTTATGTCTTCTACAAAAGAATTGCTCATCAATAGTAGATTAAAAAGCTTTCAATTTATCAAAGCAGTACCAGACAAGGGGAAACAAAGTGGTAAAATGTATTTGGACTTTTCAAAAAAACTGTTACACAACCTGCTACAAAGAGGTTGAGGCAATATACTTTTAAGGATGAAAAGAGGAATAAAAGGTGGAAAATGCAACGAAGAATTATCTGCCCTTACTTACATATGAAAACAAAGACTTTCTTCAGTCCTTGAAAAGCTGACAGTCTAAATTCCTGTGCTTACAATTTGTTGTATGTAGGTGAACTATTGTGTCTGTAAGAAACACCAATAACCCCGGAAGGATTTGGCACGATTACAGCAGTTGCTTGTCACAGGAGAGACCAGACGAGAGCTTTTAATTTGTGATATAACAAGGGAGGATAATAACATGGGGGGGAGGGCGAGGAGGGCAGGGTGGAGTGTAACAAAACTGGGGAGGAAGCTGTGGTTGCTTTGTTCAAGAATAAATGGATAATCTTGGTGGAGAAGGGATTCTTTGTTTTTATTTTCTGTTTGCTTTACTATCTTAGTCTCTATACGTGATGCTGCAGTAAAATTTTATAGTAGATTTGAATTAATAAATGGCAGCAAACTGAGTTTTCCATCCCAAAACCAGGATATGGAGACAGATGGAAGGAGGGACAACTTGGTGGAATCTCTTCTGATTGCTTTGTCAATATTGGTATTTGGTTTCCTTTGCTGCCAGACAGGGATAATGCTTCAACTGAAACAAGTGATTTGAAGTATACTTCTGAATACGAAAACTTTCAAAATGTTAACATGCTTACATCTTTTATTATTATTTCTGCATCTATTCATTACATTTTCAGAAGGAAATCTAGCAAGCTGTTGACGGTAATCAGTGTGATACTGAAAATTAGCATTTGCTTTTGGTTGGTTTCAAATAAAATCAGAGAGCAACAACTAGTACAGATGTCACCGAAAATAGTCCAATTATTCTGCAGACGTAAATGGTCAGTATTACTATTTGATTCTTAAGGGTTTTCTTTAATAAGCAGATTAAATACCTCTTTCAGCCGTAGCCAAAAAGCTCAGGAAAGAGGCTTAATCCTTTATGCACTCGTGAGTATTATTTAGCCACAGTGTATTTCCTGACAGCATAAATTAGATGGTCATATTCAGAGCATACCGACCTATATTAAAATGTGTGTTTATATGTATGTGATTAATGCTAACTTTAAAAATGTCTTTATTCTGCAGAAAGAATCTTAAATTCATAGTTCTTCGTAATCGAGACGTTTCAGACTAGCATGTATGCACTGTTGCCATTATGTGGTAAAGAGCACATACACAAAATCCGAGTTTTACAGTTCATCGGTACATTTTATTCAATTCAAAACCTTCACAACAGTTGAGGCTTTTCACATTCGTTATAAATGCTTGTATCTTGTCTGTGGGAAACATCTGTTGTATGGCAAGCTTTAACAAAGTAGCCAGTCTCATCCAAAGCACATACATGGTTAATCAAAAAGCACATTATTAGTGCACATAAAATGCTGCTAAAAATTTCTGCACATTTCCAGTAATATTTAAAATCCCACAATGTTCTTTTATATTGCTATTGAAATGGGTTCACACTATACACCTGCCTTTTTATTTAGGGAATAGGGAAAATAGAATGGATGAGATTAAGTGAGCTGTATAACTGTTTTTACTGAGAAGTTCTTCTGTTCTTTCTGACCTACCATCAACCAGAACGCTAGCATACAAAGTGCTGTTTAGGACACAATCATTGTAACTCTTAAATTAGATAAGTAAATACTTTCAGCGAAATTAAAAATTGCTTGTCACTTGACTTTATTGTTGTAACTTTGAAGCACAGTCAGTTCCCATTAGTTGCAGAGACAAGGAGTTGACAGCCACTTGGATATTCAGAATTTCTGAATTTCTTGCCAGCAGGTGTTTCCAAAGCATGAAGCTTTGACAGATGAAAATGATCTGAAGAAATCAGTTTGAGCCAGGCAGTAACTGGGGTGGAAAATTCTGCTTATGCAATATTGAAGACGCAGTTACATTACTTCAAACTTTTTGGTATTTTTTTTCTGTTTGAAGGCTAGTAGTATTTCATGCCATGCTGTGAACCCTTGACTGTTGATGTTCTGCTGCTTCCTCCTTGCAGGACACTTTGATTTAATTTCATCAGTTGTATGCAACTATGAAAGGAACGCTGTTTATTTCACTGTCCCATTTCCTGACAATGACCCCAGCACAGGGGCAGTCGGTGCAGCCAGATCTCCAGCTTCTCTGGTCACTCCTTCTATGCAACTCCTGTTACATTTCCCTCTTCCTTTGTCTACCAATGGAAGTGTTGATGCTGATGCCTTTGTTTTATGCTGGAAAAAATAAGTGCTTTTTGCTTATCTTAACAGTGTGTTCTGGCAAAATACTGAAATGGAGCAGCAAATCAACAGAGCTGTAACCTGTTGCTTAAATGACTCAGATAAGAATATTACTTCAATCTAGAACATACTTAGAACATAGAACATACTTAGAATCATTAAGGTTGGAAAAGACCTCTAAGATCAAGTCCAACCATCAACCCAACACCACCATGCCCACTAAACCATGTCCCTAAGCGCCACATCTACTCGTCTTTTAAATACCTCCAGGGATGGTGACTCAACCACTTCCCTGGGCAGCCTCTTCCAATGTTAACCACCCTTTTGGTGAAGAAATTTTTCCTCGTATCCAATCTAAACCTCCCCTGGCGCAACTTGAGGCCGTTTCCTCTCGTCCTATCGCTTGTTACTTGGGAGAAGAGACCGACCCCCACCTCGCTACAACCTCCTTTCAGGTGGTTGTAGAGAGCGATGAGGTCTCCCCTCAGCCTCCTCTTCTCCAGACTAAACAACCCCAGTTCCCTCAGCCGCTCCTCATCAGACTTGTTCTCCAGACCCCTCACCAGCCTCGTTGCCCTTCTCTGGACACGCTCCAGCACCTCGACGTCCTTCTTGGAGTGAGGGGCCCAAAACTGAACACGGTATTCGAGGTGCGGCCTCACCAGGGCCGAGTACAGGGGCACGATCACTGCCCTACTCCTGCTGGCCACACCATTTCTGGTACAGGCCAGGATGCCATTGGCCTTCTAGTTATTCTAGTTAATATGTCTTTCCAAAATATACTTTTAAGTATAGGAAAATGTTAGTTTTGGGCTGTATCACTAAAGATTTTTTTTTTTTCCTTTTTGGAAGGCGGAGTGTATTACAGGTGTGTATTAATTTTTTTAAACTGCTGAATATTTTCAGTTTTGGCATTGAACAATCTATATAAAATTTGAGGATCGGTTCTTCTGAAGTGGTAATTGTTTTCTGCAGCAGAGGGTTCCTTAAATCTCTTACATCCCCTGAATTACTGGCCCAAACTCATGCTGGTGTATGGTATATAAATTGTACGAGAGCAGCGAAGCCATTGATTCCTCAGATTGTTAGCTGATTAATTGTTAGAAATATTAAGAGCTTTGAAGGAGAGTGTCGGTATTCATGGTGATATGAAAGGGTGATAGATAGTTTTCAGTGGCAAAAGTGGTAGTAATCTTCAGGGTCTCAGTCTGGGAGAAGTTAATGAGTTAGCCTGAAACTTTGTGATGTGGTTTGTAAGAAGATAGCACAAACGATGTTACTGATTCTCGTCTTTTAAATTGCTAGTCTGACTTCAACAGGTTCACCCCTGACTTCAGTAATGCCCAGTGACCAGAACCAGATTCACCGTCTTTTTGTTTTATAGTGTGTTTTTAACAAAAGGTGAAAAATGATATGATGTGGGAATGGTGGTGATTTTAGCCATCCTGTCAGTTTCAAAGCGGCGTCATTTTTCTTGCATGCTGAGGTGCAACTGGGTTCTGACTAGTGAACACTTCGTACGGTGGAAGCATTGGATGTACAAAAAATCAGATAGCTTTTTCCTTTATTACTGGTGTGCAGCTACACGCATGTACCTACCCGTCAGCTACCTTACAGTCCTTTTACATGCTCGACATTTGTTCAGCTGTAAAAAGTAGTTTGTTCATCTAGTTGTTAAGCTGCTAAATCTGGAAAACACAGTGAAGTGTCTCTCACGGTGTGAACAACAGAGGTGGAAGTACTTGCCTAACTTTTCACGTCCGTGAATCGCAAAGGGTTTAGTGACATAGCTGCAGCCAGAGTTTCCAGCTGCTCTAGAAATTTTCTGGAGAAAATTCAATTAATTTTTTTGTTTATATGCTGCAGAAATGGAAGTTTTAAAAAAAATAAAAACCTTTAATTACCCTCCTGACAGTAGTTTGGGCTTTTTGTCAGCTTGGGTAGCAGAAACTCCTCACTGATACTAGTCACAGGTATCAGAAAACTGGGGGTTTTTTGGTGCTAAGATGCACAGACTTTTTGCATTGATTTTTGTTTGGCCCGTAATACGGCAGTGGCACAAGACCTGGGCAAGGGCACGTTCCTCCTCAGCTCCCCTCGGTCTTATATGTCTCCAGAATGGCATATGTCTCAGTACATGTCTAAACACCGGAGCTTCTGTAAAAGTGAGGAAACATATTATTTCATATTGTTAAACTAACAGCTTAGCTCCATAAGTGTGCTTAAAACTAACAGCTTAGCTCCGTAAGTGTGCTTAATACACACTCGTGTAGTAATGCTGTCTTTGATTTTTTGTCTTTATATACAGTCCTGAGCGTTTTCCAGTTAGTAGTTATCCATTCTGCTGTTTGTTGGTAGTTGTTCTAACAGAGCATCCTGTGTCCATCATGGCTTGCCTCGTGTACCCCTTTAATGTAAAAGGTTCAGCTGACTTACAGCTAATAAATAACCCAGCTGAATAATGGTGGTTGGGCCAAATCGAAACCACACTGAAAAGTTATTTTATTTCTGCTTCCTGTTTTTGTTGGAAATAGTCTTCCTTCAGATTTCAGATGAGTTTGTATAATATGGAGATAGTTCTTGGAAAAACAGACACTTAAAGGAGGAGTGCCGCTCGTGGGGGGGTCATCAAAAACGTGGCCGGTGTGAGCTCTGTGTTCAGTTCGGCTCGACGAAACGATGCTTTTCTGGGCATGTTAGAGCATCACTTGACATGCCGTGAGTCAGAAGTGACCTGCAGCTGCAAGGATTCATATAAGTGCAGGCTGTTGGAAGACTTCTCCCAGATGTCCCACTGAAAGTGGAAGCAGCTCCTGTTGTTGCTCTCACTGTTTGGTAAGAGAACAGCCTGGGGGGGTTGGTATCTTTTAAACAAGAGAGTGCAGCTGAGCACGGGTATGGTCATCAAGACCTCTGTCCTGACCTCTGCACGTGGCGTGTTTTCAAGACGATCAGCGTTCTTTAACCCCTCTATCGAAATTCACTGTATACAAGGCTTCAGTGTTTGTGCCAAATAATAGATTTCCCTTAAAACAGATTAATGTTGATTTTAGGGGAAATTGTAGAGCCTGAGAATTTAGTCATAGCTTAGCTAAAAAGCATATTCTAAAGTAAAATAGTGACAGACCACTACTAAAAATGAATTCAAAGGAATTAATTCAGGCATTGCCTTCCCACAGGTGATTTTGCATATGTGAAAATACGGTTAATTGCCTTCCTGGTCTTTGTCTGGAATCTCAACATTTTTGTTAAAGATTTAATAAAAGTAATTTCTAGATAAATGTTGGGAGACATCGTGTTTCTTTTGGGTCTGCAAGCTCTTGTAGAAGGGCAAGAAAGGGAAGGAAAGTTTTGGTGTTTATTATTTACTTCAGAACACAAGTTTCTTCTTTTGCAATGCCCTGATGAATGCTGGGGCCTAGGATGAGGCTGAGGATCAGGCCAGTGTGCAATTTTTTCCTTATTTCTGTCTGGACTAGATACTAAGCATTGCAGGGGTGGGGTGGAAATTCATTGTTGTCAACTTTGTATCCTTCTGTGGTCAGTGCATTAAAGAAAAGAAAAGAGATGGTGAGTGAGGCATTAGTCATTTAAAAGAAGGTGGTGGGTGCCTTCTGCAAGAGTCTTGCAAGGTCTTTTGATAGTTTCAGGCATGCTTCAGCAGTTACTTTACAAGGACAAAATTAGAAGATAAATGTTGAGAGATTTCAAGAACAACACCCCCCACCAAATCAAAGCTCATCTAACCATTTTCTCTGCGGTGCGCGAGTTTTGAACAGTTTCATTGCTGTGGAAGTGGTGAGCATGTCAGTATGCATGCTCTGGCCAGCATCGTACATGTTGCAGCAAAGGTTAATACGCTAGGGCTCAGAGTTGTGACCCTGGAATAACAAGAATTAACTGTATCTTAAAATGCCTTTATTTTGTGGCTTCCTTCATGCCTTAGATTTATTATTACCTTAAAAAAAAGGGGGGGGTAGTAGGAAGAGAATCAACTAAAGTTTCTTGTTGAAGTGGCATAGCACTTAGTACACACGTGGTCTCTGAGGTGTTTCTAGCATGCTGCTTTTTTTTTTTCTTGCAGAGGACCCATAATCACATAATAAAATGTTAATAGCACCGGTCTTAAAAGATTTAGTTCCTAGCATAAGAATATGTAACAGTGGTGCTCTGTGTGTATAATATATGAAGCTCCTGTATGTACTGTGACTGTATAATAGATACAGTTGTTCTAGTCTTAAAATTAAATGTGGTGTTCCAAGCATGCATTGTAATTAGATGCTAGAGAGCTGTGTTAAAACTATTTTGCAAAAGCTTGTACAAACTAAGAAACATAATTTCTCTCCTTTGTCTTTTGGGACAGAAATGTGTTTACTATTCATGCAGTCCAGAGAGTTCCTTTCATTCTGACTTCCTTTATTTTTTTTTATTTTATTTTTTATGATACAGTTTATACAACTAACTACTCTAAGAATCTTATCTTTGCCCTGGCAAACAGGCAAACTAAGAAGGCATGTATTACAAATGAAGAGATACAGCTGCATTTAATGTCTTTATGATTTCCCGCCCCCCCCCGGTTTCCCCCATAACTCTGTGGAAGAAAACACATATCTTGCAAAATCCTGCAGTAGCTGACAAAATCATAACTCATGTATATTTATTCAATGCCTAGATTGTCACTGTCAAATAAATACAGGGTCTGAGGCTACTGGTAATGACTAGTCCAAATAGCACTGTAAGGTCCAGGTCTGTTTTTTCTTACTTATTCTGCTCTACTGGGCCAGGAGTCTATGTGAATGTAATTAAAAATGGAGGTTGCCATAATAAATACAGGTATCAAAGAATTATTTTTCAACCACCTTTTTTAATTAATAAATTTAACCATTGAGATGTCAAACAGTTTTGTTTTGTTTTGTTTTTAAAAAAGGATGCTCAGGAATTGTCATGCTGATGACAGGAGCAGGTTTCTTGGTGTTGGGATATTAGCTCTGAGGTGGGGGAATGGGATATGGCCTTGTCTTAGTTCAACAGGATGGTGATACCAAGGAAAAATATACCTTACATGAAACTTTTAGTAACATCAGCTATTGCATTTTTATTTTTTCCCCTTCAGACAAGAAATCTGGTTGGAACGAGTAATGCAGATTTTCCCTCTGGGGATCCCGGAATGTACCAGTTGGACGTTACTCTAAGAAGAGGACAGAATTTAGCAGCACGGGACCGTGGAGGTAAGGGTGCTGGTAAACACTGCCTTAATGTTTGGGAAGTTACATGTCCATTGGGTAAATTTATATGAGGGTATTAAAGTTACAACTAAGGTTTGAATTGTAAGTGTGTTAGTTAAACTCTGCTTAAAACTATGTAGAGGTACTTTGTCTCAAAAGCATGAAGTAAAAGGAGCTAGGGCCAGCTAAACCCACACAGGAGGAGAAATAAGATTTAGGTAATATTGGTTTGATTCTTCTGCTAGCTAATTTTCCTCCCTTTTTTGAATGTTTCAAACTAAGAAGGGTGTGATAGATTTACTTTAACCATGCAGATTTGTGCTGTCTTGCTCACACAAGTGCTGTCTTGCTGCTTACTTTGTTCCTTGACTGCTTAACTGATAAATACTGGAGCCGTGTTTAAAGACAACAACAGTAAAACCCCTCTACTACATGTGTCCAGGCTTTACCTGTTGGTCAATCTGCTGATCACATATTGGCATTTTAGAGTCTGCTCTTAGGCATGTACCGCACATGTAGTTCAGAAAGGATTCCTAAAAGGTATTTTGACCTGCAGGAACACAACAGGCTGACTCAGTGACGCTGTACATACAACTGCAGCTCATATTTAAAATTAGATTAAGTCAGTAATCCACTTCCTGAACAGCAATGTGAGCATGATAAATCTGACTAACAGCCTATTTTGGGCTTGTCATAATATATTCCTTGGGAGAGAGAAAAAGCCATAGTAGAAATTTAACTACAAAAAGTAGTATTGCACAGGACCTTTCCATGCTTACCTGATGAAGTGACTTGAGCAATTTCAGATCTCAAATACGGTAGCAGAAACCTAGAAGGCTGTTTACATTAATAGGAAATTACTTCACTGATATTTATGTCACTGAAACGGAAGTTGTAATATACTCACTCTTGCAAGAATAAACTTTTATGTATATTCTTCCTCTAGATGTATTGATATTCTATCAAGCTTTCCCTGACATTCATTAAAAATAGATGCTCAAATGTTTTTGTTCCATGAGCTAGAGAGACTTGCCCAGTTCCTGAATAAGTGTTGTAATTCAGTCATATCCATCATTCATATTATTTGTAAATAAACAAAAATGTGAATGTAAATGTGATTATTTGTATGCAAGGAAAACATCTGTAATTTTTTTTTTTTCCCCATAATACAGGAGTCTAGGTCTAGAGTAAACAAAAGATAGGAGATCCGTCTCCTAAGATGGAATCTCAGGTTCTGAAATGAATACTAGGTGCTGTATAAAATGTCAAGTGCTTTAAAAGGTCAGTTTGGAAAGCTGCCGCTCGAGCAGCAAGGAAGCCTCCTCAAGCTACCTGGGAGGCAACAGGACAAGAGTGGTGTTTCCTCAGTACTTGCTAGTCCCAGAGCCCAGACATTAGGGTTGCACTGGACGGTTGTCACCCACCCTGTTTTGGAGCCTGTAGTTCACTTTGGACGGTATACACCTATCGCCTTTCAAAAGGCTGAGTAAGTACTGGCTTTTTCTTTTGAAAAGATACTGGGGGAGAAGGTAGTTGTTGGGCTCTGGTTTCACAGAATAGTCTCATAGCTTGAAATCTTACCAAAAAGGCGAGATGCCTGGGTTACTCTCTGCTCGCTTTCTGAATTTTTTCCTGTCTCTGATAAAGCTCAGCTCTCCCATCTTTAGCAACCAAGGGAGTGTTTTACCAAGCCCCTGCAAGCTTGTCAGGAAGGAGAATGTGCGTGGTGTCTTATTGAAGTGTAGAAGATCCTTCAGGCCAGATGGGGAGCTACAGATATGCTCCCTCCCGCATTGACCAGCTTTCAGATCTCAAGTGGGTTTGGGCTTCCAGGACTGAGCCTTTGTTTCTTAAGGGGAAAATATGGAAACAGTACCTTGTAATGGGACCCCAAGCTAGGACCCATCCACTCTTGACTGAATGTCCTGGCTGTCATCCACTGTGTTTCTGCTTGTTTTCCCTTTCTCTTGGAGCTACTCAGTGAGATTTTAAGAACACCTGCAGAACTTGAATCGAGGGCACTTTACAGGCATTAGGCAAGCACTTAGTGGATTTAGATGGCTGCTGAATGGGAAGTGCACAGAAAGGGGCTTGATTTGGGAAGTCAGTTTTGTTTAAATCCTTTCTTGAGTGTAATACTTG
This sequence comes from Aptenodytes patagonicus, assembly GCF_965638725.1. Classification (NCBI taxonomy): domain Eukaryota; kingdom Metazoa; phylum Chordata; class Aves; order Sphenisciformes; family Spheniscidae; genus Aptenodytes; species Aptenodytes patagonicus. Next base: position 88,198,514 of record NC_134982.1, on the reverse strand, counting down.
CTCTTTTTAATGTATTCTTTAAAGTATCCCTGTGGTAGTCCCAGTGGTGTTTCACTAAGGAACTGGGCATGTAAAATGGAATTCTTACTGGAAGTTTATGTGGGTGCAAGAGGAGATTCAGCGAGTTCATGGAAGAAAAATCCACAAAGGGCATTGAAATGCACAGAAAACACATCTAACTCTGAAGGTCTTTGCTCCAAATTCTTAATGCCTAGGAGGACATTGGAGGAAAATAATATATGTGCCTGTCATCTTGTTTCTCTGTTAGCATCTGCTTATATGCCCTGATGGAGACAGAGCAGTGAGGTCGCAGGACCTTTGGTCCGAGCCAGTACCACTGTTTCTGTTGCATTGCCTGCATGCTGCGGCAGTGCCTGTACCAGCGGTTACGAGCCAGAATGTGACTACAGGACAGTCCATGGGAGGCACTGTGTAAGAATATATATCCAGATGTTAAGTGGAGCTACTAAGACAGATGTGTTAGATATTAAAAATGGAGCTTGGAAGATTTATCCCAGGACTGTCTCAGAGGAGTCTTACACTGTAAGTCTGTAACAGCGCATTAACACCCCATTCTTCCAAAACTTTTTACAGATCCTCTGCTTAAAAGCCTGACAATTGAATTTTCTCCAAGTACTGTGAATTTCACTCTAAAAGAATACTTGAACTACATAGTAGAAAGGAATTTTGTTTTAATTTTAGCTTTTTGTTCTTTATTTTTGCACTGCAGTTTCACATATCTTTTTAGAAACCTGCTGCTGAACATATTGCAGTCTTGGAATTCAAAGTTGAATTCTCATGTCGTGAATGTTCTGCACACTTTGTCTTCCCCAAATTTATAAAAAGAGTCACCACAACATTCTCAGAAGATAAGGGGAAAGAGTGAAGCTATATTTATGTGGCTAGCAATGCCAGCATTAATCACGGCTGTTAGCTGATAAATAGCACCATTGATAGTCACAGCAAAAGGGGAACAGAACGTTCTTCATGAGAGGACCAACATCTTGCTGTTGTCTTCTCAAATGATTGAAAATAATCCTTCCTATAACAGGCAATATTTGTGCTCTGGTGTGTGCAGTATGATGGAAGGAAATGTAACCATTTTAACTCCTCATCTTCACAAGAAATCCTGTCTTCAGTCTGATCCAGCTTTTCTTCCAAGTACCACGGAGCTGTGGTACCACAACTTCATCTCAGCTATGTGATGAGACAGATTACATTTTGGCTTCTGGCAAAATCCTGTAGTGACCACAAATGTGGTTTATAACATATGCTTTATTTAAGCCATTCCTAAAGTAAACCATGTACTTAGTTAGATTTAAAAATTTGTTTTCTGAGACTTTTTGCCGTAAGATTGGGAAAAACTGTGTCATGTTGGACCTGGTAAGTTGGTAATACTAACAAGTTAACCTTATTATACCTACATCTTTATGTTTTCCTTTTCAGTTTTGATTTCTCATTTTCTTTTTGTCATATACAGTGTTTGTGTAATATCATGTATATCTTTAAGAGTTTTATCTGGAGTTAAAATTTTTAGGTTAAAAAGACCCCTTTGGTTTGTTGCTGGTCTCGGACTTCCTGCATCTGGAGTTTATATGGCTACTTCATATTGGTAACATGCCTTTATAGATGTTTTGCAATATCTTAAATATTGTTTTTAAACAAACGGAAAAAAAACCCATGTGGTTGATCCATTTTTGCTTTAAAAGAGACTCATTTTGAAATGCAAACTGAAATGTTATAGCACAAAATTGGTGAAAAGGGGAATTCTATCTTAGTCATTAGTTTTCTACGATTCTCTTCAGTCAAAAGAAAGATGCCAAAATATTCTTTTAAGTGTTTTAAATATGTTTTCCTCACAGTGTTTTCTTATTTCACTGGAGCCTGGAATCCACTCCCTTTCGTGCCTTTTGAGAAATGTACACTGCTGGTTTGCTGCTCCACTTTAGACAAAGTTGGGAAATAAGTACCACAGGTTAATCCTGAGGATTTTGTGTCATGTCAAAAAACAGGCTAGATACTTGATGAATTTCATCCCTGTTGGCTTCAAAATTTATAATTTTTTTTTTTTTTTTACAAAATGCATGAAGATTGACCTGATCTTGCAAAATAGCACAAGGAAAATACTTTTTTGAGCATAAGTGAAACATTCGTTGGCTTTTTCATGATGATTAGAAGTAGTGTATTTTCTGTGTGAAATCTTACAGGAAGAGTTCCTGAAAACAGCTGTTTATCGTTGTCTGAGGCCTTGATCTCTAAATGGATAATATCGCCAGATCTCTGTGTCTCTCTGCAGGAGGCAGCTCAGTAATGCTTCCTAAGACTGGAGCATCTGTCTTTGTAGAAACAGCTGAGGCGTTGATCTTTTAAGTGGCTGACTCTGGTACTGAAACCTGCAGCCGAAGATGGCAAGAAGTAAGCCAGAAATAGTGTGCAATTAGTGCCCTCGTGCAGTACAAAGACTGCATTTCAATTTGATAAATTTACCATTTCCCATATGAAATATTTATATCAGTAAGAAACTAGCTGCTTAAATTGAGAATAATTGGGAGAGATCACTGTCAAAACCAGGAGAATCTGAAGAACTGTCGCAGTGCAAGAACATACACATAGACTTTGCATTTTGTCTGAATAACCCTGTATACATTTACATTTTCAGGATCTAGAAGAAAAGTAAGTGCCGATGGGATAACAAGTAAAGTGAGATGATTAAGTAAACCTTTAAGATACTCCTAATTTTGTGCAATAACACAATATTGAAAGCAAACCTATGTATAAGGCAATGCATTTAAAATTATTGAAAAGACTTTTCATTTAAGCCAAACTACAGAGCATGTTATCTGTGTTTGAACCGTGGGTTTCACTGATACAGAATACTGAAATTCAGTCCTTCACTTGGTTAGAATACAGTGTATACAGTGTAGCTTTGGAGATTGAGAAACTCTTCATCCTTATGATTCAGGTAGACCAGGATTATGGAATAAATGTTGCTTATTGTGAAATATTGCCCAGTCCGTCACACAGTTGAGAATGGTAGGAACATGCCTCTGTTCTGTTTCCTGGAGAGGTGAGATGAGAGAGTTACTGGCATAAATCAATAGTGTAGTGCTCGCACCATCTTCCAAATGCGGCAAATGCTCACAAGGCAATAACCAAAGAGAAATGCTATTCATGGTATAACAGGTAGCCAGATGCCAAATTATTTTTAAAAGGCCTTTTAAATCAGTATTTTCATGCCACTAATTGTGAGCTTTCATCAAAGTAGCTCTTTAATTATTTTTTTATTTTAACATATTAATTAGGTATGGAGTTTGAATGCTCTTTAATACAAAGGAAATCAGATATTAGTTTTTGGATGAAATCAAAGGATTTATATTTAGTTTAAATCAGAATGGGCAAGAATGATAGCTTATATGAAGGTGCTTCAGAAGGGTTATATTAAGTTTTAAGAACTCCTGGGGATGTGAATGTCTGGAAGAACTGATTTTTAAATGCTCAGTTTACTTATTATAGAGATAGCGAGGATAAGATGCTGAAACAAGAAATGGCAGCTTGGCATGCTTGTTACTCTGGAATTCATGTAAATATATGTATGTAAGTGTGCCAGCATTCATAGTGTGTAAAAACATTTACAGGATGTTTTATTTAAAGGTACACGCTCGTTAGGCAGGCAGTGCTTTTTGTCTGTATTTGAGTAAAGATGCCTAAGATTCAGGAAGCGGCTCCTGGAGTTTTGCCTCTTTTTTCTGTAGAGAGAGGTTAGCTCTGGTTAAAGAGAATTGTGACTCCGGATTTCATTCTGTCCACAGGTACAGATCAGCATTGCCCAATGTAAAAAGTATACTGGAAAAATACTTCTCAGTTTCCTTTCTGCTGTGCCTTAGCCTTGCTGCCGCTGTTTTGCTCTCTGCAGCAGTGGGTGGTTTCTCTTCCCCTTGCAGCCTGGCCTCCTGCCGCTTGGCAGCTCTGGAGGCCAGTGGCGATATTTTCTCCTCACGGAAAGGTAGCCAGATCTCACGCAGGGTCCTGGAGGCAGGGCCTCATACCTGATGGTGATGGGGAGTAGTGTCCTTCTGCAATGTAGAAGAGCAAGGAGGAAAAGAGCAGCAAGGAGTAGTGAGAAACGGGGTTGTACACTCTACTAATGTGCTACAAGCAGCTTTGTCCATCTGAGCAGGTCCCTTTACAGCAGCTGCCAAAGTCCACCGGAGGATGGGGTCAATCGGTTGCCTTGGTTCCTTCTGCTCTAAGCTTGACACGGTGCCTGCTCTCACTGCCAGGTTCCGCACTGTGCCTGCACCTCTCCATCCAGCAAACAGCTTACATTAGGTCGACATGCAGCTTTTTTCTTCTAATGTGGCTTTCTGTTTCTATCATAGCCAGGAATTTTTACACACTCTAGGAAGTCGTCACCCGTTGGTGGCACCCTACTGTCCCCCTTGAAAACTTCAGAGGGAACAGCTTCTCCCCTTTGCATGGGAAGCTGGAAAAAAGTCAGTCTGTCGTTTGCACCCTACTGATCTCTTGTCCTCCCTTGTATTTCGGTAAGCATCTGACCTGTCATGTTTCTCTTAACACACTGTGGCCCTTGGTTTTGCTCCTCATTTCTCCATCCCAAGAGGAAGGAAACACCTGAGGAAGCTGCACAGCAGCCTTCTAAGAGGGTGGCTAAATGCCCTTTCCTGAGCCTTTAAGGGGGAGTCTGTTCCCATAGGAAGATGGACTGGCTCAAGTAAATTGTGGGATTATTAAATAATTTGAGAACACGGCTTAGCAGTCATTCCTTGGCACTTTACAATGAAAATTTCTACAAGAATTCCAAAATAAACTCAGTCCTGGTACCTCTGGAGACAGCAGCAGTTGCTGTGAATTTCCCCATAGCAAGGTCTGGCAGAAGCTGCCTGCGAGTGCTGGCTCTGTGCCACCCTCGGCAGAAACTGGCAAGTCCAGGCATTTGTCAAACACTGCTGTCAGTAGGCTCATGCACTTTACCAGCTTCCTCACAACCCTACTGTCTAGGCATCCAAATAAAAGACAGGTTTTTTGGAGCTGCAGAGTACTTTCAGCCAGAATCTACACCTGTGGCTAGCAGCCTATTTAATTTACTGAAAAATTTAATTAAAAAAACCCCAACAACAATAATTCCGCAAATGGAGATTTGTTTATGAGAATTATGCAGCATATGCAGAAATGTTTATTGATATGACTGAGTGGATATCAAAAAAATATAATTATGAAATGCAAAAATAACTTCCTAGTTTTTTCAAACATTTTTTGATTAGTTGCTTTTAGGCACTCAAAATTAAAACTGTCAGTTTGCAGTACACTGGGAAAATTGTTATGCAGCAAAGGTGGCAGTTGTATTGAGATGGACTGTGGGCTAAATAGGTTTATTGTAGGTTTAGGAATCACAAGCCATATTGCACAGCAGGCTTCCTGAGCATTTTAGATACACTCTAGATTTTATGATTACTGAATTTATTTCTGATCCATTGAAGTTGGTAGTAGAATTTCCATCAGCTTGAGTGGACCACAGTTTCCTTTCATGTCACAGTTTTGTGTGTAAAACAGTATGTACAATATATTAGAATCCTATAAAAATGCAATAGAAAGAAAACAATAAAATAATCCTTACCTTCTTGGGAGAAATGCTGTAAATAGGTTTCTCACGTTTTCTAGAATAGGCCATTTGAGGGGTTGAGTGTTGCAATTAAAAATAGAAACTCTCCAGTTAAGCACTCATAAGTAGCTGTTCAGAGGTGATCTTTGGGGCATTTTTTTGTATTTTGGTTATAGGTCAATTTAGAAGAATAGGAGGGAATTCTAATGAAACTTGAAGTACTCATACAAAGTGTAACATAAACTGTCAGTAAGAAATTATGTACTTAGGTACAGTAGTATACCTTGACATGATGAACCCCTGGTGAAACACTGGCCCAGGTTGCCCAGAGAGGTGGTGGATGCCCCATCCCTGGAAACATTCCAGGTCAGGTTGGACAGGGCTCTGAGCAACCTGATCTAGTGGAAGATGTCCCTGCCCATGGCAGGGGGGTTGGACTAGATGACCTTCAGAGGTCCCTTCCAACCCAAACCCTTCTATGATTCTATGATTCAACTTCAAGTGTAATATAACTTGAAATTTAGAGGAGTCCAGCTCTCCGTAAATGTTTTCTCCTGGGTATGAAGTCAGGGATTTTTTTCCCCCTGTTTTAAGGCCTCATTGGTCTTGTGTGCCCATTCAGCTGACCTCATGATGCAGTATGAGAAAGAGTAAAATTGATGTTCAAATTTGTTTGTAAAACTTTTCTGACAATGTACCATTAGATGACACTGCTGCGATCACAGTGTTGCCACTCTTGTTAATTACAGGTAGAGAATGCTTTTGGATTAGCACATGAATACAGAGAAATTATTAAAAGCAGTTTTTAGAACAGTGTCATTCTGGTCTTAGCTGATTACTTAGCAAATATTGTTCTAATTAAAGGCAAAAATGGGAATTTTCAGAATTATGTATTGCAGAAGGGTGAATGAGAAAAATCCTTCTCTCCCACAACCTAACCCTATTTTCCTTCTGTACCTTTTCCTACTGATGCTCCTGTTTTAACGCTTTAATACTGTCTAAAACAGTATTTTGAACTATAGTATGTGTAATTTCACTGGAGATCCAGTGAGCCATACAAAGTAAAAATCTTGTATTATCTCAGTCTGTCACCTAGTTACAGTTTCTATTACCTACACTTTTATGAATAGCATTTCTAGTTGCAAAATGTTCCTTCCCTTTTCTTTATGTTCGAGAAGACATTTTTAAAATAAAACAATGCAGTCCATTAATCCCAGCTTCTGCAGTCTTTTTGGACTGATTTCTCCATTGATACCCTTGCAAAATGTTTGGGAAGTAAAACGAGGCACGATGATAAGCGGGGTAGTTATTTTTCATTGTTATGAAAATCAGTTTGACTGGGAGTATTAACTCATCTTCGTATCAGGAGTAAGAAATTGGCTGATTTTCAATCAGAATACTGTATCTTGACTTCTGATGATGTTTGCCTTCTGTATTGATTTCTAGCTGACTTGCTACAGTCGTATTCTTGGTAGCTCTCACGATAATAAGAAATGAGAGTTTTGCCAATAGGCGAGGTTAATGGTTCAACTGTAAATATTCTTTTTCTGATTGCTGTCTGTCATTGATACTGTTATTTTCTTATCATACGGAGTTTGGTGAACAAATGTTGCTGTGTAAGTTAAGCTATAAAGCAAAAGACAGCAATCACGGGAAATGAACCTTCTGGCTAAGAGCAGTAAAAGTCTGTCATTAAGACCTGGCAGAAAAACAAGATGAGTGGAACCCTTGCATTACTGCGGCTGCTTCTGTCTCTGCTGTGTCATCTTCTGTGAGGTCTTGTGACTATAAAAATTATTCTCTGTCTAAAAATGATTTCAGCATTGACTGTGCTCAGAATTTGACTTCAACCCAGGAGAACCAAACCGCTGTTTCTCTATAAAATGGCCCTAACTGCACTGCACAGAAACCCAGATTTATGAAGAGAACTTGCTGTATTTTTTTCTGAAATGGTATAAAGCTCCTGGTAGGCTTATATTTTTATTTATTTGTTACTATGCCCCAAACAGGAAAGTGAATCATGGGCACAATCCATCCCTGAGTGATCTTGATCTAAACATGTCAACATGTGCAAAAGACAGACACAGATGAGGAAGCGTAAGGAACTTCATTTCATCTGCAGAAGAGCCCCACTTTTCATAGCAGTAGCACAATGTGGAGGCTTTGGTGTGAGCTACGTGGCATGGGATTGAGAAGGAAGGACGAGCTGGGTTTAAGTGAGGGCAATCTATGATAGACGAGCACAAATCCCTGCTGGAGGCCAAAAAGTTTCTTACTAGTCCAGCAGGAGCAGCAGGAGATACTTAGAGGATGCAGGGTGGGGTTTTCTGTTGTGTTACCATTATTCCAGTCCCTTAGAGCTTATTGAAGTGGGAGTCACACTAATTGCCTGCTGATTAATGAATGCACTTCGTCCAAAGCACGCATGACATGGCTTTGTACTTGTTCAAGTTCTTTCTTGTAAATTGTCATAGTCTAGAGGCATAATTTGGAACGCTTTTCTCCCAAACTATAAAACTGTAGTTGTGATTCCATTTTTATTAGTACCGAAAAGGACAAAAATAATCAAAATTTGTTTGCAGATTCTAGTAATAACACTAGGGATTGAGTTTTCTTGACTATAGCTTTTTAGTCCTTGGGTTTTTTACCATCACTTAGTAATGGCTATTTCTGGTTTAAGATCAGTGCTGAGAATAAAGCATGTTTCTTCTTTTTCTCTTCCATGATAAATGCACCAAGGAATTGCTTATTCAGCAAATACATGTATATAATAACGAATCTCAAGTTATTTCCCTTTCTTTCAGTTTCATTGCCATGATTCTTATTCTTTAAGTGTTGTAGGAATGTGTTTATCATTCACTTTAATTTCAAATGACAATGTATTGTGTAGTTAAATGGATTTTTCCTTTGCTAGACATGTGGAGCATAGTGCTAACATTGCAGATCGCAAAACGTGCTTGTCTACCACTGGTATCTGTAGAGGCTAAGCTTTCATTCCTTTTTAATAGCTTTTGTTCTCAAAGAAGAGATTAATATTCATAGGAGGGGAAAAAGCATGTATGTTCCTGGATACATCTCTGGATTGCTGTGTGAATGTAGGTGATCACTGAGTAAGTCTTTCCAAGCTGCAAACATCTCACTGAAGCTTTGAATCATCTTATCCCTCTAGCTATAAAGTAATGGAGATAAAGCAAGAGGACTTTGAGAGTGCTAAAATAAGCTAGAAGAAGAAAGTTTAGTAGGCTGTCAAGTCACCTGTAGTGCCCCTGCACTGCTATGGCAAAGGCAGATACCCGTGTCAAAAGTTGAGTGAGGTTCCTGAGTAGACTATTGCAGTGGGAATTTATGCCAAGACTGAAAGGAGAGATTCCTCCAGTCAGGTGACCTGTTGGCCAGGGAAGACAACGTGGCACTTCAGTTGTCTCCGCTACTCCAGTAGCCCAAATCCCTGTGAAGCCTTTTATTGGTAATGCAGGTAAAATGACAGAGCATCGGTAGCAGTGGCTTGGCTTGGGACTTCCGGACCACCATCTTCAGATGGAGGAATCTGGTCTGTTAATTCAAAGTCATTAACAGGCATCAAACACCTCTGTGTCTGATCGTTAAAAGAGAATAGAAGGTCCTGCTTTGTTAGCATAATTCTACTATGTCAATTTTTTTCAGATGACTATATGCAAATAAGGAAATACCAACATTAAGGTTTCTAGCTAGTAAATTAAAATTTTATTTTAAGGCAAGGTTCACATAGTATGTTTCTGTGAATGTTTCTTCATAGTGTAGGTTTTCTTTCATGTGACTTCAGCTGGGATTGCATTGCAATGAGTATAGTTTCAACCAAGGTATTAAATATGCATTGGACCTTTTTTTGTTGTGCCAAACATGCAGGCTGAGGGCTGCTAAGGCTTCTATTTTTGCTATACCTAGCATTTTTTTTTCACATTTTAAGATTCAGCTTTTATTTCAGTTTGCATTTAATGTGTAGTAAATCATTATCCCTGGGGAACGGAGAAGAACTTGCACATTTTACTGGAGAGGAGGATCATTGACTGTGTTGTTACATTGACAAGGGCAACTCACATGTTTGTCAATTGCAGTTATATACCAAAAAGATTATTTCTGTAAAACTGGAAGGTATAATCTATAAGACCAACAGTGAGCTGTGCTTTTTAGACAAAGCAAATCAGAGCCCTCTGTCTTTGTCCCAGAAGAAGTGAAACCTCTGATTGATTTTGCAAAAGCTGGCTGTCTTGAAAAACAAATGGTCATGCTTATTTTCAGCAGTTTCAGGAAGATTGTAATTTCAGTCCTGAGGTTTTAGGGGCAGAGCAAACAGTGTTTCCTTTGATTAAGGGATGTAATTCTGTTTATATTAAAGTATATTAACTAGAATAATTGGGCTGCAAGGAAAACATTTCCGTGGCATGCTTAAATCCTGTTTAAATGAAGCTGACTTCAACCATGCTTAAAATGAAATATAAAAGTTTTCTTGAAATTAGGTTGACCATTGCATATTTGCTTTTTGTCTATTCTGTCCTGTGCCAGTATGTTTTTTTCATTCTTTCTATTTCACAAGCATAATTAGTATTTGCTTAAATGAGTGTTTACTAAACTAAGTAAAGATACTTATCACGGGCTACATTGAAATATATTACTAAAGCTGCCTTTTTTGTGGCAGGAATGAGTCTTCAAAATAAAGATAAAAAGCTGTGATGGTTATAACCGATATTTTTTAATGGGCACTGAGTAATTAAAATCCTGTATTCCCTCTTGACTTTTGAGTAGAAGAACTCTGCATCCTGTAGCATCATGTGCTCACTGTGAATTTGTAATTGGCATCTTCATGCTTAGGATATTAGTTTTTGTCCTGGTTTTGGCAGGGATAGAGTTAATTTCCTTCCTAGTAGCTGGTACCGTGCTGTGTTTTGGATTTAGGGTGAGAACAATGTTGATAACGCACTGATGTTTTAGTTGTTGCTGAGCAGTGCTTACACTAGGCAAGGAATTTCCAGCTTCCCATGCTCTCCCGACTGAGCAGGCTGGAGGTGCACAAGAAGCTGGGAGGGGGCACAGCCAGGACAGCTGACCCAGACTGGCCAAAGGGACATTCCATACCGTGTGCCGTCATGCTCAGTACATAAAGCTGGTGGAAGAAGAAGGAAGGGGGGGACGTTTGGGGTGATGGCATTTGTCTTCCCAAGTAACCGTTACGCGTGATGGAGCCCTGCTGTCCTGGAGATGGCTGAACACCTGCCTGCCCATGGGAAGGAGTGAATGAATTCCTTGTTTTGCTTTGCTTGCGTGCGCAGCTTTTGCTTTCCCTATTAAACTGTCTTTATCTCAACCCACGAGTTTTCTCACTTTTACCCTTCTGATTCTCTCCCCCATCCCAGTGGGGGGAGTGAGCGAGCGGCTGGGTGGGGCTTAGTTGCCGACTGAGGTTAAACCACAACAGTTTTCCAGAAGTGCTTTGTATCATTTAAACTAATTAGTGTCCCTTTTAGGTTAACTGGCTGGATAATTCTTTGCTAGGTGGATAGAAGGACAGAAAGTAGGTTTATTTATGGAAAAGCTGTAGTTTTTAGTGCTGTAGTGTTTAGTTGTGGTGTTTAGGGAGTTGCTGAAGACGAACGAGAAGATAGGCTTGGCAGCTCTTCTACAAGACAAATAATAACAATTACTATTTCTATTTGTTAAATTAATATAAAATAATTTGTGCTAAGTAGTTTCCCTACATTTCAGAATAAAAGATTGGACAGAGCAGACATTTTCTTCTATGTTTCTTTTTATGAGATGCTTCATATTGCAGTTTGGAAATATAAAATACGTAAAATGCTATGAACTGATACGTGTTTTGCTTGACATACTCAGCTGACACATACTTGAGAACTGTCCCCCTGCTTTTTCTTCTACCTTGGTTGTAACAAAGAAAATAACTGGACACTGAGAAACTTTATTAAGAGGGGAATGAGTGTGGATGGAGTCAGAGAGGAGGGGAAAGAACTAGATGTCAGTGAAAGAGCTCTTCATGCAATGAATCCAGAACAAATGTTTTATGAATTATGACAGGAATTATGATAGCAGAGTTATTGCGCATCTCTGTGCATCTCTAGTGGTTTGCTTTCTTTTCAAATAATTGTAGATCAAATGGAGCAGTTCCAAGATTGAAAGTAAAATGGAGGAATAATAGAAAGCCATGACAGACGTTTAGTTATAGTTCTAAGCGTAAATGAATTAAGAACATGCTTTTACCTTATTTTTGCTTCTAGAAATGTGTACATTGCCCAATTACTTGCAGTGATGAAAAGTTCTGTTCCCCCATATTTATTGGGTATTTACTGCTTTCTACATTGTGCTTATTCCTGCAGCATTCCTCCTATGTCCCACACAGCAGCAAATCCCATTTAATTATTGTGATTTCCAGTTAATAGTATTTGAAGGTTTTATTTTTTCAAACCGCTAGGCTGAAATTGGTCTAACTGTGTTTTTATTGTGTATGTGTAGTGAATCCAAAGGAGACTCGTGATTTACATTGGGAACTGGATGGGGCTGCAACCTTTGTAACATTACTGCTTAGCCTTGGTACCTCTGTAGGTAAAAAAAAAAAGATCTTGTGTCTGAGTGGTCCACTTTGCAGCAGTGATAACTACCTGCAGGGAAGACCTTAATGAATTGGTTTGTTTGTAGGGAGAGGAGAAGAAGATAGTTTCTCTGATTTGCTCTGTTTTCCTTTCTGAAATCTTCTTCTCAACAGTCTGAAAACCAAGTGATCCCCAGGGAAGACTTAGGTCTTTAGTTTAAAAAAAAAAATTGAAACTAGAATTTAAATTGCATAGTGATGAACATCTGAACTATACAAAAGCTTTTATGGCACAGTCACTCTTGTTTTTCAGAATGGGCTTGCATATGGCTTTCTGTTCTGTTTCAAAAGTTAAACTGTGAGGGAGTAGCAGTGGTGGAAAAATTAATGCATTTAACCATTCTGTAGTTAAACAGTTTTAATTACATCACTTAATTAGCTTGTGTAATAAATGTAGTTGCTAACTCACCATTTTTCTAAAATGTAATTTCTTTCTTCTTGTTATATGAAGTATAAAACCATCTCTACCTGAAGTGACAGCTGAAAGTGCTGTTTATCAGTATCATTCATCTATATCATATTGTTTTTTTCATAGCCTGTATTCTCTCTTTTTAGTGTAAGACTTTAAAATTTGCATTTAGGATTTTAGTGTCTGGTTACCGTATGATATAGGTAGATCTTCAGCTGAGGTTTTTGAGACGTGCTGGTATTTTGACTTTGTTCACACTGAGCCAAGTGCAAAAATATTGTAGAGGAATATGGAGATTTGCCTCATCCTTTCTGTCTCATGAGCATCAGTTACAGGGGAGCAGTCTCAAGCTCATTACTTGGTTTCATGGTTACAGTAACCTCTGTGTTCACTATTGAATTTTGTTCAGTTAGCAGTTTATCACATTATATTAAACAGGATTTAATTAAGGAAGAAAGTCTGTTCAACAGGAGGCCTAATAATGTGGAAGAGCCTGTTATGAAGCCTCAGGAACCAATTATGTAAAGGTATACAATTTATTGAGAATGCTTGTTCTTTATATCCACTACAACTTTGGTTATTATTCTGGCCAAATTTGCTTTTGCTGTATTTCCACTCTTTTTATTACACTGCTTTGGTTCCTTCTGAAAAGCAGTTTAGTATTCCTTTGAACAAACATTTTGAATATTTGTTCAGTGAAATAATTTTTAATCTTCTTTTATGTCTGCTCACGAGATCTAATCTGTGTCCTAAACTTGCAAAGCAGAATCCATTTTAGGAGATGTCTGCACAGAAAGGGAGAAGTGATAGACCCTGGTGTTAGTGCTGGCGTTGGACCTGCAGGACTGGAGGAGTGCTTGCTTCACTGGGTCAGCTAACAGCAGCAGCGATGATGGATAGTTTATCTCCTGGACTTTGGCAGCATCTTTAGGTGTCTGTTAGGCCAATGTTTCCCAGGAAAAGAGAGGCTGCCATCCTGTGCAAAGAGTCCTTATTGCCTTTACAGAGGCAATGGTGGTGCTTCAGCAAGAGAGCAGTGTCTCATGATTTGGTTTTTTTGAGAGAAGGTTTTAAGCTCGTGAGTGAAGGCTCATGATGATGTCCTTAACTGCTACAGATAAGACAAATGTTTGTGCAATTAGGCCTTAGTGTGTCAGGTTCATTTGAATGGTTTTGTAAGCAGGAAACCGATGAAAAGTCTGAGACCTGAATAACAAGAATCCGTGACAGATATCAGGTTCTTGCAGGCTTAGTCTGAGGGGGTCTTTGATTTTTTCTGGTTTTGTGTAATGAACTTGTAATCACTGTTAACAGTGAGATCCCAAGTAAACTGAATTTATTTTTCTCTTTAAAACAGCAAAGATATGTGAATTGAATTGTTGACGTTGACTAAAATTTTATGTTAGTGTATTATTACATAATATATGTAAATAATATATTAACATATGCTTGGTGTGTTATTACTGTGTCATATTAATATGAATGCAAAATTACTTTATTAAAATTGTATAATGCGTGTGAAAATGGTGGTAATTATAATATATATTAAAACTGGGATCCTGTGACATAGAGCAGTGCTGGAGGTGGCTTGATGCAGTTCAGCAGAACCAAGAGAGGACCAAGCTTTGGTCTCTGTTCTGCTCCTCCTTTTGCCCTCCCACTAGGTGAATCATTACTGAATGATTGCATGGCTGATTAGATTAATTTTTTTAATCTTGTCTTTCTTTATACATATACATATACTTTTGAAAATGGATGGTCTCTCTTCAAGGAATGGAAAAGGTCTGTGAAGGGTGTGGAGCTTTTAACTAAGTGGACCTAATGAGTTCTCAGCTTTAAAGTAGAGATGTGTCGAAGCAAGCTTCTTAGTGGTTCTCAGTATTCATAGCACAGAGATACAAACCCTGAGGTTTTGCAATGTATTGTAAGTGGAACTAACACTTGACCCATCCTACTACTAAATTTACACATAAAAATGAATTAATATTAAATTATTTGACATCTGGATCCTAAACTATTCATTGGGTATGTATCTCACCAACAGTGTTTTACATTGATTTCAAATTTCAAAAGAGTTTTTGAGATTTGTGGAGTCTGCACAATAGAAGATAGTGCTTAAAGGCCAGCTATCTGCGCTTCACGGCAACCATGAGGAAAATCAGTGGGAGAATTACGCCTTGCAGGGGAGTTATAGCTTGTGTTACTGTTGTTCATTTGTTGGTGTCCATGTTCAAAGTATTCTTCAAATTCCACAGAATTAATTCAAACGTGTGATCTTTGCCATAAAAAGCATCACTGCTACTTGAATAACCAAGGAACAAGTTAATTGTGCTAGACTAAACATTTTTATGCCACTGAATTCTGTGCCAGTAATTTCAGAAGGGAATGACTGTAACCCTGTCAGATGTGAGATCACAGTTTTCCACTGCTATAGTTTTTTGAAAGGGATATATAATTTTAGGTAAAGAGTACTGACATCTTGTGGCTGCATGAAATAGTGCAAAGAGCTCTGGTCATACCAGTCTTTATATTTAGAAGGGCATGTTGCCATTTTAACCAAAACTAATGACTGCATTTCCCAGTGGATGTAAACACAAACCTCTAGAATATGCTGGTCTCGTGAAAAGCATTAGAAGTCTGTCTTATAATTTTGCTGTTGCTCATGAAGATACAATTATTATTCGTGCTAGAATTACTGTTTATTTTAAGATAGTCTTGGATCAATTAGACTCAAATATTATTAAGGCTCAGAAATAGCTGAGAGAGAAATAGAAGTATGAATCCCCTCCAATATTTTTCATTAAAATGAATTTCACTTACATAACAATGAAATCTTACCAACTGACATTCAATTAGTTTGAATTTTTTATCCAGCTTTTTTATTTTGTTTAAAGACTTAACTATTTTTTGTAATCAAAATATGCAGGAAAAGATGAGTAGTCTTTCCTCAGTCCACCACGGATGCGGTGGTTGCATGAGGACCGTCGCAGGCACAACTTCTGTGTCTTGTAGCTGTGCCCTGGAGCCCATCCAGCTGCACAACGACTGCCTTTCTCAGCTGGACCACTTCCCAAATCTGTTAGCTGGCCAGTTCCTGAAGTGTTGGTGCTGGCGCAGGGCAGCGGGCAGTGGAGGGGCAGCGATGAGCAGCGACGGCTTGCGGCAGCTTCAACGTTCGTCAAGGGGCAGACTCGTGCTGCTCAGCCACTGGTCTCCGTGGTGAGACTGCTGGACACAAGTGGAAGAGGCATTTGGCCACTTCTGTCCCTCTCCTTCCCCCGGGTTCACTCTCTTTCCCACATGTCAGCTCAAGTCAACGCACTGGGAGTTGAGGTCAGCTTGTGGGAAATAGCACCGCAGCGTGGGAACGGTGACGTAACGAATTGCAGTGTGAAATCTTGTGGCTAGGGAAAGTGATTTTATTTTAAACCAAAACTGATTTTTGTCATTTGCTTTCACACTCTCACACCTGCATGCTCACATTTACAAGCACAGATGTGTTGTCTGGGTCTTGCATGATGCGGAGGGGAAGGGCACCAGCTGACAGGTCATCCTCAGGTCTCCAGGGCTCCTGCTAGTGGGGTGACCATGTCTGTGCTGGTTTTGGATGTGCCATTTTGTACCTTCTGGTAGCTGGCAGTGATTTATCTCTCAGTCTTGTCACTCCTCTGTGTGTACCATCAGGTTTTTGCTTGCTGTCCTTTGTCTCCCCACACGGGTGTCTTGAGAAGAGGACACAGATGTGCTCCTGGATGGCTGCTAATCTCTCTGCCCCCAGCATGCGCCACCCCAAGAGTCCTCCTTCCAGCGGTTGTTCCTTCTGACACTTCCACACCCGCATCCCATCCATTCTCCATTCATGCCATGTTTAACATTTTTCTTTCAGTTCCCTTCAGGGTTGTCTTTCTGGTCATAGTTAATTGTTACTCAGTTGTATCGGGGGGCTTAGACCTGTGCTCTCCTGCAGGTAGGTGATGGCTGCAGGAAGCGTGTGAACTTTGTGGACTGACTTCAGAGTTGACTTGCTCATCGTGAGTGTTGTAGGAAGTGTGTCTTCATGGAAGAGGGAAGCCTGGACACAATAAAGTCAATGAAAAGTTACACTAGTGGTGTCAGTGGAGCCTGTGCCTTTTCAAAGGCATAAGATAATTAGATTAATATTTTACAGAAATAATTTTAACTTTATAATCTAATTTTTGTGATTGCATTAAGATAAAATCTTAGTTCTAATAAGGACATAATTCTGTTAACTAAAAACTACACTGCAATAGCCAGTATTTCATTTGAGTATGGATTGCAAATAACAGAAAGCAATGCAAGCACCCATTTGATGTTAACACAGTGAATTATCTGAGTAATGACACTGTGGAAAATAATAAATTGTGACAATAAAAAATTATTTCCTCAGCTGCTGTTTTTAATTTGACTATCAGTAGAAATTACGTTCCGTTCTGTTTAAGGTAATTTAGTCTCCATTCCCTTAATGTATTGAAAGGACATAATTAACTGTATATATGTGTCTTTAACAGGAACCAGTGATCCGTATGTCAAGTTCAAACTTGGAGGAAAAGAAGTATTTAGAAGTAAAACAATATACAAGAACCTCAATCCTGTGTGGGAAGAAAAAGCTTGCATTCTTATAGATAACCCAAGAGAACCATTGTATATAAAGGTGAGACACTATCTTACTTATGTCTGTCAAATTACATCAGAGTAGTTATTGAAAGAATTTCTACGTTGTAATTTTTGTATACTGAAAAATTTATTGTGCCATAGTGCATTACTAAAGACTGTTTAGAGGTGAAAATTATTTAAATTGCATCTGTATAATGATGATGTAAAAATTTCAAAAAAAAAAAAAGGTAAATACAGGCATTTTTGTTTATTTCAGGCCATAATTGTTTTATATATCTTTAGTGTGATCTTAGGAGAAGGACAGAGAAAGTAAACTGTGTTTCATGATGACAGCATCCCTTTTATTTATGGAAATATCATTGCATAATTCTGATATGAAGCATAATCCTATTAAAAAGCAATTCTTTGCTGAGGTTAATTTCAGAATTTATCAAGAGGTGTGCCCAATTCTCCTAGGTTTTGGGTTTTTTCTATTTGTACCTGAACCCAGAGAGTTTGCTTATATGTTTCATAATGATTTATGCTTGCTTTTTCTTTTACATTGTAATTCTACTTACTATATCACCGGTGAGGATGGTTTTGTCACAATAGAGGTATCACTTATTCCAAAACAACAGATAGCTTGAGTTTAAATCAAAGAGAGACCAGCAATGCCCAGAGTAATTAGCAGCAGTGCCACTAGTACTTCTTAGCTATCCATATTGGAATGGAAACTAGAAAAGCTGTGATCATTGTTTTATAGGCACAGAATGGAAAGGCGCTTTTCTGGCCCCAGTAGTTTATGGTGATCTATATCCAAAAGCAATCCTTAATTGTGTAAAATAAAGTAGATAAAAATTAAGTTCTAAAAATGTTATCAGAAAAAATGTACTTTCAGTGTTCTATTTAGAACATAGATAGGTCAGAAATACTTCGAGAAAGATTGGAAACTTAGGTCTTACCTAAGTAATCCTTTTAATTAGTCTGAAGTGATACAATGCTTCAAATCAGTATCAGTCTTAATCTCAAATACATGAAAAAAATTTAACTGAAATATGGAATTGTAGATATTTTTAGTAGATGAATGCCACTTATAACAGCCTTTGTGTATTGATCTGTACTATGTTTCATGTATTCTGCTCAGATAAAGTACATCATTATTAGAAAAACTAAAGTTAATTATAATTCTCAATTGGCATTTTCCTGCCCTTATTAAGCTTAGTGACTCATAAGAAATGAATACTTGCCCAGCACTGTGAAAGAGAGAAGCAGATTCAAAGAAGGACATTTTCAACATAGCTACCTGTCTTGATTTTTTTATGCCAAATATCAACCCTGCAGTAGGGTCACAAGGGAATAGGTGTGTGTATTTTTTTTTTTCTTTTTCTGGGAAGAGCGTGTCAAGTGGTATAATGTCTATCCATATTTGTACTCTGAACACACTGTGTGACATATTTCAGTTTTTATAGCTTGTTCACATATTCTAAGACATGTTTAAATTGTAGTATCATAGAATAGAATCATCAAATCATAGAAGGGTTTGGGTTGGAAGGGACCTCTGAAGGTCATCTAGTCCAACCCCCCTGCCATCAGCAGGGACATCTGCAACTAGATCAGGTTGCTCAGAGCCCCGTCCAACCTGACCTTCAATGTTTCCAGGGATGGGGCATCCACCACCTCTCTGGGCAACCTGTCCCGGTGCCTCACCACCCTCAGCGTAAAAAATTTCTTCCTTCTATCTAGTCTAAATCTACCCTCTTTTAGTTTAAAACCATTCCCCCTTGTCCTGTCGCTACAGGCCCTGCTAAAAAGTTTGCCCCCATCTTTTTTATAAGCCCCCTTTAAGTACTGACAGGCTGCACTAAGGTCTCCCCGAAGCCTTCTCTTCTCCAGGCTGAACAACCCCAACTCTCTCAGCCTTTCTCCATAGCAGAGGTGTTCCATCCCCCTCATCATTTTTGTGACCCTCCTCTGGACCCGCTCCAACAGGTCCGTGTCTTTCCTTTGCTGAGGGCTGCAGAGCTGGACGCAGCACTGCAGGGGGGGTCTCAGCAGAGCAGAGCAGAGGGGCAGAATCCCCTCCCTCGCCCTGCTGGCCACGCTGCTTTGGATGCAGCCCAGGAGACGATTGGCCTTCTGGGCTGCGAGCGCACATTGCTGGCTCATGTCCAGCTTTTCATCCCCCAGTACCCCCCAAGTCCTTCTCGGCAGGGCTGCTCTCCATCCCTTCATCCCCCAGCCTGTATTGATACCGGGGGTTGCTCTGACCCAGGTGCAGGACCTTGCACTTGGCCTTGTTGAACCTCATGCGGTTCACACAGGCCCACTTCTCCAGCTTGTCCAGGTCCCTCTGGATGGCATCCCGTCCCTCTGGCGTGTTGACCGCACCACTCAGAAAGTCAGCTGAAAATATTTATTTGACGTTTTCATCTTGATAACTTGTCGGGGGAGAAAACAATTCTATTTTGCAACATGAACTGAGATTTCATCATTTGTTTTCGTTCCCCATTAGAATGAATATTAGACAGAGAAAATATGAAGGTACCCACTCGGGTAGATCAATGCATATGAGAGAGTTGTGCTGAAATACTCGCATTCAACTCTTTCAGTCCTGCAGCAATGCTGTAGCCATTGGGCTATGGGATTTCTGTTACTATTGTCTTAACCCAGTCCATATTAAGGTATTTTTAGAAGATGAACAGCTTTAACTGCCTCCTGGAGAAGAGTTTCTGTAATACAGTACTTGAAGTATTACTATCAAAATTGAAGACCTTGAACCTAGGCCTGTCACATCTCAGTTAAATGTTCTCATTACTAGCTGTTCACAAGTTTCACTCTTACTTAGAGCTGAAAGTATATTCTGGTCCTCAGAAATTCTCATGACAATATTTGCCAAGAAAAATCAACTTACCTAGAAAATTTGATTTCGATAACTGACATTTTCCCATTTTTTGTTTTTGTAATTTTGTGTCACAACTTTTCTTTGTTGCCATCCACCTTTTCGTTTATTTCCCTCTGAAAGTCATCCCCAGTTTGTTTTTCTTTCTTCTGACTTGGGAGGCATAATCCATCTCAAATCATTGATGCTATTCCACATACTGGCCACAGATTCCTGTCTGGATGTCAGTAAATTTGTCCAGATGCTTTCTCTTTTGGGTAGCAAGTTAGCAGGCAGGGTCCTCATAGTAGAGTAACAAATGTGTATTTGTGTATTTTGTATTTCCTTACACATATCCATTAAGTTTTCGTTTTAGATTATAATATTTCTAAACCCTAGAAACGTATATAACCTTCAAAATTGACAATTTTATCATTCCTGATAGTGATGCAAGTGCTGTAATAACCCACTTTTCACAATCACATCTGCCCTCCTGCCTGTAGTTTGCAAAATTGATAAAGGTATCAATTAATGTATAGCAAAGCAATGATTCTACTTAACTTTAGTTATTCTTTTGGCCTTCCTTCTTTTAGTGCCTATGTTTATAAAAATGCTTCCTTTGTTTTTATAAAGTTGATGTGGTTCACATATGTGGTCTAGTAGCAGTATACCCCCGTGCCTGTACATGATGCATTCTGACTTTTACATAAGCAGTTTCAAACTTGATTTTGTGGCCAGAAAGTTGCAGGTTGCTTTCCGATAGTCCTGATTTGACATGTGAGAAACATGTGGCTTAACTCTGGAAAAGGAATTTCAAGAACCATTCATAAAGCCAGAAAATGTCAAAAAAAAAAATTTCCAATGCATTTATCTCCTGTGCCTCTTAGGTCTTTGACTATGACTTTGGACTTCAAGATGACTTTATTGGTTCAGCATTTTTGGATCTCACTTCATTGGAATTGAACAGGTATGGCACAAACAAGCCTACGGAGTCATTCTTTATGGTTGTCTGTTAGTATCATGTTTGTGGAATTGCAAGTAGAACGTTGTGCTGGAAAATAATTACATAAACCTACACCACATAAAACTAGCTGAGGAAAAACACTTATGTTTAGGGAATTACTGTAATATGAATGTTAATAATATATTAACTGATCATGCACAACATTTTTTACAGTGTCTATGGAGAGGTTAGTTTTATAACCACTTTAATCTTGTTTTTATATTATCTTCATTCACAGCATTACCACCTACTGTTGGAGGTTTTTTCTGTTTTTTAATCCCTTAATGTTACAGTTCAGATTTGATTACTTCATTATGTGTAAGTACTTAACACAGAGTAACAATATTGAGTATTTATTTATGAGTGTTTAGACTGCAATACTTAAAAGTAGAAAGGGCGTAAATTTGTGACACCATTTTCAAGTAGTTCCATATAAATGCAGATGCCTTTAATTCTCATGATTCAGAAATTTCATTATCTGAGAGCCTGAAATCAAAAGAAATGCATATATTTTTGTCTTCTAGGCAAACAGATGTTACCTTGAGTCTGAAGGATCCTCATTACCCTGACCATGATCTGGGAAGTATATTGTTATCAGTTCTGTTGGCTCCTAGAGAAGAACAGCGAGAAGTGGTAATTTTAAATATTTTAATATGTGTCATCACTCTTGCAATTGTTCCCATGGTTGGATGACTTAAAGCACAAGAGTAAACCACATATTCTGAGATGAATTTGGTTTTTCCAATTCTTAAAATAATGCTGGACAGTGTTTCTGGTATAGTACAGCATACTTCATCTGAATTGGATCCTCCCTGAGATAGTACCAAGGGATCCAGATGGAACATGAATGTTCAGCAGTTTCGGATAAAGTCAGTTGCAGGTGAATGGT
Source organism: Aptenodytes patagonicus (assembly GCF_965638725.1). NCBI lineage: Eukaryota > Metazoa > Chordata > Aves > Sphenisciformes > Spheniscidae > Aptenodytes > Aptenodytes patagonicus. The sequence continues at coordinate 88,176,464 of NC_134982.1, read as the reverse complement.
GCTGATCAACATGGAAAAATGTCAGTAAGCCACTGGTGAAGAATTTTGAACCTAGTGCTGCCATCTCTAGATAAGAACATTTGAATCCAATTCCACGCTGAAAATAAAGAAACTTGAAGAAAGGTAGTATTTCTGCTTTTTGGCATCTAGTGATGAAGTACTAGTTGATATTTTTCAATTTCATGACCAGATTTCAATTACAAAATTGTGTGGTTTTCTAGGTTTATTGTAATTCCTTCATCAATCTTAGTTCTCTGAGCTGCTTAGTTCTAAGTGAAAATAGTTTCCAGTTTTATAGATCCTGTTAGTTGTGACAAATTCTGTCTCTAGTTGGATGTATTTTATGAGCTTTTTGTCAGTTGACTTTTGACTTGAGCAATAATACTACAACTATGGCAGAAATGAGAGATGATGTTGCTCAGAGGTTTTAAAATAATGTGGATTCCTTTGGCTTCAGAGAGGCCAACAAAAAGTATTTATCTGATGAAATTTTCCATGGATATGCTCAACTATATGGTTTTTGTAAGAGCATATATGTTTCTGTATGCCGCAGTGTGACACGTCACCCTGTTGCATACCTGAGGAATATTGGTGGGTTGTAATATTGTTCTTTTTCCACTTTTCTCTTTGCTATTATTAAATAGCCTAGTAAGTCAGTTATTGGAACTAGGTGTTTGGTATCTGGTATGACAGAGATGTAGTTTTGAAAATAGGTTTCTCATCTGTTAATTTTCTTCATGACGTTCTGTTAGAACTTAACAAAAGTAATGGAAAATGGTAGTAATGTGCAGGATGTTTATTTAAACAGTGTATTGTTCTTTCTTTTAGCAATACGTTTGTCCAGACAACTCAGAATACTGTCTTGCAAATTTGCACCACAAAAGTGTTTATCACTTAAATTGAAAAATGTATTCCATTCGAGAGTTTTTTTGTGTGTATTTGGGTAGGACTAGCATTTCTGAGTCAGTTGGTAATAGCCCTGTTTTTCCAAGTGGCTTTGGCATTATCCTGCCATAATCCTAAATCATACAGCACAGAAATACTGTATTGTTATGTGGGAAACCTTTATGTGGACAGCACATTAGCTTCCTTTTTTCATCATACAGATAGGATAGCTACTGTGCCGCTCAGTGTTATCAGCTATTACACAAAGAGCGCTCAAGAAAATCACAGGTGAGAAAATGAAATTAAGACACTACAGCGTAACATGTCTTTCATATGGGTATTTACTCGGTGAATTCGCAACTGAACGTCAAAAGTAATGGGAGCGCCATAGACTTGCTGGGTAGCAACTTTTTTCATATCCAACTGACTGGATAGGAGGAAGAATTGGTTTTGTGCTATTATGCATTTCATTATTAGCTTTCTGTTTAGTAAGCTAATCCTTTTAGCTTAGTTTAAGTGAGCAATTCTTCTTCCCATTCAAACTGTTATATGGGACTTCATTCTGAAAATGCTCAAGATTCAGATTAAGCTTCTGATTCCTAAGCTGAAACTTTATTATTAGAAACCAGTCTTCCCAAGATACGCATCTCAGAGCAGTTCTAAAAAAGTTGCAGTAAAATCAGAGCATGTGTGTCAAAATGTAGGGAAGATGACCTACAAAATTAATACAGAATTGCTGTCTATGAATGTGTTAGGAGTTTAATAATTCAAGGCGCAATTATCTTTTATTCGGTTACCACATGTAATTATTTATTTATCAGATTTTATTTACTCTCTAAGGAGCAGATATATTACAAAATGTATCACTCCATTTAAACTGTCATCCTTGGTTATTTTTAAAAGGTCTTGTAATAATGAGGATAATTTTTATTGAATTTAATATGGTTGAGATCAATAAATTTTAAAATGTTATGTTAGAGGATCGAGACTAATTCTTGCCCACTCTGGAAATGTGCACCGTATAAAGTAGTAATTAAAGCAACTCCTACATTCCCAATCTGTGTAGCATGCTGTTTGAACGATTACTGCTTCCCTTCTACCTGGATATCTCTATATAGGTAATAATTCAAATAGTATAGTTGAAATATTTAGATAAAAACCTGTGAGCACCTTTAAATATGCTTTAATGACTGCTGCATAGAAGACATAGAAACACTGTCTCTTCACAGCACATGCATTTTTTTCCTAATTCATTGCAAATTTTCTTAAATCCTGTTGGTTTGATATCCCTATATGGCCTACATTTCAAAAATACATTTTCTTCTGAGTAAGTTTTAATTTGTTCAGGTGATAACTCTAAATTGCTTGCACATGTTGTCACGTGTAAAATGGTTAAATCATCAAGCTGAAGAATTCAGAAATTAACTGCTAGTACTTAAATTTCAGTACTTTAATTCCATATACCTAAAATGAGAGTGTTTATTAAGACCATTGGGGAAATAAAAAAAGGAATAGCTTCAGCAAAAGAAGTAAAAGCTTTCCTGTGTAGCCATAGAAGCAGCATGATGTCTGATCCTGTATTTTGGGCAGCTCTATAGTCACAATCCAAACCCAGCCCTGTTGAGCAAGACTTGCTTTTTGTGATGTGTCATCTGGTAACTTTTTGACGCGAATTAGGCTTCCCAAGGAGATCCCCCTGCTGCCAGAACTGCAGCGACTGAGAGTGTTTTGAAGGTCATGCATTGATGTACAGATAAAGGGAAGGTCTTTTGACGATGCGTTTGTGTAGCTAGAGGACAGGTCTTGTTTCAAAGCATTTTATTGGCATATCAAAATAATGTACCTGTATATTACAGGAAGATGCATCCTGTTATACTGTGCAAGAAATATTGACACTGCTGGAGGATAAGATATTCCAGTTGGAAGTTTGAGGTTAAATGGTACAAAATTGGGGGCCTCGTTGTACATTGCCGCCTGTCTGTGAGAGAGGTATTATTACAAATGACTTAAAAAATAAGCAATCAATTTGAAAGAGTAATAGTTTGTTTTGGATAGAACTATCTTTTGTGAAGCCTTGAGGTGTGCAAAGACATGAGAGAGAAATTTGGTACACACAGGAGCATCCTGTTCCGTATCTTTCTGAAAGAAATTCTGATGAAATGCAGATTTTCAGTGTGCTGACTGATGAGGTGTTCTTTAGAATTTATAGCTGGAAGGTCCCATTTCCTAAGATGAAAACAGATTACATCTTTGGATTCAAATATCAATTAAGGATATTAACATATGCATATGTTTGTGTAACTGTATGTAAAATTATATTACAGACTAGGAGAGGGGAGTATTTATCTTTGAGTCCTGGTGGATTGTGAAAAACAGCGCTTAAGTAGTTTACAATTTGTGTGTTTCCAGTAGAAGAATATCGGACATGGTTTCAATTACAGGAGATTCAGTATACTGGTTTCATAAGTAAGAACACACTATTTGATTTTTGTAGTACGTTTTCTTGGAAGAAAATGCAGAAGTAGCCTGCAGTTATTGAATGTTAACATATGAGCGTGGCACATGAACAAATCAAAATTTCTAGGAAACCTTGTATGTAAGTATCTTTGTCTTTTGCGACCTAGTGCTTGTTCTAAAGGCATAAAAATACGAACTTTTAAAGTAATAATCCTGTAATACATCATTCAAACTATGTACATGAATAGAGTCCTATTCTTTTGAGTTTTGATAAATGAAAGCAATCTGATTTGTTCTGATTTTTGAACAATCATGAATTGTGAATCAAAATTGATTAACTAATTATTCTTATGCAACCGTAAAAATGAGAATGTCTTTAGTATTTGTGAAAAGTATAATCTTTTTCCAGCCTAACACAATTAAGTTGCAGTAGCACTAGTTCCAGTAATCCATTTGCATTTGCTCTGTCCTGTTAACAATACTTGTCCTTTAGATTAACGCAGCATTTTTAATTATTTTGCTTTGAGAGGACAGCTAGCTTAGATAACTAGTGTAAACAAAGAAGACTTGAAATAAAAAAGTATGGAAAAAGTATGTGTATATAAAAATGTTAAAACATGAGCTCTAAAAAAATTTTATTATTTTTAACTCTTCTTTTAAAAAATAATGTGTTTATGATGTACTTTCTGTATTTTTCATTAATTTCTCTTTTTGATGACCAGTGTAAAAAAAGTCAGAACTAGCAATGACTTGATTCTTTTCTTAGACCTGCTCCAGTGACGTCTGTTTTGTTTCTTTAATTCAGACAGTATTCTGTTAATATTTCCCTTTGGATACATGTAGTGCTGTGCATGCCTGTGTGCCATTTGTAGCTGCATGCATGCCAACTGAAAACGTGCACGTGATGTCTGCAGGTTCTGTGTTTGGTGTTGTAATCATCGGTGCCGCAGTGCGTGTGAGTTTTTCTGGCTCTTCCTCCAGCAGAGCTCAGTGCACAGATTTCGTCACTGGGGAACTTGCAGAGTGACTGTGAGTTCGTCAGAGCTGCATGTCTCCCGTGTCTTCTCTACAGCAGTTGTTTCCAACCTTGCTCTTACAGGCAACCCTCAGCTACAGGAAATTAGAAAGTCGGTAGCTTGATGGGAGCTGCTGCCTTGGGGCCAGCAGGGATTGGGGACTGCTGTTCCACCACTGCCAATGGCCTGAGTAGCATAGGAAACGGAGAAAAGGAAACATATGAATGCTACTTGGATGTTGTTATTTAATGAGAATAAAATTCACAGCATTGTTTTTTCCTTAAATAATTTATCCCAAGTGATGCTTAATACTTTTTTGCTTCATATGAAAATATTAACAACAGTAATATGCTGCCAATTTGCTTGCTGTCTTAAATCTTACAATGCGATTTTTTTTTTTTTTTTTTTTTTTAATTTGCCAGAGGGATAACAACAGCTTAGGAAAAAAAGAATGACAGAGATGGACTCAGGGCATGGAATATTTTCAGATGAAATAGTTCCATGTAGATCATCCATCATAATCTGCCCTATGCTATATATATGGTTTATTGGCTTCTCAGGATGGTTATGATGGCTTCAGCTTATCCTGCTACAGGTGGTAATGATGCTGATGCACTCAACAAGTACGGTCATACGTTTCTGTAGCTACTACTCAAAGTGAACTCCTCAGAGCTGAAATAGTATTTGGTACGTAGTTAATTCAGCTGTCGGGCTGTATTCTCCTCCTTGCTCACGGCCTGGTCCGAAGCCCGGTGAAGCTGAATTTGTGCTCTGACTTATAGCTGTGTGGGATTCAGCAATGACGAGGAAGGGAGGAGCTGTGGTATGTTGCAGGAGCTTGGAGGTCTTCTCCAGGGCCTGCTGCAGGCCTCAAGCTGCTTAATTCTTATGTGCCTCTCCTATAAAAATGAGATAAATGGCTTTCTCCAGCTTTATTTAGCATCTGTGTATATTTTCCAAAGCCACAGTGCTACAGTTATCATCAACTCACTGCAGAGGCTGTAGGCTTTAACTGTCCATAGCAACTTAGTTTTCCTCAGCAGCTAGTTGTTTTTCTTCTCCCAAAAAACTGTGTCTATTTGAAAAGTTTCTGGATATTTTCAAAGATCTAAGCCCCACATATTTGCTCCCATTTTCATTTTTTCCGCATGTAATACTTTTATTTCCTAGCAAGGAAAATGTTTGCATTTCAAAATTTATTTCCATTATCTGAAAAAGAAAGTGTTTTTGCAATCGCTAATTAAAAAAAAAAGTTTGTCATGACATAAAGAAATTTTCAATAGACATTAACGGCCTTTGATTTATTCTTGCTCAGTGTCCACAACAGGCTGCTAAATGTTACTAAATTCTACAAATTAATTGCTCTGTATTTCCACAGAACCGCTTTAAGCAACAGTTGTGTTCACAGATAAATTGTCTATATCTGTCTTGACCAGTATGTCTCTTTTATTTAATGGTTAAGAATCTGTCTGTGGACACTTTGCCTCCTGGCATGTCAGAGCATTGTCTCTAGCAGTGCCAAGGTTTTACAGATTAGTTAGGTAATGGGATAGGGCTACTGCATTTTGGGATTTTTAAAGAGTCAACGCATGACTTTTTTTCTATCCCATGTGCATAATTGTCAAACAAAAGAGATATTTTTACTGCTGTGAAACTGATTAGCAGTGGTAACCTTAAGGATTTTGTAATAGATGCATATTGTCCAAGGAGCCTTTTGCAGGATTTCTCTTACATGGCTACACCTGTGAGCTAAACAGTGGTGTTCCGAAAAATTAGAGTACATTAATATTAAAAAAACTGTCATTCAAGTATCAGTAAAAATTGAAGTCACTATCAGTAATGGCACATTCATTTTTTTCATTTGCTTATCTAATTCTTTCTTTCTTTCTTTCTTTCTTGCTTGCTTTTTTAAATGATTTCACATAATGCATTGTCTCCGGAAATGAGACGTTCATACCACACAGAAAAGTATGCCTGGGTGCAAACAGTGCTGCTAGTTGTCTGGAGTTATTTCAGTCTCGTGTAGCTGTCGCTGTAGTGTGAGTGTTGCTGCTTCAGTTGTAGTGGTGGTTAAATGTGGATTGTCCTGTTGGAGACAGTGGGCCTCCTTTTCTGTACTGCAGAGAAAAGGTAATTAAAATGCTCTATTTTATTTTCAGACAATGCTAATGAGGAAGAGTTGGAAAAGATCAAGTAAGGTAACTTTTAGCATGTGGTCTTCTGGCTTTTTGTTTATTTTAGAAGGAATATGATGATTTGTCAAACATGCCGTCTAGGACTGGAAACTTGTGGCACAGGATTTATTCTCCTTCAAATTGTGTTTTAATGACATCGTTTTGTGTTTCATCAAATCAAAATCCTGAAACAGTTGAGCTTTTAATGTAATCATTAAACCTCTCAACAACTTTGTTATAGCCTATCTTGAAGTCATCTAGTAACTTCATGTAAGTGGCAAACATGTCCTGATTCTTTTCCTAAAACCTTTAATTTCTCATGTATCTACAATCTCCTTAAAGCTTACTTGTTAACAAATAATTCATGCCAAAGGGTAACTTTTATTTTCCTATTACTACTTTTACTGGTTACAGTTTTTGTGTGTGGAAGTTTTCGGAGTGATGCTTCTCCAAGAGAAGTTTCCCTGATTGCTGGGCGTGCACAGATGGCAATTGCAGCCAGGCTTTCCAAGAGCAGAGCGCTTAAGGAATGATTGTCGGTCTCCACTTACACAGCTCTTTAGATGCCTCTCCAGGCAAATTCAGTGTCTGGCTTTTCTCATCTTAGGAGTCATGTGAGTGATAAAAAAGGAGCAGTGTATGCTCTTTTACACTAGGGAAAGACTGAGAGTTTTACTGTAGTAGAATACAATTCATCTTTACCTTTTTCCTGTGTGTCTCTCACACAGAGAGACATAGAGAAAATGTGAATAGTTTCTCAGCACTTTCTGGCTACTCTTAGCTAATGCTGCGATGCTGCTTTCAAGTTTCAAGCCTTCTTATTATTTGCATAATTTAAAATAGCATTAAAATTTCTAAAAGTCTTGAGCTGGTTTGGTAGATCTGGGGTTTTTTTGAGATATTATCATGTAAAGGTGTTAAAATGAGAAAAATGAAATAGCTATATGGGGTGATTTCACTTATTTTGTAAAGCTATTTACTTTTCTAGCATACTGATGCACAAATTTAAATAGAAGTTTATTAATAAAGTGTTGTATATAGTGCTTGCTGACGAATATTTGCACTTTTTTTTTAACCTTTAAAAAAAAAGAGCAGGGTTTAAAATTTTTGGGTTATGCATGGGGTTTTCACACAGTTTGCTTCTGTGATACAGGACAGTACTCAGTCTCTGTTGCTTTTTTGAAATCTGTGAAGCAAAGATACTTGGTGAAGTGATGATGTGTAGTATTTTGATTCTCATGTGGTTCGTCTAACTTTTCCTGAAATATCCAAGATGCTCAAACTTCTGAAGAGTTAATGAAGAGCTGTGAGGATGGTGAAGGACACAGCTGTTTTGCATCATGCAAGTGATGCGTTAACTCTTGATATGCTGACTGTGTTGGATGGCAGTTTGTAAAACTAGTTTATTACTAACTTTCCCATACTTAAGATTTCAAATTGACACACCTGTGAGCTTCAATAATCCTGAATGAATTGCACAGCATGATAGCTCGGAATTCTTCAGAGCTCTTCAAGTGAATTATTTCTCCATCTTCTTCTTTGTTACATTCATTTGATAACATTTCAGTAGTTGCCATGTTTGCAAAGGGGCATATAAAAAGATTTGACAAATAGCGAATGTATGAATTTAAATATTGCATTTTTTTACATTTATTTCAGCTGAAGTAATATTTTTACCTAGAGATGTAATGCATGTATAACATCTTACATGCACTGTTCTGTGTGTGATTTATATACAGAAGTATCTCAGTTAAACCGCAGGAGCTCATTTGCCTTGTGGGGCTATTCCAGAGTTCCAAATCTTTGGTCTGCTGTCAGGAAAACAAATTAAAAAATCTTTTATTTACAAAGAATTCCTTCAAAAAAATTGCTGTTCTCTGGAGTGCAGGATGATCAATATTAAATAAGATGTCACTTGCGGATATAAAAAAATTTCTAGAAATAGGTGCTTAATGCTATTAGGTAATAGAGACAGTGCCCTAACTGAGATCCTCCTTCTTCAGGAAGTGTTTGTCTTACACTCCTGAGAGCTGAGAAAAAAACAGAATATGAAATTTTTTTAGAGATATCATTATAAAATTTCCTAAACCTACTTTTTTAGCTCTCTAGAGTCTTTAAAATGGCACTTCTAGTAAATGAATTTGATTTTAGAGATTATGACAGTATGTTTTACTTTTTAAAATTTCTGTACTTGAAGCCTACCTTTTCTGTAACATACATAGCTTGAAGTTAAGATATAGCAGTGCAGACCACTATGGCATTGCTTGTGTTCGTGAACTGCATTGCTTGCACATAGTTCCTTGCGCCTGTGTAGTAGCTGTGAAAAGAACGGTAACTAGTCTTCCCTATTACAGTATTATGGTATTCATGTACTTGCAAACAATTACTTCGGCCAAATTCTGAGTCTCTACTTCAAATACTGCTCCCCCTATTCACCCTAAAGATGAAGTTAAGGTCTCATGAAAAACCCAGGTCAATGCAGCTGTGCATTTTATCTATTTTGTCTGTAAGTCAGTGCTTTCTAACACAGTATTGTTGTAAACATTTGTTAGTGGAGTTGCAAAAATGCAACACCGCTTTTGCTTTTGTTGTTAGTTTTTTTCCTTCTGTTGTTTGGTTTTGGTTTTTTTTTTTTTTATTTTCCCTATCATGTTTGCTTTATTCCAGACATAATCTTGATCAAAATTCATGAGAGCTAGATCACTCCCTGCACTGTCTAGGTCAGAGGGAATACTCATCTTTCACTGAATCTAGCAAAAATGAAATTCAAACAATTTTGAAGTCGGAGCACTTACATGTTCTGTGAAAAGGAAAGTCAAACTTCCCGTCTTCAGCGAAAGGCGACTCCTGGTGGGCTATTTAAAAAAAACAAAGCTGTTTATTTAAAAAGAAACTTCTGCTGGGAAGTTACAATTTGCGTTCAGTGCCAAATTGATTGTTTTATTTCATCCACCACAAGCTTGATGTTGCATTAAAGCAAAATGGTGGCCAGTGATCGCTCGGGTGGGCTGTTTGCTGCATGGTCTAGGAGAGGAAGCAGCTCCATTTCTACCACTATGTCGGTACTAAGATTTATTACACCTCAAGTAAAGGTGGAGGTGGATTGCCCAATGTTTCATGCATTTCTTTGTATCCAGGTGTTTGCCCAATAACCTCAACGTGCCCGTGCCTCAGTTCCTGTGGTTTGGAGTTCAGTTTGTTGGATATTCCGTGGGTTAGCAGACAAGTGCTACAGGAGAAAGACAATGCTTGTAGGATCTGAATAATCAGTCATTCATTTAAACCAAATACAGGATTTTTTAGCTTTGTTTTTCTTTTTAAAAAGCTATTGGAAAAATTTTGACCTGTGCAAAATGGCTTTCCTCTCTGTGCATGGATCTGACTTGTTCTGCTTCGGTGGCTCTCCACATCCACCGCAGTTTTCCCTTAGGGCAGATTTTCCTTTTTGCATTAGTTCTTCTGCTGAACATGCAGACTTTCCTCATGGCTCTCCTTCTTTGGGTTGAAGGAAACAAACTTCCTGCTCCTCTCTTGCTTTCTAAACTGTCTTGATACCGGGTCTAATTTGGTAAAACAGTTGTTGCGGTCTAGGTATAAAAGGAGCATGGAAAAGCCCAGTCTTGCAAAAGGTAATTTATTACTAATAGTCAACACCACTTCTGACAGTGAGATGAATAGTGCTAATTGCTGAAGCGATTTCCATTACAGAATCCTTGAGGTGCAAGCTGTCTGTGTGATGAGAAATAAAGCATTGCTATTTCCAGCACGAGCCAACGCAGACGGATTGTGAAGAGTTGTTTTCTCCTTTTTCCTCTGGTTATGAAAACAAGAAAAAAATCGACTCTGACTTCTTATTTACTAATTCTCCGCAGCACAGAGGCTTAATCAATAGCTGAGGAAAGGGTATGGGAAGGGAGCCTATTAAAATGTTGGCAGCATAACATTGAGTTAGAAATGCACATATTGCTCTCTTTCTCCTTGTCAGTGCAGTGCTGTCAAAAATAATAGTAAAAAAAGCTTTAAATTTTCTTAACTATTATTAAGCCTAAAGCTGATGACAGAGGAACGAAGAGACTGTTTAAATGCACTATTTTTTCTCATGTAAAAAATTATGTTCTCTTTAATGAAGTACTTCCTCCTCATTCTTCTCTTAGCTTCTAATGATGAAATTTCATTACTTTTGCCGTGCCTTTACTACCAACATTTTTAAAAGATAAAATCTTACTGCTTCTAGCACTTTTAATGTGAAGTGGTGTTTAACTTTAAAATCAAAAGCGTAAGTACTAAACTTGGGGTCAATGAAGCTGTGACTGTAATTCAGCACTGATTTATATGTATATATAACATACATATAGACATATGTATTTTCCAGCCAAAATCAAAACTTTGCCTTGATTATAGCTGGAAATGGGAAGAGCCTGCATACTTCCTTTTTTTAAAAAAGAAAAAAAGTGCTTTTGTTGCAAAATGTCAGGCATTTTATGGTCATTGCCTCCTCCTAGTAAGGGTTGTCTTTGCCGATGGTGCTCCCCCAGAAGAGTTAATGTTGCAGTTTTTAGATAAATACAGCTTTTTTTTTTTTTTTTAGAGTTGTCAAATAATTGTACCTGCATTTGGCAATTAATTGTTTGCATTAACTTAAGCAGAAGCTTTTCTTTGGACGTTCTCTCTCAAAGAGCATTTCATTTTATTTAGAGCAGGCAGACTTTTCTGTGAAGAATCTGAAGATACCAGTAAACATTTTATGAAAAATCACCTGTTCCCTCTGTTGCTGTACAATTTGCTGTGTGATTACAGGAGGTTAATTCAGAAAAGGGTAAGGGATAGTGGATTCAGGTGGTGCTATTTGCTTACAGGGTAATGCACACAGAGCTTGCTTTGAAAGGTTTAACCTTGCTGTGCTGCGTGGGAGAGATGGAGGCAAAAACGTATGAGAAAAGGAACTTGGGAAGATAACAGGAATGTCTGTGGAAGACAAGGCTGATGGCAAGGCAGGTATTGTTGGTGGACAGACCGAACCTCACTTCCCAGGATTTCAGGTGTCTGGGATATTTAAAAATCTACCTGTGTGCAGGGTAGGTGTGAAAAAGACAGAAAATAGGAGTAACAGCCTGAAAAGTTGTCTTCCTATCCTAAAGTGGGAACAATGATAGCTAAACTGTGTTTGACAGGTGTTTGTTTAATCTGTCCTTAAAAATCTGCAGTGATGGATATTCTACAACCTCCCTAGAGAGTTGGTTCTGGTGCTTAACTATCACTTCCATTAAAGGCTGTTTTTTTCCCTAGTGTCTAACAGTATCTCCCATGAGCAAATTAAGCTCATCTCTTCCCACAACACAGATCGATATGTTTTATCACAGTGTTTTGGGCACAATTTATATACACATTTTAGACTGAGTCTGAAAAAAATGATCCTTTGAAATATATATGTGTGTGTATATATATATACTTAATTCAGAGGAAAGTTTTGGGGTGCTCAAATACTAACGATTAGGAGCATGTAAAAGGAAACAAAACAGTGGTATTTGGAATGAAGTTTTACTGTGAGCGGAAAATAGGTCAGAATGAATAATGAGAGGATGGGAGGAATTAACAAGTCTGGTGGGTTGACCCCAGCCAGCACAAAGCCTTGATGCCGTGCGAGCGCTGATCAGCAATAGCCAAAACGTTGCTGTGTTACCGACAGCGGTTTAGCCACAAATGCAAAGCACAGCACCGTACGGGCTCTTGTGAGGAAAGCGACCTCCATCCCAGCCAGACCCAGTACGAGGTCAGGTGAAGCTATGTGGTCAGGCTGGTTTGCTAACAACCATGGCTGGATGTTCACTCACTGATAGTGGGGAAGCCTCTGTGTAAGGACAGGGACTGCACTAGCAATTGCAGATACTTTATAGTCTCCCCACTTCTGGGGAGACAATGTGGTTTTAGTGGCCATTCCCAGAGAAAAGAAAAGTGACAGATAAATGTATTTTGCTTTCATCTGAGAACCTTTGTAAGCTTCATTGTGTTTGTAGTCCTGTAGGACAACAAAATACACAGTCTGAGATGAGAGCGCTGAGGTCTGATACCAGCTGGGAAGCTCTGGTAGTTTATGTAGGGCATGTAGACTGTGCTACGCAAGTAAGCAAAGTACCCGTTTTTACTCAGTAATTCGGAGGAAGGTGCAGCACCTGAGTCTTCTCTTCCTAAGCTTTCAGGATGGAAGACATTTGGAAATTAAGGTTGGTTTGTTCAATTGTCAACATATCTTCTCCTCCTGCTTGCTTACTTTATAAGACAGGAGTATGGGAGTGACCAAGCTCTGTCTTGGTATTAATTTAGGTCTTTCAAACTGAAGATGAGAGGGTGTTGGTGTAATTTTTGCCTCATTGGCAACAGTTGTCCTCCCTGGTTGAGAACTTGGGTGGGAATCCTGGTATCTCCTGCGTTCACTAGACAGTGTACTGATGAGTTAGTGGTCCTATAGATACTCATAGGGAGGATGGGTACCCAAAAGCCGTAATACTGGCTGACCAGGTTGTTTATATTCCTTGGTTTTGTTCAAAGTTCTGATGAAATTGGCATGTTCTCACATAGGTTTGATTTTCTCTGAACAGCATTTCCTCATGGTAAGTTGTTTATCCTGAAAATTTTTTATTGGCTCGGCTAGAGGGTAAGTGAGCTGCTATCCCATATAAATAGTTTATGTCAACAAATCCTATACTCGTGGAGATCTAATTAATATACTCACTGCCTCTATTCACAATTTGTATACGAAGAAATAAGATTAGCTCATGTTTTCCTGTGTAACCATAACTATTTAAGCAAAGGTATTTTAATAAAGATGGTACCTTTTAGCCAAAGCATACTGGGAGAGAGCTCTGTCAGAAATGTTGTTCATTTCACTGAAAATTATTTTCATCTGACTAAGGGTCTACTCATGCCCTTTTCACCTCTGTGGGAGAATTGCCATTAAATTGAGTTCAAACATGATCAGACCCCACATTAAACTTGCTACATTAATGGCACATTAAGAAAATGCCAGGAAAGCTTTAATTTAAGGCCAAACAGAGGAACAAGTGGGTTGGAATCTTTAGCCAAACATAGTAGGGGAAAAGGTATTTAATAATTATCTGCTATGCCCTATCAAGTCACAGTATTCCAGTAAAATCTGGAGGAAAAGATAAGATGTCACCTTCTCTTCTTTTATACCTTCTCTTCTGTTTCGTATTATCAATGATAAGTTTAGAACTGGGAATACCAGAATGCACTAAAATGTAATACTCTTCATTTATACTAATCATATGTGATGAGCTGTTTCTGTGTGACACTGATCAATTGGAACCAAAGGTCCATTCTTCCCAGAAATGAAGGTAAATTACTCTGGGTCGCAACACATTATGTATAAACTAAGAGTAAATTTACATTATCATCCCAAAGTCATAACAGAGAAGCTACTTCTGATTAATTACAATTGGTGATAAAAGAGTGTATTTACTGCCTAAAGCAAGTGAATTACAGTGATTTTTAACTTGCATTTAGATAACCATTTTTGCTTTAATTCAGCTCTAGAAATTTTTGCATATACTTTTAAAAGGAAAAATACAATTTATGAACTTTTTAAACAAAAATTAATTGCAAAATCTAAGGCTTTCAGCTCCTAACTGCTGACTGTTTTTAAAATTTATTTTAGAAGCTTTTCTAAAAATAAATGTGTTCCAGTTGCACAAACTAAAGTGCCAAAAGCTATGGCCTTATTAACTGGTGCTTTTCTGCGCAACTCAAAATACTTAGTTTATGTGACTCCTGATTTCCCTTTTCCTAATATCAAAAGCCTTATGCAGCATTTTTTGCTGTTTTAAAATTGAAACAAATGCTTTTCCACTGGAATAAGATGCCTTTTGAGTAGAGAATAAGATTGGAAATAGCAAATCATAGTCTAAGGATTGCAAAGACAAGCAGAAGCATAGAGTTGTATGATATTTCTTAATTGAAGGAATTTGCAATCAGTTCAATCTTTCAACGAGAATCTTTCAACCAAAACTCTGTGGAATTTCAGAATAGAAGGTAGAATTATTGGGTTTTGGTTTTTAAGAAGAATGTTTTAAGACTGAGAAATATTTGCTTTTGTAAGCCCTGGGGTTCTAGATGTCAGTTTATCAGCTGTAAATGGTGCTTGATGGAAAGCTACTAAATAATGGAATAGAAGTTAAAAATGTCAGAATAGATACACCTGTCTGTTAGACATCTGGTTATAAAAATTATGCAAATATTTAGTGAGGCTTATATTTGCATTACTTGTATGTGAGTGATAACAGCTGATGTGGTTAACAATCAAAACAGCAGAGTAGCATTTCGGTGTGGGTTTTCTGGGTTCATGCCCACAATTCCAAAAGCACAGGGAGTTTCCATCAAGTCTTGGTGGCCACTGTCCTTCTGTGTGTGACATTCACGTCAGTGTTAGGACCATGGTGACACTAGTCCTAGTCATCCCAGGCATTAACAATCATAGAATCATAGAATCTTTAAGGTTGGAAAAGACCTCTAAGATCATCGAGTCCAACCGTCAACCCAACACCGCCACGCCCACTAAACCATGTCCCTAAGCGCCTCATCTACACATCTTTTAAACACCTCCAGGGATGGGGACTCCACCACTTCCCTGGGCAGCCTCTTCCAACGTTCAACCACTCTTTCAGTAAAGAAATTTTTCCTCACGTCCAATCTAAACCTCCCCTGGCACAACTTGAGGCCGTTTCCTCTCGTCCTATCGCTTGTTACTTGGGAGAAGAGACCGACCCCCACCTCGTTACAACCTCCTTTCAGGGAGTTGTAGAGAGCGATGAGGTCTCCCCTCAGCCTCCTTTTCTCCAGGCTAAACAACCCCAGCTCCCTCAGCCGCTCCTCATCAGACTTGTTCTCCAGACCCCTCACCAGCCTCGTTGCCCTTCTCTGGACATGCTCCAGCACCTCAATGTCCTTCTTGTAGTGAGGGGCCCAAAACCGAACTCAGTATTCGAGGTGCAGCCCCACCAGTGCCGAGTACAGGGGCACGATCACTTCCCTACTCCTGCTGGCCACACTCTTGCTGATACAGGCCAGGATGCCATTGGCCTTCTTGGCCACCTGGGCACACTGCCGGCTCATGTTCAGCCGGCTGTCGACCAGCACCCCCAGGTCCTTTTCCGCCAGGCAGCTTTCCAGCCACTTTTCCCCAAGCCTGTAGCGTTGCATGGGGTAAATCATCATCAGGAGACCCGTTGGCTTTCACATATTGCAACCACAGTTTCCAAGAGGCGTTGCTGGGAGGAAGACAAGGGTGAAGGTTAGGGTTGTACTGACACAACCTCTGACAGCTCTTGCCGGCACACCGTTGTCTTGTATAAATATTTCCACTCTTTTCCAGAAAATGCAAGTCATAGTGAGTGCATAATAGAGTCACAGCCTTCATCATATTACACCTGAGCTGGCTGCAGCAAGTGCACTTAAGTAGGATGCACAATTGTTGGATTTAGCAAACCACAAAAATGCATGAAATGCTGCAAATGTATCAGCTGTTACTACAAATATTGTAGTGTCACCACAAGATTGCTACTACAGTGACAATATCGAGTTGTTAGAGCAAACATCCTAAACCAGATTTAACATAGCACAGGGTATGTTACACGTAGAAAACACACAGGGTACAGGACAGTGTGAATTTCTCGACTACAGAAATTCAGATTAGCTTTACCTAGAATTAAAATATCCTAAAATGTAAAATATAGTTGATAATAAGTTAAGGTAAATGTTCTTTCATATTACAGTAATTATCAGTAGTACTCCATTTATAAAACAAGCAAAACATTAAAAAGGAATCATCATGATCCCATTGAAGGCATTTTTGTAGCTCAGGGTCTACATGTTGATGACTTCTGCAAAGTATTATGCTTTGTGTAGTTTCTAATAGGGGAAAATCATTGTGAATGCATATGAGAGTCCCTTGTATAGCCCTTTTTGTATATGGGGCTAAAAAAATCATATTCCGTGATTTTTTCATTGTGTGGACAAGGTATGTAGAAGTAGCAGCTGTATCTATTGACATTCTCAATCTTTATTTTAAATCTTTTATCCAAGCTATGCAAGCATCCTAGAAATTTGGGGAGAAGAATTCTGTTTACGTGAGTTTGCATCAGTCATTTAAAATGCTGGCTTTGATTCACTCCGCTGTATTTGTACATCTGCGCTCTGTTCAGCAGTGAAGAAGAGTGTCATTCTTTCCTACATTCTTTCATTATTTTCTTGATTGGTATTTTATTTAAAGCTTCCAAACCAAAGTAAT
This sequence comes from Aptenodytes patagonicus, assembly GCF_965638725.1. NCBI lineage: Eukaryota > Metazoa > Chordata > Aves > Sphenisciformes > Spheniscidae > Aptenodytes > Aptenodytes patagonicus. Next base: position 88,159,632 of record NC_134982.1, on the reverse strand, counting down.
TCTTTGGGTAGAGATGCCTTCACAGGACACATGGCTGCATTATCTATTTGCTTTTTAAAACTTTAAAAAAAAACCCAGCCTTGTGGTAGGCACACTGTTTTGCTTCTGTCTATTGTTGAATTATTCTTGGACAATAGATTTTGCGTTCAAGGATGCAGAGGAGGAGGAGGAGTGTGTCCTAGTGGTGTGTGTAACAGGGAGGAGATACAGTAAAAGCAGAGTCTGTTTGCAGGGGCACAAGCGCATGCAAGTGCGAGAGGTGGTGCTTTGCAGGGCATGAGCACTGATCAGTGAAAAGGTGAGGTCAGGCTGGGGGAGGACAGATTGTGGGGTTTCTCCAACTCATTATGGGCTAGAGTTTCAGAGGTCACGTAGATACCCAAAGATAAATACTTACGGGATTTTCAAAAGTACTTACTAAGGCTTCTCTTCTTTTGACGAAAGTAACAATAAAGTTGTGACGATTAATACACTCATCAAGAACATGGTCTCGATGAACCTGGGAACAACACCCAGATTCTGGCTAAGCCTACTTGGTTTGCCGCCCCGTAACGTTAACCAGTAACATGTGACCGTATGCAGAACATTCAGCCATGCTGTAAGATCATCCTTCAGTTCTGCCATTGTATTCGGCTAACTATATTAATCATCTCTAATAGAGGATACAGTTCTGTTTCTGTGTCCAAAGATTTTCTGCTGTTGGCATCCCTAACCCTTCTGCTACCCCACATTTAGACATAATAGGTGGAACATAAATAAAAGCTAATTTTATCATGTAAGAAAATATTGGGTTTGCTTACTGTTTATAGTAGAGGCATTAAAGTGGTATATGGATGTGAAAAGATAGAAGGTTTTCTTTCGCAGGCAGCTTTGACATGAAAGATTCCTTTTCAGAAGTCTAATTTTAATTTCCTTTTGGGAAAAGAGAGAGAGAAAGCTTCACAGTATGCAGGCTGCAACTTCTTTTTTTATTTTTTTTTTTCCTTTTTTTTTGGTTTAGAACATGGCAGGTGGGAGTCTCCATGCCTGCTTATAAATGCACAAGAATATGAATAATAATCCCATGTTAATGATGGTTGGTTGTGGCCTGAGATCTTGACCTTGCTTCTTTCCAAATTGTGGCGTTACATAGACAGTATGGCCAGTTTCAGATGGAATATTATGAAATATATAACTTTCCACCTATTCCCAGAGAAATTAAAAGCTGTGCAATTTTATCATGCTTTTGTCTGTGGCAGAAGAGTGAAGCCAGAATGCAAAATGCATTACCTGCTTTCTGAGGGAAATAAGTTATCTAAGAATTAGTCTCGAGAAATATTCCTTCCTAGGAGAAACTTGGAAAGATCCGTGCTCATTTCTTGGTTTTACTCTCACAGTTTCCCTCCTGACTTTGTAGCTAACTCACCGTGGGCTGGATTACAGAAGGTTGCTTCGATACCTAAAGATGTATCCAGAAATGATGTACCTGTCTCACACTGTGAAATTAACTTCGTAAGGGAAGAACTGTAAAATGTGAAATCGGTCTTATTTTCCCATTTTTTCATCTATTAGCTTTTTCTCAAATTTGACTTGAAATCTAAACATTTGTGTTTATGTATTTTCCTTCCTACAAGAAAGACTACATTAAATTAGAGATTATGTCAGTATCTGCACTTTCTGAGGATAAGGATGACTTTGGCTGGAAGGAAAGCGTGTTTTAGATGTTTGTTCAGATGCTGTTCAATCTCACTTGGAAACAAGAAAAATACCAGTTGGAAGTTATTCTTGCTGGAGAAGACCACATGGCCCGTGCCTCTCATGTCCAGGAAATCTCAGTAGCTTTAGCTCCAGCTAGCTGTACCCTGACTCTTTCAGTATGTCTCCCTTCTGCTGTTCCATGGATCTGCATGTTACCGATAAAGACAGGGAGAAAAGAGCACCGCCGTGGTCCAGATTCCCTACCTTGAGGAAGAAAGAGCCACAACCAGCCCACACCACTGTACTTTTAGCAGCCGGCTGCTTTTCTTCCAGCGGATTGAGATGTGGACTCTGCAGCTTCGCTATCGGTCGGCATGCCACTGGGCTCTGCCAGGCGCTTCGCGAGTCGCAGACTGAGAGATCTGGCTCTGACCCAAAAAGGGCTTTCCCCAGCAAAACGTTCCTGTTCTCAGGGTTCCTGCCTGACTCTTGTAAGCTCCTGTCTGACCCATCTGTCAATTCACGCTCTGTGCGTGGTCGTTTAGATCTCACCTTGCCACCTCGTGCGTAAATTACCTCCGTAGATGAAACTCCCTACTGGTCATAAAAAATCAGCATGTTTTATATGGTGGAAGCTGCTCTAATGCAGCAAATTATTTTAAGAGCCATTGAAAATACGGACTTTAGATCAAGTATACTCTCTAAAAGATTCACTGTCTCATTTGTGATTAGTGAAGTAGAGAGCGATGCAGTTGTGCTTAAGCTTTACTTTAAAAGAGTTGTAAATGCAAACTCAGTCTTACTTTCCATGATAATATCCTGGAAATCATTTGGATTCCCACTCAACTCTTAAAAAACCCCCAACAACTGTGTATTCTTTGCCAAAAGTAAGTCTCAACTAACCACTGCTTCTAACCCAGTACGAAATACCTTCCTAAACGTGCCTTGTCTTCTCTTATAGAATCATAGAATCATAGAATCATTGAGGTTGGAAAAGACCTCTAAGATCATCGAGTCCAACCGTCAACCCAACACCACCATGCCCACTAAACCATGTCCCTAAGCGCCTCATCTACACGTCTTTTAAATACCTCCAGGGATGGTGACTCCACCACTTCCCTGGGCAGCCTCTTCCAATGTTTCACCACTCTTTCAGTAAAGACATTTTTCCTTACATCCAATCTAAACCTCCCCTGCCGCAACTTGAGGCCATTTCCTCTCGTCCTATCACTTGTTACTTCGGAGAAAAGACCAACACCCACCTCGCTACAACCTCCTTTCAGGTGGTTGTAGAGAGCGATGAGGTCTCCCCTCAGCCTCCTTTTTTCCAGGCTAAACAACCCCAGCTCCCTCAGCCGGTCCTCAGAAGACTTGTTCTCCAGACCCCTCACCAGCCTCGTTGCCCTTCTCTGGACACGCTCCAGCACCTCGACGTCCTTCTTGTAGTGAGGGGCCCAAAACTGAACACAGTATTCGAGGTGCGGCCTCACCAGTGCTGAGTACAGGGGCACGATCACTTCCCTACTCCTGCTGGCCACACCATTTCTGATACAGGCCAGGATGCCATTGGCCTTCTTGGCCGCCTGGGCACACTGCCGGCTCATGTTCAGCCGGCTGTCAACCAACACCCCCAGGTCCTTCTCTGCTGGGCAGCTTTCCAGCCACTCTTCCCCAAGCCTGTAGCGCTGCATGGGGTTGTTGTGGCCAAAGTGCAGGACCCGGCACTTGGCCTTGTTGAACCTCATACAGTTGGCCTGGGCCCATCCATCCAGCCTGTCCAGGTCCCTCTGCAGAGCCTTCCTACCCTCGAGCAGATCAACACTCCCACCCAACTTGGTGTCGTCTGCAAACTTACTGAGGGTGCACTCAATCCCCTCATCCAGATCATCAATAAAGATATTAAACAAGACCGGCCCCAAAACTGAGCCCTGGGGAACACCGCTCGTGACCGGCCGCCAACTGGATGTAACTCCATTCACCACAACTCTCTGGGCCCGGCCGTCCAGCCAGTTTTTGACCCAGCGCAGAGTCCACCTGTCTAAGCCGTGAGCCGCCAGCTTCTCTAGGAGAATGCTGTGGGAGACGGTGTCAAAGGCCTTGCTGAAGTCCAGGTAGACCACATCCACAGCCTCTCCCTCATCCACTAGGCGGGTCACCTGGTCATAGAAGGAGATCAGGTTGGTCAAGCAGGACCTGCCTTTCATGAATCCGTGCTGGCTGGGCCTGATCCCCTGGTTGTCCCACTCTCTTCTTTCTGTATCTCTCATCACATTATGTTCAGGGCAGAGTCAGTTTTAGTTATTTACTATTCAGTCTTTCTTTTGCTCTAGACCTTCTAAGAAACTGGAACAGGAAAAAAAAAATCTACCACTTCTTCACAAGAGAAGTCTTTGGCAGTGTTGACTGTATACCCCCAATGAAGGGGTATTTGTGCTGAGAAAAAAATTATGAAGTTTAAGAATGTTCCCATGTTGTTACTGAAATCTCTTCTGGTAACTGAGTTTCCCACTTGTGCCCTAATTTTTGTAGAGTTTCTGCTTGCTGGTGTCCCACTGCTGCTTCATGTCACAGGTTAAGTTAAAGTTTATTCCACTTCTCAGCTGAAGTCCGCAGTTCCTTGTTTGCCTTTAGAGAAATAGTAAGTTTGTGAGAAGTTTCTCCGCAGTCAAATCATTCACTTCAGGAAGATAAATCTTTAACAAATACAGTGAAATATTTTGGGAGTAACCATACTGCTTGGAATGAATAGCCATTAGAAAATATAAATACATGCCAATATGATGTCTGAAATACTGCTGAAAGCACGTTATTCAGATTTGCTCCAACCCCAGTGGCCCCAGTCCTCGTGTATAACACTTTTCTCTGGAGTCTGGTGAGTGCAGATTATAATCCAATGATTATACTCCAGTGTACTTCCTATAATCTTCTCTGGGTAATAAAGTAAAATTCCTGCCCTGGGCACTTGTATAGCTGTAACCATCCAGCTGTGTTTACCCTCTGAAAGACTCAAACCAAATTTGCACTGAAAACCTCTAACAGAGATACTGGAGGTGTGCGGGTGATGAAGCCAACCCTGCAACCCTCCATGTACGGAGGGTTGGTGAGCCCATAAAGCCTTTGTTGCTCAAACTACATTGCACAATAAAGAAAATGCGTATATTTGATATACGTACAGCTGAGTATCCATGTAGACTTGCTTTTTTTGATTCCTAGAAAGAATAACTTGTGAGTTTAAATATTGTTTAGGTATCTAGTGCTCTGCTTTTAGATAAGGTAACCTTGAACGAATACAATTTCAGAATAAAAGGGAAGGCCTTTGGCAACCTTGCTGCTCAGATGTACCTGAGACATGTTTGCCTACCTCAGCGTGCAAAGGTGATTTCCCAGTTCTGGAGCCACCTGGCAGTACCCTGTACCCTCTACAACTCAGCGCAAGCTGGAGCTGATCTTAAATTACTCAAATTTATAACCCCCCGCTCTCCTGCCCCCAGTGGAGTTCAGTGATGAATGCTGTGGCCATCTGGTTTGTGTGGGTGCGTGTCTATTTTCTTTTAACCACCAAAGTCAGCGGCTGAGGGTTCACAGTCCACAAATTTCCGCACAGTTCTGATCAGAGGCTCTGCAACATCTCATTTTGAAACTCTTGAACTAATATGTTGGTATTTAATTCACTTTTCCTTGCTATTTCTGAGAATACCACATCATTTTAGAGGCTGAGATAGTTGTCATGTGTGCGGGAGTTTATTGACTTCTTTTTCCTTGGTCTGTGTTTCTCATGGTGGCTTTATTTTATTTTAATGGAAGTTTCATTTTCTCACTGTTTTTTATGTTTATTTTTATGTTTGCTTGAGTTCATTCAATCATATGCTACTAATAGAAGAGAATTTGTAACATTTATATGTAATGTTGTTAGTTCTATCAGCAGAGGGAGAAGTGAAGCAGGAAAAAACACTTCTTTTTTTTTTGTTCTGAACATTTCCTTAAGTAGCATTTGTTCTGCTTGCTTCTGCAAAAGCAGCATTATATTACCTGCGTATTTGTCACTGTTTTGTTTCTCTCCAGGTAATTCTTTGTAATATTGTTTACGTATGTACTGTCAAATAACCTCAAAATGGCTTAAGATGGTTGTTTTACATTCATAGTTTTGTAAAATGGTACATTAAAATGCAGGGGAAATTTTTGGAATTGTTTTAACTAAATCTATGGTTTTTATTTCCCTAAAGTTTCAGACCCAGAGCTTACGTCTCTCTGACCTACACAGAAAATCTCAGCTATGGAGAGGGATAGTTAGTGTCACCTTAATAGAAGGTCGTGAACTCAAGGCGATGGATGCAAATGGACTAAGTGATCCTTACGTGAAGTTCCGGTTGGGGCATCAGAAGTATAAGAGCAAGGTAATTTTAGCCGTGACCTAAAATCTGCATTGGCTGTGTTTGAAAAGTTTTGTTCCTGTTTGGGTTTTTTCGGCTTGCATGACTATTTAAATAGCGACGGAGATTTACTGTTGTATTAATTAGCTGTCAGAGCACCTGGAGTTTTGTTTGGATGTTTCTTTTTATTTCATTATAAACAAAAATAATACTAGCTGGGGAAAAATGTAGCACTGAAAAATGCAGGGTGGCAGGGAGGCACACCTGATTTTCCATACAGACCATGTTGGCTTTTATTTCCTGTTACGGGTCATTCACGGCAGGGGAGAGATGCAGAGTGATTCTGACAAGTAGATGCCACCTTTGTGCCTTTCTGGCTTGATGCCGGTAGCCTCTTGCATCCTTTGTATGGTCTTATCCTTGAACCACGTCATGCTTATATTCTCACTTTCCTCATTGTGTCCTTACAGCAAGCTTCATTGAAGTTTTGTGTATGTATGCGCTTAACAGGTAGAAGGGATTAATCGGGGAGAAAGTGGAGACTTGCTTGGCTTTCTTGCTATTATTTTTTATTTCCCTGATCCCTGTTGGTTTGAAAATTGCTGTTTATGGAAGATGCTGTGCCTGCCAACGACACACATGACCTTCCTCTCTCAATGGCCGTGACAGCCCATGTGGTTTTCACAGCCAGACGAAGGGCAAAGTGAGGAGGAGGCCAGGAGCCTTTCGGTGCCACATTTTCAGACCTCTGAGCCCACCTTAGGGCCTCTTAATCTGAAATTAGAAGAAATCAAATTTCATGCTTTTGTGACTTAAAAATTTTCATGGCATTTCTGCATTTTAATCCTCTCCGATTTTTCGATTTTTTCAAGCCAGTGGAACTGGTGGATGTAGAAAGTAGCGATTGCTTCATAGGGAAGGTACTAGGCAGTTTCCATTCTTGCTCAAGTACACGGACTGAAGTCCATTGAAGTTACTTCTTTTCTCAGAAGTAACTGGACTAAAATTAATTGAGAAAGCTGCTTTCATCTGAGTTGCAAAGGAAAGGAAGTAAAATACAGTTTTGAAAATAAAAAGTAGTATTCCTTAAAAAGTAAACTGTGGTATCATCTTTCTCCCAATATTACTGCAGCTGGGGAAAGAAAACATGATAGAATTGTTTCTGTTTAAATACTTACAGTCACCATCTACTTGTCATTGCCGGTGCTTTGTTTTCCTTTAGGCTCAGACACATAACTTTGCAGGTAACTGCCACTCAGGAGAGGGCATAATTATTCTCAGAAAAATGGATCCATTCCTAGGGTAAATCCTTTGTTCAGGAGGCTTTTGAAAGTGACAGGTTGCAGGATTTTGGAGGTTGCTGTTGTGTCAGAGGCATGAGAGAACTGGCCGGTAGTCTTCTCCAATTACTATTTTTTAATTCTCACTGCTTAAAATACTCATGCTGCAAATAGAAGATCAACTTCCTGAACAGACTCTAAAGATCAAATTTTCAATTCAAGGAAGTGTATGCCTGCACAATGCAGTATGACTTTCTTTTTGCTCTCCTTTCAGATTGTGCCAAAAACTTTGAATCCTCAGTGGAGGGAGCAGTTTGACTTTCATCTCTATGAAGAACGAGGTGGAATTATTGATATTACCGTGTGGGACAAAGATGCTGGCAAAAAAGATGATTTTATTGGCAGGTTTGTGCAATTACAGCCTTCTTGTTCCCTGGGGATGAGAGGAGATGATTAAAATGAGCCTTGCCATTGAAACTATTTCTTATGACTGTTTGTTCTTGCTTTTTTTTTTTTTAGAGGTAGGGGAGGATTTTTTACGAAGTGTCAGTACAGTTCACTGCATTGATGCAATTCTTTACTTTGATGGTGTAAAATAATTTTTATTGACCAGTAGGTGGCAGCTTCTACCAATTGATAGACTTAGGTTTTCCAAAATAAAAATCCCACATTTAGAGCGATAATCAAGATGCAGGAAGTTCCATACGGCAACGTCCGGCCTGGAGGAGAAATAACTCTCCTGACTCATAATAGGCACATAACACCAAAATTATGTCCTTATTTTTGGTAAATGTTCGGTAAATGAAATGAAAGTCTTGAGGGACTACACACAGCTTTTGGGGCAAAGAAATAAGATCATTCACCTAATTCGTTTTCAGGAAAAGTGAATCTTTGGCACCTGTCTTAGAGTTCAAGAAATGGTATAAATGTGTGGTTATGCTTCTTGTTACTGCGTAGGAAGAAGAAAGATGCTAATGTTTTTTAAAAATGGCATTAACTGTTAGCTAATAGGGGAAAAAACTGTCTTGTGCTTACAGATACTGTACAAAGTCAGTGCTATTTTGAAAGCTCAGGTATTTGTTTACATCATACTTCAATTGATAGCCATACGTTCGTAATAATAGTGATTATTATTAATCCTATATATTTGGATTGTTTGTTAGAATATTGGTTGTAGGTGCTTTCACTAGGACATTGATACCATTAACTAGTAGAATTGCTTTTTTTGGTGGTTGAAATCAGGAATGGAAATCCAACAGACTGAGCCATGTACTTTTGATGTCAACATGGTTATGTTTCTACTAACCTTTTCCACCTCTCATTCCATTGAGGGTAATGGCTTTCTTTATCAAATCAGATCAGTTGGATAATATTCTGTATTTATTTCCTACCATATATTGTGGGAACTCAGAATACATACACAGTCTGTGGCAAGCATACAGCTTTAATACCGGACAAAACCACTTTTCAAAAGCGTACACAGTAGGATTTTATTTTAGATGATGAAACCCTATGCATGGGGTGATATGTTTATATTTGAAGTTTACATTGTTTGTTTTCCCTTGCTTAATTTCAGTTGGTGCATATGGTAACAATAACTATTTTTCTGAAGTAACAATTATTTAGTCCTATGTCAACACATGACACACCTTGGGAAATTATTCCTATTTTCTGCTTAATGTTAACCTTCTTATCCAAAAGACGGTGAGATGCAGAGTTTTCACGTGTGATTTTTCAGAACGCTGTCATGAAAGCAGCACTTTACGTTGTTACTGTTACCAGTAACTATAAAGTCTTTTTAAGAGCATTGCATAAAATAAAAGACACCATTTTTGCTCCAAGGCACTTGAAACCTAAGTAAGAATGTGATAGAGAAATTAGAGAAGGAAAATTTGTAACTTCAGACACATGAGCTGCTTAGGTAGCTTTTCAGATACCTAAAAAAGTTGTACGTCTTAAGTGTGCATCTGTTTCTTCTTAGTAACTGCATGCTATTATGCAAGTAACAAATAATTTCCACATTTTATTTAGGCAAAAAAAATTTGGTAGGATGAGAAGTCTTCTCTCTAAGAAGAATGCTTGAAGTCTTTAGCATTTTTCAGTGGGAGAACCTTGTTTTGTTTTCTATCATTTTCCTAAATAGATGTAATTCCTGTATATACCAAAAAAGATGCTCCTTTGACAAAGCTAATCTGTAGTGCTTCTGCAGTATATAACTGATTTTAAGAAAATCAGTGGTATTTTTCCCGAAATCTTGCTGCTCTTGTTTTTTGTGACCTCTCTGCTGTCGGTGTATGTATAATCCTTCTTCAGTTTGTCCTTTCAGACGCTCTCATTTCACCTTCTGTTCATACCTTATCTCTGGATAATGCAACCTGCAAACAAATCCCTCTCCATGAAGGTTTCCATGAAAAACTTTGTCATTTGTCAAGCTCAATCTGAATACAAAAATAGGTCTTAATATTCCCCCTCCCTGATACTCTTTTCCAGTCACTGTGGATAAAAATCACTGACACCTGACAGCTCCACTTTACATCCACCTCTCTTCCCCAGTTTCTCCTTTCGAGGCTGCCTCTAAAAGCTGTAAATACTTTGGTACGGACACTATGGACTTGCTCTGTGTGTGTGTGTGTGTGTGTGTTATGGTAAATGTATATTAATTTTGTAAAGCATGACTGAGTCATGCTCCATGACTAAGGCTCTGTGGCTCTCAAGGCACATGTAATAAATTGAGTGTTTTGATTCAGGTTCCAGGAAAAGTGATAATGAGGCTGTGGGAGGGAAACAAAAGACTTTCCTGGTAGTATTCTAGCATTGCTCTGTGATGGAGAGTAATCCCTTTCATCTTATTGTGATCTTCCCACTTTCTTGAGTAATGCTCAAGCAGCAGCTGTTTTATTATATAGGAATATTTTTATTAAATGTAAATGAAAACAAGTATTTCTTGAAGATGTGCTCCCTGGCCAAAGTATGGTTCGGGAGAAGCCACGCTTGGTTGAAGAGATCCTTCTCACTGAGGGAAACAGCAGACCAAATTGAGAAAACAGAAGAAACAGTTTGTTTAAGGAGCAGTTCTCACCTCTCATCCACAGTGTTGGGGGTTTTTTGTGTCCTCCATATTCATCTGCTTGCAGAGCACACGTCAAGGTCAGCAGAATTTCCCGTGCAAAACAGGGGTAATCGAGCTGCTTTGCCAGGGGATCTCTTTGAAGAGTGCCTTGGTTCACGGTTTCCAAAAACTGGTTCACGGTTTCCAAACTGAGCTGGCTGTGGGAGAGGTCCCTCCTGGAAAACAGCATGGGAAGCCCCCTTGGGTTGAAGTATTCTTTCTGTGCTGAACTCTGTAACTTGCAAATTTTATTCCAAAACAGAATGTTGTAACTTCTCCTGGAATGATACTCTGTCTCAGCTACACTTCAGTAAAATAAAAGAAGTTGGAAATCAGGAACATAGACTTCTGTGGGCCCTTTGTGTTTCGTCATACTCAGTAGGCTGCAGCATGTTAAGGGCCAGGATGAAGTGGGGAATGTGACAAGGTGGCTGTGGCATGTGAGGGCTTGGGTTTGCGATCCTTTTTTGAGGGCAGGAAGATGAAGGAAAGATGTTCAAGAAGGTTCTTGAACAAGAGATTCTGGCTTTGGGGCGGCATGACAGGAGGATGGAGTAGAAGGGGTGGCTTGTAAGAGGGAGGAAGGTATTAAGAGGGTAAGAGTGACAGCATGGCATCCTAATTCAGAGAAGGAGAAAGATATGTCTGCCACAGAACTAGTGTAAAGCTCTGGTTTCTTCTTGGTACCCAGGCATGTTCAGCATGGCGGTTCCTGAAATCAGATGCTGGCTGATTGATTTCCATTCTTAACTTTGAGCGTTAATGTGTTTCTAAAATTCATTTGAGTTTCAATTGTGTGCATTCTCCATGACGGTTTAAAGAATGTAGCACCTTGTGAACCTCCATCTTAGAATACCCTAAACAAACGAAATCCTAGAACCATTTCAATGTTTCTTTTGGGATTTCAAAAGCCTGGAAAAAGACCTCATACAAAAGCTTTGAGGAGAATATATTTCCAGTCATATGCTGATTTGTATGAGGAAACACTGGGCTTTACCAGAATTGAGTTCTGGCCATGCAGGAGATTAAACGCTGGCATTCTTCTGAATATCATTTAAAAAAAAAATATTCCAGGACCAAAGATGTGAGGTCTAGAAGTTCTTTTTTTGGAAAGCACCAGCAGCTAAAGCCATAGGAGCAGCCTTCTTGCATTCAAATAAGCATGTGGACTTGCCTGAGCAGTATTAGTCATTGCTTCATCTGATAAGTAGAAATACATGTGTATATTGTTCAGTTTGAGTATATTTAATATTCACGTTTTTGCTATGAGTAAATCATTTCTCTACCGTATTGAGTCAATATACTCCCGTGATTAAAAACATATACTGCAGTAAGTTTATGTAGGTAACACTAAGTTCAAAATGAAGGTGAAAAGATTTTAATCTTCATGTAATTATTTAACTTCCTTATCATCTGCGTTTTTGAAGGCGATCCTGACTGTCACCTTTACGATAATCAGCTAATAAATCCTCATGATTGTTACACCTTTATGCATAGCAGTAATCTGAACAAATTGGCTGCTGACAGCTGCAATAAATTGCCAAGAATGAGTGCTGTCAGAGAACAAGTTGTTTCTGTGAACATACAGAATAAGTAAATCCCATGTCATGCAGTTTTATTCAGCTGAAGTTATTTGCAATCCAGTACAGCAGGATTTATAGTGTTATTTATTGGTATGAAAAATGCATGTTTATCTTTAAAATGACATTGACTTTTACTCATATTTTGTGTCAAGAAATTACTGTTGACTTCATCTATATCTATTTTCATCAGTATTTATAGATGCTACTATCTTTTTCCCATCTGATGCAAATTAAGAACAAAAGACCTTGTGTATAGTATATTCATTAAAGCTATGTATTAATTTTTTTTCTGTAGAAAACTGAAACGTCCCAAAATCTCTCTGAATATTGTCATGAAAATTCAAATCGATCTTCTCTGTGTGTGTGTGTGTATGGGTACACACCATATAATGGATGTTATGAAATACACAAATTAAAATATTGAAAGTTAAGTATTTAGGTTTTCAACACCTAATCTGCTATGTCTTGTCTGTTTAGGTTTTTTAATAGTAATGAAGCCATAGAGGGTTTTTTGGATGCACATAAATACAAGCAGGATGCGACGTATGCCACTGCATTACTAATCTGAAAGCACAGGGATACACTACTCAAAGTTCTAAACTGAAGTGGGGTTTTTATGTAAAAAACTTATGTCTTTTTCAGTTTTTTTCCCACTGAAATTTATGTAATTTCATTATGGGACACTGAATGCTACCAGAGAGAACTGAGTGGTGCTGTAAAGCTGTGTATGGGTACTCCAACACGCATATAAAGTTGAGTGAAGGACACTAAATATGCTCCTGCTAACGTTTCTTCCCAGATTTTTTCTAGAGATGTTTTGGAGAGTGTGATTTACATTAAAGTACTGACAATTTTCTTTTTTAAATATTGTTGCCCAAGAAAGAGGTTTTGAATAGTAGGTGTGAAAGTCAGTGTTAATGTTGAAATTGATGAATCTTGACGTTTTCTCAGTTCTGCAAAACTCTACAGAGACAAAATGGGTTCCTCTGGAATTGTAAATAGTACTTTATTATTCTGGTCTTTCAAATATTTTTTTCACATGGTGGTTTGAAAATTTCTGCATGTTGAAGTAGCTTTGGAAGGATACATTATTTACAAAGTTCAAATATAATGGTCAATATGCTATTGTAATTTGAGTTTTGAACTGTGTGCGCATGTGAATTACACAGCAATTCTGTGCAAACACAGACAAGCACACAACCAACAGCCTGTGTGTATAATAGTTTGTTGATTATACATGATGACTGAAGTTAAATTATTGCAGATGAATTTCTGTATGTAAAATGAAGGTTTTGCCTGAAGCATTAAAATCTAAAAATGCTACTGGCAGGCCTGCCCTTGACAAATCCTGAGATGTGCTGAGCCGTCTCCATTTCTGATTGTTGTCAGAGGGAGTTAGATGTAAATACTGCATCTCAAATTTTGGCCTTCAGGTATTCCGCACCTTATTTATTACTATCTCTGCACATTTTAGTTTCTTCTATTAATGCAGAGGCACTGCTGTTCTGCTAGAAAGCCAAAAAAGGCCCAGTTTTGGCTTACAAATCTTCAGTAACTTTCTCTTACCAGATATTTTATTATTTACAACTCTTACTGACGGTTGTTGTTGTCACGTACTGTTGCAAAATTGATAGTATTCCCCAGTGTATTCTGAAATACAGAATGCTGCACGCAAGCTGGATTATGTTTACGGATCCTTCTTCTGACCCTCTGTCTCCCGCATATGGAAATGTACTCCACTACATGAAGTGAGAGTGGCAACATAAGAGGAAGGGAGAAGGAAAAGTGGAATGGCTGCCTAGATATGAGGAGCATGACAGTAAGTGTAAAAAGTGGTTAGGGGTGTAGACAGGGGTTTGCGAGGATTTCTGGAAGGCGCAGATGGGAGCTGTGTGAAAGCTCTTGCAAAGTTGCTCGGACCAGCTAGTGAGGGGAGAACCGTGTAGGAAGACATAATGTTCATCAAGGCAATAGACTGGTTTAGCAGAAGAAAGTGTGAATTTTGCGGCAAAGAAATTGCACTGGTGACAGCACTAACAGTGTGTGTCTGTAGTGTATGGCTGTGCCACAGGGACAACGTAGGAAGTACCACATCGTAAAACATCTGCAAATACTTTTTTTCTGTCTATGCAATTTCAGAAGTAAATCTGTAGTTTTGTTGTGAAGAGCTATGCTTATGAAAATGTTAATCGGTCGTTTCAAAATCCATCAACAGGATTTTGTGGCATGGACCGTATTTCTTTTAGCAAGCAATAAACACTTGTCTGTATTCAGATATTGCTCAGTGACAAGTGAGATTGTCCTGTATTTCATGCAGCTCTCATATTTCCGTTACCAAGACTGACTCACCCCAAATTGCAGGGCTCTCTCCTGCTTTCCACGTGTTGCTGCGTGGCACCTGACAGCACCCTTTCCCTGGTCCTGCTGAGCTCTGCAGCGAGGCAGCGCACTCCCAGCTTCCCGGGGTTCCTCTCCAGCTTCCCGAGCTCGCCACCGCACTCCCCCTCAGTCAGTGTCCTATTTAGCTGAGTTACAGTCTCCAACTCCTTTGGGAGCTTTCCTGGTTTTCAGTCTATCACCTCTATCCACCACCTACCACAAGCATCGTGTGGGGTCTGTCATTTTATTTCTTTCTCATTATCTTTACACTCAAAAATGCCATGCTCTCGTTCTGCCAAGAACTTCACGTTACTGCAGTCCTGTCTTTTTCAGCCGTGTCATTTTCTGTCAGTGCTTTGCAGAATTTCCCCTCTCCATTTGTTTCTTGGTTTTACTGGAACATTGTACTTTGCTGATAAAGGATACGGAGTCTCACAAATTGTAGCAGTTCATGCCTCGCTGCTTCTGATGTGTGTCCAGCTCAGTTCTAATTGCAGAATCGCACAGTTTCCTCTCGTTGGCATCCTTTGGAGCAGCATAGACCTGGATCACAGTGGAGTTAAAAGGCTGTCTTCCTGAACAAGTCATGATGATAATTAAGTTGCCTGGGTTGTAGCCAAGTGGTGCTTTTCTGTCCCTATCACTTAGGATTGTGCCAATTCCTCTTTTATGCTTTATTTTGTCATGTGAGAAAATGATCTCGCTATCTGCTGTCTCTCCCTTGCCTGGCCACCTGGCTTTTAAGAGGCCTTCTATGTCATGTCGCTACCTTTGTAATTCATTCATTAGCAAGGATATTTCACCAGGGTGCCAACGCGGTCTTACATTCCAGGTTCTGTTAGAACTAGAGAGGGGAGGTGATTTTTACCTCTTAGACATGTTGATAATAAAATACTACATATAGTTCTGGCTTCCGCACTTTAAAAAGGATGCAGGAGAATTTCACTGGATCAGAAAAGTTACAAAAAGTCATTTGAGGGCTGTAGGAGATGTGTTCCAAGGAAATGTATAGGGAGCTGAAGGTGTTTAGCATATCAAAAGGAAGATCAAGAAGAGATACGATTATGGTATATGAGTACCTTCACTAGAAGAAAATGCAGGGCACTAAAGGCTTTTTCAACCGAGTAAAGAAAGGCATAAAAAGAACCAAAGGCCAGATATATTCAAATTAAAAATAAATCAGAAAGGTATTTCTAACAGTTTGGGCGATTAGCACACTGAACACAGTTTCAGAGAAGTGGTGAATTCCCCTTGAATCTTCAAATCTTCCTCCGTGGGAGCTGTACCCTGTTTCTGCAGCGTCTTATCTGTGATACTTTGGCACATGAGCTTGAGGCACTTGCGTGGTTTTTCTCCCTTCTGATCTCTCAAGCCCTGAAAATGCAGATCCACCCGGTGCCTGATAACGTTCACGTGCAAAGCTGATTTGGGGGGACGTGCCTCCATGCCTCTTCCTGAGGGGTCAGCCAGCCAAGGGGATCGTTCCAGTGCCCCTGCCCACCACTTTTAATGCTGGCACAGGTGTGCACTGAAGGGACCATACAACGTGGAGCAGCGGAGTAATGCAAAATACCTAAACTGCCCTAAAAACTGAAATTCCCTGAAATGTGATTTATAGCCATGCTTGAAAATCTGTCTATGGAGTTAATGGCTTTTTTTGCCATAATTCTTCAGGCTGACCTCTTCACAGGTGGAGAACTTTTTCTTTTAGCAGCAGCATGTAAATAGTAATTCCATAAGAAACTGAGTTGTCCAAAATTACTATTATCTCCTGCTTCCAATGTGACAGCTGCTGGTCATATGCAACTTACGGCCTTCTCAAAATGGCTGTAATTTTTCATGGTCCTCAATTTGAGAATGCAAGACAAAAATTTCTACCACCACGATGCTCATTCTGCACCACTTTCTGGTAGCATTCAAGTTCACCTTCATCCTCAAAGCATCTTTGTTCTCCGTGGAAACAGTTGTAGGTGACAAATGTCTTTTAAGAGAACATCTTAACTGATGTAAAAGTCAGCATTGCTAAAGCTTTAAAGCTTGGAATACTTGTATATACTCTCAGTACAATGTAAAGGGGCATTGTCAACTTGAACTTTCCAAAGCTATTTATCTTTAGAAGTATTTTGTTCACTTCAGTGCTTGTAAGGAAATCTATTCGAAAAAGGAGTTTTGTGGGTTTCCTACTGATGTCTGTAAAGGTTATTCTAGGATAGGGTTAGTGCTTAGGTAATGCCTTAATAAAACCAGGCTTCCTTCACTGTTCTGGTCCCATGCAAAGATCTGGTGAGGGCAAAGTAGGTCTAACAAAAAATGGTTTAACTTTTTGCAGGAAAATTTGGTGTGAGAGCAAAAAAAGTTGATTCTTTTTTTAAGAAAAACTCAACTATTAATGGAAAAAAAATTGTCTGTCTGTAAATTGGAAAGTCTCGTCTTTCGACTGAAGTGCACGTGCCGCCAATGTGCTCACCTCACGCTGAATGCTCCTCGAGCCTCGGCACCTTCGAGTTAGACACATGCGAGCTGCACCTCCTGCGAGGCCAGAGGAGGGGACCTGGCGCAGAGTGAGAAATGTGCTTTCACCCGGCCGTGTACACACAGAGACGCTCTTAACCTGGATTTCCATAAAGTGCAACGCTGACACTCCTTAATGGAATAACCCTAGTTTTTTATCAAATTATCTGAGGGCCCTTCAGAGGATATTTCTCCTGTAAAATGGTTAAGGCTTTCACTGGAAAAAGCTTCCAGATCACTCCCTACCCTTTGTATGATTTTAGGAAATAACAAGCTGGTGACAGGCTGTTCATGGAGATCTATCAAGCAGACAATAGAGACGTATTTCTCAGGTAATCTGTTCTGGATGTGGTGCTATTAGGAATATTTTATGGCTGCAGGAAGGGTGCATGGGTAAAACCGAATTGCCAGTTGCTTCTTTTAGCCTCAATAAAAAATAGCATGGACTACTAATGTTGCAAAAGTGCTGTAACTTCAAGAATTGGAGAACTTGGAGCTTGTAGCTCTCCTGTAAACCCTGTAATTTTACAGTCATTGCAGTCTTCTGATGGATGTAGGGGTTTTTTGTTCCAGTGGGGGTAGCTTTTGTTGCCTATTTTTGAGTGAGGGGTGGATTATTTCTGCATTTACCTGTATCATAATGACTTTCTGATGCTTTTACTGACTTTACGAGAGTTTAGACTGGTTCTTTCAATGATGATTGGCTGAAGTCGCAATATTGTTGCAGAGACGTATTTTTGAGGGGTATCTGTTTTGAAATAATTTATCAAAGAATATTTAACACCAGGGGCATCTTAACCTACTCCAGCTTTGAACGCTTGATTACAATATTTGTTATCTTGAGGAGGGCTTTATACTCCTCACTGCAGCCTAAATAAAAATTTGACATCCTATGTACCTGTATGAAACTTGTATTGACCATCAGCCTGCACTGACAGCAACAGCTTTAGTCTTTCCTTACTGTTGTTATTTTCATTCCTCACTCCTTATCATCCAAAGCGTTCAAAATAAAAGGTAAACATTTAGCTCAGAATGCTATGTCAGGTTTTTTTCATTGTATAATAATTGAACCTTGTTACTGTATGAGCTTTGCAGTAGTTTAATTTTGACAGCTGCACAACAGACAGTAAATGTTTAAAAAAAAAATTAAAAGGAAATTTTCCTGTAGCAAATCTAATCTGCCTGTGATAGCACAGTGCCCATTTTATGAGGCCGCATTTATTCTCATAATTGGCTATTTCCTGTCCTTAAATGCCTATTTATTCATGTCTGCCACCTTTTTCTCAGTTTATTGGCCCTGCGGTCACCACATTATCTTTCTCTTCAAAATCAATTGACATTTTATGAAAAGAGTTTGCTAGATGTTTAGTTTAGTGAGAGTGGCATACAGAACATGTGCTTGTCACATTAAATAATCGCTATTAAAAGTAGAGTATTCAGTGGCTTAATGATATATAAAATATATTCATTTACTTTATTTCAATATTGTTATTATTTTTATGTAGAGTAATGAATTGGCAAAACATTACTGGGGGATGCTATAAGTAGAAGTATTCCAAACAGTGGTTTTTCAGAGAAATTCCTGTGCAGTGCAAGCCGACATTACATTTGACACAGGCATTGAATTTCTAGACATGCTCAGAGTTGCAATCTAGGAAAGTTGAAACTTGTGAATTATACAAATTAAAATATTAAAACTTCTAAGCTGTGGACAGACTATTTACTAGGCCTAGGTATTCTTGTTTTAATTAAAAGCTTATGGTCAGCTTTTTGTTAGCAGTGATACTGTTTTTCCTTCCATGCCATACCTTTTATTTTTAAAGATGTTCTAAAGCTATTTCTGCTGGCTGGCACGTATGGAGCCATTCTTCATTAGTT
This sequence comes from Aptenodytes patagonicus, assembly GCF_965638725.1. Taxonomy (NCBI): domain Eukaryota; kingdom Metazoa; phylum Chordata; class Aves; order Sphenisciformes; family Spheniscidae; genus Aptenodytes; species Aptenodytes patagonicus. The sequence continues at coordinate 88,140,845 of NC_134982.1, read as the reverse complement.
CAGTGTATGGTACAGCCAGGGTTATTCAGAAAGGGATCAAGCAGCGTGGATTGGCTTCAGCCACTCTGCGCAGTTATAAGCAGTCCCTGCTCATTACAACGTGAGACATCTTCTTATATAGAGGGTGCAGCATCGAATTTTATCCTGGATGCCTGCATGAAGCTTTGACCCTGAGCCACACACAGCTTACTGCAAGAGAGCTGAGCCTTTTGGGTGGTGCTCAAGTCAGGTTTTTCTATGCTCAGTCATGTTAACTCCATCACAACTGAGTCCACACAGATTTATTCTTTTTTGAGAGAGGATTTTTACTGTTGTTAGATGAATGGTATCAAAAACGTTCACATCAAAACGTACGTTTTGTGTTTATACAAGAGGCGTAATTAAAAAGTGCAATTTGCATCTGAAGCTGGGTCTTCAGTGTTCTCGTTGACTGCGTTTGAGTAAGCCGTATTAGCTAACCTTGTTTCTAGTGTCTGTACGTTCTTTTTAATATTTATTATTCATATGCATAACAGGTCGTAGCTTCAAAAAAAAAAAAAAAAACAAGCGAGCAGCACGGGTTGAAGCTGAAGAGAAATCCTTCCAGAAGCTGGGAAGGAATTTCTACTGATGTGGTTTTTTGTCCGGCTGAATGCAAGTAAGCCAATGTGCTCTTGTTTGATGTGAAGAAAACCACATGCTGATGGAGAATGTTCGTTTCTAGGTGCCAGGTTGACCTCTCAACCCTGAGTAAAGAACAAACCCACAAGTTGGAGATGCCGCTGGAGGAGGGAGAGGGATGCCTGGTGTTGCTGGTCACCCTCACAGCCTCAGCTGCAGTCACTATCTCTGACCTCTCCGTCAACTCCCTGGAGGACCAGAAGGAGCGAGAGGAGATACTGAAGAGATATGTATGGAGTTCTTCTCTTTTGCCCTTTGTTTGCAAAATGTTTGCTTATATAAATAATAAGTATCGGGGGGGGGATATCTAAATACATCCCTTACATCCTTATCACGCTCAGCCAATGACAATCATTTAAACTACTTACTAATATTATCACGGCTGGTACAGGTAACGTCAAGAAGGCTATAAATCCTCTTTATACAATAAGGTATTTTTTACACAGTAATTCAGCTATTTGATATGATCATGTGACATAAAGAAGTTAATTTTACTGCCTTGCAGATAATTTTTACCAAGCACAAAAAAACTAAGGGGTCACTCAGTGACTGTACAGTTTCTAGTGAGTGTTTATGCCAAATGGTTTGAGGTGCCAATAGTTTTCGGCTTTTTTCTGAGCATCTACTAAATGGCAAGAAAACTTATTTTTTGTCTGCCCATTAGAGGCTGGAGCAGTATTTTGCATCATCAAAGTAATTGTTTTAAACAATATTTCCATTTCAAAATATTCTGAAGCAAATTATTTTCATTTCCCAGCATCCTCACATTACACAGAATCTGTGTAGTTTTATCAAAGCAACAGAGAGGGGAGCTCTTACTCCAGCATTTGCTAATACCTAAATCACTAAAAGTAACTGTCTCACTACACACGGAGAAAGAAAAAAATAAAAAGCTATTTCCACTTAAAATTACAAAGCTTTTATTGTACAATGCTGCCAGGTGTTTAGAAAGGCTTCTCTAGACACTCAGCCATTAAACCAAGCTCTGACTAACAAAGAGCCGCTTAATTTTTTTTAGATTTTAAAATATTCCTATTCCATGACTGACATCCTTTCAATAACTGAATTTAATAAAGATGTTCCTTATCAGGCTGTGCAGATAACATGAAGTGCTAGTACTAATGCTGTACAATATTCTTCAAACAGATTAGCAGGATGTGCGCTTCAGCAAATTTATTCTGGCTATCTCCACTGAATCAGCTGTCTGCTAATGCTTGTACAACTCATACACCAATAGCGTTATCATAAACACAGTTTAATAGAGGTGACTTAGTGAGGCTAAACATAATATTCCTAAACCAACTGAGAGCTAAGGTATTGTGCACCATCTTTGAAAAATAGTTACAATTAAGAGAGTTATTGCACATTTTGGAATCCACCAAGGCAGTCTGTGGTTCTTAGAATAGATCTTTATAAATATAATAAATTTCTGATGGATAGGTTTTTGAGGTGACATACTTCTTGCTACCAAGTGCAACAATACCGTATTTCTCTGGATTATTGTGTGTGATGTTATGGCAGTCAAGTGATACTGATGGTTTTGATAATTTAGTAGCAGTATAGAAACATGTTACAAGCGTGTATTAACCATTTTTCCTAAATTCTCAATTTTTTGTCCCCAGTGTAAAGCATAATTATGTGGTGTAAGATTGATTTATTTATTTCTGTTTCTTACATATTCATGGATATGTGTCTTTTCTTATATTTACATTACTGTATGCATTTGAAAACATTTATATTTTTGGAAGATGTTCATATTGCAGAGGCATGAATTTCTCGTTACGTGTTTTTGAAAATTGTAGCATCAATATACCTTTTTGATAAATTTTACTGTTTTTATTAAAATGACCCGTGCACAGCAGCAGAAAGAAATTACAAGGATTAACGAAATTCAAATAGCTTATTTTCACTGATGTTTGATTTGTCTTTGGTATTCATATCTGTACTTCAGAACCAATACAAAGAAAGAGTATGCAATTAGCAAGATATACTGTTCCCCATTGAGTGGCTGTATTTTGGGGGTTATTTTTCATCCTCTTGAAAAATCTAGCGTCCATTTGAGAAATGTATTTTGCACCCTTTCTGCAGCCAAAAACAGTTAATGAGCTGACCTTGCCATCAGATCAAATAGCCTTGGAAAATGACTCTATTACTGTCATTTAACCATTTGTAGCTGAACATCAGAGCCTTACAAATTAAACAGGCATTACTGTTTGAACCATTATTTTACCACAATTGTCTGAAAAGATTAATTCCTTTTGGGGTGAGGAGGGGGGCGCATTAATGGGTACAGACCAAGAGAGATTGTATGACCTTTTCAGAACGGGTGTGCTGAACCCACGGTCCCCCTTGTCACAGTTTAAAAACCAGAGGAGCTAGTTTAGAGAAGAAGTTGTTAGCATTCCATTTTTATTATGACATTTCACAGTCATCCGATTTAATGTCCCTTGACCAGATTGTCCACCGTGAGACGATGGGCTTGAAATGTTATTTAGAGCATTGATAAAAGGTGAGCAGTTCTAAGATGACAGCGAGTCATAAGGCTGGTGGTGTGACATTAATTTTCTCCATAACAGAGATGGAATAAGACGTCATGGTGACAAGCTGTCAATCAGTACTGGCCCCTCAGTGTATCTCGATGCCATAGGATGGGGTATTGCTTCTCCCATAATAGAGCTGAACTGAGATGCTCTCCCTGACAGCTGCTGCAGCCATACAGAAAATATATTATACAGCCTTTCATTAAAAAAATAAAGAGGACTCATATCCAGAGCATTTCAATCTTTTCCCATCTATTGAGGGCTGAAAAGATTCACAGCAAATCACGGACTCCTCTGCTATGGAAATTTCAGGCTTCAGAAACTGTGCGGGTTTTGAGGCCTTCAACAATAATCATAAATAAGAAGACAGAATATCATCTGATAAATCATTACTTAAAGTTATGTATTTAAAGTAAGGTATTAAAGTCATTTGCTTCTCCCAGAGTCTCTGCCATGGCATTGTATACGTTTTCAGCAGTCTCCGCAGTCACGATGTGCAGTAAATTAATCTAAGCCAGCTGACTTGCTGGAACTAAAAGTTCAAAAATAATTATTCTGCGGGATGCTAACAAAGGTAGCGCAGTGAAATACAGCACTGGTGCCTTTTTGCAGAATGAGCTTAGCAGGATGAAATTTGGAAAAAGGGGACTGTACGGCATTGCAGGAAGGGGGGCAGTCGCTTGGCTTGCTCTGTGTTGGGTTTTTGCATTGTTTTCTTTCTGCACCTTGGTGTCTGTTTCCGTCATTTGGAAACTTGGGTAAAATGTGGAAACATTTGTGCAAATCCTTTCACTTTCATCATGGTATTAGAGCAGAATTATCTCTGTTGTGGTACCAGTTCTGATAAGAAGCTTCCAAACCTTGATCGTTACTGTAATAAATGAGGGATGGTGCATGATGGTGATGGTGATGGTGATGGTGATGATCATTTATCATTATAAATGATAAAAAATTATTAACTGTTGCCCTGTGTAACACGCATGCGTTTATTCCTATGTATGCAGCATGTAGGGTACTGCACTGAACGGGATTCCTCAGTTCAGCATTTCAAGGCCAAACCTTCACTGTAAACAGTGAATGGTCAGCTGGGGCTTGTGAAATTAATATCAGCGTGATTTAACTGTTAGAATTGTCTTATTAATAAAAAGACAGGGATGCATAGTACGTGTCTAAAATTTTAATGGATAGGTTATCTATGCATAAACATACTGTAGTTTTTGCAAGCTGACATTTAATATTTCATTTAAGCAGCACCTGTGGTTTTCAGATCAGTGATGTTATTTATTCTGGTTTTCTATAACAGTCGATTTTGCCTTCATAATACATTAAAGAATTGTTGACTTGGTGTTTTACCTGATGTTTGCGTTTCCTAGAAATCTGGACATTATCATAAGCAGTCGAAAAGGTTTCACCTGCACTACATTAAAATTTTAGAAAAGGTCACAGGCATTAAATGCATTAGTCCAGATTTTAAAATACTTCAAAATAAAGGTATGTGCTAGTATTTATGAACAAGACTTGCAAAACCAACCAAAATTTAGGCCACACATATATATATATATGATTTTAAATGGATTTGAAAATCTAATTTTAGTCTCCTCTTTTGGAGTTCCTCCCCTAGGTTATCTAAAAACTGAATGATAATGCCATAATGAATGTTATTAATTGATTGCAGATTCAAAGTTGCATTCGATATTCTATCATTTGAAATTCTGCAACTTTTAAATTACATTCGAAGTTAGGGCTTGAGAATTTCAGTATATTACACCTAACTGGTGCAATACTCCCCATTTGTTGCTTTTAGTTATTTGAAAAAAGTGCAGCAACAGAACACGCTTTCCAAGCAGCTTTCTAAAACTATGTTGGATGAATAAATGCAACTGTTAGTCTACTCTTTAATTCTTTTTTCCTCTTTTTAATATATGTATATACTGCAGAAATTTATGTTAAATAATGATTTATAGTAAGAGCTTTCTGCCATGGAATTGGCACCATCTTTTAATTCTTTTTTTTTTATCTTTTTTGCACATGATCATGAATTATTGCACGTGATTAAAATTATTAAGTTGCTATAATCCTCTTTTGATTTTTTTTGCTCATGTTATTTGCAAGCTATTTGCAAGCTTATATATGCATACATGCTATATGCAAGCTTGCGTATAATGGTCAGCTACAACAAAAACAATATTGGCCCTAAGTCACTGTTCAAAATATTATTGGAGCCATCAAAGGGAAAATCTGAACATAGATCTCACAAAAGTATTCAGGGAGAGGAAGTGTTTTATTGTTTGTATTAATTTTTTAATACACTGCTATCATATAAAAGTTTGATGGACAGTGGTTCATGTACTATTAGGGGATTAATTCAGTAGAATTAGTGTTATATTTAATCATTCATATTCTAATTTTTCCTTTGCATTTTTCATTGGTAAGTTAAAGTTGCAAAATACTGTAAGAAACACTGACAACTGTACATTCTTCATAAAACAATATTTAAAAGTATGAGTACGTTAGAATTACACTAACTTATATCTGGGTTAGGGAGGAGACTATTCATATTGCTTTTGGTTTGTCTTTTTTTGCAATTCAGAATTACTTTTCTTTATATTATTTTTTAGAGTCCAACGATGATGTTCCATAACATGAAGGATGTGGGATTTCTTCAGGTGAAGGTCATCAGGGCAGAAGCATTGATGGCAGCTGATGTCACAGGCAAGGATTCATTTAGCTTCTGTGACAGTAAATCCCGTAGTAAGACTGGGCCTTTTTAGAAGTGAAAAAAAAATGTTTAAAACAGAAGTTTATCTAAAGTTTATTGTCTGTTTGTGCAGTCTCACCTTCTGCTCATTAAGGAAAAAATCTGCAGACAAACAAACAAAACTTTTGTAAGCAAGGCAGTAAGTCATTCTAATGTAGGTTATTTCTCAGAAGGGTGAAATACACATTTTTCTGCATCAGAGGTCCTGGAGAAAATGCATAGAAAATACTTCTTTTTCTAGTAGATAAAAATACCCAAAATTATCCAAATTAAAGCTGAATTCCAGAGGACAAGGCAAATGAAAGGTGCTAGACTTAGATACTAATTTAAAGTTGTTGCCAAAAGAACCACTTGATATCTACCACGTATTTAGCAAGGCTGCTATTGGTTTCAGACATTTCAAATAAATGCAGTTTCCTGTAACTACTGCTTATCTGTTTAAGAAGGGAAATAAGAATATCTTTTTTTATTTTCTATTTTATGTGATATAAGCTGAATGGATAATTTAACCTTTTGCTTTTCAAAATAAAAAGTATTTGAGCCATACTGACCATATTTCTCCAGAAATGTCCAACTTACCTCCTGTAAGTACATCACCTTCATACTGCACAAGTTGAATGGAGCAAAATGAACTGCTTCTGTGTCAGAAAATAACCATCTCTGCTTTAAAAAAAAAAAAAACAAAAAAGAAACTATACTAATCTAGCTGGTTTGACTGCAATTTGGACATAAATGTTCTGTTACAGGAGCAGATGCAGATACATAGCAACATACTCACTTTTTAATAGTTTTTTGTAAATTAGCATGAGTACCAGTATTTTTTTTTTTTCTCAGACAAGGTAACAGAGCAAACATTTTATTGCTGAAACTGATCATCCAGTTTGTGGCACGCAAAATAACAGATTCTATTTTCAGGGAGGTTGGAGAAATGCTTCTAAAGATTCCTCACTCTGCTTTGACCTTATAATCCAATGTGGTCTGAACAGAGAGAGAGATTAAGTTATTCAGGGGCAAATGGGATAATTCAGTCCCTGACCTCGTTCAGTCTTCGGCTTTTCCAGATCAACATGTCATTTGTGCTGGTTGAACAAATTTTTGGAAATACATTTGATTCAATTAAAGATGTACAGAGCTACCAAAATTTTTCAGACATTGCATTTAGAACAATGGTCAGGAAGACAGGAAAGAACACTCAATACCTTCCCATGTCCTGCATATTTGTTCATTAGCAAGAAAAAACATTTATACGGCAGATATGTTTTGTAAGATGGCTGTGCATTCCAGAGATTACAGAAATCATTGTATATATTGGACAAAAACATCTGGTATTTTGAAAAGAGGACAGAGGGGTTTTATTAACTACTGTAGTAATTTATAGCTATTTTTAGTAACTCATGAGTATGTACGGATCATTCATTTCAGATTAATCTTTGAATAGTAATATTTAGAAATAACTCAAAGTAGTTATTTGGTGATTGTCAATAAATCATGTTTGCAAAAATCGTATAAAACTTGACTCTCCACCTTTATTCAACTGAGCAATTCTTATGAGTCAGTGTGGAGAGCACTGTCATCAGTGGTATAACTTACATGACTAAGGATTGCGTGTGTGAGTAAAAGCTAAGGACTAGTTTGCTCTTCTTACTATATAGTTTATTCGGAGTTAATCTTCTGCCCTCCCCTGAGTCTGAAAAGTAGTGAAACACCTGTATAGTACCTGTGTGATTTGCTCTGTTTCCTGTCTGCTGAACATATCCCATTTCACTTTCAGGAATCTTTTCATGTGAAGTAATAAATCAAAATTTATTAGTTTGGGCTGAATGGATTTTAAAAATCCTTAATATTCCATCATTAAGCATAAGCATAGACGGAAAAAGATTTCTGTAATCTTTTAAGTAGTCATCAATCTTACTACAGTTGCAAGGATTTTTTTTTTCCTTTCAAAATGTGAATTTTTTCTTTTGTTACCATACATTCATTGAGCAGCATTGTAATACTGTATTAACTCTCTGTGAATAAAGAGCAATTGAGACTCCCATTGAATGAATGAGTAAAAAGCGCAAATTACTTTTTAATGAAACCCTCGATTCTTCTCCTTTCCACAGAAAGCCCATAGCCTTGTTCAGCTGAATGCTATTACAGTAGGTCACTTCAGCTAAGCCCCTAACAAACTGTTGATAGTCGAGGGCAGTTTTTTCTCCAATCTCAATAGCCCGGTGTTGGACAGTGCACTTCAAATCATTAAGGTTAGTACAGATTTTTTTTTAAAAAAGAGAGAGATTAAGGGTAGTGGTTCAGTCCTCAGTTTACAACCCCCCCACATACACATGGGTTGAACAAGATGCCAGGGTGGGCTGAAATTTTGGTGAAGTTGCGGCAGGGGAGCAAGTGGGCGCTACCAGTTTGAAAATGGGGCGCTGCTCAAACGTGCCATAACTGGGTTTTAAAAATACCCCAGCAAAGAACAAAGTGAGACTTCTCCTCACTCAGCCTACTTGCACGGAAGTCTAGGAAAGGGAGGATCGCAGAGGGGTTGAGAGATTCCCCGCAGGTGTTTGAAAGCTCACCTTGGTTTTGGGGAGAGCTGAAAAATAGGGCATCTTCCAGGACTGGGGCCTTTGAGAGAATTGCCAGGTCTATGAGGATGTTTCCCCCAGAAAAACAGCATCTTTCCATGGTCAAAACACAATTTTAGGGCTTCCACCAATGCAAAATTATGTTCTGTTGGAAATTGTAGTCACAAGTACCCCTTCCTGGAAAATACGGGGTTTTTTAATACGTTTCTTTGAAACTATAATCTAACAAATGGAAAGACATTGAGTGTGGTGGTTACTTTTTCCTTCTCTTCCTGAGAAGAAAGTTTCATTTAAATCTTCTATTGTGTTTTAGCTCTTCAGTGCAAGGCTGTTTTCTCCCTAAATCCTCACCTAAAGGAACTTACATTTTCCCCTTTCCCCACATCTTTGCTCACTTGTGGTTCCTCTGGAAGACAGGCAGACATTCTCGAGGGTTCGGCTGCTTGCGGAGCCCCGGCATAGCAGTGTGTGTGCCTACAGTGACGTCCTTTTACGTGAAGAAATACTCTGATGGTGCAGTAAACCGTGAAGTGTAATGGACTCATTGTGCCAGTTGGCCTCTGAAATTAGTACATACTCTGTTCACCTAACCCGTATGAGTTTTGGAAAGCAATAGAGCCTTCACCATGACATGGTGCCAGTTTAGGCAATAGTCAGGTAGGCGTATTCCTTCTGCAGCAAAGTTAGGTATAGGTGGGTCGTGGTGGAAGGCTGCTGGCTTTGCAGGCAGTGCTTGCGTCTCCTTTACTGGGGCAGATGCATTCCTCCTTTTCCTTGTACCACGAAATAAAATCCAAAACCTCTGCCTTATTATTGACGAGAAGCAAGCAGGGTGGGAAAAGATGTGCCACAGGTTTGATCAACTTCAGCAAAAGTCTTATTATTTTAAGGAATAATAGTTAGCAACTCAGATTCATTAGCAGAGCAAAATCCAAGCTCCGTGTGACGGCCTGCCTAGAAAACAGTTTGTTTTGCTGTCTTTGGGCTTTAATTAAGACGTGTTCAATTCTAGCCCCCTGGCTCCCCTCTCCCCCTGCCCCCACCCCGCTTGCTGTGTCACAGACCGGCGATCAGACGCTTTCAGATGGTCCAGCCCATGACTTTGACCTTCTGCGCGGTCCGGCGTTCCCTGGGGAACCGTTCAGCTCATGAGGTCTGATTTCACACTTCCAGGATGCCTCGGCTCTCTTAACAATGACAGGGAGACAAAGCCCTTTAGAGCGGGCCGCATGGGGACTTGTTTAAATTGGAAACTAGAGAGGAGTCAAGGAACAAGGTTACAGGCTACAGAATAGTGCTTTTAATAAAGAGCTCACAGCTCTGGTTCAGCTCAAAGAGGGCTACCTCTGTACAATTAATTGAGACATTTATCTGGAGCATCTTAGGCCTCTACTTTCTCACAGAATTATGTGATAAATATCAGCTAAGAGGCAAATGAGATGTGCATGAAATGAATTTTTAACACTTTGATTACTGTGTCTCCAGTCTTCATTAGAAGTAAATTTATTTGTATTTCTGACCTCATTATTAATCAATTGTCTGCATTTTTTTTGGGTACCGTGATTTCAGAGCCTGGTATGTATATATATAAAGAGCTCAGTGATATTTAGGTTTACAGTCAAAAGCTTTTCCAGGCTTCTCCTCCTCTGAAGAGCAGAAACTAAGCATAGGAAATGAGGCAGGATTTTTTTTTTTCTTCTTTTTCAGTTTTATGTCTGGAATTCAGCCTCTCTTCTAAGAAAATTCCATGTTAAAATTTTGATTAAAGTACTTGAAAGTAGGATGAAGATACCAAGATGGCTAAATGTGCAGAATGTAAATGAGTTTTCTAAAATCTGTTCTACTAAAATGTCCTAATACCACATGTGCAAAAATAGTCTCTGAAATTGTTCTTCAAATGCTAGGAAATGTCAGAGTGATGTACACAAACATTAAATTCACAAAGGTATGGAAGCCCATGCATGTAAAATTGAAGGAATAAATTCAGAGGCCCTTTGGAAATATGGTTCCAAAAGTAATTTGCTCTGTCAATTAGTGCAACCAGATTTCAATATACACTTGAATTATCTTCACAAAGTATGGAAATCTACTAGATGGGCAGTATTCTGTGGTAGATAAAATCTCACCTGGTTCTATTGCATAGGTTGCCTGAAGACATCAGGCCAATATCATGTACTGCAAAACTACTTTTTTTTAAGAAAGTAGCAGTTTTAGGATAGTAATGGCAAAATTAGGATTTAAAAGACATTTTTGGTTAACCATAACATTTAGAATTAAATATATCAGTGAAAGGATGGCTTGTGGTTATTAACTTTTTTTTTTTTTCTGTAAATATTGTGTGGAAATGTTTAACACAATTGTGGCACTACACTGAGTCGCCTGGTAAGATACCTCACGCATTCATGATACCAGTCCGTTGTAACACGTTTGCAGCAGCACTGTTAAAGAGGAATTATCATTTCCATTTTAAAGATGGAAAACTAAGAAAGGTTAACTGACTCAGCTAGGGCCGACAGAGCAAGTCCTTGTCAAAGCTGGCATTTGGCTTGGGTCCTGTACTTAATCCATTAGATAAGGCAGCTTCTTGTGCTATTGAGCCATTCCTCCTCCTGGCCAAAGGTCAGACTGACGGCTCTGTTGCAAGCAGCTGGCTGGCAGGGAGCTTGGAACAACATTAGTGACATTAGCGTCTGCATGAGTGGCACTGCCCCCCAGAGTAATGAACTGGCTGTCTTGTCTTCCCAAAAAATAAAGGCCTTTTTTGGCTGTGGGGACTTAGATCCGTAATGGACAGGCATGGCCAGCAGTAGGGGAGAACCATAATAGCCTATGAAATAGCCAAACAATATCTCAGCTTTCACAACCACGTTAAACTTGGTTGAACTTTGTGAAGTTGTGGTTTGTGAACTTGACTTCTAGAAGTAGAAATGGAATTGAAATCTCCTATTAAATTTTTAAACTATCCAAAACATTTTCAGTAGTCTTTGTGATTCTAGTTCAGTTTGGATAATGTAATTTGAACAATGCAGAAATTCATATAATACTTAGTTCAGAATAAAGTTAGCGACTTGCTTAAAATCAGTTCGTGGTCTAGCCAATGCTGGAGTTGGCTTTCTATCAGTTTATATAACTTTACGGGCTGATCGGTGGCAGGTAAATGTTAAATGCCAATCTATATTTAGCCTGCCACGTGGTTCCTTTTGCTGAGAAAACTGTTGAAGAAACAAAACTAGGAAATTATTTGTGTCTCTGGACATATACCGAAGCAATGCATGCTTTCTGTAGCCGTGGTAGAAGTATCTCCACAGGGCTCACGGGGGGCTAGCCCCATGCTATCTGATGTCCCTTGTGAGTTAATCCTGATGAAGTGCAATAAGTTTTCCAGGGGACAGGTAGGTCTGCGATACGCTTCTTGGCTTGCATCTACACTGAAAAGCAATTGCATCAATGGTAGTTCCTTATAAGAGTCCACGGCAGCTCTGATTAAGAAAGAAAGAGTCATTCTACAATGACTGATGGTCTTTCTGATTTTTTCTTTCATACAAGCTGGATTTTCAAAGATTGAAAACAGAAAAGCATAATGTTTATGACTGTACACAGGTGTTTCTTTCCTGTCTAAAATAGGGAGTCATCTTAATGCATAAAATATGGATGTTTCCATATGTTTGTTTACTAAAGTCTCCCTTTTTACAATATTAACCAAATAATATATAGATAATGTGCAGTTTTCTGGAGACAAATCCATGTATTTAATAGAGTTTTATAATAAAAGGACATCACAGTTTAACTTGTACAAAACGTGGCAAGCAAGAAATGTGAATTTAAACTTTGACAGCATTTCATCAAGAAAAACTCCTATTTGTGTACGAGTGGAGCTAGAAAGCGAGTACAAAAGTGCAATTATGTTGAATTGAAGTCCCTGTTTGTAAGAATTGCAGTGCTCTGAAATGGATTTTTGCTGGGAAAACAATCTACCAAGAATCAAAAATTTTTATTGGACAACTTCCCCCTCAGGGACCATTGAAGGACATATCTGTTTAACTTGCCCAGAAATATGAAATATACTATATTGCAGTTTGACAGCTCTAATATTCAGGTAAAGTTCATATTTATACAAACAAAAGATACTTGCACCTGAATTGGTCACGTCATTCGATCTCTTGTGAAAAAGCAGTACTTTCGGAGTTGAATTTGAGATGAAGCCCAACGTTTTGTTGTTTCAGCTACCCACTAGACTGGACAGAGTCCAGCTCGCCTCTAGCTTGGAAGATGGGCTGCAGTGGCATGTGTCTGAGACCAGTCCACCAGCCCTAGAACATCAGTTCACAAGGGTTCACAAGCCACCTAACACGTCTGGTGCTTGCTGATGAGTTCCAGCATAGCGATCCAGCTGATCTACAAATGTGGAAGTCCTGTGGTCTTTGAACTGATGGAAAGGGCCTTTCCCAAACTTTTCCAACTGAAAAACACAGCAAAACTGTTAAGCAATGTGGTGCTGTAGCTACTTGACAGGAAAATTCAGAAGCTAAAATTGTGTGGAGGTTGAGTTTTTGTTGTTTTGATCTTCTAAATATTTTGAGAAGCAATTAAAAATTGTCACCATTTAGGTCTCTTTTCTATGATGAAAAAGTGTGTTTTATATACTTGCAGGAGAAAAAAGTTGTTCCAGTTGTCAACCTTCTGAGCTCCAGATAAGGAATCTGAGCTCCAAACTTACTTTATGTCTGTTGCTGAAGGACTTCCTGGGCCGTGGGGGACTTTGAGTTTTGAAGCAAATAACAAATAAGACCTCTCTAGTTCCTGGTTAGCTTCTCTGGCAGCTTAACCACCGTTGTAGAGTTGGGCTGGTTTGAGTTAATGGGTGTACAGTTCATCCAGAGGGATGCTGAAGTTCTGAGAAGTAAGGTGACAAGTAAAAGACTAACGTTTTAACAATTGTGTGTATGGTGTGCAACATGAGGGACACAGTGGTGATTGAAATAAAATACTTAGATCTCAGTAAAATAATCTCAGTTTGTGCTCCCGTCTCACCGCCTGTCTAAAGATTAAATGCAATATAGCATAGCACAAACAAGGATATCTGCCAGACTAGATGCAATGTGTGGCATAATGAATAAAATGGGAAGCTTCAAAAGATAAGTAGTTCTTTAATTTTTTTCAGTAGGAGCTTACATTACAAAATAGAATTCCTTCTAGGGGACATTCTCAGGTAGTCCAGGTCTGTAATGGGTAAAGGGGAAAAAAAGGTGAGGGAGATCCATCAAAAGAGAAGCTGCTTTCCCTTCCACATTATTTTGCGTATTATGTAGATTAGCACTTTATTTCTGTCATTTCAGGAGCCCTTAGGATTGTATAAGTAGAGTCCAAAAAGCATGAGACGTTACAGCAACAGAATGGATTAATGAGATTTGTTTTACTTCTTACTGCAGGTCTAATTTCACTCAGTGGGAAGGTGTACTTCACTGGTTTTACTACCTACTTGTCTCACGAATTCCTTCAAACAGTGCTAGGTGTAATAGTGATTAGTCACACCGAGGTCATGGGATTACTCAAAATAGTAAGTGCTGTTTTCAGTGGTGCTGGGAGCATGCTCTTAATGTGTAAGTGCTTTAAGAGGATGGTGGGTCGTCTTATTCTTTGCACAGCACTGAGCACACATTTAGGGCTGTATTCAGAAGATGTTTGTGGATGTCCTCCTGATCAATAGAGTTGAGTACCTCTGAAGTCACTGAACAGTAGCTGGAGGCCTACGAAGGGTACGGAGCAGGGAGTTAGTTGGAAGATCCTCAGTAGACACAGGGATTTGGGTAGAATTTCTTGACGTATGGCAGGTGATATACGGTGATATATGACAGTTGTGATTTAGTCTGTAGTGAAGGGCATACTTGTGGTGACAACATAATTTAGAATGATGTAATTGAGCTTAGGAAGCACAAGTCTAATAGAAGGGTTTTAAGTGTACTTTAAGAACTGCTAGATGGACAGCACATACTTTTCTGAACACGTGTGGTTCTTTTTTATAAAAATGAGGAAAACCATTTATCTAGCTCTTGTTTGAAATTGCTAGTTGCATTAACTAGACAGAAGTTGTCTGAGGATGCCTTGATTAGAGTATGTGTTGTGCTTAAGGTGTGGGTTTTGAATAATATAGTGATGAATATATGTTGTAAGTTTCTGGATTTCCTTGGTCCTCCTAGAGACCAAGGAGACCTGAGGACAACACCTTTTCATATTTTAGTGCTCTCTTAAGGCTTTCATTGGGAATGATCCCATTATTTTGAAGGCTCTTGCAATGCAGCAGGTTGCCATGGCTGTCAGTGAGAGTTAGAATTGCAGTTATTCTTTCTAATGAGAACTTGAAAGATGACAGATGGATATGAGTTTAACCAAGTACTTGTGCTTTGCTCTGGCTTTGTCTTTCTGGATCATGTTCGCTTATTTGGGTTGGTATCCAAACAACGTTTGCACATACCATATGTTTAGCACGTCAGCGAAGAGTGTTGCCTTTCAGATACCCAGCTTGGTTATGAGTATTTTAGCATATGGAAGAAGTGCCCATAGGCAATGGTGAAGGGCTTTGCATATGGAAACTTCATAGCCTCCTCATATGGTAAAAACAGTATTCCTTAGTAGAGATGTTCACAGCCAGGAAACTTCTACTTGTCTACCATGATATTTGGGCCTTCCCTTGTTCCATTTCACAATATTGCCTTTTCTCAAATTTGGTCTCTAATTGTTTTAAAGTTATGGGGGGAGGAGACATGAAATGTTGAGTGTGAGAGGGGGATTCTTCTATTTCTGAAAACGGTTTGGTTTGATCGAGGACCTCTGTGATTGATGTTATGTATTATTTAGCTTTCTCTTAAGTGGATAGATATCCATATAAGTCTATAAGGAGAGTCATTGAAAAAGTGCATGTCAACAGATGCAGAAAATAAATGAATGTAGTAAATACCTTCTCTCTGTTTACAGAAAATGGCGTTTAGACACTGCAGTGCATTTTCCTGTGTCTATATATGATTAATAAGCACAAATCACGTTGTACCATCATATGCAAATATGATTGATGATACTTGAAAAAAAGGAGATAGAGTAATATCACCTAGCTCACCTGCTGTGTCAGTTCTGCCTTGTTATTTTAACTACCTTCTGGGTGTTTCTTTTTCAAACACTGAAACCTAAAGAACTTAAATAAGTATGAATTGTTTAAGTTTCCTACCACTTTTTAGGCTTGTGAAGTAGGAGAACATTGAGATGTGTGATGTATCCATCTCTGCTGACTAATGAATTAATCATTTTTCAAGTTTAATGGGAAAGATTCAGCGGTAGATTGTTTTCTAGAGAAGGTAAACATCAACTCCAACTGTAATTCACAATGTGTTTAAAACAATTATTCTTTATCATTAAGGTTAATAATATGCACATTAACCTCTGATGTAGTCTGAATCAATACTGCAGTTTGGGAGATGTGACCCCTGGACAGCTTTGTCTAAATATTGATTTCATTGTCATTTGTATAAGGTATGAAACAAATTACATGCCTCCCTAATATCATTAATGTAGCCCCATTGAGCTACTCAATTTATGGCTTCTTATAATGCATGACAAAGCATTACGGAGTTATTGAAGACATTGTGAAATACAATTGCTTAGTGTGCTAGATTTGATTGTGGAAGGCCAATGCCAACACTCAATAACTTTCAAACACTTTGCTGTCCAAGGAAAGTCCAAAGACAAGAAAGAGCCACTCTGTAGTATGCAACTCAGTTGTTAATTTCCATCAAAGTTCCCTTGGGTTCTGGGAGCAGCAATTTATTCTACAGCTTTCTACTTAGACATTTGTAGCCTTACATGAAAATAATGCATACACTTGTATTCTGTGCCAAAGGCAAAGGTTGTTCATCTTCAATTACTGGAGGAAATCAAAATAGGTAGGAGGGATAGCATCTCTCTGTCTTGGCCAGCATTTATAGTGGTTGTCATTACTGTCATAATTTGAAATACGAGTTAACTAATTTACTCCACACCGTTATTTCTTCCCTTTATTGCCTCTTTATTGCAATTGTCTTCTCACCGTGCCCCTCATGTTTTCGTTACTGCTCCTTCCATCATAGCTGTTCCTCAGATCTTTCTTGCGACACCTTCTTACCCTTCCAGGAAATTTTAAGGTTGCCCCAAAACTCTGGAGTTACCACTTCCCTTCTTTTGCTTCCTCCCTCTTTGGAGAGATCCTTTTTTACACAAGCAAACTGATGTTAAGCATGAGATTCAGGTGTCTGCTTTCCTTCTCCTTTCCAAATACAAACCTTGGCCTCATGGATATCTAAGAAAAAGCTTAGTATAAGTTTCATGTCTTCTCCCTAAACTTTCAGTTGGGATGATTTTTCTTGCTCTTTGCTTGGTATCTAAGCACTGCTCACCTGTAGTCATTGGCTATACGCTGCTTATTTCACATGCAGGGGCGCGCACGCACACACACACGCACGTCCTTTCCCCATTCTTTTTCTTTAGCTTAAAAAAAAAAAGCTTCCATATCCAGTCTAGGATACCGCTTCCATTATCTACATACTACATTTTCAAAGCAGCATCTTCATACTTTCTCCTGTGGTGGCTTTCATGCTGAGGGAGCTTCTTGTAAATATATGCAAAGCTACTTCATTGTGCTTTAATGTATACAAAAATCTCAACCACGTTTGAGCTTCTGCTGTGCTGAGACTACAGCCCACCATTCCAGCTGATACCGTCTCATTGTTTAATTGTACTTGCCCGTTTTCTCTGGTGCTGGGCTTTTATCTGAGGCTGTCTTTAAGGCTTTTCGATTTTGGGGAGAGGATTTGTACAGCATGAAACATGTAGGGCATAGTAATCTTTGGATAAGTATCATAGGTGCTATGTTATTACAAATAATATGGAATAATACATTTCCTACATATCAAAATGCTCTAATTATGTTATCATTACAGTCAATGTAGGATTGGCACCATTGAAGTAAAGTTCTCTCAGCTGTCTCAGAAGGGTGCTTGGCACCTTTTAGGAACATGCTGTTTTTTCATCAGAAAAGTCTGTATGATGATTTTCTTTTCTTTTCTTTTCTTTTCTTTTCTTTTCTTTTCTTTTCTTTTCTTTTCTTTTCTTTTCTTTTCTTTTCTTTTCTTTTCTTTTCTTTTCTTTTCTTTTCTTTTCTTTTCTTTTCTTTGACAAAAAAGATGTTCTTTTAGTGAAGAATGTTGATAGATTACGGAGATGAACAGCCTGTTATGAGCATCTTGAATATAATGCAGATCATAGGACTTCTCTGAATTAATTCCTGAGGGAATTACAATGCAGCTTAGGAAAAGAAAAAAAAAAACAAACTAATTTTTATTTAAACCTTGCTCATGGTGGGTTTTCTTAGTTCACAAATTTTGTTCCAAATTTTCTCTTACAGGTAAAAGCGACCCATTTTGTGTAGTTGAATTGAACAATGACAGACTGCTGACACATACTGTCTACAAGAACCTCAATCCAGAATGGAACAAAATCTTCACATTGTAGGTGTTTGGATTTTGTGAGTGTTTGGGGTGGCTTGGGGGTTGGGTTGGGTTTTTTTTGGGGGGGAGGGGTGTTTTGAAGGGGATGTACATGTGAATCAAAGATACCTACTGCTGATTCTGAAGAAAGATAGTGATGCCATACTGATATTTCTAAACCAAACAGCTGAATACTTTTTTGAGGATTAAAAACATGAAAAAAATTAGAGAAGAGGTACCATTTTAAAGGTAAAAAAGCAAGGTCTGTTTCTTTGAAACCAGGTATGAGTAATGCTGAGCACTCCAGACTCTTGCTAGCTTCAGTGAGCGTTTCAAGGGCCAAATCCATCACACTGGATTTGGTCCTGAAGTTTTGGGTGGGAAAAAGGGTATTGTGATTATGACCGTCAGTAAAATGTGGTTGTTAACTGTAATAACCATTAGATAACTATATAAAGGAAGGAATTTTAAATGCATTCATACTTCTCTGAATTGTGATCAGATACTTTCCACTTGTTCTTTCCATTTACCAACTGCACTTCTCACAATACCGTCTACTATCATACTAGTACAATGCTGCTATTGGGTAATAGCAGCAGTCTTAAACACTTAGTTTATTGGGAAGTGATGCAGTTGAGTTTTTTTATCCTTCTGTTATTTTGAAGACAGTAAAGGCTCTGACAAAATAGAAGAAAGTCTTCCACAAAAAAAATGTTCCTGTTATTTGTCTTGCTCAGTTGCCTTCTTTTTCTCCCTGCTTCTCTCTATCTGACTGCCATGTGGCACCAATGAGTGGAAAACTGATCAGTTGCAGGTTTCTCTGCTGCTGAAATCAGCTAACAATCCACTGCAAAAATCAGTAGAAGCTTTAGCTTTGTGTACACTTACTTCACTTTATCATAAATGAAAATACTATGTTTTGCCCTTGATCTTAGAACACAGCCTGATTTAATTTTATTTTTTTTTTCCTCCTCTAAATTTGTCATTCATGTATTTGGCATCCGTAGCTTTTCTTGCCCTGCAGTGAGCTCTCAGGAATGAACTCAGAACAAAAGAAAAAATCTCACAACAGTTGTACTTCTCATTAGCTTACTAACGTAGTTCTCATTTATGTATCTGCAAAACCACACTGAATTCTTCATTAATTTATTTTTAATTATCTACTAATAGACCCAATAACTAATCAACCTCTACTGCTCAACAGTGTTCTCTGCATAAGAAATTGCCTGGTTTTGTAGAGGACAAAAGACTAATCAGGAATCAAATAGAAAAACTCAAAAGGCCTTCAAGGAGAGTTTTCACCTCTCTTCTGTGTATATTTGCATTGACTATTTTATTTATCCTCCGATTTGTTAATTAATTTTGGGCTAGCAATCCCCTTTCATCTGGAGGCTTATCTTTTACTGAAGTTAAACTGCTTTGCTTGAATTCGTATTTCCTGGATCAGCCATTTGATCAAAGATAAGTTCTCTCAAACAATTCCGTTTTTTTCTCTGAATAAGGAATGTGAATTTTTCACTTGAGAATTTACAATATACAGTGGCATTTGTTGTGCATGGTGGTGGAGTGTTTAATAGCTTGCAGGCAAAAAACAGTAGTAGCTGAAAAATGCATCGTTTTGTATTGCTTGTTCCTAATCTGTTGCAATGACTGTTGTATATTTGTAATTAAGGAAGGATTTTAGAATTAAAGAGGTTGTTCTCAGTGCAAGGATGTGCTCGTGTAGCTCGTAATCATTTTCATTTACAAACCTACAGATTTCACAGTATTTGCAGTAAGAATTGCTGCAGGGATAGCAGTGTGTAAGGGATAGTCTTTAAAGGCTCTCAGTCCTGCTGCTCGCGGCTGTAAATCCCCCAGTGCTGCTCGGCGCTGGCTCTCCTTGCGGCTCATGCGGCACAAACGCCAGGTAGGAGATTTAAAGCAACATCCTTCGGAAAACTTCTGCTGGGAAAGCCTCACAGAGAGAGAGAGAGCACGATCGCTGCAGCCCTCTACCTTAGAAAGCATTTCGGTTATACGGAGGGATGCCTCATTTACTTAAGTTCTGTTCTCTGCCATGGCATGGAAAAATAGACGGGTATCTGTTTTTGCTAACCTTTCACGCTTTTGTCCTTGGTACCTGCTGGTGTAGGTGACTTCTCTCTTCTGTGTGTGCTTCTCCCTTTGTAGCAATATTAAAGACATCCACTCGGTGCTTGAGGTGACAGTTTATGATGAAGACCGCGATCGGAGTGCTGACTTTCTAGGCAAAGTTGCTATACCGTTGCTGTCTGTAAGTTTCATTCACCTGACATGCCGCTCTGTATTTTTCCTGCTGAAGGAGGGGAAGAAAGGGGGGGGGGGGGGGGGGGGGGGGGGGAAGATTTGCAGCTCTGTGTCTGTCATTTCTCAACCGAGGTCTGTAATAAGAACACTAAAATTTTAACATACTCAATTCACAGCCATGTTGAATCCCATGATAGTTAATTTTTCCTGACAGACTCGGTCCTGGTAATGAACAGGTACTTGTCAGACTTGCCACAGTTGTTTTGGGTTCTCTGTCAGTTTCAGCAGCTGGGGGTCAGGGGTCACCGGGGGGGTGTATTCAGCGGAGACCGCGAGACAGACGGCTGTCATGTCCTTTTCCTGCAGATTCAAAATGGTGAACAGAAAGCCTACGTCTTGAAAAACAAGCAGCTGACAGGGCCAACAAAGGGGGTCATCTATCTTGAAATAGATGTGATTTTTAATGCTGTAAGTCTTAACTTTGGCTTTTTTGTACTGCTAAAGAGTTGAGTTTCATGAAAGCTTTTGTTCCTGATTTGTAGAGAATTTCTGTCATTCCTCATTTTCTCTAAACCTTGATGTATACTACAGAATACTCTTCTGCCACTGCCTGGCACACCCACTCTTTTTGTTGCTGCTGCCGCTGCTATTGCTGCTAATGTAAGGAGCAGCAGCTCATGCCTCTGTGTACGTTTATGTGTCGCGGGCTTGGCAGCCATGACTTTGAAACTTCGTAATTTTTGCAAATTGAAGCATGTGTTATTAGCAAGGAGCGAGTAAGCTTGAAATATTGACACACATTTTAATGCGTAGGTGAAAGCCAGCATACGAACCTTAATGCCCAAAGAAGTGAAGTACATTGAAGAGGAAAACAGACTGTCTAAACAGGTAAAGAGTAAGGAAACACTAATCCTTTCCGAAAGCCTTAATATCAAGTATGCACATCCAAATATCTGGTGTCATACTGCTGAGGGTAAAGAATAACATTTTCATTACCTGTTTACAAAAGAATATGATAGGTCAGAAAAGGCAGAAACAAAATACATGGATTTGTTGTGTCTCCCCTATAAATTGCAGCTTAATTTCCATGAAATACGTGAATAAGAACACAGTTGAAACCATCAGGTTCCACACATATCAGATTATAGCACAGGTGCATGTAAACTAAGCCTTGCATAAATTTTTGCTGTTAACTTTGACCTGAAAGATCTCCGTTTGTTGCAGGGTAGAGAGTCTTTCAGCATTCTTTTAGCCAAATTTTAAACAAGTTAGTTGAGTGAGGTTTGAATCAAAGGTGAAAGCAGACTAAAACTCTGTATTACTTTTGAGAGTCCTGTGGGTAGGACATGTCTGGACCCTTTTTCTTTTTTTTTCTGGATATTTTTGCCACTCACAGTTCTAATGTTTTGGTAAAAAATATTTAAACACACATCTTATCTTTTTCTCCACTTGAACTACTTTTGATTCAGTTTTTCATCTTCCACAAATGATGTATTTTATATGGAGAGAACTGGGCTTTTGATTGGACTGTGGGAACAAGGTATTTGTTTTTTGCAGTGAAAAGGCAAAGGTCTCAAAACTGGTCTTTATTTTGCTGAAAGCTTATAGACTTGAGCGTAATTTAAATTATCTGCTGGATGAATTTTATATCGGTTGTATTATGTATTTCATTAAAAAAGATTTCAAGAGGCAAAATATTTCTTTCTTTACTGTTGTGAGTAATGCAGTTACTAACATTTTGCACTGCTATTCCAGCAAAGAAGCAGCAAGGCTTTTTATTCAAGATTCATTCTTCTCCCCACTTTCATAACAGAAAATGGCATTGTTCTTTTTGCAGATGGCAGGAGGAATAAACTTTAAATACCCACTTCGGGTTGTTTTTTTTTTAAATTAGCTTGCATGGGACACCCCACCACAATACCACTTCGGGCGAGGAAAAAAAAGGAATCTTTATGTATGACTGATGCGGTTGCATTTTAAGACATCCACATTTTCCAAGAGTGAATGTCTTACCTACCTAGCATTTTGTATGCTACCTAATACACAAATTAAATCGTTACCTGGTTGGTTCACTTTTTTTTGGTCAAGTGTATTGCCATTTTAGAGAATTTAAGCATTCTCCTGAATCGAAACCCAGTGCTGTTATGTCTCATCTCTATATAGATTGAATGTATGCAGTTACAGTTACTTTGATGAATATTTAAAAACATGCGGTCAACATACATCACAGCAGACAAATTTGTTACAAATGAAGGAAAAATTGGATGTAAAGGGTGCAGGTGATCTTAATTAGATTAGAGCAGTAATTTTGCATGGTTTCAAGTTAGTGTCCTACAGCATCTTTTTATTAAGAAAGGCCAAAATTTGTTAAGTACTTGAGAATGGGGAAAGTCTTGCCTACTTAATAGAACTCTGAAATCTTAATAACAAAATCATTTGTGAAATTTTGCAAGTGGCTTTTTAAAATTGAACAACAATTTTTGTACCATTTAGAATTAAATTCAACAAATATCAGTTGACACAACTAGCAAATTCTCGCTCTTCCAAGCCTCTCAAATTTTAAACTATCTTTCTCAATTTGTAAGCTAGAGAGCTTAACATGTTATTTTCTCAGTCTTCACTGAAATTAAGAATGACAATATTTTAAGCATGAGCCTCTTCTGAAGCTTTTGGCATTTTGAAACTTTTTCATTCTTTCGTCTTTTTAACAGCTACTGTTAAGAAACTTTATCCGGATGAAGCGTTGTATCATGGTGCTCATAAATGCCGCCTACTACATTAACAGTTGCTTTGACTGGGATTCTCCCCCAAGAAGTCTCGCTGCTTTTTTGGTATGATCTTCTTTATATTACTGTTAATCACCCTGGTGTATTTGTGTTTTAGACTGAGAGATAATACAGTGTTGATGTGGGCGGTTCTGATTTTTTTTTTATTTAAAACTTTGCATTATGAAGATACTGCAAATCATGTGTATTCACTTTTTTTAGAAAAAGTAATTAAGTTTAAAATGTCACACAAACAAGATAGAAAGGGGGTTTTATTTAATTTATAATTGTACAAATAATGTAAGCGAGTGATACAACTCAAAATACAGCCAGTGAACTATGGATCTATCTTCAGCTTCTCACACATTACTTCTGTTAAGTTTTGTTTGGCCCCCTTGTATAGTGCATATTTACTCTAAAACTTCTTTTGACTATTTCACAAATTCTTTTACATATCATGAATATAAAATCAGTGTTATTTTGTCCTCCACATATCAATATATGTTACACCTGTAACTTTTTTAGAACTACAAAGCTCTGGACCCAAAGAGTTGCTTCCTTACTAAGATTTAGTGCTCTTGGTTAAAAAAACCAAACCAAACCAAAATAAAACGAGCTTTAAAATCCTTAATGCAAACAAACTAGTACCTTTTAGACATCAAGCTCTGGTCATAGTTCAGTTTTTAGTGAATTCATTTTTAGTGATTTAAATGAAACTGCTATTTTTCCATAAACATTAGCTTCATTAGTATTAACCTTTATTTTCCTGTTAAATCTTGAACATTCCAAGCATAGTTGTAGATTACGTTGTGTTTCCCAGGTGAATATCTTTTTATTTTCAAAATCATATGAACTACACACAAGACCAGCGTCCCTGTTTGGTTTTTGCCTGATGGAGTTCCACCAGGAGTAAAAATGTATGCACGGACACGCTTTCTGGAACATCTAAATTTATTAAGTTGGCTGAAATACTGAAATTATGAGCCTCTCCACAATGAATGTGAACAGGGAGTGTTTTCAGTCTTTCTTTGAATAATTATAGAGGGAGTTGGCTGACAGTACTCCTAGCATGGGTGCCTAAAGCTCAGGTGCCTCAAATTTGGAGACATCAAACCAGGCATTGGAGCTGGCTGCACTGGGGCAGTGAAATGGGGTGCTTTCGTGTGCCACTAAATCATGCTGTTTTGCAGGAAGTTTCTTCTAGCAGGGCTCAATTTGTACTAAGTGACTTGTTAAACCCCACTGTAGCCTGTCAAAGGATGGCAGAAAGCTGTCGGTCCTTGGTTGCAATGTTCATCAAGAGTACAGGAGATACATGTGTTGTTCAAACTCTCAGGGATTTTATACTTTAGTGTAGTAACTACACTGTGCAAAAATCTAAATATACTTGCTACTGTTTAATTTAGAAAGATGATATGTTATTATTTCAGTTTAAAGTGATCAAAATTTCATAGGAAAATGCGTGTTCCTATGTAAAACTTAAATGTTCGTGTTGCTGTTACTGCTCCAGTTAGTAAATACTTCTATGTACAAGTCTGATTTTAATACGGATGTGAAACACCCACCCGTCATTGGTGGAAGGAAGGAAATGGAAAGACATCCTATTCTCTGGGGCAAATGAAATTATTTCTTTCTCATGGTGCGCTGCTGTGGCCATGGAGGAAGTTGTGTTCCTGTGAAATTGTAATTGTTTCTGATCGTAGAAGACATTCAGTGTCATAATAAGTAGTTGGAAATACATAAAACGCGGAACTTGAGCAGAGAGGTCTGTAGTGAGTATACGTCATTATTGTAGTTATAGTGTATTGTAGTAGAATGTGTTCCTGATTTTATTTATATAATATATACATATATATATACACATCTCAAAAGCCTGCTTTTCTTAGTTTCCTTTTAGTATTTGTTTTGCTATGTGGTGGTTGTGGTAGTTATGGACACGTTACATCTGCATCAGTGCTGTGACTTCACGGATGTGTTCCCGCTCTGCATCCAAAGTGCATCCTGTGCTTTTCAACCTGATGTTATTCTGTCCAAGGATCAAATCATCCCTCTGTTGGGCAAAACATTGATAAGTTTTTGTTAGCCAAGTCAAATCTACATGAACTTCTATCATGGTCGTAAGCTTTGGGGATTTAGGTGGTTTCTGGAGTTTCATAGCTATCACAGGCCCTTGAAAAATCTTGAGAGTTGTCCACTTGCACATGTACTGCTGAATTATGCTTGCACTAAGGTTACGCTGGAATTTAATAGATTCTATAAAAAAGCTGTACTTATATGTATCATTTTCATCTCTTCACTATTATACAAATCGTATCTCCTCCTGAAGTTGTCTCCCAGAGGTTGTAGAATGTCACAGTGAAATGTCAGTGCCAGAAAGGAGATGAGAAATAGGCCGTTCTGGAGGTTTCCAGCTCTGTAGTCAGACTAATAAATAATGTAAGAGAAGTAAACTTTTAAAATAACCATTTCTTCCTTCCTGTTGGATTTGATGGGTAATGTCCCGATACAGATTTACAGCCATTTCTCATAAGTTACATATGTGAGGGTTGATTTTTTCAGATCTCCCGTTGCCCCAGGTTCTTGGTGTTACAATTACAGGTACCCTTTTCTTGTACCTCACCCCATGTCTTTGCTTTCTGATGGGGCCACTGTTGCGGAAGACCACAGCTGAAGAAATTCTGACAGACTAGCTCAGTTTTCAGCAATGTAGTAACTTAGTTGTAATTAATGAGAGATCTGGAAAGGAGGACTACTCTTGGAAACCCACAGAAAGCCTTGATTAATACGGTGACTATAATACGCCACAGTTATCTGCTTTATGCTCTTCGCACGCTGAAGTGTTCACTGCAGGTCTTTTTAAAGTCATTCTCCTTGGAGAGTCACAATGTTAGTCATCAAGACTAAAAGTGTTCATTGAAAGGGCTTGCTGATTATTTATACTCCAGGACTTAGCTGTCTCAAACCTTTGCATTATTTGGGACATTTTAGGAAAGGAAATGCGTTATTAAAGGTTTAGGATGGTTCTTTCTCAAATCTGTCCAAAGGTGCCAGCTCAATGACCAGTGTTGCCCATGCTGTACCTAGAAGTACAGAAACCTAGAAGTTAAGTTTTCAATGTTCTAGATTATGTGTTTCCTCAACTAAACAATATTTTACCTGTTTCTGTTGAACTTCATAAGCTCATCACCTTCACTGAGGATTTTGCCTGAATGACTTAAGGTTTTGACTCCTTTTTTTTTTCTGTGCCTCAGTAATTCACAGCCGAAGAATAATTGCTACCCAGACATTTTTTTATATTTTTGTGCTAATATAACCGTGATGTATTATTAGCTGTTATTTTTCAGATATTCAGAAGTATTTGTAAATAGCTCATGAAACATAGGTTGATCTGGCTAGAATATGACTTTGGATTTGAACCATCAGAAGATTTTATATTCTCTCCTCCTTTTACATATTTATTTCCTGTTAAACAAAGGAAGTGTATAGCGGCAATGTTAAATTAATGTTTCAGTTCCAGAACAGCTTTATTATATTGCATATATCCCTGTTATGTCTAGAGGCAGATCAGAAATGTGTTACGTGTTTGTGTTTATGCTTCTTAAGCACCTAAATACAATGGAAAAGAATAGAATACATAGAAAGAGCCTTTGCTGTAAATTCACATGGTTTTCTGTATTTAAAACAGACCTTTGGATTATTTAGCAGTTAATTTTTTTGTATTTTTAAATTCGGTAATTAATATGGTATGTTTCAGGCAGAAGAACTTTATTAGATTATGCAAAAGTGGATGTTTTTTTCTTTATATTATTCTACTGTGGGCACTGAAACATGTACTAAATTGGGCCTAATCTCCATGAGCTTCTTGACCAGACATTTGTGTTCTTGCAGATGTCAGTGGGTGCAATGTAGGGGGAAAAAAGTGTACACTCTTTTTTTCCAGTACTGTCATTTCTCACTGTAATGAGCACAAAAATAATTGGACAACTGAGCTATCAGTAAAAGGACACACTTCAACATGAGTCAATGAATTATTTTACGGGACAAACTTTAATCTTTAAATGTGATTGTAGATAATTTGTGCTACCATCTGTCCATTTGGAATTCTTTTAGCCTTTTCAGTCGTTATACAGTAAGTGCTGCTGTGTTTAACATTAACATTTGATATTTTACACATTTAATTTCTGTACTGCTGTGTGGTCCTTGGGGAGCTTCGCTCTAGTGCTACATGAGAGAGACAAAGTATTGATCAGTTAACATTTCAGCTACATTTATGTATGTCGCAAAATTAATGAAAATGCCAGACAAAAATGTCAGAGTGCACAAAAAGGTAGAATTTAAATTTGGTAGTTTAATGAAAAGTTTAAGATGTGCATTATCAAAAATGTCCCCTTGCCTTTAAAGTACAATTCATAACTGAGTAACTAAAGGGAACCACATATTTTACTTACAGGAACATTGAACATGAAATATGAGGGAATATATAATCTTCAAAGTGTTTGGTATCCCAAAATGGCCTCAGTAAAGCACTTTAATTGCCTGCTTGAACATTTAACTGTTACTCATAAAATAAACTTGTTTCCTTTCTCATTTGGAAGCAGAGTACCCTCACCCGATCACATGCATACTTCTCAGTATGTCCTCACATTAAAGCTTTCTATGAACGTGTTCTCCTATTCCTGTTCTTATTCCTCTGAATCTTTCTATACGTGTGTATGCATGCACACAGAAAATACTTCTCTTTCTTAGGCTTTGAAATATTGATAAAATGACTCACCCTGCATCCAAGTCATTTGTCAGGTCTAACTCACCTTTGCTTTGTCTTCTAACGTTACACAATTCATGTGTGAAAATGACATAACAGTGTCCCTAACCTTTGATTAAGTGTTAGTTCTCTTGCACATAACACCATTTAGTTGTGGTGGTGTCATGCTAATTAATTGAAACCGAGAAGGAAACAGGAGAAAAAAGAGCTGGTCCCTAGCAGGAAACGAGACAGTAAAGTAATCTTGTCAACTTGCTTAGCTTTTCCCTATTAAAAAGGGAAATGATCACTATTGTATATTTCAGAAGCAACTTCCACTCAAAGCTGAAGGACAGAGATTATGTTTTGGGAGAGACTTGATATGGTACCATCAGATGTGGGAACGCACTTGTGTTAGTTATTAAATAGTTTCCTTTTTTTCCAAACTGTAATTGTAGGAGAATCAGAATTTTGCAGATATATTTAAGAGCTCATAGATTTTGCCATTGTTGATCATTATTGAGGATATAACATATAAACATGTTCAAACTGCTTTTTACTAAACCTGGGTGAAGTGGACCATCGGATTGTCTTTGCCACCTGGAGTCTAGAATTTGAAATTGGAAGAAGTGCTGGTGAGGTAGCTGCAAAAACTTCTTACATCCTAAAAAAGCCTTTCCAAAAATTCCTGTTGCTGTCAAAACTGCCTGTTCTCAAAAGAGAGATTTCCAGAGGTAAAGTGACACGGCAGTGGCAAGGCCAGGTACAAGATTCATTTCTGATGCAGGTTGCACACACGTGCAAGAGTCTTTCAGCTTTTTGTCAGCTGTATCTTCACCAGCAGGGAAGAGAATGAAGTAGACCAGAGTGCTGTGCTTTTGATTTTTTCAGAAGTAAAGCAGACAAAAATAAAAGCGATCTAAACCCTGTTTCCTAATTTTTTATAGACCAGCAGAACTAATGTGAGACTGCTGCAAAAATACAGTGGGATTTGAGCTTTCTGCAACACTTAGCTATACTGTGTGCCAGGTTTTAGAAAGTGGGATAGGAAGGAAACATACATAGTGGATCCTGGTATATATGACCATTGAGATCCATTAACCATTCATACATAAAGAACATACCAGCACCAGCAGTCATTGAAAATAACCTCTGTACTTAATTATAGCAACTGAGGAATGATGCTGGTGTGGAAATTCTTGGTGTCATCAATCCACGTCTTGTGTTTGACACATTGTGTGTTTGCAAATCTGATACAAGGAAAGACTGGGCAATAGTTATATGCTTAAAATTTTCTTGTAGTATTTTTTTTTTTTAAATCACTTTCATTTTACGTCCTTCATAGAGTGAATGTGTACTTGCTGAACCAGTTTAGCAGTGTGATTCATTGCCTCAGTGCAGACTTGGTGCCCTTTTAGGTAATCTAGAGCATCCTGTGTACCGCCCAGCTGCTGTTCCAGGAGGGCATGTGTCTGTCTTAGATCCTGTGTCACTTCTGCCATCACCATCCAGGTGACTGGGGTACCCACCCCAGGGTGTCTAAAATGGCACCAGCTCTACCTTTAGGCGCTTTAATCACTCCCTTAGTTGTTTATTTTACCTGCATATCTATTTTAGGTACTTACCTAGATTCCATTCTGGGTTCTTCATAATCTTACCATGTTCAATCTCAAAAACACCAATGCAGTGTGGGGAAATACTTTCCTTATTTTACATTACCAATTGAGGTAAAGAGGCTTTATGATTTCTCAAACAGGAAATACACAGCAGAATAGAGCATTGGTGTCCCAAGTCTTGGACTTTTCCCTTCACTGCCAGACCATTCTTCCCACCTATTTTCCTTTTCTCCCTACTTAGAAAACTTTGCACTGAAAGTATTTGATTATCAAAGCTTTTAGAATGCTATTACAGATTGATACACTGAAAGGTCTGACACACCAAAATGTAGTTGATCAAAAATTACAGAAATTAACAAAAACTATTAGTTACTGTCCCGTATTTGGTGTTACCCAAAAAGCTCTAAAAACAAGCTTAGATTTCCTCTTAAGGCAGTGATGTGACTAGAAATCTAGGCAGCCAAATTGCGTGGGTTGTAATCTTGGTCTGGAGTACATTTCCCGTAATGCAAATCATGTACAACGCGATCCCCAGCTGCCTGATGTTGCTGCGGCCCCACCTGCTTGGTGTTACCAGAAGAGTCGCAGGCTGTTTGTGTCTGACCCAGCGTGGCTATGTGTCCAGAGAGGGGTTGCATTGCATCATGTATTCTTACTTGCACTTTCCTCTCGATTGCACAAAACTCTCCTGAATAAAAAACTTCTCACTTGAAAGACTTCAGATAGCACCGATATCAAATTTGGGTAATTATTTAGTAACGGTGTTCTAAGGAGAAAGTAGTTGTGTACCTTATCATCATTGGGTTTCCTGAGTTGCTGTTTCACAGTTGTTGCAGGAAATCTTGGCCATCTAAACTTTCATTACTTAAATGGTGCACATGGGTGGATTGTACAATATCTTCTTCATCATCTTTCAGTTGTGAGTCATATGAGAACCAACACATTATAAAATCATGTTACAAAGAGTGTTTCACTTCCTTTTTATTTTAGCAGCGGTAGGTATTCTAATGGTTTGCCTTGAAGTGGAAGGAGTATGGGCCTGTCATGGTTTAACCCGGCAGGCAGCTAAGTCCCACACAGCTGCTCGCTCAGTCCCACCCCCCCCCCGGTGGGATGGGGGAGAGAATCGGAAGGGTAAAAGTGAGAATACTCATGGGTTGAGATAAAGACAGTTTAATAGGGAAAGCAAAAGCCGCGCACGCAAGCAAAGCAAAACAAGGAATTCATTTGCTCTTTCCCATGGGCAGGCAGGTGTTCAGCCATCTCCAGGACAGCAGGGCTCCATCACGCGTAACGGTGACTTGGGAAGACAAACGCCATCACTCCGAACATCCCCCCCTTCCTTCTTCTTCCCCCAGCTTTATGTACTGACCATGATGTCATACGGTGTGGAATATCCCTTGGGTCAGTTTGGGTCAGCTGTCCTGGCTGTGCCCCCTCCCAGCTTCTTGTGCCCCCCCAGCCTGCTCGCTGGTGGGGTGGGGTGAGGAGCAGAAAAGGCCTTGACTGTGTGTCAGCACTGCTCAGCAACAACGAAAACATCCCTGTGTTATCAACACTGTTGTTTTCAGCACAAATCCCAAACACAGCCCCATACTAGCTACTGTGAAGAAAATTAACTCTATCCCAACCAAAACCAGCACAGGGCCCACACTGATTTTACTGGACCGTTCAATAGTTAAAATAATATAATGTAATGTTTTGCAAACAGTTTCAGTGTGGTAAAGAAAGAGGCAATAACCAGTATGTCGTATGCTAGTGAGAAATGCCCAAGTAAGGAAAATCAAATAGAGAAGCAATGTTTCAAAGCTTTTGAAAATATGATGTGCAAAAGGATTAGAAAAGTGCTCTGTTCAGAAATGAAGCTACCGATTTCTTCCTACTGCTTGTTGAGGAATCTGAAGGTGCACTTCCCCCTACAGAGTAGTCGCTTGTTTAGTAGGTGTGTAGCTGGTCGGTGATACTATAAACATCTGTGCCTGGGTGGAAGAATTAAGAAAAAACAAGTAATTTTCAATATGTGGGATTTTAATGGAGGGAAAACACTTAGGGTAACTTTGTAATATTTCAAATATGCATCATGAAAGTATTTGTCCTGCTTATATTGTTTAACGTGCAATTTTATAATTTCAGTTTTGATTGCAGAACGTGAAATCCAGACCGTTAATAGAAAAAAGTCTTAGAACATATTTTGTTTCTACTAGTGCTGCACATGCTATATGACTAACAGTAATTGGGTTTATTGGTGTTGTAAATAAAGCCTCAAAAGAAAAACACCCCTAACTAACCATTGCAAAAGTTACATGGGAAGTTTTGTCCCTTTTCCCTAAAAGAGGACTGTCTGCCACACACAGCTTTATCCTACTTATTTTGTTTTTGGCAGCAGAGAGATGCTGCATGCTTCCCATTCCAAAAATGGCTGGTTTGGACCAGAGAGAGTTTGAAAGCTTGCTTCCCACTTGGAAATAACTGGTGGGTGGCAATGCTGCTTGTGATGGTGATATCCAAAACCAGCAGAACTGGCAGGGAGAACGGATGATTAGTCTGTTCCCCTCGGGACAATAGGAAATTGAAGTGAAAAATGCCTGTGGTGTTCTGCTGTCACCGTTTTTGTGGTCCCTCTGCTTTCCTCCTCAGCGTGAGGTGAACTTACCATGCAAGAAGCTTTATTTTCACCTGAACGCCATTAAGATTTATGTAGGAAAGTCCTATGAAGGAACGGGGCAGCTACAACTGAACTAGGAAGGCTGCTTATTTTCGCAGTTAGGGAAACTTCCTTGTGACAGGGTGTGAAAAAGCGGTAGCACTAGAAGTTGTCCTTTGCTTGGGATAATGTGTCTGTGTACTGAGCAGACCATCGTGTTTCAAGTGGACAAACTGCTGAAGTGTGATGTTACGGAAGAATACTTTAGAAGTTTACAAGTGGTGGGTTTTGTTGTTTTTCTTCTAAATTAGGCATGAGTTATACAGCACATTATTAACATAATCTTTATTGTAAAGTTTAGTCAGGCTAAACATTGATTCCACCCAAGGTGTTTTCCATACCTGAAGAACTGGGGTTAAATCCATTCTTTCAGAAAAACGATGCTTTCCTGAACTACCTTTCCACGTGCTTTTCCCCCTTCCCTCCTGGGTGTTGGCCCGAGGCAGCGGCTGCGGATCTCGGTGACAAGGCTGCATGGAGCAGAGTACCATCTAGGCGGAACATTTGCTTAAATTTCTCAATTGAAGCCCAAACTGATGGTTGCCAAGTTGTGAAGAAAACGCTCACGTAGCCTTAGCCATGTTATTGGTAAAGGTTGGTAAAGGCTGGGTGTTTGCAATGGCCTATCTTGCACAGTAACTTTCTGTACTGGTCACGGCAATATAAAGAGGAGCAAAAACTGCCTTGAAGATCCTTTTAGTTAAGTATTAATGCAAGAAACAATGTTGTCTGGATATTTTTTTAATGCATGAAACACTCACAGTACAGGCGGAAAGTTAAATTTTTACCAAGTGTCACTCTTAAGTGATTTAGCTTCTGCAGGAAAGGAGAATTTCAGCTGACCTTGAAATAAAAAGCCTGTAAACCTCATAGCCACTTGTTTGATATAAACAGTTGTGGGGTTTTTTTTTTAAGTTTATTTAATTTTCAAAAGAAAAATAATAGGTATTTATATCCCAAAATCTGTTTATAACTTTGGAATAAACAAGGAGACATAATTTAAAAGCATAATTTATTTTGGTTTCACTGGTAGATTTTATTTATTGCAGAATAAGTGGTAACACTTATCCAGTACAGATAACTAACGTTGTGACCAGAATTGTTACTGAAGAGAAAAAAAATGTAATACCTGTAAGCCAAATGGCTGCCGCTGATACTGAATAGACTTGAACTGCATGGCAGATCTTTGGAGTTTGTACATTTCCATGAATAACAGCACAATTGCTGTAGCTCTGAAGTTACAAGATACCAACTGCTTTCCAGAGATAGAAGTACTCTAAGAAGAACCCACTGATTTGCAAAAGCAAAAAATTGGCATAATTCAGTCTTGTTTATTTGAGATTGACCACTGCTCTCACAGCTATTGTTAGGACTGCAGAGTTATCTGTTAAAACTGGTATTATGCAATTGGAACTTCTTGGGCAATTAGCGTGCAGCACTGGCTGAATAGGAGACATGATTTTCTCTCCGCAGCCGTATAGTAGCTGTGATTAGATGTGCCTGTATTCCAGTTCTAATTGGCTGGCCTCCATAAGTAGACACTGCTCATTAACGAACAGAGACAGACACTTCCTAACCCCAT
Organism: Aptenodytes patagonicus; assembly: GCF_965638725.1. Classification (NCBI taxonomy): domain Eukaryota; kingdom Metazoa; phylum Chordata; class Aves; order Sphenisciformes; family Spheniscidae; genus Aptenodytes; species Aptenodytes patagonicus. The sequence goes on along the minus strand of NC_134982.1, from coordinate 88,107,126 downwards.
TAAACAAATAAAAAGGTAGCAAAGAAATGTGCTCAAAAATGAATAAAATTAATTCTGCTTTGATATACTGAATACATATTTTGCATTCATCGCTACAGTAAGTGGCACTGTATACTTGGGAAAGCTATGATTAAAAAAAAAATCAAGCCAATATGAATGCGTATCTGTGATTCTCTGCACCTGGTACGTCTCCTCTAAATCATAACTTGAGGGGTAAACATCTTAAGCTGAAGGTAAATCTCTACTTTAATAGTAGCCCTGGCAGGACTAATGCATGAGTTTTCACTATTTCCTTATATTTCTCTTCACTCTTTAAGTATACAAATGCATGGTGTCTGTTCAGCTTGAGATGCTCCTTTCTGGACTATTCTCATCTTAATAAAGTCAGCTTGTGTGATATTTCTGTTCCCGCTCTGTCTCTCCTGAGGTCTGTCTCTTTCTGGTGCTCATTTATAAGGGAGAGGGAAAATCTCTTCCTTATCTCAGACCAGAAGGCACAGGTGTACATATTTGAAACTCTATTTTCCAATGACAAATTCTTCAATTTCCAGGAAAAGTGTATTTTTAATAATTAAAATCAGCTAATTCCTTTGAAGATGAGTGATCAGTACTGTAAGGGTTACTGTTAACGATTATTTAAGGCTGTTTTCCTTAATAAAGAAAGAATGAGTATTTTCTGCTTGGTATACAGTATTCTTCTTGCTGTTTTCCCTTACAGAACCTCTAGTACCAGCAGATACTGTATCCCTTTAATGTGACTGAAAAATTTAAAATTGGGTATTTTTAATATTTGCTGCCATCTTAATTATTACTTGCTTAAAGCACCACTGTTAGCAGAGGGATTATGAGTTAATAAAAATGTCATAGTATTAGTATATAAAACACAATATAATTTTCCCAAGATAGTGATTAACAGCGTAAGGCCACATTAACAACACTTAATGCTTATTCCCTAAATGTGCTTGATTTTCATCTTTTAGGAATAGTATCACAATATTGTAGCAAGTAAACATGGAAACATTTTGGAGTTATTTATTTTAAAGAAGAGGTAACTAATGAAACCTCGTTTGAGCTTTGTTTCTGTATTATGTCACTATCTTCATGGCATTACAGCTTCACATCAATCTGAATAGTGTTTTTAATACTGGGTATTAATAATCCCTGGTGCAACTCCAGTGAAACACATTAAAAAGTTATTTATTCATCACAGTCTATTAGCTAGAGCATTTGGAAAATAACTGTAGTACACTGGTAGGTCATTATTATGTCAGTATTCCTTTCACATACAAGAATCACTTTGGGTGTGGGTTGTGGTTTTTTAACCTTTTAAGACACTTTTGCTTTGTTCCAAGGCTGCTTCAGGTTTTTATTAGCTCCCTTGATTCCATCAGTATGAACAAGATACATCTCTATAAATTATTGATTCGCTCGAGCATACTTCTTTGCTTATTCGGAGTTGAGAGCTCCGTCAGCCCGTCTAGTGGGTGGTGGAGCGTGCTGGAGTTACCTACCACAGCACGGGCTGTCCACCCGGGTCGAACGCCCTCCTGCCTCCCCACCTGAGCACCTGCAAACCGAGCCGTGTCCCATTCAGCGCTGCAAGAACGGCTCTATTGTCTTTGGAAGAAACGTTTGTTTCCGAGGGAAAATTATTCCAGTTCTACTTCTGAATGAAAGACAAGGCTGTTATTACTCAGGGGATATTAGGCCTCACTGCTTTTTTGAGAAAACAAATTTGCTGTAACTTTATCTGTAATTTAGTACTGCACGGGTGCAAATAAGAGTCTGCATTGTATGGAATAGGAGGCAGAAGTAAGGGTTTCTTAAAGCCATAAAAAGGTTGGGTAACTATTACATTTCCAAAAGCGGCCTTAGCGCAGTCATAGCTTAAAAAAAAAAAGATTTTCATTACGGCCTTACCATTAACTGCCTGTTTTGAATTTGCTTTAAAATTAGTATTGAAGAAGTAAGGTTTCTGTCTATATGGAGAATATGGCAAAATTACAAGTTTCCCGAAAGCAAGTCTACGTATTTTGCCTTGACCAACGGCCAACTCAGTGAATGGTTACCGTAGATGCTACTCGGATCTTTTTCTGCAAGGGTTTTTTTGTCTTCCTTTCTCACAGTAAACGTAGCAGACTCTTGCTGTTCTCAAGTTCCACTTTCTTGAAGAATATGATGTCAAAATGCTTAAATAAAATTTCCTTTTTGTTGGTTGATTCTTGATTGTCAGCATTTGATGGGAAGAAATAATATTAATTGTTTAAAACTTTTGTCCTGTATGCATAGGAAAATTTAGCTCTTGCAAATGGTGCTGTTGAAGCTGGTCCAAATCAGTCAGGTATTTTATTCCATCAAAGTTCATTTTTACAACTGTGCGCTTGTTCGCTGCCTTACATTCTGATTAGGTAGCAAACGTGAAAACTACTTTCTTCATATTCTTTCTCTTTTTTCTTTTCTTTTTTTTTCAGTAGAAAAAATTCCAGTCCGGTTGTGGGAGTTTGATCTTGCTGATTAGCAAAGTTAAAGTTAAGAACTTAATGTGGTTTCTAATCATCTGGCAGCTGTCATTAGTCAGTGACAATGTAGTTAATCCCCCCCCTACACACAACCCTGCTCCTCCATTCTCCCAAAAACCAGAGGCAGCCACCTCCAGGCACACTCCCAGCTGAAGCTGGGAGCAGAGAGCGCATATCTGACCCCGGGATCTGAACCTGGGAATCTCTGGTTAGTATGCTTCATTGCCTCCGGATCACGGCGGTCACCCTTCTGCTCCTTTACTTACAATGTCTAATACGCCTAATTTAAATTAAATTATTTTAATTAAATCATTCAACTGTTTCTCACAGTGCAAGGTAGTTAAGAACTGTAGCTGGCGGTGTTTTAAATCAGGTGTCTTGACTTGATCGGACCAAAGTTAGCCAAAGATGACTGTGGATTCTGGTGCAGGCAGAGCAAAAGGTGTATGTGAAAGGCAGCCACAAATTAAACTTGAACTGGGAGCCATAGCAGCTACTCTTACAAATGTCAGTGTCATTCCTGCTGGTTTGTTTCTCTCGACGTTGTGCCACGAGCACTGGTTTCGCAATGTACAGAGAAGGCAGGAGGCTGAGCAGGGAGTTTGTGATTTCTGGATGGAAATAAAGCTCATCTGGGTTTATCTCCTGATTTGAGCAATCCTGTCATTTGCCAGTCAGCGAGTGTATTGAATTCTCTGCTGCATCACCGGCCGGGGTTTTTCGTAGGTAACCCCTCGACAGCTGATGACACTGCACCGTGGTACTCCGAGGCTGGTATTTATTTTATTTTCTGCAGACATCCACTCTTTCTCACATTTCTTCTAATAAAAAATGGAAATATTCCCCTCCCCCAAGTTATAGAGAGCAAAGTAAACCCAAAACCCTGAAGAATTCTAATGCAGGAGGAGTGCTTTAAAACAGGCTGTCTGTGCTCTAAACTGTGGTTATAGACTAATTAAATTCTGTTGTCTGCCTGGCAATGACAAATACGGCACTTCTTTGAGACCACTTTAGGATCTGGATGGTAGAACCAACACCCCCACGCACCTCCAAAGTACAGGACTATCTACTTGCTCTATGATGGATCTAGTCTCTGCTGACTTTTGATTTTTAGAACTGAGAGTTGAACACAAAATATAAATTGGTTAAAAAATGACAGATTATTTCTGGGGGCATTTTCAGTGTTCACCTTTATGATAGTTGCATTTTTTTAAGTTAATGCAGTTTAAAAATCATTTTAAGTTTCCCAACACGAAGGAAAGAAATGAGATATTGGATTCACAAACAAAAGCTTTATTGGTTTATGACAAGTAATCCATCTTTTTGCATTAGTGTAGCATTCTACCCCAGATTATTTTTCATAATTGATAATTTCTGAGTCATATATTTGTTATCTATTCTTTTATGGGTTTCTAAATAGTGAGTGATATCAAAGGTCATCAAGTTTTCATAAAGGAAATGTTCTTTTTTTATTTTTTGAGTTTTAATTGGTGTTCTGAAGAACTTTGTGAACACTTCAGGGAAAAATACAAAGAAAAAAAGTGATAGCAGTTTTCCTGGTAGGAACTTTGTGCGACATAATGTTACAGCAATTCAAAGAAGAAATGAATGTTAGGACACACATAAAGTACTAGAGCAGGGTAAAAATGTTTAACTAGGATTATTTTACATTAGATGTCAGTTATGATTTATGTAATAGTGGTTAAGTTTTAAAAGCTGGAAATGCATGTATTGCATATGCATGCAGCTAAATTAAGAATGATATTTGCACGTGACCGACTCATTTTGATTTTTTTCCTTATCAAAAATATTTTTACAATAATCAACAAGCCGTTGTTTTCCTTCTACCATAAAACTAGGGGGGGTTGTAGTCATGTGCCATCCCCACTTTTTGGAAGAATTTAGTATTGGTTATGGATTAAGAAAATCTAACGAGGGGAAAAAAATCTATCTTTGCATCTACAATATTAGAAGGCACCAAAATGAGGTTTTATGTTGATACATTAGTTTGTCACAGGCAAGTAATTAATAAAAAGATGTGGGCATATGATTTAAAATTTAGTTATCCTAATGAGAAAGCTAGTAGAAACTTTCCCCTTAACTAATGTTTCTCTAGCAACCCATGAACATTACCGCTAACTGTGCTCACAGAGCTTTCTGATGCAATTATAAATTGGGAGAACTGAATAAAATATGAATAAGTTCAATCAGTGGGAAAGGCAACTTAAAATAATTTACAGACAACTATATAGGAGGCATAAAGTATTTTAAAATTAATTAAATATTAATTTCAGAGCAAATTTGTTATGAATATACTGTTACAGCTTGTGTGGTTCTCTCTTCAACATTCATTTAAATGTCCTCTGAACAATTTAATTATAGTGAGACATTTCTATTAAAAAAAATTATTCAGGATTATCTTTTTAATTAAAATAGAATTGAGCTCATTTAATTGTGATGTAATTATTATATATAGAATGTCATTAAAATAATGTAAACATTTTTTTTCCCAATTTCTAAAAATAAGAAAAAGAATAGCTGATACATTTTGGTACAACTATTCTTGAAATTTCATCAGAAAATCATGACTATTTGACTATTTTGCAAAATAATTTGAATCCCAAATCAGTAACAATATTAGTAGGATCAATATATTTTGTCCTTAAGAGATATTTTAGTTGCCTAAGAATAAAGCAAAGGTTATGTATCATTACTGAATACTTTTTTATTTCATTCTGCAGCGTCAATACTGTTGGTTCTTCTCTGAGATTTTTTTTTTCACCAAACCTTATGTTGTTGGGTTTTTTTTCTTTCTAATAATGTTTCTAGCCAAGCTGGAATTAGTAACTGTTTCAGAAAAGTGCTTTAATCTAGATGCTTTGTTTAACTGGGACTGTAAAATAAAGCATGTTTTCAGCTCATCAGATTATTAATTTTGAATATCATAATTATTTGATACAAATAAAAATATATCTTGACATTTACTCCCTGAAAGGTATTCAGGACTTGGACAAACGGACACAAAAAAGACTCATTTTAAAATTCCCCCTTTCAGAGCATTGCAGTGATATTAAAATGTATCTAATTGTACTTGTGACAGGGTGATGTCCTTTCATCACTATGGATATAAAAATACAGCCTTTAGATACAGAAGTGCTGAATTCTGTATCTGGAAGGAAAAATATTCACAGTTACTACTCTGTTATGTAATATAAAATGCCTTTAATATTCTATATCTTTTTTTTCTGCTTTTATACTACTTGTGAAACTGTTCCCCCCTAAAAAGAAAAAAAAGACAAAAAAGAAAAAAGGATGTCAGAATTCTTTTAAAAGCCAGAACGTACTACTTTTGAATTGCATGGCTGTCCTGAATCTTAGCTGATCATAAATGCAAGAGGACGCTGCTGCCACCGCAGCTACTACTGTTATCATTACCTGCTGGCTGTGTACTGCAGTGGTGTCTGCGGGGTAGTGGGCACACCGCAGGGACCCTTGTTCTGAAAAGTTAACAAACTGAGCCTGTGCTGTTAAATTCGTATCATTAAGTTCAACTCAAATCAGTAGGGCTGTCCCCAGGGGTAAATTTACACATATGCATAAGTATTTGCCGTATCTGACCTGCTTGGGGAAGAGACGAATGTGTAAAAGACACAGGGAAGAAAAAGCGTGCGCTTAGATTAATGGAGCTTCCCAAGCATCTCTTCATTATCTCAAAAACGCTGGAAATACTGTTGTATTTAGGCTGTTGTAAGTAATTCTCAATGCGGTTGCACTGTGTTGAATAAAGCATTGATTATACAAGAGATATAGGATAGAAATATATTTAATATGGTAAGAAATACTTCCTGTCTAGCAACTTAATGTATTTACAACACCGAGCACTAATTGTGATCTTTGAATGTGATCTTTCAACAGTTGTGGCCAAAATTACTTGTCAACAAAAATATGTCTGAAATATGTGTCTCAGAACAGTGCAGAGGTTATTTCATTCTTGTTGATTAAAGAAGAAGCATAGCCTATTTTTCATGATATTGGAAATGCCTTAAATATAGAAAAATAGAAAAATAAAAGCACTATTGTAAGATTTAGGATTAAATTGGGTTAACCGAAAATCTTTGGGATTATGGGTTTAAAAAAATTTCAGTAAAACATATATTCTTTACCCTGAAATTAAGAAGGATTTAGTTTAGTGATAATGCTAGTTCTGTGCTATTTCCTCATGAAAATAGGATCTTTTTTCCTAATCTTCCCTGGGTGTCATTCTCTACTCAGGCCTGTAGGTAGCACCCTTGCATCATACAAAAAATCACTGCCTTTTCTGAGGCACAATTACTATTTAGGTCGGGAAGTCTTTACTTGTGCAGACCTCTAAATGTAGCTAGTACTATTTGCATAATTTCCAGACTTTGATGACAATCTGTGATCTTAAAACAGTAGCCTAAAGATTATGCATTAAGTTGTTTGGCCTTGTGACTCACTTCTCTTTTTAAGATGTATCCTCTTTTTTCTGTGGGATGGGTGGAGGGAGCCACAACAGATCACCCTCATGAGGAACCTCGGAGGTACAATGTTCTCTCGTAATTATTTGTTTTAACATACGGTCCATCAGGTATTAATTCGTGAGCATAGTTCTACATTTCTGAGTCATATTTTCTTCTCTGTTCTGCGAAATACATGACAGTCATGGTCTCTTTCAGCTGCTGGGTAAGGTAAACTCTACGATTGTAAACAAACTCTATCCGTCCTCCTCACCGTGGGCTTGATCCAACACAAGTCAGCAACTGTCTCTAGAGTTGCTGGCTGCTCGCTTGGTGGTGACCGAGTTTCACCGAAACCACTGCAGTGCAGGATCAGGCCATCCCAGGAGGGCGTCAACCCCGCTGTTGGTACCGGGGAGGTGACCCCTTACCGATGCTGCTATTACTTGCTTTTTCAACTTGTAAAATATGCAATAGCAAACAATGGAATATAGGCATTATTTTTAAATCCAGGGCTGTTCAGATAGAAAATTGTTCTGCAAATTACCTTTAGATTTTAACTTTTTTTTGCCTCAAAAGGCAAAAATGCCTCATAATATCACTTCTTCCATTTCCAGAACCCAGCGATAGCATGCCATGTCTTAAAATGACAGCTTATTTTCCTTCGGAGTTGCTCTTATGTCACTTAATGCAGAATGTCTCTAGGTTTATTATTTTTTTCCTAAGAGGTCGTACCAAAGAAGGTCTGGTTATCACCCTTGCCCGTGATCACGGTATGCTGAATAAAACTGTTCACACTGAGTATTTTACTAAGATTGTATTTAATTTTACTGAGAGTCAGTAAGCAGGTTTTAACAACAAAATCATACAAAGCTCTTGTTAATGCACAAGTCTATGATTTTGTCTGTGTGCTGGACTGGGATATTTGAGAAGGGGACGCTGAACGTCTGAGAGAGCCTCCCATGAACAAACTGGGTTTTAATCGTATTGTCTGAACGCTTGGTTGTGTATTAGAAGAAGCAAAGTGCGATGCAGGTGGGAGGGAACTAACCTTTGACTCACTGTAGCAGCAGAAAAAGATCAGGACTATCGGCATGGGAGTTTCCAGCCTTTCCCTTTCTCGCTAGAATAGAAGGCATTTTTGTCATGGAGGAGAGAGGCACAGATTGAGTTCCCACACACACCGAGCCACTCTTTGTCTGGGTTTTTTTTTTTTTTTGTAAAATGCAAACCTCCTCATCTTTCAAATTGTTGCAGGAACCCAAGCATTAAAAAAACCGAGAAGAGAGTATTTTTTATTGGTTGTTTTGCCTGGGCAAGTGCCGCATGGCTAACAAGAAAAGCTGACTTGTTTTTGAAGGCCCCGCTTCAATTTGTCGTGTCAGTGGCCAACTTAGAAAGGCATCTGCTGTTCGTAGCAAATGCTCATATCATAACTCGTTAGACGAGGGAGTCATTTTCCAGCGCGAGGTCCCTGAGGGAAGCAGGACGCCCAGGAGGAGGACCCCGTCGTGACTGACATCTGTCAGACTGAAGCATATACTCGTATAGGCAGGACAAGGAAAAAAAATCAGTGTGAGGGAAGGAGGCTTCTCCATCTATACGTTACCAAAAAAAAAAATCTTGTTTTAATACAATTTTATTTTTTTAATCTGTTACATCCTCACAGCAATGCACATTCTCGTGTCAGATATTTTATATGCGGGTCATACATAGGTATCCGTTTGTGTAGCAAGGAAAAGCTAACCGTGTACTGGCATGGCTGGTAGGGTTTTTTTCTGTATATTGCATTCTCTATATTTCTGTTCTCAGTGTGCGGAAAAAATAAGGCTACACAAAACATGACAGGAAACCATTTAACGGCTTGTCTGGAGGATATGCTGTATGTGATCTTTTTTAACTTTTCATAGTCGGATAGCAGTAGGTAGAAATCTGTTGGGGTCTGTGGCAGAAGGATTACAGATAAATACCTCTACAGTAGATTCCTCTAAACTTAAAAGAGAATCTCAAGTGAGGGTATAAAACAATACCTCATGATAAACTTATGCTAAAACTGCTATAGTGCAATTTTGGGTTTTTTTCTACCCTGTTTTTCCTTTCTGCTTTTTTTAAGTGAACTATTTTTTAAGACTTATTCAGAATATAAATACTACATAGCTCTCATTGTGCATGAGGTATTACAGTGGTGTAAAACCTGCATTTCACAGATAATTGTGAACAATATCATAAGAAAAATAGGCATTTTTAATGTTTGAAGTAATTTAAAATTTACCTGGTAATCTATTTTAAGATGTTCTGTCCTGTGATGCCATTCAAGCAATTAGAACTCTTTTTCAGTAAAGGGCAGGCTCAGTCCATGTGAATGCGTTTACCTGAAATATTCCTTCTCTTGGGGAAGAATATCTTCTATTATCAGGAAGGTCCACTGAGCGAAGAACTGGCGATTTGTCACTGTCAAGACACAAGATCAAATTTTCAAAGGAAAAAACTGGAATGCAATCACAAGGTTTCACGAAGCAGACACTAAGTATTGTGGTCCTACTTTTAATGTATTTTACTTTTTGAAACCTGACATGGATAAACATTATTGAAGTACTGTTTTAGGGGATTACTGGTATTACTTTGTTGTATGACGTGAAAAACCAGAGGCCGGATTCTGTTCTCATTAGGCTACTTTTATATCAGGATTTTAACTGTATTGGATTTTCCACTTGCTTACACCGTTTTTTGATCAAGTTTCAGGTATTTTGTTGCTGAGACCGGTTTGCTGGGCCAGACTGCCAGTGACGCCCTTCTTTTAGGGGAGAAAGGATGACGTGTTTTAGCAATGGCACTTTCATTCAGCTCAGGTCGGTGTTGATGGGATTCAGAAGTCACTCCTTTCTGGGTTTCTGACATCGGAAGGGCTGTGGCTGGGTCTCCATCGCCATGTGCGTTGCTGTCATTTGCGTGGTATTGTCCGGGCTAGGAAAGGGTTTTCCATTTTCTAGTGTTGGGATGCTGTTGCCTGAAGTTGTACTGCAGTGGAATAAAGATCCAAGAGAAGAGAGCTGAAGAGGCTTACAGCGAGTTCTTTGTGATCTGAAATCTTTGATCCTAGTGTGGTGGTATTTTAGAGTGGGATGTAAACGCTGCTCTGTTTTTGGCTTTCTGCTCTCTGAAATAGCTGGACCCTTTCGGGTTATTTGTGCCTTCATAAAAGGAAGGTCACCAGATTTTTTTTCACCCATGTGTATTGAGAAACCTATTAACTAAGAGCCCCTACTGTAAAGTACTCAGCTATTTAAAAAACAACAAACAGGGTTGTTTGGAAACCTCACAGTTCTTAAAAGTTACTGCAAGTTGATCTGTGAAAGACCTTTCTTACACCACTCCTATCCAATTTCCCCTTGATCCGTGGTGGTTGTGCAGAAGTTACCCTCTGTCTTGGGGGTGCCAAGATGCAATGCCACCAAAGAAACCTTAAAATTAGTTTATTTTTTTTGCCGAGTGAATTCTTCATGATCGAATCAATAGACCTTGTGTTCCTGTTTTTAAAATCTTTTTCCAGTTACCTAGTGAACTTTTTACTAACCTGAAGTCTTCAAAACAAAACCAATCAACAGTACTACCACATTATAACTTGTCCTTCTGCTCACAGACCAGAGCAATCATTTTACTCTGGAATGAAGTGCATTAATTTCTGCCATCAATCAGTGAGTTTGCTACCCAACTTTTCCATTCGTACCAGTAAAACATCTACCTGCAGACGCAGAAATAACCCCACCCTTTAGGAAACTTAAGGATAATCGCAGTTAATGATACTGTAATCAGCAGAACAGCCTTTCCAAAATTGCCTTTTGTAGTTCTAAAGCTTGCTTCCCTTTATATATATTATGTGAAACATCCTCCTGTTACTTCTCTTTTAGTGGGAAGATCAAATGGTCCTTCCAGTAAAAAGTTCAGTTTAGTTTTTCCTCCTACTGGGATGAAAACTGACGGTTCCCCTTCATCCTTGTTCCCCATAACAGACTCTCCTTTTCTCCCCACGTTGTTAGCTGTAACTGACCAAATGGCAAAGCATCATTCATTCTGTTGCCTATATTCTTTTATCAGACCGTTCATGATGAAGAAACAGCTTTTCGGACAAAAGAAAATGTCAATAGTTGTTAGGAACTACATAAAGAAGGAGATGAAGTGAAAGACAGCTGGCGGTGAAACCGAGTGGCTGTCTAGTGATGGTCCCAAATATGAGAACAGGAGATCAAAGTTTGGCCCCTGGCTGGCCTTGGAGAATCAACTCTGCTCAAATTCTGATGGACTAAATTTGCTGGATTAAAGCATAATGGCTTGGGTTTCCTGGTGGTTGCTGTTAGACCTCCAGAGGCGCTTGGCAAATAGAAAACAACAGTCATCTTACTGTCATAAAAGATGCCTGCGTGCTGCGGTCACAGTTTTGGAGAACAGGGACGATGCAGTGGGAAATACACCTTGCTCAGGCGTTACCCAAGCACGAACTCCCTTACCTCAGTCTGGTTCTAGCTGGATGCTGGTTGTTCACGACCATCTAGAAATGATCCCTTTTCCGAAGCAGAAGTTGCATAGTTAAGGCCCTGCACCTTAGGTGGTGTCCGGTACTTGGGGACAGAGCTTCACAACTTTCGCTGGTTAATTATGATAGAGAGCTTGTAATTCATCCACTGCTTTCCAAAAATTACAGCTCTGGTTTTGTATTTTAATGCTTCATCTTACTGAACTCGGAAATTTGACATTTTGGACGTCGGGAATTAATTTTCCGTTTCAGAGTTGCATATCTATGTTGGAAGATACCCTTTATAATCAAGGATTGTCAGTATTTACATTTGTTTTACATTCTCATATGGTAGGTAGTCTTGTTCCCCTCTATCTTTACCACAAATGCATGTAGTACTCTCACGTTTGCTGGGGTCTCAACCCTGAAGTCAAGCCCAAACTCCTTGTCCATGCTGTCGGCAAGACGGCAGTCTCTGTGTCGGGTCCTGAGTGCACTCTTGCTGAACCAAACGGAGATGCCTGGGGACGTGGCTGTCGCTGGCTCAAACAGTAGCCATGCCTCTGTAGAGTGCAACTGGCTTGGGCAATGTGATGTGCAGAAGTCGAGCCCAGCGGAGCACACCCCAAAAGCACTATAGATGCCACCTCCGTTTTCCTTGGATACTTCTGTGACCCCTCCTTATTTCCTTGGCTTACACTCTTGCTTTAAACCTTTTGTGTCTGGGTGAGCAATCGTCAGCTGGGGGTTTTTTCAGTCATATCTGTTTTATTACTCTTCAGTCGTATCTGTGAACTGTCCATGAAATAACTAGAGTTAAGTTAGCAGGCCAGCGCAGAAACGCGTGAGATCTTTGGAATAATTTCAATTACTATTTAAGAGTAGTAAAGATGCTTAATAAGATGTGCAGCTGTGAACATTTGGAGATATGCTTTCATGTCCTACTTTTGATATGACATTATGTTATTTTCTTCGTGTGTGTGTGTGTGTGTTAAGAAAGTAGACGTTATGAAATGGCATCACGCTTTCTCTCGTAACAAGAAAAATTGAAAGGAAAAGAGGATTGGGTTGGGGAAAAAGAGAAGGAAAGGAAAGAGAAATACTTCATTTTTCTTATGCTAGGTGGTTTCAGGCCAAGTTGTTTTCACATATTGATTATATAATTTTTTTAAATAAAATCACATACAATGTAATACCTATCTGGTTTCTCCCTGAATTTTAAGTCACAACAGTTTCTACCTCAGCAGCCAGTATTGTTGTTAAAGGATACACTCTATTAACACAGGTTTACCTATATAGTAAAAAAAAAATCTTGATTGTAACTTGGAGCTGAGGGTGTTAGTGTTGACTTTGTCAAAAGCAGCATTAAAATCAAGAAGGGGACTGTACCTTTTGGATATTTACTATAAAAGTACTAACGTCTTTACGTTGTCTTGTTATTCAGTAGAAAGCTAAGCCATCAAGTGAATCTGAGCCTGTTTATTTCACAGCTACTTTAATTTTACCTTTTTTTTCCTCTCTGAACATTTAAATAGGTGTTTTCTTTCCAAGTCTATTTAAGCAATGCAAGACCTAAATCAATCCTAAGTGGCAGCCACTTCTCACAGTGTTGTGTGTGACTGTGTGTTAATTAGCTGAAATAGATTATCCCCTGGTGTGTGGCATAGTGTTTGTGGTAACTTTTAGTGTGCATAGTTTGCAGTGGATTTCATGTTTATTTTCATGTACTGAGGCAAATTCTCAGTATGTCTTCAAATTATCTCCTTGGGGGTGTTTTTTCCTGAGCTAATCCTGACAGACTCTCCCTGCCAGATATGCCCATCATCAAGAACAGGGGAACACTACACATGCAGGAACCTCTGTGCTTGGGGCTGTATGCAAATTTAATGCCCAGCTCATTTCTGTTTCTCTTACATGGATGACAGACATTTTAACAATAACTTTCACATTTCCCCATGGAAATCGCATTGTATTACTGTATGTATGTGAGCGCATACATGCATTTACTTTGTGTACGTGTTTGAATATGATATTGGGAACACCTATACTTGTAAGTATGTTTTATGCCCTTTTTGTGTATTTACATATAGATAAAATGTATGTGAGAAAGCTTGTGTCAAGAATGCAGTCGTCAAACAGCTCTTTATCAGAGATGTAGCTAGATCCCAGGGAGACTTATCAGATACTAAAAAATAGATAGGGTGGAAAATGTGATAAACAAGAAATTGACACTGAAAATAATTCTACAGCATTTGGGGGTTTCATGGCTTCATATGGTAGCAAGAAGCAAGAGCATAGGAAATAAGCTTTTGTTTTCTGATGTTTGAAGCGGGCACAGTCAGAGCAAATGATATTCCAGCAATTGCAAATAGAGCTTTCTCCAGATATGTCACAATCTTCGTGACTGAAATGAATTCTCGCTGGTGCTACAGGTTTTGGAAGAGCTGGGAGTAGCTGAAGAGCTACTAACTTATTTTTTTCTGCGTTTTAAAAGCAGTAACCGCAATGTGGGCACTTGGACACCAACATTTATGTATAGGCGCTGAAATAAAAAGTGACTTGACTGGCAGGTGTGCAGCACAGTGTCCCCACGGTCCCTCTCCTCTTCCTCTGTGTGTGCTTTTGTGCACACATACATGTGTCTTTCTGAAAGGAATTTCAAGAGGAAAGGATACATCTTTGTCCCAAACTGGAGATGGGACAGATACCTGTTCCTTGATGTCTGTGAAACCAGCATTTGGTTATGCTGGTTTATATGTTTAAATTTAGATAGCACAGAAGTCACTCTTCAGAAGAATTTTGAAACCGAGGTTCCAGAAATATGGAGAGAGGTTTTAAAGAGATTTTAAGAAAGAGAATTCATGCAGACAGTAAATACTATTTTTTCTTTTGATGAGAAATTTTTTTTCTCTGGAATTCCTGGTCTACCTGTATGCCAAAGTTGTGTTTCAATAAATCTTTTCTTCTCCGTTAGTCGTTGTTCATGTTGCATTTTGGGTCTTAAAAAGCCATCATTATCACCATATTATTTTTTCCTTTAGTGTACTATTAGAAAACTTGTTCTGCTTTTTTTTTCTGCTTGAGGTGGGAATGACAATTTCATGGTGGTGGTGTGCAGAAGAAAATCAACAAAAAACTCCCACCTACTGAAGTATTCAAAGATTGCCATCACATCTCAAGAAGTTGTTCTGTAAAACTAATAGTAATATATTCAAGTATAAAAATACAGTGTAGAAGCAATTCAACCAATTTTATTCTTAGAAACAAAATTGTTATTCATATGGAGAGATATAGCTAAACCTATGTGTAGATATAGTTGCAAAATATATATGTATAAAAATTTGGGTTTCTGTACTTTCTGATACTACCTGCTCTGAAGTAATATTAAGGAAAATTAAAGAAAGTATCTCATAATTGAGATACTTGTTATACCTCATCACTTTTAATGTTATTTCACAAATAATGAATACTCTGTAGTAGTACTGAATAGTACGTAATCAAGTGACAGGAATGAAAGAAGTGATATAATTATCTAATGGGGTTTTGACACTGCCTTTATTTTTGTAGCTGCACGGGTTGATTAGTTTTAAAACATAAGGAGTACATACAACTTTCCAAAACGTCTGTTGCTTTGGCATGTTTTTAGACTTATTGGTGTTACTTCTCTTTTTTACCTCATTATTATGCCCTCCTTTGTTTCAGATTGTATTTCTTCTGTTGCTTTCTTTATTTTTTATTGTGCTATATAATAACTTGCTACACTGCTAGTTCTCAAACTGTGATTTGTAGTCGCTTTTCATAGCGAGTGCTTCCCAGTTATAAATCCATATTAAACTGCATGTATTTAAAAGTTTGATGATAAAGATGTGTGGTAGTCTGGAAGAAAATGTGATAACTTAAAATGGCCTATCATTTCAAAAGCTTGAGAAGCAGTGCTCTAGGCAGTACAGACTCATGGAGGTATAGCCATGTCTTGAATGATTTGAAGGTAAGGTGAATAACTTGCTCACGGCATGCTGTCTCATCCTTACATAGCCTGCTTCACAGTCAGACCATGTCTTTGTCCCGCTAGCGCAGAAACAAAAGAGGTTATCCAAATTTCTTGGGGTGGGGGGGAGGCCTTGGAACATGGCAGTGGTTCCTAAGGTACATCTCGTGCAAGCACTTTCTTGCGGTTGCTGCAGGTTAAGGATTTTATACTCTGCTGTTACTGGTCATAGTGGGATTGTGTCTTGGGATTTAGCCTACCGCGTTACTTAATTTTTTTTCCACCTGTGTAGTGGTCAGTACACATCATGGTGGTTTGTTTCCTGGAAGCTGTACTGCTCGTTCACATGCGTGGAGAAGCACTGGTGGGAAATTTCAGGTAGAAAAGCTGCATAAGCAAGCCTGGAAGGATATGAAAAATTCTGTGAGGCTTTCACAAGATTTGTGGTTTATTCAAAAAAATGCTTTCTATGTTGTTTCTACACCTTACTGACAAGTCTTTAGTATTAAATTATTCACATTCCCTTAATATAGAAAACTTCATTGCAGCGGGCCTTGATATAACATATTGGATTATATATATAAATATTTAAAGAATGATGTTAAAGTGTTCTGGACTGTAATTAAATAGAGTTTTAAGAAACTCAGGTAGTTTATGGATGATTTTACTGATGCACTGCAGGATGGAAGGGCATCCAGCCAGATTTGCACTGAGGTTTGTTGCCTGTAGCATAATAAAAAGCCTGTAATGTTCAGAGAAGATGGTAAAATACCTATCGTTTGTCACTAAATTTGGAATTTTATCTGTGTTTACCCCTATCTGTAAAGTCTTTTTCTTGGTGTTTTCATACAAGGTTCCAAAATTAACTCCCAAGTAGTTAACTGTAGATGCAGCATCAAAACAAAAACCCCATGACTTTTTAATACTGTCTTATGCACTCTGAAATCATGTAGGATAAAAGAATACTGTAATAAAGCAAAAGGAATAAGACCAAAAGAAAATTTTCCAGCCCTGTCTGTAAAATTAGAGTTGTTTTCCTTTTAATAAGAGTAAATGCTATGTATCATTTTCACCCAGGCAGAACAAGTACAAAGTAGTAGACAGCTTTTCTACTTTGTCTCATTTCTTAACTATGCAAAGATGTAAATGATCAAATGAGGTACCAAGCAATGAAACCTCATCCCAACAATGGTATTACTAAATGATGTGTGTGGCCCAAAGGACCTGTGTAGAAGGTGTAAAAATGGAATTAAAAAATATGTGGAGGAAAGATTACTGTGCTATGTAAACATATAGTTGTATCTGTGTGTGCATACAGATAAAATTATGTATGCACATAATATATATTTATCTCTTTATTTGTAGCTCATTGTCAGGGTTTAGCCCAGCAGGCAGCTAAACACCACACAGCTGTTCACTCACTCCCCCCCCAGTGGGATGGGGGAGAGAATCAGAAAAAAAGGTAAAACTCGTGGGTTGAGATAAAGACAATTTAATAGGCCAGAAAAGGAAGGGAAAATAATGATAAAAGAATATACAAAGCAAGTGATGCACAATGCAATTGCTCACCACCTGCCGACCGATGTCCAGCCAGTTCCTGAGCAGCGGTCACCCCTCCCCCGGCTAATTCCCCCCAGTTTATGTACTGAGCATGACGTCACATGGTATGGAATATCCCTTTGGCCAGTTTGGGTCAGCTGCCCTGGCTGTGCCCCCTCCCAGCTTCTTGTGCACCCCCAGCCTCCTCGCTGGCAGGGCAGTATGAGAAGCTGAAAAGTCCTTGACTTAGTGTAAGCACTGCTCAGCAACAACTGAAACATCAGTGCGTTATCAACATTATTCTCACGCTAAATCCAAAACACAGCACTGTACCAGCTACTAGGAAGAAAATTGACTCTATCCCAGCTGAAACCAGGACACTCATTCATTCCTATTTCTAGTTGGTATATATTATTTTTGGTGCCATGACAGGTATCTTCCAGCTATGGTGATTTTCACCTCACCAGTATTTAAAAAAAAAAAAAAAAGTAACTGTGGAATCAGATACCAATATGTCTTTACTAGTTAAATTCCACAAAGGGTTTTCAAAGACCCAATAAGAAGTTTCATGCTTTTAAGATGTGAAGAGAGACTGTGAGAAGGGACTCCTGATAGTTTGTTCTATTTTGGACGAACCGTGCAGCTGTGAAACTGTTAATGAGGAAGACAGCTTTTGTGATTATCTCAGATCTCCACAGAGACTTTTTCCAATAACTCAGATCCTGTTCTGGTTATACACCCAAATTCCTTCTTTCTGCCTGATATTTATTATAGGTTATTTCAGCAGTGCTGTCTGTGGTTAAGATCTGTCTGTAATCTCCTTAGTTGCCTTTGACTTTGTCAGTCTTCGAATTCTAGGGTTGAAACTTTTCATTGAGACAATGTAGTAATGTAGTTTAATTGTTTCTGAATTAGAAAAAATACGTGTTTATGCTCACCTTAAAATCTTTGCAACCATTTTGAGGATGTGTTCCTATATTTTTAAACTTACCAGGGCTTCCTAAAAAGGCCTCAAGTTCTGATGTTGGTGTTTTGCCCATTGTTTTCTGCCTGCGCACTGACACATATTGGCCAGCTCTTGAAAGCTGCCCTGTCTGTGTGTTGTGAGAGACACGTTAAATGTGTCCATCTGGCTACCATCTTCTTGTATACACTCCTTTCCCCCACTAGCAGCCTTGGTTCTCTGTCCTGAAGCACTGAGGGCTGCAAATAGTCCTCCAGAGCCAGTGTTGGGGAAGGACACGAATGCAGGAATCAAGAGCTAGAAAATCCCCCGTGTATTCTTTCTCCTCTGGTTGAACTCCAGGCAAAATAAAGGAAGAGGAATTCTGATTTGAAACTAGGGCTTTTTTTGGGAGGGAGGGAGTAAGGGAACAGAAAGGTGTCCCATTAGAAAGGATGGGAAGGGGGACAAGGTAGGGTGGTGTTGAGCATCGTGACAATCTGGGAAGACAGGCAAGAACAGGAGAGAGAGAGTTGAGTGCAGTTGGTGATGTAGAACCAGCAGTGGAGGATGAGCCAGTTTCCTTCCAGCAGGAGTTCGGTAAAGGCAGACTAGGTAGAAAATAAGGGAAGGACATCAATCAGAGCTGGTCAGAGGTCTGGTGAGAGGGAGCAGTAGGAGGGTAGAGGGGTCTATAGCTGCTGGAATGCACTTTCCTAGAGAACAGGCAGTTGAATCCCTGAGTCTTGCAAATAGCTTTGATGAGCATCAGCAAAACATTTAGCCTACTGTTGTGAAGATACCGGCCAAGCACTGCCATTATGCAGAGGGTTACCTCAAGTGGTAAACACTGAGCCACAGCTCTGAAGAGCCCAGGCCTGCTCACAAACCATCAGTCTACTTCAACGTGACAGGTCAATTCGACAGTACCTTACAGGATTTTTAAAATCCCAGCTGAAACTACCCCGCCTTCCTCTCCCTGGTGTCAACAAAAGCTCAGGTGGAAATCAGGTACTGGGGAGTTAGGGAAGGAGGAGTGACATCAGAAGGAAGGTCTGCTCAAAGCTCAAGTCTGCTCTCTCCTATATTAATTACAATATAAGGTCAGTAATTATACCATACATATTTCAGCTGCTTCAACTATAAGAATCACAAGGTCAATTCTCCATCTTGGGTTTTCAAGGTCAATATTATTTTCATTTGCTAGTGTCCTGGTTTCAGCTGGGATAGAGTTAATTTTCTTCCTAGTAGCTGGTACAGTGCTGAGTTTTGAATTTAGGATGAGAATAATGTTGGTAACACATTGATGTTTTAGTTGTTGCTGAGCAGTGCTTACACTAAGTCAAGGACTTTTCAGCTTCCCATGCTCTACCGACTGAGCAGGCTGGGGGGGCACAAGAAGCTGGGAGGGGGCACAGCCAGGACAGCTGACCCCAACTGGCCAAAGGGATATTCCATACCATGTGACGTC
The DNA here is from genome assembly GCF_965638725.1 of Aptenodytes patagonicus. NCBI lineage: Eukaryota > Metazoa > Chordata > Aves > Sphenisciformes > Spheniscidae > Aptenodytes > Aptenodytes patagonicus. The sequence continues at coordinate 88,087,678 of NC_134982.1, read as the reverse complement.
ATGCTCAGTAAACTGAGGGAACACTGGCTGGGGGGGCCGCTGCTTGGCAACTGGCTGGGCATCGGTCGGTGGGTGGTGAGCAATTGTTTGTCATTTGCATTACTTGTCTTTCTTGGGGTTTATTTCTCTCTCTTTTTGTTATTTTCCTTTTCATTACTGCTGCTATCATTATTATTATTATTATTATATTTTATTTCAATTATTAAACTGTTCTTATCTCAACCCATGAGTTTTCTCACTTTTACTCTTCTGATCCTCTCCCCCATCCCACCAGGGCGGAGTGAGTGAACGGCTCTGTGGTGCTTAGTTGCCAGCTGGGGTTAAACCACGACAGCTAGCAATGCAAAAGCGAGTAGAGACATGAGGTTTTTCACAAGTGTGTAAATCAACTAAGCATTAGTGATTTTGTGTTTGGAAAAGAAAATGTACTCCTTTTGCCCTAGGGATGACTTCTTGTTGTGTTTCAAAGACCCTTTAATAAATGCATTAGAACTTCTATAAAGTTGCAAAAAATCTTTTAGAATGGGAAGGTAAGCAAATTAATAATGAGAGCTTCTGTAGTACCATATTCAGCTGTTTTGGTTTGACTGAAAGATTCTGAGACTTCAATAGGCTGTTAAGGTATAGAAACCACATATTTATAATTCCAAGTCTTGAGTTCTGCTCACACAAATTTGTGAAATGTCTAATTCCAGAGTTTGGTGCTTTCAAGGAGAATACTCCTCTCCCTGGTATGTGTAGCACATTTAAACACACAGACACACACACAAAATCCGTCCTTGTTTTGACACCGGTGCTCTCATTGCTACGTTATTTTGCAAAAAAGTTGAGAATGTAGTGATGGCTATTAAGAATTATGATACACTGTTCTGTAGATAGCAATAAAATACTCTGCATTCCCCTATTCACCTTTTAAGGATGTGCTTTGAAATGAGCATCTATAAAATGTACTGTTCTTCACTGGTTAGTAAACGTTATTGATGATGATGCTGGCTCAATAAGTGATTTTTTAGAGCTGTGGAACATTTCTATGTTAAAGTGCGGCTAAACATGTTGGAGTGGCAGACGTCTAAATAAATGAAGTGTAATGTTGCTGAAACAATGAACTACTGAAAGGTGAGGTAGATTCTGTGAAACATCATACATTTGGCGTGCACAACCGCACTTCCTGCAAGCTACAGCATGGAGAGCAATGATTGTAAAAAGGGAGACAGCTTGGATTGCAGCATTTGTTGGCTTGAAAAAGTAACTATAGAAACAACAGGAAAGTTGCCAGGGCACACCTCTCTGTGCTAAATATGATTTAATGTAGTTTGTGGAAATACAAATATAATTAAGTTTATTACAGAGAAACAATTGGAAGGGCATGTTTGTTTTTTAATAGCATGAAAATATACTTTTCCCTGCAGAAGCATTACCTCAACAGAAGCAGCAGGAAACAGTTTTCCACTTAGGATCATAAGAAAGAAAATCTTGTTTTGTTGAATTTGTTTGTCTTGACAAATTACATTACAGGTTATAGATTAAAACTTTTATTTCTTAACATATCTGGCAACAGTGAACCTTAAAAATCAGATTAAAAATCTCAAAAATTTTTGTAGGCTGTTTAATTACGTGGTATGCTTTTTCTTTGTTTTGGATGGGTTGCGCCCTGTCTAGCTTGCTGGTGTCCATAGAGCCAGAGGTTACTGCTATGAACTTCTGAATGTTGTCCACCTTTGCTTCTCTTTCAGCCTTCATCTCGATTCTGTTTTTCCAGCACCTTACATGAACAGTTACTTAACGCCAGCCAGAATGTGAGGTTTTTCCTGTAGTTTCTTAACAGAAAGAAGTCACTTTTGTTTTGCAAGTCTACCTTTGACTTTCTTTTTCTTCATGCAGCACCTCTGGTTTCTCCGAGATGTCAGTTTTGTGCTTGCCCTCATTAAGCGGGGCAGTTAAGTGGGTATTGACAGAAACTTTCCACAAGACTGAAAGTGCATTAGCCATCGTTAGGTGTGACTAGCATATTCTTAACCAGGTATCTGACTCCATTTCTTGTACATCTCCCAACAGTTCAGGTGGATGCTCTTGCAGGAAATGCTGTATGAATCTCGTGCCACTCCTTAAACGCACCTGAATGGAGCTTTGCAGGCCAGAGAAGTTTAGCAAAGGCATGAAGAAGTAAACTCAGACAAAGATTGAGTAGTGATACAGTAGTAACTATCTTAGTTTTTCTTTAAATTAGTTTTATTTATTCGTTCATGACTGATTCTACCACATTGTAAAGGGATTGTTAACAGCCATCTTTCCACTCCTTTGTGCTGTGTTTTACAATAAAAAGAGTCAAACTGAAAATGTACGAGATAGATACCTTACATTTCATGAACTGTATTCTAACTACTGTCGTATTTATCTCATTGAGATATTTCGAGTTCGTACTGTTTATGCTAATAGCAGAAGTCATTGTTTTATTTATAGTGCAATTTTTTAACTTTTACCTAGAAGGTTGTGAACATACTTCAGCTTTCCTGGCATCTACTGTAGTCTACTAGAGAAAACTGCCAGCTAAAAATGAACTTGGAGGGTTTTATTTTGCATTTTGCTTAAAGAAAGCATTGCAGAATGTAATTATAGCTATCTTACCAGGGAACTAAAAATACTCGCTTGTCTCAGTGGCCTCAGCCCAGGGACGATCTTATAACTACAGAATTCAGGTTGTTCAAACACCTGGAGCTGCCTTGCTCTCCTGTCTAAACTAGTATTCTCGGCTGACTTCTCATTCCTACAATCTACAATCTTACTCTGCACAAGAAAGTTCAGAGGCTTGGTAAATATGAAGAAAAATATATACCTAGCATGCTAACATGTAGATATCTCTGGCATCTAAATAAGCTTAAACAGATCATTTGGGGCAGAAGGGAGGAATACTATACGATGCCCACAGAGAAGGAGTAAAACACTGTAAAGAAACGAGAAGTCAGTAATATCAGCCCTGGATTAATATTAGAGTTGCAAATAGAAACAGGCACACATTGCTAGAGATGCTACACATAACTCTGCAAGTTTTCAGAACTGAAGTTTGGGGGGGAATTCTTGAGATCAGTGAAGGAGAAAATTAGAAAATTACAAGACTGGGAGATGAAGTTACAAAGAGTCGTAAAGTAGCTGAAATGTATTATTATTCATGAAAATGTATTTACAAAGAAGTACATTAAAAGGTAGAAAGACATTTTCTTACATTGTGTGAGCAACTTGCAGGCTAGGCCATATGTACTTAAGGAAAGCGGGTCAGTGAAAGACAAACAAATCCTAGGCTTTTATTTATTTATTGTTTTACAGTTATACCTAACTAATACTCCAAACATCATAAAACACCAAAATTAAGCAGGTCATCAATCACAAGTATGAAAATCAGCCTGGAAAGGTCACTAAGGTTGACTGGTGGTCTTGAAAATTTAAAATAAGCCAACATTAGACTAAGGTACTTGATATCAAGTGATAGTTGATGGCAAGTGGCACCTTGTAAAATTGCTCCTAAGACGTAAAAAACATTTTAAAGAAATCACCAGGGAAATATGAATGTCCACATGTATTGGTGCTCTAATGAATGGATGCTCTCATCATTCTGAAAAGCAGTGGCCCTGCCTCTTGGTGATTCTTCTGTCGTCCTATTCCTTGCTGCCTCTCTCTTCTTCCAAATGAAAAAAAAACGCCCCAAAACATATCAGGATATTTTTCAGAACAGAGAAAAACACAGAAGCAGCAGAAAGATTGCTTAATTCGACCTTAATTTCATCTCCAAGTGAAGGGACAGACTCAGCAAGGGGTTTCTGTGTGTGAACAGTTGACATCTCCAGAACATCAGAGAAACCAGTGTGTTGATGCAGCTATCTCCAAACAGCTGTGGAAACAAAATTATAGGATTTAGCCCTCAGTAAAAGTTTAAGCTAGAGTGCCTTCAATATAGTAAGGGCAGTACAGTTCCAGTCTGTGAAATGAGCCTTCAGAACAGCTTGTGGAAGTGTTTCTGCTCGTCTATGGAATCCAGTATTTCTGTTTGTTCCAGACATGTGGGTGGTTATCAAACCAAAAATCAGTATTTTAGCATTTTATCACTGGAAATCACAGACTGCCCATATACTTTTAACCACATGATTTTAGTCTTCATTCATACAATTTAAATTTTATTGCTGTCCCTTTCACTTCTGACAGACAGTTGGCAAAGTGTAGGTTTTCCTACAGCCAAAGGGCTTACTTTTTCAATGGCTAGAATTCCTAATATCCTAATGGTGCATTTATTTTGATGGTGGTTATTTGTGAGTGAATGATGAGGACCGGTTGTTTAGTTTTTCTGTAGTACCAATAAAGATGAGCACAATTTAAATATTTATGAAGTTTAAGTAGTTCACATTCAGCTTTTTAAAGTATGGGACTTATTTTTCTTTGGAAAAAGTAAGTCTGTGAGTCTTTTAAGTGTTTGGGTAATGGTGACTATTTCTACCCTATTAAACTTTTTACAGTGTTTGTCTTAAAATGCTGAATCATTTCCCTTGATCTGCAAAAATGGATGGAGAATAAGGGAGCAAATGAAGAAAAAGTTAATCTGATACAGTATGGGGTGTAAATGAAAACACAGCATTTAGAACAGTTTTCATAAAGGATGTCTGGAGAGTACATCTGTTGTTTGGACTACAGTGGACATACAGTGAAGCCATTCTCAGTAAGCTAAAGAAGATACCCAATGTTTTTTCCCTATACCCAGCTTAATAACTTTTGACGGACAATTTAATTTTACAATCTTCAGGAATTTGGGAGGAACAGGAGGCGGGTTCAAAGCCCGACAGCCCCTGCTCAGTAGCTCAAGCTGTAAGAAAGGAAGGGGGCAATCCATTACACATAAGTAGCTGTAGTTATCATCTAGCATGATCCATGTTGTGATTTTACACTTCTCACAAAGTCAACACTTTAGATTTTTCGTCTGAAGTGACACATACATTTACACTTTCAACAGTCCCACCCTCGTAGCAGTGCAATTATAACAGAGGAGAAATCTGCCAGATTCCAAGTTTTTGTGTAAAAGGAACATAAACATAGATTTGTGACATAGATCTGTGTGTGCAAAAAAAAGTAAATAATTACGTGAAATGTACTTTTTAGAAATATCTTTCGTAGTATGACACTTTCAACAGAAATGGCATGTGCAGTTCTGTAACTGTTAGCCAATTTTTAAGGAATTTTAAAATCGGGAAGGACGGGATTGATTTCCAGGACAGGAAGAGGTATGTGCAATGGGGAGAGGCCCAAAGTGCATCTTTTTAAAAAAACGGAGTAAAGTTGGACACTTTGAATTACAAAATGGCTTGAATCTTACAGCTGGTGACTACCCCTCTCAGCAGAACTGTGCTAAAAAGAATAGAGCTGCCCAAGAGTTATATATTAAAGCAAAGCAAAACCAGTCTGTGGGCAAGCATTAAAAGCACTTTTTTACTTGGAAAATAATTAATGTGTAGAACAGTCTTCTAGGAAATGTTGCTGAAACAAAGACATGGGTCATTCAGTAAACAGTTGGGTATTGTTCAGAAAATGCAGTATTAAAATGGGACGGAGGTTCGATGAACCTCATAGCCCCGTTCTCAGACGTGCCTTTGATGTAATGTATCCTAGCTGGGCATTTGATACTTGATACCAGGTGTTACTGCTCATAGGGAAAAATACTATCAGTTTCTCTTCGTTTGTCAGCATTTTAGCAGTCTGAGAGAACAAAACCGTGTTGACGTGCCCCGAGAATGACAAGAGGCTGTGTGTATGGGAATGGCCTCAGTGAACCATATTTTGCCCTTCTAATTTTAACCTGGATACTAGCTACGCAGCTGTAATAATGCAGCTCAGAAACTCTTAAGTGAAGGGAAAAAAATTACCCAAGAGATTCCACATTTTGTAGACATTTACGGGGGGGTGAGTCAGGGGTGTCATTTTTATTTCCACCTGACTTTTGCTACATGAAACTGGTTACAGCAATATGAATTTTATGTCAGTAATTGATGCGCTGTTTAAAATGGTGCTGCATTCGTGCCCTGGGGTTCGCGCTCTTGGACCTGTCAGCAGTCTCAAAGCGAAGTCACAGCACTTCTGGAAAATGATGTGAAACGTCAGTTAAAAGTTGTAAGGAAAAAAGTAAGCAAAAATTAAATGCAAATTTTCAAGCTTTTAACTAGAATGTTTTATTGGTGCTGACAATCCTGTAAAGACTCAGATAGCTTACATTATGATGCAGTTGGACAATAGTATCATCGTGAAGGTTGTTCAGATGAGGTAAGTCTAGCTGTAGATGTGTTTCAAAAACAAGCTGGGTGGGTTGAAGCACATCAGTGAGTCACATCTAATTGTCAGACTTGTTTCTTTAATAACTAGTGGTACACTACGCTTAGATCGAAGAAGTGAGGTGAAATAGAACCATGGGTTTGTTGTACAGGTTATCAACACGGAAAAACCATGACCAGAAATGTCCTACCCAGGAAGAAATGGTTTTGGTTTTCTTACTGAGTGTTATTCTAGATACGGGACCCAAGTGCTCTAACGAGAGCTACCATAGGTCTTTCAATACACCAAAAGCCTCACTGAGACTGGGTTTAAAATAATACTTCATCCAGTCTGTTAATATCTGACTGTTATTTATCATGGAACTATCTCCATTTTCTTTTTCTACATGAAATAAATAGGAAAGAAAGAGAGTAAAAATCTAAATTGCAGTGAACTGGACTGTTCTAATTCCAGCAAAGAGAGAGAAGATGCAGGAAAACCTGTAAGTTTGTTTCTGAGTTAAAGGAAGAGTTCTTAGGGGATAAAAAATACTAATTATTCAGCATTTCTCAGACTACCAAGACCTCAGGCATTTAAAAAAGGGAACCAACACTAATCCAACGTTGCACTGGAAATCTGTCAAAATAATACAGGTGGGAATGACATGAAATTTTTTCTGTATTTTTTTTTTTTCACATTCCATGCTTTTGCTATTTTCAAGTTGACTTTTGCCTATTTAAAGAAACGGAGTAACAGGGAATGTGTTTTAGACTCAAATCTTTCAGACTGCACCTTCTCCTGGCACTCAGGTAATTGGAACTGAAATTACAAGACTGCTGAAAAAAACTGTTGGAGGATGCTTTAGAATATGTTCAAAAGGTGCATTTCTTCCAGACTTACCTGAATGAGGGCACCGCGTTTGAAATGGATTCCCATAAGTGTTTACATTAATACTAGTGTGTTTGAGATCTGATACAGCTAAAAGAAATACTTCCTTTTTAATTTTTTTAATAGAAGTGCCATACAAGATGAAAGGAGCCGTGATCGCCAGAGGTAACTGGCTAATTTTGTAATGGAAGAAGCTACTGACTCTCCAAGGTACAATGAAAAGTATTTTCAAGTGTTTCGTAGTATAAACACCATGCAGGATTTTATTGGAGCCTTAAAACCTGCAGTACTTAGTAGACAGTCTGTACCATGCAGATATGTGGGTTATATTTCCTTCTTTCTAGTCTTCTGAGAATACATCCAAGGGACAAAGCCTCAGGAAATACAATTGTCCTTTTAAGCTTAAAGGGTAAATGGATGATCTTGTGATTAGAGCACAGTGTTCGGAGCTGCAGACATCGGCTCCGTTTGTGATTGTGCCAGAACACCATGCAGCCAAATTTTGCATTTCCAGGGTAATCGGGAGTTGGGTAATGCATATAATACAAGGATATAGGTAATATGTAAATGAGGCTGTACGGATCCTCTTTGAAAATGATCAGAGAAAGCCAAAACTTGAAGAGGAGGCTGCGGTATGAGCGGCGTGCCCTGCGTGACACGACGGTGGTGGGAACGGCCGTATCTCACCGTGCGGCCCAACGCGTTACAGCTCATGACGCTGGGTGCTGCCAGTGCAAATCTCGAAGGCTCTTTCTTGTGTCAGCCTGGGCTGGCTGGCTGGCTCACCTCCTGAGACTTCCCCTGCCCCTTCGCCAGGAGAAAGGCCGGCGTGCTGTCAAGCCCCCTTTTCATTTTTGCCTGGAGGTAATCCGTATATCAAGGTTGCTGCGAGGCTGCAGGTTCTGGAAAGCTCCCTACGTGTCAGCTGGGAGCATCTTGCGCTCGGTCCTGTGGCTTTCACTGAACCCAGGTGTTTCCATGGAGTGAGCGGTTTCCAGTTTTTGTCAGAAAGTTCTCAAACAGCGGTACTCGCAGCCCTCCCTCGTCGTGTGCTCTGCTCTCTCCTGCACCTGAGGATGTGGGCCAGTGTCTCCTGCATGGGGTGCTCCTTTTTTTACATGCTCTTCTCTGCTGGCAGTCAAAACGGAAGCAAAAGGAAAAATAAAAAGAGCTGGGAAACGCAGGTGTTAATGCTGTGAAGCCTGTGGGTGCAAACAGGGTTCTGTTAAAAATGAAATGAAATTGGGTGGAGGTAGATAAAAAGAAATCTGAAATAATTGTTCTCTAGAATATGGCCTTTCCACATAGGCAGAAATCTTTCTCTTCACTTCTGTCTGAAGAGAGAGTCAAATAGAGAATCTCATCTCTTAATTAGAAAGAAAAATACTCATCAAACACATCTCATCACTGGAAAGCTAATGATCCACAGCTGCTAGTCTGAAAGGGCAGGCTTTTTTTCTGAACAGTAGGAAGTGTTAATCATTTTGGATGAGATTTCTTTTTAAAATATACTGTAGTTTGCAAAAGAATAGGATATTCAATATTCTAACTTAAATTATTTTTTGAAGTGTTGTACACCAGGGATAGTGTCGTGTGTCTCCCTGAATGATCATTTAATGCATGTGTCTCTCACTAAGAGTATCAACTGATGTGATGTTGTAAATGGCCAGTTCATGCCTGTGACTCTGAAAATCTTGATCTCATGGGGGAGAAGAAAAAGAGTCCTCCCTTATATTCTTCTGTGTAGGAAATGGCAGCTATATTAAACTGTAACCTTTGAGACTCCCACTCCTCCCTTAAAATAGTTGGCTTGTTTCAGTAGTGATGAGGATCCTTTTTTTAGACAGAGTTAGAGCCATTATTTCCTTGGAAGAGTTCATACCAGATACAGTCCATGTTCCACTGGATGCCTTATAGGCATGGGCAAGTCCCAGAACTGCCCTTTTATACTTGTTCCTGAGCTTTTCTGGATCCCCCCCCCCAACTTATTTAATGGATGGATACATAGGGTTTCCTCCCCTTTATATGGGAAGTGAAGTTAAGGTTTCTACATACCCCTTCCCTTCTTCCCTCTCCCCCCAGCTGTCAGGCCCTTTATGCCTAAGAACTGAGCCCCTGGGTTTTCTTGCTGTTCTGCACCAGGTTTTGGGTTTGCTCATGTTTACTTAAAAGTTTTGTCTAATACTGGGAATCTGCTTGTTTTCTCCCATGTGTGTTTCATGAGTGCATTCCTCTTCTGGGGAAGATAGTGAGACCGTTTCACTTGCAGTGCCATCACTGTGCTGGTCTCGCACAGCGCACATCTCATTTGTGTTGCAAATACAGAGTCCCTGTTTTCCTAGCGCCTGGCTGAGACAGGTGCCTGAAAGGAGGAACTGGTTAAAATTCAGCCAGACTAGATGGAAATGAAGCTGGCAGGTCAGCGAAATCATCTACAGGAGATGGCAGGTGTAATATCCACATTTTTGAAAGATATGTCTATACAAGTTGTAAAGAGGTGATATCTTAATATAATATTTTAATGGCCTACAGAGTATAGTACTGTAGGGAATTAAGGATCATTTGGTACTTAGAAACCTCAGGGGAGGAGTGTTTGGATGGGAACTCATTGATGTTCTGGAGTACAGGGTACATGATGACCGTATTCCTTAGTCTCTGGTCAGGTCTGTGTCTCCTGAAACTGTCTAGTTTTCTGGCTTCTTTTCTCTGGAGCCGGGGATTGTTTGGGTATTACTTGATTTTCTTTCCGTCTTTCTAACCAAAGTTCAGATGGGACCATGAGAAAGACTGTATGCATTGCCATTTCTCAACAGGTTATCTCTAGTATTTGCTTTTCTGATAGCTGGGTGCTGTTCGTTGACTTCCAGAGCTCCCTTCAGCATGTATTCATTCACTCAGGGCATTTCTGGGCTTAAAGGGTGCAAGGATCTTTTGCTTTTCTCTTGAGATGCGAATTCTGTTGTAAGTTGGCTATATCAAATTGACTGCATCAAATCCCTATAGATCTTGCTCTCAGAAGGGTAGTTAGCAAGCTCATAGAAGAACTCTCAAATTCTGTGAGGTATTGTTTGCTTCTTATTCATTACCATTTCTAACAGATTTCCTTTTAAACTAAGCAACCTAAAAAAGACAGTTTTCTTTCAAATGAAATATTAACTGCTAGAAGTGCCAATATCCTCTTATGTATGTCACACACGCTGCTTTTTCAGTTCTGTCCCTATTTATCAAGTTTGTCTTGCAGTCTCACAGGACTTCCATATACATAGCATTCAGTGATAGGAAGTGGGGGGGTGAGGTAAGTTAGCTGATCTGGAGACAGCAGATTACTTAAAATACAGATTTTTTTTCTTTTATGTGGGAGCTTGTATTTGATAAGAGCATTTTGTTTTAACTCTAAACAAAAATCCAGCAGAAGACTACTTGGATGAAAAAGGCTTAGCAAGATTTCTGGGTGTATATCCGTCTGTGGTACATAGTGTGATTTGCTATAGTACTTTCATTTTTCGTTTTTGTCATATTAGAGGAAAACAAACCCAAGTTACGTCTAGAGCTGGCTACAATAAGGGGGGATTTGTTCACAGGGAAAACTGGATGTAAAAGTGGTTTTAGTTTGACCCCATCTAAGTCCGAATATTTTTAGTTCTTTCCTGCAAACCAATAATTTCGTACCAGCCCCAGTAGGGAACAGTACCTATCTGGACGTGTCCCTGCCAGACAGCTACAGGCTCTGACAAATGCTTAGGACTCCAGGCTTCAAAAACAGTCAGCTCTGTACCGCTTGATGGGTCTGAGGGTAAAGTCCAGCCTGTGACGCTTGTCAGAGCTCCGCGGCAGAGCTGTGGTGTACCGAGCTGGCAGTGGAGATGGGTTTCCCCTGGGGTGCGACCCCCATGTGGCCACCAGTGCTGGAGAGCAGCCCCAGTGATCGAGGCGCGCTTCTCTGGGAGACGTAACCCGGCCACGCTTCTGCCAGCCTCCAGCCGTGGAGCACTCGAGGTGTTCTGAGGAAACTCTTCGACAAATCCAGGTTTTCAAAGGGGTGGACTTAGGTGGCTTCTCAGCATTCCTTTTAATCCCATTTTCAAAGAGTCTGTGGTCAGTACTGTTTTATTATGCTTTCATTAGAATAGTTGTACGTTTTTACCTTTTAGTGTGATTTTTTGCTAGTTTTCTGTGAAAAAGATTTTCATCAGATTTAGTTGTGATGTTTGCTTCTTCTGCTTGTTTGTGTGACATTACTACAAAATGATTAAGTTCTTTCTCCTAAACAGCAAATTAATGTTTATCCATGGAAATAACTAACCTTTTCTTTCTTAGATTGTGATCTTATTTTCATGCTATTTTGCATTAATTTGTCCACATAAGCATTATTTTACGAGAGAACAATTAATATTCCTCTTACACTACATCAATTTTCCTTTTGCAAGAACTAAGGTACGAAGCAATGGGAAGTGTAGCAGTTGTTTCATGCAGGTAAGTGGCTAGTCAGCAAAGTGGTTAAAGAACTCCTCTGCCTAAGGAGAGGTGGGTTTCTTTAGAATTGTTTTAATTTATTGGTCTTAACTGTGCACAAGAGTTTAATGTAATGCTGATCTGAATCACTTTTTTTCCTGCTCTGTCTTCTAGCTTTTTCTTTTTGTGGTCTGGAACTTTGAGCTCTACATGATACCACTGGCTTTGTTGTTGCTGCTGGCATGGAACTACTTCTTGATCGTATCAGGGAAAGATAACAGGCAACATGATACGGTAAGGCTTCTCTACTTCAAGCGCATACATGTCCTTTTCTTTTTTTAACTAGATAACATTTTGTAACTGAGTTTAAATATGACATCTTTTTGAAAATGTCTCAGTTCACAATCCTCGATGGACAATTTTCCCACCTGCAATTTAATTTTTCTCCAGCTGTCCAATAAATGTGTCTGGTTTTGTTGAAAATGTCGTGTAAAAATACAGTAGAACATGTACTCTCCTCAGAATCTGGTTTATGTGGGAGCAGAGATGAGAGGCTTATTGGTCAGGATAAGGCAAATTCTTTGAAAATGGTTTTGTGTGGCTAAGTCCTTATGTTGTATTTTTTATTTCACATATTGAAGTTAAAGGTTAAAATCATTCCAATTTGTTAACAGTTTCAGAATGCATCACATTTTATTGTATTTCACATTTTATCATTAATGTGTTACCATTCATTGAGCTTAATATAAGCCTTTTCTTATTTTCTTCTCCTCATCTAATGCCACCATTTAGTTAAATGCATGTAGCTGGGATATAAAGTAGCAAACGTTTACTAATAACTGACATTAATAATAAAAGCATGGTTCAGATTTTCAGAAGTACATATCAAAAGTTGAAGTTGTATTCTATGCTGTGCAAATTTTCTAGTATCCAGGCAGCTTAAGGATTTTGCATGTATTTTATTGCTGAGCGTTATGAATCTGATATTTGTATCAGTATTCATATCCCAAAAGCAGTGTGCTGTCTAGGACATTATGATCTGGATGGATAACTGGATGGGTGGAAAAAAACCAAAACGGGTTAGATAATTGGTCTCAGAGGATAGTGGTTAATGGAGGTTGGTATCGAGTGGAGTACCACAGTGCACAAGGACATGTCCTGTTTAACATCCCTATCAATGACCTGTAGGAGGTGACAGAGTGCACTCCCATCAATTTTTTTTATTATACCAGGGGTGTGGGACCAGTTGATACCCTGGATCTGCCAGTCAAAGAGACCTAGTTAGGCTGGAGGAATGAGCCAATAGGAACCTCATGAAATTCAAGAAGGAAAAATGTGAATTCTTGCTCTTGGGGAGGAGTAACCCATGATACAGGCTGGGGATTGATTGCCTGGGGATAAGCTCTGCTGAATTGGGCCTGGGCATCTTGGAAGACAGCAAGGTAAACGTGAGCCAGCAGTGTGCCCCAGCAGGAAAGAGCCCAGTACCCTGGGCTGCATTAACAGGAGCACAGCCAGTAGATCGAGGGAAGCGATTATCCCCTCTGCTTAGCACTTGTTAGGCTGCATCTAGAATAGTGTCCAGTTTTGGGCACCCCAATTCAAGAAGGACGTTGATTAACTTGAGCGAGTTCAGTAGAGGGCCACCAAGATGGTGAGGGGGATTGAGCACTTGCCCTGTAAGGAGAAGCTGAGGGAAGTTAGGCTCGAAAGAGCCTGGAGAAGAGAAGGCTTCAGGTGACCTGAACAGCAGCCCTCCACTACCTACAAGGAGGTTATCAAGAACATGGAGCTAGACTTTTCACAGTGATGTGTGGTGGAAGAGACAACGGGCATAATTTGAAGCAACAGAGGTTCAGACTGGAGAACGCTTTTTGCCATGAGGATTGTTAAGCACTGGAAGAGATTGCCCAGGGAAATTGTGCAGTTGCTGTTGGAAGTTTTCAGGACCTGACTGGATAAAGCCTTGAGCAACCTGATCTGACCTCATGGCTGACCCTGTTTTGGGCAGGAGATTGGAGGTCCCTTCCAGCCTGAATGATCCCATGACCCTAATGTCTAGCAACTGCAATTATTAGTCACCAGAGGAATTGATACAGCCCTGATCCTGGCACTGGTATTACCTGTCTACATCACTAAGACTGTTACGCTTCCAAGGGTCATCTAAAATTAAGGGTGGAATGATAGAGGTATTCCCTAATCCCAAAGGTTGTTACATTTATGGAAAAAGCCTAAGATCAAGATTTAAAAGATGCATTACTTAATCACAGCCCTTAGTCTCCTGCTGCCTGAAATGCTTAAAGCTTCTCAACCTAAGATTTTATGAGTAACTGAAATCCCTTGTGAAAGGAGAGATTTCACTTGTGAGCTGCAATACACTTCATTTCTCTCTGAAATACCACCTGCCTGTGAAGATTAATTGGGTCATGTAACTTTTCTAACAAAATAACGAAGCTATTGATGGGCCCTCTGTTGAGGACACCAAATGCTGCTCTAAAAATGTTCCTCTTGCTGAGATTGCTTCAAACCAAGATATATAGCTTATATCAACCAGTCCTGTTCTTCCCAAATATTCGCTATCTGTGCGGCTAATTACTATTTTTTGTTTAGGTTTTATCACAAGTAAGTTGGGACCTCATTTTTAATGAAGTGAGCTTGGTTATCATCATGGTGAGCATCTGTCTTCTATGAAGTGATCTGCAGACTTATTAGATGCCTTTCTAATTAACTCACAAATCTTCAGTAATATCACAAGTCCTTAGCTCAGGTCATTAGCACAGTATCATTAGATTAGGAGTCATTTAAATATTTCTGTTTTCCTATGCAGAGTGTAAATATTAACTAAATTAATTAAGCAGTGTTTCCTAGTGGCTAGAGAATGCTTCAGGATTCACATGATCTGGCTTCTGTTCCCAGGTCTCCAGAGATTCCTTGTGTGCCTCAGTGAAATCATTGACTACTTATCTTAGGAATATCGTCCATCTTTAGAAGTTACTTTGAAATCCTCAAGCTAATGCTAAGACAAAAAGATAAATAGATTTGTTAACTTTTCTTACTCAATTAACACTAAACAAGCGTAGTTAAAAATTGTATGCACTTTATACTTGTGTAATGTCTGTGGAAAATACTTACATTTGGGACCTTCAAAAGTAGCTCAGAAGAGTTAGTTTCCATTGCAATATCCCTGCAAGAAACCAGTTATCAATTGTCTCATCAATTCAGGCATTAGGGACTGCACTCTTCAGCAGGTCAATGAAATAGCGATCACTAAGTTTCTGTCTGGATATGGCAGATGGACCAGCCTTAACTCATCCTTGTTTGACTGTCTCTATAGACAAGGTATCATTTGCTCTGTCCTCTTGGACATCACTTTCTTTGAAGTAGTTTGGAACTTCTTTTCTTGTGGAATAATTCACCTGCCAAATGGTCTGGGCTGCTCCGTCATGAGCCTGCACTGCCTCATTTGAGTACGAGTATGATTATTTTGCCATTTACTCTGACTCCTAATAAGTTATATGTGCAAGTCCTTTCTTGATTTAAAAGTGCAATGAGGCTGGGGCAATGGGGAGCCCCAAGTGTATTTACGATTAGGAGATAAGTCTATTGGAAAGTCTGACAGAGAGGTGAAGCAGCGTATTAGGCGTTATTGCTTTCATGGATTCAGCTGGACTCTCTTTATAGGATTGATCATCATTGTGGTTTTAGTCGAACACTGGCACAAAATTCAAAGAGAAGCATTGGATTCCCTATCTTTTATACATTTAGATCAAGATTAGTTGTGTTTCTGAAAGATAAGCTGTCATGAAATACAAACTCTTGCATTAAATGTTGGTGTAAGCGGATGTAGATAGATGTAGATTTAGTGGCTGGTTCTCTAAATGAATCTGTGAGAATTCAGAACTGATCTAAAATGAATGAACTTCTGGCATTGAGTCATGTGGCAGGTGTAAAAAAATCACAGAATAAATATTTCCTTCCAATATTAAGCAAGGAAAAAAATGACTAAAATGGCATTCTTAATGCTTTCCTCTGAATTTTGCAGTATCATTTTTGCCTGAAGCTTACCTAGCTGCTTTCTCCAAGGATCTTTGCACTTCCTTATGATCGTACTCCTAAATACCTGACCTCACGAAATAATTTATTTTTAGCACAACTGCCATTCTCATCTTAAACCATCACCAGCTAAACACACAAGACTAGAACTGAGTGGATCTTACTGCTTTTATTTTTTTTCCCCTGCCTTTTTTCCAGCATCTTTTTCACATCCTCTGATGGAGAGGAGAGGTTATCAATCGCTGCCGCTTTTTCTGTCCCCGCTGCCCCTTGTCACCTGTGCTGGATCCATGCAGTGGGGAGCAGCACGGGAGTGCTGCCCCTACACACTGCCAGCCCTGTGCCTACGGCAGGTACGGGGTAGCGGGAGCATGGCACGGTGACAGACCGCTCGGGATGCTCGGGGAGAACAAGGGTAGAGTGAAAGAAAAGGACTGGCTTATTTCATAGCAGCCTTGACTCTCTGGGAACCCCATATCACATCTTACAATAGAAGGACAAACAGAAAAGTTCATTCCACATAGCTGTAATTGAAAGACTTATAGAAACATCCCAACGAACAGAAAGTATGCTGGGGTTTAAAGCTTCTTTTCAGTCTTTTTAAGAAACTACTTAATATTTTGATGTTTTCAAATGTGTTGTACAAAAAACCCCTCACCTTATAGCTTGGAGAAAGCAGCAGCACTGCTGTCTGGGGTCTTTTTTTCACTTCTGTTTCTAAGCAAAAGTCACAGTTATTACAACTGCATGCAGTTAGTGGGAAACAAATATCTTTTTTTTTTTTTTTCCTGCTTTTCTACTTCAGGCTGTGTTCTGACTGACTGCTGGAGCTGCCTAACTTAAGGAATGGTCAGATAATCCCTCAAAGTGATTAAAAATTTTCGCACTCTCCAGCTGCTCTGGTCCCCTTCCCTGACATGAAACATTTGATTGTGTGGTGGGAATGCATCGTATCGCGAATAAAACTTGGTTTGCATAGTTATCAGGTTTTTTTTTTCCCCTGTGTACGTAATCCTGACTACCACAATTAGGACAAACTGTGACAGTCTCTCAGCTGTTGGGCAATAACACTTAACTGCTGTAACAGGCACATTGGATCTCCTCTGGTGACACTTGCAAGTTCCTGTTCTTCCTTGACTAAATAGGTAGCAGACAGGAAGCCCAGGTGGTCTTCTCCTTGATACTGACATTGAGGGAGAAGGCCTGGAAGAGGAGTGGACAGATCTGGCAGGTGAACAACCAGTTGCGCGGCTGTTATTGACAACAGGAACTTGGTTTTTACAACCATGGGATCCTCCTTGAGGATTGAGGACTGCTAGGAAGAAGCAAGACCCGCCTTACCAAGTGGGGCAAAATCTTCTTTCCCAGAAGGCTGGCCAACCTGATGAGGAGAGCATTAAACTAGAAATGATGAAGGAGGGAGGTGATGATGATCCACAATCAAGTGAGGAAATGGTGGTCTGAGTTAGCAAGCAAAGGGTGCAGGGTGAAGTGGACACAGGAGACCTCAAAACCAACCAAACAGGGCAGAGGGGACCCACCCCAGGCATAGGCACACAAATAAGGAAATGCTGCTCTGGAAGAAGCTCTCACACCCTTCCTGAGAACCCAGCATGCCAGGGGGTCTCTCCCTGAAGTGCCTGTACATTAGTGTGCACAACATAGGAGCCAGCAGGAGTTAAGAGGTCCACGTGCAGCTACATGCATGCATAATCATGGCAACGTGGTGGGATTGCTCTCAAGCATCATGCAATGGATGTATACTGGCTCTTTAGTCAGTACAGGCTGGGAAGGCAAGGAAGGAGAGTTGCACTTCAGCCCAGCAAAGGGAAGGTAGTGAAGGGATCAGAGCATCTGGCACACAAGGAGAGGCTGAGCAAGCTGGGACTGCTCTACCTGGAGAAGATGAGGCTCAGGGGGGATCTTGACAATGTGTATAAATACCTGAAGGGAGCCGAAGAAGAGAGAGACAGGTACTTCCCAGTGGTGCCCAGTGACAGGACAGTGTCAATGGGCACAAACCGAAATACACGAAATTCCATCTGAACACAAGAAAGCACTTTTACTGTGAGTATGGTCACACCCAGGACCACGTTGCCCAGAGAGGATGTGGAGTCTCCATCCATGGAGATATTCAAGACCTTACTGGACATGGTCCTGGGCAACCGGCTCAGAGGTGACCCTGCTTGAGTAGGGGTGTTGGACTTGATGATCTCTGCTTGAGTAGGGCGGTTGATCTCAAGATGTTCCTGCCAACCTCTGCCACTCTGTGATTCTCTGACTGAAGATACTAATCCTTCTCTCCTTTTGGTCTATTATTTGTTAGTTTTTTTCCCAAGCAATTTAAAATTTAATAGAAGAACAATGCACAAGCCTGGAGTTACCTATGAATGTTCTTCTGCTATATACACCCCTATGGAGAAGAGGTTTAATCACTTCAGTTCACATCCTGCATTTATAGTTAATACTTAGAGCCTTTAAGGAAATATTAAATAGCTAATTTCCTCTTGAAGTTTCAAGTTGCACATGTCATTGCATAGAAAATGATGGTGAGCAGCTGGGAGTTAATGTGCCATACACAAATTCTTATGAATCTGTATAATAGAGTATATACACATATTATTAATCTTGTAAGAGTGATATAAAATGGCACAATACATCTTTTAATTTCACTGGAGATTTTTTGCGAAATAGGCTTTGATGACTTATGTTTCTAGAGTATATGTTTCTATTAAAAGTTAGAGCTGGACACGTTTAGGATGAAGTTTTGAGAACAGAAGAAAAATAGCTTTTGTTAAAGACAACCTTTCACTTTGAGATTTTAACCAGTTTCTGTGGGTACTTCTTATATAGTCTTCCAATCTGGTATGCGTACTCAGATTTTTTATTTGTCTTTATGTGTCTTCTGGAAATTACCACACAAAGAAAAACAAAAGGGGGAATGGGAAGAAGGATGCTTACAAATATGTCCAACTCATTGGATTCCTCCTTTCCTCAAGAAAGGATGGTAAGCTTGACAAGCTTAAGTTGGTTGTGCAACCCCAGCTCATTTGCAGCTAGAAGAGCTTTTCTGCTTAGAGTCCGAATCACTTTATTCTGGGGGCAAGGCAACAGTCCCTGTCAAAGAATTTGGTGAATTTGTTGCTGCTCCTGTTTGGGGCAGAGAGTGCCTCTTTGCTGTACATTCAATACAGAAATCAACCCCATCAGGAAAGTGCCTGACTCTAACTACCTGTTCTCCTGCAAATTGAAAACTGAGTTACCAAGCAAATAAACAAGGTAGTAACTTGGTTTTTCGGTGTTTCTTGACATTATGGGCTTAAAGTGTGGAAGCATGAGTCCATAAAGTTCTTAGTTTGAAAGGTTTCAAAGGGTTTAATCTGAGGACTAAATTCTTGCTATGAATTTATGGCAAAAATAAGCATCATTCTCCCTGTATTCTAGCTAGAGTGTCTGGAATATGTCATTTGCACAAGATGATACGAAGGCGTTGTCAGGTTGGCAATTACATCTTGACTTCGTTTTGACTGTACTTTCCTGAGAAGTTTTGCCCCCGGTCTGATAGCAACAGCAACAGCCACAAAATCTCCGAAACACAGGGCTGGTGGGCGAATACAGAGTTAGGCATAGAACAGTATGTGTGTAAAACTAGTCGGATTTGTGACACCTCTAGAAGTAAGGAAAATAGGGTTGGTTTTATAGAATTTTTTTCAACATTGTGCAGAAACTATTTTACCTTGTATTTACTAACCATCAACTAATGTTCTCCTCTGCACCTTGAAATAGAAAGTGACTCTCATTGTGTTTCTACTTGAGCCAGATGGCGATCAGCACATCACTCTGAACGGTGCAGCAAAGTCCACGAGCTTTTCTTAAAACGTGCAGCCTGCCTTACTTTTGCCATATTAATCAGAATCGCAAACTTGCTCTCCATTTGTTATCATCAATAAAATACATTAGAGAGGCTTTTGCAAACAGGTCATCGTCTGTTTGTGCGTTCAGTCTGGGTGCTATCAGAGCACAAAGACCACCGGCAACACACCCCTGAATATTAAATAGTCTGCTGAGAACCATTGCTGTCTTCATGCGGCTGTTTGTTCTTTCTATACTATCCATATAGTCAGGGAGGAAAAATTCACTATAGTGCCCCACCACGGGACAGGGGTTTTTTTTTTAATAAATCAGAAAAGAAACATGAAAATGTCAGCTTAATCAAGCATTTAAATTTTATTAATCAAGTCTAATTTTTATGAGTGCAAATAATCGCTGAAGCTGGACAAATTTGCTCTAGATTGCATCAGAAACATAATTTTAATATTTAATGGCCTGCTGAATTTAAATGGAGAATTATCTTTATGAAACATGCTCTTCATAATTTGCCATTAAATGAGAAATGAACAAATCAACATAAATCTTACATAAAGGTTATTTAACTAAATGTTGGTACTATAAATATTTTAAATGCATTATGCACTAATTTAACAGTCACACACTACACTATATAAAGATGTAAGTTGGGCAGAAAGCGTTTCGCTCCTGCAGCATAATAGAATGTAATACTGCAAGTGGCTATCTGGGCTGCAGTTAAAAGAGACTGTCCGCGCTGCAAGTATAATACATGCGTCAGAGGTTTACATACAGTATCGGAGTATGTAGTAACCCCTTGCTAAAACTTCATGCGGCTGTTCTCATCCCAGTAGCAGTTACAAAAACCAACTGCACTACAGAATTGGAATATTTTGGCTGATTTTGGTCACCTGAAGACAAAACACCAAAACCAAAACCCCACCCTAGATATCCCCAGCATTTAAAATCTTGGATTTTTTTTCTATCATAAACCAATTGATTTTTTAATTTAAATTTTGCCACATTTTTTCAAATGTAGTCTTCCGATATTATGGGCATCTAAAATAAAATTGAAGTTCACTGCACATAGAGGCCTTTTTTCTATGAGACTGTTTTAATGATTTTTTTTGCATTTGCATCAAGATTTACATGGCAACAAGATTCACTTGACAGGTTGGAGTGGCTATTATAAATAATCAATATTATATAAACTAACACCAGTTTAGTTTCTAGTAAAAATTTCCATAGTTATGTGAGATTTTTATTCATCTTTGGTTTGGTTTTCTTTTGCTTTAGCACATTTTAATTCAGCCTAGACTTTAAGGACTTTGGGATTGCACTGCAGTTTTAATGTATTTACAAAAATGTATCAATACCTGGAAAAAAAATAAAAATTTAACTGAAATTACAGCAATATGTGTATTACATACATTGTCACCTAAAACACATAACACAGCTTTTTTCTACCAAAAAGCTTGTTAACTCCAAATTTGAGTGTAATAGACTGTGTCACACCCACAAGCGTAAAATTATTTGGATAAATGCTGTTTTATAGGAGGAGCGTAGCTGGTCCTACTAGCATCTGAAAACTATTTGAAGAGAAGTAATAATAACAGTGAAAACCAATATTGAGCCATTGTGTTGTTAATAAGACAGTTTATCGTGAGGTTTTGCCCGAGAATTCTAGCTCACAAAATTTTGTGAAGGTGTTAATTTTAATAGTCCTGCACAGTAAACTTGCCATTGATATTTAGCCAAGCAAAGAATTTTTTTTTTGTTCTGCTGAACTAAAAATGAAGCATTCTAGGAGACATCTGACATTTCAAGTGTACAGTACATGTTGAAGCCTTTAGATGGAGACATACTTCAAATAAACACCTAATATTCAGTTCACAGTGCATTGTGTAAATAGAAGAAAGAGCTAAAATAAATGAGAACCAAATATTGAAAGAAATACAGAGAAAAAGGCCTGCTACTTGTGCCATTTTTATGTTAAAAATTACTTAGTCTTAACTACATTGGCAACTGAATATTGAGGGCATATAAAGCTGACAACAGGAAAAAGGTTACATGTTCTTGTGTAATAAACTGTATTTACTGCCCACGCATGTTGCCAAGAAATTTATTACACTGCAAATAAAAATTCTGTTGTTGACATTACAGAACTACATGTAATCAGTAGCATGCATCAAAAGGCATCTGATAGCCATATTAAAGTCTCATTTCCTATTAAGAATCAGACTAAATTACAACATGAGCACTTCCCAGAATAAGCTAACAAAATGCATTCTGTAAGAAGAAATAATTGTATTTGAGTGTCTCTGTAAAAATCAGGAAGTATTTTAGCAGTAAAGTACTAATGCTTTTCTTTTTAGTCTGCTGTCTTCTGTACTGCAATATATTCAACCTTACTGGCAAGCTTATCACACTAATTATTATTACATCTAGTGGTTCAGTTATCTTGATGATTACTGCAGATGAAATACCCCAAGGTCAAAACATTAATAGTATAAATCAGGATCAGTTGTATTCCACATATACCACGCTATTAAATCAGAATCTGTTAATTTGATTTTTATTTTCCTTATAAACGTGGCATTAAAAAAGGTGGACATTTTAATTAAGCTGTATCTCCTGTAAAGTTTCTCCTCGACAATTCCATGAAAGAAGCAGACGTCATGTTGTGAAAATGAGCACAAAACTGCTGCTATAGCGGGCTTATTGACAATGGACGTCTTCGCTTCAACTTGAAGTACTTGGAAATGACCTGAGGGAGCCCAGGTGGTTTTATGCATCCTTCTTAATCCATACACACTGCACAATTTTGTATTACATTTACACATAAACACTGAATTGAGTGACTCACAAACATACGGTAGAGTTTACCTTAGGACAGTACGAATTAACATGAAATCCAAACAGTGCTGAGCAGTACAATTCTGATCACATTCATTGCACATCTAAAATGTGTTTAATTCGGAACCAAATCTCATTCTCTCTTTTATTTTGTCTTATGAATACCTTTATGTGAAAATACAAATGTCTGCAGATATTTTGACACCGTGACATGTGATACAGCATAAAAAGTGTTTTCTTTTGTTTTTCATTTGAAACCCCCTATGTTTGAAGAACTACATCAAGTAAGATATAAGCAAATCTAGAGAAGTGCTAATGGCAGGCGGGGGGCGTTGCTTCACATTAAAGAAGAATATTAAGGTAACAGTCATCAGGGTTATCTGCAATCTAGTAGTGCCTCTCCTTTTATTTTTTCTGTATTTTGCGTATTAGTGCAGAGTAGATATCTGGTATTTTTAACAGGTAAAGACGTCAAAGTATCTTCTGTGCAGGTGTTTCTGTTGGATCAGCCAAAGAAATTAGAACAAAAGACAATTCATGGAGTGACTTGCAGTTTGCACATTTTGTATGAGAAACGGCAGGCTGATGCCAAGAGAGAAGGACCTTTCATTAAAAGTGGTGTTAAGTTTCAATGTGTCATTTTTCCACAGAGTCTTTAGATCCAGGAGGTATTTTAAAGTTCTCTCGTGGGATTTTGATTCAACCTGCTTGTAAATAACTAGAATCCAACCATACTTCGCAGGGGTTGAGGTTAGAAGTCAAGATGAATTCCTTTCTCAGAAATCCTATCCTGTTTGTTAGTCAATAGATCATCTTTAGAATAAACGCAAGTCGTGTTTAATTGTCAGCTTCCTCAGAAGACTGCGTTCTAGCCCACAAACACTGGGGTTTTCTTCAGCGCGCAAACGAGGCGGTTTTGCTTCTTCTGGTGACCCGGTGTAACGTAGCTGCGCGCCGCTGCTGCTGCGACAGAACAGACGCTCCTCCCATCTCCTTCGGGTTGTGAATCGTACGGTATTTATGGACGGAGTTCCTCAAAGGGGGTGGGAATGGATCAGGAACAATGGCAGTACGTAGGAATTACACTGCATGCTCCTTATGATTGATAAGCTTTTAATAGGGCTATTTTGCACAGGAAGGATCTTACTTTGCAACATTTAAACATAATCTGCTTACTCTTTGGCTGTGAAGTAGCTGACATGCCATATTTGAGGCCGTGTGTTTTTTAAAATGTCATCTGTATTAGTATTACATTCAAGGGACAGTACCAAGAAACAGGTTCTTTCAAGACCTTCTACCAGTATGCGGCATATAAGTCTGTGACAAGTGACATTACAGAAGGTCATGTCACTTTTAACTGCTTGCATTAGATCTTTCTGATTTCCCCAGTGCCCTTCCTTTGTTTGATTAATACTACTTGATTTCAAGCAAGGTATCGGAAGGCATAATTTAGAGTGAGTATTCTAGGGGCAATCTAAGATTTTTGCCATAGAACTTTTAATAAAATAACTCTAATGTTTCATTTTATCTTCATATGCTTTTTCCTGTCCTCCCTCTCTCTCCTCTACCTCCTTCCCTGTCTCCTCCCTCCCCACATCGTACCTCCCCCAGGTACAATGCTTGACATAGAGATCCGAATAACTACTGTGTTCCTTCAAACCAAAGCAGCACATGTGCACTTTATTTGAATAGCAATGAGGCAGAATCAAAGGAGAAAAAACTCCATTGTGCATTTTTTTCCTACAGTATTCTTACGACAATGTTAAACTGAAATCTGTTGCTCAGATTCACTGTACCTCTCTTGAACAGCCTTGCTTTGTTCTGCAGAAATAGATTGTACTTCAGTATACGGCTTTTGCAAGGCTTCAGCATACCTGTTCTTCATATATCATAAGATTATGAAGAATCTACTTTCCTTGTTTTAATTTGTGTCAAACTTCTGAAAGCACTTGTGGTTTAATAAATTGTATTATTGTGTCCGTATTGTCTGAATGTTCATGTTTGTTTTTTTTCTTTTAACGCTTCCTTTTGAATTCCAAGACAAGTGAAAGCATGGGCTAAGTTTCATATACTTTAAAGAATCATTTATGCACCTTGGCCATAGGAACACTTTTACTACATTTTATTTTGCTACAATAGTTTAATTCTGTTTTCCTTTCCAGACAATTCAATACTCTAAAGCTCAATGATGTAATTGATGATATGACTAACCTAGAACAAGAGCATAGACTGGCAGTGGCTTTTGAATTAAAAAATGGAATGGAGGAGCTGGAAATCTGGGCTCAGTCCTGGGCTTCAAGTGATTTCGAAGGACTTTTTATGTCCTTTGAACAAGTTAACATTTTGCCACTCTATAGAAGCTTGTAAAGTAGTTTGAGATGTTTAGAATGGGGAAGAAAAAAAAATGTGAGTTTGAAATATTATTATCTGGATAATTTAGAATGGGTATTGTCATGCAAGTGATTTCAGTGAGGTGCCATCGTTTGCAACAATTTTAGAGGTTTCCAATTCAACTAATTGTCTCCATGCTAACTTTAGCGCTAATGTGAGATAGGCATTCTGCTGTTCAATCCTGTCAAGACAAGGAATTTCTGGATGTACATAAAAGAGATCTTTAAGTGTCTGGGGAATATTAATGTTGAAAAGTAAGAGACCTAGTGAGTTTAGTCAGCTCCAGGCGTAGGCAGTATCTGAGTCAACAGATTCAGGTTTATACCTTGGGCTTTAGTCACCTAATGATGTAATTACAGACTTTTTTGTGTGTGGCAAAACTGATTTAAGAGGGTTTCCATCTCACTGCAGCTCTTAACAGCTTGTTGTCGTCCTCTCTTCTCAGTTCACCATTTCCTCGGTAGAGCTGATGCCAGCATTTCTGGAGCTGCTCTGTAAACTGGGTCACTGCAACCATCCGCATTAAAAGTTTTAGGGTGGGGGGTTTTTTTAAGAACTCGATCAGTCCAGTGATGCAGTTTGCAGCTCTGCTCCCCAAAGACTTGGAACATGACAGTCAGCTACCAGGGGAGGAGGGGAAGAAGGAGGTGATGCAGGTGCACGGGAAACTGAAAATGCCTTTGCTTCCACAGAGAGGTCCATGAAGATAGGACCTCTCAGACAGCTCCAAATGGGATGTGTAAAGTGGCATACTGAGCTAAGCAGGAGCTGACAAGCATTTTGACAACATGCTCTCAACATTTCCCTCTCTCAGTGCTGAGAGGTTTGACCATCCCAAACTCTCTGGGCACTGTCTCCGATCCCCTTTTCTTAAGAAGTGGAGCAGAGATGGCCTAAATGGGAAACAGAGGAGAAACTGGTGAGGGAGGCTTCTTCTTCTTCACGGATAGTGGCTAGAGCCCAGCCTTGATTCCTTCTTCAGCCTGAGGGGATTCACAAATACATCTGCCTGGCTGGCATCAGGTCAGAGGCTGCAGAAGATTCGGTCAGTCAGGCTCCTCCTGATAAAATTGTTCTTCTGGGCAGGCAAGAATTCAAGAGCAATTGTTCCTCAGTTGCTTGGGTCATGCTTCTTCCTTGGGCTTTTGGACGTGCTCACTCTTTACTGTTTTGTTGTGGTTTTAGTCTTTCTTTTGATTCTAAGCTGCAGGACAGAGTAG
Source organism: Aptenodytes patagonicus (assembly GCF_965638725.1). NCBI lineage: Eukaryota > Metazoa > Chordata > Aves > Sphenisciformes > Spheniscidae > Aptenodytes > Aptenodytes patagonicus. The sequence goes on along the minus strand of NC_134982.1, from coordinate 88,061,690 downwards.
CCAGAAGACAGAATTGGAGGCCAAATTTCCCCTCCAAAGGCCCAGGCTCGTTGTTAGAGGTGTTTTGGGACTGGGTTCAAACAAGGATGAACAGCTGAAATTGGAAGTGTTTTGAACTGTGCAGTTGACTTGCATCTATGCAGAGTGCTCTGTGCATATTAAATTGATCTATGTGTTGTTGACATTTTGCATGGGCCCATGTAACACGATTAACTGGGATTTTCTTGATGGTTGAGCTAACTCAGAGAAAGGCAGCTGATACACACACTTTTCTTTTTTAAGTTCTTCTCTTTCCTGAATTTGGCTCTTGGATAGTGTTTAGTTAGTTCTTGGACATGGATTTGGACTTGAGAATGTCCTTGCAGCTGTGTTTGCGGGGGTGATTATGAAGTTATAATTTTAATATGTTATCTTAAAAGACAAGTAAACTAAAACTGTTCGTAGCTTCACCTATATAACAAAGTAAACTACCGTTTTCATTGGTGGCAAGTCTGTAAAATAGACCTAAGTATTAATGTTTCATACCAATGAGTTTTTCCTTCCCTTGTCCTTTTTATGCGTATTTTATAATACATACTATACACTTTTTGCACCCATAATATGACACTGAGCTAGGTGGATCTTTGCTGACCTTCATTATGGATGTTCTTACATCCTAATAAGTATTTACATATAAATAATGATGTAAAGAGCCACATTATTTTCGGTTATAGGGAGGTGCAACTTTATTTCAACTCCACCAACAGAGAATCTTTCCCGTAGGGTAGGCTGAATACTTGATCACAGCATTATGATAGAGGGATTTGTGAGTTTTAAGTCTGAATCTGCCACTGACCATCTTCAGAAAGTCATTTAATCTCTGTAAACTAGATGTAATAGTGGTTTACTTCATGCTCATGCTGTGATTGATAATTATTAATATTTGGGGAATGAATTGAATGTCTGTGCATATTTCATAGTGTTAGACTGAAAAGACTGTTTAAATGGAAAAATACATAGATGCAGACATGTGACAACTGCAGCTAGCAACGAATGTGTAGAAAGTTAGATGCACAGATTGTATAAAATCACTATTAAGAAACGTAATGCTGATAGAGCATATGGTATATATCATTGTTGTAGATCGTAAGCAGGTAAGCTAGTATGAATTTATTCCCAGCTTTGTATTCTTCAAAAATCTCTTGGTGAATGCTGTAAATCCTATTAAAAATGTTGCACGTTTCTGTAGGTAACAGTAAATTTAAAGCAAGCATTTGTGTGTGCTGCATAGGCACCAGTGGAGCTATAAAAGGATTCCTTTAGTTAAAACAATCGTACATTGAATTTTGAACTACCTTTTAAATACTTAAATTGTCAAGCAAGCATTTTGTACAGGGAGTGTTTTCAGTATATAATTCCCTAATATAGATCAATTAAAGCTATAACACTTGCCTAAATTTGAATCTCTCGATCAAGTTTTTTTTCTTCGTTGTACATTTTCCTTCTGTGCATTTATTTCAAATGTTAATAAAGTTTTCATCTACAAAAGGTTTAGAATTGACAGAACAAAACTCTTCCTTTTTAAATCATGACAACTACTACTGTTTCTGTCTGCAGGTAGTGGAGGACATGCTAGAGGACGAGGAAGAAGAGGATGACAGAGATGACAAGGTAATTATCTTTCCTAGCACTTGGGTATCTGGGGATGGGAGAATTTAGACATGACACTGTTTTTACAGACAGTTAAAAAAGGAGTTGAAGTGTTTTAGTCCAGAAAATTGGACAGAGCTGTTTATCACCCTAACAATGCTACAGTGTGTTGCAGGAAGGGATAGAGGACTATAAATCCTGCTTTTTTTTTTTTCTTGGTCCAGAGCTGGGTCAAATATTTTTTCTGCCAGGAACAAAAATAATTCAGCCTGTCTGGAACTTGATAGCTCTTGTGAAGATAACTGCAGTGACAACTGTTTTTGAAGGACAAAAATTTGTCCTGTCTTGAGTATTACAAATAGCGCTGCACTTTAGGGGAAAAATGGTGTAGAAATAGCAACTCCATACTGGTTAAAGATGGGATATTGACATCTATAATTTTCGAAGAATTACTTGGTAAAAGAATGGCTGGAATGTTTTGCACTCTGTATGACATTTAAATAATCACAATTCTCATAGACGTCCACTTGATTTGAAGTTGGCATTGTCGCCCAGCAAGCCGGGAAACTGTTGCAGATCAGTCAGCTATTTGAGCAAACGTGGTTCAGTTTGGAGGCTGCTGGTTGGGTTGAGGATTGCAACCACAGTAAATAACAGCTCATTTCCACATCTTATTGAGCCAAGCTATGGGACTGCTTGGATTGGTTGTCCCCCAGGGAGAGGGAAAAACCAGAGAAAAGAAATTAGAATGACCTTGCACCACTGAAGCAATGGCTAGCGCTGGCAGGACAGCTTTCTGGTGAGACGACTGCAGTGAAGACAGCCCCGTTGTTGCTGGTATTTTCATACCAGGAAGGTGATATTTGTGGAAGAAGAGAAAAGGGGAAAAACAGATGCTTTTACAAGAACTCTGAATTAAAATACAGACGATTTTGACCTTCACAGACGTTCCGCCACTTCTGTTGTAGTAAAGCAATGAATTTTTTTTTCGAGAGGAGAAAAACAGTGTATCTTAATTTATGCCCTTGACCTTTGTTTCTAGTTGAGATGTACAGTTATATACCGCTGTAAGAATTCATATGCTGGCAGCAGCATTTGAAATGTCAGAAAATTCACCGTGATTAGTTAATCTCCTGAATGATTATTTTTCTGTTAGCTAACACCTAAGATCTGAGAGATGATAAAAAAAAGAGTATTTTCCTCATTCCATTGCCAGCTCAAACATTTTACAATTGACAGAAAGTTATTATGTGAAATTCTTCTATACATCACTTAAATCGTTAGCTACATCATTTCAGAATTGGCAAACACTGTAGTAACAAAACCTTCTTTTACAAAACACGTATGTGATGGTTTTTAACACTAAATGATATGAGCATACACTTCTGGCAATAAAATATATGATTTATTGCAAAGGTCAGTCATGTAGCTGTGGAGAGCTTGTATTTTAACTCAACATGCTGGCTTTGAATCATCATTTCTCTTCTGATAAACACTGATCTGCCACCCATTTAAAGCCATTTTCTCCTGTTTCTTCCTCCTTTATTATTATAGCTGGTGCAAAAGTATCATCCCAGTAGTGTGTGTATTCCTGGATATTTTAATAACTGTGATTAGTTCACAAAGAATAGTGCTTGACTGCTTGTAGTTTAAGCCAGCCTATGTAGTTACCGCTTAGTGGGTTTGGAAATTGCTAAACAAACTCCTTTAAAAGGGAAGATGAGGGCAGGGGTCAGTCCCCCCACCCCCCAATTCTCTGGCGATTAACAGATGCCAGACAAAACGTACACCATTAGAAATACCACGCTAGGTTTCAATGTTGTGATCTAATATTCAGCTTTCTCAAATTGGCACCAGAGTTCAAACATTTTTCTAGATCTAGTTACCAAGGTTGAATAAAAGTGAGTACTGACATTACTGAGTGCATTCGGTGAGCCCTTTTATTGACTATTTAAGAGCCGTGTTTCTATACAGAAGGTGTTTAGGTCGATTTTTATAAATTCAAACCTGTCTTTATTATTGCAGACATTTTGAGTTCTCGTGATTGAATATGCTGTTTGAATGGAAAACAAAATTACACTTCTTAAAATAATCATGTATGGACTACCACGTATATTCAGTACTCTTCGCAATGGGCATTATTTTGCGCTGGGCTAAACTGTAAAACATAAGCGCATAGTTAGGACTGAGTTGTTTGTCGTTAGAAGCTGGTAGGGTGTTTTTTCCTTTCTGGTGCACTAGACATACTCTGTTAGCTACTGGTGTTCCTCTTACATCTTTTTGTCAAAAAGGAAGGATGCAGTTTTGTATTATTTTAATTCATACATGTATTTTCGTAAAGCTATGTGCAAAATGAAGTTTTCTGAGAAAACAAATGCACATTTTGTAACACCAGCTGGTAGTGGCCTCTGGCTTTTATTATTTCTCTGTTTTTTCATACGGTATAATAGAAAAGTCAGGTAAATGGGTCTTCTTATGCGATAAAAGTAAAAAGATTAATAAATGTGCCAAAGCCTCACTTTAATTGAAACTGAAGCATATGTTGCAAGTATGTAAAATATGTCCCAGATGTTTGACCATGGCCAGTGTCTTTGCTTTCCCTGATTACCACAAGGCAGCTATTAGTCCTGTAACCTTTGGACTTAACGGTAAATGGGGTATTACATGGCACAGAACTGGAGCACCTGTTTTCCATTCAGTAAAGACCCCTGGCAGGCTTTACCTAAGCCTATCCATATGTTTTCACTTAGCAGATTGTTGGGCGATTATGAAAAGTGTCTTTCTTTAGAGCCAGCTTAGATATTAGTCACTTGCTCACAGTGAAAGGGCAACTCTTTGGCTACTTGATGAGGTCCGTGTGGGCATGCAGCGATGTAGGTTACGGGATGCGCGGTGGAGGGACGTTGCTCGACATCCCTAAATTGCAGAGTTACAGAAGTAATAAACTGAGGATGGTGAATGCTCAAATATACGTAATTAGTTAAAGTAATGAATTTTATTAATACATTAATAGGGGTTTTGTTTAATAGTTCTGAGAGGAGTTTCACAAGGTAGATTTGCACTTACCGTATTACTTAGTCTCATTCTAACGTTCTGGATTTCAGTAACTTTTTTTTCACCCTCTGCTGCAATTAAGGTAGACGGGACTGTCAATTTAAGGTCATAGGATTTTTTTTTTTTACTGGAGAATATTAACTTTCATCTTCAGTTGCAATATGACTAATAAACTAAAATGGCAAGTATACTTCTTGTTATATCAGTTACAAAGTGGTGCTTAGCAGTGGAACACTTTTAATTTTGTTTCTTTGTCATATTGTGTATTTAAGAGCTGAAAAAGATGTTGTAGTTTGTTTGGCTCAGGCATTTGTCCTTAGTTTAATACTAGTTTTTCCAAGAAATAGCACTGGATTCTGCATTCCATATGCTCCGTACCGCTTGCTAAACCTGTGCCAACCACAGATTTACAGTTTAATCTGATTTCTCTCTCTTCTCTCTCTCTTTTTTTTTTGGCTCCCTTCCAAACACTGGCTTACACAGTATCTTAGCAAATAAGGGTCAGTTAAATTACATGAAGTCAAGTTATCAACAAGCTATCAAAAGGATTTTTACACAGTTATGTTACAATAATGTAGCGGTCAATATGCATAATCTATGTATGTAAGATTTTAGTTTGTCATTTAAAAAGTTCAGGTATGCTTTTCACATAGCTTTTTTCTTTGAACAAGCTCCAGATAAGATTTCAGATAATCACACATAATTTCAGCTCAACATTTTGTGGGAAGCCCTCAGCATGCCACAGAATCAGGCCAGTGAGCAATGCTACTATTGCAGATTTAAGTGGAGGAAGATGCATGGTATGAGAACTATTTTATTTTTTCCTTTTATTCACAGTAACGATATTTTATTAGTACAAAATATGCAAATCATTTGTACCTTTGGCTACTCTCTCTCTAGGCTTTCGTTCTTTGAAATACTCTTTGCAGTTCTCAGTCAATGTTACTATGTTTCGAGATAACTAGAAGCTTTTATAATAAGAGATAGTTGAGTCAAATTAAAATATATTTTAAAGCTTTTAATCATTCCTGCTGAGAGGTTCCAACTTTGTTTTCAAGCCAAGGCACGTTCGTTACCTGTCTCAGAAGCATGCCCTGCATTTTTACCATGAGTAGATCATGAGGAGGAGGAAGGATAACTCCAATGTGGCCTATATTATTATATTCTATAAAAGAGAAGATGGTAATCTATTGTAGTGGCAGTTATTTCCTATTAAATAAATGGTGGAAAAACAATAAAGAAATAGGGAGTGAGTGGAGTGAGGAGAAAATTCCAGAACGAATAAATCCATAGGTTCACCTATGGTTTGATTCCACCATTAAATTCTACATGAACATAGTGCCTAAATATTAACTGTAAATAAAAAACTAACAGCTTCCAGTGAAAACAGTAGCTGCATATGAAACTGCTGTCCCCTAAAAGCTTAGCTAGACTATGTGTATTTATCAAACAAACCTACAACAGGTCAATCTAGAGCACATAGCTGCAGAAGTCAAACTTCTCAGTGCAGTTTGGTTTCAGTTCAGTTTAGTTATTCATATAGAGGTGGTGATAAGAGGCGTGTGGTTTTTATCAAAATTGTACATAATAGGAGGGATGATGGTGTAGACTGCTTCAACCCATACACTGGAATATCAGCTGATGCTGCTTCTGATCATTGGGTCACCCCAAAGTCACAGCCGTGGAGTTACTTTTGCCTGGATGTACCTTGGATCCTGTGGAGCCTTTGCACAGGAGCTTCCACAAAGAGCAGTTTTCATCCTGCCCTGTACTAGGGCATCGATGGGCTTCACGATCAAAGTGTGCACCTTTGAAAACAAGTAACTTGGACAGCCTTCTGAGAAGTTTAGTTAGAGATCCGGCTCCTTTATCCCGGTGCAGTCCTGAAGTACTATCAAAATTAGTGGAGTAAAATAAGTATTAGTGAGATCAGAATCTGAGATTTATATCTGAAGTTTGGCACTCGAGGAGGTGTGTGTGTGACATAGTCCCTGGGGGACCGTGGGTCTATAAACTGTTGAATGAATTACACTCATCCATGTACGTGTTTTTTTTCACCTGTGACTAATATAGTGTGGGTAATGTTCCTCATTTATTAAGTAATCCAAGTATAATTCAATAAATTATTAAATCAAATGAAGAATATGTCTTAATTATGTTAGCTGTTTCAGAATGTGACATAATTTTGCCCTACATTTTTCCTCTACCCTTAATATTATTTCTTAATATAACTAACCAGATTGAAATTCTTTGAGACCAAGCAAAGGTTTGTTTTCACCTAGCTCCTCAGAAAGTAACTTTCTAAAATGGGGTGTAGTAAAAATGTCTGTATGGTCTTCTCTGTGACTCAGGGGAGAGAAATGATGAGTGTTGAAGGAAACGACCAAAAGCTTTTACCGCTGGGTTCTCTTTGAAACCTTCTTACGTGTGCAGGTTGGTTTACTCCTTAGCTCCAAAGGCATCCATTTGTTATGTGGCTTCAAAAGTGGTGAGAAGGGACCATTCCTCATTCTCTAACAGAATTTTTCAGTGTAGTTTCACACAGAATCATGAGATCTGGGTTCTTTTAAGCCACTGCCATGAGCCACTTGAGACTCTAAGCAAGCCATGTGGTCACTGATACATGAGTATTTGCCAACCACTTGAGCATTTCTTCAGGTTTATTCATAGCTCCCCATTTTAGCCTTCCAAAGAACAGCCCCAAACACCTGTTTTAGAGAGATGCCTTTTGAACTTGTTCTACAGCAAAGTGTAGAGCCTATAATACAGAACATATCTTCATCTAAGTCCCACAGAAAGCAGAGGTGGTAATGGGTAAGAGGCAACTTTGGGAGCTTGGTAGAAGAAAAGTGATGGTTGAGATGTGCTAGCATGAGGATGAGTGCTGCATGGACCCGGTCCCTGGTGGCAGACATGTGGCTGACAGCGTACGTGAATGAGAATGAAGGACCAGCAGACATGATGCCGTGGGAGATGATGATGCCTAGCAATGTGGCTCTCTGCAAAATGGATGGCATGTCATGGTCTGGGGTTTCAGCTGAGGTTTGATGCTGAGGCTCGCAGCACAGCACAACTGAAAATCTACCTTTTAAGCTAGGTGTGTGCCTTTGACTTCCCTGAAATACCTGTAAGAAAAATTGCAATCTCGACTACAAAAATTTGCCAGGACAGTTGATCAGGCATTGCTGTGCTTTATGGAGCAAGATATAGGAATATGGGAAAATAAATTGCAAGTTTTTGCAAACAATATGCATATATTTTTTGTGCAGTTTGAAGTATCTGTGTGTCAGTAGAAGATTTTGTATTGTTTACTTAATGTTGATGTGTGGATCAATGATGAAGTGATCAGATCATCCAGGCAAAATACAATCCTGAGAAAATGAAGGAGGCACCCCCGCCTCAAAGAATTTAAGTGCAAAGCTCCTCCTAGAGGAGTGTGGTATGGAATTACAAAGTTGGCATTGTACAGCAGCATCCACAAGGACACAACACGGCGTGATAGAGAGCAGCGTCCACCGCTACTCAGGTTTCATCTGCTGGCAGATGAAGAGGTAAATTTGGCATAAATAAAGCTTGTGGACAAATAGTGCATATAACTAGCTTCATTCTACTTCCTTTTCGTTTCATAGATATGAATTTTATGCATTTACTGATAACTACTAGAAAAGCTCCGAAGGTGTGGCAGTTTACCAGGGCAGTTTGTCCTCTGCATGAAGTACTGTGATCATCTGCTTCAGAAAGCTTTAAAGCTCTAAATACACTTCCATTCAGAAATGGAAGTTCCACCCATCCCAGCAGAAGTTCGTGGACATTCAGCTCCTAACTAGCAGGTATCTGTAGATGCCTAGAGACTTTCCAACAGGAGTTTTGTTACCAGGCATCTTCCCATCCACTGCCCAGGAGTATACATGCCTTTTGGGGAAAAAAAAATTGCATTAGAACACTGATAGATCGGATGACGTCATCTCTGCCGAAAAAAGCTTTGCCCAGTCCTCCATCCTGCACTGTCTCTTCCCACTTTCTGTTGGAATAGAGGTTAAAGCAGCCCTTTGCTGCTTCGTTTTTGTAGCTTCTTGGTTTTGGTGTCTATGGGTATCAGGTGTGCACCACGTATGAAATGTGCTTATTTTCCAGTACTCACAATCCAGCCTTAGAGATGATTCTTTAATCATGGGAACTTTCCATAAAAACAATTCTGTAGATTTTAAAGCATAAGTGCAGGGAAGAATATATTGGTTTTCAGTGTGGAAAAAGTATATATTTTTGTTGATATCTACCCTCCTGCTAGCAGAGACAGGTGACTGCTATGTGAAGGATGAGGCTTTCCTAATTCCTGTGAAACTCTATCTCTGTTTGGACAGTTTATGCAGCTTGGTGGGAGGTCTGGATGGGGCGGGGGAAGAGGCAGCAGTCTGCCAACCTTCAGCAGAAATTTGCTGAAGCCAAGTAGCCGATTTGTGACTTCCCACCTGTATCCTCGCAGAGCATCCTTCAAGTGGGGCAAGGACCTGCCACGGCTGCTCCTGCTTGGTGTGGACTCATGAGAGGTCAAGCACTGGAACCACGTGCTGGGGGGGGCAACGGATTTTCTGTGGATTTACTGACTTTTCTGTTGAGTCACACACCAAGGGTACAGATGCCCACCCATGAGCCTTGTGGGAGCAGCTCTCAGTCGAGGAGCCTGCGGGAGCAAGAGCTGGAACAGGCAGAAAGAGATGCAGACATAAAGAAAAAAAAAAATGTAGAGACAACATAGGAGGCAGGGGTGGCCGGGCGTTGGGCAGGCAGGGATGTGGGGAAGGATGCCGAAATCTACGGCAGGAGAAGACGGCAGGGAGAGGCCACAAAGTCCCGGGTGGAGGACGGCTGGGGGAACAGGCGTGAATTGAGCATCCATGGAGGGAAGTGGAGCTTACCTTAAATCTCACAGACGTTAATTTTGGAGCGGTTGGCTTCGCCATCTCAGTAGTGCTTTGGATGTAGCCTTCAGTGTACAATTTAGATAGACTGGAAAATTAGAATTTATGGCGTATGGAAAAGCAATAAACGGTTGTTTTAGCACTCTGTCTTAGTATTAAATGTGACTTAAGGACTGGGGTGGTATCTGTGTTATCTGCATGATCAGCAAATGCATGTTTGGCTGGTTTGGGAGCAGATGAGGTAATACGATAGGTTAACATACAGCTGTAGCAGTCTGATAATGCAGTGTTTTTATTGATTGTCTAACTGAGTAACTACACTGGGTATTAGGTTTGCTTGTCACAGTGCTTAGTGCCTGGGGTAGTTGAGCAAGTTACTTTTCCACTGAGCTGACCCCAAAGTCCCAGAGTCTTTCAATCAAACTCCTCGGATTTCATACACTGGCAATTCCTTTCCTTTTCTAATGGGCTATATTAAAGAAAATGTGTCACCTTTTGCACCATGGAATACTAAATCAGATCAGAATTCATGCACAATTATGTCAGTGGAAATCTAATATTACAGACCTGCTTATCTCGAGATAGCACATGGAAAAATAAACTTGCACAACTGACAGATTTACTTGATTCTGCAGATAAGTTATTTGTAAGTAATTGAGCTGAGGAATCTGTACGGATTATTTTCATACATCTTGAAAAACATATAAGAAAAATGGCTGATAAATATTTAAGTATTGTTTCTTTCTTCTTTCTCCTATTTCCTTTCCCTTTTTATCTTTTCTTGGCCTGCTCAAGTGCTAAAGTAACAAAGTCCAGGATGGGAAAAACAGATTTTATGTTAATAAACTGGTTTTGTTCTGAAGGCTAGCAAGTTTAGAAAAACAAAGTGGACACCACTCATTTATGTAATGTCACAGATATCTAATGGCATCTAGGTAACACAGAGCTCTGAGAAAAAAGCATTCTGTCAAAAAAGTATTGCTTTCTGTTTTTCTTAAACAGTGTGAAAAAGTCAAAACACCATTGCTAATCTGAAGCTTTCTTGCAATCAGAAATAGTAATTTAAGATTGGTTGCTCAGCAGATGTGCTTTTTAGTATTTTACACAAAAGAATGGTGCAATTCCTCCTACCTTCAGCATATACGGCAGTGTGTTGTTATCCCTTTAGTGTATGGTATTAGCTATAATTTAAAATTAAGTATGGAAAAGCTGTTTGTTGGCCTTTAATTACCACTTGATTAAAATTTTAAATACCAATAGGGAAAGAGTAGATAGAAATCCTTTGGAATACCTTCTCTGCTGCTGAGTAGGAGGCTGATTTGTGGTTGGATTTTTTTTTTTTAATTTTGGAAGAATTTGAAATTTGTGCGTATGTTCATGTGCACCAAAGCATCTTCTTGTCTATTCTGTGAAGACCCAGGGCTGCTTTCCTTCCCACTCGCAAAGAGCAAATGCTGCCTGAATATTTTAGATCAATACATAGCATATAGTGAAAATCCAGAAACAGTTTACTCAGCTATTTTTTCTGAAGTATAATACACACCCATGCATTTTGCTAGAGGAACGGTTTGCATAGTAATAGTTGTGGTTTCTGGACAGTCTATTAAAAATTAAGGTTGTATAGTCTGTTCAGGGAAAGCTTGAAGCTGCATTATCAGAAATTACATTATATACTGTTATAGGCCAAGAGCCAGTTTGTTACTAAATAATTTTTTCAAACAGCTCTTATGTTGTGTAAACCTTTTCACCCATGTTCCTCAGGATACATTGATTCAGAATAAAATGTGTTCTTACATCGTAATTTTTTTTAAAAAAGTTTTATGCTGAATTTTGAAGTCTTAATGCATAAATACGGAAATGTTACTTCCTGAAAGTGCTGAAGATACTGTTTTTTCTCCAGTGAAATGTTGTCTGTTTATTTGATAATGGACTAAAAGTGTTCAAATGACAGCTGTATAGTCCTTTTGTCGGTTTGCCTTTGCAAATCAATGCCTGCAAGCTAAGGAGAGGAACTGCAATGGCTCGCTGAAAGTTGTTTTCAAACAAGACTAAAGGTGCTTTTCAAACTAATCTAATCAAGAATGTAATTAACATTGTGCTCAAGCACAACCCACCAAGCAAACGAAGGCCACCTTAAGGTGTGAAATGCCGGTCTTTCAGAGACACCCCGTTTCGGGAGACTGGGCCCCTGTGCACAGGGACCATTGGAGACTCCTTGGTCTTCAGACTGGCTGCCTGTGAAAGGAAAACACAGGGGTTTGGGCCAAGACCGTATTTTCCTCTGATGCCATTCAGACTTCAGGGACTGCCCGTTCACAGGCCATAGCCCCAAAAAGCCCCAGACAAAATCCAGCAGATCCAAGAGCAGCACTTCACACTGTTGAAGCTCCCTCAAAAAATTTGGTGAGAAACCCCTTTGCTAGTAATGCAGTTGTTTGACGCTGCATCTATTGATCTAGTCAAAGAACAGCACAACCCCTTCTTGGGAGCCCGCTGGAAGAGTAATATAGGGAAAGTTCAACATTTTTTATATCTCCAAATTACCGTTTTGATAAGGAGCTCAGGTGTCACCACAGATAGACATAAGCTATTGAGTTTGAAGAAATACCATTTGCTTTTAAAAGCAGGTCAGCATTAAAATGCAAGGAAAAGTAGAAGTTATACAAGATTTGATGAAGTATGTAGAACAGAGCCAGATTTTTTTTCTAGATGACCAAATCAGAGTATTTATAAAAGGTAGAAAGTAATTACTGAACCCTAGAGAGTTTTTTGAATCAAATATATGGGGTTTTTAAGTTATTTTTCCTGCCAATACAGTGTTTATTTTTTATTGTCAGAACAGTGGAGGAAACTTCCTTTGCTGATGCTTTTTTTTTCTTTTCTGTGGCTTGGGGATCAAATTGTTGATTTCCTACCAATCCCCAAATCCTCAAATTTTCGCTCTGCAGTTCATGTTTTGATGCCAACTGCTGAGATCCTTAACTAGGACTCTGGAATATCTATTTTCTTCCAAGCTTGTTGGGGAAAAGAAGCAGTTTTAATATTGTACTTCCAGGTGATTCCCAAATATTCCTGGAAGTGCCACAAGCGCACAGGAATGTTTTACAGACTTTTCTTCTTTATTCTCATTTTAATACTGAGACATTTTAATGTGTGATTTCAGATTGTTAAGATTCAGCAGTCTATCCATGTGTCCTGAACTAGAGTGGAGAAACGCCTTTTCTCCCTCCTTTAAACATTTCTTCTCCTATCTATTTCCTCTGCGTTGGCTAAGCACAGTGCCAAAGCCCGGCGGGAGTGAGTCTGTGAATGGTGTCATTTGTCACAAGTATTAATAGTTCTAGGAAATTACTGTTTGATGAGGAGCAGCACAGCAGAGTAACTCTGCGAGCAAATATGGGGAGAGTGGTTCGGGGGAAAAAGTATGGGGAAGGCAGAGAGGAGAAAAGAAAGAAAATGGCTGTATGCTTTGTGTTTCATTGGGACAGGTGGGGACAACGGATGAAGAATTCACAAGGACATTGTCTGCAGAGCTCCGTATTTGTAGAGCATTTCCAATACATAGATATAATTTACGTGAATTATGTCTCTAAGAGGATAAGCACACAGCAACTTGGAATTTGTGGCCAAGCTAATACAGTTCAGTACACAAGGGGGTTTGGGTTTTTGCCCCACAAAATACATTGAAGTTCAGAAAACCTAAGTGATCTGTGTTCAGAAGTCCTTTGGGTGGAAAGGACAGCCAGAAGCACCCAGTCTCTGTAGTTTCACAAGAGATTGCTTGAAGAGCCAAGGTTAAAACAAAATAGTATTGAGAACAGATAAAAAGAATTTGACCAAGCTGGACTACAAAGTCAATTAAGACTTTTTAGGGAAAGAGGTAAGGAGGGAACAAATTTATCAGCTGAAGGGCATGAGGGGAATAGGAAGGGATTTCTGCTTTAGCAATGAAAAAGAAAATGCCAAGGAAACAATGTATCCCTACTGCATGAGGAGGGAAATATAATTAATTGTTTAAAAACTACTTGATTTTGGACAAAAATACCAGTTGAAAAGAAAACATGCTACATTTCTAAAGACTATTTTGGGGGAATGCTTGGAAGTGATGCTTAGGCTACTAAGGGAATTATCTAATAATCTTACTGCTCTACTGACATTTATTATCCAAAAGTCATGGCAAAATACAAAAGTGCTGAAAGATAGAAGTCTGTTATACTTCCATTTTTAAAACTGAAGAGGGGATCGATCCTGACAATTACTATTGTTTTAATCTGTTTTTCCTCTGTAAATGATAGAACAGGTTTGAAGACAAAAGTGGCCAAACGTGCATTTATTCCCATATTCAGACAGAGAAACTCAGATGACTTCATGACGAACCCTTGGGACCATTGACGTCGGTGAGCACCACATATTCTGTGTGCTCCCCATCATAAAATGCACTTCTGTATCTAAAAGCCTTAAACTATTTGCAGATCATGAGATTTACCGCGCATATTTACAATCCCAGTCACCACTATTAGAATTATGAGATAAATCTATGCTTCCGTTTCAAAGGCTGTGATGATTATTTTTGATCCAAATGGTGCCCAAAATCAGTATCAGGACTTGGACACCCAGGATGGTTTCTGTACCTCCTGTCAGCTTCCCAGGAAGGCGAAGAGGCTTGAGGAATTAGTTTTCACAATCTGAATGGGAAAAACATTCGGAAAGTATAACATTACCTTTTAAAAAAGACTAAAAAATAAAAGAGTCTGCAGTCAGTGGGATCCTACCCCATGTTCTTATTTCAATATTCCTTTTTTTATCTTTTGAATAAGGTCATTTAAAAGACGAGGTCTGTAATGGCTTCCAGGGAGACAGAAAGGATATATTTCCTCAAAGATGAAACTAAACAGCAGAAATATTGTTACAATTGTGCTCTAGTAATATCTTGCTTTGCTTTCTCCATCATGATTTACATAGAGAGGGGTTAGTCAAGGACAGGGAGCACTCCAGCACTCCTCCGCTACCTCGGCACACGTGGTGGTGGTCTTTCCCTTCGGAGATGCCGATACCATCCAGACACTATACATTTCTTCTGGGCGCTATCAATATCTTTATTCAGAGTTTTATCCTAACAAAACATGTAAGGACAGAAGGCAGAAGCATAGCCACAGACCTGGCACGAGTTTATGAGGTACGATATACTGGACAGGTTACCTGCTGTTAGGATTTTGAAAAGTTTTCAGGCTTAGGAAATCTTCATTTTCTTCCTTCTTCCTCCTCTTTTCCATGTATAATTCTTCCTACTCTTACACTCTAGGAGAAAATTGGAACCATGATTAGATATGCTAAACTACTTCCACCATAAACTACATATAATTTGCAGCCTTTAGTTATTGCTGTTGTTTTACAGGTTTAGATGTCTATTTAAACCACTTAAATGGTGGCTGAGTTTTTTAAAATGTTTATTGAAAGTAACGTTTGTAGTAACAGTAAAGAAAATTGGATGTGGTGTGGATGAGATTAAAACATACTGCTTCTTAATAATATTTAAGGTGAATAATTTGGATCTTTCTTTTAATAATATACACCCTTTCTAATTAAGATACTTCTGTTTTACTCCATAATATTAGACAAGGTGGGGAGGGGAGAGCTCAGTGCAACTCTGTCACTGGAATCAGCCAAGAGGATTTATGCCACATAAATGGAGTATTAAAAAGTTGGAAACAAATGACCACGTGGAAGGGTGTAGTAAATAATAGCCTCTTGCCATTGAGCAGATCTCAACCCTCTGACACTGGGACTGCACGTAATGACACAGTGCTCTGCATGCTGGTGCCCTCATACTGAAAGGGTCTTTTAGGCACTCACAAAATACAACTAAGGACACAACATGGCAACAACTGACGAGGGTAAATAGAGCCTGTGCATGAAATATAAAAAATAGTGATGATTAACAGCTGCGAAGAAGGTGGCCATCTTTTTATACTACTTTTCTGAGAAGTGGTGACCATTTTACCTTGGTTTGACTGGGCTTGCTTTGTTACTTTGCATGCTCAGAGGTAATTGATAACTTTTAGTATTTAATGCTCTTTTACTTTCTTCACCCACCTTCTCTGGTGCAGCCAGTTGTTTTTCTGCCCCTTGCTTCAGGGTAGATTCGTCCTCTGGGGATGCTGGGACCCAGCAGGCTCTGCTCTGACAGGTCCCCCTTCCCCTTCCTAGGGCAAACAACAAAAAAAGTCTCAATAATGATGGCCATTATTAATAACAATTATTAATATTATGAATACTATAACTTCTTCCTATTAATACGGCTACTAATAAAGAGCTTGATCCATCTCACTACGGTGGGGAGTGATCTCAAACACAACCCTGGAGGTGCGCCCAGTCAGGCTGTGCCACCTCCAGCTGCGACGGGATCTTCCTTATATTCCCTTCGCATTGGCGTAACACATTGGGGGAATCTCCCAGGTGCTTGGTACCGAAGAGAAATGCTTTGCACACTACACACTTCTGTGCTCCTCTGTTTTTGAGTAAGCCTTGTTAGTGAATTCCCTCCCTTTCTCTCCCTGTAGCACTATATTAATATTTTCCACTGCATACATTAATATTTTCCACTGCACAGGAATCAAAAGCACTAAAGTCAATACAAAGGGAATACAGTAGGATGCTGTGCGGGAGCTGTGCGCTCTGGAGTGCCGGCTTCTCCGAAGCTCAGAGTCCGTGTGAGGGTAAAGCTCATACCAAGAAGAAATTCCTACAAAGTTTCCGGGCACTGACTGGTAGGAGATGATTCCTAAGCTCTTCTATCATATAAATAAAAAGTAAGCAAATTCAAAGGAAAACACTGTTGCGTTTTTATAAGTAAAGCGGAGGTTCTCGGGTGATTTTCAGTTTGAGATCCGGTTGAAGGTATTCAGATTTTACCTCCCTACCGAGAATGCTGGAGATCGTCTTACATGTTTGTTTTTGTACATGCTATTGTACAACCATGTAATAAAAATGAATTGATTTCAAAGCATGGATTGGCAGACTTCAAGAGAAGGAAACATAAAATAGCTGTTAGGATGTAAGTATTGGTGTAAGTGACTAATATTACAACCACGGACGTGTCATGCATTCTGTTAACCCCAGTCTCCATAACTAGAAAAAACACAGTAAAAATAACCATTTATTCATCTGGGATGGGAACAGTTAGCCAAAAGTAGAATTTGCAAGTTTTTTTACTTCTAGAAGAAATCAGTGCTGTTGCTGGAAAACACTTAGGTGACCCTGTTGGTTCAGAAAGTTTATTGGACATTTATTTTCACTGTGTGGATGAGGTGAAGAAACAGGAGATTTTTTTTTTTTGTGCCTATCTGTGCAATCCTTTCTAGCAAGCAGTGGACTGTACTCGGCATTTTTTTTCTAGGCTACAATAGCAGCAGTTCCATGATGCTGTCAATTGATTTCTTCTTCTCCTACTACTGCTCTGACACATTTTAACAGAGATGCAAGTATCTCAAATAATAAACAGGAAAGGTTTCAGCTCATGTATGTATTGTATATGCTGCTCTCTGTTCTGACTCAAACTCTTGTTTGAGTTCCACAAGAGATTTTAACTGTGCCATAATTTTGTCTGAAATGGCAGATAGTTGTTCTACCCACTATTTTGATAATTTCACAGGAAAATGATGGTGTATGTGCTTAATTCTGCTATTAGTTTTATTAAACTCTTCATATTAATGCTGTTTCAGCAGCGAGTTCCACCAGTGAGTTTTGCACTGTATGGAAAAAAGAATTTACTTTTATCAGTTTTACCTCTGCTGCCTTTCAAGTTCATGGAACATTTCTCTCTACTGCCTTATGAGAGTAATTAAGAGTCCCAATTTACTTTCTCTAAACCATTCATTATTTTGAATATCTTGATTATGTTCATTCATCTTCTCTGTAAATTAAAATGTCCTAGTACTCTCTGTTGCTCATTGTCTTATTTTGCCTCACACAATTTTCATTATTTCAATAGCTCATGTCTGCGTTTTTTCTGGATCTGCTTTTTTATTTTTATTTTTTAACTTGAATTCAGTACTTCAGCTGAAATTATCTCATTAAGTTATATAATGGTACTAGGTGAAGTTAAACCACTAGTGTTAGTCATTCATCTAACCTTGTTATATTCGTCAGAAATTTGACATCACGTCCTTAAGTAATTCTGTCACCTATAAACTTGGCGTCTCAACCTTCCTTCTTTTTGATCTAGATTGATAAATACATTAAACATCAGATCTGGTACCAAATTTTATGATAGTTTACTATTAATCTTTTGAAATATATCTTCTCTTTTACCTCTTTCTCCTCGCTTAGTTATTTTAATATCCCTTTTCTTTTAGGAACAGTCTAAAAGATTTCTTTTAACCACAATGTAAATTATCGCTTGCTTTCCCAGTATTGATTTGATTGGTTTTAAATTCTAAAAAGTTTCAAGAAATTTGTCATAAATAATTTAAAAAGGTCTGTGTATGGTACTAGGAATTTTAAAAACAAGCTACCTGGGGGCCTTGGATTTAAGCCCTACTCCTAATTTTTTACATGTGTACTCATTGTGGAACAGCTTGGGGAGGTTTCCACAGGGTTTGTGACAAGAGGATCTGCTTCAAATCAAGTGTTGGTAAAAGAAGTTGTAGAAAGAATCAACAAAATGAACAATAACAAATTATCAGGACTGGATGGTGTTTGCCCAGAAGCTCTGAAGGGACCTGAGGGGAAATAGTTGAACCACCAACAGTGGTGTGGGTGCTTGAAGCTTATGTAGGTCCAACATGAGAGTGGACGAACTCGTGGAAGAAAAACCCATTGAGAGTTATTAGGAACAAGGAGCTTCCTTTTGCGCTGGAAACTTCTGAACCACGGTTCTCTGAAAGCTTGAGAAATATTCTAGGATGTCAAAGTATCTGTTTGACCTCTGCTTGTTCATTTCTGTGGGTATCTGCTCTTGACCACTCTGTTTCTGTACAGGCATATGTCCATCCAATGCATCCATGTGTTTAATAGCAAACAACTGTAGTACAGTCTGGGTATTTCTAAATATCACACCAATCTGGCCCTTTACAAAAAGCTGGTTTAATCCAGGACAGTTGCTTATTGCAGTCTCTTTGCTAACTGTTGAGCCACAAAGTCTAAATACCTCAAGTGTCTGCGTGCTTAATCTCAGACTGTCAGGATGGAATAACGCAGCTCTTCTTCGAGAGGAACGGCACCTCCTCTCCTCCGTGTTTTCTTTGGAAAAAGGTTGAATAAGGCATAACATCCCAGCCAGTTGTTTCAAGGATGATAAAAGTTTCACAACCCTTCTCCCTGTTTACTTAGCATTGCTGTGCCCTAGATATGACAGTGTGTGCAGATCCAGGAGAAATAATGAAATCTATGGAAAGCAGACACACAGGAGAAAAAAGACATTTTACGATGGCAGCTTTATTCCCTGCTGTTGTTGGACTGCAAATGGGTACCGAGTTTGCAACCAAGGCTGAAAAGCATTTAAACTTTATTTACTAGACAATAAATAATACAGAGACTGTTTGCTGAAAGTTGAAGAAGAGAGCCGTCACCGAATTCTTGCGCTGTGGCTGGTGGTTCTTGCTTTTATGGGTGTCACTAAAATAAACGATGAGTTTAAAGTTTTGGAAGAAACAAGCTTTTTTTTTTTTTTTTTTTTTTTAATATGGAGGCCTAATTTGTCTTCTCTGCTGAAAAGGCCTGTGGGAATAAAACAGGTTATTCTAAACCGACTGCACCTTGTTAGAGATCATGCACTATACAACACCCTCAATTAGACGGCAATGGTGGAGTTGGAGACACAGGAGGTGGCACGGCACTCATGCATCTGTGAGCAGCTGGTGCCGGCAAACCTTTGAAGCTGATGTCATCCTACGTGGATCTCTGGCATTTGTGAAAATGTCAGGAAAGGATCAGGGATTTAGGAAGGGAGAGATGATCTCCAATTCTCTTTACAATTTCCTGTTTTCTCTCCTGAAAATAACTCTGTTCAAAAGGGTCCACTTCCAACAGGGGTGCATCATGCGTTGAATGCCAACTCTTTCTGCAGGTTTTCAAGCTAAATGCTGTTGGGTGCCCCTTTAGCTCATTCTAGAGTCAGTCCCATTCATTCATTTGCTTAATGCCCAATATCCGCTCTGAATTGTTAAACAGCAACAATTTGTTAGTTTGCTGTCAGGCTCATTATTCCCTGCGGGTTTCCCAGCCCTCCTCCTCCAGCATTTGTATATGTGTGGATCTTGGAACTTTAACGTTTTTAAATAGGCAGAGTGGAAGTTAGGAGATGATGAGAAAAAAAGTGAAGTGGGGAAATGCATGGCACATTGTGACTGGTTAGAGTACTTTGTTTATTTGTTTCTTTAGGAAAGCAGATAAATTCCATTGAACGCCTATTTTTCATCTTCTGTAAATTAGGTATCTCAGCTGGTTTTTTTTCTCCTTTGGTTGCAGGGTTTAGTATAAATAGTACCATCTGTGATCCAGTATACTTCCTATGTCATGAGTGCTTAGTGGTCAAGTTAATATTGCCTGAAGAACGACAAATTTTTGTGTTTCCTCCATTTATTTTTTCAGCTGTCATTCCAATGTTACAGTAATCATCTGGATCTTGTATTTAATTTTAACAACACTTTGCTCTCCTTTTTCATTCTAAGGTATCGCCACTCTATCATTTCAACTAAGCAGGTTTCATTATTCATTTCCCAAAAGTAAATTCACCTAAGGTGACTGAAGATGAGCTGGTAGCTTTTTCTACAAGGTCTTTTATTGTAAAGTAACAGATATATACATACAGGACACAGTCAAAGCTTTTGCTTTAACTACAAATCTTTTTCTGAAAAAACAAATAGACACTTGTGTAAATATTTGCCTTTGAGCTACTCTTTTTCTTTCTGGTATTGTAGACTGCAGTACAATACCAGAACGTGAGAAGTTCTCACAAAGTTTTCAGTCAGAGTATAATTTACTGTGGTCCGGCATAAATATGTTCTTTTTTTCCTTCTGAGACATTAGCATGCTGAAGCATATTTAAAATGAATGTAGAACAGACTATTGTAGTGGTTAAACATTAAAATAACATTGTCACAAATTACCCTTCATTGTGATTTTGCATATTCAGGGACCCACCCCATCTTCACTAGATGGCTCAGCTTCAGATCTTTTCCAAAATTTCAGTACTTCCTAATAAACAAAGAGGGGTTTTTTCCCCCCATTTCAGTGAAATAAGCATAGAGAGAAAATCAACAGTGGAGCCTTTTCAGGCTTTTCTCTGGATTTTCTCCGAAGGGACCCTAGAATTCTTGGTTCACTCAACGCTCCTCAGCCACTGTACCCCCGGAATATTTGCAGGGATATTTTCTAGGTGCTGCTCTTTTCTTCCTTTTTATATTGTTTTGCATCAAATGCCAAACTATTTTTCTACACTGAGTAATTTTCCAAAAGCACAGCTTGAACGTTTATCCAGGGGAATTATGTAAAAAAAGAGTGTTTTTGAAAGGCTCTCTTTCTTTCTTCAATTTATTAATATTTGATAGATTCCTTGAATAATTGTAGCTACATTTATATGTGCATTGTCTTTGGAACGTTACTTAGACATGGTAGGATTTCTTCTGAGCTGAAGTAGCAGAGCTAGTGACACGATCATGGTGGTGTGCTTTTTGGTTTTGAATGTGCATGGTTCTTCTGACCATCATCTTGTTCACCACCACGGAATTCAATCCCAGACTGCTTCTAAGATGATCTTCTTTAAACATCCAACTCATACGAAGAACGTTGCCCAGATCTCACATATTAATATTTTCACCTTCATTGCTATAGGTTCATGTTTGGAATGAAATATTTCAGATAACCTACACTTGCTGGCTTAGCTGAGCATGAGGCCTAACGGGTTTTTCTTCCAGATCACGTTCCTTAAGAGAGGAATTTTGTCTAAACCTTGAGCATTTGACAGCAATCAAGTGTTTCAGATTTTAGGGCTTGGTCTTCAGCTGGTGTAAACCGTCTGGGCTCTGTTGACCTCAGGATATGGTAGCAACATGCAGCTGCTGAGAATCTCGCCTGTTCTTTTTGAGGCTCTCTGAGCTTGTCCCTAAGAAAATGCTTTCATTCGCCATTTTTCATAGCAACTTGCCATTGAGTTAAATCACTGGAATCCAAAGCAGCCAAAAAGTTTGGATTGATTGTCCCAAAAGAGCACAGTTTGGGCAGCAAATACTAATGGTAAAGGCATTTCTATAGTCCTCTGCTCAGCAGTCTGCTTGACCAGGCACAGGTAATTTAGTACTAAAACTGTGTATGCCAGTTTGGGTAAGGAAATTTCAGGGGAAGAAATCCTTTTTGATTTCTGTGAACCAAAAACATCAGCAGTCCAAGTCATGATCACGTGAGTTTTGAAATACAAAATTGTTTTTGTATGTGTTTGATCTAAACATATTGTTAATAACTGTGAGCATAAGACAGAAACGTCAGAGCAATAGCCCTGCTGCAAAATGAGTTGGGTATTTTAGCCTGGTAACCAAAGGCAGGAGGGAAGGAGTAAGCCTGCTCTCACCAATCCTTTGTGATATGCAGTTTAGTTATCTAATCGATGGTAGTGATACAGGAGGAGGATCAAGGAAGACCACATTCCTGCTCCTGAGGACAGCACTACCAGAGAATAGTTCATATCAACTCCAAAATAGAAATCTAAGGCTGGAGTGCTGAATTGTCTTTTAGATCAGTATTTGACTCCTTTTGCTGGCTCCACCACTTTTTGGTGGCAGTTCATATAGTGGTGGTGACAACTTTGAGGTTCCCCTCTGTAGTCCTGCATTGGAGAAGCAGGTCTTTTGGCAGCAGACACAATTACAGCTGCTAACTCATAGGCTTGCCTGGTCCGGCCAATAAATTAGTGTAAAATCATTATCTCTGTTTGTTTAGGTGAACGACTTATGTAATAATTGTAAGATCGTAATATCCTGTCAACACAGGACTGGGAAACTTCCAGAGATGGTAAAGTAAATCTAAATGCAGACTTTGGTGCAGAGATAGTGTCCTAGCCCGGTATGGAGGTGATCTTGAATAGTTAGCCTTTATCCTCTGCCCAAGAGCATGTTTATTATTATCATAATCTTTTCAAGGAGAAAATTAAAATTATGTTCTAAGTACATACACTAAAACATCAAATTAACTTTTACAACTAACTGCTACATTCAAGGCAATGTATTTCAGGACTGCAACTGAAATTTTAAATGACTGTAGCTCCAGCAGAACTCCATAATCTTCCTTTCGTATCAATCAGTGACAGCTGTACAGACATTTATTGAAAGATAAATTCTGAGGCTACTTTAAACTTTCAAAACAGAGCACCATATTATTTTGATGAGGCTCTTGTTGGTAACAAGTGGACAACAAAAACGTGTGGGTGTGATTTAGATAAGCATTTCAAAAATTCAGGTGTTTTACTAGCTGCAATCCTTCAGCATCCCTTTCTGGTTTCTCTGTCTGTTTCTCTTACCTCCACCTGAATGCAGAATTTTTACACGAGCTGATATGACTTGTTTTCACCCCACCATCCTTCCAGGCTCTTGCATAGCCGGGCTGTTCTTATTTAAAATAACTCTTTCCAATTGAACTAGCAGGCTCTTTCCTTGCCTTTTAAGATTATTAGAGCTTTGAGATTTAACTTTTAAATTTGCCATCCCTCGCATTTGTATCACAGAACATGAAGTGTTGCATTAATGAACACATTGTTAATTGCAGTTTTGCATTCAGCATAGATAGAGGGTAAATGCTGTTAGAACCACTGGAATTTAGAAATCCAACTATAAAATCAAAGTTTGTTCATTAGTAGAACCTCAGGACTGTATTCTAGCGAAATTAGCTATTGCAAACAACTGCTGGACAATACACCAAGATTTCTGTCTTAGGCTCTGTCGATGTGACAGGATACAAGAGGAATATTAATGAGATCGCTGTCAAGGTCCAGCGTAGTTCTGTCTTGCATAAAGTAAGAAACTCTCTCTTCCCTTGTTTAAATACAGTAGAACAGGGTGAAGGGGAGAAAAAGAGGCAGCCGAGAGAAAAATTTCAGGTTTTTCAAATTTGGACATAAAACAAATGCAACTGCTGGATTCTCATGACCCCAGTGCTTAACCCCACAATGCCTTAATCTTTAATTTTCCTTCCAAAATAATGTCAAGAAAGGCACAGCATTATTTGGCACTGTTGACTTTTTGCCCCGAATGTATCACCATGAACAAACAAGCTTCCACCCTTTTCAAGTATTTGCTTAGAGTATTTATGAAACGAACACCTCATAAAGGTGTAGCATTAGCCAAAAACGTATCATGCAAGGAAAATTTAAGTGTTTGTTTCCCCCCACTAGATGGCCCTTCAGTGAAATGGCACGTCACTCCATTAACTGGCTCTATCGCGTTCGTGTTTCTGTGTTTTATCTGGAGTGTTATCTTTACGGTATCAAAATGTGCAGTGAAGGAGCGATCAGGAAGGAGCAGGTTTAAACAGCATTTGGCAATACTGTGGAATGTAGTAGGGAGAAAGAGAAAATTAAAAGCGGTGGCAAAGAATTCCCCATTTAATAAGAATTCATATAAGAATTGCCATTAAAGTGCTATTTCTTTACTTCGTAGAAACCTTGCAATATCATCTTTTTCCCTAGAATTATTACTGTAGCTCTTGACTTTTTTTTTTTTTCTGATTTTATATTTACGTTCTAGCACTGCAGCAGTTCATTATACATGAAAAAGTCTAATTCATTATATAGGTGGTAGTGCCAAAAAGTCACAGAAGGTTCAAAATGATTTTTATCAACTCTCAGTGTATGTTTGAGGAAGAACAGATTGTTGTAATATTCATGCTCACAGGCATGGTGTCTTCATAAACAGTGAATCTTCAGTGTTTTCGTCCGTGTGTTTGTATGGTTTCTATTGTGCCTACTTTCTGCTGTTTTAAATATGGAATGCTTACTAGGCGATAACATTTTATTGCTTCTTTCTTTAATAATCGTGACCACAAACACCATTTCTCTCTGTAAAATGCTGCTTTTTTAATAATTATGTGGTTTTGTCTGTATTTTAAAATCCTCAGCCTGATTTCCATTTGGGCATGAGCAATTATTTTCGGACCTATTTTCCATGCACACGTAAAGACCCATGTTAGAAGGTAGACTTTAGAGATGACGCGTTGAGCATTTGTCAACATTTGTAAACAACTGATAGCATCTTAAAAATGTGGTCACTGAAGGTGTGGTGCCAGGTAATAGGGGCAAAAGTGAAGCCCTCAGTTTAAAAGCTCAATTCTGGTTATCTGTGTAACCCTGGGATTCGATGTCCGATGTGAAATTGTGCCAGCGCTGTAAGGAAGCCTGCTCTCACCGTTTCTTTTCAGGGTAGCGTGAGTACCAGCCAGGCCTTCTCTTTTGTTGATGCTAAGGGGAGAACATATGCTGGTACCTGTCTGCCTGGCATGCCGTCAGTCACTATTTAAAATAACTGAGAATCTGAAGAGTTACGAGCTGGCTTACTGGAAGGGTGGAAACTTCTAAATCATTAAGGTCCCACTGAAAGGTTTTAATGTCTCTAAGAGTCTTCCCGTACTTTTTCAGTTTAAGAAGTGGCAAGACCAGATGATTATGGTACTCCACCAGTGGCAGCCTTCAAGAGGGAAGAGCGGTTAAAACAACCTGACCCTCTCAGTTCATTATAGACTTAATGGAGGAGGCCAGTTTCAGGTCACCCCACGCACCTTTCCAGGTCCTGTAAACCATTCAGCTCTACCTCATGATCGCACTTCCACAGTCAGCTTTAAGATAACAATATCATCATGGTTGTCTGACCTCTTTCCATTTCCCTGAGAAAAATGATAAAATAATGACTTACCTGTGTATCCATCACCAGATCTGAAGCCTTTTGATAGGGGCACAGAAGACCTGGAGGAGGTCAAATGCCTCCAGAGCTGCAATAGTGTTGGCTTACTATCTTCTTCTGAGTGACCTTCCCAGAAAGCAGAGGTTAGAGTCTGGGAGGTAATTGCTGAGGCCATTAATCCCCAGTGACAGGTTTTTGAGTAGCGGCCAGACCATAGGATGGTATTCAACAGTCGGTGTCTGCATGCTCTCACTGGGAGGTACTAATGAATCCTGCCACTAAAGGGCTAACGCATTTCCTACCGGCGCTCCTGGGTCTACTTTTGTTAGTCTCCAAAGGGAGGTCTACCAGGGCATTGCAGCGCTGCACATGGCTGAGACTCATGCTGGGGGACAACACAGGGCCTATGGCTGGGCTCTGCTTTGGAGACCAGTTATTAATTGAAATAATCTGCAGTGTTTCCTCATGGAAGTAGTATTCTTCTGTTCAAGTAATAGAGATTGACGGGCTTGTTACTCAAGGTGAAGGGGTGATTAGAGAGGTTCCTCACTGATAGCTGTGGGGCTATGCTTTTGAGGCCATAGGTAGTTCAGCGTGACACAAGCAAAGAAGAGCGCGTGTGGTGGCCAAGTGACAGGACCGTAGCACTTACAGCATACCAGGTGAACACTTTTGCTCTCGGTGGTGGCTTCTTACCCTCTCTCTCTACCTATCACAAGTTAGTCTGGCTTTGTCTCAGTCACTTTGGTTTGTACAGAGGTGCTCTATCATACCAGCTTGGGCAAGAGGGGTGTTTTTGGAAGATCCATCTGGAGCCTCTGTCTTCCCAGACAGCATCTCCTAAAAATTTCAAAATTTATTTCTATTCTTGAAACTCTCTTATGATTTTTGTTTTTATGATCTGTGCCTTTCTCTCCAACTTAGCAGTTATTAATAAGACAGTTATCCGCCATAAAATATTCAGAGCTTTATTCTCTATACTAAAAATGTCTCCTTTCACTTAAAGCTCTTTTTTTTTCTGGCTTAATTCCATTAACTTTATCAAAGTTTACTTTTGAGTCTGGCTTACTTATTTCTCCTGCTTTCCCTGTCTTTTGAAATGTTTGTTTCGTAAATGCACTTTAACCCCTAGAGAGAGGTTTGGGGTTAGAGATATAATCCTTTCCTAAATGACCCTATTTTATCATGGGATTGGAAGCGTAGTCCACTGACTAAAGAGACTCAGACAACATGGGTTGTATTCAAGGTTTCATGTGAATCAAGCTCCACACAGTCTAGAGCCAGTCATTTACTTTGTTTTGCTTTGGCTTCACCAAATGTAAAATATGGTTGTGGCTGAAAATCAGTATACAAGAGTTAAGTGTTATTATTGGCCAGCAGTATATCAATCTGTAATCTACAGTTTCCTATAAAGGAGGAAGAACGTGGTCTCAGTCTTTACTTTGGGTTCATTCCCTTTTGTGAATTCAAGTCAGACTATCAACATCAATTTGACTTTGCTTTCACAGTTTATGCTTAAAGCCATCCCCTAGCAAACATCTTGCTTTCCAGATACCTTAAGCCTACTGCAAACAAACAAATAATGGAAATTAAATAGTAATAAAGCTGTTGTTAGCTTTGTATAATAAATTTTATCTACTATTTAAATGGCAATTATTTCCAGAAACTTGGCAATTGTAGCCATACAAATGATTAAATTGATTCCAGTCACAGCCTATCTTTCTTTGGAAAGGAAATACCAGTAGTGTTTGAAAAATGGATTATTAAGAATCTTGGTTCGCTCAAGGTGGCTCATATGTTGTATTTGCTAACACAGCATCTTGCTGGAAGAAAGTAAGTGCAGCTTTTCCCTAGCCCAGATTATTTTCTCCACAAATCTTTGGAGCAGGAAATAAAAAACAGCTAATAGTTGTGGGGCATGTGGAATTAGTTTAAGCAAAGCCGAACCCTGATCCTTCTGACCGCCTCCTCTTTCCTGTGCTGTTTTGTCTATTCCTGCCTCAGAGTATGTCAACAAATTTTCTTTAAGCTCAGAAGGTGGAGGGGGGTGGAAATAGTGATTCTTTCTGTCTCTTTCTGTCTTTTGGGGTTTTTTGGGGGGGGTTAGGGGAATGATTTAAAACAGATGTGTTTTCAAGAAAAGGTACAAGTTTGTCTTGTAAAATATTTGTAAAGAAAAACAGCCTCAGGACCTCTGAACGTAATCCCAGTTGAGTTCTGGAGATGTCACAAAGGGTGCTGGTTTTGTTACAGTGACATAATTCTTTTCTCACACAACTTAATTATAAATCAAGATAACTTTACAGAGAGGGCAGAATCTGTTAAACAAAACTGAAGAGGCAAAGTGTATACGTATTTGAAAAGCAGAAAAATACCTGTGATTTCTGTATGGCTTATTGTTTGCTTCTGCTGTATGAGAAAACATTGTTTTCATGTTTCTCCAGTACTGGAAGTATGTGTTTTACATGAAAGAATAGAGCAGGTACCTCTTTCCTGATGACAAATGAAACACACTGGATCAAATGGATCAAACAAAATGGATCAATGATCACTGGATCAAACACAAATGGTGCACACTGCTGCACCTCCTCTGAAGCTGTGTACCTGAGGACAATAATGCTCTCATTGCCAAGGCTTCAAGAATGTAATAAATATTAAGGAAATAACTTCACAAATGACTCGGTGTTGCTGTGCAGCACTGGATGTAGTTGGTATCAGTGGTTGTGGTTATGGTCATCCTCAAAAAACAAAAATTTTTCTTCATGATAGAAATAATTATTAATCTTGACTGAGAACATAAGCTCTTTCACATTGCCTGAGAAACTGGTGGGTTTGCTGTCTCTCAAGTGTTTGTTTTTTTAAATTACACTCAATCACTGGAAGCAGTTTTGCCATCTCTGTCTGTCTGTCTGTCTCTCTCATGATTGTTTATTTTTAGACAATCTGTGTTCTGTAGCTAAATACTTTCAACACCTTCACAAGAAATCTTGACAACATAGTTGCAGAACCAGTATCGCTGAAGTAACTTCAGATGATTAAATGTTAAATTATGTTTTCCTCATCCAATCTGGTTTATTAAGACAGCAAAAATGACAACAAAATAAGTGAATCAATATCCTGTCTGCTAATTAAGCATCAGGAGAAGAAAAGAAAAATTAAATGCAACATTCGCTAATTTCTTAGGTGCTGGACTTTGGAGTCAATTACAGACACTGTTGTATTGTGAGGTTTGTGATGGCAAAATCTTGAACAACCTTTTTTATCAAATATTTTGCTAATCTTGAAATATTTTTCTTTCCATTTCTTATTTTGAGAAAACACTAACCAAATTCAAACTAGATAGGGTAATATGGCATCAATCCATTGAAAATGTTGAACACAAACTTTTGACTTTTATGTGTAGTCTGGGCAAAAATGAAGAGAAATTGTCATTTTTTTCCATGGGGATGCTTCATGTTAATTCCATCCAACACAGCATTTTTTTGAGAGTGCTGTTGGCTCTGCGTGGATTTGATGCTGCAGCCTGTCTGGTTTTAGAGGTAGAAAGCTATCGGAGGGAAAAAAGAACAGATCATCAGAGTGCGAGGAGGCCCAGTTGAGGAATGGTCCATGGAGTGCATTGGTGTACCCAAGCAGCACCTTGTTGGGTTCTTCTAGGAGGCAAAGTCTGCTTGAGCTGGCAGAGAGAAGGACAACATTCGCTGATGGCAAATCTATCAAAGACCCCAGAAAACGTCTCAACGAGGGTGGTTCCTGCTTTTGAGGGACAAATGGTCACTCTGTTTTTGAAAAAAACGCCACATTTTTAGGGGCACAAAGGCTCTCGATAAATTTAACAAAAATGAAATTATGGTTAGACTTCTACGTTACCATATATTGATGGCTTTGTGAATAAAGGTCCAACAGTGTATAGAAACCTGAGTAAGTAAGGAAGTAATTAAATTACTTCCTACAATGACACTCCGCTGCATCTTTCATTTCGTCCATGGCTGGCATTTTATATGCATTTGGAGCCATGGGCTGCACTAATCATATTGTAAAGGCAGTCGGAGTTACAGCTTCCATATATTTCATGCGTAGCAGCACTTGAATATTAGCGAGGAAAAATGAGAGAGCGAGCGAGTGCATGCTCACCAGTCAAGCAGAAAGGTAGAAGATGGGGGGCACGGGTACGTCTGACAACTTAAACACGTATTTAGTGGCTCGCCTGCCACTGAATGATGTGCACAGGTTTGCCTGGGGTGGAGTAAAAGAAGCACGGAGGATGTGTTGAAGGACTGGAAGAGTGGCTGTGTGTAATAGATACATAAAACTATGTATAAAATAGTGGCGTGTGATACAAAATGCTGAATATGAGTGTATCTATCTTTCCCAGTCTAAAATGCCTCTGATTGTCCCAGTTAAGCAGAAGAGCAGCACATCTTCATATCATGTCCAGATGACTTTGCTGGGCCTTTTCTGTTTCATTCTTGTGGTCTGGGCCAACGTGGTCTGAAGGAGCAGGGAAGGCGAAAATCCCATGTGGAGCCTCGCGAGCCGGAGGGGATCGTGTCTGTAGGAGTGAGGTGTTTCTGGTTTCTCACTCAGTGCCTCCCACAAGGAATCTTTATCTTCCTGGTGCCTACATCAGCGCAAGAACCAGCATTTCGACAAACTGCCCTTAGTCCACCTTTTGACTCTTATCACTTAAGAGAGCACACAACATAGGAGGTTGGCACTTTCAGCATGTTTATAAACCAGAGACCTGGCTTACTGAAATATGTATTTAGAAACCAATGCAATGACAAACAACATTGTGTGGTGCTCAGCTTATATACTAAAACATATCTGTTGTCAATATGCACTGCTTAAAGGACAAGAAAACACTTTCTGATGGCCGGGTTTTACCAATTACTTTTAGGTGAATCTGTAACAGATGCGCTTTTGAAACTTAACTGATGGGACACTTGGTCCTTGTCCTACAGTCAGAAATTCTTTTATTCAACTACTCCTATTCTTTTCTTTAGGACAGTGAAAAAAAAGGATTTATGAATAGACTTTATGCCATCCAGGAGGTGTGTGTCAGTGTCCAGAATATCCTTGATGAAGTGGCTTCCTTTGGAGAAAGGATCAAGAAGTAAGTGCTGACACAGGTGCTGGATTGCTCTCTGATACTGTTTGTATTTTTTCCAAGCTGGGGTACAAAGTGTTAGACCTTTTTTCTTTTCTTTTCTTTTTTTTTTTGTGGGGGACTCCAGTTTTGGATGATCCATTGTTGAAACTCATCTATATTTACTTTGCTTTGTGGAGGCCCTCAGTTAATGAAATTCCTGTCATATTAATTTTGGAATTTAGATATATATTAATTGGGAAAAAAATCAGAACTAGGACTTTGAAGTAAAACAGAAAGAAAATCTTGTTTTGAGGCCTAACAGTAGTTATTTAAAAGTAATAATAAAAAATGCAGCTTTGATAAAGGAAATAAGCAGAGCTGAATAGGGGTTTCAGATTTTAAGGATATACGTATGTTCAGTTGCTGGAAGCGTTGTATTTATGTGAGTTAACAAAACCTTTCCTCCTAGAGCATATGTAATTTGTAACACCTAATACATGATATATAAGAATTGCCAACAAATTCAGGCCTTTAGCAAGAGAGCTTCTGAGATTTATTGCAGGAAGTTTGGTGTATTTTTGGCATGGTCAGTGAACAGCAGTGTAAGGTTTATTATTTGAGATCAGACGGGTTCCAGAAAGACATCTTCCAGCCATCGGCTGTGAAGCAGGGACAGGATTGACTTGGCTTTCTGCACCCCGAAAGCCGAGAGCATCTCGTCCTCGCCGGATGAGAAGTTGGGAGCAGTGCCTTCGCAACCGCCTTCCCGCTGCGGGCAGAGGGTGCAGGCAGAGAGATGACCCGGGAGCCACGCCGTGTCAGAAAACCTTCACAAGAGGCTTTGCTGTAAATCTTTGATTGACGTGCGCAGCGCGTCTTAGAGGAGAGTTAAAGCTGTGTGTTCCCTTGTTCTGGGTGCGATCTAGGAGTGTAAGGCACCTGTCTCATCCACTGCTGGTGCCGTCTGCAGTGCATTGGTGTTCCAAACCTATGAGACCGTAGCCTGTGCAAGGGGTACAGCCCCAAAATAAGTACTGAATTTTGGAAGTGAATTTTAGGAAACTGATGCATTGGGTGGAGGTCAACCTGCAGGAAACAGGAGGATCATCTATCATGTTCTGCCTTTTAGTTTTAAAATCTATCATCAGCAATGGCAAGCATACCAGAATCAGGATGAAGAGGAGGTTGCCATTTATGCGTTTAAGAGCAAAGTCCCTAATAGGAAGGCCTGGGAAACATTCCCATGGGGACACTTCCAGGCAGGCTATGTTCACAGCAGCAGAGGCAGGCGCAAGCACATTGTACTGCACAAGTTTTCCAGACAAGCAAAATGAGCCTCTCTCTCAAAGAAGTCTTTTATCAAAAGGCTGTTTGTGGAAGTTGTCTTGATGATTAAGTTTTTCTAATTGTGCATTTTGGAAGTAGGGTTTGTTCTATTATGTACCAGATGAGAGCAACAGAATTTTCTAAACTGAGTGAGACCGAATCTTCCTATAAATCTTTGTAATTTGTTCCTAAAACTATAATGGGAAACCTGTACTGAATGCTGTGCTAACACAGCACATAAGGAGGTTTGCTAAGTGAGGAGCCAGTGTTCCCACACATGGCGTGTCTGTGATCCATTGCACAAAGCCGAGTCACAGGAACATGAGCAGACCCTCAACCTTCTGTTCATCCCAAATGCATGCAGAAGAGCGGAAAAGAGCAGGTGTCCCCTGAGGAGAAAGGGAGCGATCCTACACCAAGTGACACTAACATAATGTTCACTCTGGAGACATGTCAAAATTGCCAGGGAGAAAAGAAGACAAATAAACACAGGAAGCCAGAGCTCATTATGAAAAATATGGCTAGCAATTCAGATAATTGCAATTATTCAGCCAGAGAAGCCAAAATAATGTAATCACACTGATTGGGCATGTAGCTAGTGGTAATACTTTAAAGAGTATCATTAGACTATTTAGAGCCAAAGCCACATTTTCCTTTTGGATAAATGTCATGCAACACCTTTGACATTGTGATGCCTTCATGGAACGATCCCGTTGAGCCAAGCTCCCTTTGACCAGCGTTCCCGTGGGACATACACATATACTGGCCATCTGGCCTTTCTCTCTTCCCTGCACACAGAGGTTGGAGAGCCACAGCACGGCTGTTTTGAGACTCGTTAGCTTTCATTTCCTCTCGGCCCACACCTCAACCTCTGCAAAACAAGGTGATCAGCAGGTTTTTTATCACCATGTAGAGTTTCAGACCCCTATTAAGGATGTTTTGATCCGGGGCTTTTTTGGAAAGCTGATGTCCTGAAACTCTGATGACATCCCAGAAGTTCTCTTCCTTTTAACCGTAAAGAAATAATTTTTATTTTATTAGATTTTATCTGGAATGATAAAGTTTTTCTTTGCTTTTCCTGCAAGGTACTTTATCTTATGCCACTCCCTCCTTTTTTTTCTCCTTTTTTTTTTTTTGCCACCCAAAGTGTTTTTATTTCCTTCTTTCATCCACTGCTGTTGCATTATCCCTGTCTTCAGGACCGACTGTTCTGTCCCCTCCTTCTCCCTAACCCTCTCCTTCTTAGGTGCATGGGTGAGTTTCCAGCTTTGCATACCCGCACACTTGCCTTTTCCTGAATGTAACCCCCAAGACAGAAGGGCTCCTGTGGGCACAGGACGCATCAAGCAGAGGGGAAGGTTTGACGTGTGCTTGCTCAGCCTTTAACTGCTTGCTCTGTCCTTATGGTAGAGTAGGGAGGAGATAAAACAGAAAGCCTTAGCAGTACTCTTCTCTGACACCCTGCCTCTGCACTGGCATTGAAGAAGGGAATCTGGGTTGCTTGTGTGGGTACCTTCTTTGGGGAGAAGGGAAATGTGTGTGTTTTGCCTGATGCTGAAATTGAGGGTGGGCACAGACATTTCCGAAAAGCAGAGCAATGTCTCCTCCGGAAGGTGTGCGGAGCTGGGCCAGGGGGAGGTGCCATTCAGCAGGCGAGTGGGTGAAGCCAGGACCTCCTTTCATTTCCACTGGGGGTGGGTCCAAGCCCAAGCTCGCCCTGATGTCCAGCATCCGTACATTCATTTGTAGTTTCAGTTTGTTCTCGCTCATGGAAACTGGCACTTCTCCCCCTGTCCTGCCCATCATTTTTTCTTTTATTGGCTCTGTCAGGTGACCACAGTTCTGACTTTTGTTAATTTTTCTTTTAGTACATTCAACTGGACTGTCCCATTCCTGAGCTGGCTGGCGATTGTTGCCCTCTCTGTGTTCACCATCATCCTGTATTTCGTTCCACTGAGATACATTGTCCTTGTCTGGGGTAAGTAAAGCCTTTTTTAACTGCCTGTGCCACTTAAAAAAACCTGGTTTTTAAGGGATGACTTACATTGTCAGTACTTTTCTGTATTTATGGTCATGAAGCTGCCCCATGATGGAAACAGACAGGTTAGTTAAAAATCACAACTGCGTAAAGATTTAGGCCCACCTGCAAAATGCATTTTTCTTGGTTGGCATTCTAGACTTCATCATACTATAAACATGTAGCCATGAGGATTCTTCATATATCAAAGTGTAGCTTTGTCTAGATATTACTCTGATTTATTTTCACCACTTAGACACAAACAGAGGCATTTCAATCTATATAGTGCATTTAGGACAATATGCCTTTTACTGCAGTACTTTATCTTGTGAAAGCGTATGTAAACATGGCAACAAGAAACCTGTTTAAAGGGTCACCTTTAGTCCGACAGAAAGGTGTATGTGGTATTTGGCTGGTTGATAATAAACAGAAACTGGGGGGGAGGGGGAGGGTAGGGGGGTGGAATCATGATTGATCCAAGCTCTCACTACTTGTCCTTATATTTATTCTTTATACTGATTTTAAACAGCTACTGTTACCACATCTGTTGTAAATAATGCTCCAAGTTTTCATTTGTACATTTTTTATAGATCTTACACCACCAGCAGCTGTACCTTTATTCAGTAGCGCAGACTTGTAAAGAGCACTGTCTCAATTAAATCTGTGTCTAGATTTTCTTTCTGAAGAAAAGAATAACATGCCTTTGTAAAAAATTCTGAACTCAAGAGACAACATAAAATCACTGACCTGACTGCAGAGAATGTATTTGTTATATATCAGTCAGTATTAGTAATATTCTTACAGACTCTTCACAAATAAATGTAGCAGAATGTACAAAATGGAGAAGAACCAATATGGAGGATTTGAACAAAAATTTTTTTTAGGGAACCGAAGAAGCAAGTGTCTTTTCCTGTCTCGGAATTTCACTTATTCCCCACATAACCTGTGTCACTTGGGTGCAACCCAAACTCTTTGTTCCCAAAATTTCATTCTTCCTAGTGCACACAAGATGGTAGGCCTCTTGTTACTGAAGTTTGAAGTACTTGGTCTATGTCCTTTTGCTGTCGTTTTTCAGACAGATCTGGTATCTTGTACACTTGCTTTCATACATCCCCTTGATTTCATGCAAGAACCTGAGATTATAATACCCTGCCAAGACCCACAAAACTATACGGGCAGCACTGTTGTTTGAAAAACTCCTGACACGTACCCCTGCGATACCCCGGGAGGGGTCACACTCCCCTAGAAACGTCTGTGTTTCAGGTAAGGCAGAGCCATGACTCCCACACTGGAGTCCATGCCTCCCCAACCATGGATGGATAACGTAAGCACAAGTTATTGTAAATGGACCTTGCTCTCTCTCCCTCCATCTCTTCCCTGCCTGCCCCTGAGTTATCCAGTCTATCTAGATCCGACTTCAAGCACCTTTGTTCACTAGAGGTTTCAGCCCCACATTGTTCTCCTCCATTTCAGTGTAGGTGGCTTCTTGTTGAGCGGGTGTCTGGGGGTCCCTTCTTTAGGGACCTATTTCTCTTGCATTGGGCCGGGAGACCAGACAGGTACTGCATAGCTGCAGCTCCAGCAGTGCAGACCTCCTCGGGGTGAAATGCGTTCTCACAGAACCATGTCGCGCTTTGTGTAGCTTTGAGCAGCTGTCCCTTCAAAAAATGTAGTATTCCAAACGCATGCCTGTTTTCTCCATTATTGTGTGTTCCTAGCCTCCCCCACGTATATACATTTCTTGATTCCATTCATCCATCCTGCGCTTGAAAGCAAATGACCTCTGTTGTCCGACTTCCATCCATAGGAAAGTTTGAACTGGTCTGTAGCAGCATCTACCCATTTTGTTCTTTGGGAAGGCAGGAGTTTTTAAATGAAAAGTCCTCCATGTTATGGCTGGTCTTCTCTATAGCTGCCTTTCTTCTGTGCATCCATAGGGACTGCTTCTTTTGGCCTGCACTGGCAAGAAATTCTCAGTTCTTTCCCTCCTGGACATGTTTCTCCCCGTGGAGACTGCTGGTCCTTGAACATGTGATGCGTTAGCCATGGTGGAGCAGGAACCACCTCTGCACTCTAATCCCATTCGTTAGAGTGCAGAGCCCTGGTAACAGCTGCAGCTGTTTGTGTGGAAAAGAGTATAAAGAAAATTATTTTAATGAGAAAATTTTCAAGCTTTTGGAAAAGACCTAATCACCTTGTCGTATTTTACTTCTCCTGTAGTGTCCCATCTCATCTGTTCGGCTCTTTTCTTTTCTTGAGCCTTGACCATGATTTATTCTTGCATTTGCTTTCACGGGGTGACTGGTACTTTTCTTTGTCAGATGTGACAAGGTGAGACCATATCAACTCCTGAATTCACCCATGTGTGGTTCAGTGGCCACGTGCAATGAACAGTGGGGTAGACCTTGAATTTCTCAGTCACTTGCTGATGCAAAGGATCTTCTTGAACAAAGGTGTTTGAATCTCAGATATTCTTTCTCAACACTCACTGTTCAATCACCAGATAAAGCGATGGCAGCATCTGGCATGTCTACACTGCAGAACTGAGAATTCATGCAGTGGGAGGCCATGGGTGTTATCAAGACTGCAGCTTGCGCACTCCGTCCCGAAGCTTTATGTCCTTGCTAAAGCTTTCTGAAAGGCCTGGGCACCAGAAACTTCGTGGAAGATAAACTGTATTATCTTATCTCTGATACAGCCTTGATAAATTACGCAGAACAGCACATTTTTAATGCTGTCCCGCTTTCTCCCACACACATGAGAGTCGGTGCGGTTCGTACCATTCCTGCCCATGTTTTAGACATGTGTTCCCAGAGCACACACGCACGAGGTTCTCCTGTGAAAAGTGTATGAATCTGACCCAGTATGTAATGACAAGAAAATGAGTCTAATTTAAAAGCCTGCTTTCTGCTTAGTTTGGGGAGGATTGGTGCTTCTGAACACTTATTATCGTGTGCATCGTAAGACCGTGATGTCTAAGGGAGACATCGCATCCCTACTCTGCACTGCCATCAGATCGTCTGTATCTGTCATTCCCGGACAGAGGTTTGTGTAAACTCAACCTAAAGTCTTCACGTGGTGCAGACTTCACTGCTTCCCGTATGCTTCGCCATCCTTAGCATTGGAAAGATTTTCCGTGTGTCTAACTGAATGTTCTGTCCTGCAATTAAGCCCATTACTGCTCATCCTCTCCACCACAGAAGTGGAGTACACTTTATTCCTCTCTTTTTTGCAACTCCACATAGTAACCACAGTTTCTATTAGTTTCAAAAAAAAGTGTTGGAGGAATTTGAAAATGTCCCTGCAACTTTTGCATTTTGAAGCAGAGGGAGCGACAGCAGCAGATTCTGACTTTTCGAGCATGAGTTTACAGTTCATTTTTTCATTAATTCAGTGCTAATGTCAGGCTTTGAAATGGATCCTAAAATCTTTATTAGAAATTTGCCAAATTTTTTTTTTTTTAAGTTGTGATAGTAACATTTGAACTTTCACTTTTGCAGGCATCAATAAATTTACAAAGAAGCTTCGAAGTCCGTATGCAATTGATAACAATGAGCTACTTGACTTTCTATCCAGAGTTCCTTCAGATGTGCAAGTGGTGTGTATATTTTTTATAAGTGTCTGTATGGTAGTTAATTTGATATGTGGCATCATGACTTTCTGGGTTTTTTTAAACAAATTTTAAAGCAGTTATTTTGCTTCAACTTTATATTCTTTGGCACAAGGAAATTGCAAACTCAAGCTGGGGATAGTCCATGAACCTTAAGTAGGCTGCTAGACTGTTTGCAGCGAGGAATTAGCTACTACCTCGGTTGTGCCTTTGAGGATGCTTAGGAGCAATCAGTAAAAAGACAAGTATTTGGGGGATGGTAGCAGGTGCTAGAGTTTGTATTAAACAGCCTGAGGCACCATGTGAATCTGACTGGGATAAGGCACTGTGTAGGAAACGCTGGAGCTGAGGCCGTCAGGACATGCAGAGAGGGAATAGGAAGGTCGAATGATGCAAAGAGCTGCACGGACACGGCGTCAGCGGCGGGCGGCTTTGCCCAGTGCCTTGTGACAGCACCCAGAGCACTTCAGCCTTTCTTTTCCTGGGGTGAAAGTTTTTGCTGTGGCCACAGTTCAACTGTGCTCATAAACTCCTTTAAAAATAAGCTGGTTATGAATTACAAGCTTTTGTAATGCGGTACACAATCTCTTGAGAAGGTGCAAGCATTAAGATAACGTCAGGCATATAAATCACCTGCAGTATCACAAAGATTATATACTTTCCGTATTTCTAGGTAACGGTTTCAGTTCAGAGCTGGTATAAATGGGAGAGATGGGCGCACGTCTGGGTCTGATCCCCTCTGTGGTAGGCCTGTGAAAATAAGCAAGCTTTTAAGAAACATTGCAAAGAATATTCATCCAAGTCATTAAAGAGTATACTGTTTATTCTCTGTTAGAGCTCACGGAGAAAACAAAAAAAGTAGCCGCCTTAAAGTTTACGTCAGAACGCTGTTTTACTTCCTGGCAGGATTCTCCTAATGCTGTTTTTCCTTCTTAATCTAGATCTGTCATTCTGTTGTTGTTGAATCACAGCTGCAGATCCCACGTAGTTTGCAGGAGGATAGTTTTCTTTTTCTTTCTTTTTTTGCCCTGGGAAAAAAACAGAATTCTTTCTTTTTCTAGCAAGCGCCACCTGACCGGTTTCTTTCTGAACGTTGTGTTTAAACAGGTGCAATACCATGAACTGAAACAAGATCCCAGTCACAGCCCGAGCAAGAGGAAGAAAAACAATCCTGGCTAGCCAACTTCATGTGTTGAGGAGACTAGCATCTGCTGGGGGAAGATAAAAGAAAAAGCCTACAGCCTAAGCAGCGTTTCCTTTCTCTAAGCTTTTTATTTATTTTGCCTTTTTATCTAATGGGGAGATTTTGTAAATACTGTAAAAAGGCATTTCTCATTGAAGATACATTTCACACTGTAAAGACACATTTGACGAAGGTTTCAAGTAGAGTTTTTGCTGTTTGAAAGCCTTGTTAGAAACAGCATAACACGTTAAAGGAATCAATCTAAAATGGTAAATATGCACCGCTACTTGATGGTCACAGGTACCTGAAATACTCAAATCATGCTGACTAAATCTACAAAAGGTGCAAATTTGAATCTGACTCAAAAATTCAGTCAGATTTTATTTGTGAGCATTAATATTTTTATCCAGTAAGTCACCATTACGATTTTCTATGTTTTATACATTTCAAGAGAAATACAATGTAGTGGAGCCTACTGCACTTAAGTTTTAGCAGATTTTTTTGAACTCCAGACCCTGATGTTAACTCCTGGTGCAATGTTTTCCTGTGCAGTAGGGCTGCTTATAAGATAATGAGAAACACCAAGTGCAAATCTCTTTCTGGAGCTCCCAAAAGAAGTTCCTGCCGTTTTTATCATTCCATTATAAGACCTAAAAATCTCTGTCTCTCTCAAAATACTGCCAGGTTTGTAACTGATGATTGCCTATCTGATTTTTCTATATGTACCAGTAATCTTCATTTGTACTACATAGTTTAGTGAATGAAGTTCATAGTTCTGCTGCAATGGAAATACTATCAAACTAACTCCATATTGCTTTGGGTGTCATGCTATGAACACCTTTTGTGCACATAACTATTTTAATATGGAAATCTTGCAGAAAATGTTTTTGCTTTCAAATCATAAGATCATATTAATACGCTTTATGATATAACACATTACCTGTTACCAATGTGAAATATAGTGTAGAGGAAAAAATGCAGTTGTGGTAAAACTGATACACCAGTTTTATTTCCTTAGCTAATAATGTAGTCAGTTCTTCTGATACGATTGTGCCCTACTGCATGGAAACTGCATTATTTTATAAATTACATTGAACATAAGATGAGAGACGTTTACATTTCAAATGTCTTAGTGGCCACTGCATAATGAGTACTTGGGGATATATTCTGATAGCTGCATGTAGAATTCCACGCTCAGCTCCCCGCGTAGTGAGCAGAGACTTCATTCCTAAGGGACTACCTGTGCACAGCCCTTAGTCGTAGCTCCCAGTGACATTAAAGGGGATTTTTGCCCAGGGGAGAACGGCAGGACTGCATCCTCGAGAGGAGCTGTTCCTGTGGTCCTCTCTGGGTTACCTCTCATTGGTTGCAATTGCTGATAAAGTTATATTGCACTACTCTAACAATACTTTTTGAAAAGACTATTTAGAAATACTTTGCAAGCAAATGTATATATATTTGTCTAAAGAATTATGTGTTAGCTGCATTGCTCATGAAAGATCATTCTGGATTTGTTTATTTTACAGATACGTTGATAGCCGGTTTCTGATGTGACAGTTATTTTGATCTTTCTGTTTGTATGTTTGAAAGAATGCCAATCAAATGACTGTTCTGCAGAAAGTCTTGGACCTAAATATGCTCTTGTTACATCATGACTTTAAAAGAATTTATTTGCGAAGCTTGTGTAACCACCTTTTCACTGTATGCTGCCCGAAGAGCGACATACTATTGATTAAGTCAGAATCACTGATGAGCCTATTTTGTTTAAAAAAAGCCAAACTTTTGACTTGACAATGTGCAAATGTTTGTTGCCAGTTGTCAGTTTTGCAGAGTTCTTTGATACGCTGCAAGCCTTGTACCTTATTAATGTTGCCCATTGGTCTGCGTGCGATTTCCCGTTGTGTTTTTTTCTGTACTCAATTTCAAATGTCTACTTTGGTGGTAATGTCTGAGTTAGTTATACACATTTACTGCATTAAACACAGTTTTAAGCATCTCTCTACTAGGTATTAGGAAGCCTCTTTCTTTGAAGTCCTACGCTATCGTTTTCCCATGAGTGGTGTGAAGGGCAAGAGAATGCAAACATCATATTTCTGTGTGCAGGATTTCAGTATTTTAAGCCCCAAAATATATAAGTGGAGGGGGCAGGGGAGAAGGACATCTGTTTGTTGAAAATTGGTGAACTACTTTTAATGCCTCAATCACTCAAAATTGGTCTCACTGAAAATATAACACACAGAGGCAAGGCTAAGAATGCATGTTGATTAAATATGATTCTCCTGCCACAACAGGACATTTTAAAATCACATTTTAAAATAGTTTGTCAGTGAACGCATTTTCAGTATTTGCAGTTTGTCTACTCTGCTTTGTGTGGGAGGCCTCTGTAGAGAATCAGTCCTGCCTTATGCCGTAAATATTTCAACATATCTTCCATTTCCAGATGGGTTCTGAAGTCAATTTCTAACCTGTTAGATTTGCCGGGTATTATTCCTAACCAACTTGTCCATTCATAAGCAATCACAAAAGAATAATGCATCTCATAATCATGAAACTCTTTCTGCTCTCAGAAAATAAAATTCAACAACTGTATTTGAGTCCAGTGAAAATTAGTAACTTAATTGGGGTCCACACTTACAGTAGGTGTCAGAGCACTCAGGATCCATAGACGCTAATTGTCTGAGAGGTTCTAGTTACATTTCTGCTGATAACTCACAGAACTTACCCTATTTTTACAATTATTTCTCTTTGTAGTAAGGAACAACTAAGTGTTTTTCATATTAGCAATGAGCTTGAATTTGAAGAGCTACTGTACTGTAACAGCATTTTAAATCCAAGTGGAATAAAACCCAAGGTTTTTCTATTGCAATTAAAACAACAGTGGAATAATCAGAAAGTCATTAAGCAGGCTGCATACAGCATATCTGCTAGTGTGGGCCCTAAGAGCATAGGCTTTTTTATCAGCAAGAGGAAGAGCTGCTGAACCTGCCAGCAAATGTACTAGGTGATGCTGAAGTATTTCATTCTGGGATAGCCCCAGAGCACAAAGCAAAGGAGAGAAAGGAAAAATTATTTCTCTTACCAGTGCTAGATCACATACCTGCCACACAAAATGTAATAACAGCTTTGCAGCTCTCTGCCCAGCAGCTGGGGATCCCTACCTCGCGGGAGAGGGGCAGCTTCTACCCATGCCCCCTTTCCTTGCTCGGCTGCAGGAGTCTTGCTGACAGCCAAACACAAACTTCTTTCCATTTCTGAGCCCGCTTCTCTTTTGAGGGCAAACTTTTTTCTCCCAACTGGGCTAATTTCCAGATTGCTGTGCAGCTGCTTCTATTAAAGACAGCTCATCTCCCCACCCACACCCCCAAAATTTGCTATTGCAAATTTTCAATAAATACCTTCTCCTCCAGAATTTTTCTGAAATCTTGCAAAGGTGAAAAACCAAAACTTTTTCCATCAAACACAGTTGCAATTATAGCTGTTTTTCAGTGTGGAACACCAGATTTCTATTGCTTTCTGCCTCATTAAGGTATAGCATAAAAGGAGCGTATCTTCAGGCTCCCAAAGGGGAAATTCAGCTACTCCCAGATAAAGTGCAATCTTTAGACATCAACCTAGAAAAATGTGAAACCTTGAACAAAGCATACTGTTCTCTCTCACTCACAGAACTCAGTGAAATGCAACTGGTTGAAAGGGTCATGCAATTGGTGAATCAGTTCAGGGCGAAGCAGAAGGAATGAGGATGGGGAGCAGCTTGGAGAAGCACATTTAGACCCAGAGAGAGACATTCACAAGGGCTCACCTCGAGGCGGTGCTCTCCCTCTGCACTTGGTAGAGAAAGAAAAGATCCTTCCTACCAGAAGACCAGTGCAGCTGTCCTAAACCACCTTTAGCTCTATTTCTCCACATTGGAAATGTGGCGAGCTG
The DNA here is from genome assembly GCF_965638725.1 of Aptenodytes patagonicus. NCBI lineage: Eukaryota > Metazoa > Chordata > Aves > Sphenisciformes > Spheniscidae > Aptenodytes > Aptenodytes patagonicus. The sequence continues at coordinate 88,019,055 of NC_134982.1, read as the reverse complement.
CTTCAGTTGGCTAGACTTGGCCTTTGTTGTGAATACGACATCCCTTCCCTTAAAAGCAGCTTCTCGCTCAGGAAAAGGGAAAAAAAAAAAGTTATGTAGCGCAGCTGCTGCCAGCCATGGAAGGTGTGAGCAGGTACAGGTCAGGTCATCAGATCAGGAGGTTGGATACTTCTTGCTGCAAGAGGCATTAGAAGTTTTCTCCTCTTTCGTGTCATAGTAATCAATCAAGAAAGAGAAGGCATGTTTCTCATAAACTAATGATTTTAGGTCTTAATTAAAAAAAATCCATACGCTGTCATTGTGCAAAAAATGAAATAAATCTTAACTATCTGTTGCACAGGACATTGTACTTCTGGAAAATTTCTTTTTTCTCTGTAAGAATTTAATACTCAAAGAAAGTCAGATTTAGCCATATTTCAAACAGGACAAATTCCCCGTCAATGAATCTTGAGTGTCCAACTTAAATTTCTGGAAGTTTGAAATTTAGTTCTTTTACCAAAGGGGCAAACAATAGTATAACTACTTTTTTCTCCTCATCAGCCTTAGTAATAAATGAAATTTAAATGTCAAAAAATTTTTATGGTTCAGGTTGCACAATATAGAAGCCTGAAACCCAGTCATGATTCATATGGTAATACATATTTTCCCCTTTTAATATAATCAAAAGAAACTTAGAACTGCTTTTCTTGCTCAGCTTTTACTTAAGGTCTTTAATCAGCAGGTGATTAAAGGAAAGGCTAAAATGTTGATCATTGATATATATTTTGATTAAAGAGTGCTAATCAATATTTTCTGGAAATATTTAATAAGTCAATACTGCCTGACCTGCTTTACCACTGCCATGAAGACACATTCCTAAAAGTTTACTTTTTGCGTAATTGCACATGATCTTTTTCAGGCATGTCACCAAAAAAACCAAAGCATTTTAGATCCACAACTGATGAAGAAAGATCCCCAGTCAAAAGTAGTAAAGAAAGACCAAACATATTGGAAAAAACCATGGTCAAATGTATAGGGAGTGTTAAGCACTGGGCAGCTGCACGGGAAGAGGACGAGAGCTGCAACTTGGGAGCTTCCCATCTTTACTTGGTGCATGCCATGGCAACTGCCGCAGGTGCCAGAACTTTGAAAAGAAAATGAAAATGCCAAACAAATATCTTGTCGTATCACCTCATTGCTAGATATTACTGGAAGAAAGGAGGAAAGTGGTCTAACTGACTTGTAGCGTTGGTAGTTTAACACAGCTGGAACGCTTTCCGGCAGAAGCTCCTCAGTTGACACCGACCCATTTTAATCTGCACCGCAGCTCCCACAGGCTGCTCTGGGCCTCCACCAGCATCTCACCTAAAGGTAACAGAAACAGGGATTGGCTTTTTGCTGAACCAGGTGCTGGGAAACCTCTTTTCCAGTGGTGTTTTTGTCACATTATAGGATTGGCCTTGCTAATTCATTGTGCAGCGCACTGACCATTTCTCTCACTCGCAAAAGTTCACACCTCAGAAGCCAGCCTGCTCGGTGCACACCTATCCTTGAGTTAAGACATAAAGGAAGATTTTTCGCTGCCTCCTGAACAAATATGGTAACAAAAGGGAAAAATATTTTCCTTCCCCACAGGGTTGCTAGCCCTGGGACACATAACAAGCTCGACAAGCAGTCGTACTCGTATCGGGAGGAGCTGTGGCTCACGGGCATGAGATAATGGCTTGATCAGAAGAAATGGGCCTGGAGACTAAAATCATAGAATCATAAAATCAGAGAATAGTTTGGGTTGGAAGGGACCTTTAAAGATCATCTAGTCCAACCCCCCCTGCCGTGGGCAGGGACATCTTCCACTAGATCAGGTTGCTCAGAGCCCCGTCCAGCCTGACCTGGAATGTTTCCAGGGATGGGGCATCCACCACCTCTCTGGGCAACCCCTGCCAGTGCTTCACCACCCTCGTAGTAAAGAATGTCTTCCTTATGTCTAGTCTAAATCTACCCCCCCTTTTAGTTTAAAGCCATTCCCCCTTGTCCTGTTGCTACAGGCCCTGCTAAAAAGTCTGTCCCCATCTTTTTTATAAGCCCCCTTTAAGTACTGACAGGCTGCAATAAGGTCTCCCCGAAGCCTTCTCTTCTCCAGGCTGAACAACCCCAACTCTCTCAGCCTTTCTTCACAGGAGAGGTGTTCCATCCCCCTCATCATTTTCGTGACCCTCCTCTGGACCCGCTCCAACAGGTCCGTGTCTTTCTTATGCTGAGGGCTGCAGAGCTGGACGCAGCACTGCAGGGGGGGTCTCAGCAGAGCAGAGCAGAGGGGCAGAATCCCCTCCCTCGACCTGCTGGCCACGCTGCTTTGGATGCAGCCCAGGAGACGATTGGCCTTCTGGGCTGCGAGCGCACATTGCTGGCTCATGTCCAGCTTTTCATCCACCAGTACCCCCAAGTCCTTCTCGGCAGGGCTGCTCTCCATCCCTTCATCCCCCAGCCTGGACTGATAGCGGGGGTTGCCCTGACTCAGGTGCAGGACCTTGCACTTGGCCTTGTTAAACCTCATGAGGTTCACACAGGCCCACTTCTCCAGCTTGTCCAGGTCCCTCTGGATGGCATCCCGTCCCTCTGGCGTGTTGACCGCACCACTCAGCTTGGTGTCATCTGCAAACTTGCTGAGGGTGCACTCGGTCCCACTGTCTGTGTCATTGATGAAGATACTAAACAGTACCATTGATTTTTGCAGTTTGGCCTCCTTCTCTACAGGGTAATGTGGAGGCTGCACTTTGTCCAAAAACTCTACAGAACAAACAGTGGCATTTTAAAAAGAAATTAGTTTTTGAAGTAGTAGTTGACAGTTACACTTGATGCTGAAGCTGTCAAATGCCCGGAAGTTTGAAGCCAGGGTCTCTGTTTACCTTTTGATTTAAGTTGCGATAAAGCAAAGGGAGAGGTGCAGAAAGGATCCGGAGTCATGCCATGAGTTTGCAGCCGCCTGTCAGTGGTAGGAAATTGGTCTCACGTACTATTGGGGGTACAGGGAATTGTGCGCTTGACGTGTGCTCTCCCGGAGCAGCAGATGCTCTGCACGGCTGACAGTTACCGGGATGAGCCGATCAGGGTTGTAGCAGAGGCGGCATGAGCTGCACTGTTACCTTTCTCTAAGAGCTTTATAGAGCACCTGCCCTGCTGCCCCGTCTCACACAGGTGCATTAGTTCATTGGTTTTGTGAGCGCTGATTTAAATGACCAATTTACAAAAGGAAAATGGCAACGGTGGAAGGGAAGGAGGAATTCTCAGCCTTAAATGTGAGTTTCTTGTGTTTTCTCCATCTCAGCCTGAATGTTAAACCCTCTTTCTGCTTTCAGTACACAGTTGAGGAAATGTGACATACACCACTGCAGCTATTTGAGAAGTTCTGAGCTTTTAGAAACATCAGTTCCTATACTGATACTGCAGTTCATTTGCATACACCCCTATAGAGTGCGCATCCAGCACTGATGCTGAACAGTAGCTGTTCCCCTTACATCACACATCCATGCAACAAGGAAAGGCCGTGCGTCTCAAATTCTCTCACTAAGATTCAATGATGAGAAATGTGCAAATTCTGATGTTATTTCCAAATAATGTGTTTTAAAAGTAATTTCTCAGTCCCTACATTCAATGGTGAAATGCAGTTGACAGCTTGTCTCTTAATTTCAGCCCTGTTCAGCCCACTACCAGAGACAGATGTTTAGCCATGGAATGAAGAACTACAGGCATCAAGCATGTGTAGAGTCTGCTATTAAATGAGGAAATAAATTTTCAGTCCTAACCCAGAATCAGTCTACTTAAGCCAGAGGACACAGATAAACTTAAAAGGTGGAGAAGTAGTATTGTAAGGCCTGTGGTGTGGTCCCACACAACATCCTTGTTGCTAAATTGGAGAGATATGGGTTTGATGGATGGACTGTGTGATGGATAAGGAATTGGCTGGATGGCCACATCCAAAGAGTTGCAGTCACTGGCTCAATGTCCAAATGGAGATCAGTAAGAAGTGGTGTCCTTCAGGGGTCTGTCCTGGGACCAGTACTATTTAATATCTTCATCAATGACATAGTGGGATTGAGTGTACTCTCAGCAAGTTTGCAGATGACACCAAGCTGAGTGGTGCAGTTGATTTACTAGAGGGACAGGATGCCATCCAGAGGGACCTTGACAGGTTTGAGAAGTGGGCCCATGTGAAACTCATTAAGTTCAACAGGGCCAAGTGCAAGGTCCTGCACCTGAGTCAGGGCAAGCCCCAGTATCAATACAGGCTGGGGGATGAAGGGATGGAGAGCAGCCCTGCCCAGAAGGACTTGGGGGTACTGGTGGGTGAAAAGCTGGACATGAGCCAGCAATGGGCGCTCGCAGCCCAGAAGGCCAATCGTCTCCTGGGCTGCATCCAAAGCAGCGTGGCCAGCAGGTCGAGGGAGGGGATTCTGCCCCTCTGCTCTGCTCTGCTGAGACCCCCCCTGCAGTGCTGCGTCCAGCTCTGCAGCCCTCAGCACAGGAAAGACACGGACCTGTTGGAGCGGGTCCAGAGGAGGGTCACGAAAATGATGAGGGGGATGGAACACCTCTCCTGTGAAGAAAGGCTGAGAGAGTTGGGGTTGTTCAGCCTGGAGAAGAGAAGGCTTCGGGGAGACCTTATTGCAGCCTGTCAGTACTTGAAGGGGGCTCATAAAAAAGATGGGAGCAAACTTTTTAGCAGGGCCTGTAGCAACAGGACAAGGGGGAATGGCTTTAAACTAAAAGGGGGGTAGATTTAGACTAGACATAAGGAAGACATTCTTTACTACGAGGGTGGTGAAGCACTGGCAGAGGTTGCCCAGAGAGGTGGTGGATGCCCCATCCCTGGAAACATTCCAGGGCAGGCTGGACGGGGCTCTGAGCAACCTGATCTAGTGGAAGATGTCCCTGCCCACGGCAGGGGGGGTTGGACTAGATGACCTTTAGAGGTCCCTTCCAACCCAAATCATTCTGTGATTCTATGCTCTTGTCACAGCTGGCAGGGGCAGCCTGTTTCCTGGTTGGTACTTAACATAAAAACATTAATAACTTGGATTTAGCAGGTAGATGCACAGCAAGTGGCATTGGAAGACTTTTGTAGAAAGCATACCAGGTCTTCAAAAACAAGTCTCTTTCGACTGATGGAAGAAGGAGAAGGCTTAAAAACTTGCAAGGTTTAGGTTCAGAGCACATCTGAAAGCATCCTACCACCCAACCCCACAGCTGAAATACTAACAAGGGGTCAGGCAGAAGAGCAGGTGACATCAAAGCTTCCATACTTTCCACTCATCAAAGGAAACATGATGGGAAATGCAATCTTACATAGTAGCTCTTCTAAAATGAAGACCATGTTTCCATATGGCCTGATAAAAAACCTTCAGTTTCTCATAAACTGTAAGTTTTTTGGGGGTCGTCTTCCCACATCAGAAAAAAGTCTGACTCGGCAAACTTCCCTCTCAGCTGCTGCCTCCTGCCTCTGTTAGCAAAGGCCCTGAACGCTCTGCAGATTTGACCTCTACCTGCAGCACGCAGAGGTCAGCTTCAGCAAGGTTGCCAGAGGGCAGGTACAGACCGTCAGAGCTGTGATGGTGACAACCACAGGTCAGATAACGTGACGCTGACCCGGCGTGCAGCACCTTAACTTCAGTGTAGTGGGCATGGCACTGGCCCAAGATGGAAGAGAGACCTCAAGTTTTTGCTTTCTCTTTAGTCTGAGTGGACTCAAACCCATGCTGCGTATTTCCTAAGAGGATGATGTGGCAGACACGAGGCTATTCAGATGGGGGGAGAGGGGTCCTAATTAATTAGTGTCGATCCTCTTGCAGCTGCAGCTCAGTGCAGAAGAGGATCCAGGGCTGGCTGTACAAGAGACAGCGGAGGCAGGAGGCGGCCTGCAGCCTCGAGGGTGATGCTTCCAGTGGGTAACAGAAAAACTTGGAAATAAAACTGGTAAATATTTATGCAGTTTTCATGTAGATATTGCAGAAACAAGAGTGTGCATGTGCTCCCCTGCAGGAGAAAAGAAAACAAGTATCTCCTCCCCTTGAGGAGATGCTCTAGCCTGTAGAGGTTTCTGGGGGAGGGTACAGTTTTGAAAGATAAGCATAATCCTCTTTCTGCTTTGTAGGGACCTCTCTCCCCCTGTGTTGCTACACAGAAGCCTAGAGGGGACCTGAAAGTTTTTCCTTGGATCTGGCACTTGCTAGCAACTCGATGTGTTATTCATTTGTTATTTACAGGCCTTTACTTCAGGATGCTGCACAGGGTAAGAAAAACAAATTTTTTTCTTCAATTTATAAAAAGGAAACATTTGAAATGGCAGTCTGCTTGCCTATTTGTAGTCTGTCAGGCGAAGCAGGAGTTTTCCTTTTTTCCCCTTGGGCAGCCCGAGACAGCCCCCTCCAGCAGCACAACAGTTTTACTGATGGCTAGCACTCACTGTAGGCAAACGAGGTAATACCATATCAAAGCTTCATGTCTTAAACCTGGTGCTGCTGGGGCACAACATGCATTTGAAAGGATTTTTCTGGATTTGTTGAAAAAACAAAACAAAAGCAAAAAAAACCCCAACCTGAACCTTAATTTAATAATGGTGGTGAAGTCCCTATAAATAGAGGTATGCTAGAGCCTTTGATAACTGTACCTACCGTTTAATCTTATCGTTTCCCTCCCTGCTTTTTTGTGTGGAGTTTGCAAAGGCCCATCAGGGAACAAGTAATTCTTCATGTTCTATGAACACTCCTGAAATCAGAAGGGGTTGATAGCGAAGATACGTTATCATCAGTCCACATGGTATCCATATGAAGTTCAATCTTCAGTAGTTCAAGAGCCATTATAGATAGCACGTCCCCCGCGCAGAGAGGGTGTGCTTTGAACAGCTGAAAGTGGTGACTGGTTGACCACCTCAAACTGCCAGATCATGTTTGTTCTCAGAGTAAAATTTCAGCAGGCATGCACATACATATTGGGGTAGATAGCATAACATCATTAAAGAAAATCGGAGTTGGAGCATAACTGAGAAGTAGAAAATGTCAAATTTTAAGACTAAATGGGTAAGTAAGGCAAATAACAAACCACCAAGCTGAATCATTGACACTGCAGTTTTATGATTTTTTAATATAGATGTCGCTAAATTAGTTTAATTTTTTTTATTTAGCTTTGCCTTCCCCGAATTTTCAGAAGCACCGCTGGTTACAGATGAGCTGGTATAGAGATGTATCTTAGCAAAACATTCACTACTCTTAAATACAAGAGCAATGTGATTTAGGTGCGCTGGGAGTTAAACAAGAATGAGACCTTCTTTACATGACTCTCCTGAAAAACTATGACATTAGCAAATGTATACAAGCTCATTTAGGTAAGACAAGAATTAGATTAATTAGACTTCAGCTGTGTGCAGTGAGAAGCCACAATAGGTAAACTTCCCTGTGTCAGCACTCTTAACAATTTGTATAAGCTGACTCTTCACGCTTCCACTGTTTTATTTTCACTTCTCCTACATTCAAGATTAATGACAATTTTCCAGCATCAATAAGATAGCTCTCCTGAAAGATTAATGAAACTTGCATTGAAAGAACCCTGAAGCTGGATCTCAATTTCTTAACTGGACTTGAGTGTAGTATTTTTGCACCTTTCTTTCTTCTTTCTTTCTTTCCTTTCCCTCTCCAGCCAGCAGTCTCTTTGAATGTGGGTAGAAACAGTAATTCCCAATGTTGTTAAAAACCAACAAAATAGTCTATTTTTTCCAAATGTATATTATCATCAGCTTTAGGCAGACAGAAGCATTGTTTTTCAATATTTTTAATTATTTTTTGAGCAATTTAATCATGCTCTCCACACAGCTGGTTCACAGATGCCTGTGTAGATGTTACTGGAACTGTGCAGCTTTACTGTTTCATCTTTTCTGCACAGGGTTCCCCACCTGCCTGCAGGACAAAGTCTGCTAAATAGTCCTCAGCTCATCCTTTTTTAAAAGAAGGCATTTTGCGTTTACTCAGTTGCCTAAAATATGCTACTATAATAGTATCTACTGATATCCTGACTTAAAGCAACTTCTTAGACAAACCAGAATCTGTATTTTTTTTTTCACAGAGACTAAAAGTTTGGTTGATAAATTAGGTGCATTTTCACTATCTTTATCTGAATATGAGGGCAGAGATGAGTATTTTGCAAAGTGTAATTTTTAGAGCTGTTTTTCTGAAGAAGCATCTTTTCATATCCTGGTAAATACGATGATAAATTTATGAACTTGTAAGGATCTTTATATATTACAGTTTGATGATTGTAATTATTTAATGTGCATTTAACAGATTGAAAAAGGAGTTATCTGACAGATTTTAAACAGTATGCGTTGGGGAATAATCACTGAGCGTGAAATGTTTCTCATGGTGTTCCTCTGGGATTGCCACTCAGACTGGCGTGTTTCACCAAGAGAGTAAATACGCAGCCATTGGCATGTCGTTTGCACAGGGCACAGGAGGTGATGAAATGACCGCTCATACAGATTGGTCAGGTTCAGTCAATGAATTGTATCCCTCTTAAAAAAAAAAAAATGTGTCTTAATGCAGCCAGTGCAAGTTAAACGTAAGACCACACAATGAAGGCTGTACTTACCTGACAATAAACTGGAGGTGGGTTCCTCTGAATTTACCGGGCACTCTTGACGACATGGGAGCATGGCATGGTGCTGAGGCAAAAAGGCCCAGTGTGGTCCCTGAATGTATAGGCAAAGGGGCAGTCTGTCATAGAATCATAGAACCGTTTAGGTTGGAAAAGACCTTTAAGATCATCAAGTCCAACCGTTAACGGTGCCAAGTCCACCCCTAAACCATGTCCCTAAGCACCACATCTACACGTCTTTTAAACACCTCCAGGGATGGTGACTCCACCGCTTCCCTGGGCAGCCTGCTCCAATGCTTGACAGCCCTTTTGGTGAAGAAATTTTTCCCAATATCCCATCTAAACCTCCCCTGGCGCAACTTGAGGCCGTTTCCTCTCGTCCTATCGCTTGTTACTTGGGAGAAGAGACCGACACCCCCCTCGCCACAACCTCCTTGCAGGTGGTTGTAGAGAGCGATAAGATAACATGTCCTCATAAGACTTGTTCTCCAGACCCTTCACCAGCCTCGTTGCCCTTCTCTGGACACGCTCCAGCACCTCGACGTCCTTCTTGTAGTGGGGGGCCCAAAACTGAACACAGTATTCGAGGTGTGGCCTCACCAGGGCCGAGTACAGGGGGACGAGGCAGGGGTTTGATGCTAACCCTGCGCAGGGCATTTGTGACACTGCTCTTTTGCAATGCAGCAATTTAGCATCAGTCAGGATCGTAGATGGTGCAGGAAAGAGCTTCAGGACTACTTAAGAGTTAGATAGTTTAAAGGGAGCTCAGGCCCTGAGGTTTGAACCTCCTCTCTGTTATAACAAATTTTAAATGGTTATTGAAGCCACAGGAGTATTTAAATTTTATAAGCTAACCTTTACTCCTAAACAAAAATAAATCAACAGCAAAACTCCTGAGCCCAGACTCCTAGTATACTGGCAGTAGTGATTTATTTGCCAATGAGTGTGATCATTTTGAAATCAAGAAACACTCTGTAAAAAGTCTTACAAATATCACAGAGATTTTTGCACATGAACTGATGTGCTTCATATCTAGTAATGGGCAGGAGTGTGAAGCAAAGAATATGCGCCAGAGAAATATAACACTGAAATTTGGCTTAATGCAACTTTTTTGGCAACTTTTGAAGCTTGACCAACAACTTTGCGTGCCATTATAATGCCCAACTGCATATCCCAGTGTGATCTGCCTTCTATTTTGCCGCGACCAAGCATCGTGCTGCTGACCACTGTTACTCGCCTCTCTGGGCAGCATTTGGTACATGTGCAAAAGGGATATTCTCCAGCTCTATGCTGAAGGTGGGGAATATTGAAGAACCTTTTAAAGGCCTGGGAAAAGTAGGATTGAGGACGAAGAGGTACCTTCATGCTGGTGAAGCATGTCAGCGTGTGAAACGTGGGCAGAGAGAGAAAAAGGGGAGGGGGGGCTGGTTGGCTGATTTTGTTTGTTCTTTTAACTAAGCCAGGAAGTGGGAAATACCCTACATACCAAGAGGGATTTTAAAAAGCAGACAGTTTAATCACCTAATAGATCTCACTTTATTGCAATCATGATTTAACAGGAAAGTTTTGCTCTTCTGAAAGAGAACAGGTACTCTACTAAATTGGATGAAGCACATAATGTCATGTTAAAAACAACTGAGATATACTTAAGATTTTTTAAGGATATGGAGTTTGCAAACGAGTATATATAAAACTCAGTATGTATAAAAGTGAACTCTGTTAAGAGCAGAACTGGGAAATAACAGGAAAATTTTCAGTGTATGATCCTTAAACTGAGAGAACATTAGAGAGAACAAAATTGTGTCACCATATAATTAAAGACTGATGATGCACACAGACAATATTTAAGTTGGGGCTACATGTGGAATATTAATTCAGACATTTGCTAACTTGTGAATGTTTCATTTTGCAGTGTTAATAATGTTCATTTAGCATATGTTATCTACTTTTCTTTACAGTATCTTGGAGAGATGTACTTGAAATCAGTTTGAATAGGTAAGTAGGACTTATAAATGATTGATGAGCTTTTTTCCTGTCTAAATGACATAATAGCAAATAATTGTGGGAATATCTTGGATATATAAGCAGAATCACTCTCTTTATCAGAGCAAAATAATGCTTTTCCTGCTTTCATTTCAGTCACTAAGATATTATATTAGGAATAGATATGAATATTCTGAAGCATTTGCTTTTCCAGATCCACCAGAATTCTTTTTCTGTGGTTCTCTGAGTCCCAATTATTTTAAATTCCCAATTACCTATCAAATTCATGACTAAAGAAAACGTTAATATTGCCAACTTAAATGCATATTTTGCATTCTTTAGAAAGTAAGTATGTAGCATTTCTTTCATCACGTCCTGCAACAGGGAATAGTGACGTTTATTAGTCCATCATCTCATACACGCAAAGGTTTTTTTGGTGTCGCTTTCTTGCTACAGAAAGATCAAAAGTGCACAAACAAAAACAAAGCCAGTATGTGCTGACCCTTTATTCTATTAGAGCAGGCTGTTCTGCATGCATGTATAAAAATAATAATCAGTCATTAATAAATACTGAACATTTGTAATGAAGGTCTGGTTCCAAGACCAACTCAGTCTGAGCATCTTCAGCGGATTAATTGCTATGAGATCATATATCTCAGCTGCAGAAAGGCTAAATGGAAGTTTTAATGTGCTGCAAGCCAGCTGCATCAATGTGACTTACTCCCTCTAGTCAAGCAACATCAATTTCAGAAGCAGTTATTATCCACACCCTTTCTTTTAGGGTTCTTTTTTTAATATTATAAATTGCTATTACAGAAGAATTGGAATTGGAAACGTTGCTAATTAGTACCTTCCTTTTGAAGGCTAAGATTTTAAATTACTCCTGATATAGATCAGATACTGAATCCGTTAGAAAAAAATCAGGTATCCTCATTCTAAAGCAGCACTTCATTCTCTTCCCCTGGAAGGGGAAGGGATAAGCTTCCCTTAGAAGTGTCTCTCTTCCCAGCCCCTAGTCTGACATGAATTTGGCACTGGATCTCTACAAAGATGCAAGGCAGGAAGAGTAGTTGTTGCTGTATAAATGTGCAATGAGCTCTCCAAAACACGTAACTCTGCCGCATCCCCAACCCCATGCAGCTGCCTCACGAGCCTCAATACTTTTAAAGAACAGCATAGGATTTTCTCTTTTTCTTAATTAATTAAAAGGACCATCTGATAGACTTTGTAGCACACAATCCTAAATTAGGTTAGAGGATTAGTTTAGAGGATTTATCATGTGTAGTTTGCATGTATTCACAGAACGGAGAATGGAGAACAAAATTCTCATATTAAATGGGGTGTAATTTTTAAGGAGATCCATACTTAGTGTCAGAATCTGATGCCCAGTACATACTTAAACTGTCTTGTCTAATCCTTTGTAAATTCCCCTGCCAACATAACTAGATTTGTGCCACTGCTTCCACCGGCATCTTTAGCTGAGGGAATCCCAGGAGTGTTACCAGATATTTTATACACTGCCAGTGTAATGGATTTATCAAACCACTGCAAACCAACACAAGCCGGAGCAGAGCCAAGGACATCATAAGTTAGGCTGAGGGCGGATTTGGCCCTTCGCAGCATCACTCTCCTGCGAAACAGCAAGACGACCTGATCGTTTTAAAGCTCTAGTCAGTGGTACCCACTGGAGTTTTGCAAATCACCCAAGTATCGGGGCCAGTCTCCTCAAGTCAGTCACTGCACAAACGAATGTGACCATGAGCGCCGCAGTGCTAACGAGGGAGAAGATTTCCACACGGCTTTGTGTGACTGTTTCTAGCAAACTAACAAAGCCATGGGAAATGCCAGTACACTGATTCTGTAAACATAGATATACTACCTTCTGTTTTGAATTGTACAAGATGTAATTAATTTACACAACGTAATTTTAATTTTTACAAGACAAGGATAAATAAGACACAAATGGATAGAAGGAATTTGCTTTTCCATATGTTTTTGTTTAATATCAGTTTTATTAAAGGATATTAAAATATGTAGGCACAAGACTTTCTCAAGGAGAAACTCCTTGTTGTAGTGTTTCAACTCGGTTTAACTTTAAAGTCACTACCTCTGGAAACCAAAGTGAACTATAGCATGAGATGGGTAACAAAGATTTCCAGGACAGAAAATAGAAAGTTTAACTTAGTGCGAATGATACAGCACCCTCCTGAGGTGGTCACACGCATCCAGATCCGTCAGACAACTAGAAGGCATTGGTATTGGAAAAATTTTGCCTAAAAAGTGCACTGAATCAATGCATCTGACTTCCAGGTTGTGGTAGAGGAAAGTCTTAACAACTTGGCAGATACTAACATGTAAGGCTCATGTAGGGCTGTAAAATTTGTACTTCTTTAGTTGCCGGAAAAAACGTTAGCCCAGTACCAAGGGTTAACAGTCAAGATTCAATCAATGTGACTTGTTTGGAAGCTAACTGTTAAAAAGATTTAAGTAAAGAGCTGATATGCCTCTACCATAGTTTCCAGAGTTGCTAATAAAGCCTTCATCTGTTCTCCAGGGAAAAAAAACATGTTTGCAGATATTTCTTGAAGAAACTGTGGTAGGTTTTGAAAAGTTTCTAGCTCTCTAAAATATGTATCTACTAACCAATCTGCAGAAAATGTATTTTTCATCTTACAGTTATCACGATCCATTGCTTGAAGTACATTTGAACAAGCTACCTCTCTGAGAGTTAAAGTAAAGGGTGAAGACAGATTATAAACTGAACAAAAATTCAGCAGCATCTTATTAAATAAAATCAACCACAGTTCTCTCTGCTGACTGCAAAAATCTTGTTCTGTGCGTTCACAGAAGCTTTCAATGTTCTCTTCTGGATGAACAACATTCAAAAGTTCTTGCTTCACTGGTACGGACTCAACATAATCCAGTGGCAATTTTCCATTGGAGTCCCTCTGCTGTAGAAGGACTGGTCCTGCAGGGAAAATATAAACATTAATAGTAACAGCACATTCGACTTGGCAGCTGAACAAGATTTTGGTTTGGTTTTTGCCAGGAGCTAGGAGTCTGTTTAAATTCCTTTTCGTACTAAGTTATGTTGATGTAACTGATGAGTTACACATTTGCAATACAATCTAGAACATGTGGAGAGACCCTTTTTAACAGTTTCTTTATGGTACTTTCTTCATTTTCTTCCTGGTTTTGCTAGGTTAAAAGCCAAGGGTTATCGTATAGAAATAGAAAGAAATGCAAATGTTGCTTATCCTAAAATTTCAAGTAACAATACATAAGAGTATGTAAAAATGTAATGTTATTACTGTTGTAAAATTCCATTAAGTATTTTATAGACCAGGTTATTTGCTGACACTGACTCCAAATTAATAGCATGTTACTATGGATGTAACCATAGTAAAGGTGTGGTCAACCTTTTCCTAGGCTAGGCAGCAAGGTAAACTATTGAGGTAGGAATCCTAGTCTCCCCTAACAACTGAGTTTCAAAATTTGGTCTTAACAGATTTCTGAAATGCAAAAATTAATTTCTCTAATAAATAGATTTAAAGTAAGTAATTGGGACATGTTTTACTTGTTCCGATTATACTACAATCTTTTGGTATTTCCTGTTTATTAGTACAATGGAGCTATTAATATTTAAATAGTTTACAGATGTCTTGATAAGTTTATGAAAGGTTGTATCAGTAAGAAAAAAATGAAGGCAGTTAACACACTGCAGGTGGTGTTTTTCAAAGATGAAAGCATCAGGAATCTTCTTACGTAAATTTGGGCTACTATACTAAAGTAATGATGCAATTTTAACTTGAATACATTTTCAGAAATGTATTTTAATTACAAAAGGTAATTCACCGCATTACATATCCATACTAGAGGTTTTAACTTTGCTGTGATTAAAGCTGTATTGCTTTACTCCACCACTGATTATGCAATATAATTAAATTTTGTCTGAAGGTTTTTTAGAGAAAGAAAGTGAAAAAAGTTTTTGCAGAGATGTGTTATAAATTATTGAGCTGAGTAAATCCACACACTGAATGGGTAACATGCTTTCTACCATAGCCTTGTCAGCTATTTGACAGGCCAAAACCCAGAGTATGACAAAGGCAAAGATAAGGGTACACGCAGCCTTATAGTTGCCAGAAAACCTTGATGAATGCAAGTGCAAGTAGAGCTCTTCCCCTAGGACAACAGGATCATCCACTACCTATTCTTCACAATAGCCTAGGAAAAATGCACATCTGTCAGTGCAGTGCCATTTCCAATTGAGGAGCTGGGCTTACTATAATATTGGCTATTGCATCACTTAGACCGATTGAACAGAGCCCAGGTATTGGCTTGGCATGTCAGATACATGGTTCAGTAGATATATAACACCTGGGAGCCACAGAACTGAAGCTCAGCAAACACAGAGGTAGAACTGCAGGGGAATGTATTGATTATAAGCTGGTGCTTGCACAACAGACTCAGAAATAGCCTTTAGGGGGCAGGAGAAGACTGTAAATACAGAGGGTCTTATGCCAAGAATTAAATAAAATTTTGTTTCTCTACGTTAATTAAGTAATAGGCCATCTAAATACAGTGCATTCTTCTGCCTCATGGCTATAAGCAGAATTATTTTTATTGAAAAAATTTGGACTCAGCATATAATGCACAGAAATTAAACTGACACAGTAGGTCAATGGTAAGGATATCGCAAATACTCATTTTAGTAAATGAATTAAAAAAGGAAGAGTTGATACCCAAGACCATTCTTTGCAGTTGTTTTTTAAAAAAACACGCTAAGTTAATTATATTGATACAGTATATTTCAAGACAAGACACAAGTTCCCTGTCACTGAACAAAAAATACTGTTCAAAACATTTATCATCTGTCTGCCTAAGGGGCAATGTATCTTTTTTTAGAAACTAAGGCATCCCTCCCACTATTATCCCTAAACAGCAGTTATCACAATTACAATATAGATTCCTTTCTTAAACTAATTACCAAGCTAATTGTGTTCTTCAAAGACCATCACATTAATTTTCATAAATGCTGAACAAATTTATGTTGAAATACATGATTATATAGAGATTTACTGATCTATTTTTGCATCGTGGTAAAAATAGATCAAAACAAAAGAAAATCCTTAGCTTTGCCTGGTGACTAGGTAATCTTTATCTTCATTAATGAGTTTGGAGAATATAGTTACAATGCATATGGTGTAAAATGCAGAATAAAAACATTACCATATTGGAAAAAAATGTGAAAATCCTGGTTAATTTCATATTCAGCTGATCAAGATAAGTGTGAAAACAGTATTATTTTTATTGTGACCAAAACAGCTTGGCTTAAAAATGTTTTAAAATAAATATTTCATAATAACATTGTATTTTAAGCAACTATTAAGAAAAACACCACGAACTTCATATGGACTCGGAACAGTGGATAATTTCCCTAAACCAGTTTAGCATAAATGCACTCACCCCCATGCTGAAGTAGCAGCTTGCCAATTTCTACATGTCCATTTGACAGTGCATCATGCAAAGGAGTCACCCCGTCCACTTGACTGAGCAGGTCTACCTCTGGACAACGTTGCAAAATTTCACGGACACACACTGTGCTGCCATGGTTACAGGCTTCATGTAAAGGCGTCCAGCCAGCATAGTCTGAATTATAAATCAAGGGAAGTTTTAAAACAGCAGAAGTAGTACTAAAATGTTAATAATGTAATTCATTAGACAGCAAAACACTTTACTTTTTAGTATTCATCATGGCTACAATGGCAGCTTGTGATTTCAAAACAGGAAATTCTATTGAAAAACATCTGAAAAAATTAAATAGCATTTTTAAAAATCAATAGAAAATGTGATGTTAAAACACACTTTAGCTATAAATTAACCTTTCCTCAATTTTTGCCATGAAGTCCTCATTTTGTGTTGTTTAAAATAATAAAGACAGTTTTAATAGTATAAATACAAACTTTATTACCAAACAGATATTAATACAGTTCTTTATCTGGCTTAATTTCTTAGCTCTGTAGAGAAAATGAATAACTTACCTTTAGCATTAATGTCTGTTCCAGGGAAAGAGAGAAGCTGAATCAATCTCTCCACTTTGTTACTTATGCAAGCTTTATGCAGGGCTGTCTCTCCTACCATAAAAAATTAATAGATTACACTAGACTAGGCAAGATAGCAACTAAAGAAAATAATCAAAGTGCCTGGAACTAGGAGACCTGGCTATATGCCAGAAAATTCAATAATGAGTAAGATTTTCCTTTATCCTGTTTAACCATCTTTTAAGAAAATTCAAAAAAAACCCACAGAGCTTCTGTTCCACCAGAGATCCAGCAATGAAATTGTATTGCAAATGGTTTAACACAGGAATTATCTCCCCCCAGTTCAAGGTTTAAAGCTTCAATCACACTATAAAAGCACCAAGTGATCACAGAACACCAAAAATACTGGGTTTTGAAGCAATAAAACTTTAGAGTGCAGTTGCCCTCCCTTAAATTTATTCATGAACCTACGTTAAAATGTATAGTTCTTTTTACACAGCATTTATAGCTTAATTCAAATGAATGTTTCTGGCTAAGCACGAGTGCCTCTACACACTCAAGTACAATTCAGAACTTCAAATCCGTTAACAGATGGTTTGCTGTTTCTCAATAGGCTGTCTGACTTGGCTACAGTAGCAAGGGAGGGAGGAAAGAGAGAAATAAATGAAGGGGTCCTAATAATAATAATAAAAAAAAGAAAATCCTCTGGAAAAAAAACCCCAAGCCTTAGTACCAGGTAAAGCTGAAGTAAGTGTGAAAAATTGAACAGCAAGCAACTGAGAACTGGTGCTTATATGCAAAGACACCATTAGTTTCTGCATGATAAAAACTTCAGACCCATTCTAAATGCTGTTTTGCTTTCACTAAATGATTAGGTTTGAACAAGAGCCAGAGGAAAATCTTGATGCCAGGTGAAAGATGATGCAACAAACATCTCAGAAATGAAAGTATCTCAAGGCTAAATCTCCCAGCCTTTGCGATAAGATTTACATGGTGTATTTTGTCATATTAATACCTTCACTATGTAAATCTGTCAGCTCCATACTCATTCTTTCAACAGAAGACACTACTTAACAATTTTGGCAGGGGAAGAATAGAAAAAAAGCAGGTTGGTTTTTTTATTTGCCCTAGTCCTTCAGCTCACTTTTCTTTGCAGAAGTCAGCATGTAATAATTCACATCAATTTTACTTGCAAAAGCAATAAAGAGAAAGGGAACCAATTTTAAAAATGCATGGTCTGGCTCTGTTACTGAAGCTCTCTTAAATCCCAAAAGAGGGTGAGGTTTTTTTTGTCCTTCAGTGTTTGTGATACAATTCTGTTTTTAATTTTTTGAACAATCCCAACTTGCTTTTGCCATTTTTTTCTAAGCCTTCTCTTGGGTGCCATGATTAATATAGTTGCGTTTTAAGGGATATAGGTAAATTTCTGATGATGAAGATGAGAAAAAGTAGTTCCAGCAAGTAATTCTGTTCAGGTAAAGGCTCACATAAAGTACGATTTATTAAATTTGTGTAATAAGTAGGAACTGGATGAATTACTGCAGTGCTGTTTTACTCCTTAGGTACTTGGGTTCCAGTATAGCTAAGACAAAAGCCAAATGCCTTTCATAGTCTGGGCTGAATGCCTGGAAGAAAACAGTCCATATGCTTAACACAGCTATGTAACATAGCATACTCCGCAGTCTTTGTTCACAAAATGTCTAGGACTGAAAGAGATGAAGACTGAATTATACTTTCAAATCAGAAGACGTTGATCCTACCAAGCACAGGTTGAGGTGGATTAGCAAAGTAAGGCGGGCAAGACTGGAATGAGCTCATACAAGCTGTACACTGTATTTAATATCTGGGAGGGGGAGGGGAATGAAGAAGGCAGCTTTATTCCACCATATATACAATTCCTCCTTTTAAACAGACATCGGAAAAAAGAAACATAAACCGTAAGAAAATAATTCTTGGGCATAAGCCATCATTTTAGTTCAGCATTCATCAGGACAAGATTTTTAAACCTGAAACTGTCGATTCTAACCATACAAAGTTCTTAACATAGATTTGATATATAGAATACCTTTAGTATTTCTCTTGTAAAAATGTACCTCTTCAGCCAAAAGGTAGCAATTCTCTTTGGTGTATGAAGCCCCAACTTCTGCTTTTGCTCTAAGCTTCTTTGCCAATGGAGGGCACTTATTAAAAATTAAGCCACTGAAAAGAGAGCAAAGGGGACACGTCTAAAATCACTATTTCATATTTTAAGATAATGTATATGTACTTAATGCTTTTAAATGTGTGTCTATATAGCATACTTAGATCTACCCATTTCTGAAATGTCTTAATTACATAATTTCTATGTCATTTAATTATAACCGTATTTAAAACAGTAATAAAATTAAATTACCCGCAATTACGTTTTCTTTAAAGGTAATTCTAAGAACAGTTCAACTTCTCTACGTACACTTTAAATTTAACCACGTCAGTTTGCATATACACTGAGATGGAGGATGGGGAGAAAGGGGGAACCCCAGCCCAGAGATGTTACAAGTTTACAATGGAGCTTTCTGTCAGTTGCAGTAATTTGTAGACAACAAAACAGGTCATACAAAGTTCAAGAAATGTGTCAGGTCTGAAGCTGTCCCCCAAAGCAGAATAAAATCGGTGATGTTATAGATATTACTTACGGTAGATCAGGCAGCACTTTGACTTGGTTCTGCTTATCACCATTTAGCATCTGTAATGCCCTTTGAGACTCAGGGCATTGCTGTTGCCCTATTTTCTTTGTCTTTGCTTTATGTATCTTTCTTGTCTCATGAATCCCTACCTCTCGCAAAGCAGGCGAATAGGAACAGACCTGTTGCAAAAGTAACATTTTCAATGACTTTGTATACAGTAAATTAAAATGCAGTCATTTTCTTTTGTTGCACTTCACGCAAAGCAGTCATCCACCACCCACAGCTTGCTGTATCTAAGTTTTTAAAAATATGATCCCTAAATGATTGCATATATAGAGTGTTTAAAGTTGTCTTCTGCAATCTTTTTTATATTCTTGTAATTCACTCTTCATGCTGGCCTCAGAAGTGAATGGGTTGCATCTGAGCCAGAAGGTGGGAAATTCTAGACCTCTCTCTTGGTTTTTTGGTAGCTGAGAAAATTTTGATCATTTTAGCTGGACATAAGACTGAAGTAAAGCTAATTGATTCTCAGGTACTTAACGAAAGTATTTACAAGCTTACTGCTCCCAACCCAGGGAGCAAAACCCAGTGAGCAATTTGGTAAAGAAATACTCATTCACTTCCTTCATCTCTTCTAAGATGAGGGGTTGGATTAAGCCTCTGAGCATTGAGAAGGCAATAAGCTACTTATCTCCTAGGTGCTCTCTCATCATTAGGATAGCTTTGGACGTTGTAGATATTTTGGCTTCTTTCCAGTAATACAGAGCTTCCAAGCAACCTACACCGCTCATTTTAAAAAGTCATATAAGTTTTTGCAGTTTGGCAAAAGCATAGGAAAAAGTCCAGTGAGGGGACTCATTCAATATCTGAAGAAAGATACTAAAGAAGGCTTTGAGTATCTAGCAGATCACTGTAGATTCTGCAGGCAACTTGCAATGGGTGAGGGACACCTTACTTGCACCTTCGCTGTACATTTACCAGCAGAGAGTAGGAGTGCACTATTTGCACCCATAGAAAAGCCTAGCTGATAAGATGCTGTATGAGAAGAGCTGGCAAAATTGGATGATAATTAATGTTTATTGTATGGAACGAGAAAAGAGGCACAGTAATGCTAAGGAAAGCCACAAAAAGCAGAAGAACTTGTTTCAAGCACCACAAAAATTTACATTTAAGTAGTTGCAGAGTGATGAGTAGTCATGGCAATACTAAAAATAGCAATTGCTGCTGCATATGTGTTGGCAACATATGTTAAATATTAGATATATAGTTGGTTTATTTTTAAAATTCTGACAGTCTTTTGTTCAAGCTCAGTTTAAACACGATGTATTAATAAACAATGATCTCTGTTCACAATAAACTCCTGCAAAATTCAGGAAAACTTACGTATGGAAAATGTATAAAGGTGTAAATTTGTTTTTCTTTGACTCTACCTGTAGAATTTTAGGACATATAGTAACAGTTACGGATTCCATATTCTGTTTAGTTGTTAGTATAGAGTTAGTTAGAGGCTCTAAGTTAGGGCATGTCATTACTGTGTCGTCTCCCGAATTTGCCTGCATCCTGCCAGCAGTCATGGTTTTGAGAATTTCTTTCACAGCTTTCATCATGTATTTCCTCACCAACTACCACAAATTGTGATTTGAAGGCAGGAAAAGGTTTGCAAGTAAGAGAAAGTTTTTAAGAGGATGTCCTGGTTTCGGCTGGGATAGAGTTAATTTCCTTCCTAGTAGCTGGTACAGTGCTGTGGTTTGGATTTAGGATGAGAACAATGTTGATAACGCACCGATGTTTTAGTTGTTGCTAAGCAGTGCTTACACTAAGTCAAGGATTTTTCAGCTTCTCATGCCCTGCCAGTGAGAAGCTGGGAGGGGGCACAGCCAGGACAGCTGACCCAAACTGGCCAAAGGGGTATTCCATACCATATGACGTCATGCTCAGTATATAAAGTGGGGGGAGTTGACTGGGGGGCAGTGGCCACTGCTCGGGGACTGGCTGGGCATCGATCAGTGTGTGGTGAGCAATTGCATTGTGCATCACTTATTTTGTATATTCTTTTATCATTATTATTATTGTTTTCCCTTCCTTTTCTGTCCTATTAAATTGTCTTTATCTCAACTCACAAATTTTACTTTTTTTTTTCCCCCCAATTCCCCTGATTCTCTCCCCCATCCCGCTGACTCCCTGGGGCAGGGAGTGAGCAAACGGCTGTGTGGTGTTTAGCTGCCTGCCAGGTTAAACCACAACAGAGGAGAAATTCACAGGAATACACTGTGGTTCAAAATCATAAAATCTTGTATGTAACAAATGCTTGGCCCAGTAGAATAATAGACTGTCACCTCTTCAAAAAAACTGAAGGAAAAGATAACCCAGGAAAATCACACTATATTTGGCATTTTCCTTAATTACAAATGTAACATTGCAGAAAAGTATTTACATCAGAGATTATTTTAAAAAGCTTTCATTGTGACTTTTCATGTTAACTGCATGTAAACAGATTACTCAGGTGTTACAAAATCTCTGGCAAGAAAAATCTTACCATTGTTTTGAACCCAGATCTCAGGCAAAGAGAAATTTAAATGCAGTAGAGTCTATCTACAGGTGGAAGACCACGCATGCAATGAGCATGACCTTAGACCACAAAAGAAAGGTATTTTCCAAGACTTCATGAATCCAATTATTTGTAAAATACTTAAGTGTGATAGGTTATTAAGGAGTAGAAGAGTTACTTACTATTTTCTGAAGAGAAAGAGGTTCTGTAGAAATAGTTATATTCCTCTGTAAACACATTTTTTTAAAAACGGCTTCTGCGACAAACATTTGAAGCCAGAGGG
Source organism: Aptenodytes patagonicus (assembly GCF_965638725.1). NCBI lineage: Eukaryota > Metazoa > Chordata > Aves > Sphenisciformes > Spheniscidae > Aptenodytes > Aptenodytes patagonicus. Next base: position 87,996,918 of record NC_134982.1, on the reverse strand, counting down.
ATGGTATGGAACAAATGAACATTTTTAATTCACATATCGAAAAATCTGGATAAAAGCAAAGGGGGGAAAAAAAGAGCCTTAAAATGAGAATATACAAACCTGTACATCTAGAGTTATCTAGAACATAGCCCTTCCAGACTTTTTTTTCCTGCTGTTGCAGATTCAGAAGCTATTCTCCATGAGAATTACTAAAAATACTCATATTAAAAAAGATTTTATCCATCACCTGATAGTGAGACCAGCTTCTAAGAGAATGGTCAACAGATATTAAAAGGCAAAGCACCACTTTTTATGTGAAACTTTTTTAAAAAAAGTTCTAAATACAATCTTATAGAAGTTACACCTTCATTTTGAGAATGAAATTATCTATTTGGGAATTTATGCAAGTGATCACCTTTAAAATCTGTGACACAATACAAACACAATTTAGATAAATATGTAACACATGAACAAAGAAATCTACAAGTAATGCAGGGTGACCCATAAATTCTACATTAAAAGTGACCGTAAGCAAATTTCAACCCCATTCAGATGTACCAAACAGTTCATACTGTTTTAAAAAAAAACAAAACAGACAGTGGCAGAATAATATATATCTATATCTATCTCAATATGTATCATGCATACATGTGGCCTACGTCTCTTTTTTTTGGAAAAGGAGACAGAATGACTGATTTTTCTTAGGGTGGTATTTGTATTTTGATTCTAGCAAAATAGCAACTGAAACAGGTGGAAAGCAAGGTGTGCCATGAGGAACAAAGTCTTTACTGTATTGAGGGAATATTCTGTTCTGCTAAGAAGTGCTCATACATTAACTGATCTGTAGACTCAATCAAAACAGAAACACAAGTTTTGAGAGTACATGTTTTCTTCTCTAAGAGTGACAGAATTTAGGAGAAGTCTGCAACCATTTTTTGGGCTTTACGTGCTTTGGACTGAACCAAGAGGCAGTGATCACCAATAGGTCAAAGAATCTTTACTCTTTATAACCAGACTGTGAATGGTGTTCTTGTGAATGCTCTCAGTGAAGGAGAGCCATAGAAAGTATACTTTTCCATTTGTGTACAGGAAAGTAAGAAAGCCTTACAGAAATACATATCCAAGATTCTCCCTATTATATGAAAACTAGAAAATCCATTGGAGATGTGGCAATAGTAGTAGATACTAAAAGCTCCATGGATTTAAATACTATAAAGTTCCAACTGATTTGCCCTTCTAAGATCTAAGGCAGGCTATTAACAGTTCTCATAATTTGCTTTCTTTAAGACTGGAGTGGAACTATTTGTCTAGAGACTGATTTTAGTTTAATTTTTTCAGGATCGTTCTTCTCAAGTGTCCAGGTAGGAGAAGGGAGCAACACTTTAAATGAAGCCTACATACACCTATCTTTAGAGAAAATAATGACTGAAACGAGGATATCCATACAGGTGTAACAGCTGAGTTACAGTTTTCCCACTATTTCCTAAAGGGCAGGGGGGTGGAAGGCAGCTTTGGTGGGAATTAAGTTTGAAAATGAAATTAAGGAAATTCAGTAGTTTTTTTGAGATTTTTTTTTTTTGGTCTTTTGACTTCCTCGTCCCCTAGTTGCTAAAAGGACAGATACCTCAACTGACATTCCATGTTAAATGATAATGGTTTGAGTTGTGACATTTCTCTTTATCTAGTATATTTGATGAAGAGGAACAATAGTGTTTCATGGGACTAGTTGGAATCTTCCACCCCCCCCCAAATAAAGTCCATTAAGACTAAGGATTTGCAATGAGACACTGAAATGTTTCATTTGAAGTCTGTATGGGTCAAAGACTTCAGCGTAGCTTTTGGACTTATGGATGAAGTGTCTTTAGCAAACAAGATAAAGTTTGTGGAGTGAAAAATTTCACCTTAAGGTGTCTCCAATTGCCTCTCCGATGTTATGGCTTATTATGATATGCTTAAAGCTCTTCCTAAACTGACAAGAGAGCTCCAAAGATTTTTTTTTTCTTCTTCACACTGTATAGTCTTGCTTTTGCATTAAGACCTATTGAGATTTATTTAGAGGGATTTTAATAAGAAAGCCTGTTCTACTCGGTCTTTGCTTGGGACAGACAGACATACACAATAGAACAGTTTCCTGCATACGTACACATCACACCATAAGACTGCACAGCTGCAACAAAGTAAAATATGACTTGAAAGTAAACTGAGGATTTTAGTTAGGACTTTAGTGTATCTGATTAAAAGACTTAGAGAGGCCTTTCAAACACTCACCATCACATGAAATGGCAAGGTACTGTGCCAAATCATCAGCTATTTGATGAAACACATTTCTGTCCATAAGCAAACTTGAGATGATCCAATATTCCACTACAGTTCCAAGAATTGCATTTAATAGACCAGCTATTTCACATCTGAAAGCCTAAATGAACAAACAAACAAAAGTTATCTATAGACCTGTACTGTATAACAAATTCACACTGATAATGTACCAGTAATAACACTAGAGAACTTCTTTAGATAAAAGCCCACTCAGTTGCCACATCACTTCTTCACTGGCTTTTCTTTTTCTGCTCAAAAGCTAACTGTTGCAGCCAGGTCAATAAAATTAATATGCCACTGATGCCACATCAATTAAGATTTGGCACTGGAGAAATACAAGTTATTTGAAAACATCCTGTCTAAAACAACATGCAAAATGGGATCAAAGCTTACAAGTACAAAGTGTGATTTCTTTTTAAATTGTTTAATTTAATTTAACTGTAAGATTTCAAGTACTGCATTTATGCTAGTTAACCTTGTGTTTAATTTGACAATTACAGGGATCTTATTCTCCCTGCCCTGTAAGGATTCTCTTTTCCTAAAGATTTCATCATGACATTAAGGCTCCTTTTGTGACTAACTGTGTATGTCTGTGCCAAAAGGGAAAAGGATGCAAGGTGTTAGTTTCCTGCACAGAAAAAACTTTGGCAGCCAGTTTGTGGGATCAGGAAACTTTCTTCTGCTACCAAAAATTCCAAAGAGACTAGCAGCTGCAAATTTAGAAAGAACATACTTATGGGTATTAGCCTTACCTTTTTCTCCCCTGAACCTGCACAAAATGGTCATGTGTAGGTAAAAAAGCCAAAGCGTATTTTCTTCAGGAGGCATCGAGACAATATAGAATCATAGAGTCATTTAGGTTGGAAAAGACCTTTAAGACCATCAAGTCCAACCATTAACCTAGCACTGCCAAGTCCACCACTGAACCACGTCCCTAAGCACCACATCTACACGTCTTTTAAATACCTCCAGGGATGGTGACTCCACCGCTTCCCTGGGCAGCCTGTTCCAGTGCTTGACAACCCTTTCGGTGAAGGAATTTTTCCTAATGCCCAGTCTAAACCTCCCCTGGCACAACTTGAGGCCATTTCCCCTTGTCCTATCCATATATATATACACATAGCACTTGAACATGTTATCCAGAAAGTACCATGAGTAGATGAACATATTTGTTCACCCACACGAGCACTTCACTTCATCAGTATTGGTTGGGAAAAGCACTGCTTCTAGTGTCTGAGTCAGTCTGTGCAAAGGAAAGTCAGATCTGTATACTCAACACCTTTCTGTGCCACGTAGAAATATTTTATGCAACGATTCTGAACTAAGTTATTCTTCTGACCACATGTACAACCACAGAAAATTCAGTATTTCTATGTCAGTTTTGAAAACACAAATTGGAGGAATACGTGCACCACTGTAGGAACACATGAAATTCATTTGCCCAAAGACACCTACCTAAGGCTTTACAGGAGAATCATTACTGTTACGCTAGAGCACCAGCCGATGTATTGCATGTTAGTGAAACAGAATGAGTACTTCAAAATGGAAAATTTTGGATAAAAGGGAAATTGAACTGAATATGTGTTTACTTATTTGTCAGCTTAAGGTTTTAAAGAATTACTTAAAGCAAACAAAACTTTTCTGTCTTTTGCTGTGCTCTCACACCACAGTCAGTGGTTTGTCTAATACTCCTTTGAGAACAAAGTATGTTCAAAGTTGGTTTAAAGTAATTTAATAGGGTTCCCTCAGGAGCTGGAAAGCACCAAAGACTGAAACAGTGTGAGCTTCACCAATAAATCAAACAGATGTATATGAGAGCAACAGAGATTGTGACACAGATGAGATTTATTATAAAAAGATTACAAAGTCATTTGTTGAAAACCTACATAAATACTATCCCTACAGTTAACAGACTTAATTGTCATTCAAAAGAAAAGGAATAAACACAACAACAAATAAACATTGTGTGGGGAGGTAGTATAATCTCCACCACTGAAGGCTTTTAAGAACTGGCCAGGGAAAATCAGAATGTGATCTTGGAGATCACTTCCAGCCCAAATTCCTCTTACTCTGTTAAGCTCTACTTGATTTGGTTTGCCCCTTGCTTAGCATATCATAATACTTGTAGATGAACTGTGGGATCTCATAATAAAAAAACCTGAGAACATTGATATGGCATGTCAACAACATGAAAATAATTTTTTTCAACTAAAATTTAAATATTTTAAAAGCTACATTACTCCCTATCTTCTGAGGATTCAGGAATGGAAACTGAAGAACTAATTTAAAACATCTGAAATGCATTTAAATTTCCCTTAAGTATGCACACCTCTTATCGTTGGACCCCAAAGCAAAATACTGGGTGAATAATTTAATTCCATCAATAGTTCTTTGCAGGAAATAAATTACACAAATGCAGCAAATAAGCACAATTTTAACAGAGTTAAGTGACAGGATCAAGGACATATAGAGGTAATCTGAGGTAGATACAGATGTAAAGAACAAGTATTTACATTCTTTTTCCTGTTTCTAAATCACAAGCTTGTACTACTTCATCTATAAAATATTTTCAAGGAAAGGAGTGGGGAGCGAAAGCTGACCTTGAGGCAGCAGGTTGAAATAATGACTGTTAATACTTCAAGTATTAATAATGTTTTGCAGTCAGATATACAGCTGCATATTAAATGTGGCCGATACGCTAGTTGCAACTAGGTTTGCTCAGCTGAGTATCTCTGCACACTGACAAAGACACACCAGATACTGCCAACCGGTGTAGGCTTGGTTGACCTTTTGGTAAAACAAGGGTAGTACAAACCAAGAGCTTCTCCTTAATACTTTGAAATAAATGGTTCAATGCTACAAATGAGGGAGAAATGCTCTAATTTACTGAAAGTATCATCTGTTCTAAAAATATTCCAATATTAACATCTTAAAAACATTTTCATTTTCAACCACAAAACAATACAAACATAGTAATGAAAACACATGCAATATTAAAAAGGAAAAGAAGCATTTCCATTGAATGTGGGAATTGCTACCATGTATGACAAAACATCGTCGTGCACAAAAATAGCTTCTGCTATCAAACTCCAGAGGCTAATCTTAAAAAGAAAAGTCTTTTCTACTGCTTTACAACTCTACTGCTAGTTTAAATATGTTTTTTCTTAAGTTTAGATGATATTTTTAATTACCAAACTAACGTAAAGGGAAAAATATCAACAAATAAAAACAGTTTCAGCAACAATATTTTTAGAATGTCAGAATAAGATCTTACAAAGGTAAGTGATCTCTGTATATTAATCAGTGAAAAAGTAAATGCACAGGAGCCACCTGATTTTTTGGTAGATACAGAAAAGCAGTATCCAGAACATTGTATGGCAACTCTTACTCCTGGATATGAAATAACAAGTTACCCATATAAATGACATGAATTGCTATTTTATTAACAAATGCAGTTTTGGATTAAGTAAAAACACATTTAAATGAGAGGTTTTTGTTTCCACTGTCATTTAGATAATGGTGTGACTACTGGTCATTGGAACACGAGCCTTCAATTAACAAAAATTGAGAATACTCAGAAACCACTGATTTTGGTTCTATCATTTACTGCTTCAATCTTTAATCAAAATTGAATCTGATTTAAAACAGTTTGTTTCTTTATAAACTGGCAAACAAAAGCATGATTTTTGTAGGACAAACTATTCAAGTTTCTCCCTCTCCCCCATAAATAATGTATTTTTAAAATTCCTAAAAATAATGTACTACTACAAAAGGTAGTATTTCAAATCGTGCTGAAAAGATTATTAATAGAACTGCAGTATTATTCTTCCTTATAAACCCAAGTGTACCAGGTCTGCCTGGGATGGAGTTAATTTTCTTCATAGCAGCCTGTGCTGTGTTTTGAATTTGTGCCTTGAACAGTGTTGGTAACACAGGGATGTTTTAGCTACTGCTGAGCAGTGCTTGCACAGTGCCAAAGCCTTTTCTTTTTCCCACTCTGCCCCCCCAGCAAGTGGGCTGGGGGTGTGCAAGAAGCTGGGAGGGGACACAGCTGAGACAGCTGACCCAAAATGACCAAAGGGTTATTCCATGCCATATAAACGTCGTGCTCAGCAATAAAAGCTGGGGAAAGGAGGAGGAAGGGGGGATGTTCAGGGTTATGGCATTTGCCTTGCCAAGTGACCACTACACATGACGGAGCCCTGCTTTCCTGGAGATGGCTGAACACCTGCCTGCTGATGGGAAGGAGTGAATTAATTCCTTGTTTTGCTTCGCTTGTGCGTGCAGCTTTGCTTCACTTACTAAACTGTTTTTATCTCGACCCATGAATTTTCTAGTTTTTGCCCTTCTGATTCTCTCCCTCATCCTGCTGCGGGGTGGGTGAGCTAGCGACTGGGTGGGGACTTATCTGCCAGCAGGGGTCAACCCACTACACCATGCACAGCAAATTAAGTAAGATCCAGTTAAACCTTTCTTCAGAACTCTCTTACTTGTTCTTATTGTTGAGAATCAAAGCTATCTCACCGAGAAAAGCACTGAAGTGGGAAGAGGCTGTTGACTCTGTTAGCATACAAAGGTCACATCAGCACAACTGATGTCTGCCAGCTTAGCAAATGCAATTCCTACATTGCTGTTCCATTTAATGCTTTGCCAAGTCAAGTGCTACAGTGACAGAAGTTTCACAGTGTGTTTTAGTACACATAAAAGTTCTTACAGGAAAGCTTTTAAGTCATAGGAAAATTAATTTTAACATTTTTACTTTGAATTACAGAGTTATTTTAGAGTTGTTCTTTGGAGTTCTTTTTCACGTGGTGTAAAATGTTTTTAGGGTTATGCAGTACTCCAAAAGTGCCTAAAACATACTTCCAAGAAAGCTACTGGAAGTGACAGATAGCCAGAAGGACATTTAGTTCTACAAATTTAGACCACACAAATTTATAGCAGGTAACAATACCTGAAACATGGAAGAAAACAAATTAGAAATATGCAAGATGATGCATTAAAAAATGGAATGAATGCCTTTTTCACTCCTTTTGTCAGGCTATGTAAGACTGCTTTTTTTAAAAAAACACCAGTAGTATCGGGGATGAAAAGCGTTTCTGATACCATCTGTGACATTGTGAAAAGCCATGCAATAGCTCAATGCTACTCAAAGTGTTATAAGCAATATAATGTTCCTTTGCAGATTCTAAAACTGAATTAACAGCTTTGATTCAAGGAACCTTGACCAGGAGTTTCTGCATCAAACCTATTTAAATAATAAATGTTATTTAAATTAAAATTATACTCAATATTGATTTGAAGATCTCAAGTGATGGAAAAACTTCTATGTTCTTTGGCAGTGCATTTTTAACTACAAGGACAGTGTATCAGTTTTATTCCACCAAGTTGTCCCAGCAGATTAACACAGTGATGAGTGAGGGCATCCAATTTCTTGTCACTAATTTTATTCTGGTACTTTTAAGATAAAGTAAATTCTACCTAACACAAGAAAGCAAATGCACTTCCTTCTTTTTTTCTGATGTAGGTTATAATGGGCCTGAAAAGTGAAATACCTGCAGAGTACGTAAGCCAAGGAAACCAGTAATGCAGAATTGCAGCATGGATTTTCTCACTTAGAATACTACACCTGTTTCTGGATTGCTCTTTTTTTACATACACACATGCGTGCGTGCGCACACACACCCCCACCCCACCCCGCATAATTGTGCAACATATCAGCACAGGTATCTTCCCTCCACTAGTGCTGATTTGTTGCAATCCCTTAGAATCACAAAAAAGGATAATCTGATTATAAAAAGCTAAAAAATTAATAATAATTGCCCACTTTTACTACTTAGAAAAGAATGTGTTAGATATGCCCCCAAAAAAGAATTAAATTATTCATCTGTTTTTATTTACAGATATTTTCACTGGAGAATTGCATGGAAGTTTGGTGTATCACAATTGGCATGTTTGTTTCTTCCCACGAGCTAACACGCTTGTGTAAGCTGGGAAACATGGTCACCCCTTTACACTGTGCTATAAAACACTTAATTTCTGTGCCCATGGAGATTGTACGAATACCCAAAGTCATTCCTTTCATTTAGGTTTCTGAACGGCCTTACGTTTTTCTTGCCAGTGTGTTGCCTCTTAAGCAAACAGCTTTTAAAAAACAAAACTGGTAACAATGACTCACACCCTTAAACTGAAGACAGGAAGGAAAATTTTGCACCCAATATGCTATATTTAATGACATGGAAATGCTGTGGTTTTATTTATGCATTTCTAAAATAATTAAAAAAGAAGGAGAAAAGAAAATACAGTTTTGCCTCCATAGCTGGGGAGGATCTGCTCCTCTGGCTTTCTGAATGACCTTTTCAACTATGTCATGGAATTTTAAATGGAGTCTCTGAATATATGGAAAAATCAGTGTATCAAGTTTTAGTATAACAAAATTGAGAATGCAGAAAATGATAATGACAAGTTTTGAATGTAAAAACATGGTATTTTGTTTTAGAGTTTGTTTTTGCCAAAAAAATGCAAAGGGAAAGAAAATGCAATATATAAATATGAAGTTAAGGAATAAGGCTGTAAGAAAGAACATACAACACTACAGATATTATGAGGCAACTAGCTGCTTTTTAACGCTAGAATTCGTATCTGCAGCGATATTGTACATTACAGTGCGTAAGATCAAAGTGGGAAGGCAACAGGCATCTGGGTTTTGTGCTGGAAGTACAATTCTTATACATGTATATAAAGAAAACAGAATCTAAACAAGAGGTAGGCCTCTGTTTTATGTTATGCTTTATTCTTTATTTTTCATATATGTACTACAATCTATCTGACACAAGTGATTATTCTGCTTATGCAAAGAACGGTTTATGAAAAAGGTATGGCTTACAGTGCTGGAACTTGTCAAAAGAAGGCATAGTAGAAAAAAGAAAATGGTGCCTAGACTTAAACTGCAGATTCAACACCAGGAAACATATGAAAGCAGTCTCATTTTCCAAAGAAACAGAGTGGCCACTGACACCAACTGAATGCAAGCCTGCTTGGTGCTCAGTACCTTTGAAAAGGTAGGTTGTTTAAATATAAATATGGGTATAGAAGCCTAATTTTAGGCACTTTTTTAATATCTTGACCAAGGATAAAAGGCAGCACTGTTTCAGAATGTCTTGCTTTGATAGCCCTCAAAAAAGGTAGGAGGTCTGGCTAGGTAAGATGAGTGAAGCTCTCATTATGTTTAATCTTTCTGGTTTCTTAACATAATGAAGAACTACTAGGTATTATATTGAAAGTGCTTTTTTCTCTGGAATACTTGATTTTCTATTGTTGTTCTGTTATTGTATTGAAAAAGTGAATGAAGTACCTATTTATTCTGTGCTTTCACAATAATTTAAAAGAGAACGCACAGACAGCAGTAAGTTTGTATTTTATGTGAGAATCTAGAAGTCAAAGATGTTTTACAACGCCTCTAGCTTCTGAAAAGAAAGAGGTAGGTATAGAGGACACTCAGTATCTTTCAGGTCAATGTCCTGCTGGTCAGCAGGTCACAGAACAGCAATTAAGTTGCCTTCAATTCCATTTTTATGAAAAGACCTAGGGAAGATACCAAATGAAACTAAAGGACTTGGGAAGAAAACTAGGGCATTTATTAAAATAAAATAATGCTTATCTGTAGAAAACAGCAAAAAACTATTAGTTTCGTTAGCTTTCTCCTTCCAACATTCCCTGAATACAATCACTGTAAAATAAGATAATCACCTCTTTCGTTACACCTTATTGTTTGACAGGATGTGTTAAGCTGGTGTCCCTAATGACTACAGTAATACCTGCTGGTAAGGGCATGTGAACATCTGAATGTAGCCAACAAGCTACTCATGACTCGTTTCTTCTCTACAGATCAATATGAGAATCTTATGGATCAATTCATTTCCCTTAGTGGAGCAAAAACCAGCATGCTTCACAACAAAAGGCAGCTATAACAAGCAGCTGTGATACTTACATATAATTCCTCACAAAGGAATGAACAAAGGAACGCCTTTAAAAAAAATATGTCGGTCTTCATTATTTTAAAGTATAAAATTCATACTCACATCATTTTTTCTATTCAATTCTCTATGGGAAAGTATGACCCAATCTGCTAGAATATTTATGTGTTTGGTAAAAAGCACTGAAGTTTCGCTTCCCAGCCAAAAGGTCTTCAGAAGAACTGTCTGTGGCATGACTTGCTGATGCTGTGAATTGGACCCTTCAACCAAACTGTAAAAAATACAAAGTGAAAAAACTTAAATCTTTATGCCACTTTGATTACTATAGTTACCAGACAGAAACCTTGTCTTCTGTCAAAACACACACAGGTTTGGCAATTTTTAAGTATGGAAAGATCAGACACAATTTCTGATGAATAATAAGTAAAATAATGATGACTATTACAGTCAGACTGAAGGAATTCTAATATTGTGCTAATATTACATAAAGTAAAGGCTGCCTTTACTATATAAAGGCAGAGCAAAACCAAGACTTTTTTTATACTTCATAGACTAAGGAAAGATAATTGTCTCCCTAGCAAAAGATAACAGTTAATTGAATTTAAAAAAAAAAAAAAATCAGTATGTTCAAAATGCTGCTTGTCTACCTTGAAGAATGAATACTGAAGCTTAACAAAGCTAAAAATACAACTTTATGAGCAAAACTAAATGCTTACTGAAACTTGTAATATACTGAAATAATAGGCTGGGAAAAGTGAGAAGCCTTAAAACACGATTAGAAAAAACCCTATACAAATTACAATAAAAAAAGAATTGAGAAATATAAAAGGAAATGCTTAACTGCCATCTCTGTAGAACAAGGACATAAAAAAATCAGGATACAACCTGCTGTAGATACAGAAATGCATGTGAAATTGCGAAAAAGTAATAAGAAAGTATTATACTATAAAACCCACCTTTTTGTCAGAAAATCTACTTCAGCTTTTACTAAATCAAAGAAAAACTTCAATAATGTTTTGTGAACTACCCTCTGTTCATCTCCTCTCCCTGAAACTGGGACTGCATGACAAATGGCTTTGCAATAAAGGCAAGACCTGAAAAATAAACACCAAAAAATCCATTTGTATGACAGAAATCATAGTCTGATCTATCGGCAAAAAAGTCAGCTTTGACTTTTGACAATTTTGACAAGGCAATACCTTGCTCCCCAGCAACATTCTTCATTTTAAAACTTAAATTCCTGGCTTTTAAACCTGTATTTCCCCCCCAAAATTAACATGTTTGTGACTGGGGCTTTGTGTTGTTGATGAAGATTTTGTATTACAGTGCAAACTAAATAATTTAACCTTATTTAATTTTTCAGTCTCTACTTGAGGTACCATACAATTACTGAATTTAACAGAACTTCTTTAAAATGCTTTAATTACAAGGTAGTCTTGTAATATTTTATAGACATTGTAACATCCCACAAACCTTGCTTCAGATAACAGTTCACACATACTATTTGACAGGACTACAGTTTGTGATCAAGTCTAATGAATGTCTAACACGATGGAGATGATTTTGAAGTAAAGGATGAACACATTTTTTTGGCTAGAATTTTGAGTACTGGAACCACCAGGTATACAACTGCTGGGTATTCACATTCTGCCATTAAGTACTGAAAGATAAAAAAAATACTTTATCTAAAAGATAAATTATTTTCCATTCCATGTGACATGTTCCTAATAAAAACTATTAAATGTCCAATTACAGTGATTCAAGTACAGTGATTCAATGCCCTTCCAAGACTACAGACATGCTTACAATCATACACATTCATATACCTGTAATCACGGTTGTATCGAAGTTTTTAAATGTTACTTAAGATTTTATGACAGTAATAAGAAGAGGTACAATTTCTCCTCCAAATGAATGGAAGAATTTATTACTATTGATGTAAATTACAAAAAATGAGTTCTCAAGCTAAAGCATAGACTAACTACCCAAACAGCTCTTATGTACTGAGTCTTGTATTTGTAGATGTATAGGATATAATCAGACTTTCTGAACAAGAAGGTAAAGTTTATTATTAAAATCAAAATACAACATGAAGCTTCATGTTTGGTAAGATAAGACTGGAATTTGCTTTGTAACTGCAGATATATGTGTGCGTACATACATACATACACACCACAACAGCAATAATACATAATTATAATTTGTGGAAAGCTTAAAAAATAAAAGAAATCATTTTTATAAAAGGAAGGAGGACAAGAAAATGTTCATTTCTTCCTTTCCAAAAAAAATCCCTCTGCCTGTGAGCTAACACATACTGAAACATAAAGTGAAAGGTCCAAATCTCAGTTACAATTCTAGACCTTCACATACAGTTAACTTGTTCTGGTCAAAATGTGGCTTTGATACAATAGAATTCCAACCCACCTTCCCCATCCCTGAGTTTGGATTAACATAACAACTATTGCATCCAACACCTCATTAAACTTTCTTACCTTACAAGCACCTCTATCAAGGACCATGTGCCTTTCTTACAGACAGGACACTGAAGAAGATCCAAATAATACTTTAACATAGACGGGGACTTCCAAGGAGGATCACGTTGGAGAACAAGGTACAAAATGTGATGAAGTTTAGCATAAAATATTGCATCGGTATTTCCCTGTAATAAAATGAGAAAATAATATTGGCTCTATACTGGCCAAAGATCCATAATCACTAAAAGTTTATATATTTTCTTTATTCCTTACAATCCCAAGTGACCAAATTTAATCAGTGAAGTAACATGCAACTTAATGCATAACTACAAGCAGCAAAATTCAGAGTTTACAAAAAAAAGGAAGGAAAAAAGGAGAGCTTTCTCTAGTGATATTCCAGCTGAATGCATCACCGCTTGGAACAAACCTTCTTCTCAACTGAGCTCTCTATCTGCAGCCTACTAGGTTAAAAAAAAGTTACACAAGTGCTGTTTCTAAAAGCAACAAAAAAAATTCTGGGCCAATTCTTCCACAATATTTAGAGCACTACATTCATACGGCTTGTAAATAAATAATAATTAAAAAAAATCCTTAAGTATCAAATTCTCCCCTTTTTAACACAAACACATTGATGAACACAAAGTGAAGGGTGAATACATCACTAAAACCCAGTAAATACAATGTCAGAAGCAAAGATCATAATACTTCCATTTCTTGCTTTAATATTGATAATACTTTAGTCTTCATCTCTCACCAATAGGACATATTCTAGAAGAGAATGAAGAAGTTGCACAGGAGGTGTAGAGTACTTTTGACCAGCAGCAAGTTCTGTGATTACATCAGGAAATAAATACTCTTCCACTAATCCTTCAAGTATATACCATGTGCCTCTGGACAGGTCAGTACTTTTAACCTAGGAATGAGATATCTTTGTAAGTGAAAGAACAGCTTAATAAAAAAAAAAACTTACAAGAACTAACAGGAAATCTCGAAGTAAAATGTTGATAATATAATAAAACAGGGAGATTATAAATAAAACAAGAAATATTACTTATTGCCTGATCCAATAAGCTGCTGTCATCTAGAAAGGCCTTCACTCTTACTGAACTTTCATTGGGCTTTCATTGAAAAGATAGTCAGATTCAGAATATGCTTCTCTTCTTAGAAGATCTGAATACATCTACCCTTTTAAAAAACAAATTACAATTCACACACTCAATAACTTGTCTATAATTTATTCTGGAAAGGTACGCAAAGGAGTGTTAATATTTCCAAAAGTGCAGAGTACATCCCACAGTATATGGCTGCAGCAGTAAGATAATTAGTACTACTGAACAGCTAAAAAAAAAAAAGAGAAAAATGTAAAATCATTAAACACGTTTACGAGTACACATTATAAAACCATAAACCATGTAACTGTTGTATCTCCCTAGTTCTCCTATTCCCATACAGCATGTCAGAGAAGCAACTAATGCTACAGATAGCGCAGGTATTGATCCCAGTGGATTTCAATGCTCTGAAGACCTTCTTAATGGCAGAGGGCTTCCTTCTTATTCTCTGCCGCTCATGACAGCAAAACACTTAACTTTGCAAGCTTTCAGAGGACCCAGAAGGATCAAATGGCTTTCATGAAATGCTGTATCTGCCCTGCAACTTCCCTGTTATTGTCTGTACTCTCAGCTTTCCAAACCTTTATTTCCACAGATCAATGATACGAAAGAGGAGCTGTTGAAGATCTCAGCTACATTGCTATTTACATCTTTCCTCTAGTCCAGGTTCAAGCCAAAGCTAAGATGCACAAACCAGTTGCAACCATATTGCTAACTGAAGCACAGCTTCCCTCTGCCTGGTAACTTCTGTTTTGAAATCCAGCTATTTTGTTTGAGCACACAGCCTGAGGCTCTGGTAAATTCAAAGAAACCGGGATAGGGAGTCACAACTGAGAGAAGCAGTCAGGAAGATCACTGTTTGGACTGCTGGGAATTAAACAGTTACATAAATTTATTGTTGCTTTAGTCCCTGACAACTTGTAGACTTTATGATCTCTGCCAAAAAAACTGTAAATGTACATTAATTAGATAAAGCTACTCAAGACATCCTACCAATTGTTCTAAAATTAGTTTAAAATTTAAATTAACACAGACTTTGAGTCCAATTGTGGTTTTGAGGTTGATGGAGTACACTGCTATTAGCAAGATAGTTTCCAAAAATGTTTCAGTAATAAACTGAAATCATTAGGAGCTCAGGTCAAACCTGAGAAAACTTCTGAAAGAAATGATAATCTTTGTTAAATCACAGCTAAAGTCTCAGTGAATGAGCTCCACCTTAGCATTAGATATTTAGTTTCTCTGCAAATGTTTCATTTCTCAGATTCCTAATGCATGCTGTTGTTACATTAACAATAAATGAAGTCGCTCATCTAGACAATTTTCTTTTACTCAAGTCTTTGTGCATCTGGTGTTTCCAACTCACATTTATTTCAATTTTCTCATTCATACATACACTACTAAAATCTTCACGTTATTTCCTTTGGAAATAATGGTTGCATTCATACTTTTGTAATGTTAATTATATGCAAACAGCACATCTAAAGAGCAATCATAAACTTTTTAATGGCAGTCAAAGAACAACTTCTCTGTTGCCTGGATTTAAGATGTGTGACGATGACTCAGTATATTGTGCATGCACAAGCATGTTACTACTGGCCCTCATCTGGCAGTCATACCAGCATCAGTCTTTTTATATTGTGATTGAAACAATCTCTTTAATATTCTGGTACTAGAAGAAACAGCAACATCAATGCATTATTTGGAAAATACACTGAAACAAAGCTGTTTTGGGAGTGTGAGGCCTTTTGCATTACATTCACGATAAGGAGGAAGTGGGCAACCCGTTTTCAGCGTATTTGTAAGGGGTAAGGAAGGATGATAAAAAACTGAGGGGATGAACTTTTTTCAGCATCAGATGAGACCTTCTGTAGGGCCTTAATATTCAATAAGCTGTACAAAGCTGCACTGGCTCACATTCTGGCTGATGAGGAACTAGCAGTTTCTTATGAAGCACTGCTGGTACAACTATTAAAGCTTTGAGCTGAAACAAATGAAAAATGAAGGTCCACAGACAGTAAGTTGTGTTTTATATAGCATAATGTGGAAGAGAAGCTCACAAAGAGAAATATTTTAGGGAAGATGATAGGTAACAGAACACTTAGCTGAGTTAAGCCTTCCTAGAAGATGCAAACCGAGATGACTGAATATAGTACGTAGTTCTAATCTTTGTAGGTTTTATTTTACTTCACTAGTATTATTGGAAATGTTTATTGCAGCTGTTTTTAAAAGCCCTAAATATACTGCCTATAAAAGTCCCATATCAGATGCAAAGGCTAGCAATGGATATTCCACAAAGAATAAGACAGTGGCAGGTCATGCATAAGAAAAGTATTAGAATTAGGTTTAAAATTTCCAAACAAAAAATTGTATTAAGAGTACAGAATAACAATTTCAGCTTATACGTGTTAAGAAAGCTAAAGTTTTCTTTCCATAAACTAAACATTAAATTTCAATGCAAATCTGTTCAGTAACAAAAATGCACACAGCATTTTGCCCATTAATGGTAGTGTTGGACAATGACAAAGGCATTTTAGTGCTCATGTTTTAAAAATATTTTTCTCCTTTTCCTGATTGTCTCAATAGAAAGAAATAAAATAAAAAGAGATTTCTGTGAAGCCTGAGAGCTCATTTTGTCAGACTGGGACCTCACTTATACATCAAGTAACTATTTATGTAGTATGGCTCATGAAGATATCAAATATTCAGCTACCGAGAAATACAGGAAGCTGACAGATATTCTTTAAGTGTTTCCCATTTTAACTTTCAAATAACACAAGTTACCATATAAAGTACAGTAGCTCATAGCTACTATGTATAATGTTTTTAAGTACTAAGAAGTAACGTTTCGACATTATTTAAAGAGTTATTCTTAGTGTTATAGATAGAAAAGGGAAAATTTTGAAACTATTTATTTACTTAAGATATTACAAAGACTTGATAAAACCTGTTGCTGACCTGTACCTGATTTATGGCATATATTTGGCTTAATGGGAAGAAAAATGAGAAATTAACTAAATAGTACAGAAAAAGAAATTAAGTCTAAGTAATTATGTAAACAGGACTGGAGAACATAATGTATTCTACTTGCAATCTGTGCTTCAGTACACTGTGAAACCCAGGCTTATGCTGTAAGAACAAATACTCTTTCTTTCTACAGTGAGACAACCTTTAGCTAAAGTCTGTCCCTACTAGCAAAAACATGTGAGCACTGCAAGTTGTATATACTTTCTCTTTATTGCTACTGCATAAATACAGTGCTTGAATGATTTAAGATGCTCTAAATCACATAGAAAAGGGCATCTTTGCTTCTTTTCTTCTAACATTAACAGGTAAAGTTCTCTTAACCAGCAGGATTAAAGAATTCCTTTGTAATAAAGGAGGCAGTACTGAAAGCGTTGTAAGAACCAACAAAATTCAACGGTATTCCAATGATGCTCTTGAACTCTTCAATAATTTTATTAGAATTTTGGATAACAAATATTTTAAAATGTTTCTTCAATAGCTAATTTCACAATGAAAGTATGTTTGTCTAACTTCATAATAAAACTCCATATATGCAACATGCAACATGCAGTCTTTGTGAAAATCCTTACCTCTGGATTGCATTTATTCAGCTGGTCTTTTTGAGCAAACCTGTGCTTAACAGCCTGTAAAACAGGATAAAGTCAACCTGCACACTGGATACCAATAAACATATTCAACAAATACTGTATAAACCCCCCCACAATGGCAACTTTTTCTAAATGCAGTTTAAGCAAAACATTCAACATAGCAATGTATTTATATTTATCTTTTTAATATTTGGACGGCAAAATTATGAAAGAGAGGATTAGTGACCTAAAAGGAAAATAATATGGGCAATTTTTCTCCCAATTTTTCCTTTTATTCTCTGCTTCTTGTTTATGTGGTTGCTATGTAAGGACAGTTTTACTAGATTTGGTCCACTTAACCACATTAAAAAATATTAAGCGTTTTCAGTTTTTCTATGGCAAAGTGCAAACTTTGGATTCCTACTGCAAGTTACCCATAATGTGAAGATATGGCAGTAGGTGCAAAAATGTATTACTATTGTTGCTATATTTAGTTATGGCCTAGCGTTACAATCTTACTCATACATGTTACCAAAAAAGTCTTTTAGGAGCGATTGTCTTTAGGATTATGATGACTCCATCTGCACATAACTACATAATAGTTTGAGGGACAGATAATCTGGTAAGAAGTGCACTTGTTACATGTAGTATACACGAAAAGTCAAAGACACCTTTATTTTTTAAAGATCTGGAGGGTATAGTCTTGATAAAATGTCACTGATAAAATATGTAGCATTTGAAGGTGTATAGATTTAAGCAGCATGAGTCTTCTATTTGTTAATCTCGTGTTTAAACATTGTGTACACTGACAACTTAAAAATTCTAATTCTTCTGCTACTAAGAACTTACATTAATATACAGAGGACCTGATTTTGCAGTTACAGTGCTTCATGTAAGCAAGCTCCTACAAAAATGCTTACACACCATCATCTGCGTCACTCTAACTTACAGAGATAATGTATCTTAACTTGAAGTAATTGTTTTTTCTAGAAATGATGTTTTTATTTACTAATGTAGCACGTTTATCAGGATTAGATATGTGATGACATTAAAACAAAGGAGTGCATTTAGCTCTATTTTTTACTTGTAATAAAAACATTGATATGAATCAACAAAATACTTACTTTAGGATATGGTTAGTTTTAAAAATGTGTTAGTGTAATTCAGCTAGATTACAGGGAAATCATAGAAAGACTAATCCAATGACATTTTGTTGAACATTATTAGCTACTACTTATCTCATGTATTACACCAAGATTTCAAGTAGTCCACCACGTCTTCCACACATCCATGCCTACCAATTACCACTACTAAATTATATTTTAGCTAATGGTATATGTAGTAAATATGGGATTATTAAACACTGCAGGTTAAAAGGCATTATTACTATTTCAAGAGATGTTAAAATATCTACTTTATTAGCTCAGTACTATAATGAAAGATAAATTTAATAATATACATTTTACATTTTCTGCTAAGAAAGCATTAACTGATTGTTACTTACCGCAGCAAAATACATGTGTTTTATAACAGCATTTTTCATTTCAGCAAGCTGCATGTCAGACATGATTTGGTCGGTTTCTTGTGCAGCCAGGAAATGGTTCATTTGGATATCTTCAGTATTTTGTATTTCATTCTGTGCAGAGCAAAAAAATACCACTTTTTTTTCAGTTTCAAAGCTAATGCTCTAAAACAGCTTTTATGTGCTAAGTCTTCCTATATATTCCATTCTAAACCCTTGTGTGCATATGCATGCTTATGTAATTGTTCAAGGGTCTACATTATGTGCCAGATAAACAGCTGGTGGTTTGGAAACAAACCACTGATGTTGTAGGAAGCTATTGCATAAGAATTATCAGTGTAAGCTTCCCCATAATTATTTTCCTAACTGACTTTACCTCTGACCCAATCCCTGTGGCTGAAACAAGAACTGTGTTTCCATAATGCATTCTCTCTTTGGACTTTTCAAAAACTAAAACCAAAGCCCACACCTTTTCAATTAGTCAAAAATGTAGTATGATTTTTTAAGACATTTTTTCATCAATTTGGCTATGACCATGCATTCATTTTATAAAGGCCACTACAATGAAATCTTTTCAGTTCTTGCTGATAAGCCTGAACTAAACTAGTAATCTAAAATTTAAAAGCTCTCTGGGTTTTTTTTTAGTAATCTATTCTCCAAGTCCACCTATCATTTCCAGCTATTTCTTCAGCACAGGGAATGAGAAAGTATTTCTCATTCTTCTCAAGTTCAACTTGTCAAGTTTCTAACTCATTCTGAAAAGACTCTGAGCAAAGCCACAGGATAATTTTTGTTAGTAAAAAATAACTACAAAAAAATTTTAAAAGTTATTTCAGGATATAAGAACAATACATTTCAGTAAGAGTTTCAATGTATGCTTTTCCTCAAAGATACACAGACTAAGAATAAAACACCATCTTTGTTTTAGGCAAATACACATATAACTACAAAACCAGCCTCCTCCTGCAGTGCAATGAGTTAAGAATGTAGATACAGGTGAAGTGTCCCCCTTGGTCACAGTACTCATGGCCATTTTTTATTGGGAGCAGGTGTGGAAGGCTTGGGGTAGCTTGCCTTCTAATTCAAACACCTAAATCTGATGGGGGAATCAAGTATGGGAAATATGGGAAATAACAGTAGGCAAAAAACCACACTAGTACATGCAATGATAAGATGCAAGCCATGAACAATTTATACTTTTAAGTTTTCAAGATAAAGTTTCGAACACTGCACGTTTCATCCTGTTTTCAGATTTTCCCTTAAATGTATAATTCAAACCAAAAGTATTTGGCATGTGCATAACTATATTTCTAAACAAATACTGAGTTTGTTGTGCATTACAGAAGAGTTAAGTTTTTTTGGTAACTTGAAAAGAGCTCTAAATAGCTTTTGATGAGCTAGGGATAACCGAACTCTGATGCATTACCTAGTATTTACTTCTTGTGGCACTTTCTGCATATTATTTTCAACATGCTTATAAAAATACTTATATTCAAACAATTTATAGTACCATCTTGGCAAAATTTTATGAATTCCAGCATGCATCCAACAAAGCATTTAAAGTCTCTGTTTAAATTCGAGACTAGCTCCCCAAAATCATGCATGTGTTTTAATATCTTGAACCAATAAATTTGACACCCTGTAGGATCAAATCATTAATGATAATCCCACAGAGTATTTTAACACTAGAGTTACGAGGTTGAGATTATAAGAACAGATACTGAAATATAAAGATGAAGCAAAGACTTGGTTCAAAAAAAATCACAGCAAGAATAGTCTGAACATCAATGCAGTTCCACTGAAAAAAATAATATAATACCGTTTTACTGAATTCAGCATCTGGACATATATGTGGGTGTTTAAAGGAGGAAGGGGGGTATTTCTTTTTGCTAGAAGTAGCAGTCAAATAGCAGGACTACAAATTTACAAAGTTGGAATGTTCTAATGAACTATGTGCCAAGTACTTCTGGAAGGGAGAGAAAAGAGCATGTCCATAACGTCCTTTGATAAAGCCTATCACATTTGAACAAGTGTTGTGATTCGATTGCCTATGTTTTATTCTTTTCCTTTTAAGAGACTGAGAGTCTTGGCAGTTTTCTGAGTTCTTTAGATGCATTTAAGTAGAAAGCTTATGCTTTCTTGGCCTCTGAAGTGAGTTACTTTAATGAAATCTAAGAAAAAAAGATACATGCAAGTTAATGGACTGGTTAAGATGGAAACCTGTTATCACACCTGGGAGGAATTCAGGGTGCACAGCAAGAAACACTTTATTCTCATAGAGATCAATAAAAGGTGAGGTAGCCATAAAAACTTGACACTCATTCTTCTATTAAATGTAAATGTCTATCTTAGCTGAAAGGTGTAATAAAGAACAGTTTCCCTGAACAAGTTTCATTAAGATAGTAAGTACTAGACTGAGATCCCGTGTCGATGTGCATTTTATTCAGGGTGTAAATGTTAAGACCTTTCAACCCTCTTCTCACCCTTTTGTAACAGCTTTAGTGCTTATTAAAACAGGAAGAGCAAAGTATATGCTTTGACCTGAATAATCCAATGATTTTCAAATGAAGTAGGTTATTCCTAGTAACAAACACAGTTTTAGCTTCTACTTGCTTGCAAAGCTAGTATTTTCAATTAGCAGTTGACTAAAATCATCCTATAGTCTGAGGAACTACCAGACTAAAGGAATCTTCTGAGGCCTTTGAGTAGTTCCAGGTCAAAATGCTAAGAAGTTCTGAATAGTGCATCCGGTAAGCAAACAACTATGAATCACGAGGCATCTCTCTCTCTCTCTCAAAGGAAATAGTAAAAGAAAAATTCTAGTTCTAGTGAATTCCACACATACAGGAAAATTCACTGAACAGTGACACGTGCCCTCATAGTTCAGATGGAAAGATAAAAGAGAAACAAGCTGCTTTTCTTGCTCTGACTTATCTTTTGCATCACTGTAAATTTAACTCCTGATCCAATTTTGGAGCTGAATAGTAAACCTAACACTCTGAACCATTTGATATTGCACTGGATGCCTCATCTGGCTTAGCCATTCCAACAAAAAACACTGCCTCTCTGGAATGATGACTTTTAGCGTGGCTTCTCTCTTCAAATAAGGTCCATCCAGGTTCTCATGTCTTAGTGGATCTGATGATGTACTGTCTCATGTTCTAGTTTAGATAACAGAAGAAAGCTATTACAGGGACTTCAGAGAATCCCCTTCTACCAACCAAGAAATACAGAGCTTACATTCTCAAGAATTTAACATTTTTGACTAGTAAAAGAGAAAGAAGTTTTGTCATGAATGGTGACAGGTTTTCTAACGTGGAGAGAGACAAAGCCGAATCTAGTCTTTGCACATGTGAGCATCATAGGATTTGATTTGTAAGGACTCATTAACATTTTCTGAAACGCAGACAATTATGTCCCTTCTGACTCCACGGATGAGAGTTCTGCAAATGGAGTATATAAACTGTTGGTATATGAGACATTCTTAACAAGTCTTCTTGGCATGCTAAGCTATCCTCATAAGGTTGCTGGTTGCTTATAGAATCCTTTAGTTTAAATTCTTTTTATTTAATTTTGTCTACAAGTACAGAATGATCTTTCTACAGCAATGGAGTTAAAGGTATGCTCAGATAGCAGTTCATACAACTATTTTAGGAAATTATAATTCTTGCAGCATCAAGCTCAGTGCATTGATTGAAAAGGGAATCTGACTAGCTTACATTAGATTCCCAGCACAGAAATAGTGAGTGAATTTCCTCTGCCTAGTATACAGTCTCCTTACGAAATTCACATTGCAACCACCAGTTCTTCCCAGCCATGAAGGACGGCTAGAGAACTGATTTTGAGTTAAGAATCTGAATTTTAACAAAATAATCTACAGACTATTTTACCATAATCTATCTATAACATTATGAAAAAAAGGTAGAATATTTGAGGTCAGCTGACAAAAGAAGTTATTGAAGCATGAACATACCATTACAATACAGCTTAATGGTGTGTGCCAAACCCAGTAAAAAATACATATATTCACATACATACACAGATAGATACATACGTACACACATTTGAAATCCTTACCAAATAAAGAGAATATAAATGAAAAATTGGTATTTTGTGAATAACTGTTTAGTTGATGGTCACCTACACTGGAACTTCCTCCTGAATTCTAATTAATTTTTCCGGTAATAGTAGCACAAAGCAGGAGCCAAGGAAGAACATGAAGAGGAAGAAGAAATAATGTATGCTTCCTTGGTGTTAGTTCTTCTGGTCTGAAACAAAACATTGCTTTTGGAAAGACAGTTTTTCTATTACAGAATCACAGAATGGTTGAAGTTGGAAGGGATCTCTGGAGGACATCTGGTCCAACACCCTGGCCCAAGGAGGGCCACCTAGAGCCAGTTGCCCAGTACCGTTCCTGGACAGCTTTTGAGTATCTTCAAGGATGGAGACTCCACAGCCTCTTTGGGCAACCTGTTCCAGTGCTCCATCACACTCACAGTAAAAAAAAGTGTTTCCTGACTTTCAGACAGAACCTCCTGTGCTTCAGTTTGTGCCCATTGCCTCTTGTCCTGTCACAGGGCACCACTGAAAACAGCCTGGTTCCATCTTCTTTGCACTCTCCCTTCAGGTATTTATATACATTCACAAGCCTTCTCTTCTCTTGGATAACAGTCCCAGAATCAGAAAGTTGTATCACCTTTAATCAAATTACAGAACATTCAGGCTGATCATATCCCCCTCTATTATTAATGCCGCATTATTTACAGTAATCAGTAAACCTGACAAAAATTGCTAACAATGACAATGAAAAACTAATTTTAGATACGTTTTTTAATTTAACTTACCTCAAAAAGGTAATCTCCTAGATATTGCAAAGGGTAGTATCGAGCTTCAGAGAGACATTTTTTGTTTTGCATCAGAAACATTTTATTATTGATGAATATATGAGTTATATTGCGCTCTGCATTTTGAGATGAACATATGGTTGCCTTTCCAGCTTGAAGAACTCTAAATAAACATGTTTGGAAAGATGTATTTACTGCATTATATTAATACTGCCTAAAGCTACATTATCATTCACAAACTACAAGCATGCAAGTGCAAGAGAATAAGGGTTCTAGATGTAAGACACTGCCCAACCTTCATTAGGAGGATAAAAGGGTGCTTAATAGCCTTCAGAAAAGGGAAGAACCCACTTAACAAGACATCATTCTCTTCACAGTTTAACACTATTAATTAAATCAATGTACACCTCCGACATATCTGATAGAAAGCTTTACCTGTGCATTTTTTCAAAGATCAAATTTGGTGACAGCAGCTATAATTCATTGCGTTATGTCCCCCACAATGATGATGGTCTTTCAATTAAGTTTTACAATAAGTTAAGTGATTTACCAAAAATGGAACACTGCTTTTCTGAACCATAACATGATCTGCAAATACACTTTTTGACTTAATTTTGGAGTCATTTACAGCATTTGGTGCTGTCCAGTATCATACACAGAAAACAGATTCATTTGTCTTTGGGACACCATTACATGTAAGAGTTTCCCCAGGGGCAATTTCCAGAGTTGTACTGCTGCAACTATTCCTATCTTTTAGAAAAGACACCAGACAAAAACATGGTGTAAGAAATAAGGTCTCCTGACATGCTGGATATATGTTTTGTTTTTCATCATACAGGTATGTAAAAAGAAAATGATGCTGGTCTAACACACTTACCCATCCAACAGCTAGGCACTAAAGGCAGGAAAAGCACAGAAGGGGGGAAAAAAGGCACAGTGTTGTAAATATTAGAGAAAAATCAATCTTTCCCCAAAGCTACAGTGGCCTTTATGACTGAAAACAGTACTTGCTGGAGACAAAAAATATCTATGATTCAGTGTTTTCTGACTAACTAAAAGGATCCCCATGTTGGTGTATTGGAAAGAGTCTGGAAAAAGAGGTTCCTTCCACAAAACTGCCTGTTCACCTGTCTTGCTGATGTAGTTCCTGTTAAAGGTTATTTCATTGCGAACAGAGGGTTGTGCAAGACAGCATTTTGATAGTGTTATCATGAAGATCTGCATAAACATTTTTTATGGAAAAAGAAACAGCATTTTTCACAAGTGTAGCAGGATGAGTGCATCTTTCTGCAAGACAGCACATAGAAAACTCTTCTGCTCAGCCAAGAAAATAGCATACTTAGAATGTCTTCAGTTGGCAAAATCAGAAGATGGTAAATTCAGCTACACCTCACTTTGTCTTTAGGAACTGCAGGCAGACAGGCATTCTGCAACGCAGCATGCAGCCCTGTACCATCATCAACCAAACCGCACTTGCCTTCTTGCCTGTGCATCTGTGCCACCTCCAGACCTGAGAAGTACTCCTAACTAACTGGGATTTCCACAGAGAAGGAGAGTAGGACAGTATCTGCTCCTGCAATGAACGTAAAGCTCTAAAACAGTGTCCAGGGGATGTTTGCTTTTACTGTACCAGAAGCAAACATTACTTAATATGCTCTGTTTGAGATTCAATGCAGTATTTAAACCACGGAATCCAAATGTGTAGGAAGAGTATGGGAAAAAAAATAAAAATGTAGTCCCAGGATTCTTGCACTTCAGTTGTTTTCCTTTTCTCTGCTTTTCCTTTATACTTTTGTCCTTCCCCTTCTGAACTATCTGTATTTACATGATATCAGAAACATCTGTTACAGTACAAATTAGGTCTTCAGAACTACAAGAAGCTGTTGCATAGATGCGACACAAAACCTGATCAGGTCAGTCACAGTGTGGCCCCAATCCATAAGACACAGTTCACAGCTGGCTCAGGTCACTCACCCAAGTGAAATAATATTATCCTGTTCCAGCTACCATTTGAGTGTAACACCCAGACAAAAGAAACGATTACTCATAAAAAACATAAGCCTATGTATCTTGCCTCATGAAGGAAGTTTCTGTAAGTAAACCGTAAGCAGTTTACTTAAGCTGCAAAGATATGAGAATGTGTGTTATTTTTGACACTATACTAAAAGAAAGCAAGGAAAGCAGTGATGTTAAAGATTTAAAGTCATTTTATTGTAAAAAAGTATGGAAGTATATTAATGAAAACAATTAGTTTGAAGAGCTGGTGGTTGTTATGGACCAAATTAACTGGGATATAAGAATAAAAATGTGTTCAACCATACAGTAAGTGTTCCATCATTCATTATTTAAGCTTTAAGACATATCCTCCTACCTTCTAATAGACGCCATTCGTTTATCACCTTCCTTAACAGGGAGGACAACTTTCCATCTGTGGAAGGCCCCTGGAGCACTAGAGTGTGTCAGTTCTTCGCGCCATCTTTTAGGTGCAGATTGCATTTGAGGTGAATAATGGGTGTCTTTTTCATATCCCCATTCGTACGTTGTTTCATCAAGCCATCTGCCACTTTCGGCACTATTAATTATGTACTCCTTAGTTAGTATCCACTTCCCTAAAAAGCAAATGAACTGTCAACCACAAAAGATTTTTTGTGCAGACAAATGGCAATCAACTGAAGATCTAATGTAAAATTAACTTCAACCTTTCCCGTGCAAATAAAAACTGGAATTATAAGTACCATTTTAAAAACTTCTTCCTACTACAAGTGTTATCCTCTTCACACTTTAAAATCAGACATCTCACAAGGCCACTGGAAACGATTGTTTCGCTTTAACAATGAAGTACCTTTTTACCCTTCCTAGATAAAATACTTGTCTATCTACCTCCTCAAAAATCTGCAAATAGAATTTTTCAGCTTCCCAGATTTTGTTCCTATGACTTCCACAGAACCTTGCTTAACCCCTTATTTTTAATATCATTTGACACTTTTAAAAATGTACTAAAGTGTAGTAAATTGAAGAAATATTTTACCACCAATGATTAAAAAGAGGAATGAAGGTTCTAGCATGTAAGCTGTTTCTTTTACATCTTCTTAATATTACTTGCACTGCGAGTGTAGTGAATAACAGTATTAGGGGGATACGGTTTTAGACTTTTGTCTTTCCCCTTTCTTCTTTTCACATCCTTTTCTCTTATCCCTTGGCTCCACCTCCTCCGCCTCTCCTCTTTCATCTTCCGCATGTATGCTTTTGATACCGTATGTAATGATCTTCCCCTTTTTCTCTGTCTCTCTCTTCTTACAGGTTCAGGTCAAGAGCCGTGGTTAGTACCCTGCTCCTGTATTGAAACACTACCTACAGAAGATACTGTAAGAGAAATTGACTTGAATTGTGTGAACCTAATTGGTTTCACAGAACAGCAGGGTTGACTGGCAAAACGTCTCAGTGCAGGAGCACAGATGGTACTTCTACATAACCTAGCATAGGTACCAGTAGACTTATGACTGGAAAAGCTATGCTGTGCCCAACCTGTATGTTAAAATCACTTTCATTTCAAAGTTTCCATCTCAAAACTTCTGTCAGCTAGGAAGTCCATGAAGACTGGCATCCTTGTTAGTATTTCTGTTCACCTCTAGGGAGTTCTAAATGGGTTTAAACATGATCTTTTACACTTGGGAAAAACTGCAGTAGGAATGAACACACTCTCTCTGCCATCAAGGGCAAGAGCAATGATTATGCAAAAATAGCACCTCTTCCAGGATTAAAAAGTACTGGATGGTATCGGGGAAGATTTGCAAGTATAGAAACGTGACAGTTTTGCACTGCCATGTGGACACTACATATATCATTTCCTCTCAGTTCAAGAAAACATCTCCAGATGTTTTAAATCCCGAAAAGTAAGAAAACATTAACTCAGAGGTTTATAATAGTTAAAATGAAGTGCTATGCCACAAATCTATCTGCATTTTAATACTGTTTCCCTCATTGAAACTCTTGGTCTATTTCCTTTTTGATTAGAGTGCAATCAGAACTTTACATTAGTACAAGGAATCATCCATATATATATACACACACCCCCCCCTAAATTCTAGCAGTGATAGACGATTGAAAGTGCCTGCTAACATGGTATGTAAGTACAAATATGAAATCAATAAATTTACTTACATCTTTAAACCCAAATCTACATTATTTCTGTCTGTTATCTCCTAAATTTAAGATTATCCATCCTAAAAATTGCTTTAACACTTTGGTATAATATGATATAGGGAAAATAAAGATAACGTTTAACCAGTCAACAGATTGGTACTGTGAAATCTCGTAACTCCAGAAGATTTTCTAAACTCTTCATAAAATCCTTCCATAATCTCTCTATAAAGAAATCTTAAAATACAGAATTCTCATTCTAAAAGCATTTTCATTGCTTATGTCTGGGATTTCAGCATTAGGCCTTAGGTAAAAGAAAAGCAATAGGAAAGATCAGAGGCTTGTGTCAGAATGGCAAAAGCCTGGAATTTCCTCTTGCTGCATAAACAGGAACTTACGGACAGTGACCTTTACCAGTGAATGTTGTGTGTGAATTTGGCATCAAAAATCCATGCTGACTACAGGTATCCATACGCAATCTGCTCCCTTTTCAAGCGATCCCATTTTTAAGCACCCGTACCATTTGGATATGACTTCATGATCTAACTAATACACAACAAAGCTTTCTATCTGGGAACAGATGCAGATCAAATAAAGGAAGACGGCAGGAATATCATTTAGGAAAAAATCCAAAATAGAAAGAAGTAAATCAGAACTTGAACATAATACCATGTTAAAAATCAAGGTTAATGGAACAAGAAGAATGAGGGTTAGTAAGACAGCTCATTTATGAAATGAAAACAGGTAACTAGAAACCTTTTAAGGGTCCTTTCAAGCCCTACGTTATGAGCCTATGAAAATTTACAGCAAATCTTTTACTCACCTGCAGCACAGGCAGCTAAGAACTTTTCACTCTTGCACAGCTTTTTTGCTATAAGATGTGTACAATTTCTGTATTTCTAATAAAACAAAAACAGAACACCACACTTGCATCACTCGAAAAAGTTTAACTTTCTGGCTATTTATACACAACTCTAAACTACTGCACAGCCCTTTATTTTAAGGCTTGCATTTTGCTTTCTGCTCTAACCATCAGGTGCTTTAGTGAACAATACCTTATTATCTAAAAAAACACAGTCCAGTTTGAACAGCCATTTGAGTAGTGCCTTTTTCTCTTGTTTTTTAAATCCAGTTAATTGGATTATCCGTTTCTGGCTGCCACTTGCCATCTGTTAAAAGGAAAACAAACGAAAAGGAAACATTAACACACAAAATACACACTACAAAACGTTGCTTGCATGATCTTACTAGTACTTCCTACTTCTTTCCCGAGAAAAAGGGAAAACACACCGCGAGGAATCAACACTACACGACGGCGGTACACCACGTCTGAAGCTGTCACTGCCAGCCCCAGTCAGGACACCTGAAAGGCGGTAACGGGGCAGGCCTGACACCCCCAAACTGCGACCCGCAAGGGGCCGAGCCCCCTCGGTGTCGGCACCGCCGCTCCGCGCAACTCACACAGCCGGAGGCGGGAGGGAGGCCGCGCCGCTGCCAAGCGGGCCCCGGCGGGTGCGGGGAGCCTCCCACCGCCCCCCGTGAGGGAAAGCCGCCCCCCTCACAGGAGGCCCCGCAGGAAAGCGCCACAGAGGTGCGGCGGTCCCGCCGGCGGTGGCGGGCAGGAGCTGCGGGGAGCGAATCGCCTCCCCCTCTGCAGCGGGGGTAGCCCGCCTGCGCTCACGTACACACGCCATGCGGGCGGCGGGCGGGCGCCTTCTCCCCCCTCGGGCCGGTCCGGGCCGTGCCGGGCGCTGCGCCCCTTGCTCGATCCCCGGCGCGTTCCCGCCTTCCCCCCGCCCCGCCCCCGGATGTGGCGGCGCGGCCGTTCCGGGCCGTTGTCACTGACGCTCCGCGGTCGCCGGGGCTGTCGGCGCGGAGCCGCGGGAGGAGCCCGGCCGGGTAAGTGGCTCCGGCGGGGCCGCCCTTCCCTTCCCCTTACCGTGCAGCCGGGCCTCGGCGCCGAGAGGGACAGGGCTGGGGGCCGCTGCGACCCGCCACGGAGCCCCAGGGTTCCCTGCGGCCGCCTCTTCTCCTCCGCGGCGCGGGGCGGCCGCGGCACAGCCGGGTGTTGCGCAGTTCCGAGGCTCCCCGAGCGGCGGCGGCGCCTGGCGGCCGAATGGCTGGTGGGCGGCCGCCCCCGCGGCGGGAGGGCGGCGCGGGCGCCGCTCGGAGGCGGCCCCGCCGGAGCGGCGCCGCGGGCCCGGCTTCGCGCCTCAGCGCGGGGCGGGAAGGGGAGGTCTTCCCTCAGGCCGAGAGGACTGGGTCCCCAGGGCTGGGGTGAGGCGGGGGGGGAGGCTGGGGGCGTATGGCGGAGGGAAACGCCGCCGCAGAGTCTCTGAAAATCACCATTTCTGTTGCTCAACAGAGTTAAAAGAGTGGAAAGCGGTCTGGTAGGGGTGTGTGCTGGAAGACGGAAGAGACCTCGCTGAATAGAGGAAGCTGACAGAGGAACCAGGTGGAGTTCGATGTAGATGCAGGCTGAAGCGTCTCCCTTCTGGAACAGTCCGTCTGTGAGAGTCAGGAGAGGGACCAAGGATTTCTGATCCTCAGTACCCTTTTCTCTGTATCTCAGAGAAACTTTGAGAGTGTCTTGTGCCACGTGATGGCTGATCCTCAGGGAAGGTGCCCAGGTACTGCTGCAGCCAGATAATCAAGCCACATATTTTGGTGAAGGGATTCCTGCTCCTCTGATCATGTTGGTACTGACTCTTCATTTTGGAAGTCAGGGTTTGATTTTTTTTTGAATTACAAAGCAACATGAAAAGGTCAAAATAATATTCTGATTGTACCTCAAGTGCTCAATTTAGAATTTAGAAATGCTGAGATCGTGATTGCTTGTGAAACTTTATTTAGGTCCCTTGTGTATTTGAGAGATGATTCCTGTGTCACTGAATGGATAGCACACAAGAAATCTGTTAGTGCTTTATAATGAATAAAAGTAGCTTTGTAGAGCACTTCTTTTTTTATTCCTTTTTTTATGCAGTTGGAGAGTAGAGGGCACACATCCTGATTCAAGCAAAAAATAGGTGATTGAATTGCCTCCTTAGAGAACTGAATGCTACTCTCTCCCATAAAATTTTTATGTGATAGTGGACAAGTCACTTTGTACTCATTGAGGTAGCTGTTTCATATTTAAGACCTGTAAACTGAGAAAAGTATGGCAAAACTTTCACAAGTGCCGGGTATTCATCACTGCAGCTTAGATCAATAGAAGCAATGCATACATAGGTACTGTTGTGGAAAGAAAACCAAAACCATGAAGTTTCAGACCTCTAAAATTTGGCAGCACATTGGACACTTGGTTTTAAATCTGAGTTTGGCAAATATCAAAATGGAAAAATAGTTCTGCCGGGGCCTCAAATGGGTCTTGTGTTGCTGTTTATAAAGTATTCTGGTACCCTTAATGCTTACTGAAGTTTTTCCTATCTTCTGTTTCCTTAACATTGCAGCTATATTTTTGTATGCAAGCATGAAGAAGTAACCATCAACAACCTGTGTCATTAGTTTTTTATATAAGTGGCACTGTAAAATCTTTAAACATCTACTTGAATATTCAGAGCTAGATGGCTGTATTTATTGCTTGCATTTCTTGATTGACAATGAAGATTAGTTGCATTTTCTATTTTGTACCTGTTGCACCTTTATACCTTCACTATCAAATTGTCAGCACTGTAGAGGTATTCATTTTAATTCTTGTAACTGAAGTATAGAAAATCTAAAACCTGTGTTTGTTGTATAAAATGTAATCTAAAGTTTAGATCACACTTAATCTATTGTCCCTAAATATTTTTTTTTATTTGATAGTCAAAATTTATCATATTTCAAAACTAGGAACACAGTTCATATGAATAAATAATTCTGGGTTTATTTACTCTGGTAAAGCTGAAATAATATTTGGATTAATATTTTTAAAATTAACAATTTAATTCTTATTAACTACTACTATCTACTAACCATTACTTAACTAGTAACTAATAGCAGTTTTATGCCACAGGACTCTTAGCAGGCTCTTAACAGGCTGGAGAAGCCTTCAGCATACAGTGCCATAAATTTCAACACACAATACTGTAAACTAGCTACTAGTGAAGAAGTTGCATACTTACATGATGACCATTTGTTACTTTTGAGAATTAAGTATTTTCTAGTTTGGTTTTTTTTTTTTCTTTGTCTCTGGCGTATAAAATAAGTGGAATCAAAATAACTGAGGCCTCAAACATTTCATGTCTATTTTCACTTTAAAATAAATTGTTACTGAAGTGTAGCTTTAAGAAATTGAGAACATGTTTTTACCTTCATTTTAGTGATGTCTGTTAAGTTTGGATTTCACTTATCCTCTCCCTCTATTATTTTTTTGTAATAAGCCTAAAATACTTTCTTCTGTTCCATCCTTCTTGTGATCTCATTATAGTAGCTAGATAGCTCTTAATTCATTATGTTTTTTTCTTATTTACAAGGTTTAATATTAGGTCTCATAAGTCTAGGGAGCAGTCTCTTTAACTGGCATATTTTTCAGTACCTCTGGGTTTCTTTGTTCTTTTAAAATGCGTTTGTCGAATATATCTGGTTCAGTTGCTCTGTATTGTAAACTATATTTAAGCGGTTTGTCTCTGGGTTTTAGATGGATATCCACTTTTACACTTTCTCTTCTACAGTATATGTGACATCTTTTATAAAAATTGAGAAGTGATTTTCAGTGCCACACAAATGGTATTTCACTTATAAAATTTATAATTACATTTTAAGGACTATCAAGAATGGCTGTACAGCTCCCATGTCCTCAGCTCTTTAAGATGCCAAGATCAGAGAAATAAGTATTTCTTTTACTCTTTCACAGAAAGAGTTTACTTACAGTGTTTTAGGTGCCCATCTCTTTCAGACTTCTGTAACTGCTTCTTTCTTAATTTTATTTCCTAGAGAGACCAAAAAAAAAAGAGAAATTTTGTTTTCATTCCACTGTTCTAGCTTTCTACCTTATACTTTCTGTATCCTTTATGTTCTACACATAATTGTATTGCCACCATGTCTTTTGCCTTGAAATTTCGCTTTTTACATTTTCCCACAGATAGCTAATTTACTTCACATAGTACGTGCAGTTCTCTTTCTCCAGGCCTCATTGGTGTAGCCATGATCAATGTGATCACTGTCGAACCTTGTCCTTAAATCTCACAACCTCTTTCTGCAAGCCTTCACCATTTTATCCTCAACTTTGCAGGATAGGGCTTGGGGTTTTTCTTCATGTTTTTTGTCCCTCACTAGCCTTTGGACTTCCTGTGTTGAAAACGATACATAATTTCTTGCAGTAATTGTGATACGATCCATCCATAAACATCTTTTCCATTGTGAAATATGATCTGACAGATTTTTTTATCTAGTGGAAGATATTTTGCATTATGTGCTTAAAATATTTTCCATCATGCAAAGAAGTTTATCAGTTGACTGATAAACAATTTCAGAGTTTAAAAAATTATTTATTAGAGCTTTTTTCTAATGTTGCCTCAACATAACGTGTATACTTGTTTGAGCAGTATCATTTGACAAAACAAAAATCACAGTGTCACAGGCAAATTTTGGTCAAACATTTAGTAATCACAGCTTTGTAAAAAAAAAAACAAACCCAGAAGCTACACTGAAAAGTTAGTCATAAAAGCTAAACCAGTATGAAGTGTCTCCACACTGCCTTCATGTGGAGAAAAATCTAACTTTGTGCCCTGTTTTAAGTCCATTTTGTAAGTCTGTCTTCAGTATGAAGCACTGACCCTGGCTTTGTCGAAACAGTGAAGGAATTTAAATTTTCTTCTATAATGATAAGGGATTACAAGAATTGGAAATAATATAAACATAATATAAATCCACAGAAGCTAGAATAGCTTCTTAATAATGATTGTTCTTCTGTAAACATACCTGTAGTTTCTTTCATGAGCTGATGAATATAGGAATGGCAGAACAAGCATTGTGAAAATTGCTGCTTTTCTTCAAGCCTTACTGATTATGTAAACTCTTAGTTATCATAACTTTGTACTCATATTTAAAAACATCTTTATGTTTTGATACTTCAGGAAGTATCATTTGTGTTTCTCCGTGTAACCATTTTTCTTACATAGAGCATTTCTTTTGCCGGTCATTGTAAGCTCAGGCTATCTTCTTATCTCCTGGCATCCACCTGCCTTTCTGCAAACTCGCATCCCATTAATGTATGTCAGTGAATCAGTGTTGAGGGACAAATGCAGAGAGCACAGAACAGTGTTCAGCAAATTGTTCAGTAACTCTTCTGTAAATGATGCCAAGCTATATACTTTGTGTATATTAGTTCACTCATTAATGAATTAGTGAACTGCACTTCATTAGTGCACTTTCAGTCACTCATGACTTGGAATAAGGTGGTGTTTGTTTTTTCTTTTAAAATACAGGTAGTGGAATGGTTTCATTCTGCATTTAATATTTACGTTTTCTACCATGTAAAGTTCAAGTTTCTTGCCTTTGCCTGACATGAGTTAGTCCCTGGCTGCTTGGACCTTCTTTCTTAATCATATTACTGTTCTCCTGCCCTGACCTAAATCTGCTATACCTGCCTGGCATACTTAATAGACCTAATTCCCCCACTGACCTTCTAATATTTTCTCCTACATAGGAGATCCATTCTGATGTGATCAGCAAAGTTTCCTTCATCAAAGTCCTTTCACCTTCTTTTTTTTGAGAATCCACATAAGCTCATTCAGATTGTGTTTGTTGATTTTTTTTTTTTTTTTTTTTTTTTTTAGTGTGCTTTAAAATGCATTTTCTTTGTCTTTTGTGTACTATTCTTCCCTAAGTAACTGCAGTCAGAATGGTGAATGTCTGTAATGGTAGCAGAAATTACAAATTTTTCTTAATAATTGTATGTTGTTAAATAGCAATGTATATCCTCAGAATATTCCAGAATGGTTTCTTCTCTGCAATGACCCCTCTCTCCCCCCAGTTCTATTTTTTACTAGGCAACTGGCAACAGCATGATTGATGCCCTACAATGCAGATAAACATGAACCCTGGCTCACAGGCATTAGAAAATCAAGTCAGATGTGATGTAACCAGTGGGGTAATGTGTTGCATGTACAGTTTTTACCTTCTCTGCTGTTCACTGTACTTGAGGTCAGTACAGAGGGCAGGCAAAAGGTGTAGATGACTGTGGATGGAAGGAGAAAAGAAGAATACTAAAAAGAAGTTAGGAGAAAGTGTGGCATAAATTGTAATAGGGAAGATAATGAAGGTACAACAAGAGCAAGCCAGTATCAAAATACCCTACAGTATTTTACAGTTCTATCTATGTATTTTATGAATGTGTAACTGGAAGATTATATACAATTGTGACATTCAAGTATCAGATACAGACTTGCTACTTAGGGTGAAGTTAACAGAGTACCATAGCGGTACCTTGTAACTGTTCAGTTGTCCCTTAAGTTAAGGTGAAACCCCTGTTCTCAGCAGATCTTGCAGATAACTATTGTATTCTTACAACTTTGTCATCCGTCCCTAAGAATTCCAGGTCGCCACCGAAAGCAACTTACCCTGGCATATCAGTGTCTCTTTAATGTCTCATGAAGATTGTAGTAGAAGCATTCAGTACTAAAATAATGTGTTAATTGGTGTATTTTTTTTAGGCTCTGAGGTCTATTTCAATGCAAAATAAGCTGAACATCCACAATTTTTATTTTTCTTACTGAGTCTTGTAATGAATTCATTTGGATGAACAAGAAATTTTGCTTAATGACTGATTGTTTCCCATCACACTTGTGGACTTGGGAGTTAAGAGAAGTGGAGTTTTGTGTACTCCACTTTATTGTTTTTGAAGATTACTGTGTGATTCTACTTGGCTTTGGCATACCCAGATATAAGACATGTAAGTCGTTCTCCCATCCAGAGATACCACTCTGTGCTGTGAGGGAAATGTTCCCTCAAGGAAGGAGACAGCAATGTCCTTTTGCGATCGGTAGTCCGAGGAGCTTTATGAGACTCGGTGAGGTCCTCCAAATAGCTTCCTGAAAATAACCTAAGGATTGCAGAAAAAGTGGCCAGACCTTTTTCAGAAGGGGTGCTTTGGCAGTCCCTTATGCGCAGAAGAATAAAAGATTTCTTTTGGAGCAATGACATAGGTAAGATCTCTCCCTCTTTTCTTCCACTTTCCCAATGAAGCAATGACATTTATTAGTGTGGAAGGTTTTTGCTGTCAGCGGTTTCTCCCATCTGGAGTGCGGCTATTGACAGAAGGGCTGTGTGGTTAGCAACATTACTGCTCGTAAAGATCATCAGTAAGGGCTGGAGTAAAAGCAGGAATGAAATCCCTGACTGGGAACAGAGCATCTTTTTGGGAAACGTTGGGGAGCACGAAAGCTTCCTTTGGGAAGGCGTTACGGGCTCTTCTATATAAGCGTAAACTCTCTAAAGATGCCAGCCCTGTTTCTTTCCTTTTCCTGCCTCCCCACTCCCAGCAGCATCCTCAAAGACTTATTGGGCGGACCAGAGTAGAGTTTAGGTACCCAAAGTCCTACTTCCCTGTTGTTTAGAGATAAACAGAAGCCCCCTTCACAGAATCTCAGAAATGACTTTACGAGAAGAGTTGCTAGTACCAGCAGTCAATAGGATATGGCTCTTCTCAGTAATAAGAACATTGTAAGTGGAATGATTTTTAATTCCATTCACAGAGGGATTCTGGAGACAGGTGGCCTTTGAGATGTGCCTCCTTGAGTGGAGATAACCACTGTACTCTTGTCCATCTGCAGCTAACATGTTTTGGTGGCGGAAGGCTTAAACAAATATGACTGTTACACTCATGGGATTGTAAAGACAGTATGGCAGGAAAGGGAACAAAATGAAAAAAGAGCAAGATGAGGAATAATGGGGAGACTAATTAGGAGTATTGCATGTGTAGCATATTGGACATACGTGATGTAAATCTTCTGAGGTAATGGTAGATGCTGATTGAAATGTGGTAAATTAATCTGTCAGTTTTTAGTTTAAATGTTTAGAGTCGCTTGCAGAAACTGATTTGCTGCAATCCGTGGAGGCATAAAATAGGCCTTGGTGAATTCTACTCGGAGGTGTTTCCATATTTAAGTTACTCATATGTCAATTTTTTTTAAGCAAAATGTCCACCTCTTAAATTTTCAGGATAAGTGTTATATTGGAATGAGCTTGTTGTCTCTGCAAGAGACAATATAGAATTAATCTGAGACACTGCATCTACTTAAAAATGTGTATGTGTACATGTGTCTGTATAGAAATATATAGGATGGTATTATGTGCTATACATGGCTTTTCTTGAACAAGGCAAAATTCTTTGCTAATCCAGCTAATTCATTACAAAATACTTGTACAGAGTACAGAGTATTGACATATTGAAGTATGATTATGCATTCTATGCAAAAATTTCTGTATTTTTTTTTAATGGATAGATTTAGGTCACTTTATAAGGAATTGAAAGGCAAATTATGTTACAGAAAGAATCCAAGAATCTTCAATATTTTTTTTTCCAGTTTCCCTGTATACAGTGTAGTTTAGAATTTTGCTGAATATGTTATTAGTGGAATTTAACCATAACTTGGGTTATATTTAGTTCTCAAAAGCATTCTTCTTCACTTTATTTTTTTAATCGATTCAGTGAAGCTCCTGTGCTGTGATTTGGGTTTTAAAGACCACAGTGATAGAAGGACTTCATTCTTTCTCGGCTGAGGAGAAAAATTTCCATGTTCTCCCAGGCAACGATATTCTAAGATGGAGTTTGAATAGTTTTTGACTAGTTATGTGTGTTTTGTCTGTTGGAAGGCTGCTCAAGGAATTGACCACTCTGATGGGCCGTGCTTCAAATACCAGCTCAATTTTATTTATGAACCCTTCTATAGCCTTTAGTTCCTATACCAATATTGGTCTTTACCTGAAAGTCTGAGTAATATAGTTAGCGATTCTTCCTTTTACAACTAAATATGTCAGCTAGCTGTCAGCTTTGTGATGTGCCTGATCTTCTCTCTTGCAGAATTCAATTCAATATCAAATCCAAGTCATCTGAATAGCAATGCAAAATGCTGCCAGAATGTGATTCTGTTGTACTTTGTAATTTCCTCTTATCTTCATTTTTAAATTTTATGTTTGATAAAGCTGAAACTCTTATACATTGTTGCTTAATTTTATTTCTGATTAGTTAATATAGGTGAAATAATCAGTGTGAATGTTTCTGTTTACAATTTCAGTTTTGGCAAATACACCACTTATTTAACTTGTCCAAACATGTTGAAGGTATTGAATTTTAAGGCAAAAACATTCACAGTCTGAAAAGGGAACACTGACAAGTTCAGTCAAATGGGAAAAGAAGAATAATTTATAAAAGGAACTGTAGATAATGATGCCATCCAGTTGTTTTAAAGTGCATCTATCTCACCTTTAAT
Organism: Aptenodytes patagonicus; assembly: GCF_965638725.1. Taxonomy (NCBI): domain Eukaryota; kingdom Metazoa; phylum Chordata; class Aves; order Sphenisciformes; family Spheniscidae; genus Aptenodytes; species Aptenodytes patagonicus. Next base: position 87,958,556 of record NC_134982.1, on the reverse strand, counting down.
GAATTAGATTTGTCAACAGCATATGTTTTATGCACTACTTCTAATGAAGTGGCATACCAGCACTACAGTGTACTTTGAGGTTTATTCCATCAAAGCTTTTTGCTGTCGTAAAGTAGACCTTTTTAAATAATAGATACTAAAAACTACATTTAAATAACATTAAGGTTGTGACACAAACACCAAATGACAAACTTCAGGCAATTCAAAGCTAGGGCTGACAGCTTGTCATTAACTTGCATTGTTGATTTTTAAAAAAGAAGCACAATTGCATGATTTAAGGATTAAATGTCAGACTAACTTTAAATTTCTTGGCTTTTGTGGACTGGAGTTAAAACCTTGCTATTTTTTTTTTAATACAGTTTTTTGCATAGCCTCTGTTTTCAGAAAAGTGGAAAGCAGTGGAAAAAGTACAGGCTTTGTTGACTTTGCTCTTCATTTAAAATACAGATATGAAAGTATTGGTCAAAGATCAGGGGCTGTCCCGCTGTCAAACTTACATGCGGTTCTTTTAAGCTTCCTTTGCTCTTGTCTTTGCTGATTCTTCTACAGAACTTCTGAGTTACAGGAACTTTAGTCCTGGGGTACCTCAGCTAAAACCCTGGGAAGTGCTAAGAGTTCCCGAATCTTTTCCACATAAAGAACCACTTTCTTTTTAATAAACAGTACTGAGTAAAACGAGTTTAATACATGCAGGAAGCCTTGTAAAAAATATTTTTAATTGCTTAAAATATTGTGAAACAAAAGCAGGTGAACAGGATACTTCCTGTTATTTCTTACATATGTTTTCCCATTTTGTTGCTGTTAAACATAATGGAACTTTCTATTCCGGTATGTTAGTATGCATGTGTAAACACAATCCTTTCAGTTCCTCTGTGGAGATGATTTCTCAAAGTCTGTAAGTCTAATGCAGGCAATCTATCATTTTCATCATAGTTTTGTCAATTTAATCTAGCATAAACTGGCACTGCTGCCAAGTGGGCAGGCCTGCACCAGCCACTCACTGCAGTCACCTACCCTGTGCCACCATCAGTGCTTACACAGCTGCCTGGTAATTGGGGATAAACAGGCTTGCACAGGGTAAGTGGCTGGTACAGAAGGATGGTAGGATATTTTTGCTGAGCTAGTTTTTAGCTACCTGATTTGATTCATTTGATTCATATCCACAACCACTACTGGATGCAGCAGTCAATCTTTAGTTCTTTTAATACAGTCATGGAATTATAGAGTCACAGAATGGTTTGGGTTGGAAGGGACCTTAAAACACCGTGTAGTCCAACACCCTGCTGTGGGCAGGGACGTCTTTCATTAGATCAGGTTGCTCAAAGCCCCGTCCAACCTGACCTTGAACACTTCCAGGGACGGGGCATCCACAACTTCTCTGGGCAACCTCTTCCTCACCACCCTCATAGTAAAGAATTTCTTCCTTATGTCCAATCTAAACCTACCCTCTTTCAGTTTACAACTGTTGCCCCTTGTCCTGTCATAAGGCCTTGATAAAAAGTCTCTCTCCATCTTTCTAATAAGCCGCCTTTATATATTGAATGTTCATCTCTTCCACCTCTTTTCTAAGTTGTTTGTTCTACAAATGGGTGACCACAAGGTAGATTATTCTCAGTGAAACTACTGAGCCATGTGGACCTTGTCTAAGCATTTCTTATAGCTGCCATATGCTATTTTGGGAGCTTCTGTGGCCTTCTAATTTCCCATCCTGTATGTATCTTCTCTCCATTGCTTTTATACCTTTGGAACAATGAAATGAAGTGTTATGTAGCACCATGGTTTGCAATGTAAGTATCAACAGAAGTGGAGGCTCCTAAAGTTAAAACTTTTTTTTAACATTTTGAACTTGGACTATTATTTACCAGTTGGAATGAAGAAGCATACTGTCTTATTGTATGAGCAATTTTGTATACCACTTAAGCAGTTAGGATTTTTATCTGTGAAAGTGTTAGTTCCTCAAATACTACCTATTACTAATTTTACTACCTTCTTTTTACATAGGATCACTGATGAACTATTAGCTGAATGTTATGCGTAGTCTCTTAAAACGGAAAACAAGAAGATTGCAGTTACAGAGAGAGCATATTGACTGAAGGTATGTATTTATGGAAATTGTACATTGATATGTTCTGAAATTGACTTGCTATAAACTATAAATGCTTAAAAAAATTCTAATTAGTTAGTTAGATGAGACCTGTGATGTTTATAGGCAGGTGCTTATTGGTACTAATCAAGAATATGTATGAATTTTTATTGATTGAAGAAAATGTAGGAGATGCTACATTTAAATTTAAGAGTTTTTAAGAAGTTCTAAGCAAGCTTTGTTCAGGTTAACCATTTTATAAATTCTTACCTCTATACAACAGCTATAAAAATGACTAGTTGTTTTAACTATTAAGAAATGGATAGTTATTAACTTTGGATTAGTGTAATTTTGTAAGAAGTCTGAATAAGGTATCTCTTTGTACTAAGGACTTACATGATTATTGTAGAAGTTAATTTAGAGCACTGTTTTGAAATGCATATTGTAATTTGCAGCATTTGCTTAGCTGCAACAGTCCCTAGTATTTATTACATTTGGAGCAGAATACAGCCTGTTCTGTAATATACAGACAACCCTAATAACCTCCCTTGACCCTGTGAAGAAAGGGTCAGAAAATGTGGCCTGTCTCTCAAGTTGTCCAAATGTCTTTTTTCAGTGTAATCAATCTATTTCTCTCCACTCTTTTTATTGCGTTGCCGTTAGTGCATAATAGTACAAAAATCTAACTTGAATAAAAACTTGTAATCATTCCAAGCAGAAGTGGTTTAGGGAGCTATATCATCCAGTAGTCCAGATAAAGAAGTGGATTATTTGAAACATGAATAGTAGGCTCTACAATGTTTGTAATTCTTACCATGCCATTTGACTGGAAGCGTGTGAGTTATGTCAGGTAATGCAGATATAGGGGGTGGTGAGGAATACAGCTCACTTGGTTCTTTTCCTATAATGAACTTATCCCTAGTGCATACTGTGATAGAAGAAAAAAATGGAAAAATCATTCCAGTCTGCCTTGATATTAAAAATCAAATTATTTGTTGAATGCCGTTCCATGATACACACTTCCAAAGCGATAAACTTTTGATTCTCTTATTTGGAACAAATTTGAAGTTTCTGAATAATGTCCAGCTCCAAAGATTAGCATGAGGCAGGATATTGTAATGTCACTTATTACCCACTTATCTAGGAAAAATATGTCATTTCAATAAATGCTCCCTCCCTCTTCTATCCCTGAACTCTTTCTTCATTAGTCAGAATACATACCGTTAACCACTTTTCTCATTGGATGTTTTGTTTGTGCTTGTAACATCCTCCACACTGTTTCCTGGTGGCGTACTAGTGACGGGAATCTTGGGTTGGGACCACCTGCTGTTGGCTGGGTCACAACAAGCATAATTTCTCTTGCAGATTAATAAAATAGAGTTGAAACTCCAAGGTTCACTGTAGCACTCATATAAAAATAGATTTGGTCACAACTCATGCTTCTGAAGGATATTCTGATAGAGTTGTTACTATACTCAGTTTTAGGCAGTTAAATAAAAAAATATATAGATTGAACCTTAAAAATTTGATTGTATTATAAGTTTCCAGCTTGAATCTTATATGGCTTATTAATTTTTAACTTTAAAAAAGTTGTAAAATGCTATAAAATTAATATAAGGAAAAAGAAATTTGCTAAAATGTTAATGTGACCCTAGAAAAAAGTTTTTACTCCTTTTTTTTTTAGTATGTGATAGCCCCCTCTCTTTCTCTCTAGAAACTTGAAATGTAGTCTTCCCTCAAAAAAAAAATTAGATCTTTAGTGCTTTTTTCAGTCCAGTTTTGTTCTGAAGCAAAAGATTTATTTCATGTGATAGGCAAGTAGTGCACATTGTTTACACTGTAGTTCCACTTCTTGGCTGGTTGCACAACTCATTTGAGTCTTGTAATTATGTAAGAAATAACACAGTGCATAGTGTTCACTTGTAAGATATTTATGAACACTTGCCCTCTTAATCATGAAACCAAAGGCTAAGTGCTTTCTGCACTAGAGAATTTAATATATCTTTACGGTAGTTGTTTAAGATGATAGGGAGGAGGAACCCTTTTCTGCATCACAAATAGGCTGATTGTCTTTCCTTTTTACACAGTAATTTATGGCCTGGTCTGGTTCCAAAGAAAGATTTATTTTCCTCTCTGTGAATGCATGTTGTTATGATTCCCTCTCCCACCTTTTAACACTGTTGCCTCTATCATATTTTGAAATAGTACTCTTGACACAGCATCTTCCCAGAAGAGATGGTAGAATGTACTAGAGTTCTCCATGAGTATTCTTGAATCATACCCATGTGGTATTTCCATGGTGTATACAGACTAACAGTATACAGGTAAACGAACTTCACCATGACATATGAGATGTTTCTTTCATGAGCTGCAGGACTCTTAGTTCCCCTACGTTAAGGACCTTCAGGCTGAAGTGTGAGAGTATCGTTTAAGAGATCCTTGAGAAGAAGGAAGATCCTTTCACTATAACTATTCCTTTATTTTCCCTTCTTTCTTCTTCAGCAGCAATGGAAAGGTATTGTGGATAATTATTTAAAAATGCCACTTGGTTATCCATTTTTTTTGCTTTTGTAGCATCATAGTTGTGACTTACACTTCCTGGCAAGAAATAAAGATGTAACATCTGATAATGTAATTTATGAAGTGAGACAAAACGGGATTGAAATATAGAGAGGATGCTCTGGGAAGGTAAAGGCTACCTCTGAGCAACTAGTTTGAAAAAATCATTTATATATGGCTAATAAATTAGTAAGAAGCTCCTGTCTTAAAAAAAAAAAAATTGAAAAATCTAGCTTCCCTGATAGTTACAGAACTGCAAACCAGTTAGACACAAGGTTTAGTTTTGTACAATTATTTTTATTACCATTAGGTAGATGTGGTATAGACATACTTTCATAGCAGTCACTATGTTTGTACTTTAATGTACTGTTCTACAGATGTCTTTCCTATCTCCTATCTCCATCGTGTTTGGTAGTGCTTAACCCTAATGATATATAATCTGTGCTTTTTTAATGCATAAAGCTAGCTGATAACAGTTATGAGTTCTGCTCTGGATTCAAACTGATAGTTAAGTAGAAGTCAAGACGTAGTCAAGACTAAGCACTTCACTTAAAGAGGCTTAAATCAATGTCCTTTTAATTAAAACTGAGAATACCATTGGTCTCTGTGTTACTCATTGTCGTGGTTTAACCTCAGTCGGCAACTGAGCACCACACAGCCACTCGCTCACTCCCCCCCCCACCCGGTGGGATGGGGGAGAGAATTGGAAAAGCACAAGTGGGAAAAACTCGTGGGTTGAGATAAAAACAGTTTAATAATTGAAATAAAATGATACTACTACTACTACTACTACACAAAGCAAGTGATGCACAGTACAGTTGCTCACCACCTGCCGACCGATGCCCAGCCAGTCCCCGAGCAGCGGCCCCCCCCGGCCAGCTTTCCCCAGTTTATGTACTGAGCATGACGTCCCATGGTATGGAATGTCCCTTTGGCCAGTTTGGCTGTGCCCCCTCCCAGCTTCTTGTGCACCTCCAGCCTGCTCAGTCAGTAGAGCATGGGAAACCAAAAAGTCCTTGGCTAGTGTAAGCACTGCTCAGCAACAACTAAAACATCGGTGCGTTATCAACATTGTTCTCACCCTAAATCCAAACCACAGCACTGTACCAGCTACTAGGAAGGAAATTAACTCTATGCCTGCCGAAACCAGGACACTCATATAATTTTTTTCTCCTTTAAGTGATCTTTTGATCAGATCCTTTTTTTAGAATAAAAAAAATGTACAGGTCCAATCTGATGCAGACCTCATACGGTAGAATCAACATACTGCTGAGTATCAAAATTGTGCTTTGGCTAGCAGTGCTAAAAGAGAAAAATACAGTAAGCTGTTAAAACTCTTACTCTTCACTGGGAAGAAAAACAGAATAGAAAGGCAAGCAGGAGGATGTCTGGCCATGTAGGTGAGTGATCATGGAGAGCCAGTTGCCAGCCCAAACTGTTAAAAAACCACTAAAATGCTGCTGTATTAGTAGAAAGCATAATTCTCTTGCTGTGGAACTCTAAAGACCATCTAGGCATATGCCTCTGCATTTCATAGTGATTTTATGGATTCCTCAAAGATAGGCTTTTATTGTTTTGGTGTATGCTGACTAGTTAACAAAGAATCTTTTAGAACAGCTTTGATTAGTCTTAAATTAGGCCTGTGCATGGGATAGGTAATCTGAGGTATTTAAAACAAATACTTTACGTGAGGCTCCTGATGGGAAGCATCTTGGTTATTCTGTTTCCTTTTTTTATAGCTAGTTACTTCAAAACCTGATTGCAACTTTAAATAAGTCAAAATACTAAGAAGCAATAGACTTCCAGATGATTAGAGAGACTGGTGTGTCTGTGTGAAGAAACTATTTTATATAAAAATGTATTATGCTTTGATTAATCCACATAAACTTCAAATAGAATGCTAATTATACAATACTGTGCCTCATCAGAGAAATCAATTACTTTTAAACTGATGTATGTGAAGCAGTGAGTTATGTTATCAAGCTTACTTTGAAGGCAAGCCAACAGAGAGGAAAATGATTACAGATCACACCCTTTTGCGGAAGCTTATTTGCCTTGAACGTATTTCCTGTTGTCAAATGCTAGCCTTTCTTAGACTGTTGCTGATGTAGTTGAATATAAAGTTGTCCTCCTTGAAATTCTGATTTATATTACATGTTAGCAGCAACCATTTGGTCAATCTTAGAAATGTAAAATGATCTTAAAACAGATCTGATGAGATCTACAAAATTGAAATTATTTGTATAATCTTTTTCTTAATTTAGTTAGCTTATGACATGCAATTGTCACCTTTTGCAAGCAATTTTTTCTTTGACTTGAAAGTGCTGGCTTCTTTAAACACAATTACAGTTGTTGGTTGCTAATCCTGTGAGTCAATCTACACTAAACAAGAAGCTTATATCAAACCCTTGGCAGCTTCAGTGAAAATTAAAAAGCATGCTTTACTGTAGAGATTGTCAAGAGTGGAAATAATATTTGTCCAGTCGGACAGCTTGCTTTTGTAGTCGCTAAATGAAAGTTGAGATTCTGTCTCTTCGTTGAAAGCTTCTGTGTCAAGAAGGTAATTTGGACTGTTTGTGGTTTGACAGGGATTATTAAAATCAGATGAAGTGAAGGGAAGGAAGTGTGAGAAAGCAAAATTGACAGTGACACTCTCTATTATTTGCAGCTTGGATCATGATGACTATGTTGATATGATAGATTCTAAATGTTAGGTTCACTGTTGGGATATGTTAAGCAGCAAATACAGTAAAATGCAGTTATAGATCATTTTTCTGACTTAACACAAAGCCATCCAGCATTTATTTTCATTGGGAAATTTGAGAGGGGGAGTGTAGCAGAAAATGAAAGACTAGAGGGGCAAATGGAAGGAAAAAGAGAGTAGTTCAGAAAGCATTTAATTTTCTCCTTTGTGATTTGATTTAAGCAACAACTCTTTATCCTTCTTTTGAGTTCATACAGCTTGCTAGTATACTTCAGAGGGAATAAAACTGAGGATTATGAATTGATGGAACAGGTCATAAAATTTCTTTTTCCAAAGACTTGAATTTTGGTAGGAATTTTTTAGCATTAATAGTTTTGCATAAAGTGAGCTCAAGTCTTAAAGATTGCTGTTTCACATCAATTTTTCATGACTTGCATCTTGCATGTTATTTTTAAATAATGATCTTTTCTGCCACTTTGAGATAAATAATTTAAAAACTTAAATTATTGCAATATTCATATAGCTGAATTTTTAATTGCTGAAGATACATTAGCTGCACACTGTATGCATCTTTTGGTGTCTAGTGAATATACAATGTATTATTTAATCTTAATCCTTTGTTTTATCTCTTGGTTGTATACGTAAACTTTCAATTTTTGAATAGGCAAGTTGGTGCAGAAGTAAGACATCTGATTAGTCAAGTTTAAAGGTTGCTCTCATTTCTGTGTGGTTTCCTTTTCTGTTTTCCAGTATGGGAACTTTGCGAAAAATTCTACTTTGGGGCAATTTTCAGTGTAGAGTTTTATGATTTTATAGGAAATTAGAGAACTGAAAGGAGAACAGGTGACACATGAAAGCCTTCACTGTTATTTAGCATAGCCATAGCTTCATATTTTTCAAACAACATCATGCAACGTTTGAACAGTTAAGCCATGCCAGTATAGCAAGTCCCGTCTCTCATCTTCACCTATCTTCACAGTAGCGTGAAGCATATTAGCATCCAGAGTGATTCATCTCCCAGAACAAAAAGGGGTAAGGGACCAGAATGACTGAGGGAAAAGAGGTTACATAGAATTGCTCGCAGACTTCCAAAATAAGGACTGTCATGAGAGAAGAGGGTGGTGTTGAAAACGCAGTGGAGACACTGGTAAAGGAGGTCCTCTGATAACAGAGCACAGAAGACTCGTGATGTGACAGGAGCCTGCCAGACCCTGATGTGGGCTGGAGAGGGGAATGTGAAACACAGACAACCACCCTGAAATAGACCCTGAAATAAAAGAGGATTGAAAATGTGTGTACAGGGCAATCTTGGGGGGAGGTAAAAGACATAGCACTGAGCTACTCCTGTGCAAGAAATGAAATGTGTAGTTCTGTAGTTGCAGAAGCATGTACTTGTACTATCCAAAAGTTAATTAGCATTACAGTTTTCTGTTTTGATGGAAATAGTACCTACCAGCCTGAGGTCCTGCCTCAGCTGAGGTTGATGCTAGTCATAGTAAAAGACAGTCCTTAATCAAAAGAGATCACAATATAAATAGGAGAAAAGAAAGGGGGAAGGAAATAGTATTCCTGTTTTAATTAAATTTAAAATATAGGAGTAGGTGATTTACCGAACTCCTGCTCTATAGTGGAGTGAGTAGTGTGTAGTAGGACTTGGAATTAAACTTTATTCACAAGAGCCTGACACTTGCAACTGAATGTAAGTGTGTGTATATTTATCATTTAGGGAGTTAGAGATTGCTCTATTGGTAATGTATAGAAGACATAGATCAGGCCATTTTCACACTTTGAAGCAATACTTTACTAGTTTGACATTAATAAACAATACACATAGTTCTTGGTTGTTATCAGTCATTATCACACAAGATGAAAACAGTCCTTAAGAAGCTTTTCTAAACTGTGAGTATATAATACCACAAAGCTGATGCAGCATAGCTACCATTGATGGCTTGGGTCCTTAATGGTCTTAGTTACTGAAGCAGCCAGCCTCGAGCTCCTTAATGAGGGAAAGGATGAACCTAATAAGCAACTTCCCCACAGATTTTTTCCTTTGTATTTTATGCTTCTTACCCTCCTCCTCAAAGAGATAGGGAGGACCTAATTTGCTCTCAACATAATTGATTTTATTTTTTAGGATCAGGACTTGTCCTGGTTTTGCCAGGAATCTTTTCTGTTTATTCTGCAGGATTATTCTGGTTCCAACAGACATATTTTCTGCGTTATCTGTCTACTTTTCTCTTATCTTGCACATTTTCCTGTTTACACATTTTCCTGAGCCCCTTTTGTGCAACCATACCGTAAGTTTCTGTTTGCTCCTTTGTAGTTGTGTGCTTCTGTTTAGCTAAGTTACAAAACGCTTACACATTTTCACAGGCTATGCTGTTAGTAATGTTACAATGCTATAGGATGCTTATGCACTGTCAGCAGTTACGCTGTTCTAGTGACCTTGTGTCTCTCTTCAGTGCAAGGAAATATTAATTATGTTGCACTTAAAATGGTGGAGGTGGGTTTGCTGTGCCTAGCAGCATGGGTTCAACAGTTGATTGCAAGCTGTGAGATGGCATTCTGATGGTAATACCAAATGGGAGGTGACAGAGTACACCTGAGCCACAGCAGTTTATCACCTGACAAAAAGCAATAATGAAGAAGTTAGACAAGCGGCGTTACCCAGAGAGAGGGAAAAGCAAGCTAGCTATCTGCCATTTCATGGCCAAGCATTTATTGGTTCTTACAGATACAGATACTCTTTACCTGCTTCAGCTACTGATACGAAATAATCCACTGTAAACAGCATTGTGTTATAGCTGTGTGTGTGTAGCCTATTGTTAACTATTAATCATGGTATAAAAGTGTACAGGTGAAAGACCGTCACTTTGAAGGAAAGTGGAAGGATTTTCCTTTTTCCCCCCTAGTAAATGAATTTCATCTGGGGACAAACAGTGACAGTGGCGGGAGTGTTGGTCTGCTCGAGGGTAGGAAGGCTCTGCAGAGGGACCTGGACAGGCTGGATCGATGGGCCGAGGCCAAGTGTGTGAGATTCAACAAGGCCAAGTGCCGGGTCCTGCACTTTGGCCACAACAACCCCATGCAGCGCTACAGGCTTGGGGAAGAGTGGCTGGAAAGCTGCCTGTCGGAAAAGGACCTGGGGGTGCTGGTCGACAGCCGGCTGAACATGAGCCGGCAGTGTGCCCAGGCGGCCAAGAAGGCCAATGGCATCCTGGCCTGTATCAGAAATGGTGTGGCCAGCAGGAACAGGGCAGTGATCATGCCCCTGTACTTGGCACTGGTGAGGCCGCACCTCAAATACTGTGTTCAGTTTTGGGCCCCTCACTACAAGAAGGACATTGAGGTGCTGGAGCGTGTTCAGAGAAGGGCAACGAAGCTGGTGAGGGGTCTGGAGAACAAGTCTTATGAGGAGCGGCTGAGGGAACTGGGACTGTTTAGCCTGGAGAAGAGGAGGCTGAGGGGAGACCTCATCGCTCTCTACAACTCCCTGCAAGGAGGTTGTAGCGAGGTGGGGTCGGTCTCTTCTGCCAAGTAACAAGCGATAGGACGAGAGGAAACGGCCTCAAGTTGTGCCAGGGGAGGTTTAGATTGGATGTGAGGAAAGATGTCTTTACTGAAAGAGTGGTGAAACATTGGAAGAGGCTGCCCAGGGAAGTGGTTGAGTCACCATCCCTGGAAGTATTTAAAAGACGTGTAGATGAGGCGCTTAGGGACATGGTTTAGTGGGCATGGGGGTGTTGGGTCGATGGTTGGACTCGATGATCTTAGAGGTCTTTTCCAACCTTAATAATGATTCTATTCTAAATGTCAACTAGATATCTTCATGTTTACTTCTGTATCTCCATGTCATCATTCAGTGGTTGTATTCTTTAAATGCTTTGTGTGCACAAGTACTTCCAAGTGCAGAAATAAAAAAATAACACAAATTATAGAATACTTAATTAGAAGAACATTTAAAATTCAGGTTACAGTTTGTGTGGACTTACTCTAGGTTAGTTAGGGTTGGGAGAGAACTGCCCTTCCTGAACGTGCAGGAATCACTGAGAAGCTCTAAAAATTAATGTGTGAAAGAAGGTATTCCTTTGTTGACTTACTAAATTATGTTCATCTGCAGTAGTATGAATAACATCCAAATTTGCTAATTACATCTTTTTGACCAGTTACCCAAGAGAGAATTACAGTTATTTTCTGGCACCTATTCTGGTGTGTCGTGGTTTAACCTCAGTCAGCAACTGAGCACCACACAGCCGCTCGCTTACCACACACACCTTCCCCCTGCCCCCTCCCCCCTCCCCCCCCCCGAGGTGGGATGGGGGAGAGAATTGGAAGTGCACAAGTGAGAAAAACTCGTGGGTTGAGATAAAAACAGTTTAATAGTTGAAATAAAATAATAATAATAATATAATAATAATAATACACAAAGCAAGTGATGCACAGTACAATTGCTCACCACCCACCAACCGATGCCCAGCCAGTCCCCGAGCAGCGGCCCCCCCGGCCAGCTTTCCCCAGTTGATGTACTGAGCATGACGTCCCATGGTATGGAATGTCCCTTTGGCCAGTTTGGCTGTGCCCCCTCCCAGCTTCTTGTGTACCTCCAGCCTTCTCAGTTGGTAGAACATGGGAAACCGAAAAGTCCTTGGCTAGTGTAAGCATTACCTAGTAACAACTAAAACATGGGTGTGTTATCAACTTTGTTGTCATCCTAAATCCAAACCACAGCACTGTACCAGCTACTAGGAAGGAAATTAACTCTATCCCTGCCGAAACCAGGACAATATCCACCCCTTACTCTATACCATCTACGTCATGCTCAAGTCTCATATTTTCCAGTATATTTTCATTAATCACCACCCCTTTTCCCGGCTTTCTTTTTATATGTATATATACACACACAGACATTATTCCCTTAGTCTGTGGGCCATCCCTCTAAAATGTTCGGTGAGTTCATTTAGTCCATGACTTTGGGCTCCATCTGTCGTAATAATCTTCCAGGGCAGGAAAGATGGAGATGGTATGTGGTGTTGGATTGTTTCATGTTGAAGTCAGTTCTGGTACCATCATCACTGTGCTTTGCTTGGTTTCACTGAAGTTATTCTTCATTAGTCTGGGTGATTCTTATTGTAATACCATTAGTATGGAATATAATATTATATAGTACTTAACATCACATAATTCAGATCATTGGCTATTCTCACCCAAAATCAAATCCCCTTGAGGTACACATTGGACTTCCCCATCCTCCCACATCACCCACCAAGTGCACCCAGGTCCTTGAGCAAAAGCAATCCCATGGATGGGTTTGCCTTTTCCTGAGGCAGGAATAACCCAAACTGTTTTCCCCAACATATTTTTCATGTGCACTACAGGGACTTTATTCCCGTCTACAGTACATAAAAGTTATGACTTTTACGAGGACCAGCTCGATTGGCAGATCCCCGAGTGTTGACTAACCAGGTGGCCTTTGCTAAATGGGTGTCCATATGTTTGAACGTCCCACCACCCATTGCTCTCAGCATAGTCTTTAACAGTCCATTGTATCGTTCAGTTTTCCCAGAGGCTGGTGCATGACAGGGGATGTGATACACCCACTCCATGCCGTGCTCCTTGGCCCAGGTGTCTGTGAGGTTGTTTGGGAAATGAGTCCCGTTGTCTGACTCAATTCTTTCTGGGGTGCCATGTCGCCACAGGACTTGCTTTTCAAGGCCCAGGATAGTGTTCCGGGCAGTGGCATGGGGCATGGGATATGTTTCCAGCCTCCACCATTGTAAGCACGTGGCGCTTGCCTTGGCGGGTTTGTGGGAGTGTGATATAATCGATCTGCCAGGCCTCCCCATATTTATATTTCACCCATCATCCTCCATACCAAACAGGCTTTAACCGCTTGGCTTCCTTGATTGCAGCACATGTTTCACATTCATGGATAACCTGCGCAATAGTGTCCATGGTCAAGTCCACCCCTCAGTCATGAGCCCATCTGTATGTTGCATCTCTTCCTTGGTGACTTGAGGTGTCATGGGCCCACTGAGCTATAAATAATTCACCCTTATGCTGCCAGTCCAGATCCACCTGAGCCACTTCAATCTTAGCAGCCTGATCCACCTGCCGGTTGTTTTGATGTTCTTCAGTGGCCCGACTCTTGGGTACGTGAGCATCTACGTGACGGACTTTTACAACCAGGTTCTCCACCCGGGCAGCAGTATCTTGCCACAATGCGGCAGCCCAGATGGGTTTGCCTCTGTGCTGCCAGTTGCTCTGCTTCCGTTGCTGCAACCACCCCCAGAGGGCATTTGCCACCACCCATGAGTCAGTATAGAGACCGTGCACTGGCCACTTTTCTCAGTCAGCAATGTCTAAAGCCAGCTGGATGGCCTTTACTGCTGCAAATTGGCTCGATTCACCTTCTCCTTCAGCAGTTCCTACAACTTGTCGCATAGGACTCCATACAGCAGCTTTCCACCTCCGATGCTTTCCCACAAGGCGACAGGACCCATCAGTGAACAGGGCATATTGCTTCTCGTTTTCTGGTAGTTCATTATACATTGGGGCCTCCTCAGCACGTGTCACCTCCTCCTCTGGCAATATCCCGAAATCTTTGCCCTCTGGCCAATCCATGATCACTTCCAGGATTCCTGGGCGACTGGGGTTTCCTATTTGAGCCCGTTGTGTGATCAGTGCGACCCACTTACTCCACGTAGCATCAGTTGCATGATGGGTACAGGGGATCCTCCCTTTGAACGCCCAGCCCAGCACCGGCAGTCGGGGTGCCAGGAGGAGCTGTGCTTCAGTGCCGATCACTTCTGAAGCAGCTCGAACCCCTTCATATGCTGCCAATCTCTCTTTTTCAGATGGAGTATAGCGGGCCTCGGATCCTCTGTATCCCCGACTCCAAAACCCTAGGGGCTGACCTCGAATCTCCCCTGGTGCTTTCTGCCAGAGGCTCCAGGTAGGGCCGTTCTCCCCCGCTGCGGTGTAGAGCACATTTTTTACAGCTTGTCCTGCCCAGACTGGCCCAAGGGCTACTGCATGAACTATCTCCTCTTTAATTTGTTCAAAGGCTTGTCGTTGCTCAAGGCCCCATTAGAAATCGTTCTTCTTTCGGGTCACTTGATAGAGAGGGCTTACGATCAGACTGTAATTTGGAATATGCATTCTCCAAAAACCCATGACGCCTAAGCAAGCTTGTGTTTCCTTTTTGCTAGTTGGTGGAGACATGGCTGTTATTTTGTTGATCACATCCATTGGGATTTGATGATGTCCATCTTGCCATTTTATTCCTAAAAACTGGATCTCCTGTGCAGGTCCCTTGACCTTACTTTGTTTTATGGCAAAACTGGTCTTCAGCAGGGTTTGGACTATTTCCTTCCCTTTTTCAAAAACTTCTTCAGCTGTGTTGCCCCACACAATGATGTCATCAATGTATTGCAGGTGTTCCAGAGCTTTTCACCCTGTTCCAGTGCAGTCTGGATCACTCCATGGCAAGTGGTGGGGCTGTGTTTCCACCCCTGGGGCAGTCGGTTCCAGGTGTACTGGACACCCCTCCAAGTGAAAGCAAACTGTGGCCTGCACTCCGCTGCCAAAGGGATTGAGAAAAACGCATTAGCAGTATCAATTGTGGCATACCACTTGGCTGCCTTTGACTCAGTTCGTATTGAAGTTCTAGCGTGTCCGGCATGGCAGCACTCAGCAGTGGCGTGACTTTGTTCAGACCACAATAGTCTACTGTCAGTCTCCACTCCCCATTAGACTTCTGCACTGGCCATACGGGACTGTTAAAGGGTGAGCAAGTCTTGCTGATCACTCCCTGGCTCTCCAGTCGACGAATCAGCTCGTGGATGGGAATCAGGGAGTCTCGGTTGGTGCGATATTGCCACCGGTGCACTGTTGTGGTGATCGGCACCTGTTGGTCTTTGACCTTCAGCAGCCCCACAACAGAGGGGTCCTCTGAGAGACCAGGCAAGGTGGACAGCTGTTTAATTTCTTCTGTCTCCAAGGCAGCTATACCAAAAGCCCACCGGTACCCTTTTGGGTCCTTGAAATACCCTCTCCTGATGCAGTCTATGCCAAGGATGCACGGAGCATCTGGGCCAGTCACAATGGGGTGCTTCTGACACTCATTCCCAGTTAGACTTACTTCGGCTTCCAATACAGTTAGCTGTTGGGATCCCCCCGTCACCCCAGAAATACAGATGGGTTCTGTCCCTCTGTAGCTTGATGGCATTAGGGTACACTGTGCACCAGTGTCTGCTAGAGCCTTATACTCCTGTGGGTCTGATGTGCCAGGCCATCGAATCCACACAGTCCAGTAAACCCGGTTGTCCCTTTCCTCCCCCTGGCTGGAGGCAGGGCCCCTCTAATCCTCATCACAGTACTCATTTCTTGTACATACGAGTCAGAGTTTTCTTCATTAAGATCGGCAGTAAAATCAGCCCTTCTACTCTGCCTGGGGAACTGCTCACTGGAAACCGGAGCAGCAATTTTCCTGGAAGAACCCCTTTCTGTGATTGTTTTCCCTTGCAATTCACGTACCCATGCCCCTAGGGCTGCGGTAGGTTTTCCATCCCACTTCCTAACGTCCTCTCCATGGTCACGCAGGTAAAACCATAGGGTGCCCCGTGGTGTGTACCCTTTATATTCTCTCTCTTGAGCAAAAGAACGCTGACTCCTAATAGCCGAGATACTGGCCTGTACAGGTGGGGAGTAGGACCTATCCTCTTTGAGTTGCTGGACCTCCTGGGACAGTCTCTCCACAGCCGAGACGAGGGAGGAAGAGAGACTTTCTTCGTATTGCCGGAGTTGGCCAGCCAATTGATCCACCGTTTGTCCCTCTCCATCTTTCCAGGTCATCACTGCCAATGAATTGGCGTATGACGATGGTGAGCTCCTTATAAGCTTCCGCCACACGGTTCGTGTGCACTTGACTCCATCTGGATCTTTGGATAGCTGTTCATTGTTCAGGTCATCATAAATCACCTCCAGCACAGCTAATTCCCTCAGGAACTGGATACCCCTCTCCATGGTGATCCACTTGCTTGGGTGACATATAACATCTTCCTTAAAGGGATACCTTTCCTTCACGCTTGACAAGAGTTGCCTCCAAAGGCTGAGGGCTTGTGTCCCTTTTCCAATTGCTTTGTGAATGCCCCCTTCCCTATAAAGGGATCCCAGCTGCTTGGCTTCCCTACCCTCTAATTCCAGGCTACTGGCTCCATTATCCCAGCATCGGAGCAGCCAGGTGACAATGTGCTCACCTGGACGACAGCTGAAATCTTTTCGTATATCTCGCAGCTCACTCAGGGATAGAGATCGGGTGGTCACTGCCTCATTTATGAGTTCTTCCTCTTCCTCCTCCCCGAACAGCAGCCGGCTCTCGTCCTCCTGTTCTCGTGATGGCCCTTCTCCAGGGTAGTCTGCCTCGTACACTTCTTCCTCTGGCTCCCTTCTAGAAGCAGCTTCTTCCTCCCTTACTAAACGAGCCGACTTCCACTTCCAAGATTTCTTCTTGTGTACAGGGGCGACTGATACCGGCACAGGCTGGTTCTTTGGTTCAGCCACAGGGCGTGTCGCTGGGGTCTGAGTGGCTGCAGTGCATGTCACCAGAGTCTAAGTGGCCGCAGGGCCTGTCGCCAGGGTTGGAGTGGCCGCAGTGCCTGTCGTTTTACTGTCAGAACCAGAGACCTTCTCTCCCCTTTGAGGGTACTGAATGGTGTTGAACAGGGCTCGGTAGGCATGGGCCAGGCACGTTGCACGTTGCAATGATCTGCATCTCTCTGGAGTTGCCAGGGTGACAGCATACTTTGTCCAAATATTCTACTAACTTTTCAGGATTCTGCACTTGCTCAGGGGTGAAGTTCCAAAACACTGGGGGTGCCCATTGGCCCAGGTACTTGCCCATCTTGTCCCACACACCCTGCCACTCATAACTGTTCAGCCTTGGGGCAGATCTCTGGATGATATTCTTAAATTGCTTACCAACTTTAGACAAAACCAAAACAATATTCCCAAGAAGTACCAACAGAAGTATCTTAACTACCCAAGGCTGTTCAAAATACTGAAAAGTTACTGTAATGAAAGAGGAAACATCATGGAAGAAGGTAGTGACACTGCCATTCTGTATTTCCTCCGTAAAAAAACTCTCAGAAAAGTTACTGTAATTGCTAGTTGTCTCCACGAAATGGTCTCCGTGGTACAGTAACGGCTTCATTGCGAAACTTACATACCATGCTAACGTCAAGGTCAATGTTCTAAAAACAAACCTCACAAGCAAAACATCACTAATCACTGCAGACCACAGCAAACTGCAAAAACCAACACCAATCTTTAACATGTACAGCAAAAAAAGGAGCACAATGCAGATTATACAAATCAATATCGAGAACAGAGAAACCAACATTGTGACCCACAACTGTTAACAGATATAAGTTCCTTAATACACTTCGGTTAATCTGTTATTATCTCAAACCCTTCGTGCCCCACGTTGGGCACCAAAAAGGACTGTCGTGGTTTAACCTCAGTCGGCAACTGAGCACCATGCAGCCACTCGCTCCCTCCCCCCGCCTCGGTGGGATGGGGGAGAGAATCGGAAGTGCACAAGTGAGAAAAACTCGTGGGTTGAGATAAAAATAGTTTAATAGTTGAAATAAAATAATAATAATAATATAATAATAATAATAATACACAAAGCAAGTGATGCACAGTGCAATTGCTCACCACCCGCCGACCGATGCCCAGCCAGTCCCCGAGCAGCGGCCCCCCCGGCCAGCTTTCCCCCAGTTTATGTACTGCGCGTGACGTCCCATGGTATGGAATGTCCCTTTGGCCAGTTTGGCTGTGCCCCCTCCCAGCTTCTTGTGTACCTCCAGCCTGCTCAGTTGGTAGAACATGGGAAACCAAAAAGTCCTTGGCTAGTGTAAGCACTGCTCAGCAACAACTAAAACATGGGTGTGTTATCAACTTTGTTGTCATCCTAAATCCAAACCACAGCACTGTACCAGCTACTAGGAAGGAAATTAACTCTATCCCTGCCGAAACCAGGACATGGTGTCTGTTATAACAATGCAAGCATATGACTAACTTGCATATTAAGAAGGGGTCAGGAGTAGCAGCCTGAAACTGTGGGTGATTTAAGTTAGATCTGAGAAATAAATGTCTAAAACCTGAGCCAAAATCAACAGTAGAATCTGTAAGAAAGATGATAATGAACATGTGGTATTAAGAAATAGAATTGTTTCAAATGAGGGTAGAGTTTGTTGTCAGTAAATGGACTAAACTTTGAAGGAGGAAGTCCTTTGGACTATAACCCAGACAAGGCCTCAGTTTTCTTCTTTTCCTTGTTTACACCAGTTAATGCAGGTTCTTACCACATTTTATGGCATATTTTGGAGAAGAGCTGAAGAGTTTTATCTAGAAATACTTTCTGTTTATCAAATCTTACATTTTGTCTTGATTACAGTTAAAAGCTGAACTTTAAATAATAAAATGTAAGCCTAACAAAAAATACTACAGTCTGTGTTGAATTAATATTTGGGGCTGGAAGGTTAAGTTTAAATGGACAAGGAGCTTGAGCTTCCACATAAGTAAGTTTAAGTATTATTAAAGTTTGTCAAGAGTTGTCTTTTCTACTTCTATTTACCTGTAGCTAAATTTTTCTGTCTTTGCCATGTCCTTGAGGGTATTCGGGTTTAGAAAGTGACTTACCTGCACTGCTTTCTGAAGCTGAAATAGGCTTGTAGGTTGAAAAGCTATGGGCCACCAACTGCTGTGTGATCTAGGAAGCCAAGATAAGTTACATGTGGAATTGTATTGTCTTCCTTTTTTAAACAGTGATTCCAGTTATGTTTGATTGAGTACAAGAGTATATGTTTGTCTATGAAAAATCTTGAGATTCAGGAGTGATCTCTGGGTCATACAGCAGCTATTCCAAGGTGCAAATATTAGCTGGATGTTTTGAGAGCTAACAAATACCCTTTCAGAACCACTTATGTACCTTTTTTGGCCTCCTTTTTCATAGTTACTACCTATTTTTTCCAAACATGTGGCAAGTGAGGAGATTCAGAATAGTTGTATTTTTCTGCCTTTGTTGTGCTACTTCAGCAAAGCCAGGTGACCTAACTTTTACTGTATGTATGTTCTCAGACACAAACAGACTTTTCTCTTCATAAATATATCTCAAAATAAGAAACAGGAAGTTTGCTCACTTAATTTAAGACAATTTTTGTATTTTTTTACTAAACAACAAAGTCTATACAAAACTACAGTAGTGGCTTGAATGGAATTCACAGGTTTGTTAAGAACTCCCCTCCTGTGTTTTCTTCTAGTCAGCTATTTAAAATTATCTGACTGGAACATGAACATAACACAGATATCTTTATAAAATAGTCTAAACAACAATCAGTGCTGCAAAAAATTATTTCTTCAGATCTTTAACGTATACACTTTAAAAAAGTCTAAGTGTGTAAGTGTAAGAAAATGTGTGTAATTGTTTAAGAAAGCGTGTATTTGTGAACTATTAATAAATTTGCTGTTTAATCATCTTTCTAAAAACTATGTTATAGTTCTTTAAAGTTACAGTTTATCTAATTTTTCTTTATTCTTACATCTTCCCTAGTAGGTATTGTACCCAGATTATCTGAATGGACTTTCAGTACTCAGAAGTCCAGCACAGAAACATCTGACCTTAGTTTCTCATTATGAGCTTTTTATCTTTCATACTTTGTATCTTTCATGCCGTGACAACAATAGTCTGTTGCCCTACTTATCTATACTTTGGCTAACTGTCCTGGTTTCGGCTGAGATAGAGTTAATTTTCTTCCCAGTAGCTGGCACGGTGCTGTGTTTTGGATTTAGGATGAGAACAATGTGATAACAGACTGATGTTTAGTTGTTGCTAAGCAGTGCTTGCACTAAGTCAAGGACTTTTCAGCTTCCCATACTCTGCCAGCGAGGAGGAGCACAAGAAGCTGGGAGGGAGTATAGCCAGGGCAGCTGACCCAAACTGGCCAAAGGGATATTCCATACCATGTGACATCATGCTCGGTATATAAACTGGGGGGAGTTGGCCAGGGGACAGCGATCGCTGCTCAGGGGCTGGCTGGGCATTGGTTGGAGGGTGGTGAGCAGTTGCATCACTTGTTTGGTTTTCCCTCCCATCCCAGGTCGGTCGGTCTCTCTCTCTCTCTCTCTTCATATTACTATTACATTATTTCAAGTATTAAACTGTCTTTATCTCAACCCACGAGTTTTCTTACTTTTGCTCTTCTGATTCTCTCCCCCATCCCACTGGCAGAGTGGAGGGTGAGCGAGCAGCTGCGTGGTGCTGAGTTGCCGACTGGGGTTAAACCATGACACTAACACAGAAGTCTAGACAGTAGTGTTTTGTGGTAGATGAGAATAAAATGCTAGGCAAGAAACCTGAGCTTTTGAGGATTTGCTTGCCCGTTTAGCCTGTTGTATTCAACAGAGTTGCAGCTGGATGTGAGGAATACAGCCAGTGAAAAACATGATGTAATTTAAAAGACTCCATAAACCTGGGGGATGCCAGCAACTGGTATAATTGGATAGTTCTGTCAGTGTGGCAACATTTGGTTATGAAGAGAGAAAGCAAAGACATTTTATTTATAAAATGTTTATTTGCAAAATGTATATGACTTAGTGCATTAAATTTTATTTGTAGGAGTGCACTGTTTCTTGTGTAATACAGGAGTTTTAAAGAAAAGTTGCCTTATCTGAAGAACTACTCATTGCCTCACTTTTATCTTTTTTGAAAAAAAGTGAAAACTGAAAACATTGGTAGTCAAATATTATTTCCTAAGAGAACAAAAAGTTGAATATTAAAATAATTTGATGTGCAAAGTATTAGATAAAACATTCACAATATAATCAATAATGCATTCAATATAATTGAAGGTGACAAAATACAACCTTTTTAGTATGATTTTTAAGTAAGCTTTAAGAATTCTGTTAACTAAAAGGGGAAAAATGAAAGCAACAGGAACAAATCAGAAGGATATACAACTCCCTTTCCCTTTTCCTCTCTTTCTCTCTTCTTCCCTTTCCCATCTTGCATAATGCTTAATTACAAAGATCTTGGAAAACTTATTTGGAAGAATATATCTAAGTTAAGGTGTAAATAATGTCTTTAATAACCATCTTTCTAAGTAAAAATGAAAGAAACATTGTTCTGTTTTGGTAATTAAAAACTGTCAATTAATTAAACTAAGAAATAGTACAATCTAAAAATCTCTTTGATATTCTTTTTAAGATCTTATTTGTATGCCAAGTATTAGCAAGTCATCTGGCAGTTTTTAGAAATGTAACATGATTATGTTTCATTTTAAGCACCTAGACAATGAGTAACAACCTTTGTCACAGAACAACATTTTGATTTTGATAATTTATCCAACTTTGCACAGGAATTTCTATAAGGAAGAATACATAGGCCTTAAACAGATCATCCTTTTTATTTGTTTGTGTAATTCATCATGTATCTTCCAACTTCAGAGATGACTAAGGTAGAAGTCCTTGAGTCAACAGTTTTTATTAAGCAACCCAGATTTGTTTTTTGATTGTTTGCTGAAAGAGGTAGAATTCTTGTGGGAGAGACTTGGAGGGCTGTATTTTGCAAACAGTGTAGTTAAAGGCAATATCCCTTGCAGTTATGCCCTCCCATTTCTTATACTTTATGTATTAATGTTTAGGCCACTGTGCACCTGGCATTGCTTCAGTTCCTCTCAGTTACGTAAAACAATGATGCTGTTCTCAGCCACATCATAATCATGAGAGCCTCATGTCTCCTGCAGTTTTGGCACTTAATTTTCTCATTATTTTCAAGAAGAAGCCACCCATATCTTCATATAATTTTCTTGACTTTTTTGTTGGTTTTTTCCTTCCTCTGCATCTGTGTTTCTGAATAACTTCTTATGCAACATGCGGCAGCAATATGCAAATTAATGTTTTGAGAACTTATTTAGAAACACAGACATAGAAGGTGACGTGGTTCTGAGATTGAATGGAGAAGCATCTTTCTGGCTGGTATATTGTGTGCCACTCACTTAAGTTCTCATTCTGAGTGAGGTTTCAGAAGTGCCTGATGAAGCTGAACCTCTGGATTCAATCATAACCTGTGTCCTGAAATCCTGCCTTGGGACTTTGCTCTGGCAAGGTCTACATCCTTTCTGTAAGCAGACCATTCTGCATACAGTAGCTGACATTTTCCAAAGAGGTTTGATGTTAGGAAGTATCTTTCGTGATTGTTTCAAAACAGTGTCTTGAGCGTGCTGAGGTCTCCCCAACTCCGCTGGTCATTTATGTTGTGTTTTGAGTACAGTTTGTTAACACAGAACTTGCAGCTCAGGTTACTCATGCATCTGAGTAGCTTGAAGGACCACAGATATCCTCTCATTGTTTTCCTTGGTAGAAGGAGGAGAGGACTCAAGCAGACACTCCTGAATGTGGCAGAGGTTAGTCATCAGTACTTAAAACCACTTCGAACACACTTGTTAAGGATAAATGGTGCCAAAGTGTCTCAGAGTCTCCATCAGGCTGCCTTTTTTGCTTCTGCCTATCAGAGGTATTTCCTATTTAAAACATTCCAGGTGTGATTCATCTGCCAAACAGCAAGCATCCTATGTGCAATTCAGTTGTCCCAGGCAAATCCATTCATTTTCCTGCAGTTAGACAACAGGGAGCCTTTTAGAGATGTGTCCTCATTCTTGGTAAGGTGTTTTCCAAGTGCCTTATCTAGATGTCTCTACAGTCCCTAACTAGTAGATGCCTTTACCGTAAGGTATTTGGCATAATACCACTTTACTTAAAAGTCACATTGTGCTCATTTCTCTCTCACTCACTCACTCACTTTCATCCAGTTCCTTTTTGCAAAATGTCTTTGGAGACTTACTTTTTTTCCCTGCTTCCCAAGACCTCCAGATAGCACAAATCAGAATAAGGAGTATCTACACAGAAGGTACTAGCTGTTATCACTGAATGCTGAAATGTGTGTCTTACCGTGATCTCTCCAAGAGGACTGATGCTTGTCATACATCTTTGCAAAGTACCAACCTCATCCTGTCCCTGACATTTAAGGATCTAGGGTCATCACTTTCCATGTTTTCCAGTATCACAGCGTGACTACATCTTTAACTAGGAATACCTAATGTTTTAAGGCTTTATCTCTTATATTGGATTACAAATTCTGGGTAAGTTCAGCAGAGTCAATTACAGGGCTTTTCTTTTCTATCTGTGCAACTGTTTTCCTGAAACTTACTATAACTTAATTATCTCTGAGTCTTCTACCCCTTTGCAAAACGTGGCTGAAATTGGGAAGAGGGCGCACCTGGGACAGTGTGGAGAAAGACAGATACACAGACAATGATTGCATAAGCCCCATTTTCTTTGGTCAGCAGACTGAAGAGCAGGAACACAAAAAAAGCTGAAGTAGAGGAATAGAAGATGGGAAGGCAATTAATGTATTAAATAGAAAAGAGTTTTGTATTTTGAGCAGGAAATAACTTTTTTTTTTAACCTACATTCCACGTATTTGTGCTTTAAAGAAGAAAAGGCTATAGACACTGAGGAGGAAGATGTTATTATAGGCAGTATGTCACTGTTATCACTTATGCTATGGTGAAAAGCCTTTTTCTGAAAGGAAGTGATATAGATGTCTTTAAGATTATTTAGCCTTGCTTTGCTGTCCTCTTACAATTTGTATGTAACCAAATATTCTCAGCCAAAATACTTTGTCTCTTCTGGGCCTCATCATGAGTTTGCTGGTATACTTTGAGTAAGAGCAGTGAAGGTTTCTTATGAATTCAAAGATGGACACTGTATCCTTAAGGTAAGTCTGATTTGATCTATTGGCTGCTTTGAAGGTTTGGGTGAGAGACTGACTAAGAAGCTTGATGTTTCCGTTGCATACTCCTGGATGTGGAGTATGGGGGAAGCAAGCAGATGCTTTTTATTAAAACAAGACTTTGTCTTGCAAGCTTGAAAATACCTAACACGTTCTAGATCGTGTGTACTCCAGTATATATACTCCAGGGTACATAAAAGAAAGTAGAATGTCATTACTTTACTTATGTTCTTTTTTTTCAAGGAGAGAAAAACAGAAGCTTAACAGTGCTTTTGAAGTTGAAAATCATAGGTGAATAAGCAGCAGTGTAAGACTGCATTACCCTGTAGTATCTTAATGATGTATTGAGCATTAGGCAGTATGACATGAACCTTCACAGGTTGAGTTATGCCAGCAAAAACTGATTTAAACTTTTGATTTAAGAAATGAAAGATTTTTTAAAAAAAAAGGAAATTTAATGGATGTTTACAGTTGTCAGTAAAATGTTTCATATGACCCTGTGTAGATTTTACTAAGAAGCTTTAATAATAGTATTTGGGAAAAAAAAAATCATGACATTTATAATACTAAACAAGCCTTTAAGATTGTGAATATAAAGTTGGACCCACTTAAGAGACATGTCTATGGAGAGTTCTTGTATTTCATTTTTATAAAATTGACATTTTTCAAACTCTCAGCTTTAAATTGAGAAGTAATGGAAGAAAATAGAATGTGCGGGAGTGAAGGGACTGAAATGCAGCCTACCTTTTAAAAGCTGTGGTCACAGACATTTTTTGTAATTCTTTTTAAATATAGTAGTTTCATTGGAAGGCTATTTCCTGTTAAAATTCTAACAACTCTGTATCTGATCTACTGAACTATAAGACCTCAAAGGTCTTGAAATTTCTTTCCTTTAAATGCCATTGTCCTCAAAGAGTATTGTGTCAGGATGGAGGATTTTTCCAATAAACAAGAAGAGAAAATGCTTTTATGGTCTAGTATAGAAGTAGCTAGTATGTATTTGTAAGGTTTTTACTTGAAAATGGTATATGTTAGGTTCTTTACCAGTGTGTTAAAAGATTAGTTCCTTCAGTACAGTCCTTATAAATCTGTGCAATTTTAGACATTAATGACAAACAAGATAGGAAGGCTGTAGCAGGTGTTTCTGCGAGCATAGTTCTGAGAGGGATTTGGAGGTTTATAAAGCATTGCCTTTTCTTTCTGAGTTTATAAGTGACAGAAAATGAGAAAACTCACATATTATCCCTTATAGCATTTCTTATTGCCACAATTGGAAATAAAATTCTGCAATAGATGCACCATTAGTCTCACATATAGGAGATATCTTATATTCTTGTTCTTCAGGAAAAAACACAATGCCATGTAGTCTTTCTGGGGAAGGTAATTATTGGTCTTGGACATTTTCTCATACCAATATGCAAAATTCACTGAATACCTATGATCCTTAGCTGTAGCTGTAGAAAATAAATTAAATACTATATGCTATTTTGAAATTATTCAAGTTATTGTATATTTTCTTGGCAAATACCATTAGTCAAAAAAAAAGGATTATAAGAAAACATATGGTAGTTATTTCTAACTAGTCTTCTAAAACTCTCTTGTCTATGCATAGTGATTACTTTAGTCTACTGATGGGTAATCATTTTTGTAATTGAACAGCTATCATTCATAAAGCGTATCCATTTGACAATGAGTTTGATTGATGTAGTCTTAATGGGGGACAATGGCAGAAGAGGATCTTATGCTGTGTTTGTGTGTATGTGGCAGTGGCAGAAAAGTGGATTATTGTATTTTTTCTGGTAAGGCCTTAAACCATATCTAAAGAAGGCAATATTGCACCGGATTTATCCATTTTTTTAATCTTATTAAATATAATAGAAATACAGGCACAAAAAAAGAATTCTGTGAGAAGAGGCATCTTGAATCCTTCTTTTAACTCTACTAAAGAAAGCCAGAAAAGGGAAAAAAAAAGAAAAAAGGCACACTTGTGTACAGTTGTTATCACACTTACGGTTTTATTAACTGTAAAGACTAATAAGAAAGTAGGGAAAGCCACTGACTTTTCACAGGTGGGATGCTTAATGTTTGTGGACTTGTCTAAGAATGGCTTGTTTATAAATGTTGAATCTTGGATGTTGTACGCTGTGGGATTCCAGCTACGGGGTAAATAGCTGAGAGACAAAGATGATACAGGACTGTTTCACTCAAGAGCTGCTCAGAAAATGGCCATTTCTTCTCTTCTGAAGGTTATGAAATCATGTTATGCTTTATTCCTTTCTTCTGACATAACTCCTCAGGAGTTTCCTTGCAACTCCAGATGGCATGTTCCTCTTTTGAAGTCACTGCCTTTGACCAATAGTGTTTGATTAAGTTTATGTAAATGAGAATTCTCTCCTTGTCTTTGAACATCTCTTACCAGTCCCAAGTAGCAGGAAATCTAAAAAAGCAGTACTGATTCCTTTGCTTTATATTCTCAACATTTCACTTTGTGTGACTCAAGAGTGGGGGAGAGGCAGCAGGAAGAACTCATGGATCTTAGTTTTAAATTCTTGCATGTAAATATGCCTAGTAAACAGAGCTAAGCAACATTTGAAAAACCCACAGATATTAAAAATAACAGCATATGCTATTTGTCAGAAATGTGCATTTGCTGATTTTTAGTATAGGAAGATTTCTAAGAGAGCTACGTATCCAGTCTGTTTTCAAGGCTTTAGACGGTATTGATGATTCAGTGGCTGATATAGCTGCCTTAGATCAGAGCACTGCATTCTGATATTACAGCTTTAGATAGAAGGCACAGCTTTCTGTTTCATCCACAGCGAGGACTGTGTTTCTTCAGTCCCACTGTGGGTTGTATCTTATTCCCACTCTCTTATTTGCTGTCTCTTATAATGGCAGAATTTGGGAGAAATACTGTGTTCAGTACGGTTACAAATTTAATTATAGATACTGAGAATCTCCTTTGAAAGATACAAAGGAAAATGTGTTATGTGTGTGGTGAATAATAACTGATGAATATAAAATTAACATTTAAATATAAGTTTATGACAACAGCAAATGTGGAAAGTCTGCAGGAGGAACAATACGAGATGTTTTTAATAAAACTTGTTTCAAAGTTATTTGTGGCATTCAAAATATTTTGTAAATACAACCCTCATGAAGACTATTTTTCATATGCATTAAATGTTTTTTTACTGGAACGATATGGTATTCTTTTTGTAAAAGCTGTGTGTGCTTCAGCAAAGTGTGGGAAATAGGTGACTATGAAAGGTAAATTGGAAAATTTAAATAGAGGTCTTTGATACCTGCCTATTAGCAGAATCAAAAACAGGTTACGTTCTTTTATAGACAGAATTTTTAATTTCTTCCTTTTCTTTTACCAGTCTTTGTTTTAAACAGTGATACAATTTTGAAAGGATTTTTACCACAGACAGTTGGGTAAGAAGTTTTTACTGTGTCAGAGTAGAGCTCAAGAAATTATAATTTTTAAATGTATTTCTGTGTATGCTCTATGTGGTTTCCAAAAAAACTTTAAATATTCAGACTATGTGGAGTCCAGAACAGTAGGAATTTCACATTGAATAGTATTATCTCAAGCCATTGCCATCGCTGTTGCTGCCTGCTGTGCGACTGCAGATGACATCTTTTGTGCTGTAAAGCGGCTGGGAACAGTTGTGCAACTAAAGATAGATAAAGGAAATCATTGTTAAGATGATGGTTTGAAAGTGTAAGCTGAGTGATGAAAAATCTTGTCAATTCTCTCATCCCCTTTTAGTTTTGCAAGGATGCTAGGGCAATAAAGAGATATCTCCTGTAAGATAAGAAGCAGTATCAGAAAAAAAGCTTCAATGATTTGGCTAGCTCTCTGTACATATAGTGCTGCAGTTTGAAATATCCCTGTTTTCAAATCACAGGTACATTGACATCCTCTTTTTAAAGTAGTGCTAATGGTAACAATTTTCTTTTATTGTCCTGGATATGGGTGGAATGAGAGCTCTAGGGGTAAAATTCTTAAAACGTTAAAGGAAGTTTTCAAATATTTAGATTGGCTGTAAAGTAACAGTCCAAAAATTTGATTGCCATGGTGCTTGGATTGCACTTAGACAAAGCATTTTGTGCTGAAGTGTGGAATATTATATTTGGAAAAATGTTGCTAAATGAATAAATGTATTAGGTGATAGTTTCTAAATATTTTATATGTACAAGTTATTGTTTAAATTCAAAATATAAATAGTTACTTAAAAGTTATCTTGAAATATACTAAAGGTAGTATTTGAGGTATTTGGAAATAAGTATTATTATACAAGAGCTAAAATAGTACATTGGCATTAACTGAATGAAATTAATGTCAGGTCATGAGTTCTTCGACTCTTGAATGACTTTTTAAAGACTGAATTGTGGAGTTGTGAAAGAATGAGATTCGGTTTATACAAATCTTGGTTTAGAAATCAGTGATTTGAACAAAACCATATCAGTCTGCCAGTTTCTTATCCACTGAAGAGGTTTGTTTACACATACATGCTGGTTGTGGTGAATAACTGAAGTCATGATACAACCAAAACATTTTTTCTGTAATAAATCAGGAAGCTAAATTACCATAATGAAATTGATGAGGTTTTTTTATTTTATTCTTCAGCTATTAGACACAAACTTGGTATTTAATTCTCTATCTTTGTCAAACCACTTATGTTAAAATTATTTGGGGTTCATTTAATTAAGATTGTTAATTGTTACTTTTCAGTCTTCTGGAATAAATCTCTTATATATTGCCTCATATTCTGGCCTTAACAGGTTAGAAATACTGGGAATTAAGACCTTCTACCCAAGTATACATCATTTACTTAATGTGACACCCCATAAATTGTTGGTTCCATTAAATATCTGCCAGTGCTTAAGTAGTAGATTCTGTTTAGGTTTAGATAACTTCTTTAGATTATTTCATACACAGTAGTGTGTGTATAAAAGCCTACCTCTGGATTTTATTGAAACCTTAATGGTTTGTTTTGTCTTTTTTCTGAAAACCTACTGTGTAATTTGCTCAAGTAGGTGCTGTAGTGCTCAAAGACAGATCTCTTTGGATCTGCATAGTATGAAATGGTATACTGCCTAAGGCTTCTTAGTTTACTTAAGAGTTTGCATAAATGTATACAGGGCATTTGAAAACCCATGAAAGTTTAAAGTTTAGTTGGAAGTTTAACAAAGTGTGATCAAACATTATGAGAAACCATGTCTAACTTTAAACTTCCTGCTTTAGTTCTGCTATGATTTTCTTGAACACAAATGTACTATATTTTTTTTTTCAAAGGCCCTAACAGCCCAGCTAATTAATTTTCCATTAGACTTAGGCAGAAAATTCAGAGGAAACTCCAGGCACACTAAAGTTTAAAACTATTTAAATTTTTTTTTTTTTGCCCCTCAAGGTGTTCTGTGTAACTATAATACAAAATTTGCCTGACATTCTCCATGGTTGATGCTGTCACATGATACCTGAAGCCCACTGAAGTCAAAATAAGAATTTTAACTGGTGAAGTGCCATAGGGAAATAAAGGAGTAACAGTACTGAGTATTTACGAATAAATAAGTCTGTCAACATTTACAAAGTTTCTAAAAATGCTGGAATGGATTTGTATTCTATAAACATGACCTGGTAATGCTTTACCCAGTGTAACGGAAGACCCATAATTTATAGTCAAAAAGAATAGTGTTTGTGTCAAAAAGTGGGAGATGTCTGTTAGCTGCATATCTACAGTATGTTAGACTATGAATCTATAGGTAAATATTGTGTTTTCTGCTTACATAGGTATATTGTACATGTGTAAATTAAACAAAAGTGCTCATACAAAAATCTATTCATTTCAGGTTCACACAGCTTGTACAAACTATATGTCTGATAACAAATGCTTATTATAGTAAATATAAACATTACAAATTAATCTTAGAAATCCTGTGGAATTTCCCATGTATGTTTGCAGTGGAAGGTTTTTACAATGATATTTATTGAATTGTATCATAATGAAGAAATACTCAATTTGAACTAAGTATCATTTTATATAGGACTTCTGTGAGAAGATTGCTTCCTTTTGATTGACATTGGAAAACACTAAAAAAAAAAGAAAAAAGTGCTCTTTGGTGGTAAACACTATATGAACTGAAAAAGCAAGAAGTATCTGTTGTATCAACATGGAAGTTTCATAATTTTTTTTAAATAGGCCTAATTGTTTTTGATAAAAATTGATTCTTAATGTCAGGCTTGTTAGAAGTGGGGAATTGTTACAGTGAAGTTAAATTGCACTGATGCTGTGGGTTAACATAAGAGACCTGAAGAATACTTCTTTTTAAGCTGCACTGTAAATAGGCTAAGTTTCTTGAGTAGTGTCCTGGTTTCAGAAGGGATAGAGTTAATTTTCTTCCTAGTAGCTGGTACAGTGCTGTGTTTTGGATTTAGAATGAGAACAATGTTGATAACACAACGATGTTTTAGTTGTTGCTGAGCAGTGCTTACACTAAGTCAAGGACTTTCCAGCTTTTCATGCCCTGCCAGTGAGAAGCTGGGAGGGGGCACAGCCAGGACAGCTGACCCAAACTGGCCAAAGGGGTATTCCATACCATGTGACATCATGCTCAGTATATAAACTAGGGGAAAGCTGGCCAGGGAGCTGCTGCTCAGGGGCTGGGTGGGCATCATTTGGCGGGCGGTGAGCAATTATTTTTCATTTGCATCACTTGTCTTTCTTGGATTTTCTTTCTCTCTCTTTTTGTTACTTTCCTTTTCATTGCAATTATTACTACTACTACTACTATTATTATTATTATGATAATTATATTTTATTTCAATTATTAAACTGTCTGTATCTCAACCCACGAGTTTTCTCACTTTTACTGTTCCGATTCTCTCCCCCACCCCACTGCGGGGTGGGGGGAGTGAGCAAGCGGCTGTGTGGTGCTTAGTTGCCGGCTGAGGTTAAACCATGGTTAACCATGGTTAAACCATGACAGTCCTTTTTGGTGCCCATCGTGGGGCACAAAGGATTGAAATAATAACAGATCTGACCAGAGCGTGTTAAAACAAATGTGGTAAGCACTCATTATATTAGTTTGGTAGTCGCTGGTCACAATGTTGATTCATTTGCTCTCAGAGTTGTTGTGCTTGTTCTCAGAGTCGTGCTATGTAACACCATACTTGCTGTATGTGCTCCCTGTGGTGCTGTTCATCACTGCTGGGAGTTGCATTAAAGTTACCGCTTTGCTGTACTGTGTAACACTACCTTATGTTATGATAAAATTATTGGTCATGAGATTGTACTCAGCACTGCCGTCATCCCCGTTCTTTGGGAGCCATCTCTCGGAAACTATTAATAATTACACTTTTTACCTCTTCTCCTCGGAGAGCCAATCCA
The DNA here is from genome assembly GCF_965638725.1 of Aptenodytes patagonicus. NCBI lineage: Eukaryota > Metazoa > Chordata > Aves > Sphenisciformes > Spheniscidae > Aptenodytes > Aptenodytes patagonicus. Next base: position 87,926,961 of record NC_134982.1, on the reverse strand, counting down.
CAGGAGAGACACCTTCCTTCCCCTTCACTTGGGGATGCTGGTTGACAGCCGGCTGAACATGAGCCGGCAGTGTGCCCAGGCGGCCAAGAAGGCCAATGGCATCCTGGCCTGTATCAGAAATAGTGTGGCCAGCAGGAGCAGGGAAGTGATCGTGCCCCTGTACTCGGCACTGGTGAGGCCGCACCTCGAATACTGTGTTCAGTTTTGGGCCCCTCACTCCAAGAAGGACGTTGAGGTGCTGGAGCGTGTCCAGAGAAGGGCAACGAGGCTGGTGAGGGGTCTGGTGAGCAAGTCTGATGAGGAGCGGCTGAGGGAACTGGGGTTGTTCAGCCTGGAGAAGAGGAGGCTGAGGGGAGACCTCATCGCTCTCTACAACTACCTGAAAGGAGGTTGTAGCGAGGTGGGTGTCGGTCTCTTCTCCCAAGTAACAAGCGATAGGACGAGAGGAAACGGCCTCAAGTTGTGCCAGGGGAGGTTTAGATTGGACGTGAGGAAAAATGTCTTTACTGAAAGAGTGGTTGAACATTGGAAGAGGCTGCCCAGGGAAGTGGTGGAGTCCCCATCCCTGGAGGTATTTAAAAGACGTGTAGATGAGGCGCTTAGGGACATGGTTTAGTGGGCATGGTGGTGTTGGGTTGATGGTTGGACTCGATGATCTTAGAGGTCTTTTCCAACCTTAATAATTCTATGATTCCCCTTCTCCTTCTCCTCCAGGCTAGTTACAATAGCTCTTGAGAATTTTGAATATCCTTGAGATGTTCAAACCAGCATGTTCCTGTTTTTATGTCTCCTGAATGTGTTTCAGGCCTTGTTTAGGGTTAAACAACTGTTTAAGAATACCACCCAGAGATCTGCCCCAAGGCTAGATAGTTATGAGTGGCAGGGTGTGTGGGATAGTATGGGCAAGTGCCTAGGACAGTGGGCGCCTCCAGTGTTTTGGAACTTCACCTCTGAACAAGTGCAGAATCCTGAAAAACTAGTAAAATACTTGGAAAAAGCATGCAGTCACCCTGGCAATTCCAGAGAGACACAAATCATTGCAACGTGCTGGGGCCTGGCCCATGCCTACCAAGCCCTGTTCAACACTATTCAGTACCCTCAAGGGGAATAGGTCCTCTCCGGATCTGACAACAAAACAACAGGCACTACGGCTACTCTGACCCCGGCGACAGGCCCTGTGGCTGAACCACAGAACCAACCCGTGCCAGTATCAGTTGCCCCTATACACAAGAATAAATATTGGAAGCGGAAGTCAGCTTGTTTAGAAAGGGATGAAGAAGCTCCTTCTAAGAGGGAGCAGGAGGAGGAAGCATGCTATCCCACCAGCAAGGAGGCAGACTACTCTAAAGCAGGGCAATCATGAGAACAGGAGGAGGAGGAGGAAGAATTCCCTGCTTTCCTCTGAGGAAGAACTCAGTGGGAGGTTCCTCCTCTTCCTCGGAAGCAGAGGAAGAACTCATAAACAAGGCAGTAGCCACCTGATCTCTATCCCTGAGTGAGCTGTGAGATATACAAAAAGATTTCAGCCGTCGTCCAGGTGAGCACATTGTCACCTGGCTGCTCCGATGCTGGGATAACGGAGCCAGTAGCCTAGACTTAGAGGGTAGGGAAGCCAAGCAGCTGGGATCCCTTTATAGGGAGGGGGGCATTCACAAAGCAATTGGAAAAGGGACACAAGCCCTCAGCCTTTGGAGGCGACTCTTGTCAAGCGTAAAGGAAAGGTATCCCTTTAAGGAAGATGTTATATGTCACCAAGCAAGTGGATCACCATGGAGAGGGGTATCCAGTTTCTGAGAAAATTAGCTGTGCTGGAGGTGATTTATGATGACCTGAACAGCAAGCAGTTATCCAAAGATCCAGATGAAGTCAAGTGCACACCACCCATGTGGCGGAAGTTGGTATGGAGCGCACCATCGTCATATGGCAACTCATTGGCAGTGATGACCTGGAAAGATGGAGAGGGACAAACAGTGGATGAATTGGCTGGCCAGCTCCAGCAATACAGAGAAAGTTTCTCTTCCTCCTTACGGGCCTGCATCTTGGCTGTGGAGAGACTGTCCCAGGAGGTCCAGCAACTCAAAGAGGATAGGTCCTACTCCCCACCTGTACAGACCAATATCTCAGGCGTTAGGAGTAAGCGTCCCTCTGCTCCAGAGGGAGGATATAGTGAATACACACCATGGGGCACCCTATGGTTTTACCTACGTGACCACAGAGAGGACTTGAGGAAGTGGGATGGAAAATCTGCCTCGACCCTAGAGGCATGGGTACGGGAGTTGCAAGGAAAAACAATCACAAAAGGGGGTTCTTCCAGGAAAATTGCTGCTCCGGTTTCCAGTGAGCAGTTCCCCAGGCAGAGCAGAAGGGCTGATTTTACTTCCGATCTTAATAAAGGGACTTTTGATTCACATTTACAAGAAGTGAGTAGCAAATACCATGACCAGGACTAGAGGGGCCCTGCCTCCAGCCAGGGGGAGGAAAGGGACAACCGCGCTTACTGGACTGTGTGGATTCGATGGCCTGGTACATCAGACCCACAGGAGTATAAGGCTCTAGCAGACACCGGTGCACAGTGTACCCTAATGCCATCAAGCTATAAAGGGGCAGAACCCATCTGTATTTCTGGGGTGACAGGGGGATCCCAACAGCTAACTGTATTGGAAGCTGAAGTAAGTCTAACTGGGAATGAGTGTCAGAAGCACCCCATTGTGACTGGCCCAGATCATCCTTGGCATAGACTACCTCAGGAGAGGGTATTTCAAGGACCCAAAAGGGTACCGGTGGGCTTTTGGTATAGCTGCCTTGGAGACGGAAGAAATTAAACAGCTGTCCACCTTGCCCGGTCTCTCGGAGGACCCCTCTGTTGTGGGGTTGCTGAAGGTCAAAGACCAACAGGTGCCAATCGCTACCACCACGGTGCACCGGCAACAATATCGCACCAACCGAGACTCCCTGATTCCCATCCACGAGCTGATTCGTCGACTGGAGAGCCAGGGAGTGATCAGCAAGACTCGCTCACCCTTTAACAGTCCCGTATGGCCAGTGCGGAAGTCTAATGGAGAGTGGAGACTGACAGTAGACTATTGTGGTCTGAACAAAGTCACGCCACTGCTGAGTGCTGCTGTGCCGGACACGCTAGAACTTCAATACGAACTGAGTCAAAGGCAGCCAAGTGGTATGCCACAATTGATACTGCTAATGCGTTTTTCTCAATCCCTTTGGCAGCAGCGTGCAGGCCACAGTTTGCTTTCACTTGGAGGGGTGTCCAGTACACCTGGAACCGACTGCCCCAGGGGTGGAAACACAGCCCCACCACTTGCCATGGAGTGATCCAGACTGCACTGGAACAGGGTGTGGCTCCAGAACACCTGCAATACATTGATGACATCATCATGTGGGGCAACACAGCTGAAGAAGTTTTTGAGAAAGGGAATAAAATAGTCCAAATCCTTCTGAAGACCAGTTTTCCTATAAAACAAAGTAAGGTCAAGGGACCTGCACAGGAGATCCAGTTTTTAGGAATAAAATGGCAAGTTGAGCATTGTCAGATCCCAGTGGATGTGATCAACAAAATAACAGCCATGTCTCCACCAACTAGCAAAAAGGAAACACAAGCTTGCTTAGGCGTCATGGGTTTTTGGAGAATGCATATTCCAAATTACAGTCTGATCGTAAGCCCTCTCTATCAAGTGACCCGAAAGAAGAACGATTTCTAATGGGGCCTTGAGCAACGACAAGCCTTTGAACAAATTAAAGAGGAGATAGTTCATGCAGTAGCCCTTGGGCCAGTCTGGGCAGGGCAAGCTGTAAAAAATGTGCTCTACACCGCAGCGGGGGAGAACGGCCCTCCCTGGAGCCTCTGGCAGAAAGCACCAGGGGAGACTCGAGGTCGACCCCTAGGGTTTTGGAGTCGGGGATACAGAGGATCCGAGGCCCGCTATACTCCATCTGAAAAAGAGAGATTGGCAGCATATGAAGGGGTTCGAGCTGCTTCGGAAGTGATCGGCACTGAAGCACAGCTCCTCCTGGCACCCCGACTGCCGGTGCTGGGCTGGATGTTCAGAGGGAGGATCCCCTGTACCCATCATGCAACTGATGCTACGTGGAGTAAGTGGGTCGCACTGATCACACAACGGGCTTGAATAGGAAACCCCAGTCGCCCAGGAATCCTGGAAGTGATCATGGATTGGCCAGAGGGCAAAGATTTCAGGATATCACCAGAGGAGGAGGTGACACGTGCTGAGGAGGCCCCAATGTATAATGAACTACCAGAAAACGAGAAGCAATATGCCCTGTTCACTGATGGGTCCTGTCGCCTTGTGGGAAAGCATCGGAGGTGGAAAGCTGCTGTATGGAGTCCTATGCGACAAGTTGTAGGAACTGCTGAAGGAGAAGGTGAATCGAGCCAATTTGCAGCAGTAAAGGCCATCCAGCTGGCTTTAGACATTGCTGACTGAGAAAAGTGGCCAGTGCACGGTCTCTATACTGACTCATGGGTGGTGGCAAATGCCCTGTGGGGGTGGTTGCAGCAATGGAAGCAGAGCAACTGGCAGCGCAGAGGCAAACCCATCTGGGCTGCCGCATTGTGGCAAGATACTGCTGCCCGGGTGGAGAACCTGGTTGTAAAAGTCCATCACGTAGATGCTCACATACCCAAGAGTCGGGCCACTGAAGAACATCAAAACAACCAGCAGGTGAGTCAGGCTGCTAAGATTGAAGTGGCTCAGGTGGATCTGGACTGGCAGCATAAGGGTGAATTATTTATAGCTCAGTGGGCCCATGACACCTCAAGTCACCAAGGAAGAGATGCAACATATAGATGGGCTCATGACTGAGGGGTGGACTTGACGATGGACACTATTGCGCAGGTTATCCATGAATGTGAAACATGTGCTGCAATCAAACAAGCCAAGCGGTTAAAGCCTGTTTGGTATGGAGGATGATGGGTGAAATATAAATATGGGGAGGCCTGGCAGATCAATTATATCACACTCCCACGAACCCGCCAAGGCAAGCGCCACGTGCTTACAATGGTGGAGGCTGGAAACATATCCCGTGCCCCATGCCACTGCCCGGAACACTATCCTGGGCCTTGAAAAGCAAGTCCTGTGGCGACATGGCACCCCAGAAAGAATTGAGTCAGACAACGGGACTCATTTCCCAAACAACCTCACAGACACCTGGGCCAAGGAGCACGGCATGGAGTGGGTGTATCACATCCCCTGTCACGCACCAGCCTCTGGGAAAACTGAACGATACAATGGACTGTTAAAGACTATGCTGAGAGCAATGGGTGGTGGGACGTTCAAACATATGGACACCCATTTAGCAAAGGCCACCTGGTTAGTCAACACTCGGGGATCTGCCAGTCAAGCTGGCCCCGCCCAGTCAAAACTTTTACATACTGTAGATGGGGATAAAGTCCCTGTAGTGCACATAAAATATATGTTGGGGAAAACAGTTTGGGTTATTCCTGCGTCGGGCAAAGGCAAACCCATCTGTGGGACTGCTTTTGCTCAAGGACCTGGGTGCACTTGGTGGGTGATGCAGGAGGATGGGGAAGTCCGATGTGTACCTCAAGGGGATTTGATTTTGGGTGAGAATAGCCAATGATTTGAACTGTATGATGTTAATTTCTATATAATACTGTGTATCATCACTTCTGTGGTGGCTATATGCCATATCAATAGTATTGCAGTAGGAATCACCTGGATTAATGAAGAATGAACTTTGATGAAACTGAGCAAAGTGCAGGGATGATAGAACCGGACAAGTGCAGCGGTGATGGGACCAGAACTGGCTTCAGCATGCAACAGTGCAACACCACACACCATCTCTCCTGCCCTGAGGGACTGTTGTGACAGATGGAGCCCAAAGTCATGGACTAAATGAACTCAACGGACATTTTATAGGGATGGCCCATAGACTAAGGGAATGATATCTGTGTGTATATATCAAAGGACAGGAAAAGTGGTGGTGATTAATTGGGGTGTATTGGAAAGAGTGGGGATCTGGGCATGACGTAGATGGTATAGAATGAAGGGTGGATGCTGTCCTGGTTTCAGCTGGGATAGAGGTAATTTTACTTCCTAGTAGCTGGTACAGTGCTGTGTTTTGGATTTAGGATGAGAATAATGTTGATAACACACTGATGTTTTAGTTGTTGCTGAGCAGTGCTTACACTAGTCAAGGACTTTTCAGTTTCTCATACTGCCTTGCCAGTGAGTAGGCTGGGGGTGCACAAGAAGCTGCGAGAGGGCACAGCCAGGACAGCTGACCCAAACTGACCAAAGGAATATTCCATACCATGTGACGTCATGCTCAGCATATAAACCAGGGGAAAGCTGGCCGGGGGGCTGCTGCTCGGGGACTGGCTGGGTATCGGTCGGTTGGTGATGAGCAATTATTTTTCATTTGCGTTACTTATCTTTCTTGGGTTTTATTTCTCTCTCTTTGTGTTATTTTCCTTTTCATTACAATTTACTACTATTATATCATTCTTGTTGTTGTTGTTGTTGTTGTTATTATTATTATTATTATTATTATTATTATTATTATTATTATTATTATATTTTAGTTATTAAACTGTTCTTATCTCTACCCATGAGTTTTCTCACTTTTACTCTTCCAATTCTCTCCCCCATCCCACTGAGGCAGGGGGAGTGAGCGAGCGGCTCTGTGGTGCTTAGTTGCTGGCTGGGGTTAAACCACGACAAGTAGCTACCAAACAGATTGACAGCTACATCATTTTAATGGTGATGAATGGTCCTCTAATATGTTTTGAAAAGAACTATACCTATTACAGATAGGGACACACAGTGTTGCATCTGAAGCAGGTTCTCTGAGACCATTTGTCTCAAAACATACAGTATTTCACTGTAATAGTAAATACAAATATGATGGGATGATACTTTTCATGCAGCACAATAACAAGTGTTAAATTAATCTCCTTTGCAGAAGAAATGGGTTATTACTGTCTAAAATACTTGGAAAGAATTTGGAGTTTCAAAACCAAGTTCTTCCACCATATTATTAGAAATAATAAAAATTTTAAGAAACGCATTTATTTCTTAACAAAAATTGTTCTTTGCCATCAGAGGAGGGCTGCATCATACTGTCTATCAGGGAGCAGCAATGACTGGCTGGTCTTTGAGGGCTGGGAGAGAAGGGGTATAACCTGAATGGCAGGGGAGGGACCTTGCCAGCCGATGCCCATCCTACTGTCCCCAAGGGAGGCAAGTGGGGCAGGCACCGGAGTGATAGTCTAGTTCCACTGAGAGTCCAGGTCATCAGGCAGTTAAAGCCTATTAGTGAACCCAGGACCCCAACACTGGTTACGCTAAATAACAGTAGAATTTCTGCTCAATTTGTATTAATGTATATCTTGTTATACTTATTTTTTCCTTCTGAAACATTTTTGTATTCTGCTTCTTCATATGATAGCCTTGTATTAGAGAAATACTTAGATTTTCATAAGAAGTTACTATTGACTATCTGAAACAATATTTGAAAACTGAATAATCAAATGTTGCTTTTTGCCCCATAAACCAAGACTGAAAGAAATAATTACCTTGTTTTGACAAGTGAGCCGAAGAAGTATGACATAGAAGTCTTACAGGAATGTATACATGAAAACTAGGCTGTCATGTTTACAAGGTGATTTTTTTAATATGATGAATTTTTTAAAGAGTGACTGGTCTGTAAACTATACTGATATTAGTCAGTATAAAAAGCTGCTTTTGGCTATCCGGTAAGGAAAAGAGTTAGGAATAAATATAAAATTTTGATTGTGCAGCTATTTTATGAAAACTCTGAATCATTCCAAGCTGTTACTATTTTTGCATTACATGTATCTATTATACAGTACATTTTACACCAATTATTGACTGTTCTGCAAGCATACTTGAAGAAAAGATGGGTTTGAGTTATAGCTATTGAATAGAGTTGGCATCACATTCTGTATGAACTCTGAGCTATTTCTGAAGAGAAAAGGGAATGGATTTTTGTGACCATGTCTGAATATACAGGAGTGAACAACTGTATTTTCAGTATTCCTTTTAAGTCAATTCTGTAAAGTGCTGTTTAATGTTTTTCCATTGGTTGCAGAATCTTCCCAAGTTGGCCTATTGGTTTTTGGCCAGAAAAACTGACTGAAGTATTTCAGCATTTGGGAGAGTGCTTTTTAACTTCTACTTTTAATTACAGTGTCTTTAATTGCAATAACATCTGTTAAGATACTTTGAGTCTTATATTCAAAGACTGATCTTCTCTCAATGCGTTACGTGATGTATTTGATTTACATCCAAACTTTTTAACAAGAAGGGTGACTGAGTTTCAGCTACATCCAAAATGTTGAAAATCTTTGAATTGTTATCTGCAGAGGGGTATTCTGTAGCTTCTGAGAATTTAAGAAAATGATATATCCATGAAATATTTTATAGTATTGTGCTAATTCAGATGTGCGAGATACTAGGCTCTAAAGGACCTTCATGTTTGTTCTAACTTTGTTTTGAAAGAGCAAAACCAGGATCAGTAGTGTCATTTCTGCTGAAGAAATGTGAAGTTCTGCTCCTTGTAGGTCTACATTCATATTTGACCAAAACTATCATCTTGACCTTGCATCTTAATCTGATGTTCTTTTGGAGCATGCGTCTTATAGACATTTCACTTAGAAAACTCTGAATCTACTTTTCTAGTAGAGCCTCTAGGTAAATTTCCAGCTAACACTGTAATTGCTTCATAAAAGAATATTGCTTGTAAGAAAAATTGTGTATTTATTATGTGGCCAGCAGGTTGAGGGAGGTGATTCTGCCCCTCTACTCCACTCTGGTGGGACCCCACCTGGGGTACTGCATTCAGCCCTGGAGTCCTCAGCATAGGAAAGACATGGACCTGTTGGAGTGGGTCCAGAGAAGGGCCACGAAAATGATGAGGGGGATGGAACACCTCTCCTGTGAAGAAAGGCTGAGAGAGTTGGGGTTGTTCAGCCTGGAGAAGAGAAGGCTTCGGGGAGACCTTCTTGCAGCCTATCAGTACTTAAAGGGGGCTTATAAGAAAGATGGGGGCAAACTTTTTAGCAGGGCCTGTTGCGCAGGACAAGGGGGAATGGTTTTAAATTAAAGGGGGGTAGATTTAGACTAGATAGAAGGAAGAAATTTTTTATGCTGAGGGTGGTGAGACACTGGCAGAGGTTGCCCAGAGAGGTGGTGGATGCCCCATCCCTGGAAACATTCAAGGTCAGGCTGGACGGGGCTCTGAGCAACCTGATCTAGTGGAGGATGTCCCTGCCCACAGCAGGGGGGTTGGACTAGATGACCTTCAGAGGTCCCTTCCAACCCAAACCCTTCTATGATTCTGTGATTAATTAATTGTATTTTGTTGCTGAAATGTTGTGTGCATCTGAATAGTTAACATTTGTCCCTCATGTTGCTACTGCAATATGAACAGTAGTATTAAATACTAAATAGTAGACATGAAATATACTGGTTATTGAGAAGTTTCCACTTTATATGTAATTTTTTCTTTAACTTTGGTAGCAAGTCATCACTGATTATAAAATCAATTTCATTATTTCTCAAAAAAGAGAAAACAGAGAAAACAAAGAGCAGAAAAAATAACTCTGCTAATGCTTTGCTTCCTGTGTAAAGGCTCCGGGGATTTAGTGACTTAGTTTGAGTAGGCCAATGGATTTGACCTGTGTTTTGGCAAAGTGTTTGTTGAGGACAGTGTGTACAGAGCAAGATGACACTTGTTTTCTGGCACATTATAGTGTGTTGGTCTGGATTTTTATGTTGTAATTATTTGCAATGATGTGCTTAATTTCCAGAAAGCAGTTACTCCTTGGACAGAAATTATAAGCACACAGAAAGTAAATTTACCCTCTGTCCTGGTTTCAGCTGGGATAGAGTTAATTTTCTTCCTAGTAGCTGGTACAGTGCTGTGTTTTGGATTTAGGGTGAGAACAATGTTGATAACACACCGATGTTTTAGTTGTTGCTGAGCAGTGCTTACACTCAGTCAAGGACTTTTCAGCTCATCATGCTGTGCCAGCGAGAAGCTGGGAGGGGGCACAGGCAGGACAGCTGATCCAAACTGGCCACAGGGATATTCCATACCATATGACGTCATGCTCAGTATATAAAGTGGGGGGAGTTGGCCAGGGGGCAGTGACGCTGCTCAGGAACTGGCTGGGCATCGGTTGGCAGGTGGTGAGCAACTGCATTGTGCATCGCTTATTTTGTATATTCTTTTATCATTATTATTATTTTCCCTTCCTTTTCTGTCCTATTAAACTGTCTGTATCTCAACCCACAAATTTTACTTTTTTTCCCCCGATTCTCTCCCCCATCCCACTGATGGGGGAGGGGGGGAAGTGAGCGAACAGCTCTGTCGTGTTTAGCTGCCTGCTGGGTTAAACCACAACACCCTCTAATGTATTTATTTATTTTTGTAGTTTCCAGTTATAATAGTGAGAATTTTCTTTTCTAAATCTTAAAAAAAACAATAATTAAGAAAGCTACTACTCTGATTTAAGGTAAAAGAACTTATTTTTTTAAAACCAAAAAAGTAGAAGATATGAAATTTATGTCTGCTTTTATTTTACAGGCGTCCCTCTCTGTAGAACTCTGCTCAGAAGCATGCACAAGGTTTACTAATCAGCACTGATTTTATAATTCCCTACATAAACGCTTCCCTTACTAATCTACATATTTCCCAGGAACAAAATGTTGTATATTTTGATAAGTATAGTCTGATTTTTTTCATTATTTAACCACTTGTCTGTATCTATTTTACAGATTCTGAAAATGGAATGGGGAGGAGAGTATTCTCTTGATTCTTCCAATTTAGACTGTTTGTTAAATGTCCTTCCTGGAGAATTGGAGTTTCAACAAGTCCTTAGTGATCTTGATGAAAAAATAAAGAAGAACTCTTCTAGGTAAAGAGTATTTTATTTGTATCCAAAATATTAGTGAAAGTCATTACATTTAGGAAGAAATACGTCTTTTCTAGTTGTAGGTTAAAATTCTGATAATTATTTTGGTAGTAATTTTACTTTAACCACTTGAGCATTTAACAAATTTTTAATGCCATATAATTTTTGTGCTGTAATATTTCTCTGTATGGTATTTTTAACAGTTGAATCATCTTAATCTTAGGAATTATTGCAGTAGGTGTGATAGTGGAGGAAGAAAATGTGTATTCCCATGACAGTTGTATTTCCTACAGCTATGAGATTTTTTTACGAGAATTTTTATTCCCTAAAAGAGCTACAGAATTTTACAAAAAAGCAAAATTTGAAGTCAGTATGTTCTTTAAGCATTTCTAATGGAAGTAGAAAAAGCAAGTAAGTTAATATATATAATCTTTCTTATATAAGCCATTATTTTACCTATTTCAGTTAAAACTGTTATGCTGCAATAGAAGATTTTCTAAATAGAGTTTGTTTTTTAATATATTTCATTGTCCACTTCTTTGTAACATACTGGTTTTCAAATATCAGTGCTATAGAAACAGTGGAGTACTGAAAGAGTTCTTTGTTGATGTGTATTTTTTGCATGACTACAAAAAAAATCAGCTCAAGGGTTTGTGCCTTATTTGAAAAGTGATGGCAGTGTTTTGTGGCTAAACTCTTTAGTACCTTTAAAATACTTGGTTCTATGAAAGATGCTCTTAAGCAAATAAACTAATTGCCCCTTTAGAAAAGTTAAGTGTACATTCAGAGATATAGCAAATAGCAGACTTTTGTATGAAATTTTGAAAATGCTTGCCTTCGGAAAACAGTGCACGTTACGGAGTCGTATGATTTCAAAGAATGCCCTTCGTGACATCTGTTTTAAGATTGTGTAATTTTCACGAAGCCCACATTTTGACCCTCCATTTTGGAGGTCTTTGCTCCCAAACAGCTTCCTGAAGAATGGAGATAAACCATTGCTGTGTCTCACTGAAAACTGATTTCGGTCATCTCTGAATTATTGTTATATTGCTTATGTCAGGCTGAGACATTTTTCAGGCTTTTTATTTATATTACTCATATCTCACATTTTGAACATTTTCATTTAAAAACTTAGTGTTTACAAATGTAGTTGCGATAGTAATAATCCCACGGTAGCAATGATAGTGAAGATCTGGGAAATAAGCTATTGTGGACCACTGCATAGTGCAATTTCATATTACAATTTTTCAGCTGTTGACATCAGTGAAATGTAGAGACATAGAGTTTAGTTGATGTCATAACACAGTTACAGGTACTTATGTTTTGAGTTGCTATGTTCTTATATATCTGGGAAAAAACAGCATCAGCATTTTTGGCAGATGTGTTGTCACCTCTTCAACTACCAAATAAAAGTGATTTTGTCATCATTATGCAGAGCCAGCCTGAGAGTTAGAAAAATTATTATCAAGATGAGTCTTTGGAATGCATGCTTTAATACTCTTTGTTTTTAATGACTGTAAAATGTATGCTGCTGGCTGAGAAAACTTTTGGCTATGGGAAAGCAGGCCAGCTGTTCGTTCCTTTTGATGGTACATTATATCAGTTAACATTTTATGTTACATTTTTACATTAACATCATCACAGTGGAACTATTTGTACCCTTTTAAGAAGGCTGATTGTCCCCATCTTAGGGACATACAAATTAGAAAGGCCCTTTGCTGTAAGTTTTGTAAGATCCAAATGGTATTATATCCAAGGAGAGCAGGAAATTGGAGTAGGGTGTGGTACACAGCAATGCATGTCAGGAAAAGCTTTGTATTTCTGCTGAATAGACACTAGTTTTTAAACTAACTTTCACAAGGAAAATCAGAAAGTAGCCCTGTAGTTACCACTGATATTTTGCTCCTGTAATATGTCAGTTTCAGAAATGGAGAGGAGTTTAAAAGAAGATGGACAGCAGCTGATGTGACTTTTAAATTAAAAAGAGTCCTTTTATTGCTAATATATTAGAGGTAGCATGGAATGAAATCATTTTCAAGTTACCATTGATCTTTGTAAGTGGTATGATAAGAGCAGCTCTATGTGCTACAGTGATACAATTGGAATACAATCCATTTTTCATCAGATAGATTTATGATTTTATTATACCACAGAGAATAAACATAATAGTATACAGCATATATATATTTTAAAAAATAAAACATTGTGTAAAAAATTATGATCCAAAAGTGTGTAAATCACTTGAATGCTCATTTATTGCCTTCCAACTGAATAGCTTTTATAAAATTGTGTGACACGACAAATCAGATACGCTTTCCAGCAGTTGAATTACCTTCAGTATTTTTGTATTGTACCAATTCTATTTGGTGCTATAACAAAAAAAAAAAAAGGCCATCTGTGTGAAATTGTTTCATTTGCAAGTTTTAAGGGAGTAAATGGTTCGTTCATTCACTATCATATAACAGCGCTCTTATTATACTTGAATGTTAACTTTATTTTTACAGCAGTTTATAGAGGCAGGTGAATATGAACTCTCAAAACCATTGTCATTGCTGGCCAGTTTTATATGCAATGATAGTCTCAGGTTATTCTAAAGTGTGAAGTTGCATTCATAATTTCATCAGGATGGCCACTTGTCTTCAGTCATTCCCCTCACATTTGCTTTGACTTACACTGTTTATCAAACCTGATTTTTTGGATTTTTTTTTTCCTAATATGGAGAATTAGAATTAGTAAGAGTTAATTTTTGAGCAATCCACAGAACTAAACTTGCAGCTGATATTTAATACTTCTAAGCAGAAAATAAGTTACAGGGCTTGAAACCAAGCTTATAGTGCATAACTTGGATGTGATTGTAAGCATGAAATCTCTTCAGCAGTTGATTTTTTTTGTGTATCAAAAAAGCCAATCAGTTCTTCAGTGAGTGATTGGCTGCCTTTTAGTGGAGATAAAGTGGTGATAAATTCCATGAGGCTGTAGGACAGTGTGGGCTATTCTAGGTCTTCTTCAACAGAACAATTACTCAAAATTCAACAAAATTATTTACTGATAATTGTATCTGCACAATACACTGGAGACTATATCTTTGTAAGGCTTTTCGGAAAGGCTTAATTTGACTTCAATCTGATAAACTTCAACCTGACCCTCTGTCTATTTAACAGTAATTCAGTCATCTGGGATTTTGATGAAGGTCTTTTTTCAAGGGCTCCTGTGAGGTCAATACTAATAAGTGCTTACAGCATTGCATCTTGTCCCATAACTGTTCAATATAAATTGCAATCATTATTTGAACAACTAACAAGATCCTTAACTTGCAAATAATAGGACTATCTGGCAAGTACGTCAGTAAGGATGTTAGTATGGCATTTTCCAGTTGTTGATTATAACTTTGCTGATTTGCATAGAAATACTTCCCACTATCAATACCTCACAATGAAGGGATGGAGAAGTTTCAAACAGGGTATTAAGCACTGCTGTCTCGTTCCATTTTCCTGTATCAGAATTAGAGTGTGCAAGGGCTCACGTGTTTTTAAACTGAGATGTGCTGCAAGAGTTATCTTCCTCTATTTTATTTTGAAGAAAATCTTGGCTTATTCCTCTCTGGAATTTCCAGGAAGCAGCTAACCTCACTTCCTTGGTATTCAAGAGAATTAGCAAAATCTTGGCATCTCCATCCAAAATCCCAGTAGTGGTTGAGTGTTTGCTAGAATTTCAAACTAGAGCTAATAGTAGAGGAATAAAATTGGTAATTTTATCAGTTTTACTTGGGCATCATATTTATCACAGCTCTCAAAAAGAATTCGACTCTTCTGTGTGAATGTAACCTGCTTGCTGTATGAGTGCATTACATAGTATTTAGTTGAGAATTTAGTACCTGTTAAGATATTAGAATAATATTACTAAATTCTTTGTCGAAATAGTATCTGTGTACCCACTGCCCTAGATTAATTGCTAGGAATGAGTAATTAAAATGAGAAAGGAATGTAATTTTATTCCTATTCAGCCTGTGTTGTCTTTGTGTACTATCACTGAGTTCAGGATAGTTGTTGCTTATCACCTTATTAGCTGGGCAGCACAGAGTTTCTCAGAGATTGGCTATTTTAACAGACACACAGTTTCTTAACTCCAATCTGCAGTGATTATAATTGTGTCAGTATCTTAGGTAGTTGGTTAGCTGCCACGTACATCTACAGGAGCTGTAATCTTTGACTGCATTGTGAAATATTCCATTTCATTTCATATGAGGATACAGGAGAGAATGTTTTTTTAGCCATTATTTTTCACTATCATGTTTTGGTGAATGGAGTTGAAAGACTCCCGTGTTTCACTGCCAGCCTTCTGAAATAACTTATCAATGCACAGCTTACATCTTGTGGACTGAAATATCTCAAGTCTTTTAAACAAGATTGGCAATTAAAGGTAGAGAGTGGTTCAGTTAAACTGATGGTTCTCATATGGTTAAGCTGTTGAGTAAGTTTCTCTTGCTGAGGTGCAGCAAAGTCATGATGTTCTATTTCTTTCTGGTTTCAGTGGTATAGTTACTTTACAGATTCGGTGGATATGTTTTGTAAGTAGCTAAATTAGAGATATGAAGTAGCTTGCAAAGTCCTTGAAGCAGGGGCTGCATTTTTGTTTTACGTCTTAAGGTCCAAGATTACAATAGGAAGAATTTGAGGAAGTGAATTTTTTCAAGACTTTTAGCTTTATAGTAAGCCTGTAACTTCCAGGCTCATATTTTAAAGAATTGCTGGTTTTAAAAACAAGTATCAAGATATATTTGTCTTAACAGTTTTTTTCTAAAGAGGTAAAGTTTTTGTAGTCAGTCTTTCCATCAGTTTCGTATTGCTGCTTACAAAATAATGTTTAACTTCATTCTTATTGGTCTTATTTTACTTTGAATAGAACTTAGATACGAAATATGAATAAGAGAATAATATAGTCAAACTATGAAAAAAAAGTTAACATGCACACAAATACAAGGTGATAATAAAACCTATGTTATTAGCAGGAGCAGCTTTACTTTCCAGCTTTCTCCTCTGCTGTTGAGGTCACCATTGTAAAGAACATAAAATATAAAAAGGAATTTTATCTGTTTATGCGAGTTACTGAGAGTAAGAAAATGGACGTGCCAGAAAGAATAAGCTGATGGTCAGATAGACTAGAATGGAACAGCATAAACATTATAGGCCTGGAACTATAATAACCTAATTTTTTTTCAGAATTTTAGAAATCCTAAGAGATACATTGTACCATGAATGTTACTGTAGGTTATCATAAGCATTGCAGCAACATGCAAGATGATAAATAGCCATTTTTGGTAAAACTTCTTGTTTCTATTCAAGATAAAGTTACCAAAACATTCTTCACATGAATCTTTATGGGGTTTTTTTCAGTTAGATTGTATCTAGCAGTTTAAAAGTTACTAGAAAAGAAGTTATTTATATTTATGGTTAAATTGCTGTTTATTAACACATGGTAGTGCTGAGGCACCAGCAATGACCTCATGAAATTGCCTGTAGATCATGGGAAATTTTCTTAATATTTCCTTTTCGGCAGGTCAGCTTTCATGAAATAAAACAAAATGTTTGTTTCCACATGTAACAAGAAAAATGCCTGTGGGAATTATAGTGGTAAAAGTCTTTCTCAAAGATTTCTTACTACTCGAAGTGTACAGCAGGTCCTCTGATACACAGGTTTCCAAATGATATGACTGATTTTGTATAAAATGCCCTGTATCTTCAGCAGTCAAGCTTATTAATGAATATACATGATAATAACAAAGTAGTATTATGTTAGTGCTTCTATCTTCAAAAAACAGTGGAAACAATTATTTCATTATTTTTAAACCAAACTGTCTGTTCTTAATAACAGACATGTAAACTCTGATTCTAAAAGCAGATCTCCATGAATATGAGGATTTAAGCATAAGTAACATGAGGTTTAAAGATAATTTTACTTTATAGCTTAGCAGTTTAATTTAACCAATCTCATTGTCATTTTATGGCTGTTCCATATGCTATATGAAATAAATTGAAACAGTGCTTGTTAGAAATTGAAAGGAGTTAGAAGATCATCCTTCAACTTACTCATAGTAATCCTAGGCAATGGAAAATGATATATGGAGACAGCAACCCTCATTTTGATACTGTGCTTTTCAAAATAATGTTGTATCAGTATGACAGTGCTTACACTATCAGTTCCATTATAGTACTTGGTTTGTAACTGTTTGTCCCTTGATGCAGCTGCTTAGAAAGCAGTCTCTCCACATGATTAGGTTATTCCTAAAACCTGTCATTAACTTAATAAATAAAAGCACCTAGGAGTTCTCAAATTGAGACTGTCTCTCTACAGTGGGAATACTTACCAAATGGTATTGACATGCTACTTCAGAAAAGCACTCCAGTGTGGACACAGATAACATAACAGAACTTTGCTTTGTGTGTAAAAAAAACCCAAAAACCTTCACCTGTGAAAAGGAGAATCTGTTTCAGTGAAATAATTTTCATTGGCATAATGGTATACCAGTAGTACTAACCGCAAGCGTTGATGTCCCCACAAAGGCTAAAGGTACTCTTTGTGTGGGACTACAGATTTCTTTCTTGAAAAATTGGTCAATTTTACAAAAATCCATATGAGCATAACTATAAGATTTCTTTGCTACAGAGAAAGGTTAATTTTTTCTTTGAGCTTTTATATTCCACTCCTTGCTTAGTAGTTTGGTGACTGTTTTTTTCTGTTTATGTCTGAACATTTCAAAGAAAAGTGGAATTATCTGTGGAAGAAAAATTAATTGAGGGCTGTTAAATATGAGGACAATATCTGATTTAAGTCCTTGGGTCACAAACTGCTAGAGACAATGAAAATATTCTGAGAAATCTTAACATTTTTTTTTCTTGTGTTTTTTTTATTCCTCTTTGGCATCTCCTAATGACCACTGTCAGAGAGATGGAGACCTTCCATCTGACCAGGAACAGCTATTCTAATGGAGTACCAGTAGGCTAATTTCCAACAGAAGAATTAAGCACCTCCTGGTTAGGTTCAGCAATGTCTCACCATTGGTACCTGAGCACCTAAAATAGGAATTGTATGCCTCACCTTATCATTAAGGTTTAGAGTTTCAGAGATTGTTTCAGAAAACTTACATATAGAGCACAGAACCAGTTAATGATAGTAAATAGGGAGAAAGCATTAAGTACTGAACTATGTCTGAATTCCCTGTTGCGCTCCAGATCTTGTAGTCCTGATTTAGATAGGGTTGCATACAGACATGGCTGTATTTTTCCATTGACTGGACATGATTTTAAGACACTTTACGCTCCCATCGTGTGTGTATAGTGTTAGTTGACATCATCTGGGTTGATGCCTCAATTTGTTCAACACAGGAACTTACTAAAATATATTTGCAGTTAAACCTTAATGAAAAAGGATTATTTGGGAGAAAAAAAGGAATTTAGCACTTTATATGGCTTTTAGTACTTTTAAGAATAAAATTCATTAACTACATTAAGCACATTTTTCACATCAAAATTATATATTTTGTTTACAGTTTTTAAAACTTCAGCAAATTTCCTTTCTAAAAAAGGAAATCAAAGTCTCGTTCTCCCTACACTGATGTGAAATTATAGTTTTACATACTAGCCTACATAGTGAGAATAATTTTAATCCTATTTGGTAGAAGTCTTTTATTTAAAATGATTGCTTTCTAAACTCAGATAATACACACCAAAATGTTTTTTTTTCAGTGGTAACCAAATTGCTAAATATTTCATTTAATGATGTAATTCATGTAAAGGAATAAGTATCTATAATTAACCATGTTCATGTAATACTAAGTGTTGACAAAAATCTTAGAAGAAATAGCAATGTTTTTGAGACCATGTTTACCTAGAGTATGCTGTAAGTAAATAGGATGAAAATATTTTTTTTCAATGAAAAACAGTTTTAGTCCTAATTCAATGTTTACTTTATTGGAATAAAAGGATTAAATAAAATGAACAGACTTATCATGATTTGTACCTACAGGGAGGGCCACTGAAATTTATCCACCTAATCCCCTTATTAGTGTTGGGACAAATTACCAAAATATCTGGTCTTGAGAAGGCTGTAGCCTATTCATAGCTTGTAGTTTATTGGCTTGCACACAGATTCCTGTGTCAAAGATGAGCGTAAAAACTGGTTCTTAATTGAAGCAGATTGGCACAGGCTAACAACAGTAGTCCCTTTTACAATGCACAATGCTGTAGTCTATTGGGTATGATTGAATGAGGCTCATCAGCACACCACAATAAAAGCCTTTGATAGTGTCCCAGGAGTCAAGGTGTATGAACAAGGCATTTAGTTTCATAGTCCTGAGAACAGGTTTCACAAGTTAAAAAGATACATGCCAATCTTTTGTCAAGTTTAGTATTGGTATTCATGGCTGGGCTATCCTATCAGGAACCTGAGTGGGCCACAGGCAGAGAGCGATTGTTTTTCATGGAGGTCCTTTGTGCTCCTGATAAGGTCCTTTGATGATGGGAAGATACTTGTTTCAGTGCACTTCATTTTGAACCCAGTCATGCTCAGGAAAGTCTTAAGACTTTTGCATCAATTTTATGGAACTGTTTTACAGGCCACCCATGTATTCATAAGTTTCAAAAGTTTTTATGTATTTTAGCATTAGTTGTAGTTACTGAATTTGGTTTCTGAAGATAATGCAGCTGTAAAATGTGGTGACTTCATTTTGATAGAGTAGATACACTTTGAATGGTTTACCTCATGTCTTTTAAGCATAAAACAAATATACCCGTAATTCTTAATGAATACAATTAAATATGGGTAAATAAGTTGTTCAAAATTACCTACTCGTTTTGATGACTTTTTTTTTAGAAGTTGTATAGTCATAGTTTTGGAAACAATTTATGGGTTTTTTTCTGACATTCAAAATGCTACACTTCTGCACTTACATTCTTATGATCGTACTTGGATTCTGTAATTGTAGTTGATGCAGTTTTGATATTCAGCTTGTTATTATTTAGTACTGTATTTTAAAGAAACAAAAGGCACAAAGCGAAACCTATCATAGATTAAAAGTCTTGACAGCATTCACAGAAAAAATATACTTCTCTCTTTTCTGCTTGTTGTAGGTAACTTAAAAATAAAAGGAAAATGCAGACTACTGTTTATCTCTGAACTTAATTTAGTGTGATCATTTACTTTTTTTTTTCCCCCACTGGTTTTGTAAAAAGTCAATTCAAACTAACAGACTCAGTTCCCAAAGGTATGGATGACACTGATTTACTTTATTGCTGTTGATCAGAATGAGACAGCTAGTAGGAATTTAAGGTACATTGCATAACATCTGTAAAAGAATAAAATGCAAATCACTCAATAAAGGAGAAAATCCAGTAGAAAATCAGATAAATACTTCTTCCACATCCTGAAAACAGTACTGCAGGCAGAATTAAATGATGAAGCGTAGTCAATGGGTGATATGCAGAATGGCCTTTCATCACTGATTTCTTATTACAAATTGATACGGGTTAGTAGTGTTTAAGATTTTTTTTTTAAATTTCATATTCAAAGCAGATTAAATTTTTAATAAAAATATTTTCCTCCAAAAAGATGACATTTCATGGAAAATGAATCTTTCCACACAGAGAAGTTATGCAGAAAAAAATTAAAAACTTTATTCAAGGTCACTAATTAAAAAAAAAGTTATCCTTTTTTTTTTTTTTTTTAAACTGGAGGTCTTTAATTTGGTATTTTTGTCACAGCTTGTAATACACTTGATTTCCTTTGTTTCCCAGTTTCTTTTCTTCCCTCTCCTCTTCTCCTTTTCTCCTCTTCCTGTCCTCTTTTCTAATCTTCTTCTCTTGTCTTCTTTTGCCAAAGCTAGTCAAGTTTGAAAATGGTAGAGAGCAGTTAAAGAAAAATAGCCGTACTTCATCTCTATAAAACAGAGAGGCAAGTGGCAGTATAATAGGCAAGTTTGTAGTTTGGCTGATGTCATGAAAATAGAAACTAATATATCAAAAGTATCTGACATTGAAATACCTGTAAAGAGCTGAGTCTCATCTAATCCTGTAACTCTACAGAGATAGAAAGAACTAAATTTTAATCTGTGTTAAGCCTTGCATTCCTTATCAGCTGTAAGAACATAAATGGATTAACTGATATACTCCAAAATAAAACTCAAATAGTAGTGAGAATCACTTTGCACTTCAATAAACAGACACTGGCATCAGTCTTATTCTTGGCTCTGTATTAAACCTAGATCTGCCTAGATCTAGTCAATACTATTTTTCTAACAAACTATATAAAATACTAAGCATTGCTTTTAAAAAAAAAGTAGTTCTGAAATACTGAAAAGGTGTTTTTGTAGGAAAAGATATAGACAGATTGCTTCTGGATTTTTCTTTTTTTTGTTTTCATGTAAGTGTCCACACAAATAGAAATAAAATAATTTTGGATTTTCAGTTGCTCTTGTGATTTTTGCAACTGAAATCCCTGTAATAACCATACCAGCCACACCTGATTTCATAAACAGGATTATGGTTCTAGATGGATGTTAAGGAGTGGATCAGCTCCTTGAAAACAAACTCTGTTTTCTTTCAAATATTCTAATGACAAAAACAAGGAAGAAAAGATCTGCTTTCTCAGCACAACTGACTCTAAAATTCTTCTCAGCATTTTCTGTGATGTCAATGGGTCTTTAAGAAGTCGTTAATATATGTTATGTATTATAAAACAACTGCTGATTGCTAAAGGAGCAAAATGACACATTCACCTTTGAATATGGTAGTTGATTAGTTTATATTTTCTGCTTTAGCTAATTAAGCACCAAGGACCAGATCTTAGGTTGGATGATGTCTTATTCACTAACTACTTTATTAAAAAGTAAAACATTGTTTGCGAAGTGAGGTAGTACTTACTCTTAGTGAGGATGGTACAGTCTGGCCTGAAGGAAATTTATTTTTGCTCTAGCTCAACTGTATTTAAATGTTAATCCTGCAAATTCAGGCCTTATTTTGTGAGAGTAATTTAATCTATGAAGAAGAAGAACTAGTGTTACATTAATTTGAAGTAGTTTTTCTTTTTAAAATATGGAATATATAAAATGCTTTTATCTCCAACTCATGAAAAAAATCCTGTGATTTTTCTTTTTGTTTTTTTTTTAGCATAGAACAGTGTCTTAAAGACCTGCAATCAGAAGTAAATGAAATATGTGCTGATGAAATACTGCAAAGCACAACTGACTGCCTTCAGTGGCTAAATAAATGCAATTTTAGTTCTCTCAGACCTTCTTCTACACAGCACGGAGAGCTGATGGAGTTCCTTAGGACCCTGGTAAAAATTGTTTACTAAAGACTTTAATGTTTGGGAAAATTGGTTATATGGGGGGGGGGGGGGCGGGGTTGAGGTTAATTAGTTTTCTCATTTCAATCTTCACTGTGGTGAGGATAGTTCAGAAATTTTATTATAACGCTTAGTACTGTTTTTATGTCCGCAGCAGGGGATTATGTTTCCTTTTGATCATGCCTTAAATAGACAAACTTGGGACAAAATGTTTTCACGATACTACCACCTGTTCAGTACTGCTAGGACTGTTTTATAAACACATGTTGGTAAAAAACATCCGAAGTTACTGTCTACACTGAGGATGTTGCTGTTACTGCTTGTTCCTCAATTGTATCAGTATGAATTTAACTTATCTAATACAGATTCTTGTCCTTTATGCATTATTTAAGCATTAACTTCCTATCTACTTTTTCTAATTAGAAATGTGGGAGCTACATCCATTGTCCTAGCAAGTTGTACAATCAGATGTAACCAGAAATCAAATTTCACTTCAACGAAAAAATCCATCATTTTAGAAGGCATTTTTATCCAAAATTTTTATTAAAAGTTAACCTTAGAATTTACATGTGGAAATGGAAATCTGGAAAATTGAATTGGCTAGAGAAGTGAAGGATGATACCTCAGTAAATGACAGCCTGCAAGTTTATATATAAACTATGTATATGTGTGCTTATATGACGTACATCTGTCTGAGCATCAAAACAAATAAACAGTATCCAGTGGATTGTTCTTTGTCACTTCCATGTCATGGTTTAGTTGTAGGACATGAACACCTTTAGGTTAAGATTGGCTGTATTTGCAGAGGAAACTGCTGTGGAGAAGTGGAATATTTTCTCCTTTGGGACTGTCTCCTGGCTAAAGCTCAAGCTTCATCAGATCACCTCTCAGTTTTTTAACTTTTAAAACTGGTTGTTGATCTTTCAGTCACCCTTGAATCCACTGGATATTAAGCTGTGCCAAATGAGGAAGTCATCTCTAGAAACACCAGGTCTTTAATGTTCATGTGGTGAAGAAGTGATTTTGTCCCCTTCTGACACAGGTGATTGGTATGAATGTTGCTGTTAATAATCACCCCACTCAAGGGTGTCAGAGACTGCTACATGTCATACTTGATCTAGACAAAATGAGAGAATCCCAGAAAATGCTGAATTATGAAGTCTTTTGTTATTCATCTTAGTCCAGTTAGATCCTTACTTAAACCCCCTCGGAAGAGGGCATGGCAACGATGACTTACTTGTGTCCATTCCCTGCTTTCTTCCTTCTCCAAGGTCTATTCAAGCCATATACCTGAACACCAGATGGCAGCATTTGTTTGGGAAACATCAAAATGTCCCCATCTCTGGAATACTTCGGGTATATCTTATACAAAATGTGCTTTCTAGCTCTTCAGCTTCCCAGGAGCTTACTGACTGCATGACAGTCTGGCTGTGGGCTGTAGAGTCCAGTTAAGCCTTGAGGGTGGCTCTGTGGCAGGCTGCTAGACAGACAGCAAAGCGTGAGAAGCCTTAAAGTCTCAATTCTGCACAGCTTATCAGGAAAACATCTGTGGAGCTCAGGAACTTGGACATCGCTGTTTCCAGGCTCATGGCTTCTTAGATAATCCAGCCTGTTGTGTAGATGAGACTACAGATGAAAAGTGTATATATATTAGCATAAACAATCCATCTGTAAGAAGTTTTACTTGCAGTAGATAATCTTTAGCTCCATAAACAGGTCTGCAGTAAACTATTTCCAATAATATTCAGCATTAATGAGATTATTACGATCTGACCTTTCTTAAATGTGTATCTCCATCCATTGAACTAATTACTCAGTTGACTTAATTTCTCATTTGCAAGCTTTTAATTAAGTATCATATAATACATCTTCAATAATAGTAACCTTCCTTCTATTTCAGGACAATATCCCTATTCATTCTTATCCCTTATTATGTGTGTTTATTTTGTTAGGGATTTTGTTTATCTTTTAAGCTGCTGGAACAATTAAAAAAATAGTGCAAAATTCTGTATGTGCTTTGGCTGAGGTGGTGTATTTAGGTTTATTGTTAGTGTGGTATTCTCATGCATTTGTGAACTCTCATGGGAATACTGAAAGGTTCTTCATGAAGCCTGAAAATGTTAATTATGTGAAATTTTTGTCATTCTGTGTTCTGTTTTGTAATTCTAAATATTTAAAAGCTGAATATGTACATGAACACATCTTCATTAAATTCTGTTCCTGCTAAACTAATGACAAAATCTTTTTTTTAACAAAATCTTCATCTTACTGGATTTGTTTATTGCTATGATAGGTAGTAGTCCAGTTTGTAGACTGCAGATGTTTTCCTGTATATTATTGTCACTAACTTTCTGTGCTCATAAGAGAACTTTTCATGCTTCTCTAACACCTTTGGATACTAATTTGGATCTTTTTCTCTTGAATAGTTTTGGCATCATCTTTTGAAGTATTTTTGCAGGTTAATTTTTAACTAGAAAAGCCTATGTCAATATAGGCAATGTTCAAAGAGACTTGATGACGCTGTGTTTTCAGAGCTTCAAAGTTCACTTCAGGGGCTCGTTTTCTGAGTAACACTAAGTCTTAAGATGGCATCTGCAAGCTCCCTATTTTTAATGATTTAGTTTAAGTTGCAAAGGGCTTGAAACAATACTTAGATTCTTACTGGCTTTCATGAATAAAAATGTTTCTGCTTAACCTTAAAAAACAGCAGTAGGGATTTGCTTGGAAGACATTCTGGATTCATCATCCAAAGGCATCAGTTACATTCGCTGTTTTGACAGCTTCTCTTGTTTTGTTCATTTCAGAATGTAGTATTTGAGCATGATTCATAAAAAAAATTAACCTTTAAACTCCAGTAGTCTACCTGTGGAGACTCAACTCTTCAACACAGTGGTTAGTGATTAGGGTTTAAGTTTACGCACTGAGACACATTCACTTTGAGGCCACAAAACTTTATAAAATACTTCAGTAGATAATAAAAGAAAATCAAATCAGCCTTATGTATATGCATATTGCTATGTATGGTTTAAAATTTTAACTAGTTATAGATATTTCTATCACATACACATGCTTTTATAGGATGATACTTGACTGATAATTTCTTTTATTATTCTGTCTTCCACATGTGTTTCCTGCTTGTAAGTAAAAAAATTCATAGGAAGCATTCTGAAATAAAGATGTAAAATGGAAGAAAAATAGCTAGTCTATTATTTTTAACACTTTCCTTTATGGGAGGCAATCATGCTCTCTGTCTTTTGTTCAGAATTAGCTACTGTGGTGCAAGTCTCTTATTTTTAAATTTTCATCATGGAGCACTCCAGAGTAGAGGACAATACGAAGGAAGGTTAAACTCTTGTTTTCTCCCGTAAGAGTGCAACAGTTTTGAATCATCCAGAACAAAGAATAGCAGTTCTGATACTGAAAATTTTTGTGACTCAAAAGCATGAGGGGGGGAAAAAAAACCCACTGAAGTTTTTGTTCTAAATTTTGTCTTTTTTTATATTTTTATAAATTAGCTATTGATAAAAGCTTGCTACAGTAGAAAAATTGAGCATGTTATATTTGGAAATTATTTTATTTATGCAATACCATACTCAAATTTTATTTATTTCTCTCTCTTTCAAAATGGGAAAAGAAATAAAACTAATCATTTCCTCAAATACTGTAGGTTAAATAAATTACTAGTTCTGAAGGTGGAAGGTTGCCGACAGTTTCTTCACCAGCCTTGTTTTATAGGATAGAGCATAGCTGGGAGACACAGATGAAGGACATAAGTGGAAAGAACTACCCTTATGCGATTTGCCACAATGCTTTTCTCTGTTGGAGAGAAGCAATTAGAGGTGGGGGAGCATGTGAGAGGGCTTCTAGATCCTGATTCACCTAAGGCTTGCCTGCCTGGTTCCTGAAACCTAGAAAATCAAGAGTACCACCAATTTCACTCAGTTTTATTGTGACTGTGATGGCGAAATCCGTAGTCTGCTCTAGTGCAGCTGGAGGATCGAAAGCAGGTCTTTACAGATAAAAAGTTGATGGGCCTAGGACTGTGGCCAAAGCCAACCTGCCGTAGGAAAAATGTTGAGGATGTGGGAAATAGGTTTATAACAGGCAAGCTTTTTTCTCTGAGAGAGGAAGGAGATTTTGGTGTCAAGTGACCATGGGACTTTGGGGTTGTCTTCTACTCATATATTGGACACGCCTTGTTCATGCAAATGATTTGTCTCATATATATTAAGGAAAGCTGCAGAGTGCTGTTTAGATTTGTGTCATTCTGGGCGAAGTAGAAAGCATTGAGCTGTGACAAGAGGACCTGCTATTTGCTGCATGGCCTCTTGAACCTGAAGCAGCTCTAAGGTCAGAGATCCTGGCCTTGGACCAAGAGGGAGCTCTTCAGGCTCAGATGAAGTAGGAACAGCGCATGCATCCATGTGGTTTCACCTGCTTTGTTAACTGGCTTCCTTCTTCTTCTCCAACCCATATAGCTGAGATATTTTTAGAGGTCGCTATATTGTTAATGTATCAGTCTGCATCTTGGTTTGACAGGATACACAGCTTCTTATTCTTCTGCCCTGTGTGATCTAAGCCTGTTCAATTCTTAACAAGTTTTCAATTTTAGTTCTTTAAGGGAAGATTATTTTATCCTTAGAATGGCCTTTTTGATGGTTGCCTGCTGAGCCAGAACACAGAAAGCAACAATGTTTCATTTTATAAATTCCTGTCTGGGTTTTATGAGCAAAACCTGTCATTATCTGTGTAAATCTTGAGTAATTTTTCATACCATTTTCTTTCAAAAATGTGTGTGTGTACCACAACAAACAGGCTGCCAAGGCTACCTGATGAGCTTTCCAATGCTTTCCTTTGAATTGTGGGTTAGAATTGATTGAGAAAAGAGGTTGAGGGTGTAAGAAAGATGGGAAGAGGAGTGTGCGTTATTGGAGCCAGTAGATGAGGGGATGGATTGGCGCATAAATCCATGGGAAAACAGGCTTTGTTATGTTTGTTGTTTATACAGCAGTTTGTTTGAGTCTCTTATTTGCTGGTAAGATAATGAGCATTGTAAACAATTGGTACTCTAGCACGAAGCTGTTCATTTTATGAACCAGATTTAACAAAACATTTCTAAAATACTGTCTGATTTCCCTTTGTTAGCAAAGCTTGCTGAAGAATCAGCAAAATCAAGAAGAAATGATACTTCACTTCCTTCTGGATCTCTCTAGTCAGTGTGGTGTCTCATTTCCCTGTACTCCAAGTGGGACGTCTTTTGAGTTAACATCTTCCCTTCATGCCATTGAGGATGATTCAACTATGGATGTGAAATCTCTCTGGGATGATGTAAGATTGCATCTTCGACGATTTTTAGTAAATAGACTGCAAAGTCAAGAAGAAACAAATACTAATGCTTTACAACAACAAATGAAGTTTAAAACTCAGTGCATACAGCAACTTTTGTTTCTTTATCCTGAATCAGAAGTCTTAATGAAGTACCAAAATATGCAGAATAAACTGGTTAGCGATCTTCTACAGAACTGTATTTTATCTAGTTGTGGTGAAACAAATTTTGATAAGGTGGTTCATGGTTATGAAAGTTCCATACCCACATTGTGCACAATGATAAAAGAGGATTTGTATATACTCAGTGGAACTATTGATCCTTCTTCATCACTGAAGTTTATTAACGAAACTTATCTGGATACCATCACTGAAGAAATGACAGTTCTTCTTGAAAGACTTTGTGAGCTGCAGTTCAAAGAAAATGCTCTACATACAGTTAAGGCAAACAAGATTTCAAAGAAGCATAGAGGAACAGTTCATGCTGTGGGTTAGTAGCCTTATTTTATGTTCATTGTAGTTAGATATTATTTTAATAATTCTACTTTTTTTTCAATATACTTGATTATTTCCTATGAAGAGAGAGGCCTGAGATGATTAATTAGAGCTTTATGTTTTAACCATATTACTGCAGTTGAATTATAGACTGGGTCAGAATTGTGATGAAAAGTTTTAAAGTAAGGGAGAATATCTTATGCTTATGTATATAGAAACCCCATTATAATTCACTGGATAACATTGCCCTGTCATAGTAATTTTTTTCAGTCTAACTTATTCCAACTGCTGAAATATATAATAGAATAAGAACTATTTAATCCAGATTTAAAAAAACACAAACTCTTCAGTCTTCTACACTATAAAAGAAAAAAATTCTTTTTTCGAATTGCCAGAAGTTTAAAGGAGATTATAAGAAAGTCCATACAATAATGTGACCATGAAATAGACACAGATTCATACATCAGAGCTGACCCAAAAGATTACTATGCAGATTGTAATTAAAAAAAATCATTTAAGTTTTCTAGTCTTGTGAAAGTACGGTAAGTTAGAGTTAACGCTACCTGGTCATTTCTTCTTGTTCTAAGGAATTTAAGGCAGGAAAGGAATCTGTTATTGATGTGGTATTTTCTGTACTTTCTTTTTACAGTTGGTGAGTCTGACATGCTAATTTCCAAAGGGGGGAATCAGAGCTTTAGAAAAAAATCATACAGAATGGAAACTTTCATAACATAATTGCATGATTGTATGTAATTGCTTTTTCAATGCAGAGTTTTGAGCATTCCTCTGTGCAAGAGCTGTTTGTTTGAAACATAGCCTTCCGTAACGGTGAAGTAGTTTGCAGACAGAAAATATAAAAAGTTTAGAATCATGTGAAAAATACAGAAACAGAAGATAGATCTTTGGGTTGTACTACATACACAAAGGATGAGCGAGATGACGATTTGCCAGGTCTATGCAGAAGAAAATTATACTCTTGTGAGTTTTAAATTCAATATACATGTTAATGTAAGTCAACTAGAAATTCCACTAGAAGAAATGCAGAAATAATTTTCCAATAGGAGCTGAAATATGGAGGAATATGTGGAACATGTAAAACAAGGTAAAGGAACAGGCATGCAGACAAATAATGTGAAAGGATGATGAGTTCAACATAAAGCTGATATATTAGTGGGATGGAGTTTTGGTGGGAAACAAGGAGAAGTAGTGTCAGAGTAATGTTGAGTTATGAAATAAATTACAAGAAATGTATCTTCAGGTTACACAGTGAGATGGGGTCAGTGAAAGGATTCACTAACAAAAAAAGACTGGTTGGGAACTGGAAGTTTGTAACTTAATTTTTCTTTCAATCTCTAAACAGCTCACAAAGATGGGGAAGTTCAGTTAGCTCCATTTTACATCTAAGACATGGAGTTCAAAGTGACCATAACAGTGGCTCTTGAAAAAACCCACACATTAACTGCTTCTATATTACAAGAAAGAAGAGAACAGTCCTTCAATCTATTTAAGATAGTAATTCCTCTGCTTAAATTTTCTTTGCCACAAGATGTGTCTTTACATGCTTTTGTGCCAGCACATCTATCAGGACAGGTTTCCAGTGCACAGTTCTATTGTATATTCAAAATAACAGAGGACGATGAAAATATACAAAGTAAATCTTGGGACCTGCTTGCAACTTTTAAAACATTCACTGCAATTAATTTAAAAAAAAAACTCTGTATTTCATAAATCACACAGAAGATTTTTATTTTAATTCAAAATGTATTAAAGGTCGGATTTGCAGGTGCAGCAGCTGTCCCCTTAGCACCCATAAAATGTTTTTAGAAGTGGTGTTTGTTAATATAATTTAATCCTCAAAATTACTTTCTTCATAGTGGCTGTCATGCTCATGTCTTCATCTCTTCACTGTATAGTATTTCATATAATTTTACTTCAAGAGGTTGATATGGGAGGCAAGCATTGATTCTCCTGCAGTCTCTCTTACTAGTTTTCTGCAGAATCAGACTGTTCTAGATGATCTGTGGTTATAGACTGGAGGCAGCCAAACAATAAAGCGACAATAGTGAAGTCAGCGGGCTAGAGCAAAATAGGGCGTCAGAGTTGTGAAGTTACATAGGATTTTTTTTTTCATTTTGTGGACATGTCATAGCCTATTACTTGGTATTATTAATCAACTCAAGCAAAATTTATACTTGTATCATTACCAAACCCGTTATTATTGAATAGTTAATTGTATGTGAGCTCATACGTGAAGAGTAATTTCTGGAACGAGATTTCTCTCTTCTAAATGTTTGAATATATTGCATTTGTACAACACTAAGTCAGAAAAAGGCACTTCTCCTTTGGAATTAAAGGAGATAACATTGCGATAACTATTCTGGAAAAAATTCTACAGAATAACTATTTTGGGAGGTTTATAATGGTAGACAAGTTCTTAGTGTCAAGTGGCTTTTCCTGCTTGGAACTCTTATTAAATTCTGATACCTTTGCTGCCCTCCCACAATTGAGAGTGGAATTCTGTATTTATACATAGGTTAAGTTAAAAGACAGCTTTAACAGGTTGTCTTGACAGTGATACCCAGTTTGCTGAGTATCAAAAAAAGCATGCTGGAGTATGGAGGGAAGGGGAGAAAGGGAAGGAGAGTTTTTTTTCTTAGCTGAAAGACAGTTATACCAATGTGTTTCTTATTTTTTGATGCGTGTTGCCTCTGCCCTCTGGGAACCACCAAACCAGCACGTTTCAGAAAAGCAAAATAATTTAATCTAAGGCATTCAATTGGGACTGTTATCCCAGAGGTGAAAAAAAGGGTTTATGTTTACTTAGTCCACCCTCAGGGAAATGTGATTTTTGTTTTCTTTTTTTTTAATAAGAACTGCTGTAAATGATCCTACTATATAGGAGAGGAAAAAATAACACAAAATAATGAAACAATGCTAGAACCTCAGAAAACTTTATATAGTTGACCTACTTCTGTCAGGAAAATATAGGTAGTCTATAACAAGCTTTAACAGAGTTATAAATCTTTAAAATATTTCATATATAACAGTCTATTTGTGAAGTAACGAATTAACATTTTTGTCTTCCTACTGTATTAGAACAGTTATTTGTCAAGTACTGTAATGAGATTGTATCCATTTATCAGGATTGAGGATGAGCATGGTTTGAGAGAGAAGCTGGCAAAATGATATGTAAAAGAGGCAAATTCTTTGGAACTTGGCATCTTTGATTGCCAACTCTAGTGGAGGCAGGTGGTTTTATGTTATGACTTGATCCTGTTCCCAGTTAAATCAGTGACTCTTATTACCTTTAACAGCACAGGATTCAGCTGTTAGTATTTGGGCTATGTTATCGTAATAGGTTTTTATCTAGCATGGGTCATAATTTCTCTGTGTACTCTCAGCATATCATCGATGTTTCCAATCCGGTAAAATAACATCCAAGGAATGTTTTCCAACACCCCCCACCCCAAATATTTCTTGATGGAATTTTGTAAGATGTTGTTTCAGCCTTTCTATCATATTAATCATATGTGTCTTTCAAAAGTTTATGTAATGTTACAGGATTTTAAAAAATACTGAAAATGTTATGTATCTGTTAACATACTTAGCATGGAAAGAATCATGCAGACAGCTGGTTTTCAGCTTATCTCTTATCATTTTCTGCTTCAATTTCCAATATGATATTTCTCAGAAATTATTTGCAGTAAGTCTACTAAATGTGGATTGTACTTTTACCTTTTGAACCTTTTTCGTGTTCCTTTGTTTACAAAAATGTTAAGCTAGTTTAATCGGGCATTACTAACCTATCTTAATCCTTCATCTCTTTTAGATGAAGAAACAGCTACTCTTACAAGTGATAAGACATCCGCCAAAGAAACTTAAAACCCATGAAATTATACACGTTTTATGTATTAGTGGAACGTTTTCTTTGGTTTTATTTATATAATTTAGTATATATATACAGAGATATTGTAAATACATGTGCAGACTAATTAGCCTATTTTTTAATTTCCTATGGTTAAAACTAAACAGAGATTAGAGCTTTGAGTTTATTTTTTATGACATATTCAAATTTATGGGCTTAATATTTTCATTTAGTCACAAACTTGCCAGAGACCCTTAAATAGGCTCTCAAATCTAATAGCATTTGCCAGAAAAATATATTTTTAGTATATTTATATTTATTTAATTAATAACTTTAAAAATCTTAAATGAAATTTGTTTTTAAAATCTGAGGCAATACTTAGTATGTTCATCAAAATCAGGAGTTGATTATTTTAAAGAAAATAATTGCAAAGTGGAGGTAAACTGAAGTGATGCAGATTTGACTAAGTACATTTTTAGGTACAAAGTAATTAAATCACCTTCACTGATGTATTTTAATATTCATATTTTACACTTTTACCCCAGTATGCCATCATCTTACTTATGTGTCCAACAGGCTTCCTTTCTCTTTTCTTTCTCCAGAATATGACCAACTTCCATTCTATTCTAAAGATATTTTCAAATGCAAACTGTGATTTAAATTATGATATTTTAAATTTATTATCTTTAAATATTCATTAGTTCCTAAGGAATATATATTGTGTTCATGGAACACCTAATGTCAATATGGCATATAGCTAAATTTGAATAGGAGGACTCAATATTGTTTAGAGGAGCTGCATTGGTGCAGTGGAGTTGAGAGCAAGAAGAGAAACAGGCTTTGGAGTAACTTGTTGAAATGAAGGTAATTTTGGGACATTAAGTGAAAGTACTTGGTAAGGAAAATCTATTTTGAGGTCGCTTATCCTTCCTTACTCCCAGCAATTTGCTGTCCAGCTAACTTGAAATATGAGCTTTGGTTTTTGCACATTTGACTTAAATTTGATTTCTCCTCTACATTCACGTGCACATGGCTTTATTTCCCCTAGTTTATCATTTCTTCCCTTTGAGATAAAGAACCTTAGTTTCAGACTTGCTTTTATCCTTCCATTTAATTTAAATTCAGTCGGTTTGTGATCTCTTGAGCCGCAATTATTGCCTACAACCAATCTTCTATGATCTTCATCTTATCTATCAAAAATACGCCTAGAATAGCATTGAGACCTGCTGGTCTAGTGACTGCGTGATGAAAAAAACAGTTATTCATGTCTGGGAATAATTAGGACTCAATAACTTTAGTGTAATTTATTCTCCCGTTTATATCTGGAAATTAAAGAATCCCAGACTTGGTTTCATGTAATTAATATTTATGTCTTTGCACCTTTTTTGCGATTTCTATCCAGATTACAATCTATAGCAGATAATTTACAATGTTTATGTTGCAGTTACAATTGCTTTTCCATCATGTTTCTTATCTGTAGTCCATTGTTGAAATCTGGCTTTTTAGAAGAATTAGGAGAAAGGGGGAAAGTGTCTCAGTCACTTGGCTTACTACTGTTCTGTCCTAGAAAGTCCTGTTGCATCTTTCTGAAGTGCTGGTAAGGCATGCTAATGTAAAGTAGCCCACAGGGGTTACAGATTATAATAGCCAGTATCACATCCTGCCTCAGCAGTTCAAGTTCATTATATTGCCCAGATCCTTGCATTAATACAAGCAAGTTTTCAGTTATATCTAAAACGTGTTGCTAAGGGCCAAAAATTTTAGAAATATAACATTTTAAAACTTAATTATGGAGGTTTATTTAAAGGTTTTTTCATTAATTTAAGCTTTAAAATATTTCAAGACCTACATACCTATTGTTGTGACTTTTAGACATTATAAAGACAAAAATAAAGGAATGATAACAGAAACTGGAACTTCACCCTCCTTGCTTCCTTGCACGTCCTTCTTCTCTTTCTTCTTACTCCAGCAGGTCGACAATAACCTGCTTATCCCTTCTGATGGACACGCTGGTTTTGTTTCTGTTTCTGCACGACAGCAGTAGCTGATGTGCTTCCATTATATTTCTGCTTGCTTGGCATCTCCTTCTGTCTTCTATTTCTGCTCTCTCTATCACTCTGCAGAGAGCCTGGTAACATAGCTTTTATAGGAACAGGGCTTTAGGGGCCTGTATAAAGCAAGATATTGGGCCCCTCACTACAAGAAGGACATTGAGGTGCTGGAGCGTGTCCAGAGAAGGGCAACGAAGCTGGTGAAGGGTCTGGAGAACAAGTCTGATGAGGAGCGGCTGAGGGAACTGGGGTTGTTTAGCCTGGAGAAAAGGAGGCTGAGGGGAGACCTCATCGCTCTCTACAACTACCTGAAAGGAGGTTGTAGCGAGGTGGGGTTGGTCTCTTCTCCCAAGTAACAAGTGATAGGACGAGAGGAAACGGCCTCAAGTTGTGCCAGGGGAGGTTTAGATTGGACGTAAGGAAAAATGTCTTTACTGAAAGAGTGGTTAAACATTGGAACAGGCTGCCCAGGGAAGTGGTTGAGTCCCCATCCCTGGAAGTATTTAAAAGACATGTAGATGAGGCGCTTAGGGACATGGTTTAGTGGGCATGGTGGTGTTGGGTTGACGGTTGGACTCGATGATCTTAGAGGTCTTTTCCAACCTTAATGATTCTATGATTCTATGATATGGAGCAGTTGCTGGAAAGAGTGGTACCTGTATGCAAATGGGCTTTGCAGCTGCTGACTCCTTGAGCTGCACTGCACATGTTGATGTATGGCACAATCTTCCTCATATCTTACACAGGTGGAGTGAAAAATCCTACAGTTCCCATCTGTGAAAGATGGGAAAGTAACATGTATCAAGTAAAACCATAGCACTGCTCTCTTATGCATATATAACCTTCACAGGAAACATGAGGACATCAGCAAAAATGGCATGGGTACTACATATGGATTGAGTAAAAATGCAGATGTCATCATTAGATTTTTTACTTTATAAGTACCAGAGATCCCTAATTTTGTATTATGAGCCAATCAATATTGAGATATTCAGTAGGTGTAATTGTCACCTATTTAAAATAATGGAGCAAACAGTGTTGGTGGGAATTTATAATAGGAAGTTAAAATTGAAAACCAGTGGACATACAGATATGATGCAGACTTCTGCGGTTGTCTTTGTTCCTTGGAAAGCCTATAAAATTTTGACAGCCAAAACAAGATCCTATTACTCAGGGAAAACAAAATAAATGTCTTTGCATTTAATATAGGAAATAATGTGTTTCATAGCCTCTTTGTCACATATTATTTATTTCTTATTCTTGCAAGTATTGTATTTGATTTCTACTGCACAATTATATTAAATGGAAATATGAGTAGTACTGAGGAGAAAATAAAACCATCTGTTTGAACATACAGAGTTGAAGTTTTAATAAAAAAGAGGTATTCTTTTAAAGGCCATATGAACATAGTACCCTAGGACCACAAATGTGTTTCTAGTGGGAGAATGACATTTTTGTAAAGATTACAAAAGCATTAAGCTTGTTACTTTTTAAGCTTATTGTAGGGGGTAAGATAACAGTATCTAAGTTACTGAAATGTCAATTGAACGGGCAGAATTTCAAAGCTGGTAGCATGCCTGAATACCTTCCTTCTTTTTAGAGCAGTTGCTTGAAATTAATTAAGCCCACAATATGAAGATGGGCACTGAAATCTCATTATTGACTCTGTCATATTGAAAAGATGCCCATTCCAGCATTTTATTATCATGTTGTTTATTTAATAAGATAAGTAAACACTAACTTTACTTTTCAAATTATTTATGTATTTTTAAACATGAAATTCTTTATGTTCTTTTGGGTTGTATTTTTTTAGACTGTTGTGTCCTAATGAAGTTCTTCCACTTCATCTTTTCCAACAAACTCAAACCTGCTTACTGAATTCTGTAGAGGTTGAAAGGGGCATGATTCCATTCTTGGTATTTTTTTTGCTTTCAAAATGTCCACAATTAGCAAGCACCAACTAATTATCTTCCTTTTTGCCCTCTCAGCACACCTGTGTGTTCTTCCTCAGCATGGAGTATTTAACTCGCTATGCCCTCTAATTATTGCATTCTCCTCCCAAGTTTAAAAGATGAAAGTGATTTACTCTCCAGTCTGATGCTTTGTGAATGGTCAGAGGTCAATTTGAGATTTATATACTGTAGTATTCTGTTTCATAATAAAAAGTGACAAAATCTGAGAGAGAATTACTAAGCTAGGCTCTCCTTTTACTTCAGAATATAGGCCTGTATGAAGAAAAGTGTGTAGAACTATGGCAGATAAGAGAAGACTTCAAAAAATGTCTTTTAAAGAGGCTTCTGCAGTATTGATGGAAAAGAAAGTTGTTACAGGAGTCTTTTCAATATATGCATCTACCATCATATAATCACAAGTTAATTAGATGGTCCTGGCTGTAATTTTTGTCAAGACAGAGAACCTCTTCTGTCACAAAATGTGTATTCAGAGAGCAAATTTAACTTTCAAGGGGCAAAATCACTTTAGTCACAATAGTTTGTTTTACAAAAAATTATATGTGTTTAAATTGGGGGAACATGAATCTCCTTTTCACTGTGCCTTAGGCTTAGAAATTTTAAAAAACTCCATCTTCAATAAAGGGGCTACTGAGTTTTTGAAAAACAAATCGTTCAGTCATTTTATAATACTTTTCATTACATTTGCTGAATATAGCAAGGTAATGGAGCTATTCCTGTCTGTCTGATCTGGAGAGAATCAGGGTGGGTATAACCCAGTCCAACTCCTTAGTTAGGAATTTAGCAGTTAGTGCTCTGGAGATTTTTAGTACCCCTAAACGTTGGGGACTGTCTGGAATTGGATCAGTTATTGGTCTCAGACTTTCAAGAAGAGCTTCCTTTTCCTCAATAGCTTCATGCACTGATCATCCTCTGCCTAAGATCCAAATCTTTGTGTTTAATTACAAGGGACGGTATACTGACTTGCTGTTGATGTGCTAGAAAAGTCTAGCAGTTTCTGTAACACAGAAATTAGGTGTTCTGTTACACACAGTACTATCAGCTCATCTATAAACAGGTGTTTTAAGAGTGTAGTCTCAGCTCAGTGAGTAGGAACCTGAATGTGTACATCCGTGCTGACATATGATTAATCCTTCATTTGTAACACAGAGAATATTCTAGCCTTCTACAAAATATTTGTTAAAAGGTTATGAATTTCCAAACTTAATTCTCTAGAAGTTCTTAAATGGCAGTGTCTGCCGTTTTTTCTGTATGCCTAGACTTATTTCTGATCTTTATATTCCTTGTAAAAGTAATCATGAGAACTTTGTGGTGACTTTGCCTAACTAGGGTTTTGAAATATAAAGAGGTAGGAAGCAGAAATATGAGTATTGACTCCAGCTTTATAAGTAATTTTTTGAGTGTTTTCTCTTGCTAGAACAAAAGCTGTCACTATCTGCCTCTATTATATCTTGGAAATTCCAAGGAGCAAGAGAAGTAACAGTGACAGAGGCACTTTAATCTATTATTTAAGGAAATACATATCATGCATAGACTACACAAAGGAATGATGAACACTTGATAGAAATTCCTGATTGGTTGAAAGTTCCTAACAATCTAATTTTAATAGAGTGGGTCTGATGTAATGACCCAATCTGTGAGACACCCAACCATTCCACTAGCAATGTAAATGCAGAGGATAGAAATGAAGCTAGCAGACATTTTTATATTTGCAGACATTAAAGAAATTGCAATCAGATTAAAATAAGTATGTTAATTACTATTTTCAAATACAAATTACAATTGTCTTTTATCAGCCAAATGTTTTAAATGGTTTACAGGGAAACATATGCAAGTCCTATCGAAGTTAGAATTCATGAGAAAGTTTGACAGACCTGACAGTACTTAATTTCTCTTTCAGCAAAGACTGAGTAAGAAGATCAACTCCTTAGAGTTCTTCAAGAACTCTTCTGTTTCAAAACAGGTCCTATCTACAGTTTGCTACAGGTTCCCTCAGTTTTTATGCTTTCTTCAAACACTCTACTTTGGTGTTTTCTGTGCGTGTGTGTGAAGACTTCAGGGAATGCAAGGACTCCCTCAGCCCACAGTGTAGGCAAGAAAATTCAAAAAATATGTGTGGAACCAGTTTCTGTCATTGGCAAGGCCAGAATATGGTTTCAGTCCTACTGAGAAATATTACAAAGAGTAGCATTTTGTCATAGGATAATTCTTGCAGTTTTCTGAAGAGGATTGTTTGCTTATGTCACTGCTTCAGAAGAAATTGTCAATTATGGAATAGCACCTAAAAAAAACCCCCATAAATGCTATAAACAACTGCAAATATAGTCTATCTACAAGTTTTATGACCATTTTAATTGAAGGGAAGTTTAAAGAATGTCTGCTATTTCATTATTACGATAATAATGAGAAAATGATTGGATATCAGCTGCTAAATTCCTTAAATGGACCCGTCATTTATTAGTTTTAATTCAGAGACTAATTGATTTGTTTACATTTGAATTCTTTAAAATGTCATTGTATACCAGAAATTGCAGTGTATAATCAGAATGTCTTGTAATTTATTAGAAGATACGTGTGTTTTTGAAAATTAAGGAGCAGGTTGAGTCTCTGGTTCCAGAGCAAGCTGAGATAGGTACCTGTGTAGAAAGTAGTTTTATTCACAGAATCATAGAAGGGTTTGGGTTGGAAGGGACCTCTGAAGGTCATCTAGTCCAACCCCCCCTGCCGTCAGCAGGGACATCTTCCACTAGATCAGGTTGCTCAGAGCCCCGTCCAACCTGACCTGGAATGTTTCCAGGGATGGGGCATCCACCACCTCTCTGGGCAACCTGGGCCAGTGTCTCACCACCCTCAGCATAAAAAATTTCTTCCTTAGATCTAGTCTAAATCTACCCCCCTTTAATTTAAAGCCATTCCCCCTTGTCCTGCGCAACAGGACAATTGTTAAACGTTATTACAGGGCACTTCATCCTCAGAGCACCTGGGGAAGTCTCTGCAATTTGTTCAACAGAGTTGTGAAGTAGCTGTATGCTGTCAAGGAGTCGGATTGGTGAGATGATTTGGTCAAGATTACTACATGAATTTGGTGTTAGAGTATGATCAGATGTTCTTGCTCTCCAACCTGTGTTTTCAGCACTAGTCTATCTTTTCATCAGTTGGTCAGTGAACGTGATTTTAAGTAAAGATTTAATTTTGACAGACCTAAACACTCAGTGTTAACAAAGGGCTTAAGCATTTGGTAGCAAACATCTAGTAACCTGATATGGAATCAACCTTCACGATGAGGTGAAAACTGATCTCATTTAACTGGGAAGACATTATGGAGCAGATTTGATTAAAATTTCATGTATAGCGAATCTCTTTCAAAAGATTAGTGTAGTCTTCACTGAGGTTGTTTAATAGCTGGCAGTGACATATCTCTTCTATGACAGACACGCTCGCTTGATTAAATATATGCAAATTTATACATGCTTACCGTGTTTATACATAAGTTGAGATCCCTTACTTCACTGCATTTTTTTGACACATGCACAGTATGGATGTATAGTATAAGCATTTACAAAAGTCACAAGTTAATGGTGATGTCTAATAAGAAAATGTTTGCTATCTTTAGATCTGTGACCCCTTTAAAAAAGGGACAAAAATAAGCCAACATGTAGTCTGTTTGCATAAGCTGCTTTATCAGATTCTCCTGGCACCCCTGGGTTTCACTAGAACTAACCGGGAGCTGCTGCAAAGCAAGACAGGTGTTTAAAAAACCTTAAACACTTGGATAACAGTTTGCATCCATGTGGTTTCCTTCGCTGCACTGATAGTTCTTTATGGATCTGTCAGTTTCAATCAGTAGAGAGTACATGTGATCAGTATATCTGATAAACTTGTCAATGCCTTTTTAAAGCAGGATTCCCCAACCTATTCTATTCAACTCTCGTCCCCCCTTCCCTTTTTCATTATTTCAAGTAGAATCTTGATAAGACAGAGATACGTCACAGGCAGCTGTGTATAGCTAGCTCAGGCTACAACTAATTTGTGCAGGAAAAAATTAAATCAGGAGGTAAATTATTTCATGATTGCTCATTCCCAACAGAGTTGGGCATCATTCTGAAGAAAATATCAAATAATTGGTTTCAGGCCATGTCAGACACATGCAATTCCCTTCACTAATGGCTATGTGAGGTAGCACTAGGCCTCAGGGGTCACCAAAGAACTGAAAATAGCTTAGTGCCAGGCACAGCAATAGAGAGACAGAGCACATAGGAAATGAAGTGGCAATAAGTGCAATTTATAGGGGAAATGTGCTTCACTTGGAGTTTAATAAATGGCTTAGAATCTGGCAGTAAGCCATGCAACAATTGTTTACCTTTTTGTCAGCATCTGCATCTGTTCTGTTTTGTAAACGGCACTTAACTTTCAGTCAGTAAATGCTGGAATCAATAACAACTGTTAAGGGATTTCCTTTCTTTTTTTCATATTCCATAACAAATGCATGCTACAAACAATGTTTGCCTTAGATTAACAAAGAACAGAGATAAACAGGGTCAAAGGGATTTGGTTGGGAACATTTTATAGCTTCTTGGGTTTGCAGTAATTGTATCTGTGTGATTTGAATATGTCTTGTAACCTATCCAAATTAAACTGTTAAAAAAATGCTAGCATGCAGTAATGAAGATGATTTTTTATAATTATCTTAAGTACTGTGTATAGAAAGCTGCTGGCACTGTTTGTAATAATTTAGTTCTGTGTAATATTGTGTATTACATCTGCTATGCAGAAATATTAAGTTGCCTCTTACAGTATGAGGAAATTAGTGATTATATCCGGCAATACTAATTATTTAAACCTAGCAGTTACATTAAAAAACATACACCAACATGCAGTTTCAGAAAACTGTGAGCAGATGTCCATAAAAATTGAATATATCATTACTAAAGGCAAGTGAAAGAGTAATACAGTTTATATACAAGCTCTGTTTAGGAGATAGTGTGCAGATGAATGCTGTCATAAATGCAAGATTGTTATAATAGTTATAGCATCACTTAAAAGTTAATATCGCTGAGAGCTGAGGAACACATTATTGTTAATGGAATTTATGTATGTAACTCCCCGTGCACTGCTTTGGAAATTTACCCCTTGAAATATCCCTATCCACAGTGACTATCAGCAGCTGACTTTCTGTTGCTTTATTAGGCTATTTCTTTTCAGATTTTAACAAAATGTTAGTTTCATTTATGAAAAGGCTTTATTATTTGTACGCAGGTTGTAGTTAGATTTTAAGTTTAATATTACACTTTTTCAATTTTCTTCCTCATATAGCTTTATTGGATGAAATCCCTGACATCGCTTTCTTGTGTCCCTTGTAGAACAATATTGTAGATCTATCTTATATGAAATTAAGCCTTATAAATGGGGGCAGGGGAATTATATTTAATGTATTGGGAAGGTATTTTATAGTAAAATTGATTAAAAGGGTTTTAAACCCTTGGTTCCTGCTGAGGGAGAAATCCCCACTGTAATCACTGAAGAAGACAGTCATCAGGTTGCTTTCCAAGGATTCCATCATGAGTCTCAGAAGCAGTTTAGCCATGTAGCTCTGTACACTGAGTAGTAA
The DNA here is from genome assembly GCF_965638725.1 of Aptenodytes patagonicus. Classification (NCBI taxonomy): domain Eukaryota; kingdom Metazoa; phylum Chordata; class Aves; order Sphenisciformes; family Spheniscidae; genus Aptenodytes; species Aptenodytes patagonicus. The sequence continues at coordinate 87,885,377 of NC_134982.1, read as the reverse complement.
GGCTAATTAATCTGAGAGCAACGCTGTCGTAGTGTAGCTATTCTTGAATATCCACAGCCAGCTCACCTATGATGCAGGGATTTCTGCACTACACTTTACTGTGTCACATCCCTGGGTGGGTTGAAATGATCAGAATTAGCCATTCAACTTTTTGAGATGTTGTGAATGCCACCTTGTTTAAAACATATAAGGTACCACGCTCATTAAAAAAAAAAAAAAGAAAGAAAAAAATCACAAAAGTTACGTTAAGAGTTATGGGATTCATTTATATGCATATTTTCTTAAGCCTTTTGAGATTTTAAATGCTTCCAGGCTATAACCAAGGAAATTGGAAACACTTTATTTAATGGTTTCAAGAGCTACAGCTTTGAGGAAAGTACCACTTTTGAAACTTGCTATAAAATCTCAAGTTAGCAGGTGTACACAGGTCATTTCAATCTAGCACAGCCTTATTTCTCATGCTGCTTCATTTTTAGAGATGAGGGCAAATCTTTTTAAGTGGTAAGATAAAGACAGATATCTTGCTACTGAAGTTAAGTATTTAGGAGAAGCGCAGGTACTATGATTAAGAACTTTATTGAATATGTGTCTTTTGCTCTATGTTGCTTGAAAAATGCTTTAATTAACTTATTAGCTGGCTTAGAATGCATATGAGCCCTTCTCAACTTCATCACTGGTGAAATGAAATTCTCTAATACCATCTTCTTTTATTCCTAAGAGCTCCAAAGTGGTCAAATTATTTTGTAGAAAATATCTTTGTATACAAATTTGTAAGAGAAGATTGAGATTCAGTGTTCAAGGCATGTTGCATCCACACTGAATTTAACCTTGATGTTTGAATGACATGCTGATTTTTTTGTTAGAATTGAGTAGAATTAGCTCTACAATTTATTTAGTTTCTCTTATTAGAAGATGAGGTATTAACTTAACTGTTAGTATTGCAAAGTTGTCCCTTATTTCACTAGTAATCGCTATGTGTCTTTTTTTACAGTATTGATACTGTCTGTTTCACTAGACTATATCCTATATAGGCGTATTTTTTAGTTGTTGATGTAGAAAAAAGCGGAAAAGACTTAGAGAAGGGCAACAAGGTGATAAAAAATGTAGAACAGCTTCCATATAAGGAGAAATAAGCAAGCTACAGTTCTTCAGTTTGAAAACAAAATTAAGATGGTAGGATACAATAGATGTCTATAAAATGAAGGGAGGCATTATAAAAATAAACAGGTATTAGTAGTTGACTGATTCTTAAAACTAGTTGGCATCAGGTGAAGCTAGAAGATGAAACATTCAAGCAAACAAAATGATATGTTAACCCAGAGTATAGGTAAAGTGTAGAACTTCTTTCCACAAAATGTTATGGATAGTAAAAATTTAGGCAGGGTGAAAGGGTAACTGGAGAAATTGATGAAATAGAAACCCACTACAGATTATTAATGTATGCCACATCTGTCTGTGGAAGCTGCCCAACTGCAAGTGGTCAACAGCTAGTTAAGCTCTGAGGAAAAAATATCATATATGGTTTCCTTGTTATATTTTTATTTAATCTTCCTCTTTCAGTCACTGTCCAAGCCCAGGATACTGGGATAAAAGACTCTGTAGCTGAATCCAGTATAGCTACTCTTACAATATTATGCTTTTATGTTTATGGTATATAGAGACTCTCATTTCTTAGCCACCCCTATTTGAGGTGATCGTAATTTTTCAAATTACATATATTTTGCTCTAACATTTCTTATAATTAGTCTAAGTGAAAATCGTTTTCTATTACTCTCTGTTCTCAGGATTTTATATTAAAAACTTCAGTAAAGTTACTGTTTACATGTTTGGAGTGTTGTGTTTTTCATACTCCAAGAAAAGTGTTGAGTCATGCATTTTTATTGTTTGTTGGTAGAAAGAGTGGTTTGCCAGCTAGTTAAGTTAAAATTGTTTTCAGTCTAGCATTTCAAGCCTAAGATGTAAGAATAAAAATAATTTAAGGCAGCATGCTTATCTGCCGTTTAGAAGTTCTGAGGCCTTAGAAAGCTATCAAAAGTCTAAACAAGTAGCTAACTGAATTTTGTGTGTGTGTGTAACTTCATCTGCACGAAAACAAATGCAATTTTTGCTGTTTTCTAGTTAATCTTTTTCGTAAGTGTATCACTAAACCTGGTTGTTGAAAATTATGAGTGTGCTTACATTTTGTAGGGTGTTTGCACTACGTGCTCATCTCAAATTATTAGCATCTGAATCTAAATATTTACTGTTAAACAAATGTCATCATTTGTGCATTGAAACAGCAAACCCCTATGTATGTTACTGATTCTTGAGTGTTTCAGCAGAAATTTGTTTCTGAGTATTACCTATGCTCTTTCTATCTAGGTTCTTTCATAATCTTTTCTGTATAGCTCCTCCAATTGCAGGAGAAGTTTCCAGTCTGAGGAAGGAGGGAGAAAAGCAAGAAATTGTGGGATGACTGTTGCAAGAATTTCAGGTTTTGAGTGATTCAGCAAATTAGCATAGGGGAAGAGGACCCATAACCTGGGTTACAGTGCATCTTCTGTTCTAAATTACACAACAGCTGAGTAAACTCGTTTGGGTTTAGAACATTTGAAAATGCAACTGAAGAGTGTTTCCGTATGGATGGTAGAACTGTTTTGGCTTAAATTTACCTAAGAACCTGGGTTAATTGTATGTTAAAGAATGCAAGAGCCATGGATTTTATGTTAGGATGTTAAAACACCTTTATGAAAATTTTGAGAACTAAATTAGTATTTAGGTTGCATAATAGGCAAGGATAGAACAGAAGTTTAGATTGTTTTGAAAGGCTGTATAAAAAAAGTAGATCAAACTTGCTTTGTGCTTTATTATTGATGTATGTTTATCGTAACTTAACACTATTTTAATTTGGAGGATGTGGGACCTGGAGTATTCTGCTTGTTTCATCTATTTTTACATTTTTTACTGCCAGGCCTTCTCCCACACCCCACTCCCAGTGAATAGCTTTTATCACTTACGGCTGTAGCATTGATGCCTTCACTCAGGGCCTCTCCTCAGGTATGTAATATCTACAATGGCCATGTTTCATCCTTAGACTTGCCAGCATTTGAGGCTTTCCTGACGCTTTGGAAAGTACTATGCATTTGTTACTTCTTTGATGTCATGAGGCTTGGATGAGATCTGAACAGAAACTTGAGATCTAGTGTAGTCCGTCTCTAACCCCTAGTTTAGCAGGATGGTTGATCAGCTAGGTCAGAGTGCTCATTCCTACCTTCTGACGACTAAGAGTATGCTTCTGTCCAGATACAACCAGCCAAATGGTCTTCGGTAAGATGGACTGCTTCATTCTTCAACAAGTGTGGCATTTCCTTCAGACCTTAGGAAAGTTTCTTCAACTTCAATCCATTCTGCTAAAGTGAAAGGCCAAACTTGAAAACAAGTGCCCCCACTTTCTCTGATGCTGTATGACTGCATGGCCGTATAACTATGCCTTGGCACCAGCATAGTCTGGCAAGCCTTGCACAATTTGATAGACATTCAATATTAGTTTTACCTGGGGCTTCTTCTTCTACAAGCAAAGCTCTCTAAGAGTCACCTTGTTTGGAATAGCAGACTCCTGCTGCCTGTCATTTGATGGTTGGGGTGGTAAATCAGCATGCCAGACGAAATGAAGTACCCTTTATGCTCCTTTTGCCTCTATGTCATAGGAAGTCAAGAGTACAGATTTTCTAAATGTAGGGATGTTAAGAGGATGAAAGTTTTGAGCTTATTCCTTTGCTTCCTTCCAGTTTTGTGTAGTGAGCCATCAAGATTTATTTACTTGCTACAAATAAATGCAGTGCAGGTTCAAGTTAATTCAAGTAAAATCTTTGTCTTCTCCAACTCTTCTCCTCCCTACCCCCCAGAAAGGGCCACAGTCTAAACAGCAGAAGCCTAAAGTACTTTCTCTTCTTTCCTCTTAGCAAAATAATTATTCTGTCCTTGGTGAAGCAGAAAGACAGTTTTCCAGAAATGACCTGTTCTTCTATGGTTTTGGTCTGAAAACTGAAGCTCCTTAAGGGCTATACAACAAAGGCCTGGGTGCACTAATGGGCCTTGATGGCCCTGACCAGCCTCTTCTGGGGCCTCCACCGCAGCCTGCCAAAGAGACCTATTTCAGCTGAGGCCTGGGTCTTCAGTCCCTGCCTGAGCTATGTCATAGCCATCCTGATGTCCATCTCCACCAGAGCCGTGTCTGTGACTGGCCATGGACCCCATTGATTCAGACTTCCTGGCTTGAGCTTGAACCTGCCTTATCACCATAGTCCTGCCTAATGATCACTGAACTGTGTCTGACTCTTGGTTACCCTCACCAGGCCTGATCCTAACTCCAAGCTGTGAATTAACTTCCTGGCTCGACCTCAGATTTGAGTCATCACCATGAACTCGGCTGATGATCCAGGTCCTTGGTTGAAACCTGTCCCTCAGGGAGCAGCCAGCCTTTGGTGCTCCCTGACACTGTGCTTGGTTGGGTTCTTTTTTGTTGTGCCTAAAGATAACTCATCGTACTGGCTTAGGATTTTTCTGCTGGTAGATTCGGCCTCCAGTTCAGAAATCATCAGTATAGGCAATGGTTTTGTACAGCAGTATTTTTGTGATTCTTGTTCTGCACAGAAGGAACCCTGAGGCTATGCTCAGGAGCTCAGAACCTTTTCTTACTCTCTGTATTGGTTTGGCTCCTGACCTCACCTCTATATAGAGGAATATTTGCAAAATTGGCTCATTAGCACATTGACAATGGCTGTATGATCCACTTTGCCTCTCTGTAGCCTCTGTACCAGCCTTTCTGTCCCTTTTCAGAAATTCTTCTCACAAGGTAGTGCTTTAATAGGTCAATGTGTCCTGTTGTTAGAAGAAACTACGGAGGTCCTGTTGATGTATGCCTGTAACTAAAGATTCTGCTGCAGCTATTTCCTTGTACAAGGACTACATGAATTAAACTCAGACATGCAGAAAAAATCAAATTTAGAAGAATGATAGTAGCAAACTGCAGGCGGTTCAGGAAGGAAATTGGTTTGCGTCATGTAACTTGCTACATGCTTCCTTCTGTTGTGCAATTAGACTGGAATGCCATTGCTAACTCTGATTCATGGCTAGCGGAGATCAGCTTCATGTGCTTCTGGTCACCCTGTGCATGGTCCTCTGTGAATTGGCTAGGGTGCTGTCAACAGCTTTAGACCATTTTCGTCACAGAAATATGAGAGGAATGTCTCTCTTTCCATACGATGTCACCTGGGTAAATGAGTTATGTGAGTTCTCTGACCTAACATCGTAAGTCATGATCCCTTCATTTTTCAGAGTAATCATACACTACTCTGTGAGTAGGGCTGATTTTCCTCCAGAAAGGTTCATGACACTAAGACTTGGTTGAACGTGTAACATCACAGTGAAACCTCATGTCTGTTTCACATCTGTCCACATGGAGACCTGTACTCTTCATGACAATCTTCTACAAGACTTATAAGTCTGTTTCCACATTTTCTATATGTCATCGCGTTGGCTGCTTAACTGTTTGCTGTTACATGGTTCTCAAATGTTTCTGTCCTGTGGTTGTCCGATCAGATCAATGTCTGAGGAGAAATGCCTTTTCATTCATATTCTGCTAAAAAATGGACTATGATGTGCTCATTCGAACAGCCTGGTCAGTGGTTTTCAAAGTTGAATGCTGCCATCAGTATTCTGAAACCTGATATTTTGGGTTGTATATAAAATCTTTTCATCAAACTTTGGATACTCAGGTGTGTGCACGCTATTTGGTCGTCAGGCACTTAATGAATGAGTTGTCATTTCCGGGAGGCAATAAAACTGTGGACATGGAAATGACCATATGTGAAAGGAAATTCACTTCTGGTGGTTCCCCCTGTCCAGTTCTTCCAAATTGCTGTGGATAAGCTAAGCAGAGTTGAGGTTCAAGCTAACTTCTTCCAGAAGTTGGACTGTCCAATAACATGCTTTTGTTATCCAAACCCACAAAAAATAGCACCAGTCTTATATAAAAATGTCTGCGTCTGTGTTTCTGGCATATGTATGCTTCTGCAGCTGTAGAGACTGTACTCTTTAGTAAGATCCATGGTTTCTGTATGAGTAAAATTGGACAGAACAGTGCCTTGCAGTGATAGTTCTGGATTACTCACGTGAGTAGTCCAAAGATTACTGCCCTGAGTCAAGAGCCTCAAAAAACTGTGAGCTGTGCAGAATAACACATAACTGTACATGAGCTGTGCAGGCCAGCATTTGAGAGCTGTTACTGGACCAGCACTTGTCCTTTCAAATACCTGAATGTAATTAAGCTTATTAATTACATTAATATCAATTTTGGTTGATAGCCAGGTTCGATGATACATCAGCATGATTTGTGCTGATTGCTAATGTGAGAGTATGTGGCTTGACCCATCCATACTGTTGTAACAAAAAGCTCGTGTAAATGATGCATGAATTTTTGTCACATCCAGATCTTTGGCATACTTTCACGTCAAATGTAAGTCACATTACATTGTCTTTTCACAACAAAGCCTGACAGAGGACAAATGAAAATTTAAGAATAACTACGGGTTATCCGTAGTATATGGAGCTCTTTATAAATCCCATATAGGTATTTGTTTGTTTATTTAGTTGGTTTGTTGTTTTTCTCCTTCCAGAGAAGTCTTAGGATCTGGGCTGTGTGAGGCATCCCAGCTTAAGGATTCTCTGCCTTACAGCTTTGATGCAAGATGATTGTTTAGCCTGCTTGCCCTAGTGTCAACGATTCTAGGAGAATAATATTTGTTATATGGTGGTCTCATCTTTCCTTTCCATTTTCTAATGCCTTTATCTTGACCATCTTCTGGTCACAGAGGTGTGCACATCACTTCATTGTAGTGCGCATCACTACAGTTCTTACTGCCTGTAGTTTATAGGTTTCCGATGAGTTCCAAACCTGACTGATTCAAGGGGTTTCAAGTTCATGCTTCAGGCCTTCATGGCTGCACTTAAACTACTTACCTCCTTTCCTCTTGACTGTGAGGTTTGGCTGCTTATCAGATGAAGGGGCTTATGTTTGTGCCTTTTTATCAAAGACAAAATTTCCTCTATGCTTACCTCCATTTATTTCTTAATTTTGTATCAGTTTTATGTCAGCCATGAAATTAACCCAATATTCTTTACTACCTTCAAGCATCTAGAAGTTTGTCTATACTTTACAACCTAAAAGTCTGAAGGGCTTTTCTAGACGTTTGTAGAACATATGTAGTATTAAATTGTAACCTTTTGCTCTGATGAGTATATGTGTTCATTTGCATATTGCTTTGTCATGTATTAAAGTGGTCTCTCAACTTCTTAATAGCATGAAAAAAGAGGGCTCTTTGAACTTATCATCTTTGGCTTCCAGCTGAAATAAACTTTGAATGGTCATTGAAAGTAAAAATAAAAGTTTGTACTTTTTTCTGTGTTTGGTAATATATTCTAATATTACTGTGGTATACCTTCGGCTTCTGTGTCCACTTCCTTTCAGTTTAATGAGGACAATATCGCTTGGGGCAATCAAATAATTGGAAAGTTTCTTTGTTCCTCAAGAGAGGGGGCAGGAGCATCACAAGGTTTTCAAATTGTAGGAGGCAGAACTAATGTTCCATTGATTTTTATGATGTGATTTGTGGTTCTTACATCTTGGATCTGTTACTTCTGGCTGTCTGCAGACTCAGGCAGTCATTTCATGTCAGTTAAATTCAGTTTATATTATCTAGTTTTCAGGTAAAGGAGAAAAATTCTCTGAATAGCAGAATGTCTTTTTTTGGAAGTTTAAGACTTAAAATTGGAAATCCAGTGATACAGATATTATTTACTTGTTATTCAGAGAGGAAAGGCACTAACAGAGGCAATTATGCATAACGCTTTCTTTTGCCATTCTTAGAAATGCAAGGGACTAGCATGAATACATCTGTTTGGAACTTTGAGGAAATTCAGATGTGGATGCAAAACTCACAGTTCAATCTCTAAGGCTGCAAAACTGGAATAGCAAATTAGGGAATTTGTATTCAGAGCTCAGCTCTGCTACTTAGATCTATGTCTATTTAAAAGTGATTTGTGAATACCTAAAAAAAAAATCTAGGAACTTTGAGGAAAAAGGGAGGTACAGACTACTTCAAAATTGCAAAGGTAAGAGAGATTTGACACATAAAAGTACATTTCAATCAATTTCTATTTGTTTTCATCTTTCAGAGCTTCCCTTTCAAACTACTCTGGCTCTCACTCTGACATTTTCTACGTAAACTGTTCTGCTGATGTTACATCTGCAACACAACTGCATAGGAACATGGTATCAGCTCACCACAATTTGCATAGAAGTGCAAATTTGTTACGTTTAAAGAAGTTATAAAATTAAAATACTTAAAACCATGTGGTTTGGTAGTACTGAATTGGAAACAGCTCACAGTCTTTTATAGTCTGACTGTGCTCAAATCAGAGTTCCCTAGTTGATGTGACATGATTATATGTTACGATTATAAGTGTGAACCTTTCAAAATAAAATGTTCAGTTTCTTCTTTTAAATACCAAATGCTTATAGGTATAATACTTGCTGATATTTGTTCACTGACAGTCTCACTTGTTTTCAAACCCCACATATTTAAAGTTGTGGAGTGTTAGATTGATGTTTCTTTTCACTCAAATGTCATATTCATCAACTGTATTGTGCTAGCAGATTGTTAAACAGACAAGGTGACTTGCAGAGTGACAGTGTAGTGATGTGATGTCCCAAACCATTAAAATATAGTAATGACGTGGTTTTTTCCTTTTGTTCAATCAATTTTTGCAACACAGTGCTTTTTCTGTAAAACACGGGTGAGAAGGTTTCTGAGTAGATCTGTTGCTTGGAAAAAATCCTAGTTAATGAATAACAAAACCTGGAATCCAGTTGTAACTTCCCAGATAGTTGAGAAATGCCAAAGATTTAGGAAGAAGTAATGTAACAGTATTTTATAATGAGGAAAAGATACATTATGCTATGACAAAAATGAAATTACTTGATATATTATACTTTCTTACATAATCAGTTTTGCAGGATCATTTTTTAAGCAATAGTAAAAGGTATTTTATGATTTTACTTGAACAGCCTCCAAAGAATACCACAAAAAAGGAAGGAACTTCTGCTTAACATTGTATCAACTCAAATGTCTTTCTCAACTTACCAAACTCTTTTTATTAACGGAAGAAAAAATTGAAGAGCTCTCCACAGAAGTTCTGTTGGTGCCTTCATTTACAGAGAAGAATAAGAATATTCAAGGTAATGAATGCTTTTTCTTATTTATTGATTCTACTTCATGCAAAAGGATAATTTTATAGGATTTTCAACATTAATTGCCTAATTTATGTCATCATATTTTATAAACAAGTTTATTACCATATCCACTGAAAATCTTTTTGAAATATGTGGATTTATGTTTGAGCACAATGACCTGTGGAGAAGAACTGATAGTTGTGTGTAAAGATGTGATGTACAGTAGTTATTGATGGAGAATCATAATGAAAAACTATCAAACACTGTAATGTAATATATCCTGTTGAAACACAGGATTTCATAGATAATTCATATAGGACAAAACAATACATGGAGTCTTATTTCTTTGAAACGGTGACTGTTTCTGAACTTGTCCTTGAAAGCTGCCTTTTTCAAGAGAGAAAAACACTGACTTGAACATTAGTTTAATTGATCTTAGTATACATGCAACTATATGTTTTAGTATATAGTCCTGCTTTAACCTATAGTTCTCACAAACACTTACTAATATGTACTATGTTTACTATCATGCTTATCCCACTGGCTTCAGTGGGTATTTTGTAGAAGTAGGCTCTACATCAGAAAGTAAACTGCTTCACGATCAAGCCTCAAGTTTGCATTTGCTTTAGATTCCAAGCTCACTCTCTTTTTCATCTAACTGCATTCATGTCATATGAGGAGAACCTGAAATCCTGAAAATTCAGGTGAATAACATCTTCCAGGTCACAGTATGCTCATAAATGTTCTTCTACTCTGCTACTGCTGCCAGTAGAGAGATTCCAGGTCACCAGAGAGCAAGTGGTTTCAAGAGCTTTGATTATATTGCAGGAAAGGATCAGACCAGAAATGAGGCCAGGCTGCTTAGGGAGAGAGGATAGGTGGAGTCAAATATTCGATATCTCCGTAGTCAAACTGCAGGCGGAGAAGAAAGGTGTTTTGGGAATGTGGTCTTGGAATGCTAAATTGATAAAAAATAAAAAAAGATTCAATAAGAAGAGTTCTGAGGCACGCATTTTGTTGATGGATTCTTCATCTGAAATACTGACACTCTGAAGTAAAGAAATACAGGTTAACCTGTGTATTTTTAGAATATACATGAAAGCTCAAATAAAATTTGCATTCAGGTTCCAGTTTTGCTATTGGTTTCAATGTGTTTCTGCCTCCTTTAATCTCTCAGTTTTACTAGTTCTCAAGAAATGTTAAGCTATTATATGCTATGTTTTACGTTCTATGGCCTTGATCCTACAAAAGGTGTTACAGTAAACTTCTCATAGGGGTAATGTGGAGGACAGGATATAGATTCAGTAAGGGTAATTTTAAGTGGTCTTTTTAGTTCTGTATTCTGTGATAAAATGTAAAAAAATTGAAAAACTCTTGAATGGGAAATTTATTTGACATGTTTAACTAACTACACTCTAAGACATGTGATCTCCAGTAATTCAGAGAACTCAATGATTGCAACGTTAACAAGAAATATTTTACTTTCCAGGAAGTGTATTTAGGACTTTATCCTGCAGGCATTTCTCCAAGCTTAATTACATTCAGAACTGTTCCTCAAAAGTGTGTTAAGCCTTCTTCTTTGAGGAATATTCTTTTAGCGTAATCATGTCTATAGCAAGTAGGTTCTTAAACGGTACTTCTACTTAATGAAATCTGAATGGGGAATATTACTAGATCTTGTTGGAGGCGGCAGTCTTCTGGGTAGAAGGCCTGTTCTAAAGCAAACATAAAATTACTTTTACCCTGAAACACAGGTGAAGGTAAATCTTTTACAGGTGATGTTAGTGAAGTCATCAGACATACCTTTGTTTTTAGTGTTGTTCTGATCAGGTGGTTTTAGTCACAAAACTTCGCTCAGTTACATCAGTTTCTGGAGAATACGTGAAGAGGAGACATGGCCAGAGAAATTAAAAAAAAAAGTCTGGCTAGAAAAAGGGTTTATTGGTGTTATTTTCACTTCATATTGTCAGAAATCTCAGTTGTAGTGATGAAGTGAAAGATGATTTGATATGGGAGAATGAGAGCTATGTTCCCAGTAGTTCCAGGTTCTGTTAAGTACCAAAAGGGATTTAAGATTTTCTTTGCTAATGTCCTATATTGGGCTGATAATCTTGGTTTTTTCACTGATGAAGGCTGAGTTTTGATAAGAAAGTTTTATTAGAATCCTTGCTTTATTTTCATCAGAACACATTATAATATGTGACTAGAAAATATGGCCATCTTATGTACTTATTTAGAAACCTTCTTACTAGAAATCTTGTTTAACAGAATATAGAGTGCAGGTCTGTCCAAAGCAGCTTTAAATTAACTCGTGTACCACTATCAGGTTTACAATGCAGCACAGGCTGCAGAACCAGCCTAAGCAGCAGAGCAAATTAGCCCAGACTGAACCATGTGCTGCTGTTGCTAGACAGTTACCCGTACTCTCTCTCACTGGTTTAAAGCTAGGTTGAGTGTATTCAAACTACACTGCAGTCACTGGCAGTCATAGGCATATCTGAAGTATCAGTCCTCTGCAAGTAGTACTGCTCGTAAATTAAGGGAAGCTGGCCAATTCATAAAAGGTAGGCTAATATCCAAGTGAGCTGAAGTTTCCCTAGGCATCACATAGATTGGAACCTTGCACTTGCTTCCTTTTCTTTTTGGTTGCTTTTAGTATTCACGGGAGCCTTTTTGTCTATGTAACTCACGCAGAGATGCAACAAAAATAATGTTTTTTCATGTGCTTGTGTCAAGTGTTGCGTTTATGGGTATAGCTGTTTCAATGGCAGTTTTAGTTGATTTTTGTTCAGCATATACCATAGTACTTCAATCTTGATATATAGAACATGTGTAAAGTTCCATCAGAAACAAAGTAGTTCTTTGGATGGTTCCTCTTTTTAAATTTTTTTTTTGTCCCAAAGATGGCATCTGAGTTTTATCTAAACCAGACGGTTTCTTGGCCCTCATTTTTCCCTAAACCCAGCAATGACAAAGAGCAATGGCTGCATAAATTGGATGTAAGAAGAACACTTAGGGTTTATCACAGAAGAATCAAAGATTTCATATCTTCTGACAGATTGTTTGTACTCTTAGGGGGTCTTAAGAGGGGTCAAATGGCTTCTAAGAGTTCCTTAGCTAGATGGTTAAGGGATTGTATTAGGGAGGCGTATGTAGTTAAGGGTAAAGAGGCTCCCAGGGTTTGTAAAGCTCATTACACTAGGACTATAGCTGCTTCTTGGGCGGAGAGGTCGAAGGCTTCCACATTGGAAATTTGCAAGGTGGCCACCTGGGCTTCTCTTCATACTTTTTCATTGCATTATCGCTTGGATGTAGTCTCTTCTGCGGATTCTGCTTTTGGTAGGAGGTTGCTTGTGAACCAAAAAAAGAACAGTGAAGAAAAGAAAGACATGTAGTTCACAGTTCTAGCTGGCAACAAGACAAGTTTCTTTGCAGTGTGCACAATGGAATCCTATGAAGACCAATTTAGGTGGTTGAAAATAGATGTTAGAGGGAAGTACTGCCTACCAGTGTTCTCTGATGGTAACCCCATGGCAGACAATAGCACCAAAGGAAACAGTGAACCAGAGTGAACTCTGTAGGGAGATGGATGTAGAGAGGTTTTTTAGGTGATACGGATAGTTCTCCGAGTTCAGTTTTAGAGTTCTATATCCAGCATCTTCTGGAATATATTCAGAACCCTCATTTTCCCAAATTGTTTTGCATAGATTGAAAAAAAATGCTATGAATTGCATTTTCCATTCTAACTTCTTTTTACTATTCTCCATCCAGTTCTTGCTGATTTTATTTTTTGACTTTCCTTTACCAGACCTAACTTAGCATGTATTCCTCAATGAGCAGTATGTACACGCCAAGTTTTGTGCTTGATTTCAGATTATATTTGCGTTATCTAAGCATAATTTAAAAAAAGGTAGTATAAATACACAATTTATCTACTACCAGTGTAGTGTTCAAGTTTTCTCTTAAATCAAATAAAAGGAGAAAATCATGAAAAGTTCTTGGACAAATAAATGATGATGTAGTGTTGTTCCATCCCTGAACTTTAGTGTGACATCTGGACGAGACTGCTACTCTGCCTTTCTGAGGAAAGGTGTCCATATTTTTCTAACATTCACAGAACATTTATTCTCAGTGTTGCATAACCTCGCTTCATTCCACTAAAAGCAATAGGTTTCAGAAAATTAAAGGAGTAACCGCCTTCTATTTTTTCTTGACTAGACATTTAACCCTTTCTTCTGCAGGTATCTTGTCATGCCTACTGTGATGAGATAGTCTACTTCTCTGTTTACATTCAGTTGAAATTCCTGAGATGTTCTGACATGCCTAGTACATGCAGCATCACAGGGGTTGTTCTCTTTGAAGGAATCTGGAACATTCCGCTGCAGTCAAGGGTTAAGCAGGAAATTTTGGTTTAGAATCCTGCCAAATTACTTTCTCTTCCCATCTTTAAGGTAGATTTCTCTTCCCTCTGGCTTTTCAGAAGCCTCTTGTTGAGACTTAAAAAATCAAAAACATCTAACGTACTTTCATCTGTGTCTCACTTTTTTTTTCCATTCCAGTGAGAAAGGTGAACTTTGGACAGATCAGATAATGAGTACCAAGAAAAGCTTTTTCCAGTGGAGCTCTTTGAAAACACTGTGGGCAAAGTTTTCAAGCCCTTAGGTTTACAAGCTTTGCCTCAGGGGACTGGGAAGATTTGCAAAGGTCTTTCCTTCACAGCGTAAGAAGAAATCCTTTACTCTATATCCATTTCTGGAGAGTGTAATAAAAGGAGTGTGGAATCAAATTTATGAGGTGCATCCTCTTCATAGACTTTGAAGTTGTAAAGATTCAAGAAAGAAAGGTGTGATTTTTGCTTTGGTCTCAAAGCAAGATGTTCAAGTAGCTTCTTTAAGGAATATATAGCTTCAGCAGATCAATCCAAAGTGAAGATGGATTTTACACTAGGAGGGAGTTTGATTTCACATGTACATTTTCTGTATTTGTGTTATTAAGGTTTGCTCAGTATAGTACAACAACTAAAAAGTCCATTATTGAAGATAGAAAGCAGGAGATTTTTTTAATTTACAGCTAGTTAAATATTTTTTGTTTCTTCTTACTATTTATATTTGTAGGGGAGTGCTATTTCCCATTTCTGCAAGTGTTATTTCCAATACACTTTCAATAGAAGTTCTGGCTGAGCCGGCTGAATCCAACTAGTAGGCCACTTTGATGGTGCTGTTATACAAAAGGTTTCCTTGATGCTTTGCTATTCTGTGCTGCATGCAAGATGATGTCACAATGACTGTTCTTATGACATTAAATGCTATGAAAAAAAATAGGAAAGCTGTGGAATTCTGTAGAAAAAATAATTTAATAGAACTTCTTTTAAGGAAGAAAAATAATTACATTAACAATGCAAGAGGTCTCACTGTCATCATCATTACAAAAACAGAAAAATACTGAGTTGGAGAAAGAATTAAATACTTTGAAGACAAAGGGGACATAGGCAAAAAGATGTGCTTTAAAGAGAAGAATAATCCCAGACAAATTTTAATACATGTAAGGAAAGTTGGCTGAAGAGTTTTGATTTTAAGTGAAGCACTTGATATAATCTTGTTTTGAATATTTACTATCAAAATGTTTCAAGCTGCCTGGCTCATAAACTGAAGGAAGTACACAAAGTATGAGCAGTTTATCAAGTTTGTAGAACGTAAGTTTCAAGAACGGTATAGCAAGGATTTGTGATTAATCCAATCTTCCCTAATAATGAAGAATGCTGGAGGTGTAGTATATGCTCTGGAAAGGGAGCAAGTATGCTTCCTCCGTCCCATTGCCTGCCTTCCTGTCTGCAGTGGCAAACTAATTTGGGCTGAGTAGCTTCACTACAGGAGCTGTACCAGTCTCTTGAATAAAGCTGCACTTTTATTTCCCAGGGGAGTTTGCTGATTGGGGCAAGACAATCGGAAGACAAGTGAAGAAGTAGCAGGACAGGAAGGGGATAATTTGATATGTGTCTCTGTGGAAACAACGTTTGAGCGGAAGGTTGTGGTAGCATCTGAAGTGCAGAGGTTTTGGGGGGCTGTGGCTAGTGTGCAATGATCAATGAAAAGTGTGAAGGGAGCCCTTGCTAGCTGGAGGTTAAATTGAAGAAGATTAAGGCCAACTTTACCTAGATGAGATTTGGGAAAAGCAAAAATTTGGGAAACCAAAGGAACTCAGTAAAAGATAGGAGACTTGACCTTGGGGCTTCTTTGGGAAGACCAGAAAAGTTTTTATATGTGTGTGAGCCTGCATGCACATAGATAGATGTATATGAATACAGGGCAAGAGTGCCCAGGTTGGTAGTTAGAAAAGGAGGTGGGGAGATCTAGTAGAACCTGTTATTTAAAAAGGAAGGGACCTTTAAAATGACTGTTGCTGGTGGAAACACCATTTGGCTCTTCGCCTCTGGTCCTGGAGACACAAATCTACCATCAGCTAGATACCTATTTATCTCAGCTGTGAGTTTTTAACAGGTAAGGCAGCAATTCCATGAATACACAAGGATTTTAAGTTAAATATTAAAGGTTTTCTTTAAAGTCTTGATATAAAAAATTATAAACAGCTGATCTAAGTAGTGACAATAAGAGAATGTGAATATATAGATATTCAGTTGTGCTTACAGTTAGAATCAGATGTTGTATCTATAGAAAAGGAGAATTGCAAGGAAAAACAAAGCAAATTTAAGGTAGAAAGCACAGAATAGAAAAGAGGGAAAATATCCAGTCATTTAGGGTTTTTTTATTCATTCTGAAGTAATTTCTAAAGAAAACTGTAGGAAACTTAATCATAAAATACATTAAAACATATTGAAAAAAGCAGTAAGTTTATGGTGCTGTCTGTAACACATTGAATGATCAGGGAGCTAGATGACCTGTTTAGTCTCTTCTGTTTTTATATTCTACCATTCTATCTTTCATTTTTCCCAGCTCAAATCTGGTTTTCCCTGACGTCTTTTGAAAATGCAAATGAAAACAGTGCTTAGGAAAAAAACCCACAGAAACCTTGAAGCTTTAGAATGCTGCATAGGTGTATGAAAAGCAGAGTGTTCATTTTCAGAGGGTGAATTGTTTAGGGGAAAGATAAAATCTACTTTGGGTAAATGAAATCCTATGTATGTGCAAATACTGGGTATTTCATAGAAAGTGAAAAGCTCTTTAAACCTTGGCCATGTGTACCACCGGTAGCTTCAGGTGACTGAAGACCTGTTAAGTTTATGCTTAGAACATAACTTTTAACAATGCTTGAAAGCACCCAATTATTTAAAACCTCTTGGTTTTAATTTCACATACGATACATTAGACTAGGAATATCTGCACCTGTGTTGTTTACCAGCTTTATGCTAGGAGATGGATTTTAAAAACACTGTATTGTTTGGTTCTATTCTCACATTCCTTTTGAAACACAGAGTCACAGAACTGCAGAATGGTTGAGGTTGGAAGGGACCTTTGGAGGTCATCTGGTCCAACAATCCCTGCTCAGGCAGGGCCATGTACAGCCAGTTGCCCAGGATCATGTCCACACAGCTGTTGAGTATCTCCAAGGATGGAGACTCCATAGCTTCTCTGGACAACCTGTTCCAGTGCTCAGTCACCCTCACAGGAAAAAAGTGTTTCCTGATGTTCAGAGGGAACCTCCTGTGTTTCCATGGGTGTCCATTGCCTCTTGTCCTGTCACTGGGCACCACTGAGAAGAGCCTGGCTCTGTCCTCTTTGCACCCTCCCTTCTGGTATTTATATGCATTAATGAGATCCTCCCCCAAGCCTTCTATTCTCTAGGCTAAACAGTCGCAGTACTCTCAGCCTTTCCTGATATGTAAGATGCTCCAGTCCCTTAATCATCCTCACGGCCCTTTGTTGGACACTCTCCAGTATGTCCATGTCTCTTACTGAGTAGCCCAGAACTGGACACAGTACTTCAGGTGTGGCCTCACCAGTGCTGAGTAGAGGAGAAAGATCACCTCCCTTGACCTGCTGGCAATACTTTGTCTAATGCAGCCCAGGATACCATTAGCCTTCTTTGCAGCAAGGGCACATTGCTGGCTCATGTTCAACTTGGTGTCCACCTGGACCCCCAGGTCCTTTTCTGCAAAGCTGTTTTCCAGCTGGGTGGCCCCCAGCATATATTGGTGCATGGGGTTGTTCCTCCCCAGGTGCAGGACTTTGCATTTTTCCTTGTTGAACTTTAGTGTGCCTATTTCTCCAGCCTGTTGAGGTCCCTCTGGATGGCAGCATGACCCTCATATCAGTCACTCCTCCCTGTTTGGTGTCATCTGCAAACTTGCTGAGGGTACACTCTGCCCCATCATCCAGATCATTAATGAAGTTGTTAAACAGGACTGGACCAGTACTGACCCCTGAGATAGATCACTAGTTACTGGCCTCCAGCTAGACTTTGTGCCACTGATCACCACGCTCTGGGCCTGGCTATTCAGCCGGTTTTCAACCCACCTCACTGTCTGCTTATCCAGGCCATACATCAAGAGCTTGTCTACAGCTTGTCCCATAACA
Organism: Aptenodytes patagonicus; assembly: GCF_965638725.1. Lineage (NCBI taxonomy): Eukaryota > Metazoa > Chordata > Aves > Sphenisciformes > Spheniscidae > Aptenodytes > Aptenodytes patagonicus. Next base: position 87,867,575 of record NC_134982.1, on the reverse strand, counting down.
GCATCTTATGGGAGACAGTGTCAAAGGCCTTACTGAAGTCCAGGTAGACAATATCCGCTGCTCTCCCCTCATCTACCAGGCCAGTCATTTCATCATAGAAGTTTATCAAGTTGGTCAAGCATGGCTTCCCCTTGGTGAAGCCATGCTGAGTGCTCCTGATGAATTTTTTATCCATAATGTACCTGGAAATGGTTTCCAGGATTAGCTGCTCCATCACCTTCCCAGGGATTGAGGTGAAGTTGACTGGCCTGTGATTCCCTGAGTCCTCCTTCTTGCCCTTCTTGAAGATAAAAGTGACATTTGCTTTCCTCCAGTTTTTGGATACTTCTCCCAGTTGCCATGATTGATCAAAGATTATTGAGTGGCCTTACAGTGATATCTGCCAGCTCCCTCAGCACTGTGGGTGCATCCCATCAGGGCTCATGGACTTATATCCATGTTCAGTTTGCTTAAGTATTCCCTGACCTGATCCTCTTCTACCAACGGTACATCTTCCTTGCTTCAGCCTTTCCCCTGGTCTCTGGGACTTGGGATTCCTGAAAGCTGGTCTTGCTAGTAAAGACTGAGGCAAAGAAGGCATTCACTACCTCATCCTTTTCCATGTCTGTGTAACCAGGTCCCCCATCTCATTGAGCAATGGGCCCACATTTTCCCTAGTCTTCCATTTGTCACCTGTGTACTTCTAGAAGCCCTTCTTGTTGTCTTTGACATCCCTAGCCAGATTTAGTTGCATTTGGGCTTTAGCTTTCCTAACTTCATCCCTGGATGCTCAGACATTGTTTCTGTGTTCCTCCCAGGTTACCCGTCCTTGCTTCCACCCTCTGTATTCTTCATCTTGAGGGCGCTCACAAAGCATGAGCGGGACAACCAGGGGATCAGGCCCAGCCAGCAAGGGTTCATGAGAGGCAGGTCCTGCCTGACCAACCTGATCTCCTTCTATGACCAGGTGACCCGCCTAGTGGATGAGGGAAAGGCTGTGGATGTGGTCTGCCTGGACTTCAGTAAGGCCTTTGACACCGTCTCCCACAGCATTCTCCTAGAGAAGCTGGCAGCTCACGGCTTAGACAGGTGTACTCTGCGCTGGGTCAAAAACTGGCTGGATGGCCGGGCCTAGAGAGTTGTGGTGAATGGAGTTCAATCCAGTTGGTGGCTGGTCATGAGCAGTGTTCCCCAGGGCTCAGTTTTGGGGCCGGTCTTGTTCAATATCTTTATCGATGATCTGGATGAGGGGATCGAGTGCACCCTCAGTAAGTTTGCAGACGACACCAAGTTGGGCGGGAGCGTTGATCTGCTTGAGGGTAGGAGGGCTCTGCAGAGGGACCTGGACAGGCTGGATCCATGGGCCCAGGCCAACTGTATGAGGTTCAACAAGGCCAAGTGCCGGGTCCTGCACTTGGGCCACAACAACCCCATGCAGCGCTACAGGCTTGGGGAAGAGTGGCTGGAAAGCTGCCTGTCGGAAAAGGACCTGGGGGTGTTGGTTGACAGCCGGCTGAACATGAGCCGGCAGTGTGCCCAGGCGGCCAAGAAGGCCAATGGCATCCTGGCCTGTATCAGAAATAGTGTGGCCAGCAGGACTAGGGAAGTGATCGTGCCCCTGTACTTGGCACTGGTGAGGCTGCACCTCGAATACTGTGTTCAGTTTTGGGCCCCTCACTACAAGAAGGACATCGAGGTGCTGGAGCGTGTCCAGAGAAGGGCAACGAGGCTGGTGAGGGGTCTGGAGAACAAGTCTGATGAGGATCGGCTGAGGGAACTGGGGTTGTTGAGCCTGGAGAAGAGGAGGCTGAGGGGAGACCTTATCGCTCTCTACAACTCCCTGCAAGGAGGTTGTAGCGAGGTGGGTGTCGGTCTCTTCTCCCAAGTAACAAGCGATAGGACGAGAGGAAACGGCCTCAAGTTGCGCCAGGGGAGGTTTAGATTGGACGTGAGGAAAAATGTCTTTACTGAAAGAGTGGTTGAACATTGGAACAGGCTGCCCAGGGAAGTGGTTGAGTCCCCATCCCTGGAAGTATTTAAAAGATGCGTAGATGAGGCACTTAGGGCCATGGTTTAGTGGACATGGTGGTGTTGGGTCGATGGTTGGACTCGATGATCTTAGAGGTCTTTTCCAACCTTAATGATTCTATGATTCTATGATTTTGTGTTTGAGTTTGGCTAGGAGCTCCTTGTTCATCGATGCAGGCCTCCTGGCATTTTTCTTCAATTCTCTTGAGCTTGGAGGAGGTGATCCTTGAATATTAACCAGCTTTCTTGGGCCTCATTTCCATCGAGGGCCTTATCCCATGGGACTCTTCCAAGCAGATCTTTGAAGAGGCTAAAATCTGCTCTCCTGAAGTCCAGGGTTGTGAGCTTGCTGTGCGCCCTCCTCCCTGTCCTCAGGATCCTGAACTCCACCATCTCATGGTCACTGCAGCCAAAGCTGCCTTTGACCTTCACATCCCTCCTTTTTAGTGAGTATGAGATGCAGCAGAGCACCTCTCCTCATTGGCTCCTCTATCACTTGGAGGAGGAAGTTTTCATCAGTGCACTCCAGGAACCTCCTGGATTGCTTGAAACACTGATGAAAGTGATATCTACCCCAGATATTGGTTTGTCCTTGTGAAAACTGGGGCAATATTCCCATTACTCCAAGATTTATGAGTGAACTTTGTACCAGCCCTTCTTAAGGAGCTTCACTTTTTCTTGTTCCTGTCACCATTATTTTGCTTATAATAACTGTACTAATTAACTGTCTTTTTATTCTTATCATATTGGCATTTCCAAATAAGTAAAAACTATAAAAATACATTAGTGTGCAATTCATATAATTTATTGAACAAAGAATAGAAATTAATTTCTACACAGCTGTTCTAATGTTATCTGTTCTCCCTAGGAATAGGTGACTGCACAATCAGTATAAAAATGAATTAATGACAAAAGAAACTATATTTTACACATTATATGTGCGTTTGTATAAAATATGAATACAATGGGATGTGGATTTCATCATGTTATATAAAAGGAGCTGTGTATAACCTGAATTTGACTTTATCATAACATTAGTATTCCCCTACATCTTGTTGAGGGTTTTTTTATGCTTCATATTGATATATCAGAAGGTGTTGTAGGCTGCTGACTTTTCTACAGAATTAATCTTAACTTTGATCCCTTTTATCATACTGTGCAGGAGTTCTGAAGAAAGCTAGTGGGGAGCTTTTAATAGGAGAAACTAGAGCAAATGAAACCAGTGGGCTTCCTGAACAGTTACTTCAGGTAGAAGAGGTGAGTATGAAAAGAGTCTTACACTTTGTAGGGGATTTTCTTTTGTCTGTGTCTCCAGTGTAGTCTGTCACCATGTTCATTATAAACACCTCTTGCCACAGTTTCATTATTTAGCTACTGCAATTAATTTTAGGTGCAAAGTCTCAGTTAAGATGGAATAAAATCTTACAGCATTCATGAAGAAGTGGTTGTTATTTAAGATTTAATAACAGGACGGGTTTAACATCAGAAGTATAAGATACCTGTCCTGGTTTCAGCTGGGATAGAGTTAATTTTCTTCCTAGTAACTGGCATAGTGCTGTATTTTGGATTTAGGGTGAGAACAATGTTGATAACACACCGATGTTTTAGTTGTTGCTGAGCAGTGCTTACACTAGCCAAGGACTTTTCAGCTTCCCATGCTCTACCGACTGAGAAGGCTGGAGGTGCACAAGAAGATGGGGGGGGGCAGAGCCAGGACAGCTGACCCAAACTGGCCACAGGGATATTCCATACCATGTGATGTCACACTCGGTATATAAACCGGGGGCAGTTGGCCGGGGGACAGCGATCGCTGCTCGGGGACTGGCTGGGTGTCAGTCGGCGGGTGGTGAGCAATTGCATTGTGCATCATTTGTTTTGTATATTCTTTTATCGTTGTTGTTGTTGTTGTTGTTGTTGTTGTTGTTGTTGTTGTTATTATTAGTATTAGTATTAGTATTAGTATTAGTATTAGTATTAGTATTTTCCCTTCCTTTTCTGTCCTATTAAACTGTCTTTATCTCAACCCGTGAATTTTACTTCTTTTTTTCCAATTCTCTCCCCCATCCCACTGACGGGGTGGGGAGTGAGCGAACGGCTGTGTGGTGTTTAGCTGCCTGCCGGGTTAAACCACAACACCACCTCATAACAAAATAGTAACAAAATGCTAAAATATGATAGCTTTCTTCAGTACTAAATATATTCTCAGATACAGCAGAATCTTAAAAAATTCTATCAAGTTCTTAGCATTTGATCATAATGGTGCTTCCTATAGAGATAAATACTCATGCGATGTCCGGTTTCTTTGATGCCAACAAACTACTGTGTAGTAAGCACTATGCTTTGTAGAATGTACGTACAAGATTAAGTTCTAGTCTGGCTTCCATTTACTACTAAACAAATTTTTACTGCTGAATTTATGGGACCTAAATGCTCTAACAAGTCTGATACTTTGCAATAGTGGAATTGCATTTCCTAATGGCTCAATTTTAATGCTGAAATGACTTTTTAAAATGTGCTTTGAATGAGTTTGTGAGACTAATGTTCCTATATCTTATAGATTACAAAGAACAATATTTTGAAAAGATTGAGCTTTACTTGACCCAAGATCAAAAAAATTTAAAAAAAAGAGGGGGTGCAAAAATGGGTGTCCGTGGGGGCTGCCTCTGTGCTCACTGGAGTTGAGTGTTGGGAGTGGGGAAGGGGAAAGGAAGGAGGAGGCAACTTCTAAATTGGAGTAAGATGGAAGGGCTCCACTTCGTAGCCCTTCGTTGTCTTCCAATTTAGTATTATAGCTGCAATGTGTTAGGAATCCTTCTTTTCTTTTCTCCTGCTATGGCCTCGTAGTGGGGATCTTTACTGTACATCTTACGTCATTCAAATATTTCTCTTACAGTGGTGCAATTCTCAGTTGGCCACTTCTGGTAAGGTTTAAGTCTGCTGTATGTCATATGAGCAATGCAAAGCAAGACTAGTGGAAAAGTAATGATGTCCTACTGTGTCTGCTTCTCGCAACTGTTATGCTTCAGACAACTTCAGAAGTCTGTTTATAGAAGGCAGGGAACTGATGTAAACCATAGTAAAAGCCAGCATTGCCTAAAAACTAGAAATCTCTATTTAGACATTTTAATCTTTGCTAAATCCAGCTCTAGAGAAGTGAAATCCAGTGTGGCTGTGTTAAAACCAGCTTCTCTAAATGTTTTCCATTAATATTCATGGTTACTAGTTTGCAGTTGTTACCTTGCAGTGCAAATTATTACAGGGTATCCATTGCTGGATTACTTGTTAAACTATTGAAAATGGTTATAAATGTATTTGACTTTGTTAAATAGATTCCATTAAAGAATATAAATAATGTAAAGATGAAGCATGGCTTTTAAAAAGCAGTCTTGTTTAAACAGGTTTTTTATAAATTTGATGATAAACTTAATATAGTTATGCATTTTTGTTGACTGTATGATTCAAGGGTAGCAGACTATATTTTAAGTTATTAAAATGAATTTCAAAATGTGATGGTGTCCTTTAATTTAATTATGGATGTTCGTGTAAGTTTCAGACAATAATAACACTCAATAATGAATTTGGATTGATTTAATATAAATATGTATTTCAGCCTATTTTACTGAAGTTTGGCTGGAGAAATGCATTTAAAGACTTGTCTTCTTCAGTGGCTCACTGTATAACAATAGCAATCGAGGATTTTTCAACTAAAATTCTTCAACATGAGCAGAAAGAAGAGTTTTCAGCCGCAGGCTATGCAATGAGTCTTGTAAACAACGAGCAAATGAGGGAGTCCTGCGGAGCAGTCCAACAGGAGGAGCAACCAAAACGAATTGCTAAGGCAGGTATCAAAAGATCTGAAGTTTGAGGGGAGACAGAATGCCAAGGCTGTTTGCCATCTACACTTTGAAGTACTTACAGTACCATTAATATTCTGTATCTTATATAAATGGAATTAAGAAGAAAGTGAGAGGCATTACAATATGAAGCTGAACAGAGCTTTATACAATAGCCCATAGTCTATACTGGAAAGAATTAACTTTTAAACTTAGCTGGCATTATTTTTTTCATCCAGAAAGTTCTAAAACATTCTGATTAGTATCTGCTCTGTTACCAAGTGGTTCGGTGGGAAAATGCTGAAAGCTTTGAAGCATAGCTATGAAGGGATTTCCTGTATTCATATCCTTAGACATGCCATTTAACTAATCAGCATAACCAATAATATGGCCAAATTAGAGTTCTTTGATTTGGCTGAAAGGTCATTTATGACGATTAATTAAATTGTTTTTCTAAGGGAATATGTGTTTGAAAGCTTTTCTATTTAGTAAGCTTTACAACTGTTCTAGCAAATTTGGAATGCTGTTAATGAATGTTTGCTTAAAATAACACATAAGCTTTTGGGACATAATTTTAGGGAGATCAATGTATGAATTTACTAAGAGATGACAAGTTTGTTTTCAAATTCAGTATTAAGAAATGTGTTTGTATATTTTCCAAAATAAATTTGTTTAGAAAATTATCTTTGTTTACAATGAATTAACCTTATGCTTTGAATGCACGTCTAATGAAATCATAAACAAAATGAAGGCATTACTAGCGTAAAATGGTTTTAATTTTTTTCCCCAATATATATTATGCAGCTTTAAAGCAAGAAGGAATGAAATAATAATTCATTTGCTGTAGATAAACATTTCTCCCCTGTATAACAGAATGAAATGTTTGTAAAGCTGATTTAATATATTTATGTTTTATGCCAATTTCATTATTCAAGAATCTGACCCTAGTATAAATTAAACAGTGCTGTCAGAATACAAATAACTTGATGCCACGTTTATTTCTCTCAGTTTTGTTCTGACATCATGGAAGAACTTGACACATTGCTTCCATTGGCTCTGGCATGCAGAGATGATTCTCTTCAGGAAATTAGAGCAAACTTTGTAGAGGCCTGCAGCAAAGTGGCAACAGCTGTCCTGGCAAGACTAGAGGAGAAAAGCAAAGACGTTCCCTCCAAGGCTCCCCTGCAAGACTTGTACGCTGCCCTTTCCACAGCGATATACGTCTTTCAGCATTTTACAATGTATGGCAATTTAATGAGAGAAACGAGCAAAAAGTGAGTCCCATTTACTTATAATGGTTTAATTCAAACATAAATAATGTAAGACCTCATTCCATTTTGGTGATACAGTATGGTGGTAGTTTTCCAAATTGCATCATATTTTTTAGCACATGCACTGCGTGTACTATTTATGGAAAGACCTGAATCAAAGCTATTGATAATCTAAAGCAGCCATTACAAAACAAATTATTTATGTTTAAGATCTGCATTTGATTTGCAGATCAATATTTTTTATTTATTAAGCTTGAGTAAATAAGTTTGTCCAGTGAACTGAATGTACTCTGCTCTCATATAAATAGAGGGCTAAGGCCTTAATTTCCTTCTCTGACCTTTGCAATAGTTGAATTTTCATAAAATCTGATTTAGCACATAGCAATCTTACAGGACAGTATAAATACACATTCCTGCGCTTTTTCCTTACACCGTCTGTATTCAGTGATGTGAACAAATACATCCAATGTAGGTTTAGAATTTATTTTTCACTGCATGCAGAATAAAAATTAGAGAAGATATGAAGTAGTAGTGTAAAGTCTAAGACAGTGTTTGGCCTGGGGGCAATATAACTGCATTTGCTGTGCTTTTAGGAGATTTTGGCTTAAGATACTAGGAATCTCTTTATTGGTCCATGTGTTTCTGGCCATACGTAATTTAAAAGTAGAAACTGGGCCTGTTGGGAGAGACACCTGAACTAGCCAATTTTCAAGGAATTTATGATTTCTAAGGGGTTGTATGCACTGTTGAGCTACTTTCCCTCTGATGTTCTACTTTCTCCTGCATGAAGTGTATCTTTGTGAATGGGAAGTCTGAGCCAAAATATTGCTCAATAATTCTACTTATGTGTATTATGGAAGAGTTTTGGTACATACCTACCAAAAATAATCTCTGGACTCTGTGTTTATGTTTTCTTTATCACGCTCAGTGCTGATGCAATTATGCTTCAACCCAGAATCTCCCAATAACTTGAATGACAAATGTACTTTTATCTCAGAAAATAGGATGAAGTAATATATTTCTCAGTGACTTGGTTAAATGAGAATTTATAGATGAGCAGATATATTTAAAGAACTTGTGAAACAAAGACCAGATATTTTTCAAAAGTGAATGCTAGGTTCAGACTCCAGGACCGAGAGGAAATGAATGATTGATACCTAATAATCAAAACCATTTGCAGTACTGGGGATTGTTACCTCCTACTGCACAGCCTTTCAATCTTTGTCTCTTTGATCATTCTCTCTGAACAGACCCCTGTTCCTAGTGCCCGTCCAGCAATATCAGGAATTCATCAACGTTCTCCAGTTTCAAGTTACAAACTACTGCGTCAGAGTTTGTGCTACAAGCATTTTACAGGATGCTGAGAGCCACCACTGGGATGACTACAAAGCTTTTTATGAGGTGTGAGGTTAAGTTTACTGTGCCTCCCTTTTACAAAATATGTTTTACTGGTTGCCAGCTCTCTGACTAATTAGAAGCATAAGATCAGCATTATTTTTACATAAAGATTATTGGAATTTACTATTTTGAAATATCTGTTATTGCAGGCAAATGTCCCTGTAGAAATGATGTAGGAAAACATAGTCATTTAAAGAAGAGATAAATCATTACCATGGAGTGTTTGTGTCATTTGCTTAATAAAATATTGTGTGTCAAGTTCAAGACATTTATATAGAACTCAGTAAAGAAGACACCATCGTTTTAACTCCTCTTCTTACAGAAAGTTTGACATATGAAAATGAAAGACAGCTATTTTTCTCCTGGAAATTTTGAATCTGATTCTTTGATTTTTATTTTCAATTGGTTCCCCTTTTTACCTTTTGTGAGTGAAGGATGTAACAAAGAAAGATGATCAATATAGTTACCTTCAGCATTCAGCAATATATTTCTGAAATAACTAGTGCCATTTCACCTGCATTTGAAGTCACAGGTCTACTCTTAAACTATAATCCTAATGATTCTGTGAAAACACCCTAAGGATCAAGTGAGTTATTATAATTTATTGGGGTTTTTTCTTCACCCCAGTTAAATGCAGACATAGACTGACATATACTGTTTGAAATTATTTTCACTTAATTTCAGGATGAAGTGAAAGTATTATATGTTTTTTATCAATAATAACTGAGATTTCCTGGAGACAAAGTCCTGGCCTTCCTTATATCATTTGCTGTGTGAGAGAATTAGTGTGTTTTTGTTAAGCATTTTCTAGAATTCTTACATGAGAGAAAACTCTGCATGATACATGCATTCTACAAATGTAATATAAAAAGCTGCTGAGTCAGTGACAAAAATCTGTACTGGACAGGTGATGCAGACCTTAATATGAATACTCTATAAATATGCCCATCCCTCAAAGACAAGTAAATGTAAACATTTTACTTTTGTTTGAATGTTAGCCCCGATGTCGTGGGTTGATAAGAAGATAAGAAATTTAACGGCTTTTGGCAACTGATAAATCGTGATATGATCTTCACTGTCTGTAGTCCATATGGTGCTGTGTCCTGTTTATTAGTGACCCAATAACTATTCACCATGGAGGAAACCTAATTGTCACAAACAGCTGTCTCAAGAAGAAAGAGTATGGATTAGCTAAACAATTTTGTCATTACTGATCGGAACTGATGTGTGTAGGAAGGGATGAAGAAAGCTGGTATCGCAGCTCTGTATTCTTGCAGGACTTGAGGTGGCAAGTACGTAATTTTACATCATCACTTTGCTCTTTTTACTGGGCCATGGGCCTTGGCCCAAGGATGGACCATGATCTGCTCAGAGTGCCTTCAGGAGGCACGATGCTGAGCAGCTGCTGCTTCCATTGAGGTCTTGTAGGCATCCCAAATGGAAGAGATTGGCTTATGACCTATTGCTTGTTACAGAGGCAACATCCTGCTGAAACTTCTAGCAGTGAGAGCTGGCTCCTTCCTAGGTCTAAGCTCAGCAGGAAGTGTGGGGCTCTGCCTCTTAAGTCATGCAGATCCTGCTGAGCTCAGAAAACAAGAGTAGCTTGGAGCCAGGCACCAGAAGACCTTGCCAGTCATCAAGAGCAGGCTGTGGTATGAGCTCCTCCTCTCTCAATGAGAACACACTCTTGCACTTGTGCAAGTCAGGGGGTCACAGCCCTTGCTGCATTTTCAGTGGGATCCACTGCTGTAAACACCCTCATGACCTTGCTTCTTTAAGGGGAAGCTGCACTTGGCTCTCTGCTTCTGCTTGTCTCTTGAGTAGCCTAGCTTTTGAATCTGGTTTAGGTCAGGACCGTCACTACCCTTTCCCCTTTGTCCCCCAGTTTTGACTATTACATGCAACTATAAAAGATTCAGTCCTCATCCGTAAATCCTGAATGCAATTTCATAAAGGAAAAAAATACATTCCCTTGTGCTCCCACAAAATAAGCAAAACATTGCCTGTCCTTTGGTTTTGTGTGCATGAGTAGGGGAGAAGGAAGAGGAAGAAACCTTTCTTTCCTCATTCTTGTATTGCAGGCTTAATTACAAACTAAGTGACAATCCTACACTTCAGGGATCACATGAAGTTACTCTCTTCTTTTTCCCCAATAATATAGCACATTCAAGTGGTATTAGAAAGAATATGTGATAGCCTTCCTTTCCATTCCCCACTAATGACATATTGACTAATAAAACTGCTTGACTTACTTGATGTATAAGTCATCCAGAAAGAAGACAAAACCACTGAAAGACAAGGGAAGGGAGGAAGGGGCAGGGGACAGTGTCTGTGTTTGATTACACAGAGCTGCAGTTTCCATATCCATTTATTTGTTTGTTGTACAATGGTAACATCTGAGGAGAACAAGATTGGTAGCAAATGCTTATTACATTCTATAAAAGAATTTTCTACATTGCTAAAATAAAAATAATGTATTTTTAAATATTTTTGGACTTTCATAACCTATTTCAATACCTGCTCATCCATCCTCCCTCTGACGTACATCTAATCCAATACTGGTAACTCAAATTAAAAGAAGAGCCAAAAGACCAATTATGACTGGAGGGTAGACACAGAGATCATAATCACTGTGAGATCACGGAAAGCTTTTAGTATCTTTTGGGAAAGTTAAGCAGAGATTTTGTGAGATACAAGTAGCGAATCTGTGGTAATGTGAGATCTGAGCTGAGCTCTAAGAGCGCAGTTCCCATTCAGCACTCAGAGTCTAAGCTGCCAGGGAGTGAAATTCTCTGGGTTCATGATCTCACTGGTAGAGTGCACTGAACACCCACTGTGCCACTGGGCCAGCCCTCCAGATTACGTTTTCAAATGGAGCTTTTAGTGTAGCAGACATCTGCTGTAGCTTTGGGAACTTATGTTTTCTAATAGTCAAAGAATAAAGAATTGTCTGTTCAAAGATAATATTGAGTGGCTTATATAATAAAGTGCAGCTGCTTGTTTCCTGATATATAAGCTAAATAAAAGCTCACATCTGTTTGTGTTATACGAAGCCTGCGAAAATAGCAGATGTTTACCAGTAGAATTGTCTAGAAATGGCAACAAATAGAAAAACAGGTCAGAAAAGGGGAATGAGTCTCATTTAAATCTTCAGTGAAACTGTTGCTTCTGCAGTGGAGGTACAATGTTAGAAACGGGGTATTATTCGATTTACTGCTTTAAATTAAATAAAGCAGAGAAAATGAAGCAATTTGTGTTCATCATTACATAGTTAAAAAGTAAAACTCGCCAACATTCAGTTACTTAAAAAAATAAATGCCCTACATTAGAAAGTCAATTTAGATTTATATTTCTGGTTGTTAAGTCTGCATGGTTTTTGAGAATTTTTTAATTTATTTTTGTAAATTAAAGATCTGACCAAAATAGATTAGCTTGCATTAGGCATTCAAACTAATTATTTTTTACCTGGTAAATTTATTCTGTAACAGTTGAAATGTTTTTGCAAAGAAAGGGAAATGTTAGTAAAATGTCTGTAAGGTAGGGTTAGGGGTTTATTTCTGGATAAGTTCTACTGGAATGTACCTCAAAAGTAGTCATGGTAATACATCTAAGAAACCCAGATGTATAGAAATGTATTAATGTTTGAGTTATGCAAAGTTATTAAGTTATGTTATGAGTTATGAAGTAAACTTGTACTTTCTTATGATGATGTTTCAGTATAGCATGCAATAATACTGTAATTTTATTTCATATAAGAAAAATAGGAAGTTATTTTAATATGTCCATTATTCTATTATATCCATTTTTGGTCAATATAATACAATCCTATTTTACCTGTGTGGAAACACTTGTCAAGTGCTTTATTGCTCAAAATAACAGAGTGATTTTTTTTGGTTTGCCTGTTGAAATATGCTTAAAACAGTTATAAGGTGTCCATGCTTCTATGTACAAAGAAAATTAGGCATATAATTTTCTTTTGAAACTTATCTGTATTACATTTTTCTCTTCTGCATTAGTGAAACTTGGAAATTTGGGTGTCTTAATGATTTGTTTTTCTCTTTTTTTTCTAAATGAGATTTTAGAGATGCCTATGCCAATCATAAAATTAATGACTAGAGCAGTCGTCACAAGTTTGGTACTTTTGTTCTTTGTAATAATTTACCACATTTTAATATAAAATAGACTTCAAATATTATGGCAGAGAAATACTGAATAATGACAAGTTCCAATAATCTGCTAATGTGGTGTGTTTATAAAGAAGCCGGATTATTTTGGCTTATTATTATTAGAGAATGCCTATCAAACTCTTACAGTGTTTTAAAAATCATGGGGTTGTTTTATATTTCTGATAATACTAAAATGTCAACAAATTCTTAAAATATTTCTCAACTCCATTGGAATGTGGGAAGTGAAGATTCAAGTCTTTGTTCTGATACAGGTTCATCATAATGCTATTTTCTGAATAGGTATTAGTTGAAACATTTAAATGTGAGTTGAACTAGGTACTTCTTAGAGGCATTATGAATTAACCACTGTGATTTTAACTCCTCTGTATTTATCTCTGTGTCTTATTGGGGTGGTTCTGTACAGACAATGAAATATTAATACCAATGCTGATTCCTTCCCAGAAAATATTTAGTTTCAATGAGTTACCATTATAAAATGAAAAAATATCTTAAAAAATTCTGGACATCTCTTATTATCAGTTTAATTGTTCAGTTTTTATTTTTTTCTGCTCTTACTGCATATCCATTATATATAACCAAAGTTTCGTAATCATGGTTATGTGTGGCAATTATGAACCTGGGGAAATACATATGCTTAAGTAATTTAAATAATTATTTTCTTTTGAGGACAAAGAAACTGTTATATTAAATTCATCTGACTATTCTAGTGAGTACAGAATACTGTATATGTTTTTAGACTAGACTTATAACACTATGAGTTTTGAGAATAGGTTAATTAAGGATATAAGAGGTCAAATGCTGTGGTTTGGTTTTGTGGCAGAACTCTAGTTTTATAACTGAAATGGAACATGTGTTTCCTTGCTAATAAAGATGTTTCACATCTTGTCAAGGACCATTTTTTGGTCATCATGTGCCTGAAACTCTTCAGCTATTTCCTTTCAGATTGAATTAATTAGACTTACAGGAACTAAATTGACATTTTGGAAGGTGTGTTTTTATTATTTAATGTTTGGTGGTTTTGCTAGGGGGAAAGATGCTCATTCTCTGTCCAGATGTGGCATTATTTCTGCTGTGCTCTTCATCATGATCTATGGACTATTCTACCTCCCAAGACAGCCCAGGGGATTCTTACAGATGTACTGGAGCAATCTTTGGCTATGCTGTCCTCCAGATATTGTCAGGCCTGCCCCAGTTACAGGAGAACACCACAAATCAGGTAATGGTTGTATATTTAATGCACTCTTTCAATGGATAAACTAAGTAAGTCTTAGTTTTCTGTTATGCACTGCTTTGATTCAAATTTAAACGTTAATGAACACAGCAGAGGGGATAGACACAATTTATGTATTTTGATGTTCATTTTAGTTCAATATGTTTTGTATATTTAAGTATATTTGGCAGTCATATACTAAACCGGGCAGAATCAAAGACCTCTTTTGAACTCGTGGTGAAATTGTTCCATAAACTGCTTGACTGCTTTGAAAGCCTCATGATGAACAGTGCATTGAGGAATAGTGGTGCAACCAAAAATGTGGGCAGAATTGGCAGTATCAAGATTAGAAATCAAGCCATTGATTCATGAAGAAAACTCCATGTGTTCTAATAAAATTTGGGTTTTCTTCAGACTTTTCGAGTGAAAGAGCTACGAGGTCACATCACAAGATTTGCCAGAATGAAGCCAGTGTTGCAGAAGGAGAGAGGAGGAAGAGGCTGTTCCTTCTCCTCTCATTTTAGGAAACATGAAGCTGGAAGTTCTTCTTGTTGGGATTCTTATGTTTTGCCAGACAGGAGGGTCTCTTTAAGAAATACTAAAGCAGGTGTCTCCAGGTAGACGCTTACCCTACCTCTGTCCTTTCCCTTTCTTATCCAGTGTCTTGTTTGACTGAAGAAATTGGTTTATTTCTCATCCTGCCCCTTTGCTATATATCTTTCCTATATGAATATGTTCCTCTTTTTAGATTTTGAAAGTGATATAGTCCATGGTGGCCATGCGAGTTAAAAATTTAAGAGCTTGTCATTTGTAGGAGATAAGAGACAGCAGAGATATGTTCTGTGTGAGCTAAGAGTTATGTGCTGTCATTGTAAGTTTTATTATGAAAAGGAACAGTGTCATGGAAGCTTAAGTAACTTGCACAAGTTCACATTCTTGGAATAGGTGGGAAAAAAACCAAAGTTTTATTCTATGTATCAAAATACCTATTTGTATGCTCTATTCCTGCACTAATTTATCGTGATTAGGCCCTTCTATATCTTTAGGTACAGAGAGGTTTCCTGGAAACTTTCCTGGAAATTTCCTGGGAAAAAAAATACCCTGAAATACGAAGAATATGTATTGATACAATATTTCTTAAATGTAGTATTAGTCAATTCTATATGAATTTGCCTTAAAAATACTGAACAAGAAAGAACTTTTTACATTGTCGTTTTGTAGAGAAGCTGTTATATTTAATAAGGTGATTCTGGAATTTGTCACTAAGTGAATTAAATTATCCAGTCATGCACAAATTAAAAAAACAATTTTTAATTAATATAATTCAATATATTTTTATCACAGAGGTTTTACATATTTTTTTTAATAATACTGTACTTGGGGGGAGATCTTTTCTCCCAGTGATTCTTGAAATTTTAGAGAGCTGATCTGTAATACAGACAAATGTCTGTTCATGTGTGTTTGCCTAGATCTTCCAAAAATGAGATGATCCTTAAAAACGCAGATGATCACATATGCATCCATTGGCTTTTAGGTACTTAGGTACTTTTTTCAGTCGAACTTAATGCCTGCCATATATTTTGTGTTATCCATCTGTTTCCCATCTGTTGTATGTCAGCATGGTTTTGTGAGATTATGTTGTTGTAGTTTGGGTTCTTGCTATTGTTTAGGCCAATGACCCATGATGCTCTGCCAACCAATATCAAGAGGCAAGAGATTACTGACTCAGAAACGTTCCACATCATAATATGTTGCCTGGCAGTTAAAGTTTTGCAAATTGAAGATTTAGTTCACTTGTCATTACTTTTTTGCTCCAGCAGCATTTGAAAATAGTATGTACAGTCTAATTATACTTTATCATGAAGAAAATTAAATTTAATTTTATTTAGTTGTAGTTTAGAAGGTAAATTGTTCCTGTCTAGTGGCACTGTCCTTTGGAAGAGAAAATTTCCATATTTTTTAAGTCTTCTTTTGACTAGTTTCAGTAACAACTTTTTGGTGGAAGCACTGAATTTTTACAGTGTAGTGGA
This sequence comes from Aptenodytes patagonicus, assembly GCF_965638725.1. Classification (NCBI taxonomy): domain Eukaryota; kingdom Metazoa; phylum Chordata; class Aves; order Sphenisciformes; family Spheniscidae; genus Aptenodytes; species Aptenodytes patagonicus. The sequence continues at coordinate 87,851,639 of NC_134982.1, read as the reverse complement.
TTCAGAATTCCTACACCACTTATGGAAGATGAAATTTGAAGTCCGTGCTATGATTTAGGTATTTTATGTTGTCAGAGGAAAGCTCTATTTAACTGAAATTTACCACTATCCTGATGTCCTAAGTAATGTTATTTTCACTTTTTTTTCCCTACAGAATTGATATTGCAGCAATTTTGATGTCCACTGCAGATATGCTCTGGTCAGTTTGCAGCTCTGTACAGGAGTTTCTGAATCCACGTGAAGACACAGATCTCAAGGTCTATAAAATACATAGCCACTGCAATAGTCTGCTCTCTGTGCTGGCTATTTTAACTTCACCACTGAAGAATTTGTATAAGTGAGTATGAAAGAAACATTCAGTCTGAGATAAAATTGGTTCTTGAGCTTACATGGATAGATCTACAAGGTGAATAATTGTGTTGAAATACAAATGAAATGCATAGTGTTGACACATTTTGATAAACTTTGACTATTTCTCGATTTGGTCTTGAAATTATCTTTATGATCTTACCTAAAGCCCAATTATATCTGCTGGGATTTTAGTAGATTTGGATCAAACTCCAATACTGCACATTTTTTTGTCTGGTGATAACATAGACCATAGTGAATGCCTGGTTTGATTTCTTCCATAACGCAAACAGTAGAATTTCATTAATAATTACTGTCCCAAATTTGCAATTTATTTTTCAGTTAGGACACATTTTGTTAGAAACACATTCTTATTGGTCTAAAAACATTTACTACTATTGTACCAAAGCCTTTGGTAAGGTTTTCAAGGACTTGTCACTCAAACAATTGAAAAAATTTCATCTTCTTACTAGTTCAGATTTATCTACCTTCAGCTTCCAGATAAATTAGAATGTTCTGCTGTCATCCTGTAATAATTCTGTAAGTACTGGAATTTAAAGATTATTTACTGAAATCATCATCTGGTTACATGACCAGTATGCTTCAACAAATATTGAATGTATTTTAAAAGAGAAAGAGTATAGAATGCCCATCTTTATAAAATTATGTCTTCACAAGTCACAGCTGTAAACAAGAGGACACATTACTTGCACTGAAATTGGGTCTGAGTCTTTCATTGCTTTTTCATGCTAAAAATTCTGCTGTGAATTTGGTGTAAGAGACAATACAAAGTGAGATCACAAATTAAAAAAAAACCACAACAAAACCCAAAACTAAGAAAGCCAAATCCTATTCAACTGGCTTTTATTTTATTATTCTAACTAAGAATATTCTAGGTAATACTAGTGATACAAAGAAGAGGGTAGAGACCTCCTGCATTTAAGCTTCTTTAACTGAATAGTTTTTGTCATGTGTGGCCTCATTTTAATGTTTGTGGGCTCTGAGGGACATGCAAAAGTGGATTGTAACTGGATGTTTGATCTTATACAATGCAGGCTGATGAAAAAACAGCAGTTAAGAAGGTGACTCATGAACAGATTAGGTAGTCCTGCTGTGGCAATAGTAATGGAGGCAGGAATGGACATTGCGGTAGCTGTAACTGCTTCTGCTGTCAATTCTGACATTTCACCCTTCCTTTATGAAAGCCCTTAGAACGATGGACCAAAAGAAATATGTAGTATAGTCTGTTCCTTTTAGCTATTCTAGTCTCCTCCACTAATCCATGTTGTTTACAGATTTATCTTACCTGGAATGATAAAAAATGTGTGCTAACTTGAGAACTCACTGAGTTTCAGAACAAAGTGCCAATGGAGAGAGTGAGGCAGCATATTTTGTATTTTATGTAAAATGCTACAGATTAACAACTTGGTCATATAGGTTTCATATTTAGGCATATAAATTTCAGTATCCTAATTTGCTTTTCTAGAGATCAAAAACTTGACATGTGCAGGATGTAGCAGCTCTTTTAATTTACTACAAAGTACTCTGCAAATCATAACCAAAATCTGGCAGCTTTGTTTAAGAATACAAAAAATGTCATATTTTGTTACATAGTTAACGAAAATAGTATTAACACTAAAAAACTTTGCTAGAGAGATGATGCATGGTTTTGTTGGGATATTTTTTATGAACTGTGTATTCAGAACTTTTATTTTCAAAACCTGTGAGACTCCGTTATCAAAACAGTTCTTCTCTATTGTATGTTTCATTACAGCCAATAGTTGTCAGGTAACCTAACCCGGTGTCCAGAATACAAAAAAAACCAGATTTACCAAGATAGCTTCTTGAATGACTATATCCAGTTGGAAACACTTTCATATACTGAATTTTATGTTGAATTTCTAGGGCCATTATTTACTGAGTTGTGCATAATTCATCATGTTAAGAATCTATCAATAACAAATTTAGAAGTTATGCGTGATTTTAAAGGAATACTAATCCTTCATCAGTTCTCTTTACAATTACAGCTGTATAATCAAAATTTCCATCTGTTAGCTTGGCTCTATATCTTTCAAAACTTTGGTAAAATTAGCTGGAAGTGAAATAAAGATTTTTCTTTTAAATCTATCATGCTCTCTTTTGATACTAGAAGATTTCCCTGCAGGGGCTAGGTTTAAATTAATCTTTAGACTGCTCAGGAAAGTTTTATGTAATCAGAAAAGCAGTGATGACAGAACATTGTTTTCCAGGAGTTGTCTAATAATAGGACTGGCTCATTTCCAACTTACTAGAGATGCTCCAGGGAATTGAAATTATTCAAGATCCTTTATTATGTTGTTGAAATGCAACAGAATAGTAGGGGTGCTGAAAAATCAGTAATATCCTTAACTTCATATATAGTGATTCTGGCATGTGCTTTCTTCTTCCTAATTTTGTGATCAAATGTTGTGCATTCTGCTCTCACTTAGAGTTTCGTTTCTGTATGACAAGGCTACTTAGACCCAGTCCTAAATTCACCTATGAATCTTGGGTTATCAGTTTTTAATACTCACTCATTTTTCTGTGCTTCGTTTTCCTCCACTCTTCTCTGGCCTTCCTGAAGTAACTTTAGCATAATAGAAATGTTGGTTGGAAAGGACTGCTGGGGGTAATTTAGTCCAACCTCGTGCTCAAAGCAGGACAATCACCAAGAGTAGTCAGACATGACTGTGTTAGCTGACCCATGTAAACCTCCAGGAACCAAGATTTTGCAACCTCTCCGGGAAACCTGTTCCACGGCTGCACTGCCTTAGTGCAAAGTATTGCCTAATATCTAGTGTGAACCTTCAAAGCTGCTGGCTGTGGCTTGCTGTATCGCACCAGCCCCCACTGAGAAAGTTTGTCAGTGTTGTCTTTGTAATTACTCTTTGGGTAGTTGTAGGCTGCCATTAGATGACTCGACCCTTTAGCCACCTCTTCACCAGAGTAAAGGAGCCTAGATCCCTCAACCTCTTGGCATAGATGACGCAGCCTCGTCCTTTCCGGTTTCCTCACATCCTCCTTGAGCTGTAGGCCCAACACGTGGACAAAATATTCGGTAAGGCTTAACTGTTGCCAAGTAGATGAAGTGAATCACTATCTTTAGTTTGCTTGCCATACTCCTCCTAATGCAGCCCAGTGTGTGGTTTGCATTGTTTCTAGTGAGAATACACTGTTGTCTCATATGAAACACCCTACTGGCCATAAATCCCAGGCTTGGGGTTGGGTAGGGTTGGTACTCAGTCAGTCAGTTCCCAGCCTAGCTTATTATAAATCTATTATAATTATAATATTATAATTTATTATAAGATAAAGTTGCACTTTACCTCAGTGAACTTTGTGAGTCTCTGTTGGCCCAGTCATCCATGACTTAGCACTCTAGTTTGTTGTGTTAACTATTGTGCTCACTTCCCCCTGTTTAGTGTCACCTGTAAATGTCCTAAATGTGTGTTCTGTCTGTCCACTTTTGTCCGGGTTATTGAGGAAACTGTTGAACAACAGCAGTCTCCAGTATATGCTCCCAAAGCTACCAGGTGTTGCTATTTTCTTGCTGCTGGCCCAAACCTCTGAAAAAAGAGGATTTTCATCCCTCGGAATTTCTAGTCATCATAGTCTTACTCACTGACAAGGTTGTTGTCAGTTACTCAGTTCAAGTAGCTGGGTTTTGTGCAGTGGATTTAGCAGTTTCAATGTTGCTTGTGGATTTCATAGGAGAATCCAATGCTGTTCTTCATTCATTATTTTTTACAAAATGAAATTATCCAGGAGAAGTAGGCTGGCCATGTGCAGTACAACAGACCCATTTATGACTTCAGAGTAGAGACTGTCTTCTGCACCAGGTTGAGGGTGCTCAAGTTGGAGCAGATCTATTCTTGTGCTTTTTTCTGTATTCCTTACTGAGCAGGAGATGACAATCTTTCTGTTAGGGAAGATCATAAAGAGTAAGGTGGATGCACCTTTTTGTGATTTCATACTATGAATTATTATATCTTACTTTCTCAACAAGAAATCAGGTCAATGACTTGAATGCTGAGAGAAGAATTTAGAGATTCTATTTGTAAAATTGCTGTCTATTGGGTAAAAATATCTGTCATTCAATTTTAAAAATGGAAAATATGTCTCTTAATTTTAATATATGAGTTATACTTCATGAAGTTGCTTTTTAGTCATGTTTATTCCTTATACAGAGCTAAATCCTTTGAAGTCTACAAGGAAATACCATTAGGATGCATCTTGTTGGCATCTCATTTTTTCACACCTGCACTGAGGCTTACGAGATCAATTCTCACCTTGTCATACTCTACTGCAGAATAAAACTACTGTAACTTGGAATCTTGCTGTGGTATTAAATACTTTCACAGATGCTATCCACTGCTTTGAGACTATAGGCAGCTGCTTTAACATAACTTGTAGTCAAAACAAATTTCCTACTAGCTATTATTATACTTCTGTCAGAAGAGTAGTTGAATTAAACTGTTTGGCACAGAGTTGGGTTTTCCTGGCAAGAATTGCATAGCCAGCAGTGGACACTGAGAAATGCTGGCACCAGAATTATTGTATTATCATTAGACACTTGATTTTTTATAGTATTTGAAGTTATTCTAATATTTAAACAATCTTTAAAGCCCTCAGATTATCTCCATCTCAGTTTAAAAATTTGTATAGAGGTTTTGTTATAAGCCTCAGAGCTCAAAAGTCTGCCCTGTGCTTGTCCTTAGGAGACAGCTAAGAAACCATACTTAACAAGCTGCTTTAGCCCAGAAGTCTCTCGAACAGTTCAAACACTATCAAACACTAGACAAGATGTGGTCTTTTTTTATTAGATTACTACCCAAACACTATCTATCATGCTTTCTTGTAGGAAGTTGGCTCTGTGTTTTGCTATATTAAGAAAAATATTTCAGAGGATGAGAGACAATAAGATTTTTTTTCTTTAATTTTCTCACAATGTTGAAATTAGTCTTTAAAAGAATTATTTTCTAGTTTAAGCTCTCCCTTTATCTCTATTACAATCTCAGCTTTATTTTTAATCTTCAGGTTTTCATGAATTCACAAAGAGCACAAATTCAGTCTGCTAATCCTTCTGCTCAGATACTGCATACTTAAGAGCATTTTGACATCTGTAGTAAATTCTTCCTACTAATATTGTTTGATTAGTAAAATTAATTTCCAAATAAATCACCCTATCTTTTGGAGAAGTTCAGAAGCTATACACCTGTCTTTCTTGTTGAACAAGTGTAATTCTCTCTCTTCTTTCATCTGGGGTCTTATAGGCAGAGAGTGACCTTATAGACACTTATATATTACTTATACACTATACACTTCTAAATTATTTATATGCAGCTGTGAAAAAGTTAAAAAGTAATTTTAAATAATTAAATGACAAAACACAAATACCGTGTTTTGATGACAAAATACAAATGCCATGGTGACAAAGTACCCTATAAGAAAGAGGTGATTTTACCTTTTAGGTTAGGAGTTCCTGAAGGCTCTGCTGCAATGGGTTTCCATTCTGTCTCCAGTTTTAAGTGTTTAGATTCACTTTCACTGTTTCCATGTCCTGGCAGTGGCTTTTTTTATGTCTTGTGAAAAGATTCTCTTGTCCTGAGAAAGTCCTCGTATCTTTTCCTGAGGTATTTTTAAATGTCCCTCTACTTTTACTGCAATAGAAAGAGTACTGACTCAAAAGTGGGAATGACATCGAATCACTCCAGAAGGTAAAGCAAATATACCATAAATGAGTTCTGTAGAAATGGCGTTTTTAAGGGTAGTTACCTTCTTTATGTAACTTAGAAAATCCCAACCATGATACATAAAGAAACAAGCTTCAGAGAAGGAAAGTTCACAGCCAAGTAAGTTGAAAAGTAAGGTGCAAAAGAAGTGATAATTGATTATGGTTAATGGAGGATGGATGTAACAGACTACATCCTCTCTGTTGGAATTGTATTCAGTGTAAATGAGAGTAAAAAGGGAAGAGGCCAAGGGGCAGCCATTCCTGTTAAACATTATTGCATCCTAGTGGTTGCTACAGAATTGTACAAATACTAATACATTTATTATTATTTATTATTAAATAAAAATTAAAGCTAAATATTAAATTCTATAATCCTGTTCTTATAATTATATATATTTATAATCATATAATATCATTAATTAATGCAAATAGTTAATTTTTAGTATCAGAGGATTGGACACATCTCATTTTTGCCTCTCACATCCTTTGGGTAAGAAAAGTAATGCAGAAATGACGTAAAACTAGCTTATCTAATTCTTCACCAGTCCTTATATTTGAAAACAGCTTTTTTTTTCAACCAGTATTCTATTTCTCACAAGCCAGTGAAGGTCCAAAGCTTCTGGTTCAAATTTTTGTCCAGTTTAATCCAAAGTCTGTATGTACTTGCATCTTATTCAAAAGAGAACCATTACAATTTCAAAAGATATTTACTTATGATTATGATAAAAGTATTGGTAATATGATGCATGTATTATGCAGAAAGAAAAGAGCTATAGAAATGAATGACTGAAGAGCAATTTGCTTATTCAATGCATTTTCAAACATAGGTTGAAAACGTGCTATATAGGAGTAAAAATATGAAGAAAATTGCTTTGACAGTACTAACAGTGCTAGATACGAAGTTTCAAAGAGTGAAAGTAAGTAAGATATAGAATGACATTTTTAACAGTATATAAGATAAATAAATTTGCAATTATGTGTGTGCATACATATATTAGTACTATTTATCTTAAGGGATTTTCTGTCTCTTATTTGTATATATTTAGTACTAGTGATCCAAAGGGATTTTCAGTCTTCCATGTAATTCAGAAGTATTTGGTTTTTTTCAGGACATTTTTGAACAATTGTGATGAACACCTTCCTCAAGATTTTTCAAAAGTCTTTTATCATCCATTACACTGGTTATTTTGCATACCATCATCCTGTTCTTCCTTACTGAAGTGAGTATCAAAAGTTGATTGTTGTAAAAGAATCACCAGATAGTCAACATTAATCAAATGCTGTTACAACATTTTGAAAAGAGTATATCTGAATAAAAGTCAAATTAATACTCTGATTAAAAAAACCATAGAAGCATTTTTTTTAATTCATTGCAGATTTCCTTAATCTTTAAACTTTAAGAGTCTGTAAGAAAGGTCACGCTGAAAGCAGTGTGCTGTGTAGCTTTTTGCTAGTATATTCATTATGTTTAATATTTGAATTATCTGTAAGATTTTCTTGCTTTAATTAAAGAGTATATAACTCTTGACAATAATGTAGTTCAGCACAGTTGCTGTTTTGAAAGACTTATAACTAAAGGGGAGATAAAGAATGTATGCCTCTGTTTATGATTGCTGGTTAAAAAAAAGGTTTGATATATAAATAACTCATTGAAAAATATGGTGCTTGATCGTAGTTGATTTTTTGGGAGATTACTGCATGATTAGAGGCAAAAGCTTAATTTCTTTTTCTGTGTCACTGCATATAATGACAAGTTACATATGAGACATATGCTACCAGCTGTGCTGTCATTCCCTTTCTAATTTTGAACCTGAAGCACTCCCACACCAGTGTAGATCCTTTCCTAACCCCTTCACCTCCTCCTCCTCTTCAAAAGTTATTTCCTGAGAGATTTTCACTCTCCATTTTCATGAAAAGCTGCTTTTGTGAGTTGTTATTGTTTTCTGAGAAAGTATTTTTATATTTTGGAGGAATACGTTATCATATGAGTGGTGACCTATGGTGACCTATTGAAGACCAGTGTGCTGTGGATTTATTACCTCTTACCTTGGACACACAGTATCTTGTACCTTGTACATCACAGTATCTTCCCTGTGATTTTGGCCCACACTACACAAAACATGCTGATTTCTCTCCATAGCCTTCACGCCTAACTATATGTCAGCAGTACTGTTATCTCCTTCCCTGGTGCCTCTGATACCTGCTGAACCAGAGGCAATAGATGCTGTGACTGAGTCAAAGTTGTATGGTGGGCTAACCAAAATGCCAAACAGAGTGAATAACTGTTGAATACAGAATGTGTCCTCTTCTCTGCTTGAAATAGTAATTTAAGTTTTTCTAAAGCTTGAAATATCATATGTTTTTACCTCTCAATCGACCTTCAAGGAAATTTGTCAGTGGTTTTATAAGTTATGCATGGGTGGAGAGAAGGGAGAGGAGAAGGGGGGATATAGGAGAGGGAATGACTGCATGATCACTTAAAGAGGGATCTACTCTATTTCTGGGAAAATTTATGCATCATTAAGGACTCATTGTAGAAAAGACGATAAGCTTTTTGATGCCCTAACCCAAGACCAGTACTCAAAATTTAAATTATACTGTGAATTACGAGTTTTGGAAGATGACTTCACAAGCGTGAGTACCCTCTGCTCTGTAAAAGTATGTAAAGGAAATTCTGGTACCGTTTCAGTCTGACATAATTCTCTTTTTTGAGGTGGATTTAAGATTTTACAGATGCTATTTAGGACAGATTTGTCTTGAATAAATAGCAGAAAACTATTCCAGAGCTATCCAGCATTTACATATTTTCCCTGGATGAAAGGTGAGAAAATATACATTTTCTTGACCACCAAATGGGAAAATGAGGAGTCCAAAAGAAAGCACACTTCTCAGAAGATATAGTTAGTGTACCTGTGTGAGGACGGTCCATATATATAAAGCCATGTGTACTGTCCTGGTGATAACGAGTGAACTATGTTGGTAAAATATTTAATGTTTTCTTTTAACAACACGCCTTTCAGCTGCTCAGCAAAGACAGTGAAAGACCCTGAGTGTAATGAAGTAGTTTGAGGGACATATTCTGAGGTGTTCTGATTTTGTTACACTGTGTATTTATGTCATGGAAGCTTTTCTTTCTTGAAATATTGCATTTAGAGTATTAACAAGACACATTATGTTTAAGTATTGCCAAAAACTATTTTTTAGAGCATCCTAATTCTTCCTGGATTGTTTTATGTTTTTACTTCTTACATCTAATAAAAATATATATTCACTGTCCGTAACAAAATTGGAAGCACAGGCCATTGTACACCTCCCAGCTGTGGCCACCTAATTTTTAACTGAAGACTCTAACCTGGCATAAATGTACCTATTAAGTATTTGCTCTTCCTAAGCTTGATATTTCAAGAGAAAGTTTTGCTAGTTCCTGAAATTATTTTGTTTCCAATTTCACTATTCATTTTTCATGCCTAAAAATCGCTACAGTCTGTTTTCTTTTATCGATTTGACTTCAACGTCTTTGTCAATGATATTAACATGAATTAGTGTTAATGTGTATTTGCCTTATAAAATTTTGAACTTATCATTTGAGGTTTTCTTTTTTTCTATCTCGGATACTAACCAAAATAACATAGTTGGTTATCAAACTAAATAATTACTGATAATTTATATTACAGTTCCTTTAGTGGTAATTGTGATTCATTCTTTGCTTCATTTGGGGTTTATAATCATACCATTTGCAAATCAGAGTTCTGTTTTTTTTCTTTTACCATACAAAACTGAACATTTATATGTGTGATATTTATATGTACTTCACCTTTTGTCACTTTTTATGAGGCTAGTCTTATTTTCACTAGTACTGAGCTACAAGGATGGGAGAACATATGCCTCTCCATATGCACGTTACAAAACTTCTCAGTGCATTTATTGGTGCTAGCTTCATGGCTGTAGGGAATGTCTGCTATATTTTATTTTTCCTCCAAGTGAGTCACACCATTGTACATTTCAATTTGCAAGAGGCTTAAAGAGCCAAGAACTGGTGTATATTACAACACGATAACTTCCCATCTGGTCAATGACAGACAAGTTTTATTTCAACTCAAATATTCTAAAAATGGCATTTATTTCTAAAGTCATTTAAAATATTATCCTTCATAAATCTAATTGACCAAACTTGTTCCTTTCCTTATAGTTCAAAGGCAATGAGTGACCTTATTAGATATGATAACGTGGCATTCAAGGGAGAAACAAAATGAAACTGGCCCATATATTTTAACTGAATTAGTGAAGCGTTGAGTTTGCTCTCAGCCACAGCACTAATTCTAGTGTGAATATAGTAATTGTTTTACTTTCAACTTTAATTACTAACTACAAATTAGTTCTTAACGTGTTAGAGTTTATATATATAAAACTAATCTTGAATATACAGAAATTAAGATAATAACATTAAGAATGCAGAGCCCTAATGTTGAAAATTTGAATGCAATATGTGTTTTAAATATGGAAAAGTTATTTTGGCTGCAAGTCCTATCAAGATTTAAATGTATATATTTTTGATAAATATGATTAGAATCCAGTATGTGCTTATATGCAAAAATACAATTGTTGAGCCAGTGCTATGTTCTCAACAATTATATATAATGTACCAGATGAAAATCACAAAAGCTGTTCATAAGTTTTCATGGCACGTACATTGCTTATCAAGTCATAGGTATTTGCTTTACTGTTAAAATCTCAAAGGCTGAGGTGTATAAAATCCTCCTTTACTAAAATGACTTTTACAGTATTAACTGTGAGGTTTTGACATAATAGTGTGATGTAAAGGTCCTGCTGGGAAATGGGGTTACAGAAGCTTGGTGTCCTTAGGTTACTTCAAGGTTGCCCTGCAAGATATGTGGCATACTGCTTTTCTGGTAATGGAAACTTGTATACATATGAGGGACTAAACTAAAGGAGTGTATCAGCTGGCATTTTCATTTCCAGGCGTTGTAGGTTTGTATCAGGTATATTGTCTACAACCTTGACTGAACAGCAAAGTTTTTGCACAGTCATCTCTGTTTTTTCTCATGTATGCATACAAGCAGAGTTGGGCAGTGGCACACTTGGCTGAGTCAGATGGTCATAGAAGTGTGCAACGTAAATGAGAAGTTCCCCTCCGTTAGAACAGCCACATGAACCCATTTTAGTTCTGTCCCGATAGTTGTGTGTAAATGGCACATGAAGCATATGTGCAGAGGCATATAAATTCTCTAGTCTGACAGGATAATGTAGCTCCTGATGAAGAAGGCTTGAACTGATGCTGAAGGTGTTATGCGTGTACTGGCAGATAATGTTTATGCCTGCATAGTTAATGCATCAGTGCATATGTAGTTTTTACACCGGTGCATGTAAAATTTATGTGCATAAAAGCTTACATATGCGGTGCATAAACTTTCAATGTTAGCAACTATTGTTGTATAAACTTATAGCCAAAATGAATAAATACAATGGCTAAACATCCGTTGAAATTTAATTTTAAAATCTTCAAAAGAATGAAAAATTAAGCTTTCAAGGAAAATTTTTCTTCTTGAAAATTTTTCTTCTTAAACATTTTTCAAGAAGAAGAAAATAGTACAATAATACAATGGGTGATAAACATCTTGCAGGACAGGATTTTTTTTTTTTTTTTTTTTTATTTAATTGCTCCAATGTGAGTTCAACGGTTGGTGTTGGGTCATTGGCTGAGTTCAGAGGAAGCCCTGGAATATTTTTGTTTGGAAACCTAAACTTTTGCAGAACATGGAAACCACAAACAGAAAACAAACTGCAATTTCCTTAAAAGCGAATGAATTTGTACTACGCTTTCTCACTTCTCCCTGCTGGCAAAGCAGTTATCCAACCAGTCTAATATTTCAGGTGGATTTTTCAGGATGTGTAATAATTGGTCAACCTAATGTGGAATCTTGCAGCCCCTTTGAGCATTCTCTCTTTTTTTTAATTAAGATCCTCATATACTTCATCAAGGACACTTCAGAGCTCTTACTAAACAATAAATGCAATAGTGAAATAAAGAATAATAGCCTTAAATATATTCAAGCACCAAAAAAAATCCTTTTTGCCTGGTAGAACAAGGCAAACATAGTTCCATGAAAGAGATAAGTGAAGTTGCTTTGTATCAGTTATAACTTTGGCAGACTACCAAATGTTAATTTGCTTTTAGCTAGTTGAGATTAAATGTAATTCCTTCCCTGAGCTGCCTTAAAGTAAGCAAGCATGAAAGCATTTTCAGAGTAATCTGGGAGGAATTGACATTTGAGGGAGTTAGCATTACATCTGCACTTTAAGGATATTAATTTCATAGATAAATTAACTACATTATTCTGTCTTTATCTTACATTTTGAAAGGACTCCATCAGCCAGAGAAATGGCAGCCCAGGGTCAGCTGAAACTGCTCTTATCCCAGCCATACTGTAATTTGAACTTGCTTTTGGAAACATTGCTACATCATGATTGTCTCTTAGTGAAAGTTTTACTGAGAAGTTCAAGTAAGTATTTATACTGTCAATCCTTATAAGAATATCGGTCAGAAACACAAATTCATTTTTAACTACTTAAATACCAAAGGAAGGCTGTCAGCCATTTTCGGGGGGTATCAGTAGCCATTCAGTTGTCAGAAGGACACTTCTTGAATAGGTAAAAGAAAGAAAAAATCATCGCTTTTTTAATGAGAATGTTTTGCAGTCAATCTGAGTATTCATAGTTTCAAAGCAGACTACAATTTGATAAAATAGGCTGCTATCGTAAATGCAAAGGAGTCAAAATGAATTTGAACTTTACAGAGCTTTGATACACAACTGCTTTACACAAATTTTTAAAAGTGTGGTTTAGTAGTCTGAAAGATCACTTTCAAAATTATGTTTCAACAGTGAAAAGCTTCTTAGAGGTTTTGTTTAAGTTATTATACGTTTGGCACTGTAGGCATTCTAGAAGTACATTTACATGCTTCCTCATGTTAATACTCTGATTAATACCATTATGAAAGTAGAACAAATAAAAGAATGGTTCTACAAGGTTTTCTTTTCATTCTGCTAATACTGTGTTTGAAGCAACTGACTTTATCACATCTTTCCTTTTAATAGCTTTTGGATCAAATGATCAGATTGTTGAAAAGCTAATGGTATAATCACCTGTTTGACATAATTTTGCAGTAATAGTGAATGAGAGTCTCAGTTTCTATATTTCTTTAGCAAAAGAATTCTCCCTACTTAGCAAAAAAACTATTAGGTCCACATAATAGTAGATATAACGTAATTTAGTTCTGTCATTTTAAAGTGGTCTAACATTTGTCAAGGGTACAACATTGCTTCCACTTCTGTCATGCATTTTATTGAGAGCTGCACTGCATCCACTTGCCTATTCAAATACCTGTCATCTTTTACAAAGACTGACAAATGTTTGATCAGGATCATATTCTAACCCTACTGTTATCCAGTATTGAATTTTACTAGCTGCTTAAATTATCACAGGTATTAAGTGACAGAATGTATTAATCTATTGACTGACCAACCTCTTGATCTTCAGGGAAATATATGCTACTTTGAATTAGAAAATGTGCTATTTACACAGACTTTATTAATGTAATTACAATATTGGTATGAATAAACTTTCAGTTTAGATAAAGATGAAACCTGTGATGATCAATATCTTCTAAATTAATTTCAATAGGGTTAATTATCTAATGATAAAATGATTGTATTCTTTATTCCTTCTTCTATACATCAGCTTTCTGATGCTATATAAGCTAAAACTTTTTTATTATGTGAGCTGTTATGTATTAGTACAAGGAAACTTGGACTAATAAGCTATACTAGTACTACTTAGTACTAGCAATGACAGTTTTGGATTCTTCTGTTCAGTAGGATAAAAGGCTTACAGAATTACGTACTCATCAACAGGAAGATTTTGCAATGTGTAATATTATGCATGAAAACAGATAAGAAGCTAAGTATACCATAATTTTTGAGTGATTTGCCCTAGTGATAACAAAACTCCCTGGTATTTAACTAGATGGTAAGAATTTTTTGAATAGGAAAAGCCTTCTCACATTTTACTTTATTTTACGCTCAGTCTTTCCTTTTCCCTTTAAAAACCAGGCCAGAAGGCAAAAATTCTGTATAAAGAGGTGCTTATATGTAGATGTTTTTAGGTAATGATAACATTTTTTTGTATTGTAGCAATACTTTGGGATACTTACAGTAGGTGTCACACAAGCACATTAAATTTAATTGCACTCCCATTGTTCTCATATGGTTGTACCATGGTGAGGGTCAGAAATAATGTATATTCCCCGTCATAGTAGGGAGTACTGTTGGGACTGGCAAAATTGTCTCAGTAGAAAGAGTATTTTGGGGGAATGCATGTATGCATGATTTAGTGTTGCTAAATATTATAAGAAGGTTATCGTATTTGTTGAAGCTATTGAAACTCCATGTATGTAACTATAAGCTATCTTGACAGGGAGGTGACAAGATGTGGACTTTTGTCATCTTTTGTGCAATATGATATATGAAAGTAAAACGCCCCTCAAATACAAAGTTATCACGTCAAAAATACTAAAGGCAATAAATCAGGATACCCAAAACTCTCCAGTGATTATGGCCACTGGGTAAAAGACACCTTTGAAAAAATAGTTGAAAAATTGGATTTGCATATTGGACCTCTGTAACTTAAACTACAAGTCTAAATAACCCAGGTGTATTGAATTACAGTTAATTACAGTGTAATATAATCCCAGAGTTGTTTTCTATAGGTCCAACATTCAGAAAATTTCTTCTAAGACATGTTCTTGAGTGAGTGAAGGGTCTAGGGCCTTTGCTGTGCCTTTGTGGAGAGAAATAATGAAGGTAGCTGGTACTGTGTTAATTTTCTGACAAAACAAACTGTTTAGCAATTTTCTTGCCAGAATTTTTTACCAGAATTGCTTTATCACCCATGGATATGAAACAGAAATGTATTATTTTGACAAGCAACAAATAATAGAGGAATAAAGAAAGTGGTGCTTGCATAATATGGGTTATTGAATCCAGCAGATGGTGATATGAAAACGGGAAGGGTGAAAGTGAACTCTGAGAATTTCTGCTAGACTTGCTCTAAATGCACAGCATGCCAGCAGAAGAGGCTGTGACTTCTCATTTGAGAGTCTTTATTTCCAGGAACCAGGAGTTAGTCTTTGCATAATAAAGCAAAAAGCAATAGCTTTGTTGAATTACTGGCCCAACACAGGATTAATACCAATATACTAGTCAACAGACACCTCACCATTTACCAATAGCAGATAAGAAAGAGGTCACTGAGAAATCGTCAACAAGGCACATCCGAGGCCTTCAATCAGTCCTTGGGCCTCATACATACTTTTGTTTAAGAACAAGAGATGGTAGCACCAAGTTAATGATGTACAATAGAAAAAGCAATGTATTCCTTTTAAAAAAAAATCTTACTCATTACAATGAATACATGAGACTCCAGTTGTTACAGAGATTTAATTTCGTTTTCTACACATAACTTCAAAGTGAATACTAGCACATGGAGATAAACTGGAAGAAAACTGCTTTCACAGCAGGACAAGGCCATTGGCAGTTTCACCTAGTGTTTTTGGCTTGCACTATGCATATTTGAGAGACTAATGGAAACGGGTATTGTGTAGCCTGTACAGTTAAACGTAGATGATATCCTGGTCCCCACTAAAACTTTGACATAAGAACTGATAGTAACATTTGCAAATATTCTGTGATAAGTTTAAGGCTGCAAATCTGAAATTGGACCCAAAGAAATATGAGTTGCTTCAAAAAGAGAGAATTTACCTTGCACATATAAGCGTGGTGGGGAAGAGAGGATTTCCACTGAGAAAATAAAACTCTGTGGTGCAGTATCAGCCAACTCCCTAGACGCTAATAGATATGAAGAGTTTTCTAAGGCTGTGCTTTTGTAAACCCATTTCTAGCAAGGGAAATGACTTGAAAATATATTTGTAGAATGGAAAGGTTTTTTTTCCCCACTCCAATTCTTTGCCCCTTGTGAAGCAGCTCTTTAACTGCCACAATGTGTAATGTGGCATTTTAAGCTAAAATTTAAGCACTAATTAAATTTTAATTAAATTTAATTAAATTAATTAGATTTTAGGCATTTAAAGGTAAATAGCACTGATTTTTTCTAAGTTACCCTAAAAGAACAGTGAAAGGTGGTAACTTTACCAACTGACCTCACTAAGGAATCAGACTGAACTTTTAGTGACAGTAGTGAGTTATTGCAAAAGAAAATGTACATTCCTTAAATAAATTACCATCTCCATTAAAATCCTGGCATTGGCTAAATCTGTATAACAATTTAAAACATTTATTTCAACTACTTGAAGGCCATTATTTTTGTACTTCCTTGTAATAACTCCTTGGATTTCATAATCCTGAGACACAGTCTACCAAGCAACTGGAAAAACTAGCAACTGTGCTAGTCTCATGGTTCAACCGCACACAATTTTGGGCAACCATAGTCTTGCAGGTTTTTTGACAAAACTTGGGGGTTAATCTGCAACACTGTCTTCATTAGGAGAGCACAAGTAAGTCTCTTAGAGGAATGTATATGTTTGTGCAGAGATAGCGCTCTCCTACAGATATTTGTGGATCATCCAGGATGAGGCTTGTGAGTACAGAATCCAGAACACCTGAAAGTTTTCTTAGCTTCTTCATGATAGCAAACTATGTCATGGTAGCCTAACAACAAAAGATTAGAAAATTATTTTAAAAGTGGCATCTCCTCAAAATATCTATCTGACCAGTAAACTTACTGGATACGGTAAAATGGTAGAAGGGTTTAGTGGCATGATGTACTTCTAGCTGGAAGATCAATAGAAAAGGGACCTTAATCAGATATTCTATTCCTTTTGATGACTTTCCAGTGATAAGCTAAAGAAAACAGTAAACAGATTTCATGGAGTTTCTGAAATATTGAATAGGAATTTCCATTTGGACTGTAGTAGAGCCCTTCTGAAAATCACATACCTTGTCTTGACAAAGTGTGAAGATAGTCTCTGTGATACATCTGTGGTAGTCTCTGTGACTGTGATATATGGTCATAAGCTTTTCAAAGACCTAGTCATTTCTGGTAGGAACTTCTTGCTACAGTAGAGCTCTAGACTGAATACATTTTAAGAGGGTAACCTGTTCAGTATTGATCCCAATACATGGACAAAGGAGGTAATGTTACCATGGGACTAAATTCAATATTGGGTCATCAAATTTTGGCTATCAGAGTGCCACAATTTCAGCATACTTTCCCATAAAATCAGTGCTGGAGGTATTCTGATAGTAATGATTTTCTTCTATTTGACACGGGTAAGAGAGATTTCGCAGAAGCCATTAACCCAGAGATTCATTAATGGAAGCTTCTTCTCAGATAGTTGAAAATAAAATGTTTAGGGAGAAAAAATTCTATAGGGAGTGGAATGAGAGTAAAATACTATGGGATTGGTGATGTATAAATGTGTAGGCACAGAAGTAGTTTGCTGATATGTTAATAATTTATGGGCAGATGATATAAAGTTTGTTAACTTTTTGTCTTGTATTGAGCTTTTTAGTTGTCACAAATTTAGGATCCATTGCATTCATAGGTAGCAGCTGATAATGGGGATATTATTATTTGGGTTTTACTAAATTGAAATGGGTAGGGTTAAGATCTGCATTTCATTTAGGATAGAAGTAATATGATCTAAAATTTCTTTTTGTAATTAAAAACTAAAATAATAGACTTCTGCCAAAATGAAGTCATATTCAAAGTCACAATAGAGTCTAGCTGTCAAGACTGACTGGAGAGTGATTGCATTGAAGAGGAGCAACTCTATGAGAGACAAGTAAAATGATCTACCAGAACAGATACAGAAAAAGAATAGAAAAAATGCCAGTGACAGAAGCAGCACTGAGAATATAGTGCAAAGAAGCAAGTAGTGCAGAGTGCCTGCTGAAAGATTTGGTTCCATAAACAAATAATATATATCCTTTTTGCATTCTTTATATCCTCATCAGCTGCTGTGATTTAAACTATAAAGAAAGCAGAAGTTTTATGCTTTTGCAAATAAAAGAAGTGTATCAGAAATAAGTTGCTCCATCTTCAGTTTCTCTTCCTAAATGAAACAGCATGTATAAATTTGAATTTTGACTACCTCTTTTGGTCAAAGAAGACAGCATAACTGTTTATAGCTTGTCTGTCTTGTAAGGATTCACTAGGGAAGGAGAAGTCTAGAGTCAATAACAGAAGATTTTCTAAATTCAGTAAGATTCATTTCATGGCTAAACCAGTAGCAGATAAGAGCTGGATGAGTGTGATAATGTCAGCAAGTCACTGGGAGGTATTTTCTATCAGTAAGAAAGAAATATGGATAAATTATGCTTGTAAGTCTGCCTCTCTGAAGATATGTTTTTAAAATACATGGTACTGTATACTCCCAGGAGGTTAAGTGCATTATTTTGTCATAGGAAGAATGATTCATTGTGACTGATTAGGGCATAGCTGTTATTCACTAGATACATATTTTTTATAAAGATATTTATTAATAATATTAATATTTTTGTATATTTGGGCATCCTCTGTGCATATGGAACATTATGCTATATGGAAATAACAAATAGCAGGTTTTCTTTAACAGGTACCTAAGATAAGTATATAGCCATTTTTATGTACGGATATGAGTCCTGCTAAAATGAAAAAGAAGCATCTCCTTTGAGCTACCTATAGGAGCTTTAGATTCCCTTCACAGATTAGCTTTTGATATACAAATGCAGTGAGTGGAAAAAAGAGAAATACATAGAGGGAAGAATCAGTGGGCAATAAGTATGATGCCTATCATATAAATACTGTTCTTATGTGATGATTAACAAGAAGACTGCATTGGAGTTCAAACTAAGATGAATATTTAATGTTATGACAGGTGAGCTAATAAACGTTGAAGAAAAATTCTAAGGCAAGAGAAATCTACATATCTTTCTGTAGACTCCTAATTCATAATATTTAACCAGCTATACTGATCAACTAGCTAAACCTTTCAACCAACTGACATTATCCTTTAAGGTCCCTTCCAACCCAAATTATTCTGTGATTCTAAGATCTATGCCAGTTTATCAGTCAGAAAACTCATTTCAACCTGAGCTTTGAAGGGTCAGATATTCTTACAACAAGGGCAACATTTACTTGAGGGTAAAAGAAGAAAGAGCTGATGAAAGCTTACATGTTTTGTTATGTTTAGCCTCAAAATGGTTTCCCAGTGGATTCCTGAAGATCTTTGCTTAAGACTTATATTATATACTAGTTATAAGAAGATATATGTATAACCCCCTACAGAATTCTTTTATACTTCTTTCCATTTATCTAGATTCATTGGTAGCACTAAGATAATCAGAAAAGTTATTAATAAGTTGTGACTCAAACTTTCCATGTGGCACGATCATAAAGCAAATTTAGGCTCAATTTCAAGTCATAAGCCCCTTTAAATAAAGCAATTTCATATCATGTTCTGCAAAGATGGTTTACATAGTATTTAAAATCTCAGCAAACCCTCCTCCCTAGAATTTGGTTACATTAATTTAAAAAAAATACTTACAGTAATATAATCAAAGTTCAATTCAAATTTTCATCTCACAATTTGAATACCTCTGGCTTTTACTTTTTGAACTACTTTTTCTGCTTTCTTGGTTCTTTCTTTGTCATACCCATATTAGACAGCATATTGCTGGTTTGAGTGAATTAGTGGAATCCATTTGATTCTTCACTCAGAAGCATCTGGCATTGCAAAGTGTCTCAGCAAAATATGCCAGCTCACTCAACTCATAGGAAAAAAAGCTGACTAAAAAAAATTCTTATTGCTGATCTGTCTCCTGCCTTGGGAAAAAAACCCACAGCTTGTTGGTTATGAAATCACTGGTCTTGTTTTTCAGCTTTCTACATCCTATGGGCTGTTTCTATTAAGGTTGCACACTACCCAGAGTGAATGGTTTACAGTAATGTGTGAATCAGATTGTAGGAATTCAGAGGAGAGTCAAATGTTTACAACATTCTCAAGTCATTCAGAGCTGGGTAGAAAGCAGCAATTTTCCACTGTGGTAGATTTTGAAGGCTGTTCGAACCACTAGAAAAATGCAGCCTAGAAATTTAGTCTCTTCCATCTTTCTCCTGCACAGGTTGCTAAAGATAAGGGCAGCCAAACTGGCATAAAACAATGATATTTTCAAGTATAATTTTATCTAAATCAGTTTTACGGAAACTTTCAGTTTTGCAAACTAGAAATTTAAATTAAAAGTGCTTAATTGGTTCTGGCTCTGGTAATTTGTTACGATTGTTAACATCAAAACCATATTCCACAAGTATGTGGGAAGCTGAGGTCTTTGACATTAGCACAAGTCAAAGCCATTGAGTTGCATTGGTTCAAAGAGGTTTAAGCACATCATTATCTTTTGGCTGAGAGAATGTTTTATAATGATTATGAAAAACACTGAGAAATACATGTTACGTAAGCTGTTACCACTTAACTCTATGAAAATCACTAGTTGTCTTTAAAAACAGCAGTATCTGTATTTTAGCAGGGCTGAGATTTTGTTTTGTGGAACTGATTTCTCAATTTCATCTTGTACTGAAAAACGAAGCCAACCCATTTTGAGGAGTATGCAGCTGCTACTTTATTTTGTTTTATATAACTAAGTAGAGTTCTATTATTTCACGTAACTAATATAGTGGTAAGAGGAACTAAGCAGTAATAACTTTTTGACTGTGATTCTACAGAAGTAGTACAACTTACTTCTGATAAATATTTAGTAAATAATCAAATTCCAATTATATACTGAGTGCATTTTGAATTAAATAGGCATATTCCAGAGTTTGTAAACATGCTTGAGTTTTTTTTTAATGGCTACATATAATTCAGGAAGACAGTCAAATGTCATTATGCAGAGGAAGATCAGATTTCAGTATCTGTAAGTATTATTATTGTTTGAAATATTATTCAGATACAGTTTGCAGATTGTTTTGATTAATACTGTCTGTTACTGTGAACTTGAATTACTTGGAAATTATTGTAACCATGTTTTTGTTTATTTTGAAGGAAATGCAGTATTGAATCATGATGAACAATGTTCTCTCTTAGAACAAATAAATAACAAACAGCCTACTCTGATTGAAACAATCTTCACAGTATTGTCTTACTGCACTTTATCACCCAAATCTCTTGGCATTGCTTTTGAGACCTACATGGAAAAAGAACAGTTGTGGAATTGCTTATACGACATGACAGGTATTTAATTTAGTAATAAGTATTTAAAATCTGATGTTAAACCTTGTCAGTTTTCAGACATGTAGTGCATATTGTTTTTACTTTAATAAATCAGATTAAATGATGGTAGCTTACTTCAAAATTATAGTTTAACTGAAGTGTTTTGAGCAATCAGGTCACCACAGGAATGGTGAAAATTTTGAAGAAAGCAGAGGTTATGGAGCAGTGTGGTCAACCAGGATTCTGATTTCTTTAAGTGTCTGTCTTACCAGCAGGCTGGCAGCAGATAGTTTCTGTAGCTTTCTACCAATAGAGGTTCTTTGTCTCTGTACATTTAATAGCTCCAGACCTTTGCCACGATTTAAAAGTAAGAAACAATTAAAGGAGAATGGAAAAAGAAAAGGAAGGACTCCTATTGAGGGAGACAGTCTGATGGGCATATAGACTGCTGTCAACAGGCAGGCAGGCTCCTAATTTTCCATGGTGGGGGAGAGCCGCCCCCACAATTAGAGCAACTAACGCTGCCCCCAAAGAAAAGCAGTATTCAACCAGAAAACAGAGGTGAGGTTTAGAAGGGTGATCTTGCAAATGATGGCTAAAATGCAGGAAAGCTCAAAACAAAAGAAAGGAAGAAAATGGGAGAATGTAAGAGGGGAAATAGAATTACGACTATCACAAAATAGAAAACAATGGTGGTAAAAATGCTCAGGTATTCCTCAGAGAAAAATGGGATTGCAAAAAGTAGAAGTCTAAGGTGTAAGAGGAAGAAAATACAGAAATATTGCATGGAAGCTTTCAGAAAGGCCATGCAGAGAAGAATAAAACTTAGATCAGCAAAAAGTACGGACAAGCAAAAATATGAGCAAAGGACCTAACATGTCAAAAGACATTTCTGATACATCCTGCAGCACTCTACCTGACAACTGCTGCTCAATGGCAATGGAGAAACTGCAATTCTCTGTGGTATTAAGAATGTGGAGAAGATTGATACTTGTTGTAATGTCAATAGCTGTATTTAGGATGGTCTATTTTCAACATGCAATCTCTGATAACATGCTATGTCTCTGTTGATGACTATTATTTGTATGCATATTTGTTTCCAAAATATCTTTTTTTCCTTTGCTGTTCTCTAGTATAACAGTTTGAGTATCTAATAAATGCAACTTCAATAAGACTATCAAGACAAGGAAGTAGAAAAAAAAATAGGTAAATCCATTTGCCTCATTGATGTCTAATAAGTAATTAAATGTACTCCATATAAAAAGGGAGACATCAGTCAGCTTAAATTAAATTTTTCGAAATATATTGATGGAGAAATGAGGATGAAGGAAATAAATTAAATTGTATTTTTTTGTCAGTACTGTATTAAGATGGTACAAGATGCTACATTGTTTTGCTTTATACTCTTTCTTTAATTTGTAACAGACCAATAGGTCTAAGTTATTATGAATCATAATGTTTTTATTTTTCTTTCCATAAGAATTCTGAAACACTTCTTTCTGAAACAGATTTACACAAATGACTACACTTACTGAATATTTAATAATTCTTCCTTCTGAAGTTTCCAGTTGTGGTGAGTCGGAGCCAGAGGTTATCAGATGCTTGAAGTTGACTTTGATTAATTCAGTCAAGGGTATAGTGAAGCAGATAATTTCTTTGATGCATTCATGGGAGGCAACAGAAAACTATGGAACGTACCAGCACAAGCAAATAGTTCCTGAAAGTTTACTGAAAACGGTTCCAAAGGAATGGAATTACACTCCTCGGGAAATGAAGAGAAAAGAATCTGGAAAATGTGGGTGAAATTTACACTGTTTTATAAATTTGTCATAAACGCTTGTTACCCCTTTAATGAGTACATATCAAAATTTAACAGTTATAATTCATGAGCATTGCAGTTTGACAATGAACAAAACAATTTCCAAGCATCCTCTGGTTTTTTTAAAGTACTTAGCGTTAAAATTCAGTACCTCTTTCTTGAGGCTTACACCCATGCATACACAAAAAAGCTTTCTGAAATAATCAGTTTTGTAGTACTGATAATAATAGTACTGAAAATGTTTTTAGCATCTGGCAGTAGTAAGGTGGGATTCAAGGCAGAATAAAGCATAATGTCTATACTTTTGTCTTAATGGCTGTAACCAGTTCTTCTTTTAGTTATCATCTGTTCAGTCATGACTGTTTAAATTTAAATACACAGTGTTTTCTGAAATGATAACAAGTTATTCATCCCAACTTTACAACAGCAATTTATGTTTGAATAGCACCGAAACTGGTATGGAATTTGCTACTGTGTGGTTGTTGAAAGAGTTAGTGAAGAAAGAGAAATAATATATGTAATAGGAGATGTTTTGAAGGTGATTGGATGTAAAGATGATTTCTGGTATACACTTTCATAGCCTACTGTGCCTAAAACCTCCATCATTTCAAAAGGCTAACTTTTGGAAACATTTCACCATAAATTTATTGCCACCAAAATATTACCTGATTATTTTCAATACAGTAGGATCACTGTAGTATATTCTGGCATGAAGTTTGGAATATGTAGGTTGTGGGCAAGCCAGGGCATCAATCCATCCTTTCCATATATCTTATCTTCAGCATCTTGAGGCACATTTATGCAGTAGCGTGCTCACTGCACTCTCACTGCAATCTCGCTTTAATCTAGAACTTGGCTATTTTAAGCTATCACTAAGCCTGAACTGATATGCAAGCTGAGAGGTAAGGCTCAGACTTAGTGACAAATTAAATTGGTTATGTGACACCTAGAACAGATCTGGGTCTTTTTTTTTTTTTTTTTTTAAACAAATTGAGAATACAGGTGCAATGGGTCAGGGGTTTTCTTGGTTTGTGTGGGTTTTATTTTGATGGTTTTTTAAATCTTGACTTGACTCTGTATTGGGGATCATCTTTTGGTATATTTTTTCATATTAGATATGTCTTGGGTTTTGAGCAGCATGTTTTCTATAGTTACTTCTATAGCTACTTTTAATATCTGGAATATTTAAAATGCAGTGCTATATAGTGTGCATGCTTATATGAAAGTTGATAAACTGAAGTTTTGTAGGTTTGAATGTAGAAAGGGATTGATAGAAAACTGAAGATTATGAATGTATAATATGTATTATGTAATATCCTGAGACAGTGCAATGCTCTACTCATGAAGCTGAAAAACTATTACACTACAATTTTGAAGACAATTTTTTTACCGTTCAGAATACCTGGGTGTTGTCTTTTTCATTTATTCTGTAATAAATGTGCACAGCAGGACTAATTGTTAAGAGAGTCACAGTCTGAATTCTAAATTTTCTAGGTTCTCTGTTTTCAATTCATGTTATTGTTTAGATTTTGTGGGATTTATGTGGAGGAAGCACAATAGAAGTCAAGCTACAGTGTTGAGTACTTAAGCTTTTTACCCATTCTCAGTACAAGAGAAAGTTAGAAATTATCATACAACATTCAGAAGCATGCTGTGATAGAACTAGAATGTTAATGTTAATCATATCTTCTTTTCTTTCTTTTTTTAAGGCTTCACAAGGCTTGCAGCTCAGGCAGTATCTATTGTAATCAGCAAGTTACCTACAGTGATTGCATGTTTGCCTCCCTCAATTAAGTACTTCTTTTTTCTGGCTGAGAGAAAAATGTCAAGAAACTTTGCTGAATTGAAGAAAGCTGGTCTGCTTGTCTGGAACTTGATTGTAATTATATGTCGGATATTTGAGGATGGAAATACTGCAGAACTTTTAACAGGTGCAACACTTGACAGATGGAGCAAAGAAAAACTCAGTTTAGTTCGTGTGTGCTTAGAAAGTATTATGGGAAAACAGAAAAGTGGTCCTAAGCAAGTGACCCAGAAGGTTATACAAAGCGTTGAACAGCAAAGACCAAACTGGATTGAAAGCCAATTGCTGAAAGCAAGAAAATTGAGTACAGACTGGTAAGAACATAGTATTTTTCAAATGCTTTTGTTTGTTCTTTTTTTTACTGGATTATTGGCATGTTTATGGCTATTGTTCAATTTTAAAAAAAATAGATGAACAGTGATCTTACATGAAATGGATTAGTTCCTAATATGGATGGCTTTATAACATGTTTTTGCCACTTAATTGCATTGTTGAAACAGTAAACCATGATTGTTTCATCAGAACAGTGTCTTCATAGTACTCAGAGATTTAATATTTTCATGATGTTCCAAAAATGTGGACGATTTAGTTGGTGTATCTTTCAGAATGTGAACAGGTACACTGACTAGAAGGCACCACAATATATTTGTAAGTTAATTTTGCTATGGTGATTAAATTAAGAGCGACTATGAAAAGCTTTCAATGTTTATCTGTGATTAAAAAGTAAGCATACTTCATTTTAAAACATAATAAACCCTGAGGGCAAGTAGGATATATCAAAACAGGACGAGGAGAGTACCCTGCTGTGCCTTTCTGAGGAAGTATCAACCTTCCCTGCAGATTTAACATTAAGGTCTGAGTGTTTTAAATCCTTATAATGATTTTTCAGGGATTTGTGTACATGTCAATGTGTTCATAGTCCAGTCTGTTTTAGTGTTGAAGTCGTGTACCATTCTGTAAAAATACTATTCATCAGCGTTCCAATATTACATTTATTGGAGTTACATGACTTACTGAATTAAATTGTTGACTACTGAAAGTAAGATTGCTTTTTTTTTTTTAAATGAATATTCTTGAAGGTTGCAGTTGTTGCTAACCTGACATTAATGGTCCGTATAAACAAAGGATATAGTGATTGTAGGTCGGAATCACTATCGGTGACAGACTTTCATGCAGTGCTTTAAGGGACAGTATCCTGTTTCTACGAGTAGTCAGTCAACATGAGTAGCACTAAGCAGTAATAGTGTCACATGAATGCTCGTCGACATTGACCTTTGTAATCTTTACATTTCCATTTAATACTAATTTACAAGCTCTAATCCAGTGATTAAAAGATTGAAGCCATATGCCAGTGACTGAAAGAGTCATAGAATAAAAAACCCATAATGATAATGTGTAAATTGATACTTAACAGAATGGTTCCATAATACAATTTCTAATGTCACTGAGAGAATAGGTATTTCTTAAAAAATACAAATGCAGAGTAAGACAATTTTGTGGATAACCTCAAAAAAGTAAAACTTTGGTATTTGTACTTCTTCTGAAGCTGAGAATTTTGAATTAATATACCACTTTACTTTCTTTTCTAACATACCTCAAAAATGCTGTATTATCCATCAGGTATCAGACTGTGGGAAATGAATCTGGGAAAATCTTTTCTGTATGTGTACAGTGTCAACCAAAGTGAGAACTAGTTTGTGACTAGGGCTCCTAATTTTAAGCTTAAGAAACTGAAGAATGCATTACCTGCTCTCCAAGGGAGTAGTTATATGATGCAGTTATGAAACTAAGTCCCCTGACTTCAGTGGGATTTCTGCAATAGAATTCTAGCATAAATGTTGTTTTTCCATTTTATATTCAAATATCATGAGTCAATTTCTGGGAAAAAAATAATCTAGTTAATAAAGAGCTGAGATATGCAATGTAGAGATAAAATATTATTATAAATGCAAATTATAAAACTAATACGGCAGCTGAAATTCAAATATCAATTAAACTAAGTAACAGTCACATAAGCACTAAACTAAAATCAGATCTTTCAAGAGGAGACTTGTAATGTTTACGTGATTTGTTTGAAATAGAAATGATTATATTTGAAAATCTAAGTTGGTGTAAAATTATGTTCTGTATAACATTTTCATAATTAAAGGACTTTGTGGGTAACTGTATGCACATGCATTTTTATATATATTCATATTTAAAAATGTTTATAAGACTTTTAATAGATACAGTGTGTGGAAGAAAATAAAACCCATAAATTTCAAAAATTTATTTGGGATTCACCTACACAGTTGTGGAAACATCTTTGAAGTACACTGGATTTTTATAAGCAAAAGTCTTGCTTGATTTTGTGTTATGTTATTGTAATCAGGACTGCTAGCTACGTAAAACATCTAAATATTATATAGGTTCTTCCATTGTGGCATACAAATTTAACTTAGTTTTTAGGAAAATTAAAAAGAAAAAATCTTCAAGGAAAGGTTCAGAAAGTGGCAGTTGTATGCATTGCCTGTCTTGTGTACTGCCTGAAAGCATTACTATTCATTAAAATAACCTTCACTTTATGGTAGCACCAGAGCTGTAAACAGTCACGTTAGATTCTGAAGAACATGCGTCCAGAGAAGAAAAGAAATGTCTGTCTTTGCAAAGTAATTTGTCGAGTTGAAGATTATTGTTTTTCATCATGGTGACCCTGACTTGGCTGGCTGGGTGCATATACAGATTAAGATGAATGCAGTTATTCCTTGGCTGAGGTCTGCCTCTTTCAGGGCACATTCTTCCTAATGACATGATTGATAGGCAGTCCCAAATTCAGAGAGGAACTCATTAATCACAGCACTGACTGAATCCAATCATCTGCTTCACCTGCACAGTGACGGACAGGAAAGGATACAGTTTGGGCACTGACACTGATACACTCCTTTGTCAGAGGTCCTCAACTTTTTCAATGTCAGTCGCTAAGAAGTTTGACAAGAAATTCAGGTTGTACCTATATGTGGCATCAAAAGATCAGCCTTAAGTGTGCTTTAATTTTAAAGATCAATTTCTTTGAAGCTTTTCTGTAAAAAACACCGTAATAACAGAGTATAACTTACTTCCATTCAGCAAAGAACAAAATTATAGTTTATATTTTGAAACTATTTGCTCCGTAGGATGTTCTGAAGCTGCATGTGGAAGCAATACCAGCTTCCACTGCTTTAATGTCCAGCAGCTGTGTAGCATTGAAGTGAGCCTGCAGGTCAAACAGCAACTTTCAGCAGAACTAACTTTGTAATCATGGCACGCTTTCAACAGTAAACTGCAACTTACAGCTGACTGTACCAAAGTATTTTTGGGTTTTTTGGTTTTACTTCTAAATTTTTTTTTTTTTTTTTAAATTCAGAATGCTTCTTTGGTAGATTTTAAATTAATCCACTAATGACTGTAGAAGGGATAATATATTCTTGTCTGTCCTTGCAAGTTCTTGACACGTCTGTGTCAAGATGTCAACATACATCTGTGTTGCAGCTCTAATATTTGAGGAAAAGAATTAGTTTTAGTACTTTTTTTTCTTAATACTTGATCAATGTACAATACTAAGCAAATACAGAGCTGGTAACTTATGTTTGCATACAGAGAGAGCAGTCTAACAATGGTCAGAGTTTTGAATGCATATTTTTCAAGTCATTTGGGCCTGTCTCCTTCAGATTTTTTTGTAGCAGTTTCACACAAATACTTTTAAGAAGAAGAACAAGGAACAGTACAAGGCAAAAAGTGCAACAAGTGGCAAATAGGTACCTTTGAAATGGTTACCACCATACCAGTGGGAAGAAAAAGACTTCGATTTAAAACTTCTAACCTATACTTAGAGTAATGGCTACCTTTCTGACATGTTAATTAGGCTTTAATATGTGCAGCGACAGGCAAAGAGAAATGTACAAAAGATCGAATGCAAATGCCATTTCTAGTAGCAAAGATACTTCTGTAGTGGAAAAGAAAATAAAAAAATATTTGCTCCTTGTATGTCCTTAGAGTAAAGAATGTTTTATGTTTTCATCTTTTAGATTAAAATTATTAAAATTTGCATAATAAAAATGTTATTTAGCATTTATTATGTATGCTTATAAAGGCTTCAGAGATGTATATACAGCAACATTTGTTTTGTGCAAGCCAAATCTTAAAAGTTTTTTTAACATGTAGTTTTAGCTGACTTTGTGTTAATATTTTGATTTTTAGAAATTTAACTTAAGAATAGTTGTATCTTTTCTATATTCTAGTGCCTCAGTCACAGTAGAAAGTGCAACGTTAGAGGAAGGAGGTATTGCACTTGGATTCACTGAGCAGAAAATAAACATGATGGTCCTGGATATCTGCCACAAACCAGGTGGCAGCGAGTACCTGAGGCAAATTTATCACATCATCCAGCTCAATGAGGTAGGGAAACGGCCTTTTTACCGAGCAATTAGGTGTGTACTGGCCTGAGGCAGCGTCTGCTGGCAGCTAAGGGTTAGTCAAGGAGGTGATAATGCTTCTTAAAGTCAATATGAAATCCTATATTGTATTGTAATAGAATCCATTCAGTTTAGGCTTTTCTGCATTTGTACAGAAAAGATTACTTTATGGGAAACAATGTAGATTTTATTTATGTACTTAAACAGTAGTATGGTTCATAAAGTTCCTTCAGATTCATATTGTAGACCATAGACACATTTTAGGAGTTTGAACACAGTAAAAAAAAAAAAAAAAAAAAAATCAGCAAGACTATTGAAAAATTGACTGTTTCAGGAAGTAAAATTAAATGTGGTAAATCAATTCTCCTGATTTAAAAAACAAACAAACCAACCCTATGGCTATACTGAGGAAGTAAATGCATCCACATGAAAACCTTACTTAATCTAGATAACTCCGTTCAGTTACAGTGCTTTTGAAATTACAGTAAACAAATTCAGATTTGTTTGCTGCACATGGAATTTGGGCAATGTAAAAGAATTATCTCATTATTTCTAAGGCTTTACTAAATTGCCCCAAGTTACCAAAAGCATTCTGATTTTATACACTGAAATAAACACAGGTTTGCTTAAATTGTATGATAACACAGATCTACACAGCTTAATTAAGAAAGTTCTGTTTATTAGCTTTAATTACTAAATTACTATTCCTTGAATGCATAAGCAGGTGCTGTTAAGATCATTGCAAGTGTACAGAAGTGTTTATAATAAAATGCAAAATAATGCAAATATAGGCATAGGCCAAGATTTTTCTTTTAAAAAAATTTGATAGCAAAAAAACCCCAATTAGGCAGCTATGTCTGTATGAAGGCAATAGAGAGCAGCTCAGTACTGGCACTGTGCTTCTGAAAATCAGATCAACTGTTTAGTTCCTAAGTATAGGCTTAAAAGCAACCTTTATGCATCTGCATTTCGAACCTTTAGAAGCAATGTAAGCATGTATGTAGAGATGGCAACCTAATATTAATACAATACAGAATCTTTTCAAGTTTCATCTCAAACAATGAAATGGTTCAGGAAGTGAAGTGAAAATTATTACTGTAATACAATTCAAACAAAACCTTTTCACCTGGAGCACATTCAGGATTACTCTAAGTATAACAGAGTGAGGAAAAGATGATGAGCAAGACCTCCAAAAATAGCATATAATCCGGTAGTTAGGGCAGTCACCTAGGGGACAGGATATGCAGGCTCAAATCTTTATTCTGCCTGATTTAGACCAGGGAATTGAATCTGCATCTCCCACATCCGAACAAACTCCCCAAACCACTAGACCGTTAGCTACCAGCACAGAACTTTGTCCTTTTCCCCTGTTGCAGTTGTTTTGCCTTGTAGAAATTGCTGTAAAAATCCATTCTGTAACTTCTAGGGTCAAAAATAGAATCATACTCTAGCTGAAGGGGTAGAATGCCCATATCGGGTTCTGGAGACCCTGATCCAAGATTCAACTCCTGTGAGTATTTGGTTATTTATACAAAGTGGAGCAGCTCCAATAGGAGGTAAGAGGCTGAGAGAATTAGGTGGAAGAGGTACTTTAGCCTGACTTTCCACATCCCAGGTGTCTCTCCTTGAATTTCTGCAGCTAGTAAGCGCTTTGTTAAATATAGAACATTTCTCAGTGGAAAAAACTCTCTTGTTTTTAGAAAAAAGAAGAAAAAAAATCCTGACCAGCTTGACTCACAGAAGGACTTAACCGTGTTACTTCAAATTGCCTTTGAAACAATTACAAAACATTTTAATGCTTAGCATGGTATTATGATAATGCACTTTTCAATATTATTTTTCATAACTTAGATTATGTTTAATGTGCCTGACTACCAAGAAATAGACTTGATTGTCTGTTCAGAGGTCCATCCTTTTGTTTGGAGACTCCTTGGACTACCAAGGGACCGTGTTCTTAAAATTAGTTTGGAGTTCTTTATGCTACACTGCTTAATAATTGTGTGTGAATAGAGAACAAAATAATGAGACAGAAAATTGTTTTTCTCAATAATTTTCCTTAGAAAAGCAGGGGAAAAGGGATATAGATTCTTGGAAGCTGTATTTGGAAATAGAACTATGATGTTATAAAGATCTATAATAGATACTGTAGAACTCAAAACAGCCTACAGTCCTTCATGTATTTATCGAAAAGAATAATAATTTTTAAAAGCATTTTTGACTAATGGCTACCAACGAGAAACCAACTCTCCTGAGATGTGAGGCTCAATAATATTATGTCTACTTGGTTTCATGCCCAGTCACTGATAGTGAGGATATAGCTCACATATTTACAAACGTGATTTCATTTCTCTTTATTTTCACATTTTTGAAACATGACCCTTTCAGGGTCTACAATATGTACTATACTAAAGAGTTCATTTACCACTGTTGAATCAGTCTCTTTGTCAAAACATAAATTCACAGTATTCCAAAGACTGAAAAATGCCTGTACTGGGAGGTGAGCTGTATACCACTTGGAATGTTCAAATCCTGGCAAGCACGGACAGCGATTTCCAGTATCTCTACTGGAAAACCAACAGAATCTGCTTCTGCTGGCTCTGTGACACCCGGAGGGCTGGATTGCTTTAGAGCTGTCTACAGATTTTGTGAAAATGCGTGCATGGAAGGCAGTACATTTACAAAAAATTGTTAAATGTATAGAAATAGCTTTTAAATAACCCCCTTCACCACAACTTTAAAATCTTTGTTGTGGCATGAAGTCATGAACGAATGGGAAAAAAACCAGACATTTTTGTAGGCTGAGAAAAAATAGGTAAAAGACTTAGGGTGTGTTTTCAGCAGCTGGGTTATGCTTTGTCTTAACGCAAAAAAGCTCCAACTTCTTTTTTTTTTTTTTAATACACTTAGATGATTTCATGATTGTCTTAACCAGTCTGGACAACTGGCTGCAACCAGTAGAGAGATACAGTCCTGCTCTTTCTCTTGCCCTTGTGCTTTCCCACTCCTAGGCCCCCCCTTTGTACTAGTACACAAAATCGTGTGGCTTGTTTATCTGGCTGAAACCTTTCTTTTTTCTGGCTGATTTCACAACATATGCTAGTGCCAACACGAGGGAGAAACAACTACAGTCTATGTGGATTGGGAGGGAACTTGTGCCTTTCAGGCCAGACCACAGTTGGATCAGTTTAAACCGATGATGAAATTATTCTTTTAGAAAGACCCACTGAGGAGTACAGGGTGCTTTGGCAGGTAGTTTACACGTTCCCTCACCTGCGTCTGAAAACTTTTATCATCTCAGTAGTACTGCAAAGTAAGAGGAGCATTTGCATCCACCCATCTTAATGAAGACTCACCTTGAGTACTTGCTCAATGTTATGGCAATCCTATCATTATGGGCTTCATTTTAATAACAATAAACTGTTCAATCACAGTAGTCCTTCCAGCAAATAGATCTGTAAGTGTTTCATTATCTAGCTCTTCATAAAATGGTTCTATTTAATCAAAACACTTTATTGGCATGCAATGATGATTTATTTACATAGTAGTTTAAGAAGTGAAAACAGAAAAGATTGTGGCCAAAATAATCATGTGTCTGTTACAGTATAGTTTCTAAAATTGCCATGTAAATCATAAATGACTTTTAGTCTTTGAATGCTTAAACAATTAAAAATAGCTTTGAAGAGTGAGAGAATATTTATTTCCTGTGTTTGAACAACTGGTTTGAACATGTTCATCAAACAATTAACTTATGGTCATGTAGTAACTATTTAATGCTGTTCAAAAAATAACTTTAAATATTTGTGTATACTTTATCATGTAAAATAAATCATATAATAGCAATCATACATTAGAACAGCTCATAGAAAACATTTATTTTTCACTTCCACATACACATATATTAAATGAGAACTGATACACATAATTTGATGACAATTTCAAAACAATAGCTTAGATTATTCTGATTTGCTTCAGTTGGATGGATGTTCATGGAGGTTATTTATTGTTTGTTGTAAAATGGTGTTGCTCTTAAAGATGTTTCTATTTTGTAAGTGATTACTTATTCTGTCCTTTAATATAAGGAACTTCTGTCAAGCACACTGTAAAGTTATGCTTGAAATTTAGGCAAATTTCACTCAGAAAGCTAGGTGGCACATACTGTTTTGTCGTTGTTTTTTCTTCTAAAAGGAATATTTGAAAGAGCAGCTGTCTTGTGAGAATTCTTCTGAAGACGGTGTTACCTCCAGTCAATGCCTGCCTTTGACACTG
This sequence comes from Aptenodytes patagonicus, assembly GCF_965638725.1. Classification (NCBI taxonomy): domain Eukaryota; kingdom Metazoa; phylum Chordata; class Aves; order Sphenisciformes; family Spheniscidae; genus Aptenodytes; species Aptenodytes patagonicus. The sequence goes on along the minus strand of NC_134982.1, from coordinate 87,817,937 downwards.
AAGGGCAGAGAAGAGCAGCCTGTCTTCAACCCTTTCCAGGTGTACAGACAATCTTGTGCAAAAGTGTTCAATCAGGTTTGTGAAAATCTGAAACCTTGGTTATAGTGTAATTTTTACTTGTCGATCTTATTATGATCATGATAATGACAGAGACTGAGATTATGAAAGCGGAATTAATTACATGCATTCACATTTGATGAAGTGCAAAGGAATATTATTACTCAGGAATCTAATGAGGGCACCCTCTACAATAGCATGATCTTCAAAAAGCCATTATGGTCCTTTTCTTTTATCAGAATTATTGCATGTAAGAACAATTTGCATTTACTTAGACTTTCTGTGTTAGTTCAGTATAGTGAAGGAAAGCCCATTAGTAGCAATGACATTTATTACATCTGTGTAATGGTACATAGGCTAGTCTTAGTCCTTTGAAAAATCATGGCAAAACTCCAAGTGCACATTTAGAATCTTCCTGATGAGTCTTTCACAGAAATGTTGAACAGTAAAGGATGCTTTGGAAATACAGAGATTTAACAGAACAGTGAGAATAAGCAGGGGAAAAAACACAAAAAAAATGAAAGCATCCATTTCTCTGTTTTTCATTAAGCCATGTTAATGATATGTAAAGGATTATAATCTATTTACAGAAATTAGTTTCCTGATAATGTAACAGTTAAAGAAAATAGATCTAGTTGCCTAAATCTCTGCCAGAGCGCCACATGACCAATTCATTACATAAAATGGTATGTAGTTTCTGACAGCACTTGGACACTTAAGAAATCTTACGCCATTGTTTCTCAAGTCTTCCTAATCCATCATCTACAGTTTTGCTTCTACCCCTCAATTTCAAATATTTAAAAAGAAAGGGTATTACAGTGGCATGAAATTCACTTTACAGACTTGTGGTAGAAAGACATCCTTTTTCAGTACAACTCTGCTTTTATATAGTGTAATCTCCTTTCCCAGTTTTGAGCATTTTGGACTATTTCACCACGTGTATTGCTGTAAAATATATTTGTTTTGGTTTTTTGGTTTGTTCTTTCTTTTTTCTTACTTGTTTAATGAATGCTTAATCATTGTCATGTTGCAATAAAAGTGTTAATATCCTGAAAAAGGAGATTAATACCAATTTCGCAAGGCTTCTCGCTCCAGAGGAACATGCTTTAAAAGTGTCTTTTTTTTTCTTCCACTAGTACCTTTATGTATATCTTAAATTGATAGAATTTAAGGGGCTACAGAATCACTTACTCCAATTTGAAATGCAGAAAATAGTTTACCATGCCTCAATCCTCAATTCATTAATAGTGTGGTAGAATAAGACCTTCAAGTAGTGACAACTCAGGGCAGAATTCTTCTGCTACATAACAGCTTTGCACTGCTCTATTAATCAACAGATGACAAGGGATAGTTCATATTAAATTGCTTTGGATTTTGTAAACTTTTGGCATAAAGTCTGTTACCTGAATATGGAGAAGTATCTTAAAATCAAAAGAAAAAAAGAGTAGATCATGGACCTCAAAGTACCATGTGCCAACCCTGTTGTTGAGAATGACAAACTTATTTCCTGAGCTTAATAATATTATTAAATAATTTAGTTCCCTTTACCATAAAATTGCACATTTATTTAGTGGTGTGGGACTGTCTATTTACAAAATAGTGGTCAGTATAGCTTAGTGTCTGGTTTCCTGCGAAGACTATTACCAGTGCCTGTAGATGATGCCAGAACGCTGGCAAGGGACAATTATTCTTAAAGGATATAATTCTTCTTAAATTCATTTCTTACTGGTTGGCAACTGCCATGAAGCTTAGGACTTTAGAATCCATGATTAATTTCTTGATTTTCTTTAAATGTATTGTAACTAGATATGTTTTTAATACATCAACTAACATTTTATCCTTTTATAAATTCTGAGTCTCAACAAGCTACTGGTTTCACAATGTATTTTGTCAATGAGTTAATTATGTATTGTTTTTTAAAACTTTTCTCTCAGAAGGGCCAATTGGATTAGGCATGATAATAATGCTTGTGAGTCCAGAGAGCTGGTGCAGCTCTAAACACAGAATGTGTCACACGATGCTATATAACATATTATATTATATAACAGTATACACATTGCGTAGTGTAGACACGCTCTTAGCTTCCTCAGTAGAGGATTTCTTAAAATAAATTATTTAAAAAGCTTTCTGAAAGATAATTTGTAGTACACATTCCATGTATTTTTTGTTGGTATATGTAAAAATTGCAGTACATCAGCATGGTTGACTTTTCCCTTCTGAAGTTTTGCTAATTTGTCCCTATCTTGTCAAATTTAGCAAGATACTTAATCATAATTTCTACGAATCTCACTGCTCCTGAAACAAAGGCCACTGAACCGCTATTTTGAGATCAACTCTAGCGTTTTTATTAATGATATGTAAATTTCTTACCTTTCAACCCTGTAGTTCAGTAGCTGATTCTATGAAGTGTGTCATTTCTGTTAACAATTCAGCCATTTCATTCTTACATTCCTGTAAAAATCTTGAATAATCACCATCTGGTCCTAGTAACTTGTTGCTCTTGATTTTTATCAATTTGTCCTGACACCTCAATCTCTGCCAGTGCTGCTGCTCCTCTATTGTCTGATAAGATTAAGTCTAGGCTATGCAACTCCTCAACAGTATCAATGAAGAAAAATGCCACAAAGAAATTATTTTCCTTTCCTGAAGTGACTTTTTTCAAATGGATCCTTTATTTTTTCACAGAACTGATCAGTCTGGTAGGCTGAATTTTTGTGTGGTATACTTATTAGTTTTCCTATTTGTTTTTATGACTCTTGCTACTGGCTGTTTAGCTTCTCCTTTTTATCCCTCTTGATTTTACAAGTACTTCCTCCATATTTATTTATCTATTTTTAATTTGGTGTATAGAACAGTTGCCTGTTTTCTTCCCTGTGTTATTCTGCTCCCACTGTTCTCTCAGTTGACTCTTTTTCCCTTATTTCTTGTTTATCAGATGTTCACTGTTACTTCTTCATTCACTTTCCACTTTCACACTATATTATTCTTTCTTTAGCTACCCTTGTCTCCCTTTCTTATTCTGTATTTCACCTTTATTTTTCTACATTAATTCTAAGTGCATGCCAAAGATGAGGGTCAGGGAGAAAATTAAAAGAAAGAAGGGAATAAAATAAAGATGGAAGGAAGGGGAGGGATTGCACTGATTCTGCTCTCCCAGAAGAACCAAGTGCTGTCTGTAAGGAGAAAAAGATGCACTGCAAGATACACTTTACTTTTCTTATTTAGGTTTATTTCCATTGTTTTGACTTGCTTCATCTTTTTTTTTTTTAAACTACTCAGTGCTATTTTAGTGTTACAATAATTTTTGAATTATATCCTCCCAAGAATGTTGAATTGTAGTCATTACTTGACCATTACTGACGATGGAAATTAATATTATGCAACAGGAGTTACTGTTTTGTAAACATAAGAGTGTTGTGTGTGGTCTTTTGTCTGCCCACCATTATTGTAGATTGCTTTTATTTATTAAATAAGCAATATGGACTTATATTTGTTCATATTGTCTAGACTTACTGCTGTTTATAATAGCCATCTGGTGACTGGTGTGCCTTACAAAACAATAGACAAGTAAACGATCACTCTAATTACTATACAGGTTACATCTTAAATTCCAGCTATACCAAGTTTTTCATGACAAACTTTTTGCTGACAGCAGAAAATGTAAATTGCTGTTACATAAAAAGTTGCCAATTATTTTGCTTCTCAAACAAAGAGTCAAGCTTTCAGACAAAGTGGTTGGGCAGAACGCCATTAACAGTTGGAAGAATAACGGTTCAAAAAATTGATTTATCTTTTTATAAATAATGGCTACATCCCCAAATGGATTTATAAATTAATTGCTGTGTTATTGGAATAAAAACCTTCTCTTCTGGACATGATTGATATCATCTGTCTAAGCCCTTGTTCTAGACCCCCCTCCTTGGTTAGTATATCACAGCTGGAGCTTTAATTTACTGATCATATTAACACTGATTAATAACTAACAATAGCTTCTTGCCATGTATCAACAGTCAACCATTACTGAATGGAACTGGGATTGGTCAAACTTGCTGCCAAGTTATTTGGGACTGAATCAGATGACCTTCAGGGTGCTGCTGGCACACAGGTAATGGGATTTTGGCAAATAATTGCACTTCCCTGTTGTGTTTTTTACTTTATAATAGTCAATACACAAAGATTTTACTGGTGAAATTTATAAAATAAATTATACATTTATTTTTAAATGTTCAGTTTTAAAATGGAGATACTTACTTTCTAGTGTATTTGATCCATACAAAGATGGTTTTCAATTCGTATTTTGAAGAACCTAATACGTTCTTTCTGTCTGAGACCTGAATATATGTTGATGTTGCCCTTAAATAGTGCTTTAAAGAGAAATGAGTAACTTTTGCAAACCTATACTGCTCAGGGAGATTTCAGCTGTATAGCACAGAACTTATTTTAATATTTTAACACTTTTTTATTTGTAAAATGTAACTGTTTAATTGATAAGCAGATATATTTAATACAGAATTGGTACTTGTTAACTTCAGAAATAGCAATTTGTTAAATTCAGAAAATTGTAGGTGGAAAAAAATGGGTATTTTTCTAAAATATTTGCCACTTATATCCTTGTGAAAACTGGAAAACTTACGTGTTGCAAACTAAGAAGTTTAACACTCCCTTCTTAACTCTGAATCCTCCTGATGAAATTTAATGTGGTCATATCATTCATCTTTTAAACTGAACTGTTTCTCTATTTAGAAACTAGAGTGACAATTTCAATGGTGTGTGAATTTGCATGTCAAAAATGTTTTTGTTTTTTATGCCATTTTCTCAATTTATCACTAGCAGTTAGTCTTAAACATTTAATTCTGCCTTCATTTAATATATAAAATATTTATACAGTCTATTTCTAGACTTCTTTCTTAATTTTGCTATGATTAATTCTTTTTCCACCCAAATTGTTATTTTTCCAAAATTTTAATGCAATTGCACAAAAAATGATGCTGGCGAAAATGTGCCATTCAACTCTGCTCTTGATGTCCTCTGTTACCCACTAGCAGAGAGAATATGGGACTTCATGGACTTTTTGGTCTGTACCAGTAGTGTCATTTTTATGTTAAACGGCAGAGACAATTCAGTACTAATTTCTTTTTCTTTGATAGTTCTCCTGCTGATTGCTAACACTTGTCCTTCATTAAAAATGAAGTAGTTTGCCCTTTTAAAAGAGATTCTAATAGAAAGTCTTAGACTCAAGCTGGTTCTTAAACTTCCCTTCATGTTGATGTCATCAATATGAGCCAAAGGGAGCAGAGAGGACTGCTGTGCTTTGCAGAGGGAACATTTTCTGTGGACATTTCATCTCCTCTGATATCTTGAAATACATTTCATTTTTTCTTTTGATCTCTTTATAGAGTTTAGAAAGAAGTCGTGTATATGCCTTCTCTGTCCTTCTCTGTATTTCACGCCTTTGTCATATCATCTATTGTTGCATCTTTTTTTTTTATTTAATAAGTGCCCTAATTGTTGTCATCCTTCCTAATTTGAAAATGTCTCCATTCATTGCCCTTCTACATGATATGGAAATTCTCATCTAGAAGTGACATTATGCAAGCCATTAATGATTAGCTCATGGATTTATTATTTAAACCACTCTACTTTACAGACCAGCAGATCGTTTAAACCCACTGTGATCATTAAGTAGAATTGCTAATCCAATATCTGCCTTAGTGACCAGCATCTCCAACACAGCTTGTCTTTACGTGACTTAATTTTTAGCATAGCTAAAGTATGTCTGCTCATGTTTTCCAACTGGCAAGGCCAATTCTAGCTGGTCTCATGGCTACTCAAGTAAGCTTTGCAATGACTCAGGTGAGCCCTATCTTCAGGTGATTCTTCATGCTCCTTTCTAAAATTGCATAAATCTCAGCCTTACTTGTACTCAGGAGTTAAGGTTCAAGCTGAATGGGTGTGTGATTATTTTGACCTCCTGTTTATGATGGATCCATTCTGTTTCTACCATTTGTCTCCTGAGATGAGTTAAACAAAACTAAGGGCACTACTTGAAAAGAGTCAGAATCATCAGTTTATAAAGTGGAGTGCCATAATACTTTAATTACTCCTTTCTTTAACATATGCTAAAGCTTTCCCTTATCAGTTACTTCTGTGTGGGCAAAAAAATTTTTACCTGTTCACAGTGATATTGGGGTCTGTTTCCCTTTTTTATATTTAAAGAGAAATACTGTCTGTTGCATACAAAGTAAAATAAGTATGCTCTGCTCTCTCTTTGGTGGGGGACAAAAGTAAAAATGCTTAGGGGACTCATTTACAAGGGAAATGCTCCCCTAACCTAGTTAATGACTGAGTTAGGTGGGAGGGGGTTATGGGAGCATTGTCCCAAAGCCAGCAAGTGGTAGGCAAATTAATTGGTTGGTGGTTAGGGGAAAGTAAAAGGCTTTTAGGTCTGGTTAAAAAGGAAATGAATTGTTATGTACTACTCATTATTGGTTCCACATGAGCGTGTGAATCTGATCCATGCATTCCTATGATCCTCAAAGTAACAGTGTTTAGGAAATTTTTCAAATTAAAGATGTGGATGTTTAATGATATTATTTTATTTCAAGGTTATCAAATATAGAATGCTATCAGGAAAAGCCTATTAAAGTTGAGCAGTAAGCAGTAACATAGAAAACAATGTTCATCTCTATTTACAGTTCATACCTTTAGAAACTGTAAAGAAGTTTTCCTTACAGGAAGAAAAGGGATATATAGATGGATTCCTTTCCTTTCTAGTTTTACTTCTGATTCTTTTTTTTACATATAGTTTGAGCTGCAAGAATAGAAGTTAAAACATACTTTTCAATTACACTTAAAATAATGTCTTTTAATAATAAGCCTGTTAACATTCAGCTAATTTATAGTACTTGATTTATCCAAGTCTTCATAAGTGTCCTGCTTGCTTACACAGATACATGCTGCTTTTTCAAATCTTGGCACTCATACATTCTTAGATATGTCGGTACCAAATGGGAGTTTCTTACTTCTGATACATATATTAAGACAAGAAGACCATGTGCTTTTAGTTACTGTTTAATTCACGTGTATCTCAACTTTTAATCACTGTCCTGCTCATAAAGGAAAAATTGTTATTGTCTGGCTAAATCAGCATGTTGAAACTGATTCTGCAGTTTATTGTATCAACTATGATCTCTTCTCTTTAACTGTCTGGCCACTATCTCTGTGCATATTATCACATTTGAAAATACTTTAGTGACTGTGGTGAGTTGACACTGGCCAGCAGCTAAGTGTCCATATAGCTGGTCGCTGACTCCCCCCACAATGGGATGAGGGAGAGAACTGGAAGAGCAAAGGTGAGAAAACTCATGGGTTCAAATAAAGACAGTTTAGTAAGTGAAGCAAAGCAGCGCACGTAAACAAAGCAAAACAAGGAATTCATTCACTCCTTCCCATGGGCAGGCAGGTGTTCAGCCATCTCCAGGAAAGCAGGGCTCCATCACGCGTAACGGTGACTTGGGAAGACAAATGCCATCACTCTGAACATCCCCCCCCTTCCTTCTTCTCCCAGCTTTCTATGCTGAGCATGACGTCATATGGTGTGGAATATCCCTTTGGTCAGTTGGGGTCAGCTGTCTCAGCTGTGTCCCCTCCCAGCTTCTTGCACACCCCCAGCCCACTTGCCTAGGGGGGCAGAGTGGGAAAAAGAAAAGGCTTTGGCACTGTGCAAGCACTGCTCAGCAGTAGCCAAAAAGCTGGTGTGCTGTCAACACTGAGGCACAAACCCAGAGCACAGTACCATACATTACCCTTCTTGTTTATGTACTCTCCTTTATACAGATATATAAGTTAAATACTTTCTGATCATTTATTTTCAGAGAAGTATCTCAGCAACTTGTACATAGCTATAAGATATTAATATTTGCTGGGTTTTGAGATGCGACCTTCCTTCTGCAGTTCTACAGGACTTTCAGGTGCATTGAATACATTACTATAGAGAATAACTACATTTCTCTCATTATAATTATGAGAAACAACCGAGACATTTTTGTAACACGTGAAGCCATTCTCCAACATTGCAGTAACTTACTGTTCTGAGGAGGAGCGGCCAGGATTCCCTCCTCTGCACTTAGGGTAAGTTTCATGGAGCACTGGTGCCAGTGCAGGGCAGTAAGTAGTGATTTGGTTGGAGTGATGTGGGGGTGCACATGCGAGCAGCGAGCAGGAGCACTCTGGGAGCTACAGGGACAGAGAACTCATGACTGGCAAAGCCGACGACAGTCAGGTACAAGCTCTTAAGAACAGGAAGCACAACAACTTAATAACTGAGGGGGGAATACGTTGGTTTGCCATCAATGCATCAGATGAGAAACAGTACCAAGTTAGAAAAATTGTACAAGTTAAAACCAGTATTTTTTCAAGTGGATAAGAGCTGCCATGAAAAAGGTCTAGACTGGAAATTAGAAGATGATGATTTCGAATAGGTAAAACAGTGTAGCTCAAGAAGAGTTTTCCAGAAAGTGTTTGCACAGTGATATGAGCTTAAGTAGTTTTAAGTTGAAACAGGGTAGACCAAGTGGTTTACTTCCAGTCATGTGTTCCTTTGATAAATATTCTCAACTGTGCAGCAGCTTCTCAAAGCAGAGTAGAAAACCTGGAATTGTTTATGTATTGGCTTTAAGGAAACTATAAAAACTTATTAAGTTTGGTTTTTACTAAAACTGGATAAAATATGTAGGCTTTCTAGTAACATTTGCTGCAAAATATACACAAACTCTCACATTCTTCGCACTCCAGAATTTTTCTTAACATAGTCCAGACTTCATTTTGTCTGACAAACTACTGGGCTACTTGCACATGAAACTACTTTTTAGGAAGGTAAAGACTATCCTTGGCAGCAGGGTGCTGCCCTAAGATTAAGAAGATCTCTTCATGCTGTGGAAGCTGATCTTGTACCTAGTGTCTCTCTTTTTTGAAATCCTTGTGACTATATTGTGTGAGGACTGTCTACTTGCCTTTTGCAAATAAGTTGGTTAATATTGTTGTGACATTTGTTCCCCATACTGGAGTTAGGTGATAAAATTACATGTTTTGCCATTGATTAAGCTTAATAAAACTGAAAATAAGTCTAAAATTCTTGTTTAGAATTTTGAATGATTGCAGGACAAAATCTGCATAGCTCTTGTATATTCTAGTGGATACACAGACACCATCTGTTGAGAATGGTAGCCATATGGTGAACTATTTATAGAAAATGTTTATATTCATTGTGTTGTTGATTATCTAGATATCCAGAAAATGCTCTTTTAAGATCCAGTTTATCAACACATGGAAAAATGTATTATGTAGTTTTGAAATTGAAAAGAATGTCAGCAAACTGCATGTGCTTTGTTGTCTGTGAAAGATTTTTTTTTATGCAACTCTACAACAGCCGGGGTCTGAAAATGAGTGAAAATACCAAGGATATGAAAAGGTAGGAAGTTTCTAACAATTTTCTTCATAGAAGAAACAAATGGTGGAAAAGCAGTTACTGGCATGATGCCAAGACAGAGACTCTATCTGCATGGCAGAGGATGCCAGTGTTACGTCTAGTATACTTTTGGATGTGTTAGTCAGTCCTTCTTCTAAAATGCAGATGCTCCTAAATCTTTTCTATCCAAATTGCTGGATATTGGAAATCCATATTGTTGTTACGGCTAAAAGTCAACTATTAATGATGTGTTGGTGAAGAACTGGGATGCCATTAATACTGCAGTAATCACCACCTGCTTGGTGAGATTGTAATGGATGCCCTTATAATGCATGTGAGAACAGGCTTTCTAAAATATATGGGAGGCTATGAAAGACAGTATCGCATTGCTCCTGTATCAAAAGAAATGGGTGAAAGGTATTAATACATTATTGCATGTCTCTTGGTTGATCACAGAGTCAGGTTTAGACCCTAGTGCTGGATGTAGCAAAAAAAAAGCCACTGGGATTTTGAGGAAAATCTGATTTTGACATTTCTGGATAAGCAAGGACCCTTTTCCATAAATAAGTTGGTCAATAACAAGGTATATGTCACATCCGTCAACGTAAGGATTATCCTCCATCTGCTTATCCTTTTCTGACATAGCTAATGAAACTGTACTCTGACCTTGAAGGATCTGTCAGAAGTAGGCTTAGTTCCCTACCTGGCAGTTTTAGAGCATTGGTGGCAGAATGTAGATCGGTGAGCAAGGGGGAAGACGGTACCCTGTATTACGTACTGTTTGAATGCCACTCCAGCCACTATTATGTACAGTTGTAGCATGAATTTCACAAGTAAGTGAGGCTAAAGGTGAGGCTTCCCATGTGCAGTACACTTTAGACTTTTCTGATTGTTAGCAGTCTCTCTCTCCTGTAGACATGTTGATGAATCCTATGAATAAAACAGTATTCTCCAACAACATTCTCCAACAAAAGATGCTAAAAAGGAAGGGACTGCCATATCCCCTTATTTAATCTGAGCTCTTCTTCAATACTTGGAAGTCCTTTATGATGAGGCCTTTGCCTACGTAGGATATGGAAGTATGTACTTAACAGGTCTCTCTGAAGTAACAACTATAAAATTGCTTAAATAAGGTTTCGTTCTAATTTGATGCTATTTCTATTGCTCAAACCCAGCCTCTAGAAAAATTAAAAAAAAAAAAAAAAAAATTGGCAATACGTGTTTTGCATTAAAAAGTGTGTTAGGCACAGCTTATTGGCTAGGCCATACCATAGGCCTGTGAGCTAAACCCTGTTCTTCTAATAATGTCTCAATGTATCTTGGTTTCCCCATTTGAAATTAGGTAACATTTGTCCACATTTTTATGTCCTTTGCTATGTTTTGATGGAAAAAATGCTAAGTAAATGCAGTGTATTAGTGTTAATAATGCATATATGCATTTGCTGTTAGGATTCACATTTCATTGGTTTCTTTAAAAGTATATATCTTTTCTTCATAACTAGATATTTTTGTATACTGCAACCACTAATCATTATTTGGAAGTGTGACACTTCGACATTTTATGTCACTACCTAATTAACCTGGTGATTGGCATCCCATGACCTGGCTGACTTTCCTTAAAAATAGATACTTCCTTTCATCTGCAAATAATCTGCCTTCCATTCAACTCTGTGTTGCATCCTGTTGCTCACTAAGGATTCTTAAGTGGAGATAATCATGTTTGTCATCTTATCTGTTCTTTTCTTCTTCCTCTTTCTGAGCCTTCCTGATCCAAGTTTTCATTCTTAGTAGATATATAGTGATCGTAAGCGTGTACAAAAGCTCTAAATGTGTATTAATGCATGCAGAGTACTGACTACCCTAACTGTACATACTGGCTTAGCTCCTCATCTCATCTATAGGATTTCTTCCTACACCTACAAAGGAAGAGGCTACAAGACACAAGCCAACAAGCTAAAAGTCTGTTTTGCCCACCAACCCGTTGTTTCTTCCTTCTCCTTCTTTTAGATAAGGGATTTTCAGCAAAGTGCTAGTAATGCAGAGTAATTCGATTTCCATACAGGGATCTCAATTTCTTTGCAAGCTGTAATGAGTTGAGACATGCAAATCCCCTGTAAGGTAGAGGGGGGAAGTATTAATATCAAAGTTAAACAGATGGAAAATCTGATCCTGCAGTCACCTTCAAGGTTTATTCTACATTGCAAAAATACTCTGTAGCAAAGTCAAGAGTAGAACCTAGCTCTTTTGACTAAATTTTAAGATACAAAAGCTACCATATAGTATTTGATCTGTGGGAACTGTTGATGTGCACAGTCCTAGGTGGCAACAAAGGAGAGGTGTCTCAGCTTTAGCTATACTTAATTGTTTAGCTAATTTGAATTACCTTGCAGTCTTCTTAGGAAGTGGTAGGCCCATTAGTTTTCCTCTGAAGGAGATGGGGAACAACTATATGCTTTCTCTTGACGTTGAAACATTTGCTGTTGCTACCACAAAGCAAGTAGTAAGGACTGGTGGCTGCTACTGTGCAGATTACAGACCTTCGTAGCTGTAACCGCTCACTCTCAGAGCTACAGCTTTCCCACAGGTTCTTGGCTTTCTCACGTGGCTTTCCTGGATGAACTTCCTCTGTCCTGCCTGGCTCACCCTGATTCAACAGCTAATTGCTTAAGACAGGATGATAAGTCCCAAAGATCTTATTGCCTCTTCCCCAGGCCCAGTTGTCAAAGTCAGAATGGCCTTGAAAGTTTTGCAATCATGACACAGTTTTGAAGATACAGCAGAGTTGGGCAGTTTCACATGTGCTCTTAATACGTTCTGTGATGTGAGTAGTCAGTTTAAAACTGCATAGACACTGTGATTGGGGGTTTCTGATGCTGACTGATAATATGGCCCAGAAAAACTGTTTGTTTGTTGTTTTTTTTTCCCCTGTAAACTTCTTTCTGGGAACTAATAACGAAATGTAGTCTTTGTGAAGAGTGGGAAACCATTATGCGTCCTGCATCATGTAGCAAAGAGGGAATTCAGAATTGTCATTCTAATAGTTGACACTGGAAAATGTCATTGAAGAAAGCTTTTTTTATGTTAGTCTTTAGATTGACAGGTTATGACAAAACTGCATTCATGTTGCTTGAATACATCTTTTGTCTAGTTTTACATGCTTTTTGACTTGTCTAGAAAATGACATATTGAGGTTTTCATTAGCCTTAACCAGGTGTGATTTTCTTTATGGAAGATACCTTGGTAGGACTACAGTTGAAGGCGAATAAACCAGTGAAGCTTAGAAAGGCCACGGCCCTTCTTCAGATGGTAGCGATGAATTGAAAGACTCATTAATCAACAACCAAGTCACAGGTGTGATGGCTTTCCTGCAAACTGCCAACAGACTGTGAAAGTCACATCCAACACATGAAACTGTTAAACCAGAAACATCTATAAACATTCTTAAACTTTTGTCTTTCCATTTTAGTTGAAAAAGACAACCCTGGAATTTTTTCTTTTTTTTTTTTAAACAAGAATATTTGTTTGTTTTCCAAGGAATACTATTCAGTTTAGAAAACAAAACAAAAACCTGATACTGTTTTCATCTCTTGTTCATTTTAATACAATAACAAGTTCATTTAAGTGGGCACACAGTTTTGATTGCAATGATAAGTGTAAATAGTTTTAATGTTACAAATTTTTGTACACATAAAATGCGCAAAAGCTTTAACAAAAAATTAATACAGGGATTTTCTGCATAGAAATGAATGGCCATTCATGATTTTTTCCAGTCCTTTCCTCTAGTACAAAAATTATCTGGAATAAAGATTTTGTTATGCTGTAGTGCTACAATGTAGACAGAAAGTCATAAAATGTTTAAAGTTAAATGATTTAGAAGATTTTATTATTTAATCAACCTGTGCTGGATTTTTCACCTGCACTGATGGGAAAAACCCATAATAAGAAGCCAAAGAATGAAATCTCCACACAATTTTTCCACATCATTCTTCCTTAAACTCTGTGGATCCCCTGGAATGAAGGAGAGTCTAGTCAGAGGTCTTATACCTCCCCATTAATTTTTTTCCCCCAGATTATCCTTAAATTGATATACTCCCTGTAGATAAAAATTAATTTTACTCTGTCAAAGAGCAATGAATATGAATTTGCTTGGATTTTTGTATTTGCTAATTCCTTGGTCTCACTAATTCTCATCTTTTTCCAAATATGGATGCTCAAGATAATAAAAATTCTTCTTTAAAATCTGAAGCAGATGAGAGCAGTGTCCCACCTTCATCTGGGATGAGGAATTTCTTTATAGAAGTAGTCTGATCTTCTGTTTCCCTCTTTAGCATATCTGTCTTAGTTGTGAACTTCCTATCTAGAAATTAATTTTAATTTGCAGTCCATATTCTCCACTTTTTTATGCCTCAACTGCCAGTTGCAAAGTTATTTTGGTCTCATTCAATTTAAATCAATGGAATGGTATATAAGTATAATGCCTGCTGGCTCAGCAACACTGTAGTGCACGCAGAAGGCAAGGAAGCAATGGTGCTGCATTTATTGATGAAGTAATAAGGTATTATAATAGTGGTATATCAAAAATTATATCTGCTTTGCCTTTACAAGGGTCTGTAAGCAGATATTTGAATATAGCTGTCTTTAAGATATATCTGTAACAGATTTTATCTGATTACTCAGCGTAGTGCTACTGCTGGTTATTGGAGGGCTTGTTAAAGTACATACAGCTGTCAGTCATGTCACGTTACCCATTTTAGAAAGAACTGTTGTAATTTCGTTTTAATGGCAGTGTATTTTAAAACACATTTGACTATGGGGATCAGGGAGAATTGTATTTTGTTTCAAGTTTGACCATAGATTATTGCCTATATTTTTGCCCATTAACTTTCTGTTGTTGCTTTAACTCAGTAATTAAACACCCCCGCAAAAAAACCACCCTCTAGAATAATACAGAAATGATCCCTTTAATTGTACTAGTAAAGACTGTGACAGCTGAATTTAAATACAACCAAACTCTTCCCACTAAAGTGTTAATGAAATTAACAATAAAAAAGTATAATGATTTCTCTTGGGATAATTACATGGGTAATTTAACAGCACATTTGGATAAAAACTGAAAGCATTTATGTGATATATAGTTAAACCTCTGTAAATGGTATATAGAAAATCAAAGGCTTTCTTATTGTCTTTCAAGTACAAAAGAAATCTTTTAAAATGTTAACTAGTAGCTCCTCTTAAAAAGTAAATTTATCTTTCATTTCTCTCATATTTTCAACATGGCATTTTTTATTGTTTCATATGGAGTGATAGTCAGATCATGCTATAGAAATAGCATTTAATGTACTTACTAGTCTCAAAGTGAATGCATAGACAATTGGGTGTTCTCTTGCATAGCTCAGTGGAAAAATGATTGTTGCGTAAGAAATTTTGATACAATATTTTCAGAATTTTAGCAATAAAAAGGAACGGTATTTGAATAGGAAATCCATTAATTTGGAGAAGAAAGATGTGACAGTGACCTTACAGGCATTCTGTTTCAAAAGAAATAAGCCACAATTTCAAATGTGAGCTTGCTTTCCATTAATATAGTAATATGGTATTAAAGATCTTTGGTACCTTGTACAGAAATCAAGCTAATCTGGTACATGTTCCTTAATTCCTTTTTTTTCTTTCTTTTTTTTTTTTTTTTTTGAGAAAAGAGATTCTTCTCTGGCATGTCTCTGCTGCACTGAAGCAGCTGCAATTCACAGAGGGCAAGGTAGTTCTCCAGTAGGCCAGGCACAGGTTATTTATTACTTTCATTAGGTCATAGTCAGCACCTTAAACTCATCCAGAGACCAAGGGGCTTTCATGATGATCGCAGAACATCTGATAAGCATATACTCTGTTCATTAAGTGAATTGATGCTTGCTTCAAGTGTCATTTCTCTAGTTGTTTTATGTTATAGCCACAAGCTGAACCGTGTTCGCCAGCGCTCTCCTTCCACAACCCCCGAATGTGGTTTCAGAGAAACAAGAAGCAGCTCCCTATTGAGAATAAATCATACATATGACTCAGGCTAAAGCCAGGCTCATTTTTTTAGATCCAGCCCCTACTCTACTCAATGTTAGTTGAAGCATCACCCTATATTAAACAAAGACAAGTGAAAGACGCATGATCTTATGTGTTTCAAATATAAATAGCCAGTGCCAACAGCAAATATCTATCTCTCCTCTTTCTAATAACCTCCTAAAAAATTCCATATGTGCCTTGAAGATTAGCAATAACACAATGGCATTTTATGGGTTTCCAAATGTGAGACCTCTCCGTGAAAAGGGGTAATTACAATTACTATCAGACACCGAAAAATTAAACGCGCTCTCAAAATTGGATGTGTTAGACTTACAAAGAATAGTTCAAGTCACTTTTGCCAATATCTGCAAACAGCCTAGCAATGTCTCAAGGAGTGAATGTAGGTGACAGATACAGCAGCAATTCCCTGGGCACTTGTTGTCTGCGTGTAATAAAGAGATCATTGATCTCTGTCTATCTAAACTTCAACCCAAAATTGTCATAGATCAAGGTGTTCTACTACATTCAGATATCTTGAAGTTAGGCTCAAAGATCATTCTCCAACATCATGCCCAAAACAGAATGGTTTGATACTAACCGGTCTGAGTTAACCAGCTTCTGACCAAGAAAGATTCAGTGATAGTCAGCTGGTACTGCTTTTCTCTGTTACTTTTCCACCAGGAAAGGTAGTGGGCCTAGAACAAGGTTTGTGTGATGGGGCTTTCATAGCTTTCATAGTGTCTTCATTATTGGTAAACATTTCTGGTAGAAAATTAACAGATTCTGGGCTCTTAAAACCATGCTTTAGTTTATTTTACAGCAACATAAAGGAGTTGCTGTAATGCTTTTAGAAGTGTAAATGTTGTCAATTTGTTGTTTATTTTACTGATACTTAGATCAGTGAGGACTGAGTTTCCTTTGCAGAAACTATGCTCCTTATACCATGGTCTTTTAATTTGTCCATCGATTTATTTTAATTGTTTTTGCAAGTGGTTTTCCAGCCCTATTAAAAAAAAACCACCAAACATTTGTTTCAAAAGAAATCAATCTTATTACGCTTTGTACCTCTAAGAATTACTTTGTTCTTACAATTCTCTGAAACTCATGTGTGTCCCCTCTGGCCTTGATAAATTGCTACGTTTCTAGGTTTTCAGTTTAAGGTCTTCTGACCTTCAGTCTTTTGTTGGTACCTAATACGTATCATCTGGTGAAATTAGAGAGTGATGTATTTTTTCATCCTGCAGAATATAGAAATACATTCTAGTACAATCTCCATTGCTTAGTTCTCAGCTGTTTTAATTTTTATTTCAACCTCTTGTATTTAATTAGATTATGTTAACAATAACTTTTCCTTTTATTTGCTGTGCAATGAGTTCTTCCACAAAATAATCCCTGAAAGTGTGGAAATTGTATTTCCAAACTATTTACCACTATATTATTGGACCATTTTATGAGAAAATACCTAAAATCATTCTAACTAGCATTCGCATTGACTTTGTTGTCTTGGTCTGATTTTTTTGGGTAATCAATATCCTTCTTGGTAAATCCGGATTTGGTATGATAGCTCTAGAAACGTGTATTCTAGAGCTCTGTCCATATAGTTTTAACTAGAATGGTTTTCCATTTGTGAAATTTGTTAGGTTTATCACTGTATGTTCATCTTTTTAACATCGTCAGTCTATTCTATGTAGTTTATAGGTGAGTATTCAGTCTCCCAAAAATATGAACTATTCCATTATGATTCTGTAGTATCTTTTATGTCAGGGGAGGGGGTGAGGTGGAGCGTCTCCCTTTTTCTCCTCTGAGTATGTATGGATGTTTATTGAATATGGAGAGATGGCTGCTTTGTTTTTCAGTTCTATTTTTATTTTACTCCTGAATTTTACATTGCCGACTCTACAGCTCCTACCAATCCTAAATGTATTTTTCTTCTTTTCATGTTAACAGTCTCGTTTACAGTGATTAGGAGGGAACTCTTTCTTTTCATGATGGCCTTCTCAGGATATTTTCTACTGTGTTTTCCTAACTTTGTAAAATTTAGTTTTCTCATTTTAATCTATCTTTGCTGTCACATGCAGAATTTTCCTACATGGGGATTAATGAGTGATTAATCTTTTTATTCCATACTAAAACATAATCCTGAAACAGCTTATTCATGTCTCTGTGAATTCAACATGTTAGACTAGATTGCATGTTTGCGGTTCTGCGGCTTGAGAAGGAGACTATTTGGAATTAGCAGTGTTTCTTTGGCCATCTATTTATCTTGTGGTTGCATATCTGTGGTCTGCAAACAACCATTTGCCTGCCCCACAGTACGTGGTCTGTATTTTGTCCATATAAGTACACTGAAAATACAGGCTATGGAAATTTTAATTAAAAGTTGAATGATAGCTTTTGTAGGGGCCTACTAGGTATTCTATAGGTGCTGTACTGTATATTCTGTAAAACAAGACAATAGTGAACTATAGCATTAGACTATCCATTAAATCTAGTCACTTCTAAGAGTGCTTTTGAGAGATGATTTTTTTCAATTTGATTCAGTTATGATTTATTAGAAATTGTTCTTAAATGTCAGTAGCACACGCTACTTATCTGTTCATATGAGGACAAACCTATGTCTGTACAAGATACTGTGTTACTAGTTTCAGAACAGTAAAGTATTTAAGTGAATATGTACCATGAGGCACAAAATGGAATTTAAAGAAATGATGCCCTATATCTCAAGGAATATATTTTGAAGTGCTTCATTTTCAGATGAAGAAAATATTCTGTTGACTTTTTCTTTTTTTTTTTTTTTAAAGAAAAACATTTAGTAATATACATTTAATATTTTGGTTATCGTATCATCTATTGTTTTGGAATGGTAATTGTTAGAACAAGTGAAAAATAGAATTTAAACAACATACTAATTCCTCCTGCTGGGCTAAGAATTAGCAACGTCATGGTTTCACAAAGTTGATGTCAAATATTCTTGCGGTTAATGTAATAAAGAAATTAGAAAGAGTTTTTCCTACTGCACTGAAATAGCTTAGGAAGAGGGATGAAAAAAGGAAGATAATTTTTCTGTTGCTTAAAATACTTTTCTCGTAGTTTATTGTAACGATAACTAATAAGACTGAAACAAGCTTTGGTATAACTGAATTAATTTTAAAAGAGCTGGGGTGTTACGGGGAGTGTGCACCCTGTGAACTGAGTGGGTTTTTTTCTTTAATGACATTTTCTCAGCATCCGATAATAACATAAAAATAAAGCTTTTATATCTTCTGAAGCAGACTTGTCAAGTTCTCAGTGGCATCTTATAATTGTGAAAACTAAAGGTATGCTTTAACTCTCCTCTGTTAAGCATCTATATCGAGGTCTTTGCATGCTTATTTTTCGCTATAGTTTTAAATGTGTGGGAGAATTTGATCAGTGTCCTTTTTATATTCAAAATGAGCCAGCTTCTGTCTCAAAAGTGTCTTATTGTCATGATGTCACTGCATCTCAAGATTTGTGACCTTTTGCTCCATATGGATTCATGGTAGACCTCGTTGTGCTTTTGCAGACTAGATTGCTTTTGTCCCCCCGCTAGGGGGTATCAAAGCCTTTTGGACTAAAGTTTCACATACTGGTGGGTTTGCAAATTAAAAAATAAATGAAATAAAAATAATATTCTAAAAGTACCCAACAACAACTGAAAGCATCCAACAAAGAAACAAACCTAAAGTTTATGTATAATAAGGACCGCCAGATGTCGCAAAGGCATCATTGATGAAGTGTTTTTTTATCCAAAATGTGGCACTTATATGAGGAATAGTAGTATTGTGTTTGAGAGTTGCAGAGGCCATAACAGGTCAGTGAAATGTCCTTCAAACATTTGATTTTTACATTTGAGAATAGGCCAAGATGAAAAGATAACCACATATCTGACATTGACGTTACTACCATTTAGACAACCGATGCAATTGCCTTAGTCAGTGGGATCAATCAGACCTTTATTACGTTGAAAACCACATAAAAGATTGAGTTTTGTTTTTTTCTTAGAAAAATGAACGTTCTGAACCTCATCAGATCACAAACTTCTAAATGTAAAATTATTATAATATGTATATGGTTTTATTTTCTCCTTCTTTTAAAAGTTGAATACTATAAAAAAAAAATTAAAAAGAATAACAAGTTGTCTTGAAAGAATTTGAGCTGAGTTGAACAGTATGCATAAATTGGCAGTTTAACAAGTAGAAGTTGGAAACAAGTATTTGATGATTGATTTTTTATTGAGACAGAATGAGAATGATAGTGGATAAAGTGATTTTCCTTATTGAGAGAAAATATAGTGTTTTTCAACATGTCTTCAGTATGAATGGAAGCCCTGTCAAAAAAACTGAGCAACACATAATGTCTTTTAAAAGGTAAATTAACAGAAGTATATCACTTAGTTTATGGATCAAATTTTACACTTGTCAGTTTTATTCATAATGTCATAAAGTTTATATTGTAAAGATAGTGTTATTACCTTTGTTATGTCCTGGAAGAGCCTAATATTAACTGAGTTCATTGTAGAATTTAAAGTATATTCAGCTGAAGAAATGCCAGTGCAGAAAATTAAGTCCAAAATATGTATTCATGTGCAGATCTTAGTCAAATCCCTAGTAATTTTAAGTACTTGAAATACATTATTCAACAAGTAACCTGGTGTACGCTTGCGTATAATGGGCGCTGCCTGAGTATACAGAAGCTGTCAAGATAAAATACGGAACATGCATCATTCTAATTCAATTATGATTATTCTTAAAAAATAAAATAAATATGTGTGTCTGTGTGTGTTGTATGTGGCAATGTGCAATCTGTATTGCAAAGACTGGTTTTGAATTTGTTTTGTGTGATTCTTGCTAATTTCTCTGTTGCTCGGGTGTATGTGTATACACCCCATATACACACAACATATAAATATATAAATTATGTTTATTCAAATGTTGAAGATGTTCAAAATGTTAGTTGAATTTATACTGAATGCATATATGTATACTTAACATACATTTCTGCTTCCACATGTTATACACAGAAAAATAAATTAGTGATATAGTTATGCATATACATATTTGCATAATTGTAATCACACAAGTTAAATAGGCCCTGGACTTTCCTCTAACTTCAAGTAAAATGCTTGTTGAGAATTGATGTGTGGAAGCAAGCACGTCTTTATCTCCAATTATGATTTCGATGACATTTGTCTTTTATAATTGTGGTGTCAATGGAGTTCTTAACTTAATAGACAGTTCCTAACTTAATAGACATAGTTGCCTACTATTCCACAGATATAAAATTCTTTAACTCTACCATTGAAGTCTTTGCGTGACAATTGAGGGGTTTTTTTGGTCATGGGTTTTTAAATGGAGATAGATTTATATATGTGTGTGTTTGTGTACTCTGCTTATGAGCTACATACATATGGAATACTTTGTGTTTTGTTCTAAGACTTTATGTATATTTAACCTTTAATTTAACTAGCAGGTTGTAAGATTTCCATAAAAAATAGATGAGCTTTGAACTCACTGAATGTTATTGGTGTAGCACAATCAATCATTTCTAAAGGTTAATGGTGTTAAAAACAATGAGAACATATGTCTTATTTTTAATAGTTATATTAGTAAAATTATTTAGCATAGGTAAGGAATTTGTATCCTGTTCTTTGTGTTAAATCAGGATTTACAGTTTTTGAATAGCAGATTATAAGTTTTATTATCAAAGTTGAAGGGGGAAAAAGACAAGTAAGTATTTATATAAACTTTTTTACTATGAATAAGATAATTGGTGATATGGTAGCTATGGCATCTTTCTAGAGCTAAGTTGATCTGGAATGTATTACAATTTTTTGAAATGTTTTTACTTTTCTCCATCCCATTCTGCTATCTTTCAATAAAATATGACTTATATAGGTGTTATCCTAATTACATCATACACGCAATTCCTCAATGAAATAAAAAGTCAATACTTGAATGACAGTGTGGCAGGGGGGGTACTGGATTTCAAATGGTAAAAACCTGCTGTGGTAACAAAGACTGAATCCATCCCTATGTTGCATAGCTTCCTGATCGTATCTTTAAACCTGACAGTAACAAAGAATATTTATTTGTTACTAAGCTATTGTAGGATTTATTTCTGAACTCAAATCCCAATTATCAAGAAAATTGCATCCTCTTTATCTCACGGAAGGGTATACTGCATCATAGCATATTTGGTTATTTGGTACTATAATATTGTTACCTTGCTTGAAACACATGGTCCCTCTTGATATACAAGAAAAAAACTGAATCCATTTCAATAAATTAATAGGGATGAGAATCCCAATCCATCGTTCTTTTCAGAGGTTCACATACATTGTAATGAAATGCATTAGGAGTTTTCTTCACTTGAAATCCAAATGAGACCCATTTTGGCTCACACCCTTGACAGTCTCTTTTATAAGCACTGCTGTCTCCTGTTCATGTGTGGGCTTAGTAAAATGCTTCCTTTGTAAGATGCACAGAGACAATATAATGCCATGAAAGACGAAGGTGTCAAAACACAAAGTTAGAGGCAATCTAATCAATGCCTCCTGATTTAGCCTTTGAAGGCTTTCTTCATTAAAACTCTTTAATTGTGAGGCTTATCTTGAGGTAGAGCTGTTACTTAATATTTTTCAGTGTCATTCTTTGGACAGTCATTTGTACCTTTTAAAAGTAATTTCAATATTCATTGTTTAGTAAATTGGATGCCTTGTTAGCAATAGTGGTGGTATGAATGACTTGCATTCAAGTGATTGAAGGTAATAGTGTATAAATGCTTGGTTCTCTCCCCCTGAAGTTTAATGTGTTTTATTTCTATGTATGTCATTATAAAATATATGGTTTTCATTATGGGTCTTTTTATTTTTATGTATAGGAATGCAGGTTAGAATATTTTAAAACTATGAATAGAAAGACTTCTAGCTGAATCTTTTTGAACTACTTAAAATTTTCACATTTAGTGCAAACATTATAAATTCCATGTTAGTGGTGAAAAATGTGATCTCAGATTATATTATTCGAAATAAATTCTGAAAAGATATGAGATAAAAAAAGATGGCACATAGGTATTTTCTTCATAAATGATCATAAAGTTGGTAGTGATTGCTAGAAAGCAACTTCCTGAAATCGGTTGAAAACAAAGTGTGTCTGAAAGCACATCATTTGGAAAATGCTTTTTAAAAGAAATACTTACTTTCCATCTGAAAACTGCCAACATAAAAATAAATGAAAGCCTACAATACAAGTCATTTTTTTTGTGAGCCAGATGACGAATTTTGTTTTTAAAAAAAGATGCATATATAATTTCTGCGTGTGTGTGTGTGGTGAATTGTGCTGTAGTACCAAGTGTATATGAATGTAATGCCTGTATGTGCTATGTAAGTAAATGCATTTTCATATTACAGTATTTGCTTGTAGTCCTATTAAAATTTTGAAAGATGTACTGGAAAACAAACATTGCATGTTTTTACAATCTCATAAAACCGACATCTATTTAATGTCCGGAGTATCAGGAAAGCTAAAACTATCTGATATTTCCCCTGTAATAATTAACAATAACAATAATTTTGATGTAAAAAAAGCAAAAAGATGAAGACGATAGAATTGATTTGCAGAAATCCTTGAAAATGGAAAAAGAATTGAGGCAACTTTGACCTGATTTTTAAATGACTAGTGTGGTGAGTACAGCTGCTCTAGCTTAGTAATTATTTGTGATAGGTTGTTTTTGAGTCCCATATGTATAGGAGCTCCAGGCCCAACTACCTCATTTGCTGGCACACAAACAGATTCTTCCAGGTGCTGAAAATTAAATTTTAATATATTATTTAAATATTAAGAGAATTACAGTTTCAGTAATTTTACTGCTACAGCTGGAGTGCAAAGTGTGCTTATACACTATAGAGGTTGTTGCATAGTCTACCAGAATGAACATTCCCATTGGCTTTAAATACCTTCAAGGAAGTAAATGTTTGATGTAAAGATAAAACCATTTATTTGTTATACAGTGTATTTTAAAAATATTATGTGGATCTTGACCTATTTATATACTGATTTTAAAATGTTACATTGCAATTTATATGGATTCACATTATAAAATGGATAAAAGTTTAACAAATAGTAAGGAAAAACTTAGTTGCCCCTGTGCTGAGGGCTTGACTAAGGCAACAGTTCCAAAAAGCTGTTAAGCAGATGGTTAACCTAAAACATGTATTTAATTACAGTGATACCAAGTTAATATATTTTCTGGATTAAAGTTCAGTCAAGTAACTTTAGTGCATGTAATCACATGGAAAAAATGTGTTGCTGAATTGGGGATCTCAACCCTATTTCAGGGTTTAAGAGAAATATTTGGAGCTAACTGACTGGCTTACACCAATTTTTTACCCTAAGAAAATTAGGAAGGTTATCAGAAAAAGGTAAAGTAAGTTTTAGGTAAGTTGTAGGAAGGTATAATTACACTGAACTGAAAATACCATACAATGAAATACATTTTCAATTCCAAGAATTTTCTGTGATGCCCGTCCCTTCTGTTTCATAATTTCAGCATACTTTTAACTATTCTTGGAATGAACAGCAACATTCAAGTTCAAATGTGGGTTAAGCAGACTTGGAATGTACTTCTGAGGTTTTTTTCCTGTTTTGAAACGTTATATCTGAATATAAATGTGTCCTGAAAAAAACACTGCTATTTTACGTAGATTAGCAGTTAACAGGCTGATTGTCTAAGGACGGTATCTCCTGTAGTTCTGTGGTCATCTAATAAATATTACAATCCAGAATCTTTTTAATATGACATAAAATAATTCATTAATTAATTTATTGATTTTCACTATGCATCAGTAGAAATCAGTGACTAACTGGAATAATTTCAGCCTTGCACAATACCCTTACCCAGTGAACTTTTATTTTCACTTTTTAAAACCTGTCCTGTTTAAAAGGGCCTTAAACAGGACTGCGTCAGCAATCTACTCTCAGTGTCATTTAATTTCCTTCCTAACTGTGTGAATTCTGAAAGGTTGTTTAGGTGAAATTAATTCAGTTATGGATTTAAGTTCTCTACTGATTACTCTTTGTAAAGGGAAATTCTTTCCATTTGTTTTGATTATTGTACTGAATATTGATTGGGATTCATTTTAATAGTGAATGGATCTTTTATTCCATTGTAACAAGATCATCACCCCAGCTCTTGTCCAAAGTCCGTCTCACTAAATCCATTAATCTTTGGATTAGATGATTTTTCTGAAAATAGGGTAGGCTGTGTAGTCTTATTACAAGGTCGTGCTTAAGGCAAAAGTTATAGCAACTTTTAAAACACATTCTAATCTTCACAAAATCATTTTGGAAAGAAGTAAATTGCATTGCTTTTATCTTAATTATGTAGTTGTATTTCACAATGAATAGTTCACAGTTCCTATTACAGTAATATCTTCTACTATTTTTAATAGTTAT
Organism: Aptenodytes patagonicus; assembly: GCF_965638725.1. Taxonomy (NCBI): domain Eukaryota; kingdom Metazoa; phylum Chordata; class Aves; order Sphenisciformes; family Spheniscidae; genus Aptenodytes; species Aptenodytes patagonicus. The sequence continues at coordinate 87,792,893 of NC_134982.1, read as the reverse complement.
GGAATTTCTTCACTTGGAAAGTTCAAGATGGAACTGATTTAAAACAAAACACCAATATAAAATTAGAGAAATTAAGTCCAGAAAACAGAATCATCACCACATGTCTTATAATCTTTTACTATCTGTAAATCTAAATTTCTCCATCTATCCAGTGCCTTACTTTTTTTTTCAAAGCATCCGATCCCATGTTGTATACATGCTGGTTTCATTTTGACTTTTACTATGATTTAAATATTTTTATATCTGCTAAATTAAAACAAATATTTTTGGTTTATGAATAGCCTTAATTAATTAAGCATCCGCATATTTTGTGTAGGTTACACATTGATTTCATTGATACAGAATCAGTCCCTAATCTTCCATCCTATTTGAAATACCTTTCAAGTATAATGAACTATTGCTGTTAATACTTAGCATAATGTATTTTTGAACAGTTCTTTTGACTGCCGTAAGGTATTTCTTCCCCTAGTGAGAGATTCATTTTCTTGTAAAGGAGGAATATGTGGTTCAGACTTACAAAATACATATACGGTCCTATATTCATGAAACAAATTGTGACTTCATGTTGCTTTTCAGATTCAGTCTGATGTGCTAATAATGTTACTGTTGGATTTTGTACCATGACAAGATAAATTTACCTGATTTCAAAATTGAATTGTTAAGAACTGTGGTGGTATGTTTGTAACGAGGCTTGAGGAGATATGGACCCCTTTGCATTACCTGATGGGATGTGTGCCCCAGTCCTGTGACACACAAGTTTGCACATCTCTCCGGTCAACATCAAGGCTGCCTCCAGCCTAGTGATGGCTCTGATCGTTGTCCAATCGGATGGCTATACACTGCGATTTGATGAACGCTACTAATGAAGATAAAACAAATTACATTTTCTCTTCCACGTTGTTAACTATTATTAATGTTCACATTGACCAGAAATGAGTTGTCGTACTGGGTTCTCTCTGATAAGTGATACTGGGAAAGATACCCACGTCAGCTGTTGCCTCACACTGCTTGATGTTGTGCGAAATATTTTTTTGCTGAGATGAAGCAACTTCTATTTTATTAAAAATACAGAATCTATAATTCAAAACTATCAACGGACTAGGTATTTCTATGTATAGAAGTAAAAAAAATAAAATTGACCATGATCGAAAGTATAATGCTAGAAATTTCTAAAACAAGCACCACTTTATTAAATTGAAACAAAGTGATTTATAATGTCATTTATGTCTCTTTTAAGGCAATAAAATAAAAAATAGCTACTTTAGGAATCTGTCTTAAGAACTGAAAATGCATTATCTGAAGCAAATCCAGAGCCTAATTTTGTAATCTCGCCATTAAAAGACAACAAACCGGTAAAGCAGAATGCTAGGCTCTTAAATGGACTTTCACAATGGCCTGGGACTTTGTTTTCCCTTGATTTAATAGGAGACATTCCCAGACTGAAATTGTGAGTCTAATGAACACAATGACAAAATTTCAGTAAGGCTATGATTTCCTCTTCGGTGACAAAGTATTATTGATTTTTTTTTTTTCTTTTAACATTTGAAGTATTGTAAAAATTTTCTTTTAAACCGTAGTACGCATTTAAAATGTACAAAATTCCTTACATGTAAAATAAGCAGAGGAGGGAAGAGTGACAATTCAGAAAATAGAGGAAGTATTTTTTTTGCTTGCTTTCTCTTCACAATAAGCAGTATCTTGAGAACATAAATCCATACATAAGACTCACAGAATTAATATAGTGGAAGAGGTTTTTTAAGTTTTTCTTCACCACATTGTGACTCATTCTGTGTGATTATGACCCTGAGACTTCTTAAAACTATCTTTCCTTTTCGACAACTGCAGATATACTGTAGATTTCAAGTGAAGTACTTAAAACATAACCTCATTTCTCAGGGAATTGTCGAATTTTAACATTTAACTCAATTTTCCTGAATGCTGAGATATAAGGATTGACCCCTCAAGATGGAACAAGTCTAATTGGAAGTAGCATAAAAGATGATAATATCAATGGGTTTCAATGTAGCATAATTATATGTTGAAGCAGAACCCTGAAACTCTATTACTGCACATTGACAGGCAGTATCTTAAAAGCCAAAGTCAGGAAGCTAATTTCCAGGGAAAATAATAGTAGACAGATTAATACAAAATATGTATTTTAATTACAAACCATCATATCCTAATCATCAGAAGCCCTTTTTTTTCTTTTTTTTTCTTTTTTCTCTTTTTTTTCTTTTTTTTTCAACTGTTAGGTATTTTTATTGTTTTCTTGTGTTTCAAATGAGATTTAGTAAGAGCTAAAATCCTGGCATTCTCAGATTGTAAGGGCCTACAAAACTTATGTTCGACATCTCTCCCTTTTTCATGCTCAGTAATTAAAAATGGCTATGGGCATTTTTCATCCTTTGAGATTTACCAACTGCTATAGCATTTGTAGAATGATTTCTTCACCTGCTTTTACATGGAATAACCAAATATCGGAGCAGCTTGAAGTACTTAAAAAAAAAAAAAAGTTTACCTCTAGGCTTCTCATCTTCAGCACATAGGCGGCTATATCACTATTCCACCATTCAATTAATTTTGAAATCCTAAGAACAAAAGTCATTAATAAGTCTTTTGTCATGGATAAAAAAAGAGAGATTCCTTTTTAGTATTTGTATGTCATCATGCCAGGCCTAGAAAATTAGCCTAATTTATTATTTAAAACACTGGTGGGATTCCTAATTGCATTCATCATTAGATATGACACGTTTAGAACCGAGAACCATATCCAGTGAGAATTTTCCAGTTTGAATTTTGAAATAAAAATATTTTTCAAGAGATCCCTAGCTATCGCTTGTTACTATGGCAACAGCCCTATTTGTCTGAGAGCTTTGCCCGCTGCCAATGGGAGCGCGAGCAGCGTCAACTAAACATACGAATACATCAAAGACAAATTCATATGCTCAATCTGATCAGCTCAATTAATGTAAGAACAGAAGCTGAAGGGGGTTAAAAGAGGGCATCCATTCAGGATAGATGAAGCCTCTTTTAGCAGAATATATACGCCGGCCTTTTGGGGGAGGAATTTAGCACACTGTCAAAAACATTATCAGAAAAGGAAAGTACTAGGCCTCCTACACCTAACAGATATGAAGCTGTCAGACAAAGAATAGCACTATTCATTAAATGACACTTATTTTCTCCCACTTTACAAGAATACAGTGAACAAAACAAGCAGGGGAGCAGCTGAGAGAGACACTTTTTTCTTTTCCTGGTGATGACAGACATGCAGCAATTATGGTGATAACTAAGGAATACTAAACAAGAAGCCAGGCTCCATTCCGTTTATCACCTAAAATTTTATGTTACTAAATTTGCATGCGACTCTTGTTTTGTTTTATTATTTATGCCTAGGACAAATTAGATCCTTTTGTTTTTAACATGGTGCTTTCAGTTTGGTGAAGAATGACGCTAAACTATACGCATTCTCCCGTTTTTCTTGTTAAATGGCCATATCAAGTTGAAGTGCTTTTGAAGTGAGAGAGTTTCAAAGCGCAACAAAACTGCTGTTACCAAGTAGGGGGAAAAAAGAGCATTAGTGTAATGGCAGGTATTGTGTACTATTTCTGCCGTACATAACTTAGACGGCAGTTAGTGAAAATCTCTGCTAATTCTCACCTTCGCTTGCAGAACTTTGTTACGTATTTTTAGCTTTGTTACTTACATGGTCCTGTAAAGTTTGTAGGTGTTACGTTAGTTTGTTTTACAGCAGATGGAAGTGAGCGGGAAGTCCCGCAAGGCTACTAGCTTTTAAGAATCTTACACTTAAGCCATGATGATCTGATTTAAGGCCTATTATCAATAGTCTGTTACTTTTATCTGCATGATCATGGCCTGATTGATACTGACTTCGTAGCCGTGTACTCCATAATACGCTGTCAGGCAATGCTGACAGCTGCAATGAAAGAACAATAAATGTGGGGCAGCAGTAATGTAAAGGTCCAGCCAAGCTGTATGAAAACTGATAGCTGCGATATTGGCTCCTATGTTACCACATATACCAGCCCCTTTGAGAATTTCTTGGTGAGTGAATTAAAATGGTCTCCTGATACACAGAGAGAGGGCGGGGGGAAGGTCTTCACTTAAAAAGCCTGCAGATTGCTAAATCCCTGCGTTAAAGTTGATGGGTATACATAAACTTACTTAAAAAAAAAAATCAAGAAATGTTCCTTCTCTGAAAAATGGATGCACAAAAATTGCTGTAGGTGTTTATATACTGATACACATGAGTACATCATATGACTAAATTTAATGCAATAGTTTAAACTTATTGATAGGACATCTTTTTCTAGTACTCCAGCTAAGTTTTTGAGCAACCTTTTGATTTTCATTTATTTTTACATGTGTTAATTATAATGCAGCAAGAAATTTGCAGCTTACAATGTAATTAAATTAAAACTCCCTAATTTTATACCTCTTACTCTAAGACAAATCATACTGACTTGAACCGGGCCTTGATTTTAGCTAAGGCCTGTGACTTACTGAATTCAGTGCTTTTTTGTTTCATGTTGTGAATGTATGTAGATGTGTGTCCACTATTAAACTGAAGAAACTAGTAAAGTGAAAATAAAGCAACCAGTATGTAAGTTCATAATAGTATATTATGTTCCTGTGCCTTCGGTTTATAGCATTTTTGTGGTGTCAAACACTTCAAGAAACTGTAGGCCAAACAACAATATCTAGCTTGTGAAGACACTAGAAAAGTGTGTTTTCTTGCATTTTCTACCCTCCTTACCAAATAAATAAATAACACTCAGGTGTCAAAACCAAAATACAAATAAAAGTATTTCCATTTTTTTAATTATTTTATTGTTTAAGAACATATAGAAACACTGAGGCCTCAATGAAGTTCAAATCCCAGTTTTGTGAAGGTTAAAAAACAGGTTCCTTGCCTCAGAGATGTGATGGTCCCTGTTATAAATAGGTATTATGATAAGAAATATGTAAGAACTACAGTCCTTTAGAGATATTTTTAGTTATTTTAATATCTTTTTGCTCTAGTTGGGCTCAGAAAAGCATTACTTTTAACAAAAATTAAAATTACGAGTTTATAATTTCATGGTGAAAATGCTCATAGATCTGTCCATCTTTGAAAGAAAAAAAGCTTTGTTCATGTGCTGTCATTTAAATCTTTCCTAATCTTGATACAATATATTGAGTCAGCGTTCCTTTTACTGAGATTGAAGGTCTTTCTACGTGTTCGTGTGCAACAAACTCAGAGGATTTCACAGAGCACTAACCAACCTGCACTAACCAGCCTGCACTAACTCCTTGCATGTCCAGGTCTAGTTTGCTGTTTGCTCTAGCCATCTTGTGTTTATTATGCACTGCAGACAATGTGCATATTTGATGTTAGTTTGGGACAGTTTGTGTGCTATTACCAATGTCTTGAGTTTATGACACACTGCTTTCTATTGTAGAGAAAGTCAAAGTTTGTGACTTTATGGAAATCTTCTTTATAAACATCATAAGGCATAGGGCTTACAATGTAATGGTATATAGTATTTACATACTCCTGGTGATGTGCAAAGCTACTTTATATGACAGTGTGCAAGAAGTCCAAAGGAAGAATTAGAAAGTAGAGTATTTCTAAGGCTATGTACAAATACATAATCTGCTGATCAATGAAACCATAAGGCCAACTCCCTCTATCCTTAATCATGAAATTGGGTTCTTTGTCTATAGGTTGATTAGTTGAATAAGGAAGGCAAATTAAATGGTTTGACTTAAATGCTGCAATGGTGGTCTTTCTTGTACATTTGGATAATCAGTATGCAGTATTCAAGTTTCTAAAACAATAAGCTGCTTTTATATTACTGTCATTTGGAAAAGCATATGCTCCTACTAGCTCTTTCCTTTTCTGTAGGTATGGGTTAAAATGTCTAAACTTGATAATTTAAAAAAACTCTTTAAAAAGAAAAAAAAAAAAAACAGTTCTAGCCTGATACCTTGCACAATATGCCAGGAATCAGCCTGAAGCAAATTTTAACATTCACATTATAACCCTCTGAAAGTAGGGATGTATAATGGGAACACTGACAGACCCTGAATGACACTTACGTTGACAGACAGTAGCACCACTAGGCACCCATAATTAGATCTTTTGTGTGCTTGCAGTTAGCTAAAAAATGCTCCCTAGTTTATTAGAAAAACTATTTCAAAATTAATCATCAAAAGGTAAGTTGTGTACTGATGATGGAAATAAAAAGGAATGTAAAAATAATGTTCCTAGTTTTGAATTCATTATGATGATGTCTGTTAGTTTTTCGTTTAAAGACACCCCATTGACTAAAGGTTTCATTGAAAGATATCCATCTGACACAACTCATCAATATAATGAATTTACCTTTTGGAACATGGGCTTTACTTTTTACTGACGAGATGATACTCAGTTTAGGTTATTGTGGAGTTTAATAGACACTGTACCAAATAGCTTACTAAGATAGATGTGTGTATCTTTTGCATAAGTTCTTATGATAGTTTTGGCTTCTTTGAAATCCTGAATATTTTCAAATTTGCACAGGTTTGCAATGAAATGCATGTGAGTAGAACTGTGAGCTGAGGTATTTTGTGCATAGTAGTTGTACTATTAATCTGTAACGCTCTTGTATTCTTAAAAATACAAAAGCTTCTGTATTATTACAGAATTTAATAAATTATTAAATTTATTAATTTTAATTACTGTTATTCTGGAAGAAAAATTCACTGTGATCATCTGCATTTGGACAAGAGCAAGAAAAAAAAAATAATTTTTCTGTTTAGCCAATTATTTTTTAGAGTGTTTCCTATAATACAGAGAAGCTCAGAATGTTATCTGAAAATCACAGTTCAAAGCAGAAGGCAATGTTTTGAATTTCTGTGTTGTGCACGAGAAATAAAGTAAATATTTGATTTTGTAGAATGATCAAAATTAGTAGTAGGCCAAGAAAGTAGTTTGTTACATATAAGATGTAATGACATAAACTTATTGCACACTGGAGGTCACCCTTGCTACTCCAAATTTTTTTATGTTTTTGTAAAAAAAAAAAAGCAGCCGGTGTATCTTTTAATATGCACACTGAGCTTTTTAAAATACTTCAAGCAATAAAACAAATACATGTTTGGGATTGTGTTAACTCTTTACTTGGTTAAGCAGTATGCAGTATAGGTATAGGCCTTTGGAAAAACTTTTCGGTGTGTCTGTTTAGGTAGAGTCCCATGAGGATTCTGTAGCCTGCGTTGAAACCTTTGCTGCTGGCGATTGCTTTTATCACTCTCCAGGAAAGCGAGTTTAAAGCTGGTTCTAGGACATCTAGCTAAATTGCCATTACTTTGGTAGATTACCATGAGGACCCACCCATAGCTGTATAGAAGTATGAAATTACCCTCAAAATAACTGTTATGTCCTTAGATAGCTACAATTAAATGTTTTATTCAGTTGATGAGCAAAATGCAAGTTTTACTGTTGATTAGCATAAGAACAGAGCTGAAAGGTCTTCAGAAAGCCCGTCCACTGTAGCCATAGGAGTCTCAAAGGAGAAGTTTAAAATTAAATCCATGTCCTTATATTTTCAGTCTTTTCCATGTCAGAAATCCTTCTGATAGATCAGAATGCAAATGGTATGTTCTCCAGGTTACAGCCTAGCAAGGTCTTAAACTGAGAACCTGCATTCTACAAGAGCTGAACAAAAAACATTAAAGCAAAATATTCTCTCTCTCAGTCGTATCAGATACGGTTTTATCAGATACAGAAAAATCTAAAATCATGGAAAGTCCAGCTCACTCATTTCTAACAAATCTAATGCAAATATTTGCTACTAAAACATTGTGTAGTACCTTCCATTAGAGGAGATACAACACTTAACGAATACTAATTGACAAAGCCCTGTAAAACTTTGTGAAATTCTTTGGATCTGTGTGGCAAGTGTTTTCACTTTAGCAAGTGAGACACACAAATTCAGACTAAGACAAACTCAGATTCCTCCACGATCTCACTGTGCAACCTGTTAGCTGAAAGTGTATGGTACAACATGGGAAAACCTGCCTGGCCTTACAACATAGGAGCTGCTTTACTGAATCAGAACTCCTGTGCTTGGTACCAATATCTTGTCTCATTCCAGTGACTTCAGAGGAAGCTGTGATAGATTTTCTAATAAGCTAACTGTGATTTAACCATTTTGATGTTCAGGATTATGACCCAGGTTTTGAAGCTTACTCGCCTGTGCTTGTGACCAGGAATAATTGACCTTCTTCAGGGAGCCATCTGTGGCTCTCCAAGTTCTGTGTTTTCATACTTGAAATTAATTTGTCAGGGAAAAATGTCATAATAAAAGATACATTGGAAATGTATTGCTATTATATTGGAAAATATACTTTACTGGAAAATCTTGTGATTTTTAAACAGAACCATCTAAGTTTTGGTTTCTTTGTTAGGAAGTAGGGACACAGTTGCCGTGCATTCCCCTAAACGTCAGCCTTGGTTGGATGCACTCAAAGAATTAGCTGCTTCTTTCCTACCCTTGCAATTTAGCAGCTCCCCCAATGCCTATAATGCGATAGCTGCTATGAGTGCTGCGTAGCACCATTCCTCTCCAGGGTTCTTAAGTCTCAGAGAGAGCAGATTATAGTCTCTAGTAACTTTTCCTGAGTCTCTGGGAGGGATAGCCAAGAACAAAATGTTCCCTGCTCCCTTCTCGCATCCAAACCCATAAAAGGTCTTTTCTCTTGCTTTTCAGAAAGAGCAGAAAACTAGCATTCTACCAGTACCACCAGTTAGTATTCTCTAGACTGCAATCCAAATTTGAAAAAATACTTGCCCACAAAGAACTTCTAGTGTAAATAAAGCATGTCTTATCAATTAATCTACAGTAAAGGCAGTCATTTGTCTTTCCTAGCACATGTTAGCTCAGGATCCTGTGGACTTTCCAGCTGGAGATATTTAATCACTCAACACCTGTCATCTAGACTTTTCATGCTGCTCCACATGATGCTTCCACTTTGCAATAGAGTCTGTGGAAGGGATGTGTAGGAGCTGAATATCCCAGTCCTGTGCTCTTCCATAATGTTGGGTGAGTCCTAGATGGGGTCTTACTGGTCATCTTCACTGGGAAGGCCATATAGAAACAGGCCAAGGGTTCAAAATAGACCCAAAGTATTGATTTGCTCTTTATTTGAAACAGTTGAAGCCATTACTTTAAACCATTCTGCACCTCCACCACTTCCCTTAGTAGCAAATCTGAACCCTTCCTGAGAAGTCAGCTTCAAGTCCTATGTACATACCTGGAATCCTGGACCCACCAGCATCCAGGAGGGAAAACCATCACTGCCGGACACAATGACAAGGACAGAATCATCTGGAGTAACTCAGGAAGAACATGTGACTAGCCCCCCTCAATACACTTGACCAGGAGCTAGAAGTAGAAGAAACCTGGAGCTGTAGTAGAGACCTCAAGTATACAAAAAAAGGACTTAATATTTAAGACTTGTAATATCATAACCTGTAACTGTCAGCATACAAGCAGTATAAGGAAACTGTTGTCCTTTTTTTTTGGTTTTCTGCTTACTCACCATAATTCACAGTTAATCTTCAGTAAAATATGAATTTCTTTTGGAGGATAAAATTGGTCCTGATTTGTAGCTGATGTGCTACTGTAAAATACTGTAAACATGGTTGCGCTAACAAGGTAAAATTTTACCATGAATTTATTCTGTTGGGATGGAACAATAAAGTCACAATTCTGAAAGAGGCCTGTAAATGTTATGTAATATTATCATCATCAATTAGTAAAAGATGCCTTTCAAGTAGCTTCAACTGAACAGATAATGAAGAGGTGGAAGATGGGAGGAGAATTTGTCATTGACTGAGCAACGGGAATGCACTCCTTCCCACCAGTTCCCCAAACAAGGACTTTTTTTTTTTTTAAATATTCTGGCAGCACGCCAACGTGAGCGAGTCAGGCTTTCCAGCTGCCAATTAAAGCAGTCCAGTCCATTTCCTTGCCAAAATGAAGTAGTGGCCCAGTAAAAGTATTCACAGTTGAAACTGTTTCTTTGGAAGAGTCCTAGACTATTGAGAACTATTTTTTTTTTAACTTGACTTGAACCAACAAACAAAAAAAACATAAAGGAATGCATTCTGAAGGTGAGATTACATAAGATCTGTAGAAATGTGATATCTCAATCTATGAATTTAAATAAACCAGTAGTAAAATTTTTCATCTGTAATTTCTTTAAAACTGCATATGCATTGAGATCACTGAGTCATACCTAAAACCGGAATGAAATATGTGAAAAGTAACACAGTTAAATAAACTGTATTCAAGACATACAGTCAATCTGTATTCTCACTCAGAAGAGACAACAGATATATGCAATTAGCAAAAATTAGACAAGTGGAAGAATCAGTAGTATACCCATAGTATTGGAAAATAAATTAGAGTTTAGTCATAGATTTCTAGAAGAAATGGAAAGACAACATACAGAATCTTCATATTCCATGACAATATGATCTCTCATCTTAAGAAAGCTTCCGAGATACTTACCATGTCTTTATAAAAAGGACTTACTGCATCACAGCAAGAAATAATCAGAATCTCATAGTTAGATCAATATTGGGTTTGGGGTTTTATGATAATGAAAACCTAAAGGGATGTGTTACGTGTTTCTTATGGTACTTGTCATTTTATGATGCGTAGCTCATTAAAAAGCCATGGATGACATCAAATCCATGTTTTTAGTTATTCTGAGTTCTCCCTTCATACTAAGATGAAAAATCCTTAGCCAATATTTGAGTTATTTCCAGTCTTTATAATCCACAATTTAAATGATATCTTCCTCAGTGATAAATTCTCATAATTAGAAGTAAAAATGTTGATGTAAGTAGACAATGCCTCCCTTACAACAGAATGGAGCTAGGCAATGAATTTAAGATGAGAGAAACTCTAGTAATAAATTGCAGATGTTGAAATAAGCTAAATTTTTGCTGAATGAAGAAGCTCATAAGGAAGAGGTAACAAAAATGCTTAATAATGATGGAAGTGGATTTAATTATTACCCAGTCTGTGTGGCGACCTACATGGTTATTTTTGCAAAAGAGTCTATCATTATTATGGACACATAAAAATACAAAGAAATTAAGTATGAATAAAAATCCATTGTCATTGTCATTCATGCCAGCTAATTACATCAAATTTATCAAAAATACTGAAGGTGTTATACTGGTAGTTTTATTCAATATGTGAATAAACCAGTTGTACAGGTAACATTTAGGTTAATCTGGCTCTAAATTTCACAGTACATGCATTGTCAGTACTTGAGGATTTCCTTCATTTTTCACAATATTTTACTCCTTATCCAGAACGTCATGACTGCAAAACCAAAATATGTAAAGAAAATGTTAAGGCAGTATGTTTTAGGATACAAAGTTATACAATTTAGGTCTTCATAGAAACAGTTTTTTCTTTCTCTGAGTGACTCCGGTGTAGGGCAAAGCTAATATTTTAGTGTGCATTTCTGTTCCAGATAACACTATTTCAAAATATCCTCATTATCTGATGCTTCTCTTTGGAAATTTGCCTCATTTCTGCCAAGGTTTTTCTAAGTTTCAGTTTTGAAATCTTTATTTCCTAATAATTGTGGGCTTTTGTCTGGAAGTAAATGAGAGTCAAGTTACATATATATGTATATGCTGAAGTCAGGGCTTTGAAACCCGAAGCAGAACATTTTACTACTGTATCAGTCTATGAAGCTAATAAGTGTGTTTCTCCCCTCATTCTTTTACAAATGGAAATGGGTGTTCAGTGGAATACCTAAATATTTATAACATTCTTGGGTTTTTTTATTTAAAAACATACTAGACTCTGTAAATTTATGGAGCAAGATATATGTATCAATAAATATAGATAGTGTTCATTACATATAGAAGTATATGTAAGTATACATATTAACTATAACAATATGGTATTGCAGAAATGAACTTTATAGTTGGAGCGATGGGATTTCTGATGATCTGTAGCTCCTGTGGGAAGGCATTTTGCAGTCTCAGACTAACCCCAAGAAAGCTTTTTTCCGTTTTGTGAGAGTTTCTTTAGGTCAGAGGACTACTGTCTAGCTTTAGTCAGTCTTTTAGGTAAGCTGCTGACATCTTTTTAATATTTCAACAGACTTTGAACATCACTTAAACTCTAGGGGAAGACACTGTGGCAAGTGGAGATGTTCAGAGTTAAGAATACACCAACTAAGAACCCTAATGCTAAGAATGCACATCTTGTTAAGGAAAAATGCACTATACTAGGCAGTTTTTAGAATGAAAATGTTGTGTCCAATTATTGCATATAGCCCAGCCAAGAAGTACACGTAATGAGGTTAGGACATCAGTCATTCAGCCATTTTTGGATAACCCTGGTCTGACCTCATGGCTGACCCTGCTTTGAGCAGGAGGTTGGACTAAAGACCTCCTAAAGTCCCTTCCAACCTGAATTTTCCTATGATCTTATGATCGTCCACCAGGATTGGAAGAAGTTTCCTAGCAACAAGAAATTGAAGGCATTAGTAATGGATGAAACTTAGTGTCAGGGAAAAATCCAAGAGTACTTCTAATCTATGGATTGACTTGGCCAATATTATATATGTCTCCCTTAAATCAAAGGAAACTGTACATTCATTGTGAATCCTTTGAAATGCTTTTTCTCTGCTCATCTGTCATGCTCTTCGTTCCCCTTCATGCAGCTCACTCTCTGTTTCTGATCCGATTTCATCCGTTCACTGGCTGGTAGGTGATATTGATATAACTGTAGGTGGTGATGGATAGGTAGCACTGTAGCATCATCAATATACTGCTGGTCCTTCCTTCTGTGATACTTCTTCCAGATCATTCAATGGGTGCATGCAGAAATGAAAAGAAACAGAAAGTTGTGGGACTTAGTATATTGTCTGGTAATAGAGGGAGGCACGTTGAGGGATGACTAACTCCATTTTAGTAAGTTAACCGGGGATTCATGCGACTCTCTTTAAGAGGGATAGCCATTATTTATAGTCAATAGTATTATGAATTACGGCAACAGCATTAATGCTGTGGAGACATCCCAAGATTGAAATGAATGTCAACCTCTATCCACTGGTAGAGAAAATTACACAGCAATGCCACTTCCAGCTCCATAGCCTGTCCAATTTGTACTGAGCCTATAACATTATTCATTAGATACACTTCTTCTGGCTTTTCAGTAAGCTTTCCAGGAGTTTATTTGAGAAAGGGAAAGTTAATGGGAAGCAACAGTTAACGTGAATTAGTATAGTCTCAGTGCATTTTGGCCAAACTTTCATTCTGGCATTCCTTCATTTTTGAAAGAGAAAGGGAAGCTTTTTTCCTGAAGTAATACATTCACTATTCCAGTCAGTACTGACAACTGACATTTATTACTCAGATGTAAAGCAGAAAGACACTAGTAAGATTGACAAATATTGGACTGAAACCCTTTTGTTGCAAAATACTACCTGAGGAGTGAATGTAATGAACTGTGAAAATGTTAGATCATAGAAAAACAATCTTTTGAGAAGTCGTCCTCAATACTCTTACTATTCTACTTAGAACAGAATAATAGTTTCACATTATGGTGGGTGGTTGGCTCTGGTGCAAGCTGAAACTTCTCATGATTGATAAAAAAACATTATGAATAACTCCTTGATATAGACCTTGGCAGATGCAATGGAGGCTGATAAAAAATAATCTTGGCCTATAATGAAGTTTCAACACAGCCTTTGAGAAAATTACTGCATCCTCACTTTTATGTTCTGCTGTTTGTGCACAAATTTGCCACATTTTCTCTTAAATGCAGAATATCAGTAAATAAAAAATACCTGCTTATGAAATGCCGCAAAATACATACAAAGTGGTTTATAGAGTGATGGCTGAGGCCAGTGTACAAGAGTTAACTTATTCATTAGGTTCTTGCTCCTTAGTTTATGGGCTTAGTGCTGTTTTTCTCTAGCAAGCAAAAGAATGTATTGGAATCAGGGATTTCTGGTCAAACCAGGTCATGGAGGAGGATAATCGTTGGCCACTATTTTAGTATGAGAATAATCTGTTTAAAAGAGTAGCTGGATTGTAATGTACTGAATCTTGATCTCTACAATCAGCATTTGATCTAGAGTTCAGCTGTCTGCTTGCTTTGAGTCAGAAGTTAGTTTATAAAGTTGTAAGATGCCAAGCAAGGAAATAAGAATGCAGATGAATAAACTTCTTGAGAAGTACTGTTTGTTTCAGAACCAGACAGCCCCTTAGCACTGGTATTCTGAGTGATACAGAACTCTCATGGCTAAAGGTATATGTGATTTGAGCGATTACTTAGTATTAAGGCTTTTAATATAAAGGATGCATGCTTTAATATAAAGAACAAAGTGTGGAAGTATTTGAACTGTATAGATGATGTTGGAAATGCTTCTACTTCCCCCTCTCCCCCACCCCCCCACCCCCCCCAACCTTCATAGAAATATTTCAGGCAAAAATATCTGATGTCTCAACCTGGTCTTGCTGCAGCAATTTTACCTCGGTTACCTCAGTGTGAGATCAGAGTTCTTTCCCAGGTTTGTAAGGCCCTCCTAACCATGCAAAGGTATGCAGTAAGTTCTTGAATAACCAGCCCAATTTCTGTTCTTGCTTTTCCTATATGATCGTTCTGCTCTTCATAACTATTGAAGAATATCCATGGATTCAAAAAAACAAGAAGGATTCACCACAGTATTCAAAGAAAGGTTTTGTTACAACTTTTCTTAGTCCCAGTATTCTCTATTATAGTTAATATAAAACTATGAATTTCTATTAAAACAGTGGAATATAATCAGTGCACTATACATACAGGAGGAACCATTTTTTTCACTTTAATTGAAGAAAATTTGAAGTTTTTATTAGTGAAGCAGTAAAATAGCACATTTTTGTTAGAACTACTTAGGGAAAAATTAGAGTAATAGTATCAACTTGCAAATAATTTTATGACAAAAATTTAAAACAGGCTCAATATTTTGGATTGCCAAATGGTCAGCCCAAACTTTTCATAAAGCCCCAGATTATGTTTTGGAATTGAAAACATTCCTAATGTAGGCTTCATCCTCATTCAGGTTTCTGTTACGACTTGTGATGTTGCCTGATCACTACAGATTTAAGTATGTCAGGTCCAGAAATAATATTCTTTTTCTACCCACAGTGCTACCAGTCAATCTTCTTGTTTTAAGAATCATCTCCATCTTGCTGTCAGTAACCAGTAAAGAAATGAATAGTGTCCTAATGCCTTACGGAGTAGGTTTCAGATCATTTAATTGTTCTTCAAGTTTTATATTGTTAGACTATACCCATCAAGTCAGAAATGTCAGAGGAATAGGTGTCTGCAAACTGTTATTATTAACCTGCCTGCACAGTGCAGAAATATTTTGGGATGGATGAGACTGTCTTGAATCATGATAAAACGTTCAAACAGCCTCTACAGAAATCAGCAACTTTAAATAACTGTAATTTTACCACGAGAGAGGAAACTTCCCATGAAGCTGAATTCCATAAAAACGTACCATTTGTGTATCTTACAAAATAAAATATGTAGTATACTGTGGACAAAAGACCCATATACGTCAGCAGGGTTTTTCTGAGTGGGGTAATCAATGTCTTAAATTTTTCTGTGTTGACCCTTCCACAAACTCTTCTACACAGTTACAGATTCATTGATTTCAAATACTCATCTATAGTGCAAAATGTTGGAAGGTAAGCAGCAATATCTTTGGGATCGAGGAGAACAAGTCAGAAGAAAATTTAATTATGTGGACTGTCTCAGCTCCACTTTTTCTTGCTAATAGGAGTGGCCTATGATCTGTGCTGCAAATGGTACACTGGTGGCACGTTTTCCCTTCCATTATGTATCTGGTGAAGAGTTCTTTGGTTTTATATTGTGTATTTAATAGAAATATTAATAACACTATTAGTATATTTAATAAAATCTAGATGATTAACATCTCAAGTGCGGGATCTTTTATGTGCCCCCGAAGTTCTGGTGTGTTTAGATCTCAGGTTCAGATTCACTTCTAGTGCAAGATCTTGTGAGAAGGAGTTGTGAGCTGTCTTGTTTATTCCTGGTCTGATCCTTTTTTTCCCCAATGTTTCTACAACTGTAATGGTGCAGGGTTCAGACATTTTTAAGCAGTCAGAATATGTTTTCTCTTAGCCTGTCTTAATGGATGTTTACTTTTGTTTCTTACCCCAAAGCATGTTGTCTTCTTCCTTCAGCCTCTGTAGAACTGTTGGTTGCATATCATGCCCCTTTTACTTCACGAAAGATATGAAAACGTGTTACTTCTCATCAGGAAGCAATGACTACATTATACATACAAAGATGGATATGTAGCAAATATTCATAGAAGACAGCTGCAAGCTGAAAGATGTTACTCCCAGATCAAAAGTTTCTTGATTACATCACCGTAACCAAAAGATCAAAGATAATGTGATTTAATTTGATCACTGAGTCATCCAAATAAGCATGGAGCTCTATTGGCAGTTTTTCTGAGGTAGCAGATTGCAGTTGGTATTTAATCAGGAAAAGTATTTTAAAATAATGCCCATAATAACATTTTAAAGTATTAAAATAATCTCTATAGTTTCCTAGGGTTTGATAGAGTTTAACCATTGGCGTAATGATGTTTTACTGAGGCTGTTCCTAAGATATTTGCAAGCACCTCGCTGAAGGGTGTAGGTGTGGTGAGTCACCCATTCAGCACACAGCTCCTGTTCATTCATTCCTACTTTGTAGCCTCCCTGATTTTGCATAACCTATGCAGTGTTGTGTTGTCAATCAATCAACCTCGTTTTTGTACAGTAAACTCTCTGGCTCTCTTTTGACTTGAATGAATGGTGCCATTCATTCACATCATACTGTTCTGCAGATATCGTTCTAAAGTGAAGATCAAGCAGTTGGCTTTTAATGTGCAAGGGTTGTAAGAATTGTAAGGCATTGGAGTCAAAGAATTTGGTATGCGTGTGTTGTGGTTTAGCCCGGCAGGCAGCTAAACACCACACAGCCATTCGCTCACTCCCCACCAGTGGGATGGCGGAGAGAATCGGAAAAAAAGGTAAAACTTGTGAGTTGAGATAAAGACAATTTAATAGGACAGAAAAGAAAGGGAAAATAATAATAATGATAAAAGAATATACAAAAAAAGTGATGCACAATGCAATTGCTCATCACCCCCTGACTGATGTCCAGCCGGTTCCCAAGCAGCAGCCATGCCCCACCAGCCAACTCCCCCCAGGTTTTTTTCTTCAGCATGATGTCATATGGTATGGAATGTCCCTTTGGCCAGTTTGCGTCAGCCGTCCTGGCTGTGCCCCCTCCCAGCTTCTTGTGCACCTCCAGCCTCCTCGCTGGCAGGGCAGTGTGAGAAGCTGAAAAGTCCTTGACTTAGTGTAAGCACTGCTCAGCAACAACTGAAACATCAGTGTGTTATCAATATTATTCTCATCCTCAATCCAAAACACAGCACTGTACCAGCTACTAGGAAGAAAATTAACTCTATCCCAGCCGAAACCAGGACAGCATGCAAACCAAATAAGAGGTGGAGGAGAAGGGAGCAGATTAGTTAATTTCACCTCTGCTACTACAGGCCCATCAGCTAGAAGCAATGACTTTTTCACTGGGGAGCACGCAATGGAGAAGGCAGAGCAAGTGTAATCATATTAATCTGCCACTTCGTCATGCCATGCTCCTCTATAAGGGACAGCAATCTTGGTTTTTTTTTTGTTTTTCAGGTATTCAGAAGTTATTAAAACATTGCCCTACACATTTACATGTTTTATTTTTTGCTTTCTTCTCGAAGAAACCAAGATTTAAGTTTTTACCTCTGGTAATTTTTTAAGTTCTTGCATACTGTCATCCTTGCTACAGCTGTTATCACACCTAGCCATGCTTCAGCATAGCTCAGGTTCGGTCACAATCTGGAAGTCCTTTAGGGGAATGCAGAACGAGATTTTCAGGCAAAGGTAGTAAGAGTGAGAGAAGCAAGAAGCTTCTAGGAAGGGATTGTGGGAACAGAGGAACTGATCGTGACCCGTTAGAGAAGAGCAGGCAAAGAGTTCCTGCATGCTGCTAGTTGTGGCCTGGAAAGGGAAGGGGAGTCGAGCATTAGAAAGGATAAGAGTGTAAAATGGGGTGATTTCCCCTTCCTACCAAACACAGAAGAGCACTGACTGTTGATCCCACAGGGCCCATTGTTTGAAGTTCAATATTCTCCATAAAATTTACCTGATTTACAAGCAAAAAATCTTTGCATCATCTGCTATGGCAATACAAGATATTATCTCCTAGCTGATGAGAAGATCTTTGGGATTTGAGAATGCCTTTTCTGATGCCTTCTTAATGATCAGCATCATCTTCTAGCTTATCCCTTTAGTGAAAGTTATCATTACTGAAACTCATTGCTTATTGAAACATCAGATAAGGTATAATTTAGTGTACCTCTCTGACTGGCTGTAATTTTTAATCTTTGTGATTCTTTAAAACTAGCTAAAGCGGATCCCTGATTGTAGTTGGGTACTGTGACTAAGCAAGATTTGAAATGTTGGGAATGTATCTTTCTTAATTTCAATATGTTTATTATGCTGTTAATTGGAGGGTCTACCCAAACTTTATTGATACCTACTAATCTAAGAATCAGTTTCTTCCATTTCCTTAGATCTCTAATTGTATAACATGGGTTTTAAAAATTAACAGCATTATATGGTTCTCTTCTGTTCAGAGTTTCTAAGGAAAACTCTAAATACAGATATAGATAGATCGGTAGATAGATACAAGTTGCATAACTAATTAAATGTAGCTAATAAAAATATTCATAATTCTAATTATATTATGTATCAACAGTTTGTGTTAGCGGTTAAGTACAAGGCTCTCCAGTAAGTCCAGCTCTTTCAGCTTCTGTTTCTCCCAACATCATCTCCCAGCACAGCTGGACAGCAAAAAGAGGGTGGAAGAATCTCTGGTGCACTAGTGAAAGTTTAGATACCATGAGCAACATCTGTGCAATGGCCTTAATGTGGTCATGTTTTATGGCACTTCACTGTGGCAATGCAAATACACGAGGCAGCTAACACCTAACATAAAGTGAGGACTGGAAACTCATTTTTGTGGGTGATCAGTGAAAATAATAAATTTAAAAAAACTACATAGGTAAATTTCTGGGTGTAATTATATTACCATATGCTGGTTTACCTATCTCTGCGAATATTTACACTTGAAAGTTCAGATCTCTTTCCAGTTACTCTGCAGCTAACTCATAGTTTACATAGTAAGGGCTATAAAGTAGAATTTTTCTGGGTAACTAGGTTACACTGACAGTTTTTTCAGTGATCTTGAACTTCAGTCTTTTTATTAAATGAAAAATCAGTAACAATTCTCAACATTAAAATATACTTTCTTACTAAGTGGAAATGAAATTATAGGTTTTTTTTCACCTAAATGTCATTATAAAATTCAATTTTTCATAACACTTCTTGTTTTAAAATAATATTTTGATCACGTACATATACATATATACACATATATACTGTTTGTAATTTACTATGTAATGTCTAAACTAAACTTTGATACACTGTTAAGCAGTTGTCAACAAAACAATGGATTTAATATTCTTTGTTTAAAAATATTCATATCTGTTGTTGAATAAGACAGTCTATTCAATCTTATAAATATCATATTTAATAAAGAACAATCCACAGCAAAGAGAAAAAATGTCTTTATCCATAAGCAACCAGATGAGAAATGGATTTTTATTCAGTCAAATCCTTTTAGTCAATGAAACAGCACTTTCATGCATACTGCACTCAAGTGATAATTAATATAGTCTAATTCCGGACATGATGCCTGAATTGATGTACTGTCATCAATACCCCATGTTAAAATCAAACCTTGACAGGGACTTAACACCCTGGAACAGGTCATCATATGATAATACTCTTTTTTCCTTTCAGTATTTGTCTTCAACCAAGCAAAGTATTACAAGATGGGGGGAAAAAAAAGGCAAATAATTACAAATGAAGAGTGACACAGGCTGTGAATAGAACATATGTTAGGCTAGGCAGAGGCATCAGTGAATTATATCATTTCATGATGAAGCGGCAGTGGGGCTGAACGGACCTATTTTAAACCTTGATGTATTTTATCTCTACTGTATTTGGACTGTCATCTTTGGAGAGAGACTTTGTGTAATTGAGAGTCAGCTCCAATCTGCATGACTTGAGCATGAAGTGTAAGCCAGATGAACAGTGTTACGGAAGAAAGGGAAGCATCTAATAAGGTATAAATGAGTAATAACCTTTATACCTCAGACATTTAAATGTGTTTTATGAAATACGATGCTTAATGGTATTAATTTCACGGTACTATTTCTAATATAAACAAGGTTTGAAAATACTTAAGAATTTACTTAATTTTACTTTGTTATTTTAATAAAAGTTACATATTTACAGTTGAGACATCCTTTGTCACATTGAACATACATTATAACAGAACCAGTTTTTCCTTACACAATTTGTATGATTCTAGTGTATTTTTGTTCTTAAATTCAAGGTTCTTCTTCAAAGGCTAAGATTATAGTTTTATAGTTATTTTGAGGGAAATTTGTTTTGATGATGTCTTTATCTGTAATGCCACAAACAATTATATCTCTAAAAGAGTCCTCAGGGAGTCTGTATTTGGGTATATTTTGCTTTTAGTGTAGTAAAAATATATAATTTTGAGAAAGGTAAGTTTTTTACTTTTCAGTTATTGCTCAGCAAGAAGTTGGCGTATTGGTAGTGTATGATATATAATTGACCCTCAATAGTCATTATTTAGGAAGAATTTGTGGTAGTTCTAATAAGACCTTAATAAGTCTTCCAGCAGGTCTTGCTTTCTGATGTAAAAGAGCATGTGAATGCCATGTAGCATGTCCAGCACAACTCAAGGAGCATATTACAGACTTACTCATTTGAATTTAAATGTATCCAACCTTTTGTTTGGACCTGGTTTTGTTAGAAAGATTCTTCAGACAATTCACCTCTAGAGACAGAATAATTTTTTTATTGTTACAGCTATGGATAAGGACAAGTGATAGCTTCTGTAATGCAAGCTGCTTGTTCTGCATAAAACATTTTCTTCTTAGGTCACTGTAGTTACACAGAAGTGTAATGAGCATTTTACAATCTCTTGTGCTTCCTCTGCATAGTTAGCCAACAGTTTCAAGCTTAGAATAAATGTTATTAACACTTTTCCTCTCACGTTAAAAAACAGCTATTCAGAAGAAACAGAAAAAAATAGGCATAATAATCCAGTATATGAACCTTTGTACTGGAGAGGACTCTTATCTGTTAGCCAGATTCATGCTGACCAATACCTGCATGTAGGGCGTCCTCATAACCCAACAAAGTCCACGTGGGGACGGGACAGGTCTGCCTGCATAGCCTTGATAGCAGGATTGGGGTCACAGAGGTTTTGGAAGAAGTTCTTTGTCCTCAGAACCTGTGCATAAAAAAACGGGTTATTGGATAAATTCTTTTACAATGCCTTCTTCATAGAAAAAAGCTTTCCTACAATTGGACCAGAGGTCTTAATATGGCAGCTTTTTTGTATAGACCATAGCTCTAATGTGTTAAAGGAAATATTTTACTTAAGAAGTCTGTGATATCAGACCAAAATGCTAGTGTGACCAGACTACCTTTTCTTTATTCCTTGCTTTTGTATTGTTTTATTAAGTTCACCTCATTCTTCCCCTTACAGTTTGAGCTTTGTACAACTAATTTCACGTAGCAGTCTGCAGATAATGCATCCATTGATGTTGTTACACTATGTCAGGTATGAATAAGTAATTTCTTGTGAATAAAACAATATGGCAGAAGAACATTTAACATCTTCACATTCACTTATAGGGATAAACTGCCTAGTGATCTACCATGAGTACAAATCAGTAACTCTGGTCCAGCACATGTAGGAGATCCAGGCTATAAATTAAGCAGATGTAATGATAATAAGCTTGCTTAAAAACAGAGCAGAAGGCTCAAAGTGAACAGCAGAAGTGAAAGCTGAGAAGCATTGATAGAAGTCATAGAGGGAACCAGAAGTTAAAGCCTTTTTTTGGCATCAGTTCACTCTGTCCCGTGTACTACTGGTGCTTCAATTTCCTTCATACTGATGATCATGTTGACTCTTTTACTGTGCAGCTTTACACTCTCATTTTGCCACTCTTTTAAGACATTGTATATGACTCTCGAATAGCTTTCTGCTGACTTCAAACGATATATGTATGCATACAAGCATATACACACACACATATTTAAAGGACAGCTGTCAAAAACTTATCTGTTATCCAAAGACTAAACACGTTGCTTTTGAACTGCATCTCTTTATATAATTCCACTGTGAAAATTCACTTGAATCTGATATTATTCTTACAAAGATGAGCAGAGTCAGCAATACATAGAGTTTGGGCAAATGAAGAATGTAATTCTGCTTTAATATAGCAATAAACTTTTGTGTCTACAGAGCTGAGAAACTTTTCAAAACTACTGTTTACCAGTAGACAAGGAAGAAAATAACATCAATAAAGCTATTAAAGTAGTAAGAAAACCTGTTCACAAATAAACTCAAGGTAATGTAGCATCAATATAATTTGATCACATTTGTGGAAGATTTAGTTATGGATTTGAAACTTCTGAATGAAATGTCGATTCCAAATGTCTGCTGGTAAAACCTGCTGCATCTTTGCCATTACATCAATGATTTCTGGGTGAGATTTCCCTCGGTGTGTTCTGCTTTTCTCATGACCCATGTGATGTGAAACATACTGTCTCCACCCAGGTTCCCTCCCACCCCATCTACTGTCTTATCTGGGAAATTTCATATGCATGGTTTTGGTCTTCTGGGTGGAGATGCCCCTGTGTGGCCACTCTGGCCATCATGTTCTCAAAGGGATTAATAGTTTTGCAGTCAGAGTGCACAATCTTTCCTAGGAAAATGGGTTTATAGAATTAGAAGTATTTTGGGGCACTGTGACCTGCTAAGGCTTAAAATCCATAACAGAACTTCACAAATTTCACAGCTCCAAAACAGAGTTGACTGAGTTGTTGGACAGACTGTGAGGCTTTTGCTAGTCAAACTGGAGCTGTCATCTTCCTGAAAACTATTACGCAGTTCAGAGTGATTTGGACAAGTGTTTATGTGGGTTCAGTTCCTATGAAGAGGAGAAAACAGATATAACTTTATTATATTTATAACAAATATAACTTTATTATTTTTTCCCTTCTGCTTTTTTTGACCTTTTAGAAGTCTTACAGAAATAAGGCAATATCCTGAGTTCAGAGTTGGTGACTTGTGGAGTCAATGAGAGTTATATATTTTTGACCTATTATGAATAGCTTAGTTCAGTTTTCACATACAGTATCGTAATAGTTTAATTGTTTTTTAAACGTACATTTAGTGTAAAAATCTGTTTGAGAAATTGCATCATGGCGGCTACATGGTGAGTTTGAAGCTGAAAATTAGGTGTTCATTTTATCTGTCTGCACATCAGTGTGTGATATTCCTTGTGATTTTCAGCCTGAAGAGTGGCAGAAGTTTGACAGTCAGTGGCAGGCAGATTAGTAGTAGTGCTATTGTCTGTCTAGAAATACGCACAGCTCGTTGATTTAGAACATGACTTACAGAGTAAAATCAAAACCACTCCTCTCTACCTTAAATTTTGGAGGAAAAAAAAATTAAACAATAAAAATCCAGAAGAGTGACATTTTAACCAGAGAAAAGCGTACAGATGAGCTGTGCTTGTAAATTTTGTTTAGATTAATTTCATGGCTTGAAATTTATGCCTGTTTTTTTACATACTCTGTAAACACTCGTATCCTTCCTACTATACTTTAGATGCTACAATTGTACTGTTAATATTGCTACTAATAATGTTAAAATTGGACAAGAGGCAAATTAAAGCTTTTTAGTATGTACTTTTTAGATTATAGATGTGGTGGCTTTTAACCAGTCCACAACTGTTAGTATTAGTAATTGAGAAATATATTTGGTTTACTTTTGGTTTTACAGATCAATTGGTTTTTACATGAAAAAAACTTCGAGAAGTTAGGTATTTTATAAGAACTTGCTTTTAATATTTACCTTGCAACATTATAAAAATTGGTAGCAGCAAAGTTGTGAAAAGATCTTTGCATTTTCATTATTTTAATTTTTAAAACTTGAATTCATTAGTATATATCACAGTCTTTCTGAAGTTTTTTAAGGGATACAAGAGTTTTGAAATCATTATTGAATTCTAGGAGCTAGAAGCAAAATTGTCCACCCTATCAATAAAAATGACCATGTAGTACCTATATAAATGATAGCGAGCAGTAGCTCTCCCAGAAATGTTTGTTACTAAGTTTGAGAATAAAACATGTTGCATTCAAAATAACCTTAGAGAAACTTTTTCTGTTGAAAAAGTAAAGTCAGAACATAAAGTATCAAGGAAAAATACTTACAAAGGAAAAAAAAGCATCCAGATCCACAATCTCTATCTTTGTCTTCTGTCATTAAAAAAAGGCAAGTTGACAAAAGACCAAGAATAGGAATACCTTAATTCAAGAGTTATTATTGTTCAGTTTTAAGTGAGCTCCATTTGTATTTGTTCACAAATTAAATCTTGTCTGATTAGTTATGAACTAGGAAGAACTATAGAACTATAGAACTATACTGTAAGAACAGAAAACTCTTTTGGGGATTGACCTTGATAGCACAGTATATCATGATGAAGATGATCAACTTCTACCACACTTCTTTCCAGAAGAAATTTTTATTTCACCTCTTTTTTTTTTTCACTGAGAAATTATGTTTGTTGCAGCTATCACAGAGAAATATCTTGCTTTCATTTATATTTTATTTTTCCTATACTCCTTTTTGTCCCATACCCCATGCCCCTTTTGCACTAATGGAATATAAGAGACTATTTTGTATTTGTTTTGTTTATAACAGGATTCCCCTTCCAGATTCCAGTACTGTAGAGCAGCTGGAAGTGTTTAGTGGCCGTCTGTACCAGTACTCCCATCTTTTTAGCATTAAAATTAATTTTCCTCATCTTGGCATATAAAGAACCCAAGTGTGCCCCTTACCTCATTACCTGAAATTTTACAGTGACACCAACAGCAGGGGATGTGGTGGAGCAGCTTTTTGGATATCAAGAGTAGAAGCTCTGGGAGTATTCGCTTGAATAGACACTGCAGTTTTTGTAGCCTTTAACAGGTTCTTCCTTTGTGACTGCTGATGGCGGGAGCAACGTGGATGGATATCATCCAGGTTTTTCTGTCACTCTGAGAGCTTGCAATTTTCATACCTAGGTAAGAGAACAACTAGGCACACGTCTGAAGTGCATACTTGGTACGTAGTACTAATCAGCAATCTTTTTGACTGTCATAGAGGAGGCTGAATAACTGAACATGTTTATTTATGTATAGTGCAGTGTAGTGACACAAGGTAAAAATGAAAGTATTTTGTTGACTATCTATCTGAGCTGCTGTTCCAGTAATGCGCTTATTTTGTGCATGAATATTGATTTTCAGTTTGGGAAGCATACTGAGCACCATAAACTCAGTATTCCTGAGCATTATTTTTTTATCGAAGGCAGTGTTTAGATATGGCTAGATATAATGAGATATATAAATGTGGGGGGTTGGATCCCAGTTGGATGCAAGCATGCGGTGACGCTAAGGTGCTCAAGCTGGGGGAGTTCTAGATATTCAGGGAAATTAGTGGGCACCTGGCCTTCCTTGGGAAGAAAGTGGGAGATAGGTGGTTAAGGCATTTCAGGTTACTGTAGCTGACCCTTTTTCATATTTCTTGTGGTATTGGGCAAGACTATATTTATTTTATCTTTTCACCAGTCAATGTATGTATTTCACTTTAGATTGCTGTTTCAAAGCCACAAATTCACAAGCTGCTTCATTTGCATCACTGTATTTTCATATTATTTTATGGTGTTAGCTATTTTGGGGTAAATATCTGTATTTTTATTACACTTGTTTCCTTTTGTTTTCAATAAGCTTTCCTAATTCTGAGTTATGAACAGGACCTCTAGAAAATTTCACATCTTTTAAATTTACAGATGAAATTTTCCTTGAATTCCTAACAATGGAATGATTTTTTGAGAGCACTACAAAAAGCTTCCAGAGTGACTAAGTCAATTTTGAAATAGAACTTTGAAAAGAGATGGTTGCAGATATTATTAGAAGCAAGAAGTCAAAAGATTAAAAGAAAGCCCTGAAAAGAGAAAAAGGGGAAAACAATGCTCTAAAAAATTAAAAAGGGATGCAGAAAAAATTTAATACTAAGGATAAAATTGACTGGAGTATGACAGGAAAGCCACAGTAGAAAGAAAATTACGGAATAAACAGTCACATAACAAAGTGTATATCTTCACTTGCCAAAATCAGTGTCAGTGAGATCCTTTCCTGGACTCCTCTGCCATGCTCTACCTAAAAGCTGGTACTTTTCTCAGGGTCAGACATGTGCCCTATGGTAGTTACATGAAATCATGTAATTTCCTTCTAAAAAAACCTAGCATGATTAGTTCAATAATCAAAGCACTATTGTCTGTCATATTGTCAGTGGAGATGAGGGGGTAGATTTACAGGCGGTAGAATTACACTGATACAGATCTGAAAGTTAAACTTACAGGATCTGGGGTCAAATTTTAACATCGTTGACATGAGTAGCTGTTTTGCCATTGAGTTCAGTGGTGTTGGGATGCATGTCTCTTGCATACCATAGAGGAAACTGTGAACTGATAATTATGTCTTCATATAACCTTAAGGATAAAATACTTTACGTATTTTAGCTGACTGGTTATATTTTATATTAAATACTTTACAGAGATTTATAGTTTTAAGAATATATTGTTTATGTTTAAGTATATATTAATAATTTATTTCTAAGATATTTCTTTACAACGTTTGGAGATATTACCCTTGCATGTAGTCATAAAAATACAATCTTTTATTGTTAATATATACATAAAATATTGTGAAGCTGTTGTTTGAAAATGTTAGGCCATTCTAAGCTATTTTGTTAGGTGGAGATCCTAAATTCGTTGTTGAAAAGTTGAATGATATCAATAGATAAAGCTGCCTCTAAAGCAGGTTCATATTTTAGGGAAATGTTTTCTTTAAACATGAGAGCAGTCTTTGAGAAAGCAATGTTAAAGGAAAGAAAAAATGAATTAAGGAACTTTAGAGAGTACTTTAGTTAATTATATAATTGTAATCATCATAATTTAGTATAATCATATTTAGATTTGTTTAGTGCAGTGATTAAAATTTAAATATATCTCTTGAATGTATTTGGCATAAAATAAGTTCAAAATTTATGGG
Source organism: Aptenodytes patagonicus (assembly GCF_965638725.1). Classification (NCBI taxonomy): domain Eukaryota; kingdom Metazoa; phylum Chordata; class Aves; order Sphenisciformes; family Spheniscidae; genus Aptenodytes; species Aptenodytes patagonicus. Next base: position 87,765,475 of record NC_134982.1, on the reverse strand, counting down.
GGAAAAAGGAATAGAAATAATTGGATTCTTTTGATAGGTCCAGGAAACTGTCTGTATATTCTTCTTTTATTTTTATTATTATAGGTTAGCACTTTAATCAAAGTCATTTAATCTATGCACCTGAATAAAAGTAGGTGTTGAAGAATAAAGTACAATTTTCAATACATGATTTTGTATATTTCTTGCTTCATTTGATAATTTTACAACCATCCAAAATGTGCAAGAGCTGCACAAAACAGTTAATAGTGCTGGAAGGAATTGTAATGCTTTTTTTTTAAGGAAAAACATGGAAGCTTCTATTTCACTTTGTTCAATGACTTGGTTATCAATAGGGGAGGGAACAATCATGGAGATCACGAAATTGAAAAATAAATGGCAGCCTCTGTCCTGTAAACACAGTATCCGACTGACTCAAGTATTTGCAGAAGCAAGATCTTATGACAGAGCAGCCATTATTATGCAATTCAGCATTATTTTATATTTTCTGAATGAAGCTATGGACAGTATTTGGAAAATTGAGACATCTTACAACATTTTTAATGCATAAAGTACTGTGAAATGCACACAGGCTTTTCCCTTCAGTTTTGCTTTTTGCCTTGGTTGTGTATTTTAAATAAGGTCCATTGAAATGGGTAGTAATGTTTTTATTAAAAATCGTTTGTTTACCTCACAACCATTATCACAGAAACCTCTTCCTAATCTCAGATGCGCAGGCCTTGTCCCCAGCTCCCTCATCCGTACCTGCTTTGTCTGCCATTTGTAATAAAAGTCAATCAAAAATGATGGCTAAGATGGGGCCATTCTTTTAGAATAAAAAAGAGCAATAAAAAGAAATGAAAGAGTAGCGCGGATATCAGTATGGTGATGTGACTCAGAAAGTCTGTGAACTTACTTTCACTGTTAGTGTCGTCTTTTTCCCTTACTCAAATTCCTCAACTCCTCTTCTAATTCACCTGTCATGTGGCTGGCACTGTAAACATATTTAGATGTCAGATTACCGTTGAAATACCTTAATGCCGTTAAAAGTGTGCATCAATTTCTCTGTGACAGAAATAATGTCTTCCTACAGCTCTCAAGCATGAGCAGAAGCTTCTGGATAACACTTCTATGCAGATACATAGTTATAATAATAATAATAATGTGGAATGTTTATGATTTTTTTTAGTCAGTATGCTATGAGATCTCTCTTAGTAGATCACTTTAAAATAACACGATTCCATTGTAAATAAATGATTATCAATGTACACCACTGTATTCAGTTCTAGATAGACAGTATTATTAGCCGGAGTTGTGAAATAAACTTTCCCAAGTTTTCTTTCAAGTATCTTTCCTATGTTCTGTTGAAATTAGACTTCTATTCATGGATATGTGTTTAATAAGAATATTTCTTTTTTTTTTCTGGTACATTTCCAGAGCTCTAGCATGCAGTGAAGGTTTTATAGTCAGTGTGCAGTGCAGCAGATGTCATTCCATTTGCCTAAGTCCTGCTGACATTTGGAGTTGTGGATTAATTGAGCTACAGAATGAAATTTAATTAAAATTAAATACAGACTTGGCCATTGTATCTGTTCATTTTTTACACTCTAGTGTGTACATTTGCAGTCAACGCCATAGTTAATTTGTTTAATCAGGATGCTATGTGGGAGAAGCTGCACTTTGTTTTAAGCTAAAATTGTGGCAGATGCCAAGTGGAGCATCGTTTCTATAATTTCATGTGATACGCGTCATGTAAATGGTGCTATTGATATGCCTCAGAACAACCTGAAGGGTGCAGATTATTCTATTTGTGAAGTTATTGAAAAAGAAAAGGCTATATAAAAGCCTTTATAAAAGTGGATTTTGGTTTGTGTTTTTTGAGGTGAAGATTTTGTTTAAACTGGTGTTTTAAGTACTCTGCTAATTTAGTTAGCTTATGAGGAAATATATTGGAAGTGAAGGAATTACAAAAGTGCAATTTATTTCTCTCATAAAATGCCATTGTCAGAATCGGTTTAGCCTTGAGATAGATCTGTAATGGAAATGTCAACAGAAGCCATTAAAAAATGCCAATACTGGATTGTAAGAGTTTTTTTCTTAATAATTGAGTAGGTATATATGTGGGAAGCATTCAAATTTTTTTTCTTCTCTCTGACCATATTAATAGGTAGCAAATACTAGGTAAAGTAGAAGTAACACTGGAAGGAATACTTACGGATTCTGTCTTTATGCATTTAATTTAGGTCCATCTGGAGACACTTACTTCTGCTCCTTTATATGTAGGTAGCACTAATTTTAGGTATTCTGACTCAATCTAAATTAGTTGCCTAAAGCAGCCAAAGTAGATGGTACAAATACCTCTCCGTGTATTAAAATAAAGAAGACATTAGTAAACACCATCCTGAATATCGCGTAATAAACTCAGTGACACAATTCTTCTGTGAAAACTGAGGACATAAAGTCTCTCATTTATAGTTTACTGAATGAACAGATTTCTTAAAAACTGAGTCTGTTTTTTCAACTTCGTCCTTCATTACTACAATGAAAAATGTTCAGGCATAGCATGCTTTTCAAAAGCCAGTTGAAATATCGAAATAGCCCAGGATATTTACTCAGTTTCCAACAATTTTGGCTCAAGGCTTCTTTTAAACAGAGGAGGTGTCTTCATATTTAATACGTAGTGAAGGATTTCTCTTCCATGAACTTGTCCATTCTCCACTTGAATCCACATAAACTTTAAGCATCCGCAGCACTGCATAACCTCACTGCCTGTTGCATGAAGAAACACCTCGTTTGGTTTTAACCTGCTGCTGTTCTCTGCGCTTGAGGCCCACCAGCTCCTACGCTGGAAGAGACGGTGTGAAGTGGATTCCTTGTCTCTAATTCCCTGTTGCTCAAGGTTTTATGGACTTCTTTTATATCCTGCTCTGCCACCTCTTTTCCAGCCCGAACTAATCCCACCTATTTTTGTATGCTATTCAGTTCTACTGTAGCCATTATTTTTTTTAAGATAGAGGGATGGTGGAACCAGAAATGCATATGGTATTCAACATGTGAGCAAACCATGGATTTATATCCACTGCATAGTATAATACTCTTCTTTATTTTCCTGCTAAATCTAAGTGCTTAAATCCCAAGGCTGCTTTTTCCCCCCCCCCCCATTTCTACTCATCATTGAACTTACATTTTCCCAAAACTATTTAAGGCCCCAAGATTTTATGCATGGCTGGTAATAACCAGCTCAGAGCCCATTATTTTACCAGTACAGTTAGGATTGAGAATCCCTTGTACATCACTTCACATTTATCTTTGCTGAATTTCATCTAAAATCTTAACACCCAGTAGTTCAGAGCCGTAAGGGCTTTCTTGATGTTTGCACCATCAGTTCCTGACTTTACCACTTGTAAGTATGTTGTATCATCAGCAAACTTTGTCGTCTCACAGTTCACTCACCCTTTCCTCGTCATTTATGAGTAAGTTAAACAGCGTGGGTCCTTGTGGAGTTTCTCTGACATGCACCATGCAAACTGACCATCCATCCTTACCTGTCTCCTGTGTTTTAACCAGATTTATCCATGTCGTGGCCCTTTCTTTTCCGCCATGACTGCTTAGTTTCTTTACAAGGCTTTGGTGAAAGACTTTGTCAGAAGCTTCTGAAAACCCGAGCAGACTATATGGAACAGATCTCCTTTACAAACTGGATTGCTGATACACATGACTTCCCTTTACCAGGGGTGGGCTGACTCTTACCTGGTATAGCAATTTATCTGCCTGTACACAAGTTCTGCTCTTTACTTTAGTATCCACTAACTGGCCTGGTGCACTCTTGAGGATTACCTGTTTGCAGATACTCCCTGGAACACATTTCAAAAATGGGTGGCACATTTACCACGCTCCAGTCCTTAATTAAGTGGGTTTAAGTGGTAGGTTGCATGCTGCAATTAGTGGTTCAGCTATTACATTCCTGAGTTCCTTCGAAACTATAACGTGAATACTGTTTGGTCCTGGCAATTTGCTACTTATCTTTTTTTTTTTCCTTTATTTGTCACATAATGTTTTCAACTGACATTCAATCTGAGACAGATTTTCTGCTGAGACCTTTATTAAGAAAGCTTCAAGTGTAGGAACCTTCTCAAGTTTTCCACAGTTTATTCAGAAGGAAAAAAAAAACAAACACCAAAACAGCAAAAAACCTGTGACACTTGTGCACTGATGGTCTTCTAGCTGTGTGAACATTCAAGCAGAATTCCTGCTCCTGATGTGTTTGAAAACACATTATTGTATTGTAAGCTTTTAATGCCTTGTGTGGGTTGTTACTCAAACTCTCTTCTGGACTGTCTTCACTGTGTTTTCATAACTAACCTACCACAGTTGATGATACTCTCTATTTTCAACTTTCAGAATGATACCTTCTTGCTTTTAATAACTTCCTTTCCCCTCCTGTCTAGTTATTTTAAGTTCTTCTTGCCATATCTGTTCTCTGAAGTGACCATTTGCTTTCTGCCTCCAACAAGATGCCCCTTGTCTTTGCACTGCCTACAAGGATTTAACTCTCTTAACTGCCTCTCTTGGGGATATAGAGCTTTCTGTCTTCATACATAGCAGAGCTACAGCATTGCTGAAGTTGAGCACAGCTTTTTGAGGTGAGGCACAGTTGCACAGTATTTTGGGGGGTTTGTCCAAGAAGGTTGAATTCCAGTGCGTTGTACCTGCTGTTACAGAGTGGATTGTTGACAATAACATTTCAAATCAAGTCTGTTCTTCTGCTCAAAACCAAGTCAAAGGTTGTTTCTTCTCTCATGGGCTGCTAAACAGACTGCTCCATCAATCAATTGCTGACCATGTCTACAAATATAGTCATACTGTCAGGTCACAATGTGATACTTTTCCAGTCCACAGCATGAGAGAGTAGCCCGAGTCTCCCATTACCGCAGCATCCTCGCTGTCTGCTCTCCCTCGGCGTATCACAGGCAGTGTCACCAGTTCTGGTCAGGCAGTCAGCAACATCATTCCAATACTAAGTTTTTCCCATTTAGGTCTTGAATTTCAGTCATTAGAGGATCTATCTTTCTTCAGACAGCTGCAGTCAAGACCAAATGTGTTTGCTTTCTGTAAGTAGGCTGAGCCAATATCCCAGCTAACCTGGATTCTCAGCATCCCTCCAAAATTCTCTAACAACTGCAGTATCCATAAAAGTAGATGTATTCTGAAGCTTTTCGCATATAACATTGCTTTCCTCTTCTCAGTTGTAATCCCCTGAAGTTTGACTTCTTTTGCTGTTCTTATTTCTATCTTGCTGCTCATTTATAGAGTAAGAAACAGGAACATGGCACTTTACAGACAAGAACAGACAATGCTTCTGAAAGACTGTCCCTGTCTTGGCACTTACAGTCAAATTCAGAAAATGCCCTACAAATAATTGAGTTTTAAAAGCATTTTAAAAAGCATTAAAAGGGCTTACATGTGGCTTTCTTACTCACATGGTAAGAAAGGGATTAGCCAAGGGGTTAACGCACTACTGATGCTATTAAAATGTTGATATGCATCTTAGTAGCCCATGAATTAGGATTAAAGGGTGGCTGGATGGAAGGAGGCACCATTTTGTGGACTCAAACCTGAGAGAGAGTGGAGAAGTAAAAAGACTTTACCCTGAGGGTTAGGAGAACCAGTAACACAGTAATTAGGAAGGGGCCATTGGAGTAAAAAAGGTTCATCCCTGTCTGCGCAAGAAAGTGGCACTGTGACCACTGGGCACATCACTGCATGAGAGAGTCCTCTTACAGTGAGATATGTACTGAAATTTGTACTTTTTTTCAGTCATGGACATGGAAAAGAAAGATTTGGTGATGATATAAATCACATATGTCAGGAACAAGTAACACTCTGGATGAAAAACAGTGAAATAACTAGAATTATTTAGATGATCCTGGAGTAATAAAGCTGGATAGTCACCCAGCTGACAGAATGGTGGGTTTGAATTTGGAGAGAGATTTCTCTTAGGGAATAGAAAGATTTTTTACCTAAATTCCAAGATAATAACATGACATTCAGGAGGAGGTAGTAAAGGGACAATTGGAGCGAAGACACAAAAGAAAATAGGCAAGGAGGGGATTTTTGAGGCAGTGGTCAAAATTGAGTAGTAGGACTGAGAGGAGGAACAGAGGAATGATATTCAGAGTAATAAAGTTTTAAATTAGAGTGTAATTGTGAAAGAAAGAAGGTGAAGACAGGAAGAAACAAGACATTGCAGATATAGACTAAAGATACCAGAGAAGAGCATTCAGTAGTAGAAGGGGCATGTGAGAAGATAGTCATGGCAGCAGAGGTGGGAGAGACGCTGGAGAATAATAAGCAGATCACAGTGCTGAAGATATGAGAGTAGGAGGATTACAGTGGATATATTTAGGGGTGTTGTTATGTACAAGTTATATATCTTAAGAGATGCAAGAACACATAACAGGAATATTTCAGAATTTTTTTTAACTGTCAGAAGGGAAGAGGCTAGCGGTCCACCATGACCAAGAGCCTGTGTTCAGCAAAAGCCAGTATGGTATGGTTTTTTACCTCACTGAAGGACAACCTGATTTTACGGGAAGCATCCTTCTGGGTGTAAAGACAGTGGTTCATTTAAACCCACAGCACAATAGTCCTGTGTAGAATATTTTGTTTGTATACTTTTTTCAGTTATAGCTGTTTTATTCATGCAGTATCTATTGTTTTAAAATTTTACTGACCTATTAGTGTCAGTTATCTTATGATCTTGAGCTTCATGGTAACTACTCACTGATTTCCCTCTTAAAGTTTTAAACTGATTGCCAATTGGAGTCATTGTGTGCCTTTTCATTCGTCTATTCAGGATGGTAAAATAACCTGCATTTACAACTGTTACTGTATCGCAGGCCTGCAAAGTTTTGGATGACTTATTTTGCAATCTACATCTTTTTTAACTTCAGAAATGAAGTCATCTGCTAATATTGAATATGTAGCCAGTAATTCTCCATGGATCCATTCTTCACTCTTGTTCATTTAGGGGCAAAACTAATCTCTCATCTTTCCTCATTGCAAGCTTGCAAATATGAAGCTTGTTTAAACAAGCTTTACACTCCGTTTCACCTGAAAGCCAAACTAATTTTAGTGTCTGTTTTTGATGCTTACAACTTTCACATCTATAGGAGCATTACTCAGTGTGACAGAGCTTCCTTGTCCTGTCTCGTATCCTGGTTCACGGTGCTGCGGGATGCACAGATGCACTTTTACATTAAGAATTGGAAACTATGATCATGTGAGACAAAATTGTCCTGCTCTTAGTCCAATTAGAAATTAATAATCTGCATGTATTATACTGCTTTGTCTAAGTGATATAGAGTCTAATACCTCTGACATTTGCTGCAGAAATTGCTCTGTGGGGTTCTCTGCTTCACATAATTTGGACTTGCCCCAAGATTATTTAATTATGGAAAAGAAATTTGTGCTGTCATTGAACCAGTGTTGGAGATTTCAAGTGGAACCAACATATGCTAAGCTTACATAAATTATTAAACCAGATTTAACTTAAACTTTTCCCTTTTACACATTGTGGATGGCCATGTGTCTAGTCTAGAAGATATAGTCAGAGCAACTACTCCTATCCTGGAGTAGCTATTGTATAAATAGAAATAATTCTGAGTTGCTTGTTTTGAAAACAATAGTGTCAAAAGACAAAAAATGGAATTTCAGAGCAGCCTCCAAAAAGTATATGATTGCACTGGTAGTCTTGAATTTGTGTAAGATGGTCTTCTAAGGATATACTCTTGTTTTAATAGATTTTGTCAGGTGAACACTATGGGAACATTTTTCTGCTGTGTTATTCAAGATTGCACTGTTGGGCTTTAAAGTTGCATACTATTAGAATTGTTTTCATCAATCCTGAGAACTGCTACTGCAATATATTTTATTTTCTGTTTTTCTTGTTCTTTAGCGTAACATTATGTAATTCATAAATTACCCTGAGAAACTGACAGGCTTTTGTTTTCTCTCTAATAAGTATTTTAGTTTGGTGACCTTTGATCATTAGGCAGAATATTTCAGAGGAGAAGAGAATGAAAGTCTGTGAGAAATGCCATTCTTTGATGCCTTTGATGAAGAGATGCTTCGTGGAGTCAGTGTGACACACAGCATGGGTGTAATCCTTGACTACAGGCTGACTTTAAAACATCATGCGCCAGCTGTGGTCAACTCTGCATTTTTTTAAGGGTGCTTTGGGGCTGGACTTTTTAATGATGTAAAGACTATTGCAAGACTGCACACCTTGTTATATTGTCTAGTAGCCATAAGGCATGGCTTTATAATTACACAGATGCATTATCATTGCCTATGCCGTAAACTGTACTAATGACTGTGTATGGACTGGGCAAAGACAATAAATAGGATTATAGCAGTATTCTTATTGGAATCCCTGAGAATAGAAAGACGGAACTGTTTTTACTGACTCACACAGTACTACGAGTCTTTTTGAACAAGTTGTGTCAGATATATGTTATCTCACCATCCTGAGGAATTAGTGTGTGTAGTTCTGGACATTTGTCAGGTTTTAAGAAATTTTCAGTTGTTTTTTTTAGGAATGCTAAATGGATATTTATAGGAAGTGTTTGTTAAGAAAACAATCCTTTGACATTGACATGCTGGCATAAAAAAAGGAAAAGGTAGTGAAGAGACAACTTTTAGAATTTCTAACATCCCCAAATAATTTTGCCTGTGTAGTTTGTTTTAAACTAAGTTGGGCTCTGAAAAGGCATAAGGACAATAAAAAATACTCACAGTTTGAATCACACCCCACAAAGTGATGAATTTATCTAAAGATAATGTTAATTTATGATTTTTTTTCTCCTTTTCTTTGTGTGGTTTCTTCTAAGTCTGTGGATGTGCATGAGGCATATTTTCCTGTTAGTTTAAAATTTTACTTTTAAGAAAAATGAAAATGTTTTTCTTCACTTCGGTAGAATGAACTATCTCGAGACTTGACAAATAATTATTGAAGCAAGTAATGCTATACCACCTCTTCTAGGTGATGGGTAAAGATCAGGTAGTTCCACCTGTCCCCTGTTTCCTTTAAGTGATTTCTTCTGCAGATGGAAGTGGAAAAAAGAACAGGCTTGCTTGTCTTCAGCTCTTCTCTTTTAGAAAGCCGTTTTGACTAATTGAACTTTTGGTTCATAATGTTATAGCATGTAATATTCTGCAGGCCTTATTATGATCATCTGCTTCAATAAATGTGCAGCGTCCCCAGGAAAATGATGGGAGAAGTATGGGGTAATGGGTGTTCATTCACGTTAAGCCATTGACATGGAACCATTTCTTGATTTTTGTCTCATTGACCCACTGAGTATCTTTCTCCAGCCGTGTCTCTGCTACAGACTGCAAGATAGCAAAAATAGTATAGGGATATTATAAATGAGGTACCTTAGGTACCAGAAACTTAAGCAGTCTGGAGCTCCCCACAGGCTAATTTTCCTTGCTGAAGCAGAGTGAATTAGCCCATATGAAGCTTGTGCTGCTGAGAGTAGAGAGCTGCTGGTATCCAAGTTAGTTCATCTAAAAATAGCTTTGGAAACTCTCTATTCTTTGCAGGCTGCCGTGTGGGCATGCGTTTGTTGTCTGGCAATGGCTGGGGCATGCATGGAACCGAAATAGTTCAAGATCAGAAGACACTCTGCCTATCAGTAATTTTAGACACAGTTTAAATGGTCAAGGTAAAATGTAGGTGAATATAAACTTAATCTCCCTCTCAAAGATAATAGATATAAATTTATTAAACATAATAAATGTTTATTTTTAAATATTTGTTTATTAACCATAAAATAAATGTCCAGGTAACTCTAAATGTATTGTTTAAACAAACATTTACAATTACTATTTGCTTTCATATGTTGGTGTTTTGGTAGATATCTGCATCACATTGCTTTATGTTGGAATTAGAAGTTTTCTTCTCATCTGAAGTGTCTATGCCAGACTTCTGTTTACTGAAGGGATCAGTGATAGGAAAAATACACCAACCCTGCATCTGCCAGTTTAATATATTGATATATCATTTTTTATTAAAAATGTGATTCATGAAATAAAGAAGGCACCAAATGTATGTGTTATTTTTAAGTTAGATGTAAAATTACAATGTAGGCTATAAAAACTAGAGTTTTTCACAGTGATGGCATAAGAAATGTTATCATTTTCCACTGCTGTATGACAACTTCCTAAAATCCATATTGCGTTACTTTCCATTATTTTCTTTGAAATATCTTTTTGAAAGCATCCAGTGGTCTGTAAAAGTGTGAACCAGCCTGTAGATACTTAAATGTGTCTGCTTTGCTATAACTGTGACATAATTAAAGCAAGGATAGTACAAATATCTCCCTCCATTTAAGAAGAGTGATTAGAGTAAGCAAGCATGAATATCAAATTTATTTCACCTTTCTTGTTGGATATTTTGTTTCTAGAAGTGAAAATGTTTTGATGATGTAGGGTACACCATCTTGAGAAACTTCTAATCTGAAATGAAGACATGCAAAACTATTTTAGAAAGATTTTGAACCTCTCTAACTCTCCGCAGTTATGAAGACTAGCTGTATTTCTGAGCTATAACAAGATTTTTGTAAAATGTTCTTCATAGTAGAACTTGTTTTATATAAGAAACATACTTAAAAAGCTAATTTCTTTTCTACTTTCTGCACTGCAATCCACAAAGTGTGATTAATAATAGATTTAAATTTGCTAAGTGCATTTACTCCTTTGTGCCATCATAAAGAGAATCTATTACTGTAAAATTGAGGCTTAGTTCCAAATTGCGCCATTATGAAGTTTTCTTCCAGCAATGTTTTGTCTCTAATACACTTCCCTCATTGTAATTCTATTGCAAACCTGATGTCTAGCATCAAGTCTCACAATCATTATTTTAAATTGCTACTAGGAACAGTAGTCCTGGTGGGATATATTACTACCATTCTAACAAGATGAATTTCAATGCACTTGTAACCATATTATAGTGTATTATGAAAGAAAGAAAATCTTTGAGTTGTAGGTAGGCAAGCAGATTCAGAACACTGAAAAATGATTTTTATCAACTTCTTAGCACTTCATGTTGCACTTTTATATTATCAATTTAAATTAGTATTAATTATATTAAAATGTATGATAAACTATCACTATATAGTGGTTTTAAGTAAAACTTAGCAATGAGATAGGGTGGAGCTTTAGAAATGGAATTGTTGTTTTGCTGAAACTACTCCTAGACTCAAAGCTTGGAATTCTCCTGAACTTGTGCTAAGAATAAGTAAAAACTAAAAAGCAATGTAAACTAAAGGAGTGCACTGTAAGCATTCATTTAAAAACGACAGAAGCCGCAAAACTCTGTGGCTCTACTTCATAATGAGATCACAGATTAGCTCCTAAATTCATCCCACTTCGCCTAGAAACTTTAAGGCAGATATTCACCAGTTGTTTTAAAATGAGTACCCAGCTGATGTAATAAGGGTATGAATACAGTAAAGCACTGTCTGTAGATTTATTATATTGTGCAGTTCTAGAATTAAATGCGTATGCTGTAATTAAATGATAATGTGTAATTATTTGCACACCAATATTCAACAGCATTCTAAAGTTATAAACAAATAAATCTGTAACATCTTAATCTAAAATGAACCCTTGCACAGCAGTACTCAGAAGGTGGCTAAGATTTCCAACTTCCCCAACTTCATATTTAGAAAATTCAGAACTGAATGTTGTTTAAGCAACATTAAAATAGCCGCCCCGGGCAAACAAGAGAATAAGGCAAACTTTTACATCACTCTATCTTATAAAAGGAGCTGGGTGCCTCTGTTTAGTTCATGTGTGTGAGTTGTAAGTTACACCTTAAAGCAATTAAAACAATGTGAAAGGTGCGTGGTAGCGGTCGTCACAGGAACATGTGCCATGGTCTCATTTTCTCAACATCCTTTGCGAGAGAAGACAAACTGCACACAGCATGTGGTGGAGAATCATCAATAGCTCATTACCTTTTGCTTCAAACTGGGTGGGTTTCATATTCTGAACATGGTGTTGATAGCTGAATCCGGGGAAGAGCATGTTGTCCGTGTGTATTCAGTTTGCTACGCGTTCAGGTTGAGGGTGGTCGCATCATGTACAGGACTACCTGTAGTGACTTCATCCATAAATATAGCTATAAAAGTCATGCCGTGCTTTCTTGTTTTGGGAGAAAAGAAGTCTGGGTGATGGAAAAATTATTAGAAACAGAAAGTGCCTTGAGTCTAATGGTCTGTTTTCTTCGACTGCTCACATCCCTTTTCGTAAATGTTTTACAATGCCTTCCTCTTCCACCTCCCATTTCTGAATTTCAATCTTTTCTGTGAATTTAGGAAAGAATCTACAGTCCAAAAGTATAGTTGAAGTTGTTTCTCTAAGGATGTGTCATGTGTTGCCTTCTAACTGCCAATTAATTTTCAAACCATTGTTGATTTAAAACAGTGGTGTAAAGAACTAGAGATTATTTTAGATATTCTTTACAGGATAGACTCTCATATTTCCTTATACTTGTTTCACTGTTACTTTAATTCCTTGAATCCTACACTCCTAAGGGTGTTTAAAGTACAACACTTCTGTGTTTGCATTTTTCTATTTCTTTTTATATATGTATAAGCTCACAGTTACCATGCCCAGGTTACTCATACACTTCGACAGAGTTATAAAATAAGATTGTAACATAACTGCATATCTTGTCGTCTTCACAAATTAAATCAAAAAAGGAAAAATGTTTGGAACTCTCCAAAGTCAAATGGCTATGCGAGTGACCACGTTTTCACATTTGGCCATCACCTGCTGACTCGTGTGGTAAGGTCACTGCAGACTATAATTTGTTAAATTTGATTAAAAGAGAGCTTGGATCCTCAAAAGTGATGGCCTCTCATCCAGTGTGAAGTAAAGCTAAGGAAGTAAAGTAAAGGTCTCTGCTGGATCAAGGCTATAGTACTTAGCACCTTGCAGAGCTGATGCCAGAAACTGAGAAGCGAATTGCCAATAACTACATCACTGCCATTGGTGTTGCTCCATTAAAAATAAATACGTAATTTTGCTTTTGTGCCTTGCCAGCTTGAAATGCTGAAAGTAATTTTGTTTGTTTAGAGAAAGTACAGAATGAGTGCAAATGGGTGTCATGAGTGCAGATGTCACGCAGCTCCACCAGTATGCCACAGTCCATTACAAATGTACAACTTTTCAATGGATGTGAAAACAGTTCAATATTCATATTCTACCTTTTTTATCTGCTTGAACTCTTAGTGGAAGCATTAGAAATGGTTTATGACAACTTATTATACACTGTCCTTCTAAAAGTTCTTCAATAGTGGTGACTTGCACTGGCTTTGCTACAAGTCAAAGAAGCAACTAGTAAAACGCTGTGTTTCCCCCCTACCAGTCGTGGCAGCCATAAATTACACTAATCCAGCTACCATCCATTAAGTGTATCTTTCCGACCGAAAGCGCTCAGCCCAGTCTGAAAAGGCCAGGGACTGGAATAGTACCATACTGCCTTTGTGCAGATGTTTGAGTTCTTCTTGATGCTAAAGCACTACCAACCATTGTTTGAAGTTATTTTCCAAAGTTTTTACAAAACATTTTGATAAATTATTATGTTCAAATTAAGTATTGTATGGTGTCTTTTTTTCTCCTTAAATTCCAGTGTATGGAGATTAGTGTACAGATGTACATTGTCAGAGGTGGTGCAAAAGTAGAAAATTTTTACTTTTGACTGGACTGAATATATGGTGTACCTGAGAGTTTGCTGCTAGGCAAAAGTCAAACTATGAATCTCAAATACTTTCTGATAAATAAAAGGCTACCGTTAATGCTAAAAAGGTGTATTCCACAGCACATTTCTTTATCCAGCAGAAGCTGTTGGAGAGAGAGAAACAGAATTTCATCCAAGGCCCTCTGAGTGTTAATAAAGTAAAACCGAAGATGCATAGTGTTACTAAAAACACTCTTAAGTGCTAAATAAAAAATTCTGTCAGAGTGCGCCCATAACTTCACCTCTTGGGATTGATCACATCCTTCGGCTTAAAATATGAAGTGAGCCTTAATGAGGAATTGAAATTAGCTTGGAAATTTTTAGTAATTCTTACTTCTTTGAACTTAGGAAAAGAGTAATTCATTTGCTAGTTCAAGGAGTAATGCAAGACTATGTGCTGTTGAAATATTTTAATAGTACTTAACTTGCCAACACTAGATGGCAAGAGACATATTCTATTTAATGTTAAGAAAGTACTATGTGAATTTACCAATATGTGTATCAACTCCGGATTTCAAGAGTGTTGAATGGATTATTGTCCATAGCTAGATAAATTTGAATTCCACAGAGCTGAAATGTTGGAAATTAGCTGCGTGATGTATGAACCCAAATAATAGTGTTCCTGACGTAGGAAAAAGTGATGGAAATTAAACATCTAGTTATGCACAGTGTGTCTGCACAATGTGCTGCATGCACCGCATGTGTTAGAATTTCTTCTCAGTTCTTTTTTTAATCTTTTATTCATAGCATTGCAGGTGATGAAAAATTTATGCCTTGAGTCTGGCATTGAAATTAAATGCAAAATGAAAACAGAAGCAGTTTATACTGACAGCTTAAATATCTTTATCTAGCATACGGTTGCACTATAAAAATCACTGGGTGACTTTTAAAATCTCCCACGTGCAAAAATGCAAACATTGCACAATAAAGGATAAAGTTAGGACTGTCTGTATATTAACAGAAAAGTTTCCATTCATTATTATTCACTACTAATTGTTCAGAATTATTTCAGAACGTCAGGTGAGTGTGAATACAGATTCCTACACAGTCCCGCTACTGACACTATTACGTGACATAGAGAAAACAATTGGGTTTTGCATTATATTTTATGAAGACAGTTTCTATATTTGCCTTATTTTAAATTGAATGAAAGGCATATGTCTTGTACTTGCATACTGCTAGAGTAAAAGATTAATTATTCAGGTGAATCAGTTCCTGAATTGTGACGGTCATAGTGCATGTATTCTATAATAAAAGCAAGATTACTAAGAAACATATGTATATTTTTAAAGTGACAATCCATATAACACATACTTAGAAAAGTATAAAGTAGTTTTTTAAAAAACAATTTTTATTGTAGTAACTCTAGCCATAAATGACTGTATTTAAAATGCTGTTCTATTTCAAGTCATTCAGTTGCTTTTTGAGATGTACACCTGCAATGGGTTTTTTGTTGTGTTTTTTCTTGTTGTTGCTTTTATTGTTTATGTAATGCCAGGTCACTAATTATGATTTTTAAATTAAAATTAGTATCAAGAAAATAATTGCTATAAAATTTTGTGAGTAGTGCATTATTGTGCATCGTGAGATTGATGTACTAACAAGAAAAATAATCTATTTTTAAATATTTTAATAACTGAAATTTGAAATGTACAAGTCTATTTGCAGTCACGTAGAGTACTAACAGTAAACTACCAATTACATTTTCATATGTAGAAGCCTGTTCTCCAGTGCTTACCAGTTTTACATCCAGTTTCTGATTTGTGGCTTTTTACAATGCCTTATATAAATGTTAGTGTGTATAATTATGCAGATAATTTTATACAATATTAATTGTGTTAAGAGTGTACTGAAAGTCTGTTTAATTCAGTAATTCATTTGCATTTTAATGATTCTAACAGCATAAGGTTACAGAGTAAAATTGAAACATCTCGATGACTGTTACTGCAGTGTGAAAAGAGTTGAAGCTCTTTATTTTGTGCTCTTAAATTTACTGAATATATCATTAGCAAAATTCACATTTAAAAATGTTGGAGAACACACATTCAATGAGTTACCAAAATCAGCTGCAATATATCCTAAAGTCCATTACATAACAAAGGATATTTAAAACATTTTGGAATTTGATATCTGTGGTATTTGATTGCTGATTTTAATGTGTTCACTACAAGCATTCAGCACTTGAGCAGATAATTCTGGTAGTGATGGTAGACTGAACATATCAAATGCACTTGAGGAAAGACGCAGAGATACCTTTCAGTGGGAGGAAGGAACGTAAGGAACAAATACTTTTTTATTTTGTAATCAGATCTTTTAGAGACAAGATACAGTCTAGGGTTTTTTTTATGCTACAGGAGTGAATGTGCTAGCTTTCACAAATACAGGGAATAACATATTCTGTTGATCTGTATCAATAGATTTTAAGTTAGCTATGTAACATTTCTCTCATTTCCTTTATCATATACAGATTTAATATCAGCATGAATAAATCTAAATTGTTTGCTTCTTTCTTCCTAATTCCTGAAGCAATGTAAAAGCCTGGAGAGGTTTGAAGTGACAGGATTACAAGCAGTCTTTTGCATACATGGCCTTTAGGGATGAGCGGCTACCTTGCATCTAATAAACAAGAAAGTGAATTCGTTGAATAATGAATTAAGTGGCATAAGTTGTGATAACAAGGAGCAAATGTAACTTCAGACGAATGGTATTTGCTTTGTGTGGGGTTATCTGAGAGGGCTGATGCTTCGCCAAGGGATAACGAAAAAAGGCTCATTATATTAAGATGTTCTTTCACAGAACACAGCCTAAAATGATCTTGCAATTTTTTCGTTTGCTGAGCTCCTTTGTGTGCCTCTATCAAGCCAACTGTCTCCACCAGGGGGATAACCGGGATTCTTTTAGGCCGCTGAGTTTTGTTTATAATGAAAATTCCTAGTGAGTTTTAGATGGGTCACCCAACAATTAAATAGAGATGTCTAATTGGTTGATCCATATTAGGGTCAGCAGCTGGTTACAGAATAAAAGCTCGCAGTGCCCCACTTGCACAGTTCTGAACCAAATTAAATTATTAATCTACTCTTTGCTTCAATGTAGCTTCACAGGGATCCCTAACCTGCCATACCGAATAAAGCAGAACTACTACTTTACATTTTCATTATGATGAATTATATTTTAAATTGCAAATACAGTCCCATTTAGTTCGCACAGAATATCACATTAGCTATCTTGAATTTATTCAGGCAGTTACTGTTTATGTTTATTTTGTTAATTCTAGTTATTAAATGGACCTAGGAACTCATGGGCATGCAGTTAGTATAAATAAAGTATTGAACAGTCAGAATATGAGAGTGAAAGAACTGAAGGGAAAATGTTTACTTCAATTGATATTTTTTAAATTGAGAAGGATTTTATGTGTTGAAATGGGCTATAAGTTAATTCACAATTAAACACAATTATCTTTGTAATGGCAACAAGGAAGCAGGTCTCTTACCTTTTCTGTCATTATATGTTTGTTTCAATTTTGTGTTATTTAATTAGTTAAAGCTGATGCACATAATGTGTTAGAGTACACTTTCAACAAATTATTACTGTATGAAGAGAACTGTGTGCTGTTGAGTAAAACTTGCAATTTTTTCTTTTAACAGTTACACTTCGTAACTCGTAAAGAGCAACAGCTGAGATGAATCAGACTCTTCATTATTGCTCATTCTAGTCCAGGGAGGAAGATTATAACTTCAATTATACTTTGTGAAATAATGGCAGGAAATATCCAGCTATGTGCTTTTTCATTATTTTTTAATTAAGTTTTTGAAGATACCTAGTGCCAGTACCCAGCTGATTAAGTGGTCTTGGTGCTAGATCCTGTTGCTTTTAAAAATATACATATTGATATGTACTGCCTTTAGGAATAAAGAAACAGGTCTTGTTTTTAATTTCAATAGAATGAGGTTTCAGGCTTTAATGTCACATTAAATAGAGCATGCTACTTGTTGAGAAGGGGACCTGGGAAAGAGATTATCCAAAGGGATTGTTGTTTAAATTGTACCTTGACATTTGGTCAGCTACTCTAATGATTCTGCATGGTGGCTTACATTGATGGTGGGCCTGGCCCAGTTCCAGTGATGCTGCCATAAAAGCAGGATTAGTCATATTGCGCCTATCCGTGAGTTATGTACCACTGAAGTCGTCACAGAAGTAGCACAGTACTGCAGTTTACACCTAAACCAGGCATTAGGAGCTGTTTCTTATGCCGTGGATCTCCAAATGTAGAAGACCCTTTGATCACAAAATGGTTTTGCTGACACTTTCAAATAAACTTGTTACTCAGCTCTTGGATGACAAGTTTTAAACTTACTTGATGTTGATGAGCTTGGCTTTGGTTTTGTTTTGTTCATGAGGATCTCATCTTTTTTTCTACTTCTTTTTTTTCAAGTTAGTCAAGTCCAGAGAAGAATCATGACCAAGTTAAATGAATAGTAGGTACAGTGTCAGATGAAGTAAAGGAGGAGTAAAATGTGAAGCATTCATACATTTTCCTCAGTTCTTACTGTATTAGCAATATTAATTTAGAAGAAGAATGGAAATTTCTGTTAAAAGTGAGGTTGCTGTCAAAAAGAAATTAGGGTATGTAAAAAGAATAGGCTAGAGAATAATGCAGAAATATCATTACAGAAGCTCTGTCTCATTTCAAATGTTATTTCCTGTGGTAGATACCCCTCTCACGATGGATATGGCAGGCTGGGGAGAGCTCAGAAGGAGTGGTGCAAGGTTAGAAAGTTTGTATTGTACCTGAAAACAGTATTTCGTCAGACTTTAAATATCTGTGTAACTAATGTATAAAGGTTATACTCAGAGCTTCTGTTTTCCCTATTAGAAAAGAACATAAGGGAAATGGAAAGATGGCAAATTCATAACTGGTGTAAAATATATTTTCGTACAACACAAAACTAGCGTGAAGTAATTGCCACACAATGGTTTTAGTAAGCAAGTTAGGTCTTGGAAGAAGGGAAAGCTTTTTTCTTCAGAACTGTGCATTTTAATAGGTAGCGATAAGGAAGGCACAAACTGCATAGATAAAGAGTAGCTTTGCGCCGTTCTCTGAGTAATGATTGGAAGAAGTATTTTGTGGAAAGGTATGTCAATATCCTACATTTGGTTTCATGTGCCTTCCTTCTAGATGTTCTTTTTTAAAATGTTTCTGGAAAAATTTTTGCAAAAGAAACTCCTGTTTCTTGCATCTTCTAAAGTATGTTCATGCACAGAGCTTTGCACCATGCCTGTCTTCTGTGGCTGGTTAGCCCAATGCCCTCGCCATACCCCTTGCTATCTGTTTTCTGCTCCTCTCCAAAACTGTAAACCATTTGCAGTTTATGCAAATTATTGTATATATTTCATACATATAATTTTGTTAATTTATCTTTCTACTCCCGAAGTAGGAATATTTTTGCATACCATCCATATTCTAAGCCATTTTAAACTACTTTAAGTAGTCACTGATCGCGGCATTGCCACAGCAGCAGGTAGATTAGGGTTGCTGTCCTTGTTGAGGTTCTGCAGTAGGTTTTGTATTTCTTGCTAAGGCCCAGTATGATGTAATTGTGTTTTTGTTGAATACCCACTGAATAGTGGGTATAAGTACCCACTTACGGGTATAAGTGGTATAAGTAGGATACTTATGCTATCTATTTGAAATCTAGTTCACCTATGACTATGTAATCTATCGTCATACCTCTTGACTTCAGCATAAACCTACCCTAGATTTTGGATAAAGAAAAATGGGTTTTAGCTCTTGTCTGCTAGCCTTTTCTTGATAAGGACAAATTTAAGATAAGAAAAAAATTGATCAATGCTAGGTAGATAGATCAAATAATCAGCTATCTGTATTATACTTTAAAAGTTTAATATATAAATAGTTATAAATGTAATATTATTAAATTCAATGTGACTGCTTTTCATCAGCCTATAAGCTATCAAGAAAAAAGTTCAGTTCACGTAGGGTAAAAGATTTTGAGTTTTTATGTACTTGTTTAAGTGCCTGCTTCCTCAGAATGACTACATGGTGGCAATGGTAAGAAAATATGACACTGTTAGATTTCAGTGATGTATTCGGAACTTTTCTCAGCTATGAGTACCATAATATATAAAACCTAGCATAACCTGTATGGATCCAAAAGAACCATACAAGTCTGTAATTTTTGTATGGACTGGTTTTTATTTTCAGTAAAATATCATGCTTTCCAGGGATAAGATTTTGGATTGGTTTTGAACAAGAATAAATAGAAGGGCCCAGTCAGAATCAGAGTTTCCAAACAGTAGATTTATCAAAATCAAGGGTGCTGAGAAATGAAATGTATGTCTGTTCTCACACATAAAAGTACTACAATGCTTAGTCTTTCTGATCTGTGATAATCTTATTTAGACAATTTTTATCAACACTGAGAAATAAAAGTGTTGTTTTTCCAAACCAGAAGATTTTGAAGCATTTCCAAGCACAGTTCAGTATAGAGCATCTCTGAGATGATCTTTGCATGGCTCCTGTTCCATTTTGACTTAAATGGAAATGTTTCATTTGGTTCATTTTAGCAATGTTGCACTTCAATCTCCTGTTCACGAACCCAAAGATTCATGTTCAGCATAAAAATCTTCCCCATAAGAAATAATGAGAGATATGAGGCATTCAATCCACAGTCCATCTAAGGTGTAGGAGCAGCTCAAATAAGCTTACATTATCGCTGAACTGACGTAAGCAGTTGGATGTAATCAAAATAATGGATAGAAATGGGGGGTTTTTTTGTTCTGTTCTTTACTTTAAAAGTAAGAAATTTCAGTGAAAAGAATTTCCTGTGAAGGACTTAACTTTTGCTTAAACAACATTTTCCATTCAATAGAAACTATGAAGTTCTTTGTCAGCTCTACTTATTAATGATGGTTAATGTTATCAGTGTTTTTCATTTTGATCAACGATTGTAATTTTTATCTTGCTGTTCATTTCAATGATATTTTTCTAAGTAGCTCTTTGTGACATTTTGAGAGAAATTTGGAATGTTTCCATGATTATAAGTGTAACAGTGTTATCAAAAGTAGACAGATCTTGTACTACTGAATACCCGTAGGTGTGTTCTGAAAGCAAGTTACTCATAACGATGATGTTATCTCAGACACTTCATTCTCAAAAAGTTAGTGCTAATTAGAAAGACTGGTATTTGTTTCCCCTCCTGGCCAAGAAAACAGCTCAAAATAAAACATTTAAAGTCAAAAGCGTGAGTAGGAGAAACCAGACCTTCCTATTGAGTTTGATGAAGATGTGGTTCCAGAGACTTGTGACTCTGACTCAATGCAACCCGCAGTATTAATAGGCATGTGGGCTCCTGATGAAAAGAACCCGAAGTTCCAATACCCAGCAGGAAATTTTTGTCTTCTTTCTTTAAGTAGACTTTCTTCTGGATTGAAAGAGAAATTTTGCTTACCACTATTTCCCTAAAGCATACCTTGACTTGTGATAAAAGTGCTGTGATCAGTTGATCAGTTTGATTTTTCAGAAGTAATTTTCAGTTCATGTATCTCATTATTACTGCAGTTGTGAATGTCAATTTATTAGCCAGGGTCTTGTTTTTATCATTTATAACATGCTGAAGGTCTGAGAAGGGGTTCTTTAGGCCACCCTTCTTGGGATTTTCTTTCCATACAAGCTTTGAAGAGTGAGAGATGAGTATTTTTAGGATGAAAATTGGCATAAACCCTGATCATTGAGGGAGCTCTCGTCCTTGTCCTCTCTTTATGGATGATTCAGAATGGAAATCGTCTGTCTGAATATTTGACAGAAGTGCACTGACTAAATTATGAAAAGCACCATTCAAATGTACCAATTCATGATAGTTTATTTTCTGTTTTCTTTAACTTGCTATTTTTTTCCCAGAAAATGCATAGAATTAGCTTGAAGTAACACATTAGACCACTGTAAAATACTAAAAAAAAAAAAAAAAGGTCTTCTGGCCTTGTGAGTCCACAAATGTTTTCAAACACCTACTGGTTGATAATAACTGTGCTTGGCATAATGCTTTAAACAAGACAGACTCTACCATATTGAAACAATCAGATTAGTAACAGGACCAGATATTCTGGGCAGCTGAGTAAATCCAACACTTTCTTAAGCTGGTAGGTTTGTAATAAAAATAGTAATAATATCAAGCAATAGTATAATAACTATACACTGTAACATCTTTCAGTTTGGGAACTGTCAGCATTTTAGAATTTTTTTTAACATTAACACCACGATTTTACATAATTTAATTATTTGGAGAGGCTAGCTCTTATCTAAAAGTTAAAGCTATGAAAAGATAATACAATTTGCCACAATTGAATTTTGCTTAGTTTTTGAAAATAGGATAATAAAAGTTCCTAAGAATTCTGAAAAAGTTCTTTAGCAGCATCCCAGCCTTTTTAGTTCTGCAGGTAGGTTTCGGATTACCTCAGTTTTCTGTTTTGTTTCGCCTTTCAGGCTCAGAAAGCCTCATGATAAACTCATGAAAGCTCATGAAACCTCATGATAAACAGCACAAATGCTCTTTATTTTTGCATAATCTTACTTAAAATGTCAAAATATGATTTTGCAGTATCTAAATAGAAAGTTTGATGATCTCAAATGCTACTTGATAATGTGCACGCTAGATTTTAGGTAGTTCTTTTTAATTTTGTGGCTAGTATGAAGTGTGCTTTAACTTACCTCACATTTTGACAATCCGTGGAAGAAACCATCAAGCGAGATGTGCTTTATTGCATGTTAATCTACTGTCAACCGCTCTGATACGTATTTACCTCTTGCATGTGTTCATGAAGGTATTGAGACTTGGTCAGAGCATAGCGTTCTGCAGCTTTGTTAGTTCTCTTCATCCCCAGCTTGGATACTAAGGCCGGGTTATTGACTGCCACAAAGGAAACTCCAGCAGCCTTGTCATCCAGGAGTCCCTGCCACTGAAGGGACCTCTCGATTCTTCCTTTTCTGCTTCCACAGCAGAAGCACAATAGTGACCGACTTACGTGCATGCCTTAATTTTAGTTTAACTATTTTTTTCTGAATTGCAGAATAAAAGCTAAACAGATGTAGCCATTTTGTTGCTTGATATTCACATCTAGATAATGCTTCATGAGCAGCAATCTTTATTATGATTAGGTATTAAAAGAAAAAATGAACCCTTTTAGCCAAGTCAGGTATGTGCCTTTCTTTGGGGAAAAACAGAGTGAGATTAGAATCAAAAGATGTTTACCATTGGAAACCATCTTAGGAATTTATAGGAGTGATGTCGACTAGTGCAATTTTACCTTAAAAGAACATTAAATGTTGGCTGGTGTTTCAATGGTTTGATAATGCCAGCATTATTATTCTCCTAATTTTCTCATATGACAGACGGTAATGAAACATTTGTTTTCTTTTTGCTGGAAATCCAGTGGACATTGAGTGAAAAAATTAGGCACTTTTCAAGCACTCAGATAGGTCTAGTAGTCATAATTAACAACTTTTTAAGCAAACAAATAAATACACTGGATATTAAAATCAAGACAGAGAAACTCATATTAAAACGAAAATTATTCTCTGACATATCCAAAGTGGAGAAGCAGTGTTTCTGCTGCAATTTTCTTTCCATTGTAATGATTGATTTCTGTCACTAGTTTTTAAAACCTTTGACATGAAGCAACCAATTTCTTCTGTTTAAATTATTTTGTATCTTTTATAATAATAATAGTTGCTCTCACCAATCACAGTGAAAAAATGATTCCTTAATTTGCTAGAGAACAGAACAGTTTTGTCAAGAATTAAGTAACGGGTAGGTTTATATTGTTTCCTGGTTGGAACTGGTAAGGTCTTTCTGAAAGACGTCTGAGATCTCTTTACACTGTTTCACTTAGAACTGATCAAGAGAGTTAAATCAGACATGGACCTGACACTAATTTCGCACAAAAATTCACAGATCACAATGAGCATCTCTCCGAAAGAAGAACAAGAAATATTAGAATATATATATTCTTTATCAATTCTGACAGTACAGTCTTAGAGTTATTAAAAGTCAAAGAACTGAGCAGATGTCTAGCAATGCTGAATTATACAGTCTGAATAACTTTTATAAGTAGCAGATCCAGTGCAATCTTTTCTCGACTGTTAAATGTCTGTCAGTAAATCCTGATGCTTAATATCAAGTGGTTAACAGAGCCAGCTGTGTACTGTTCATGCTTAATAGAAATGAAAAAATTTAAGATTAACATATAACAGGTAAATTTCACTCCTTTACTGAAATTATATGACATATAATGGTTTTCATTGTATTTTTAGTGAATATTCAGAGGGATCAGCAGTGGGTCAAGCATGCTGGGGAAATGATTGCAAAATACCCTTGCTAATTTCTGTCTCTTTTTTTGCAAATGGAGACTTAATAAGAGAAAGAACAGAAATTATTTTATTAACCTTATAGTACTCTTGACCATATTTTGACTTTTTGGGAATTACAATAATTGATGTAGTAATGCGTGGATATAAATTTCTTGGTCTGTCAAACTGTTTAACAGACAGTGCAAGTTTTGTCCAAGATTTTGTGAATAATCTGCTCTCTTGATATTATTTTTTACATACTGGGAAATATTGGCAACTTGTAACCTGCATTTTAAAGTCTAGAACATGATACTTAAAGATACATGTCTATGTAGGAATTTAAATAGGGTAGCAGATAAGTTTCCAAAATAAGTGTAAAAGATATAAAATCTAAAAGCTTCTACTGCAGTATATAATAGAAAAGTTTGGCTTACACTAAGCTCTTGATGTCTGCTGCCATGATTGCAAGGCGCCAGTCATGAGTGATGATTAGCTAAAATAGTTTAGAAGAGTCATTTCTAATAGTATTACCACGGGGAGGGGGGAAGGCAAACAAACCAGAAACCTCTAATAGGAATCACAGAATCGTAGAATCATAGAATAGTTTGGGTTGGAAAGGACCTTAAAGATCATCTAGTTCCAACCCCCCTGCCGTGGGCAGGAACACCTTCCACTAGACCAGGTTGCTCAAAGCCCCATCCAACCTGGCCTTGAACACTTCCAGGGATGGGGCATCCACAACTTCTCTGGGCAACCTGGTCTAGTGCCTCACCACCCTCGTAGTGAAGAATTTCTTCCTTATGTCCAATCTAAATCTCCCCTCTTTCAGTTTAAAGCCATTACCCCTTGTCCTATCACTACATGCCCTTGTAAAAAGTCCCTCTCCAGCTTTCTTGTAGGCCCCCTTCAGGTACTGATAGGCTGCTATAAGGTCTCCTCGGGGCCTTCCCTTCTCCAGGCTGAACAACCCCAACTCTCTCAGCCTGTCTTCATAGGAGAGGTGCTCCAGCCCTCTGATCATCTTTGTGCCCCTCCTCTGGACTTGCTCCATCAGGTCCATGTCCTTCTTATGTTGGGGGCCCCAGAGCTGGACACAGTACTCCAGGTGGGGCCTCACCAGAGCAGAGGGGCAGAATCCCCTCCCTCAGCTGCTGGTCACAAGACATGAATCCAAGACATGACTCAATGGGTATCAAACCTTTTTCCCAAACTGGGTGCGGTATCACTAACATTTTATCTTAAAAGTACAAATGAAATCACATGCATCTGTGTGATTTTTCAAGAGTAATAGATGGACCTAAAGAGTTTGCCAAGCAAGATTTCAAAGTTTAAAGCTCAGGAGGAAAATGAAAGGTTAGACTTAACAGAAGTTGGGTGTATTCCACAAACCCACTGTTCAAAGATTTACTTGATCTCTTATCAACTGATGTGTACAATGGATCAAACTAACACAAGTAACCACACTGAGAAGTTCATGTATTCAAGTAATTCTCTTTTAATTATAAAATAAAACAATATTTTGTGTATATTTATATTTAAGAATCGACTTACAGACAAAGCATTGGGCCATAAAGGCATATGAGCAGAAAGTACAAAATTGCTGTGACTATCACCGTTGATAATGCATTAGTAGGCAAAGTAGGCAGATTAATTTACTTACGGTGAGCTAAGTGCATTCTTGGCTCGTAAAGGGAAATCATTTGCTCACTTAAGCCAGATATCTGACTTTTGACGGCAAATGTCACTGCCTGGATTTCCCTTTGACAGTTTGGCAACCCTGCACCCCTGTTATAGTATCCACTTATTTGTCTTGTTTTCAGCCAGATTAATCCATTCTGTTTTGACAAGAAGACTGATGGGTAATTGATAACTGTGATAGACACAAACAGAAGAGTTGGATGCTGAATAATTCAGCACTTTTCAGTATCAATAAGAGAACAGGTTGAAGAATTTGTGTCTCTATTTACACTTAAACTAAACTAAGTCAGCCCAGACATTTATGCTGCCAGTCTATCAGAAAACCAAACAGTGTACATTCGGTTTCCACCCGACAAAATGTTTTATAAGCTTGTAACAATATGTGTGAAGCTGCCAGAATAATAAATAGGTACAGCAGCCCATGCATGCTAATGTTATGTTGTAAGCAGTTTTGTTGACAAGTGCTAATACTTCTTTCATACTATCATCAAAAGCAGCTAATACAACAGCCATTATTTGCTGGCTTTCCAAGCAAGACATGATGGATTGTGACCTTAATATGGGTTAGCCGAGTTTTGAAAGTTAAACAACTTGCAATAAATCACAGAATTATTACAATGCAGTTTAATTGGTTAAGGACTGTTTATTTCCTAAACAGGGTGAAAAATTTCTGTTTCGGCACTTTTAATTTGCAAAGTGCATTTTCATTATGAATGGCAGTTTAATATTCTGGTCTTTTGTCATGCAAAATATGCAACACACAGGCAATCTATTAATTGGAGAAAAATGCATTGCAAGCGTAAATTATCCTTTATATCATCACTTGTGAGCTTTTACATCTATTAAATGCATTAAATGGAACATAGTTAAAGGTTTTACAACTTGCAGGTTAGTTCTGAAGTCTAAGTCAAGCTTCAAGATGATTTTAATGGCCTTTATTTTTAGCAAAGTAAAGTAATTAAGTAGTAGTAAATATAAAGAACAATTTAAGTGATATTATTCTTAAGAAATAGGTACACTGATTCTATTGATTAAAAAGTAATAGAAATTTTAACACTTGTCTATACATTTATTTTGTAAAAATAGGGGGGTTTATTCTGCCTCCTTTGTTTTTTTCTCTGAACCAAAATGCCAAATATTGTAAAAATAATTTATATAGAGTGATTCAGTAAGAAACAGAAATTGCAGTAGTTTTCTGTAATTTTGCAGAATTTGGAACTGTATTTGATACACTAATAGTCATTTTGGTCATAATGGTCAAAATGCATGTTAAAATAGCATACCTTTACAAACTTGAGAACCTTATTCTAGTATTGCTGAAACAGCTAGAATGGTATGTTGTTTTAAAAGTCACTCGTAGTACAGCTTGTTGATGCTTTAATTTTGTTTAAGTATAAAAATAAAATTACAGTGGATACCAAAGAGGCACCTCAGTGGTACATTATTTTTAAGAGAGAAACTAAAGGGATAAATTGACTGGCTATCCATTGGAGCAGAGAAGTTAAAAAGCTGCCTAGCATATGAATTCAGCAAAATAGGCAGAATTTCTAGAATTACCTATTCCCTGAAATAATCTATTTCCAGTAAGCAATAATTGAACATGGTTCATGACATGAAAAAGCAATAAATTTTTGGACACTGCACTCTCCTGAATACAGCTTTCTTCAATAATTTATTGCTAGCCTAAAGTTCAAATTGCAGAGTACATTATTTATTCCTTATTTATCTGTCTTACAAACCACTAACAATTTTTAGTTGTGCAATAACTTTCTTTTAAAAGGAGCAAGCCAAATTATCTCAGAATGTAGTCTTAACCTTTGATAAATGATGGCGATTCCCTTATCTCCCACACCCACCACTTGGAATCAGGATCTGGAATATGTGGGCTAATTGGCACAGAAGAAATGTAAAGATCATTGTACTTGAGAATGAATGTTGCTAACGTAGAAAGATGTGCCTTCTGTTTGGCACAGTACTTAGTAAGGCAAGAATGAGTTAAATAACAGACTTGTGAAAAAATAATATCAAGTAACAAACTATATATATCGTATAATCCACCGATAATAGATGAAGCACTTGGAGTGCTCGTAGACTTATAGGATAATTCAGGTTGGAAGGGACCTCTGGAGGTCAACTATGAGGTCAGACCAGGTTGTTCAGGACTTTAGTCTGGTCTTGAAATCCCCTATGGATGGCGACTGCACAGCCTCTCTGCTTCTAATGACCACAGGATAGCATTACCAGTTGCTGTGAAAACTGAAGGGCGTCTTGGTTTTGACTCAAATTTTAGTTTCATCCAGACTGGTTATATACCATCTAACTTTGCTATAATAGAAAATACAATGCAGTAACACAAGGATTTCAAATACTACTAAAAGTCATAGTCCATCAATTTAGGTAAATAGCCAGTGAAAATACGGTACTCGGAATTTTATGCAGATTTCATTGATTCCTGTTGGTCTTTCAGAACCACGTAAAGCATTGTCTTAGGATTATTACTGGACAAAGTCTCAAATACATGAGAGACCACCATTCATCCACCCACATGGAACTGAGTTCATGTTATCATTCATCTGTTGGGGTTTTTTTGCTTTATATGCAGCATTTTAACTATATCAGAGAGAACTGTTTCCATTGCACTTTATTGTGCTAACAGAACTGATCATTGGATCAGTTAATCATTGGACCCGTCAGGTGAGCACTTGCATTATTAACCATTTAGTATTAGGAGCAGGTAACTCATGCTGCAACATTCCTTTCTTTAACAGTATTGTCTGTGATTTTTCCTATGATGTATTGCGAGATACTTATCAAAACCTACAGATGTTCTGGGAAGTGTTATTGGTCTCATTGATGAATGCAGCAGTCATGGATGTGCCTTAGGATAGCAGACAGGCAGATGGGTTTGGCTCTGTGTTTCCTTCACCTTTACGGCTAAGTGGGAGGGGGAAGCAGTGTGGGGTAAATTTACTCGATGAACCACAGCTTCTGAGTTTGTTCAGCTAAGCGAGAACAAGTAATAATTCAGGACTAGTGGGATTACCGGTGCCAATGGAATATGGGGTAGATGAACACCATTTTGCTGGAGTGTATGAAGTTATTTCCCAGGAGCTGCTGTGTCAGAAAGTCAGTATGGGATTTCCTTATTGGTCAACTTTTCTAGCTGGAAACTTACTACCCCTGACTGCTAGCAGCCAATAGCTAATTGATTTGGTAGATTTAAAGATGAATCTTGTGAAGATGTTTGTTATGGTTGGTCACAAAATTTGGACATGCCATCCAAGATTGCTATGGCAAATACAAAATGGTGGTGCTTTGAACAGGACTGAAATTTTATGTCCAGCAAAATAATCTTAAATTATAAGAGGTCCTAGAAAACATTGAGTATATTTATAAAACATATCTTTTGTTATACACTTATATCTGCCTATTTTAGTCTCTCACCTGTTTTATATTTAAACTGTTGGAGGTCCAGTTTTAAGCCCCAACTCTCTTTAAAACACTGCTCTTGTGTCAACAGCCTCTAAGCGCAGAGTATGGCTTGTTATATTCTGAAACGGACAAACCTGTGCCTGCTCTCTTTCCAGTATCCTTGCTTATTCTTGGGTTGTAACTGAAACCTTTTGCCATGATTTTTCTATTTCCCTGCCAAACTCATTTACCGTTGGACAACACCCCGCTCTCGATTTCATCAATATGCATTTGCCTCTTTGCAAGTTGTCAAATGACTAGTCAAGCCTTAAAAAACATCTCTGGAGAGATATTTTCAGGTAGCTGAAAATTAGCAATAGCATTTCTACCTGTGGCTATGAAAGAGAGTGTGAGAAGTAATGATTATCTGATAGCAAAGAAAGGCTGGTTGAGAAGTTGTCTGGGTTGTCTCCCTGACCACCATTGACTACTGAACCTGTAAATCAGTCCTCTTGACAATTAGCAGCAGAAAGCACAGCTGAGAGTACTCTTGTGAGGCTTATTTACTGTAGATGTTGCTAATCATATGTAATGATTTGTTGTGGGTCTGAACATGTGATTCTGCTGACATTTCTTTCACTAAGGAGACAACCAATGGGGGGTCTGCTACTGCCCAAATCTGTGCTTCTTACGCTGTTGTGTGGGTGCAACTCATGTCAGTGCTGTGAGACTTCCTCAGGAAACTATCCTGGGTTAATCTCCTTGCAAAAACAAACAGGCAAGACAACAAGCCAAACAGAAAACAAAACAGAAAACTGAATAAACCACAGAAAAATATCAGGATTTTTGTTTAGCACTGAAAGACTTCATATCCCAAACAGTGAGAGACATTATAATACAGCACGTGCTGTTAAATAGACATTTTCTCCATGAAAAAGGTGTAAGAGAGTTCCTCCATAAGCTTCTGTTTCCTTGAGTCTAGATTGCTTTATTCTGGAAATTGTGTGCTGTCTTTATCAGCTCGGTGATTTTTTAGCTCCTGGCAGCCTTTGTCAGGGGGTAGAAAGGAACCAATGCATAAACTTTTTCTGGTTTATGTTCTTTAGGGATTTTTGAGGGATTTTCTTCTTTCTGCATTGGGAGTTGAATCTGATTTTGAGAGAAACCCTTCTGATCTCAAGACACATGATCTCATGTCTACAAAAGAAGCCAAAGGTTTCTCTTGATTCGAGGGTCTGAGCAATATGGAAGTCAGAAGCAAGGAAGCTGGAGAAGCCAAAGGGTATATCAAACAGAAAGATAAGGTAGAAAACTTTATCAGAGGCCAGTGTAAGGCAAGAGATTCCTGGACATATGTGCTGCAGGACAAGAAGATTTCAGGGCTGGAGAAAGATCAATTAGGACAGAACTTTGGGTGGACAAGTGGGAGTAAGGGCAAAGGAGGCAATGTTAAACAGAAATGCTACTTCAGCCTGGTGCCAAGTTGAATAGCAGAGAACAACCGGTTCTTGTATACCTGGGGTTTGTTAACCCACTAGTCAAGAAGATTGCTTAGTCTCCAGCAGTGCTGATTGGGGCCAGGTGTTTGGTTGCAGAGCTTTCTTTCCAGGCAGGATCTAATAAGAGCTGACAGCAGCAGTTCAGGGAGGTCTTCTCTTGGAGCCTTGTCCTTGGAAACATCTGGCGTTGCTTCTTTGTTTTGATTCATCAGTGACAGAGGCCGTTTTCTTCATTTTCTTATCATAGTATGCGATTGTGATAAGGAACGTAGACATTTCTAGAGGCTGGTCAAGTCCAGAGCCTCTGAAGGGGTTCAGCCAGCCAGCTGGTGGGGGACACAGATGTTACAAAGAGAGGCTAAACATCAGGCAATGACATATACAGCATAGTAATGGAAGAGTTTCAGATGCTAAATAGATAAGAATGCGCCACGATGTTGAAGCAAACAAACTCCACAAAGTGATTTTTTTTCCTTTTCCTGCAGTAGTTGATCTCTAGTAACAAAAGAAGCCAAACAACTTTGTTTAAAATACGCTGCTCATATAAGGCATCTTGTGGGAAAGCTATGTTACTGGAATTCCTTCACTGGAAAAAGCCTAAGACAAGCATTTTGGGGGCTGGAGGAAAACTATGAGGCTCTGCAGCTCACAGAAAGAAGTAGAAGATAACTAGCAAGTCCTCTTACTTGGGTACCATAAAGAGCTACTCTACAAAGCTGCTAAAAATCTACTAGATTTTTATCAGGATTTAGGGCCAGATTTGAAGGCAGGCACATACGTCATTTGTGTGTATAATTATGGAGAAAAACTTCCAAGATAGGATATGGGACTTACAAGCCCTGCCTTTTATCTGTGCTTCAGAACTGTGAGGAAATGTTATACTGATACTACCATGGTAATTTTGGAAGGTAGCTTTTTGTATCTTTTGCTGTTATTATTTTTGGGTAGGTTCTGGTATGGGCAAAGCAATAACTTCTTGGGTCTTTGTAACATCAAGTTTAAAACGGGTATGCTGCAGTGGGCCTGGTCTCTCAAAATGAAATGAACTGTATTTCTGCCACAAAAGAGCACAAAAAGTTCTATTTGCTCCAACAAAAAGATATGGTGATTTCTGTTCTGCAACATATTCTTTATAGGACTTCTTAGTAATATTTTTATATGCTAGATAACTCTGATACATGTAGCAACATAGAATAAAACCCAGCACAGATTTACGTGAATTTTGGGACAAGAGATTGACTGTTTTTCTTAACATATTTCCTATCTTGAAAATGTGTAGGACTGCCTTATCACTGTGCTTTACTGTGCAGCCATAAATAAACTCTGACAATGCAGGAGCTTTCTGACTAGATAATAATACAGACTGTTTTTCTTGCATATCTTTTTTTAATGCAGTACTTTGGTTTGTTGTATGTGCTTATGAGTGTGGATTTTTATGTGCTTATGTTAGGTTTGGTCAATGAGACTATAAACACCATTAACACTTTCAGAAAACCAAGCCATGGCTCCTTGAATTCAGTTGTCATGGCACTGCACTAACAAGTTACTACAAGTAGTTTTCCTATAACATAATCTTTACAGAGAAAAAATTGGCTGAAAAAATAGAAATCATCTTATATTCTACTGAAGTCACTGAGTTCCTCTAGAAATTCGTCCATGTAATAATGCTGTTCCATATGTTACTGAAATTTGGATCTTCATGACTAATTTGATCTCCTTTGAGAGATACAGGTGAAATCAAATTTAAACCAAGCAGAAATACAATATCAAAAGTGCCTCAGAGCATGCTGCTTCTGGATTTTGGAACTGATGTGATAAAATATTCAATCTGTCAAAAAATCAGTCAGAAAAGTTATTTTCCTAAATGCAACATGATACAGTTTTGTAGTTTATATCTTCTGCTTTATGTATCCATTTTTTAAACTGTTTTCAACAGATTTAGCCTTAGTCATGCAAATTACACTGTTTTGCAACATACAGTCCAAAAATAACTTGCAGGAATGTAGCATGCAATTGGTTGTCAAAACAAGGTTATTAAATCAGTGCTTAATTTTATCTCTTGATATAAGTGGTGAGATCCTTGTAAATTTAGAGACGACTATGTACTGGAGTACAAGAAAAAATTTCAGCCGATCATTTAATTACTAAAACCTGCAGGACAGAGCTCCTGAAACTCTTGACTAGTTTATCTGATGGACTTAGCCATGATAACCAGGAGTATTTATATTGCACATCAAGTGAGGACCACCAGCACTCACCAACTGGGCCAGCCAACTGAAGGAATAATTTTAGTCCATTCACCAGTTCATTCTTAAAGGTGGTTAGAAGAGAATCCCTATGGAGACAGTGAGTAACTATTTGGACTTTACAGTAACACTTCAAAATGCAAACAGTCTAACACACCACATCATAGAATCACAGAATCACAGGATGGTTTGGGTTGGAAGAGACCTTCAAAGACCATCTAGTCCAACCCCCTGCCGTGGGCAGGGACATCTTTCACTAGATCAGGTTGCTCAGAGCCCCGTAACATGACCTTGAACACTTCCAGGGTTGGGGCATCCACCACCTCTCTGGGCAACCTCTTCCAGTGCCTCACCACCCTCATCGCAAAGAATTTCTTCCTTATGTCCAATCTAAACCTCTTCCAGTTTAGAACCGTTGCCCCTTGTCCTGTCACTACAGTCCTTGGTAAAAAGTCTCTCCATTTTTCTTTTAAGTCCCCTTTATGTATTGCAAGGCCACAATAATGTCTCTCTGGAGCCTTAATCATGTAGGGTATGACTGTATTACATCAAATTAAGTTTACACCAACTATGAATAAGCAAAGCTACAGTTACGTGAGATTTGATCAGATCTTACAGAAGATTGTAGGAAAGTCTGGGTTCTTGCAGTGTTTTTGAGGTCTCAGGATATTCCTTGCCACTGTCAGAGCCTTGTTATGCACAGAAAAACACTCTAGCCTGGTCACTACAAATTAAAGAGACTGATCCTATGCAAGACATCGTATGCATGGAAATTTGTGCTCCTATACAGCAGAAAATAATTTTGTCTATGATTTTGGTATTATCAGAGTCCTTACTGCTATACAAAGATTTTAATGCTATTTTAAGAAAGCAAAATAGACATTCTTTTATTGCAAAAATTTGCATTGAGGAATATTTTATTTGTATCTTGCATTTTAAAAGTGCCATGGCAAGAAATGGGTTTGATTTTGAAGAAGAATCATTTTGAATAATTAACCATGAATTACTCTAATTAGAAGAAAATAATTATAGGTTGGACATAGCTGCTTCAAATGAGATGTATGGAGTTAGTGACTATTGGAAAAATAATGCCACCTGATAGAAGCTGAAATAAATCTAAAAAAGAACTTTCTCTTACAATCAGGATTTAACTATGGTATTTTAAAATGTCTCCAATTTAAAACATGCAAATTTCTTCTAGACAGAATTATTAGTAGGACTATATTGTTGAATTACAAAATCCTCAGTGTAATAATTAAAGAAGGTAGTTTTATCCTTTAAAAGAGAGTTGTGATTAACTCTTGTCTTAATATCTGAGCTCTTGCTCAGAACTGCTGAGAATACTATAGGTACCTCTTCAAATCATAAAAAGGTTGATCTTGCTTAAACCCAAGGTATTTTTACAAGTAAATGCTATATAACAACATTATTTAAAATATATGTTTGTATTAGATATATAGAGACATAGATATCAACAACATGGTTGCCTTCAGTTTCAGGTATAAAGGATTTAGCATCCATGCACCATTGAATTTCATTACATTGGGAAGAATAATTTAATAGTGTCCTTTAAAAATCATACTTAGGAAAACACACATGGGCTGAATAGTCTAAGATTGCATGCTGTTCTTCAAGGACTCTTTTGTTTCTTTGAAAATCACCTGAATACTGCAAGAAGAAATCCTTGTAATTTAATTTTTTTGGCTACTTATTCAGGATTAGGTTCTTATTGTATAAACACATACTTACACCTTTTGTAACCTGAAATTTGCAACAAAAGACTTAAATGTGAACATCAACAAACAGTGAAATGATGATTTTTGGTGGCTCTGCAAATGCCATTCTCAATGTGATTATTGCATGCCTGTAAATAACCTGCTGTACTTTCTCTTCTTAAAATCTTAAGAAGCAATTTAGCATAATGAAAAATTAACCAATCCATTTCTGTCTGAGCAACAGGGACAGCTAAACCTGAGGTTTTCTAGACCACTATGCTGGCAGCAGTGCGTCCTCTCCAATTAATTTTACTGCCATATATTCATCATATGATATTGCTCATGCACACTATTAGCCTATGTAATGTGTTGCTGAAGTCCAGATACGGAAGCAAAAGTTCTCTTGAATATTTAGCCTTATTATAATTATCATGCCACTTCTACAAGATCCACTGACGTTCTGTTTTGATGCCAGTACAGGTAATTTATTTTTTTCCAGTTTAATCTTCTCTTTCATTTCTTGCCCGAAATAGTGTGCTTTAGAAAAATGTAGTAGTGGCTTGTACCCAAAGGCAGGTGAATGAAACTTGCCACATGTGTAGTCAAACACACAGAAATAGTAGTCTTTGCTGTTAGAGGAGCTAAGATGATGGCCTCCCTCTAAAGCTTAAAGCCAAAAATTATTTCTTGGTGGGGTTAGATCATGTTTTTTGTTATAAAAATGTAAGATATTTTTCATTAACTGAAACAAGTACAATAAGACTATCGTATGCGCCTCTTCAGTGGTAGCTATTTCATTTTTTCCTTCTTACCTTTTTATAACACAAGTCAGGGCACTAAAAATATCCCAACCAGAGATTGTTCAAGTGTTTAAACTGTGCATCCTTATGAACATGGTATCTGAACGTTAGTTGTATTAACTCTCCAGAGCCAACGCCTGTTATCTTAATGCAAAATGTGAGAGTGCTCCCGTCTTTTGTTTGTGGTTAGAATTCTGTCATGTTGGCCCATCCTTTTAAATGTGAATAATACTTTCTGCTGAATTTTTTTTTGTGTTACCTTCCAGATGCTTCTAAAAGGCTTGACTTTGAGCCTGTGAGAAAATGATGTTGACCATCTAACCACAGAATGCAGACCTTCTAGAAGATCACTTAGAACTTCTAAATTCTGTAGTAGTTTCTGAACATACAGGCTGTTGGGTTTTTTTCACATTAAATTAATTTAAATATATCCTATTCAACTGTAGCAACTTCTTACCTGAATAGTATTTAGCCATGCCAATTTTTTAGCCAATTTTTTACCCAGATTGTTGTCATAAACAAATTTTCCTTATAATGTGGATGTTAATGTGTTGTCATTTCATCTCAGTGTTTTAGAATTTTCATTCTTAGTTGATCTAGAACCTTGTAAAGTATAAGCAACTTTAAGCAACTCAAAAGTATTGTGAAGGTGTAAAGTAAAACTAAGGATGATGTAGAAGAGTCATTCTTTTTATGAATAGTATAATCACTCTGGGTAAGGTCTTCCACCTTTCCAGAGTGAATAAATCTGTCTATTCTAATTCTTTAGAAATATAACTTTAAAAAAGAAGGAGGGGGAAAAAAAATCTCCTTTCAGAATTTAATTGCCAAAATGTGTTTATAAAAAAAAGCAATGAAAAAAATGGGGCATTTAATTATGATTTAAAATGATTGAAATTCCAGTGCACCTGTTTAATCAAAAGAAAATAATGTATGCACAGTGAAGTCTTTTTCTATTATGCTTCTGATGACAATAGCAGGGTATTAAGAAAATATAATAAGAAGAGTAATATCTAACATTTTGTTTTGTTATGTCAAGAGATAGAATAACTTACTGGATAATTTTTACAAAATTCTGCTATATTAAGTTATAAATTTCCAATTCAGCTTCATCTGATTACCATCTAAAGCTGAATGCTTACCCAAATATACAGTTATTATATACCAGACATTTGGCACATCCCTGGTATACTCTTAACAAAAATTTATTATCCTCCGATACATACCTCTGTACAGAGTATTGCAAAGCTGTTACCAAGACACATGAGCGTTTTCTGCTTACAATACAGGAGAGCTTTAATTACAGGATTCAGTACTTTCTCCGTCTTCTCATGTAACTACACCTTCACTCTGTGAAGAGCCATGGGCTGTGCCGTTGCTGGACCATGGTTGTACAGTGAACAGAGCTGCTGTACGAATAACCCCTGCTTCATTACTACCGAAGCTGGAATGTGTGAACAGACTGCTGCAGAAAGAGACGGGATCCCAGCACTTGAACGGTGTGCTGAATTCTTCCACTCTTGGCTCTGTGGCAGAGTTTGTGCAGGGTGCAGACCAGGTTACTTGCAGTGGAGAATATGACGTGTTATGTGGAGCAGACGAGAGCATTCACATCTGTAGATGAAATCACTGGAAGATGTTCCTTCAGAAAGGAAACCACCGTGTGGTGCTACATATTCTGCAAGAGTGCATTAATGGTGTCTCAAACTGGGAACTCAAATTTGGTTTTAATCTCTGTCCCAGTTTGGCGATACATTAAATGGGGTAGCGTCTATTCATCTCAAAGTATGTTGTATATTTTCTTTAGTGTTTGTGAAGCACTCGGAGAGTGATGCCAGCAACAGAAAAGCCCGAGAGAAAATTAATAATAATGATAATAATACAAGCTTTGAAGTGTGTGGTAAATTAGATATAAGGTCATCCACTGAATGCTTAGTAGGAAATACAATATTGAATATTACACACAGAAAGATTTATCTCTGTTCTGTGCCCCCAAAAGACAGAGGTAGGTAGAAAAATGGTGTGTGAGACTTAATCGTTACAATTCATAGTTAACCTTAATTCCAGCATTTTCAAACTTTTTAAGTATCTATCTTTAAACCTTTTAACAAAATTTTTGTGTCTGTGAGAGAATTTGTGCATGTCTGATTATGCTGTAGCATAATACATCTAGTAGGTAAGGGGGGAAAGCACTTCTAAATGAGTTAGCCTTTTGTAGGATGAATTGAAACCAGGACACTGAATATTCTGGACAGGCTGTTCAGGAAGTGTTTGTAAAACAGGAGAACAATTTAGTTTCTCTTTAATATAACTTTTGTCTAGCTCTTAAGCTCTTTCTGTTGTGTACCTTGTTTTCAACAACTTCAGGTTACTGAAATAGTTGAGTTGATACGTATATGAAAACATCTATCTGTGTAATCTTTGTCTGGTTCTTTAATTTCTAGCTCAGATTTGTCTCCGATTCTGCAACAGACTACGTATCTGTACAGTCTTACAGATATGCAAAATAATGACCTCCTATGTTATGGTTTTACATATTGTTTTTGCATCTAAAGCACTTAACAGTCTCAAGCAGCAGTTGAGTATATTGAGATTTAAAGAAATAATTCATTTTAGTTCCTTTTAACTTGTCCTCCTATCGCCGAGTCTTTAGCCTGCACGTGTTCAGCCCTTTCTGCGAAGTATGAGAGTATGGTTTTGTTACGCAGTCTCGTCACTCCAAGGAGCGCAACTCTATGAGCAGTGCTCGCTTTTCCTACCGGAGCAGTTCATGTGGTTCACTGTGGGTGAGAGTCGTGCCACTGATCCACTATACCTTAGGTGTTCCTAGGGCCACCTGCGTATACCTTATCACCTATCGAGTCCTTTCACACACCTAGCATCCATTCAGTGCGCTACTTCTATGGCATACGATGGCTGACGGGTTGTAGGCTGGCACCACTGTTTCAACAAAAATAGTAAATATTTTGTGATTGTGTTGTAGGGGCACAACATTCGCCTGAATTGCTGCCTTTAGAACAAACAAAAAAACCCCATTTCTACACAATATCCCAAGTAACGATTGATTAAGTGCATCATTTGCACGGTGATTTCCCCCTTAACAATTCCAAGCGCTCAATTAGCAAAACTTGATCCCTTAATTGAGGCTTTGCATATTCACCTTTTTTTAAACTACAGTTTAGGTGGCTATTCTTGAAAATACACATATAACTGTTTAAAGAACATCTCTCATTTTGTCTAATGCACCTTTATTGAATGCAACTGAGTGCCTTTTTCTGTAAGACGAACAGGAGATGTTTGTCCCTCTTTTCTTAATGTTGCTGCTGGTCAATCTCTTATAAAAAATATTTCAAATGTTAAATAATATTGGGTATGGTCTCAAGCCACATTATTTATATACTGCAGATTAGAACAGATAATTTTGTGCTGCTTTCCACTGTGATCCAGATGTATCCATTATGGAGAACATCCTATCTGTGCTTTTGCCTATGTGGTTACAGCAGTTACCTTCTGACCTACACTGTCTTTGAATTTCAAAATCCAAATTAATACCATCTGTTTGAGCCATTTCATTCCCTTTTCTGTAGCCTAAGGAAAACAAAGTTATTTTTAAAAACTGATGTATTGTTACAGTGTTCGTTCAAAGAGGTCAGCTACAACTTCTTGTTAAATTCAGCAGAAAAAATTCTAAGAAGTAAGCTGCCACTTGAGCATTTTTGCAGCCATATTTATTCAGACGTATTTACATGTCTGAGAAAATTACAAGTGTGAAAACAAAATTAAATTAGTTTTTTCACTTTTACATATAGTTTATCTCTTTGCCTTAAAGATTTGTGATCTTGCCAAGGTCATTCTCCTCACTCATATTTTTGCACTCTGGCATTATGGTATGTTCTTTGCACATACAAGAATGCTGCAACCCTGCACTTACTAGTGGCATTAAAATGAGTGAATAAATGTCAGAACTGAACAAGTCTTGACTGTCAAATATAAGCTTCTCTAGCATTCATGGCTAATGCTCTAATCATCGGTGCAAAACATCGAAATAATTTGCTTTCCCTACATGTTTTTACTGGCCAGGATGCATAGGGGAGTAGTGTGCTCAGTCATAATCATGCTCCACAAAGGCTGGAAATGTTCCCTTTGAGCTTCCAATCATTAGGCCAGCCGAAGTGAAGACAAGCCCATTGACAAGCGAGAACGGCAATAATTTATTTTCTATTGATGGGTTGTGACAAATCATGTTTGGAGCAGTGGCTGCATACTGTGGGGCTACACGAAGAAAGACTGCGATGGCCCTCGATGAAGCTGGTCACAGCTCATTTAGTCCAAATGTAGCCACCTGGGTGGTGAAACGTACCAGCCCAGGCATTCCCGCACAAAATTAGATCACTTACAGGCAAGGCATATAGGGGTTCCTACAAGGCATTAATCAAGGGAGGGGGTGAGCTGTCAAAATGTGGATTTCAAAATTAAGGAACACAAGAAGGATTAAAATGCAGCCACATCAGAAATTCAGGAATATAATTTCCATCACATAACTCCAGGTACGGAAGAGAGCTTGGAAGAAGAAATAAGTGAAATATTAAGGGTGCTTTCAGTAGGGGTAGATTTTTACAGATGTTAATTAGTAAAAGCAGCATGAGGATTTATTTAAGCTTGGGCACACCCCCTTCAACTTCAGCTGACAGGTCAAATTAATTTATGTGCTTCCTACCAGTGCATAACACAGTTCATATCTTATTTAAATTTACTTTTGCCAAGGTCCACTGATGTGCTTAGCATCTGACATCTCACGCTGTTTCAGAATACAGACGGATATTTTATTTTGCAGGATATGAAAAGCCTGCCCTGTTTATTTTATCAACTCTATTTATATTTTATTTCTATAGAAAAAAAAATTAAAAGAATAATGAGAGTATTTTGCATGCATTTTACTCTACTTTTTTTTTAATATGATTTTTGTTTCCCAAGAAATTCTGCTGTCTGTCTTGAAAGTCAGATATCCTCTTAAGCAGCGATCCTTGAATCCTCTGAATGGAAGCATCCTGACCTGACCA
The DNA here is from genome assembly GCF_965638725.1 of Aptenodytes patagonicus. NCBI lineage: Eukaryota > Metazoa > Chordata > Aves > Sphenisciformes > Spheniscidae > Aptenodytes > Aptenodytes patagonicus. The sequence continues at coordinate 87,724,900 of NC_134982.1, read as the reverse complement.
GCTAAGCATTGCTTCAGATGTTGTGGGGTTTTGGACTTTCTTTTCATATTGTCCATTGCCCCGGAGGGAGAAAAGAGGGAAGGAACAACCAGAGGGGCAAAATTCCTTTTATCTGCAGAAAAAATGTCAAATAGACATCTCTCCTGTCTGGCATGCACTGGAACGAAATCTCCTGCGGTAGCCCACTCCTTTGCCCCCTGCATCTCCCTCCATTGTTAACTTGGAAAAGTGGAGAATTGGGTTTTCTGTTTGAGGGGAAAATCGCTAATATCTCTGAAATCAGAAATCAGTAAATGAGCAGGAGTTGTCTCGGCGTTACCACAAATATCGTACTCCTCTGCGTCACCTGGTTTCTGACGGCCATCAAAGCGGGCATCCCCAGCTCCTGCATCCGTAAGCGGCTGTCGGAATGGAGCCGTTTGGCACGCACATGTTCCTCTGGAAGAGGCTGGGGGCCAGCAGCCCACAGGGGATGACAGCCTGCTTCTCTGGCAGTTGCTACTTACTGCCCACACGGACATCTCTGCTATGGCACCGAAAATTCGATGTATAAACCCCACTAAACATACAAAAAAATAATTTGTGCTTATACAAATAAGGATTGTATATGACAGGATATGTAAATGACAGAATTAAGGTTTTCCTGTGTCACGCTTCTAAAAAATTGTTCTATTTCATCTATTAAGACAGTATTTTTTTATTTACTCGGAACGAGTCTAAGGCTCTCATATCTAGTAATACGGTTTAAGTGATCTCAAATTTAATGAGCAAATACATATTTGGCAGTTGAAATGTCTATGAATTGTATTTATTTCTATTCTAATCATCTTAAATTATAACGTACTTAAGAAAATGCAAAACATGGGGCAGAACTAGAGTTATTACGTCTTTTAGGTAATCTTGAATTTCCTCTTTATATATTACATCAGGAGATTTGTGTAAAAAAAAGTCAAGTGTGACGATGGTTTATTACCATAACGTGTGCAATACAGAGGCAAATATATAACATTTAATGTGCCAGGTAATCTGTGAGAAGAGTTAATTATGTCAGTGTATTTTACATACTGTCAAGCTTCCTTTAAAGGGACATCTCCATCCCCTCTCCTCCTTTAAGGTAATTGTATCACACTGTGATCCTTAGAAGCACACTGAAAATACAATGGTTTAAAGGTAAAAAATAAAATTATCTTTCAATATACAGACATATTATGACATAAATTACACATAGTTTGTTTATACTAGTTAATAATTTTTGTAGGTTTCCTCTCTGTTTTCATTTCAGATTTTTAGTGCAGCTAATCTAAAAATAGTATGAAAACAGTGTACCCTGTATGTAACTCCACCTCTATATTTCCTGCATGTTGCATTTCTATTGGAAAAATAGTAATGAATTTTTCTAAATAATTCATTATACCAGGCACTTGAAAATTTTATTTTTATTTGGTATTATTTTGTCCTCTAAGGTAACATGACAGGATAACTGTCTTGCATAAAAACCAAGATCATCACTCTTTTTCACTGCCTATCAACCAGTTTGTGCTTAACCAAGCATTTATTTATTAGTTCTTAATGGTAAGGTCCACGAGGTTACTACACCTGAGAGAAAAATCTGTAAGACAGGCTTTCTAATTAATCACTGGGAGGGTTCAAGAAGGTCTTGTTATTTCTGTGTACAGAAGAATTTATGTAGTCTATTACAAGTGTTGATTGGTAAAACTGCAGCTCATTTTTGTTTCTTCAGATCTGTAGTTCTTTTTGTGCTAAACTGTACCATTCTTATCATTCTGTTTGTAAACACACACAAGAAGGTGTGTACAGAGGGAGACGGGTCTAACTTGTTGCCTGTTTGCCCCCTGAGCATCTGGAAAAAAGGCTGGTGAGAAAGAAAGGGAAAAGGAAAATGAAGAATATCGAGGGCGGCAATTTCAAACATGGATGGATTGAGGCGGGGGGAAATGACGAAGTAAATATCCTGTATGAAATCACACAGTTTGCAAACAATGTAGAGTGAAAAACCTGCAAAATAATTCAAGATACCATTTACTCTGCATGTTACCCTGTTTTGTCTAAAATGTCAGAATCTGGTAAACATGACCATTTAACGAGATCTGCTAGGTGGTACCCTTCTTTTCACTCGGGCTGGGCAGAGCTCTTGCTGCTGGAACGCAGGCACTCAAGAGCCAGGAAAGCTGGAGAAAACTTCTGACCTCTCACAATATCCATGCGCTGAGATTCCTTATTAAAAATCCTTCTTTTGAAATTGAGTTCTGGAAATGAATCTCTGCCACACCAGCTTCCCCCAGCTGACGTACGGTCCAGTTTCAGAGAAGCTCGCCCGGCACCGTGACCAGGAGGGATGAGGAAGCCAGAGGAAACATCTCTTTAGTCACCACTATCATAATAGAGTAAAACTGCCCAAACTGATCCTTATGAATGGAATGTCTCTTTATTGCTAAGGAAATCATTTGCAGCAAAGAGAATAAGTAGAGCGCATGGAAAAAACTGGAGCTGGAGGATTATTTCCTTCCTTTACTTCTTCAGTGAAAACCAGAGTGCACATTTTAGAAGACTCTGAACTCTGGGCTTCTGTAATCTTTCTGTGCCTTGTTTTCACAGTCTGTTAAATAGAGATACATTTCTCTGTGTGGCTGTTTTGAGAAGAATACATAAAAAATTCAGCTATATGGGTTTCTTGTGCCACTGGAAATCTCCATACAGAAAGCTGAAGAACTGCGTTGCCAATGCTCTTACAAGGAAGCAGTTTTAGGTCCCTTGACTGGATCCCCTTCTTCTGAGCTCCTCAAAGACGTATGTTTTTACTTCCCATTTTCACAGATCAGTGTAGCTTTGCCTTTACCTATATACAAACCTTCTTCCTTTTTCATGTTAGCATGTCACTCTTCTTTTGCCATCTTATCTACATGCTTTCCTCCTATGCCTCTGGAGATCTATGAATTTCAGCCTCTTTTGAACACTGCTGTGGTTTAACCTCCGCCGGCAACTGAGCACCACGCAGTCGCTTGCTCACTCTCCCCCCCCCCCCCAAGTGGGATGGGGGAGAGAATCGGAAGAGTAAAAGTGAGAAAAACTCATGGGCTGAGATAAGAACAGTTTAATAATTGAAATAAAATAAAATAACAATAGTAGTAGTAGTAGTAGTAGTAATAGTAATAATAATAATAATAATAATAATAATAATAATAATAATAATAATAATGATGAAAGAATATACAAAGCAAGTGATGCACAGTACAACTGCTCACCACCCGCCGACCGATGCCCAGCCAGTCCCCGAGCAGCGGCCCCCCCGGCCAGCTTTCCCCAGTTTATGTACTGCGCGTGACGTCCCATGGTATGGAATGTCCCTTTGGCCAGTTTGGCTGTGCCCCCTCCCAGCTTCTTGTGCACCTCCAGCCTTCTCAGTCGGTAGAGCATGGGAAGCTGAAAAGTCCTTGGCCAGTGTAAGCACTGCTCAGCAACAACTAAAACATTGGTGCGTTATCAACTTTGTTCTCATCCTAAATCCAAAACACTGTACCAGCTACTAGAAAGGAAATTAACTCTATCCCTGCCGAAACCAGGACACAGACCTGAGCAACATGATCTAGTTACCCCTGTTTTGAGTGGGGGCTGGACCAGATGACCTCTAGAGGTCCCTTCCAACTTTGATGGTGTATGGCAATGAATGTGTTCAGACTCTGATGGGGAATATTTGAGGTATTGAGCAGCTTTAACCTATGGAACCTGGCTGAGGACCGGGGTCTTGTGAAAGACCACCGCTGCAGTCCTTGACATAAGACAATAAAGAGCTTTAGCAGACAATTAATCTCACACCAGAGCGACACCACTAGGAAGAATAAAAGAAGCGATAGAGCAATGCTGTTGATAAAACTGAGAAATGGTAAAGCCATTTGAGATCAGAAGGAGCCCGATGTAAATCCTCGAAGACTGGAGACTGTATGCGATCTGAAAGAAGGTGGCTACTTCGGGGCAGTCCCTGCATGAGTATTGATGGACCATCCCAACGCACTGGACAAAAGCCCGGTTCCCCAGTGCCTTGGCTGGCAAACAGGCACCCGTGTCTGAAACCGGCAAAATGTCGTGACCGAGAGCGCGTATGAGTGGATGCTTGTGCTTCGGACAGGTTTTGACTAATAAGAACACAGGTCCTCTTCCCCTTCTAATAGAATCAGTTAAATCAGATATAAGGTAACGTTAACCCTAAGAGCCACTTGCAGCAATTGTTAAATTGGAAAGTTACTATTTCCAGAAAAAAAATAATTATTGTATACTAGAATATTTGACATGTGAAATTTCATGAAGATTGATTATTTTACGGACAAGTTTGGGCTAAAGATGGATGTAACACAGTAATCTTCAATTTTAACTAAAAGGCAACTGCTGTGCCCCCATCATTAAGCTGTAATTCTTACAAAAACTTCAATTAATTGGATTTTTCACCAGAACTTTTTTGTTTGATTTAAAGTACCATGTAGATTCGTTATAGAAACTTCATTTAAATATGGATTTAATTAGAAATGTTTTATAATTTTAATGAGTCTTAAAAGTCTTTTGATGAGCAGTCAGTGTAATTATGGTATTTAAAATGATTGGATAAATGCATACTTTATAATTTACCTTCCTCGCAACTGTGTTTTCATGCCGGTTATTTTTAACATGAAGAATTGTTTCATTTTGTGTCAGTTTATCCTCCTCTTTCTTCCACAAAATGTTTTATCTCTGAAATAAAATTAAATATGCATGATACTAGTAGTATTGGATAATAATGTAATAGCACAGTTAAAAATCAATCTAAGAGAGGAAAATTATTTTGGTTTTGTTAGAGAAGTGACTAAATTGATAATTTGTTATCCAGAAGTAAATTACAGACTAGCTCTGTCCTATATGTGTTGTCTCTTTTGTGTTTGAGGAAATTACCTGCAAAATTGCTGCAGAAGACATGTTGCACTAGGTATTGTGCTATCAGCAAACTGCTTCACTACCGCAACATAAAGAAAGAGAGAGGCTCAGCAAATTTAGGAAAATAAGGAGGTTATAGAACTAGCAGTTAAGAGGGGAAAAAATGGGCTTTTTAATGCATCGTGTACTTTATCACACAACCTACAGGAAGACCACTAACTGTCACATGCTGAGCCTTACAATTCATTGTTCAGAAACAGTACACATTAGCTCCTGCATATCTAATAAATTGTTGTTACATTGCTCTGTGTGTGTGTGTGTGTGTAGTTGGATATATCTTTATTAATGAAAACTGAGCTCATAGTAAGTCGAGTCTTCAATACAGAATAGATAAGCTAATATTAGTGCAACCAGCCTAAAGAAAGCAGCGAACAACAGTTTTACATGTTGTTTCTCAGGACTGCAATACCTCTCTGCAAATCAGTCAAATCTATTCTACTGGAGTGCTCCAGGAGGGTCGCATTTCCCCACAGTCCCCAGATCTTTTTATTTACTAAATATTTATTTACTGAATGAGTACTTCAGGAAAAAAATACTATAATGTAACGCGCATCGACAATTCCCGTTCCCTGATTTGATCTCCTTCAGCTTGCAGGTCGCTGGCCATGAGGTAGCCATGCCTGCTCAGCACTAAGCTTTAGCGTCTTACCCAGAAAAGACTATAAAAGAAGGGTAAACATGTAATGATACTTGCTTGACATATTCGCCCACATCCAGCAAATTGAGCTCCTAGTTCCTAGCTTTAAATGGATCTGCCTGCGGGTTTCCATCTTGCAGCGTTAGCCAGCAAGTTAGTACAATCTCTGTTTTGTGTCAGCAATGCTAGGTTCAGAAATTTTCCTCCTCCTCTTGCAAAAGAATATGAAAATATATCCTGTCCTATTAATTGACTGTTGTTCATTCAGTGTCTGTCTTCTAAGTGTAAGGAGAAACTTCACTTGCACTCATGCTTTGCAAGTAGGTACTTGTATAATATCATCTATGGACTGTCATCTTCATATCTCATATGTGTACTGTCATATGGGAAGGCTTAAGATCTTTCAATTTTTGTTGTAGTATATGTCTATGGGACTTTTCTTATCAGTATTTAAACTTTTTATCTTGAACATGATTTATTACATAGTCAAGTAGTCTGGTTCTCACATTTCTACAGAGCTTCCCAGCAGGTGCTAATTCTATTTTGCCATGCACTGTTGTGTAATTTAGTATTACCAAATATAATTCTGGATGTGTTACTACAACTTTTTCTTTTTTTTTTATGTTGAAGCACGCTTACAATTTTTAATACCATTTTTCCATGAGCCCATTTAATTGTGGCTCTCTAGGACTATGCTTAAAATAATGTTCTTTTTATGAAAAATTGTTATGAGCTTAAATCAAATTGTAGTCCATGTCCTGTCATTTCCAGCTAGTATGTCTGTCTAGTGAACACTGATTTTTACATGCATAACAGCTTTATGATCTGTAATACCATTTTTGGATATTGAGAATACTAATCCAGAACCATCAAATAATTTTTTTCTGGCTTAAACAAATAAATCTGTCCTGACTTATATCATTGATATAAAGCTTCCATGAGCATATTTAAGATTAGAATATCAGAATCTGATACTTTCTTCCTTTATTTTCTTTCATATGTTTTAAGAAAATGTTTTTTGTGAAAACAAGCTTTTAAACAGTATTAAGACCTTCTTAAACTTTTCTGGGAACTCCTTTACTCTTTTTATGTTTCATTCCACTTTCTGTGTACATAGGTCTTGTTCTTTTTATCTTCATGCCTTCTTTTGTTGTCATTTCAGCTAGTTCCATGAGGTTGTAAAAAGCTTTCAGAAATATTTTCATCCTTGAAGTAATTGCATAATTTACTTTTTCCATTTACTTATCTTTCCTTCTATCTAATTTATTCCTCCAAGATAAATACTCTTCTAAATCTCTGTTCTAAGGTTTACCTGTTTGTGATTCTTTTATTTATTAACCCTTTACTTTATCTTCAGATATTATGCTGACCTTTAATTTGTGTCCAACTTTTAAAATATTTAAATTACTCAAGCACTTACTTATGCCAGTAATAGCCCAGTCTTGGGAGGTCTATCTATTGAATCGATTCCACAAGGAAATCCCCTTATCCTTCAGCGGTGGTGCTATATTGTGCAGGGAATAGTTGCACCTTATTTCTCTGCAAGTGTAAATATTCCTAGTTTATAAATTTTTCAAGATTGCTCTGCTTGCAAATCTAGCAGCTTTGCCGAAAAAAAGAAGGGAACTGCTTAAATGTGTGTTCCATGTTTCTGCCTTTTCCTTTTTCCCATTTTGCAGTGTCACTGATGCTGTCACTTCCATTTTGGCTTCTCACAGCTACCAGTCCAAGTCACAGAATTTACAGCAATAGTTGTGGATTTGAGGAGGAGAGGAGCTTATTTGTGGTTGGCACAAACATGAGCAAAATTTATACCGTGCAACATATAAAAACCTTGCCTCTTCTATTTTGGCATGATGTCAATTTTATGAAACTATTTAAAGGCATTTTACACAGTCTCCATCATTTTTTTTTCTACGGATACTTGCCCAGTTTTAATCTCTTCCATGATACCTATATCTCCTGGTCTTCTAATAAATTTTCTATATGGATTTTAGGGTGTGCAGCTTTACAGTGGAAAGAAATTTGAAGGCAGAGAATGAAACTCTACACAAATGCCTTTTATTCTTATTATTCGCCTTTTATAAGAGAGAGGTCAGAGTCTTTTTGACAGGAGGCTGTGTTCATCTGTTTTCTGCAGTACCGCAGCTGGGTTTTAAACACTGATGCGCTAGTGTGCATGCATCTGAGAAGCAGAATAGGGATGTTAAAAGATTGGTGGTGAGTGACTATGTAAGGTAGAAGAAGTGGGTGTGGTGTTTTTTTAGCTATGATTTGTATGAGCGTAGGATAAAGACGAGCCAGGCCCGTAGTCATTTTGTGCTTGACCTCTCAAAGGTTCTTTTGCTCATAAAAATCTTAGTGTAGCCATTACAAGCGCTTCATCTCTTCCTCTGAAGTGACTCAGTCACTAAAAAACGTTGTAAGTAGACAGAGAAAGCACACTTTTACACGGTGCCCACTTCTGTCTTCATGGTTTCAGCCATATCTGTGGCTGCTTCAGATACTTCAGAAACAGAAAAACTGCTGCTTAGGATGAAATAGACATTGCAAGTGCCAGCTGCAGCAGACACTGTAGGTTTTATGATCCTGAGGCTCTTTGTAATTTCTAAATATATCATTCTTATTAAAAATACTGAATAATTAAAACCATTTCAATACATTTTCAACAATTTATTCGTTTAATATTTTATCCTAGAATAAAGTTCACATGATGCTCCACAAATATGTAGTAAGAATGCTGTTTGCCTTGAGCAGAAATATAGAGAGAATTAGAATTTCAAAAAAGAGAGAAACATTGCACTAACTTTGGCTTCATGGTCTCATTTATTGTAATATCCATCATTTCTTTATTTCTTTGGCAGCTCTTTACGCAGGAATTATTCTTTTTCTGAAAGCACTGAACTTTGTGCTGATTCCTGATTTTTAAAAATAAAAAGTGCATTACCAGGAGTTCAAATATGGCAATGAATTATTATGTTTTTTAACTCTTTGCTACCTCAGATCTATCCTAATCAGGGTTGATTAAACGCTGTTGCTTAGCGTCTTGTTCTCTGAAATGTGTAAGCAGCTGCAGAGAAGTTAATAGGCTACCGATTCCTGTTTCAAATGCTGAAAATGGCATTAATTGATAGGCATTTTGCCAGATACTGTAGGCTCCACCTGTATCTGCTTTTTTGTGCATCTTCTGAATCTTCGTATGTGATGTCTGGATGAAACATAGATTTTATCATCGGCTTGATTTCGGTATACTTGGCGGATAAAGGAGACGAAATTATATTTCTGTCATGAGAAGATTTCTGAGATTTAGAAAATGTTCCCATCCCGCATCAAGATGAAATCCAAACCTTTTAAAGTTCATCACGCAGAGACACAAAGCCAGGAGCCTGGCAGGTGGGGATTTCACCGGTACATGGGAGACCCTTCCTCTGTCACTCTCGCATGTCCCCTGTGAGTCATTTCAATCAGAAAGATACAGACCGTCCCACAGTGACACTTTCTTTCTCCTTTGTTAAGGAATTAATAAAATCCTCGCTGAATCGCTGTATTGCAGCCCGATAGAGTGCTGCACATCTTCCGTCATTCTCCCCAAGTCCCTGACCAAGGCGGCAGAGTAGGGATGTGAGCCTGGGTCCTGGCTGGCAAAGGCCAACCTGTTAAACTGTCTGAAGGTATTTTCTTCATTTCTAGCTTTGAAATGTGTTTTCCTTTTGAAAATTATGTAAAAGCGGGTATACATCCATAAAAAATGTTCAGCAAATTGGTGTTTTCTGCGTCAGTAAAAGTTGTGAACATATGTCTTCATGAGTTTCCTGGTTGCAGATATATATGCGCGTAATCCCAAGCAAGTTCCCAGTTCCAACAATCAGTGGGAATACATATCATTTAGATGATAGCAACAACAAACCTGTGCAGTTAATTGAATCCACATGTCTCAACCAAGTATTCGCATGGTGTTACTCTTTTCTTGCACGTCTTTTTCTTCATCCGTCTCCTCCCTGCTTTGTGACTTCCGCTCCTGACATCATACGTATCTTACACAACGAGCTGTAAAACTGCCTTTTTGCTTTACCTGTTGAACAATGCCATCCTTAGCTTATGTACCCTGCAAAACAATGCCAGCAGAAAGTTTGGCAAGTAATTTGCCAAATGTTATTCTCACTAGCCAGTTAGGCTATTAAGTAAATCTTCGCTGGAGGTCGTACAAAATTGATATTGGATATATGGTGCTCAGATCATTTAAGTTTTGTCATGTTATATTCATGTTTGTTTATTTCTTTTTTGTACCACAAGGTTTTGGTTATTGCAATGCTAACAGATTTATGAAAAATAATGTAATAGGCCAATTCCTTTAGTATTTATATTAAGTAGAGGAAAATTCCTCAATCACTGCTTGCATTAGTAAAATCAATATTATACTTTAAATTATTCTACTGGAAGAATTTGAAAACGAGAGCCACATAATGTTTAAAACAATATTTGCACAGTAGTATTTAACTTTCCAAAGAATGGAGGAGTGGAAAAAAGCTACAGTAAATATGAGGTATATTAAGACATTTCATCATGTAGTATTTCTGTTTAATCAACCCCCTATTTAGCAACTATTCTAAATATATGTCTTGAAAAATAGTAAACACTATTTACAGTTAAAAGATTTCCATGTGTATGCATGTTGAGTAAATTAATTAACATGATTTTAAAATGTATTTAATACACAGCTTTATGAAGTTAACATTTTATAGATGCTTTCCTCAAGATCAGTTTTACGTACCAGAGCTCAGCACGCTGTTCTGTAGTCACCAGTCTTTGTAATGGGTCAAAACCAGACGAAATTTGCCTTTGTTTATTCATCTTTTTCCAGTTAACAACAATTTAAGGAGCGGACCTGAGCTAAGCAGAGAAAGCAAAGCTCTTTGCCAATTTATTCAGGAGAGCTGTGGGGGAATTGCTTCTAGCTCTCTCCCTTACCTTGGTTGCAAGATGTTAGTCTGCATGACTGATTTCCCATATTTTCAGTCTTCTCTTCACTTACTTTTCTCTTCTTAGCATTTGCGGCTTTCTTATTTCTGGATGTAATTAGTTACACTGATGCAGGCAACACTATCTTGCATGGAATGAACTGGGGGAAATTACTAGTTTCTCAGTTCCAAACATAAACCAGTACTTTATTTATTTACTTATTTAGTTATTTAGTTATTTATTTTGCAAGAACCTTTCTGTAAAGTGTTGTAATACAGCAGTGAAAGACCTAAATGACTAACAATGAAGCATAGTGTGGACAAAGATCCTGTTTATGTATCTTCAATTCCTTCTCCGTATTTGTTTATTCACCTGTTTGCTAGTCTGAAATTGATTTGTTAGGCCATGCTTTTTAACTACAGATTATTTTATTCTTCTTTGAGATAGTATCTCTGCATCAATTGGTTGTTGCATTTTCAGCCTGGCCCCGGTAATTCTCAGGGAGAGTGAGACAGGGTTATACAACCAGTTACTAAGTTTTGAAAATAAAATAAGAAGCAGCTGCTAGGCTTCTGGGCTTGTTGAATTCAATTTTTTTCTATCTAACAATGGAAACCAGCCAATTTATCCTCGCCTTTCTGTCTCTTATTTTGTTTTATTTTTGGCATATTCTTTCTCAGTCTCTACCATTAAAGAATTCATCCCGACTCAGTATTAGCCATTAATGGTCATGCTGTTTAGTGCACAGTTTCCATGCAGTTGCCTTTCAAAAATGTACTTCAGAGCTGAAAAAAATTGTTGTAGATTTTATTATACTAGACAACTATTTTCTATAGGAAAAGGCATACAGGCACTACTCACATGCTGTTCTTTATTGGAGGGACCACATTTACCCTGCGAGTGTCAGACAGGGAAATGAAGTACTGATGTGCAGTACAGATGTCTGATTTTGGCCAGTTTACTTCAGTATTTCAGCTATTACAGAAGTTATAATCACTTTGATTTTTCTACACAGGGACAAGTTTGCATGGATAAAGTAATGTAAAGGCAACGTCCTTCCTTTTCTCAGGGTACAAGTGACTCCCGTGAAGTGGTTAGACGTTGTTCCTATGGGCTCATCCAAAGCCTTGGGAAGTTAAGGGAGCTGTTGTTCACTAGTAGGAGCATTTGACAGATGGCAGAAGAACCGTGACCGCTGCTGTCTGAACGAGTGAATTTTCCCCTACCAAAGGTGTGAGCTGGGCAGGAGGCCAGGACACCCAGGGAACCCCATCTCCCACGCCACCAAGCCTGGGACACTGCCCTCATCGACTACACCTTCCCAGGGAGCCCTACTGAAAGGCATATAGTCATGCCGGGAAATATCCCTGCCGGGAGTGAAATAGGTACATTCCGGTGGCAGCTGGATTATATTGAAACATATGTATGTGTCCTTTTAATACCAACAAAAGACAATTATTTTACTCGTCTATGGTATTGGGATTATATTGCCTGTAATGCGGTTTTGCTTGTGTACCATCTTGTGATATTCTCTATTGGATTGCTGTCAGCATTTTCCATACGGCACCCTCTACTTTTAAGATAGTGTATAAATGTACTGTCTTCAAAGATTATTCAAATTGCAAGCTGAAGGTTTAGAATGTGTAAAATGCCAAAATTAAGGTCAACTGAGCAATTTAACACCTGCCCTCATCAGTGCAGGTATGGCCTCCTTCACGTGAGCCAGCAGCAGACGAACGTAACTGCGCTGGCTGCAGAACGGGGAGCAGCTCGCTCAATGCTGTCGCTGGCATTTATCTACAACACTCTGTCATGCCACGTAGAAATATCCTACGATACCATCTTTAGTTACACGAACGCGTAGTAGTCAGAGCTAGATGCAGCTGCAGCGTGCACGAGGAAGGACAACTATGCCATATGGGACAGTGCTAATGACGGGGCTAATGTTTCCTTTGGTAAGGCTGCCTGCTAGGAGTTCTATAGATGTGAAGGAGACATGGTGTTTGCGTGCCATCTGGGGTAGCTCCACATGGTACGGGTGAAACACGATGAAACAAGGAGGCTGAGAGAGCTTGGACTGCTCAGCCTGGAAAAGAGAAGGCTCAGGGAGACCTTATCCATGGGTATGGACACCTGATGGAGGGAGTAAAGATGATGGTCTCTTCTCAGTGGTGCCCACTGGCAGGACCAGAGGCAATGGGCGCACAGGAATGCAGGAAATTCTGTCTAAACGTAAGAAAAAACCTTTTTTTACTCCAAGGGTGGTCTAACTCTGGACCAGGTTGCCCAAGGAAGTAACAGAGTCTCTGTCCTTGGAGATACTCCAAAAGGACATGGCCCTGAGCGACCTGCTCCAGGTGGCCCTGGTCTAGATGAACACCAACCTTAGGTGCCTACGATACCCCAGGATGGGGCATGCCTGGTCCTCACGGGAGACTGGGGGATTCTGGCCGCGGGCCAGGCAGGAGTGGTTTTTTCCTTTGGTATGAACATGAAACGACATGATTTTTCAGCAGCCCATTATTTGCTCAGATTTGAATAAAACCTTTTGGTACCAGTAAAAGTCAGCTTCCTGGCTCCCCTAAATGCCTAGATTGCACATTTTTTCTGTAAGCTATGGAATTCTTCTAAAAGAAAGAAAATTAGTATTTTTTAAAAATTCAATGCATTAAGAAAAGTAGGGGATTATATTACTTCCATAATAATCTGCATTTTCAAAATACTCATCTTGCTGTGCTATCATAGTAGTCCCCTTCTTAACAAATGGAGGAAGTTTCTTGTTGACAAAATATGAATTTTTTATTTTCCTAAGCCACAAAGCTGTCAAATTATCAAATACAATTTCTCAGCAGATATATCTTGTGTTTGTATTTACAGAACATACATATGCCACAGTAACCACATTTGAAAGCTTAATCCTTTAAAGTATTTACATTGGGTTTTCAACATTCATTATGGAAAGCCTTTGTAAATTGAAATAAAAAGGGGAGGGGTGAAGAGAGGGAACAAGTAGTGCATGATCTGAAGAGCAGGATATTTTTAGTAGATGCATTTTTGGTTCCTAAGCTCTACCATGTAATCATATGCAGGTAAAACTAATGTTTACTGAATGGAAATGTTGCCAGCACTGTGATCATAAGATACCTCCTTTTGTGAATTTGGGCCTCTTGATTTTCTTGAAAAATTATATTAATGCTCAAAATAATTAAATTCATTTCATATGATGATTACCAAGTTATTTAAAATTATTGAAAATATGAAATCCTTTGAATGTTCACCTCCAAGCACTTAGCTTAGACATTGTGTTATTGATCTCATTCTTCCATAAAATCTGCCCCCTTGAATACCTGCACCATTACTCTGTTACTTGCATGAGTATATGTATATATGTGTGTATATATATAGGCATGCTATGTGGAGATATATTTGAAATACTGTATGCGTTTGCACAATCAAGCACACAGTGTTCTTAATTCAGAGAGTCAGATAAGCAACTTCATGCATGCACTAGGGGTTTTGGGGATAGTCTAAAGAAGAAATAAAAGAATGGGGACAGGATACAATCTGCAGGCAACAAGCACAAGTGATCTTAGCACAATTAGTTCTGTGAATGTCATTATAAGAAATTATCCTTTGTGAACAAACTTTGCTTAAGATTCTAAGCAGTTAGAGTAAGAGAGAATGTGTTTTGGTCCAAATCTGAGTAAGGCACAAGTCCAGCAAGCTGAAGCTCTATAAATTATTATTACGGTTTGGGAGGGGGTTGTTTAACTTATTTAAAAAGCAACAGCAAAAAATCAACATGCTTTGTTTTAAACATAAAATACTTTACATGTACTTGGTTAGCTGAAAAGCTGAAAATATCAGTTTGGGTTAAAAAAAATAAATTTGTGAAATTAAAAAAATCCATATTGAAATATTTTGAATTAAAACTTACATCATTTACTTATAAAACATTGAAACCAAATGCTTTCACATTGGATTTAAATTTATAAGGCTCACCTTAATTAAAATTACTTGACAATGAACAGGTCATTTAAAATCTGCCCTGTTATTCAAGATCTTTCAGGCAAAATTTTTCACCAATTAGGATAAAAACCCATATTTATTAAAATGCAAAGGAGAGAGTGGCAGGCACCTTCCTTAAACCTGCCACCTCAGGGAATGTGCCAGCATTCACTTCATCTTGCAAAAGCGTTACAGTTCTGGGATCCTGCTGATATATATGTATTTCTATAGGTCTTTTATTCTTTATGCATTCCAGCATGTAATTCACCCCAGAACCCACTTAGATGCAGTAACAAGTCCCTGTTCAAGAAGGCACCTACTCCATGACTGACAGTGAAGTAGTGGAAAGCCAGGAGGACAAGGTCTGGGACACACGAAGCCTTATGGGAATTCAGATGCCTTAGTCCAAGAGGAATATTATTGGATTAGATCAGCGTGGAAGAAAACTGTTAGAAATTTGTGATTTCTCTCTTTTGTATCCCTCTCTTACTTTAGGATTTATGCAAACTAAAATCCCAAGTTGCTCTTGGGAGTAAATATCTAGGTGCCCAAAAATTCTGGTTTCATTTCACACTAGTTGTGTTCAGCTAGTGACAGCTTGCCACTCTCAGAAGTGTATAATTAGTCTTCTGTTAATTGTTTAGTACATTCCCTTTTCTGTATCAGTCTGTATTGTTATCATTAATTAACTAGAATTGTCATATATATACCTATATACATACACATATATATGTTTTCTCACCCAAGTTGGAAACACTTATCAAAACTTTATTAAAAGCATCTTTCCAGTTTTTGACGCACGAACTGTGACATCAACATTACTGCGATGTAAATGGTGTTGGACCTAGAGGAGCAGTATAAAAGTTGTGAATAAAACAAGAAATCTTAGAAAAGTTAAAATAAAATTAAAGAGACATCCTGCTGCCGCAGAAACCTAGCAAACTGGACTATCTTCAGAGTAAGATATGGTGACGTCTTCAACAAAGCTGGGTCAGTATGAGCCTAACTCTCTCAAATGTCCATTATTTAAAGCTACGCAGTTAAGAGAGAGTTGTAAGAATGCACTGAAAAATTGAAATTTAACTTAATGTCCTTTTTAAAAGAACCAACTGAAATGTTGAGGATACAGATCTTTCCAATTTTCTACTGTCAGAAATTTGAAATAGAATTGTGAACGTAAAAGGTTAAATTAAAAAAAGACCTAAGAGAAAGCTTCATCCTGTTGCAATATGTTCCTGCTGTCTGCAGCTCATGGCTTGGTGTCTGTGAGGCTTGATTCACCGTTTTTCAAAGATGTGGGATAGCAAACACCAGTAACGGGGAGGCTGGGTAAATACTACCTCTCCTTTCTCATTGCAGCTGGAAAGCTTCTAACATTTTTGCTGCGTGCCTTCCGCTGCCCTTGACAACATCCTTCGTAACTGTGTTCTTGCCCTGGAAAAGGGTCTTTCATCATTTTATTCCAACACTTGTGAAGTTTCTATTTCAGTTCAAAACTTGTTAAATAATGTCCTTCTAATGTCTTAACTTCATAGCTGGGATAGGTTAACATGTGAGTCTCCTCTCCTCCCCTCCCCTCCCCTCCCCTCCTCATGACATACTTTCTAAAATGTTTCCCATGTGCTGATTTCTTCAGTACATCAACATACTGTCTCTTCTTTTGGTTTGCTCTTTGGAAGTAGGAGCGTAACTCTGTTGATCCCTTATGGCTGTGTCTTCCTTTAATTTTTTTCCCTCACTCCCATTCTTGTGGCATATAGATAATTAAAAACATAAATAATAATTCTCATGGTGTCTTCCTCCATATCCTCTAGGAAATAAATGAATTTGTTTTATTGATTGGGAAAATTCAGGGAGGGCATTCTTCATGGTGTTTGTGTTTATGTAAGAGAGAGGAATTTGACAAAATTGTATTGAAATTTTCAGGTTTCATTTATTTCTGAATATGATGAAGGACACCAGTTCTCACATAGATTGTCCTGAAAGCAATATAACTTTCCACTACAGGGGGATATTGTTTATTTTGGATGAAGAAAGACAAGTGAACTGTTCTGCATTAGGTAGACATAGAGATGTTGTCCCGGTCGGTGTGATTTCAGGGTGAATATCACTACCAGAACCTTTACATGCATCACATCGTTCCTCTGGGTCTTGTTCAATAGTGCAGTAGTTGCGTATTTGATGGCTGCCCACCCTCCTTTTTTTTTATGTCCTTCAGGGGAGTATGTGTTAGTAGATGGATTAAAGAGAGATTAAAAAATCTGAGAAGATTACTACACAAATGACTGAAACAAAGCAGGCATTTTCTGAACGGTTAATATTTAAGGAGTTAAAATGTTAGTCACAGTCTTAAATAAATTATTTTAACCAAATGCAATCTGATTAAACTACCAGAGACTTCCCTTTTAATTTAATACTACCATTAGAAAAATAAAACATTGCCCCCCATAGAATCTGAAAGATTTTTCAGGACTTGAGATTGTGGACAAACACAGGATTTAGTTGGCTGTCTAACATTGATGTAAAATGCATTTCATGGTCTATGATTTCCCATGTTACAAAAAGTGTATTTACAGCTGAAATATGAAGTGAAACTTACAGAGAGGTATATTCTTCTATTACTTAAAAATGGCAAACAAGATACCAGCTGCTGAGATTTCTTGTCTCCTGGTGAAGTATAACATGCTAGACATTGATAAAACAATTATTTCACTACCTGCAAGAGCTTAATCCACAGCTGCATCTCTCATGAACTTCAGGAAGCAAAGAGGCAATTCTTTAAAATGCTCCATGAGCTGGTAGCAAGATATTATATTTTATTTAACTGCATGATTTCTCTACCCATTGCAGCTCAGTGTAAACACTACTGACTTTATTGGCAGCACTGCAATACATTTAAATGTATAAGTTTATTTTGGATGAAAATAAACATTTACATTTAAATTTAAATGTATTGATTTATCATAAGAAATCTCAAGAACTATACAAAAATACCAAACTCCACATATTTTCCGTCTCAGGTATAAATATGCCAGTATAATCTGGTACAAAGGGATAATGGTTGTTTCAACCAAAGCTGTTTGAATTCAGTAAAGGTCCTGCACAGGTATGAGAATAGGATGTGTGACGATGGCTTATAACTAGTGTGGAGGTCACAAAAGGCAAAAACAAAACACCAAAACACCTGTCTCTGCTTCACGCCTGTTTTGCCACTTTCCTCTTTCTCTGTCAACGGCTGGCAAAAAAATGGTCAGTCTCATCTTCATCAAGCCCCTAATAAGATTTATCACACTTATATTCTACAAGGAGCAAGCATAAGGACAAGTATGAAGACCTCTTTTGGAGCAAATGCAATTAATCGTTTCACGTCTGCCCAAGTTTAAATGGCTACAGGAAATACTTGCACATGAAAAATACTCTTTAAACGGGAAGGGACCCCAGGACCAACTGAACTGGGAGGGCTCCACAGCCGCAAGCACACCATGTAAGAGAATGTGCCACAGCTGGCAGCGCGTACTAGGGTTAAGTCCCTTGCAGAAAACCTGCACCTATTAAACAATGGGATGAATTTCATCTCAATTTCACAAAATTGCATCAATTAGTTGTTTATGCACAAACTATCGCTTTCTTTTGCCTCCTTCAGTTTATGCTGTTATTTATAAATAAATGCATTTAGACAGAAGTTTGAAAATTACAGCAAAACAGATTATTGAAGAAATTGAAGGTGCATACGTGGAAAATATTTTCATGTAAATTACATTAAAAGACTCTTAAATCACGTAATGATAAAAGGGAATGTATTTTAAGTTTAAGCACCTTTTTTGTGTTCTTTTCCCACTCTTGCCTTCTTACATAATATTTGGCAAAAAAAGTCCTTCTCTACTTGTGCTCACTGTTCTTACCAAAATTCCTCTTGAAAATAGTGTGTCTGTAAAGCTTTCCAGTGGTAATTCACCACATTAAAAATAGATAAGCTTAAGAGCTTGCGGTGCTTGCAGTCTGAATATTTACCCATGTTAGGATGTTTGAATGGCACTGTCTGTGTCTGATTTAGATTAGATGTGAATTATGTCATCTTCTTAGCTCAGTATCAAATACATTGCTATTTTTTGATACATAGCAGCTATTAACTATAGCTATTATTCAATATGGAAATGCATCTTTTCAGCTATCTAATGTACAGCTGTACAGTTAATGTTTCATCATTTGCCAACAGTTCCCTACGAGAGGACCTGAGACACTAGCTTTTCCGTAGGAAATAACAATGGTGCCACTGTTTGGTTGGTTTTTTTCTTCCTTCCATAGAGTTGTGTGTGATGTAACATTTTTCAGGACATCAAGAAATGCAATAGATACCAAAATACTACATAAGCACTATTAGCAATACCTAAAATACCACTATAAAATTATAATAGGGTGACCCTTTCTGTAAAATGTTCACTTTTTAGACAGTTTCGTATAAGCTTTAGAAAAGGGCATGATTAGTCTCTCAAATAATACAGATAGATAAGGAGATTTTTCAAAGTTCAAAATACATCTGAGTTGAAAACTATTCTTACATTTTGCTTCAATTTTGTTCATGTTTATTCTTGCCTGTAATTTTTTACATATTTTTTCCTTCTAATCTTTACACATTTGTTATAACTAATGAGCTGAATAAAAAAACTTAGTAACTAATCAAAGAGTATCTATTAAAGTAAACTTCTTAATGAAACTTCTTAAAATGTGGCAGTCTGCTACAGGTAAAATCTGTGTCACTTTTGGTAATCCCTATATGCATACTACTGTACGCATTTTATTTCTGATTTAATATACTACTGCTTTTGTATCAACGGCATATACTTCCTCTTGATCTGTAACAAGCACCTAAATGTAATATACGTATCCCTATTATGGTTTTAGAAAAGTGCCTTCACAGGAACATATCTACAATTTACAAAATATACGCAATATTGCAAGAGAAAAAGCGGCAAATGTATCACCATGTACTAAATCCAGCCCTGCTAAAATGTCCAGCATGCTTTTTAACAGGTGCACAGGAGAAGATTTTTCTCTGCATCTTTGCAAACACATTTACTGTTTCCTTACCTTTTATAATTCAGTATAGCGGAGAGACAAAAGTGTCACCATAGTCCTGCATACCCATTTAAATAAATGGATGCAGAGATGCTAATTACAAGCAAGGACAGCACATGGATACATCGCTAACGAAACCTGAGCCGGAATCACTGGATCTTCCTGGGGCACTGAATACTTCTCCCCTTGCACTTTGTTAGCTTGTGGATGTGCAAGCCAAGACTTCAGCATATGCTTTCTTTTAAATATGAAGAATATACTGAAAGTTGGGCTTTCTGGACACTCGGACTCATCTTATTATGGTTATATGAACTCTAAGCAAAATGTAGATGGTGATATGATGCATTGGTTCAAATAATTTCAGTACTCTTTTGAAATGCTGATTTTATTTAATCTTCCAAGGTATAGCCAGACTAAATAAAATATATGCCACCTATGTATTTGGAAATTTTCTCTAAGAGCTACGTTACTAATAATTTGAAACAACAGAGGTGTGCAGGTTCGCTGCTGAACTGATGAAGCTTGCATTTTGAAAGCAATTCATGATGGTAATTTCATTCACATTCACATTACGTGAACTGGCTAGTTGGATTTGTACCAATTACTATTGCCAAAACAATTGTCACACATTTTAGATATGCTAGTAAAAACATGTTCCATTTTGGACAAATTTTTGAATAGTCAATGCTGACTCTTTTTCCACTTGAACACAAACACCTGATTTCTCATCCCATTTAGAACAGCAAAGATAAGGTGTGGCCTTCTTGCTTATTGTCCAGTAGTCTTTTAAAAAACAATATTGTCCCCAGACTTTAAGCATGAGTGGAAAAATTTCTAAATTAGATGAGGGACCAGGTGTTTGTCAAGCTCATTTCATAGATCCTTAATTCATGGATACTGTTAAGTGAATGCATAGAAGACATTCTTATCCTCATTGGACCTGCTTAAATGCTTTAAAAATAGACTACTTTTTGATAAAATGATAATGTAATGTATTAGTAATAACTTGTTATAAAGTGAACACTAAAGAATGTCCAAACTGGATGACATTGAAGATTTTTACCAACACTAACGTTTAAGATTCAATGAAATGTGCTGACAAGTATGAAGTCACTATCTTTAAAAGGAATCTGCTGATTTATTGTTAAGCTTCCATTAGCCAAGACTGCTAGATTTCTGTGTTACACCTCCAGCAATAACTGTTTTGAATGTATTCCACTTAGCATTTTTAGTTGTCGTCCTTCTAAGCAAACAGCTCCTCTGCTTAAAAATATGCAACAAATCAAATTAATTAAAATGAATCAATTCGACTGGCAAAGTGGTGTTTGGGAATGACTCTGAGGACCATAAATTCAAATTAAGGCTTGCGCGACTTCTTCCTCGGTTTGAAGAGGCTCCCTGGTACATTAGCAAAAGGAAAAAGGGAAACCAGTCACCCTGTTCGACAGCATTCACCTGGGACGCTTGCAAAAGTAACTGTGCTGAGGGCTCATACAGCCAGATTTTATAACCATATCATAAACCAGAGAATGAAGCAGACAGACATAATAGCCATTAATTGTAGCTAATGTTAACATTCAGATAAGGTTAAGTAGGACAGTAGTCATATATGAGTGCAGTAATAGGAAGTTAATTATTGCAAAACTTTGATCATGGACATACAGTGTTTATAATTTTATTCATAGTATACTTTGCTTGTTCTGATACTTCCTCACTCCAGGCAGTAATGTGGGTCGTCAGATTCAGTTTTAAGGTAAAGGTATGATGGATACATGATAATTTGTACATGTTCATTGAATATATTTTTCCTAACTGTATTTTAACGATCAGATTGTACTACAGAGCACTTGCTCTTTTTCTGGTTTTAGTAAGCTTTTAAATAGAGTTACAAAAAGTGCACACCATGCTCTACTGCCAATACCAATTGTCCTCTTTTTGCAAAGACAATGAATGCAATATACTCTTCCCACTATTCTGTGTTATGTTTGATTTATTCACCAATCTAAACTTGTATATGGCTTCTGGTTTTTGCATCTGAATGAGGACCTAACAAGTGTGAGGACAGGATTAAAGTATTGCTCCCGACATTAGTTTCCTAAAAGCAGTCTTTGTTCTGCTGCTTCTCTACATCTCCTACTTTACAGGATCATCCTATGGCTCATTTATAATCTACTGGATTTAATACTTGAAAATATGATTTCTGTATTCAGTATTCATGCTTTACCTTTTGTCTTCAGCTGGTCTGAACTGGGAGCCTATACTTTATTATCTACTTAGAACAGAAAGAGATTAATATTAAAGGGATATCAAACTCTTAAATATCCACAAAATTTGTAAAAGAGATAGACCCACATTATGTAGGCATAATTAGAATGATGCAAAGTTTAGCTGATTTTCTGCAAGGGATACTGTGTGGCTCTTAAGGTTTTATATTTAATTAACTGCTAAAAAAAAGCAAAATCGTCTTCATATTCTTTTACTTTTTCAGTTTTAATGGTATTAGGATTTTACCCTAAACTAGAATTGAGTATTCACATGGAGAAGGGGAAGAATCTGATATGCTGTTTATTTCTTGGTGTGATAGGTATACCTGATGGTTACAGAAACAAAGAGCCAGTCAGTCTTGTGGTATTTTGTAATATAGCATTGTCACTGCAAGAGAATGATGACCATTCACATTAAATATTTGGGTTGGATGTCATGTGGTGTTTGAGTTTTCACAGCAAACTTACAGAGTGTTGAGAGCATCTGCTTAACTTCCAAAACGCTTGTCAGCTGTTCCACTTTTTCCTCTGCTAGTTTTACAAGGCTTCCACCTCTACCAACGTGCGTGTTATTAAACAGAAAAGGAAAGTACGATCACAATAAATATAAGTAAGCTTTTGTAGTAGTTTTGACAATTTGTGTCAATTGCCTCATGGCCATGCCAGTTGTGTGGAGCAAGATTTTGGGGGGTTGTATTTTGTATGATTCAGTAATCTCAACTGGTGTACCCCACAGTTGGGGGGGCAATGAATTGATAGTAACGAGTTTTGTATTGACTTGCTTGTTCTAAAGACTGGTTTAAAACACATAAAAAAATTAATAAAAAGTTCTTTTTCTTTCAGGTGGGAGATGAAAGAAGGTGCAGATCTTGAAGATGAGGAGAAAGTTATGGTGGAACAGTTAAAAAATGTTTATTTGACACAGAGCACTCCTACCTCAGAGGATAAAGAAGAATAATTACCTTGACAGGTTTCGGGTAGCACCTTTTTCTGAATTCAACATGATTAACTTAATGGCTTAGTTATAACTGACAGGACTAGAAAGCTCAGGAATATATAACTTGAGTAGGAGTTTTAAACTGAAGAATGTTCCCCTGTTATTGTCTAGTCACCCCATCCAGGCAGCAATTGTTCACACATACATAAGGCGAACAACAATATATGAAAATGTCAATGTCACAAAACAAGGAGGGTGTCTCTCAATACTGCGGAGGCATAAACTTGAATGACAAACCAAGAACTGTTTTAAAAGTATAAAACTTACTCTGAAAATAATGCAACTTGGGACACGTGCTAAGCAAACACCCGTGCTACGCTTCCATCGACCATTTTGGAGTCAGAGTCAGCCTGCCCTTGGTCAGTGTCGCTCGGGGACCTTTTCTTTCCCTTGGTGCCTGTGTTCTAGTTAGTCCTGCCATTAAATCACCCAAAATGTATGAAAAAGGACAGGCATAGGCCATAGGTCTGCAGTCCTTTGTGAGTTGCTCCGGGATGAGTATGCTTGGCCATTATTCCTAAGCAAAACTGCATCAGCTTTACTGCCCTCGCAAATCCTAACTTAACATCCAGTGTATGTCATGGCTTAAAAGACACATTATAAAGAAACTTGTTAGCAGCTTTTAAAGTTTTGAGAAGCATCTTTTTATTTAAAAGAATTATTCACAGGCAGTGCTCAAAGGACTATCTCAACAGTGAACTGAGAAGAGAAAAAGATAAAGAATGCAATATTTATTTCTGATAAAAGACAGTGAAATTTCATTTTCAAAGTAAGCCCTGTCTGATACTCAGGTTTTCCAACTATTAAATGTTTTTCTTTTCAGTAAAAGTTCTTCCTCAGAAACTAAAAATAGCTGAGTTAGACAGGTGGCTATTGTGACAATAACCACAATGGTGTGGTTGATATTTCCTTAGCTCTACAGAAATAATCCATCATTTTACTATTTGTTTCTTGCATTGGAAGTCCAAGGAAACTATTTCCTCTGCCTGATGAAGGACCCTGGCAAGATCTTGCCAGGGCTGCAATCTGAGCTGCAGCTATTCCTGTTCCCACCACATCTTCTCACAGATGCTATTATGGACATAACTCAGACCACTTGAGTAGGAGGAAGGCATATTTTTTTCCTAAAGACTTCAGCAGCATCGTGGGTAACCGTAACGCTAATGCTGCTGTAGGGTCTAATCTGAAATGCAGTTTTTCCTCCTCTTAATTGCTCTTTTTTTTTTATCGTGCATATAAAATCTCAGACCTTTAAAATGAAAATGAGGACCACTGCATCTTGCACATCTCCAAAGGTCTTGTTACAACACAGCATCAACAAAAGGGCTGTGAAGCACCGGTGCTTCAAAAATGCTAAAAATATTATTCAAAGAATAAAACAGACTTTTTCCTCTGCTGCTGATATAGTAATTTCAGATCATAAAGAAGTGATGGAGTGTAAAAACAGTTTTTCTTTGCCTTGTATTTCACCTTTGAAGATTAGTTGTGGTCTTAAGGCTTAAAACATGGCTACAAGGATTGCCTACGATGGCAGGTACAGTATTCTGACAAATGAGGCACACATGCTCCAAGCCATACTAACAATGTGTTAGTGCACGTGGAAGTTGGAGTTTGGAATATTCTCTCCTATTTTATCAAAATCTATTGTACATAATTAACTTTTTGTATAGACATAAAGTGAATTTCTGTCTATGAGGTGAAACTGACTGAAATACTTCTTGTGAAAAAGCTCCCCTTCTGGGAAACACTTATTCTGAATAGGATAAACTTTGCAAGTGAAATAAGCTAACCCAGAATAAAAACCCTCACTTACTCTGAAATGGGAATGTCCATATGGGGAGTTATTCCAAACTGGTTATTATCCTTTAAATTCACAACACACCTGGTTCTGGAATAATCTGTAAACTGTCACGTTAAAAAAAAAACCCCAAACAACTCTTTATGCCCCTTCCTCCCTTCTCTCCCTGCCACATTAATTCAGCAGTAACCCACTGGGTAGCACCAGGAAAATTTCATCTTTCTTAGCAAGAGTATATTTATAATCTTTACCAGTGTGGAGCTGACAAGACAGAATAACTAGCCTGAATAAAAGCTGAACCTTTGCACAATATTTTATTTGGATGTTTTTCATATCCAAACTTCTCTCTATATATACGTCTTTTAGAGTATCTGAATGCAAGCTAGTATGTGTTTGAAATTGAACTTCAGTCCTTACAGAGAAATAGCGGGGCTCGATTTGTTGGCAATGTAGTGATCCTATTAACTGACCTTCAGGGTATAAAAGAAACATCATCTTGGCAACATCACTTATGCTGAATAGATAGTTTTGCAACATTCACGTTTGTTCAATAAAATTACAGTACTAATAAGAGTTGTATAACTAAGATTGCTAAATAACATACCATTAATTTATCAAGACTGCTTACTTTAAACTTAAACCCTTAATTGAAGAAAAATGAAAGACACTTGAAAGAGCTGATCATTTTTACATTGTAAGTTGTGTAAAATTAGGAGTACTTGTATAACAGATTGCTGCTTTCTTTGGCTTTTCTTAATAAAACAATAGTTCTATATTCTTTAAAAAGTTCTGCTGATTCTAAAATTGACTTAATTTCATTTTGAGAGTGATGGGTTCATAAAGCTGCAATGTTTTGCTTTTGTATTTTATGTCCTGTCTCTTTGTCAGTACTTGTTGATCCAAAAACGTCTCACATTTACGTTTAGCCTCAATAAATGAAGGCAACAGGAGCCATATTTGCTGGCTGCAGTGCGGGCTCTGTGTTGCATGACCACTGCAATCTGACCATGTTAACTGTTCCTGGAAAGGTAGTAAAAAATAAGGATTAAAGTCTGTTGTGTACAACAGCCCTTTCTGAATGGGGCAAAAGCTGTCCTCATTGGCTCAGCCGAGTTAGCTTAAAAGGAAATTATTATATTTATAGAAATGAATTGGATCAGATGGCACGAACTAGGTAACTATGCATTATCATTAATGCTTACACCTAATTCTCATTTAACATTTCAGTATGCTTAGCCCTTCTAACGAAACAGGCTTCAATGGGAGACTTCATGGCATGGAATATCTCTAACTACATTTGTTTAGTATCCAGTTCAGAGTCCTCCAAATCTTAACCTCTTGCTAGTTTTGACAGGCAGTTAATAAAACTAGAAGCAGGGCAAAACTGAGATAGCATTAATAGTAATGAAACTGGAGAAAGACAGGAGAGAGAGAATTTTGGGAAAAGACAGGCATTAAGACATAGCCCTGCCTTTTAGTGACTGCTGCCCTGACAAACAGTGTCCCGTAGATCATGCTTTATTCCAGGAGAGGGCTTTTGTAGACACCACAGGCAACAAAGCTATTTGTTCTGGAAATATGCACGTCGGCGAATGGATGTTCTCTAATTCATCTCTACATCCTCACAGCAGTGCAAGGTAGGCATGAGGCTGGCTTCTTCCAATTAGCTTCCTCTGACAGAAATATTCCATTTCCCTCTCAGCTGGGAGGTCTTCACAAAATACTACTGAGTCTTATCTACAGTAAGATACCAATTATATGCTGATATAAAACTATTTTATGGAACTCCTTAAAAATAAGTGCAATCATTTTTAGTGACAGACACTGTTCAAACTTCCAAGGCAATAGTCGAAAGACTGAGGAATTAGACCCATTGCCCAATTAGGCATGAAATGAGAGAGTAACTTGAAGGCAACGGGGAGATTTCTAAGCGAGCATATAGATCTTGAGGAGGTCCTGGCTGGCGCAAAGCCACCTCTCTGCAGTAACTGTCCATGTTGTAAACGGTGGTGTGAGTGGAAGCAGAAGCTCTAAAACTATTTTAAGCATGAGGCCCAGGAAATGGGCAAGGGTGAGCTTGCTTTTTCCTCTACCTTTGGACTCCAACACTTGGGAAGCGGAGTAAACCGACTGACGTTGCCAGGCAGGCAGTACAAGAAAAGCATGCAAGGTCTTGAGCAGGTTGGGTATCACTGAGAGCCTTGTAATACCCATCAATAAAATGATGAAGGAACCAGACTATTCCTCTCCAGCAACAGCATTTGAGAACAGACTGTTGGCTATTATTCCAGCAAGTGAAACAATGATACAGAGCTGACAAAAAACACTCTAAAAAGCAAGGAATCATGCAAACAAGCAAAAATAAATCCAAACCCTTTTTTCTTTTTCCTGAAAAAGTGATTCTATAATAAGTGTCTCAGGAAGAACTGGCAATTACCAAGTACTAATGACATAAAGTGATGATCTGAATTAAGATTCTATGTCTAAATTTAGTAAACAACTATCCCTAAACTGACAAGGAGGCACTCAAGTCATGGCTAGTGCAAACTGATGACTACCAGATCGAGCCCTTTAGATCCTTTAAAACTTCAGCTGTTAGTAGGTTGCAACCATCTCTGAGGAGACACTTTATAATATCTCCTACTGAAGAAAGTGTTTTAATGTTAAAATAGCTCATTATCCAGTTTCTGCAGTAAATCAATCCAAGCTCTGACAGACAACAGACAACTGTCTCAGTGTCTACACAACCCTGAGTCACATTCATTCTCTATCTAGGAATGAGGCAAAGAACCTCATAATGGTGATCATATTCAACAGGTATAAAATCATAGAATCATAGAATAGTCTGGGTTGGAAGGGACCTCTAAAGGTCATCTAGTCCAACCCCCCTGCCATCAGCAGGGACATCTTCCACTAGATCAGGTTGCTCAGAGCCCCGTCCAACCTGACCTGGAATGTTTCCAGGGATGGAGCATCCACCACCTCTCTGGGCAACCTCTGCCAGTGTCTCACCATCTTCAGCATAAAAAATTTCTTCCTTGTATCTAGTCTAAATCTACCCCCCTTTAGTTTAAAGCCATTCCCCCTTGTCCTGTCGCAACAGGCCCTGCTAAAAAATTTGCCCCCATCTTTTTTATAAGCCCCCTTTAAGTACTGACAGGCTGCAATAAAGTCTCCCCGAAGCCTTCTCTTCTCCAGGCTGAACAACCCCAACTCTCTCAGCCTGTCTTCACAGGAGAGGTGTCCCATCCCCCTCATCATTTTCATGGCCCTCTTCTGGACCCACTCCAACAGGTCCGTGTCTTTCTTTTGCTGAGGGCTGCAGAGCTGGACGCAGCACTGCAGGGGGGGTCTCACCAGAGCAGAGCAGAGGGGCAGAATCCCCTCCCTCGACCTGCTGGCCACGCTGCTTTGGATGCAGCCCAGGATACGATTGGCCTTCTGGGCTGCAAGCGCACATTGCTGGCTCACGTCCAGCTTTTCATCCACCGGTACCCCCAAGTCCTTCTCAGCAGGGCTGCTCTCCATCCCTTCATCCCCCAGCCTGGACTGATACCGGGGGTTGCCCTGACACAGGTGGAGGACCTTGCACTTGGCCTCGTTAAACTCCATGAGGTTCACACAGGCCCACTTCTCCAGCTTGTCCAGGTCCCTCTGGATGGCATCCCGTCCCTCTGGCATGTCGACCGCACCACTCAGCTTGGTGTCATCTGCAAACTTGCTGAGGGTGCACTCTTAGTCCCACTGTCTATGTCATTGATGAAGACATTAAACAGTACCGGTCCCAATACAGACCCCTGCGGGACGCCACTCGTCACCAATCTCCATCTGGACATTGAGCCATTGATGGATGCCTCCCTCCAGAGGGAGCCTACCCTCTGGATGCGACCATCCAACCAATTCCTCACCCACTGAACAGTCCACCCATCAAATCCATACCTCTCCAGTTTAGAGAGAAGGATGTTGTGGGGGACCGTGTCAAAGGCCTTACAGAGGTCCAGATAGACGACATCTGTGGCCCTTCCCGTGTCCACTGATGTAGTCACTCCATCACAGAAGGCCACTAGGTTGGTCAGGCAGGACTTGCCCTTGGTGAAGCCATGCTGGCTGTCTCAAATCACCTCCCTGTCCTCCATGTGCCTTAGCATAGCTTCCAGGAGGATCTGTTCCATGATCTTCCCAGGCACAGAGGTGAGACTGACCGACCTGTAGTTCCCTGGGTCTTCCTTTTTTCCCTTTTTAAAAATGGGGGTGATGTTTCCCCTTTTCCAGTCAGTGGGAACTTCACCAGACTGCCACGACTTCTCAAATACGATGGATAGTGTCTTAGCAACTTCATCCGCCGGTTCCTTCAGGACCCGCAGATGGATCTCGTCAGGTCCCATGGACTTGTGCACCTTCAGGTGCCTTAGATGGTCTTGAACTTGATGTGCTCCCACAGTGGGCGGCTCTTCATTCTCCCAGTCCCCGCCTTTGCCTTCTGCGGCTTGGGTGGTGAGGCTCGAGCACTTGCCGGTGAAGACCGAAGCAAAAAAGTCATTGAGTACCTCCACCTTCTCCGTATCCCGGGTAACCAGGTCTCCTGTTTCGTTCCAGAGAGGGCCCACATTTTCCCTCGTCTTCCTTTTTTCCCCAATGATGTACCTATAGAATCTTTTCTTGTTGCCCTTGACGTCCCTGGCCAGATTTAATTCTATCAGGGCTTTAGCTTTATGATCTTCTCCAGTTACTAGCTCAAAGCGCGTGCCGTGTCTGCCATGACAAACTCAAGTCTCAAACTTTGTTCATGGTGGAGGTTTGCTGCAACAGCACATAACTTTGTCATTTCCTTTTCAGGACAGCTTTTTAGAAAAATAATCTCTTTTCAGCTCTCCCAATAAATGAATACATTGATTAAAATTACTCTTGTAAAACAAACACTCAATCATTAGAAAACACCTGATGAATTATTACCAATGCACCCATGTGTGTTCCTTAAGATAACTGTTAATGCCATGGTCATACATATTTTGTCCCTTGATGAATTTACTAGAGGACAGAAATAGGGTTACACAAGCAACTTTGGTAAATTTGTAATTACCTAATATCCAACCACTTTATTTTTTTTGTCCCATAATCTGTGTTTTCTACGTAAAAAGTCTAATAACTTTTGGATATTTGGGCTCCATAAAGAAATAGTATCACACTGCTCTTCATGTCTCATCTTGACTCTGCTTTGTTTTCCACCTCAATATTGCCTTTCAGGCATCCTTGGAAAACTTACTGGTTAATGTTTGTTATAATTTAGAATGTGGGTATGGCTGGCTCTCAGTTATACATGGGTCGATAATTCATTTTCTAGACTGTCATACAGACTTAAAGCAGTGTAAGTCCTATATGGGTAATTACTTCAGGCTTAGGATTCTCTGAACGCTTCTGCTCCTGATGTTCCACATGCATTTTGTAATATCTATGTTTTTCCATTGTTCTAAGCTACCTGTGTTACCTGGGATAGTGGGAGCTATTTGTATGCATTGCTGTTTGTGAGTTATTTATGGTTTTTACTTAAACTAATGTATTTTGCCCCAGGTTTTATTTAAGTTCACTGAACTTCTAATTTACACTTGGAAATCCATAGCACATCTGTGTTCACAACCTACAAACACCTATTTACATACCAATAAAGCCTATGCCTTCTCAAACCTGATGCAGAGTCCTAGAGAACCAAGAATTTAATAAATGTAAAATTCAAACCAACCACCTGCAAGGTTATCATTCAAGAAATGCAGTAGTCGTTTCCACTTGGAATTTCACCTCTCTGTATATTCCAGAAATAACACCTTTAAGGAGCTGTTTGCTTATGTTCTGGACTCTTTACTGGTATCTTCCATTCTATATAATAAACATGTCATAAATGGGTTTTATTATGTAGATTAAGATTATGCTTTCCCTCTAGAGAATGGAACGAACATTGGGGAGGTAAGAGGTTGAAATGGCAGGTGGTTTTTGTTCTGGTGTATGGACTAGCAAACAGGTAGCTTTCTACAGTAAACCAGATGTACCTCTGGGAATGAAATAATCTTGGCAGGAATCCTACCTGCAGGTATGTATTAACTTCAGGAAATTGACGGCTGAACATGTGCTACGAAGACTTTCTTCAGAGGCAAACGGATTAGGAGCCTTCAAACAGCAACAGTTTCTATTCCAGTTAAGGCTCCCAAATTTCACAGACGCCCATCCACTTTATGAATGGACAGACTGATGGAGGTTGTTGCATTAATGCAACGCAAATGTGTAATGTTAATCATGGGGCCTCCTCTTCTCTCCAGACAAATAATTAACCAGAACATGGTAGGCTGTTCTTTGTTTCCGACAACTCTGCGGGGTCCCGATCAACGTTACTGAGCAAGTCCGTACCTCTACCAGGCTTTGGTATCAGAGCATAGATACCTCCACACTAATGAGTCAGAGAATGCGGTTTAATTTTTTGTGTTTTAAAGGTGCTGTACTTGCCTGGTGCGGTTCTTGGATTTGTCAACCAAAACCGACCAGTCCTGTGACCCTTTCATGTTCATTCCCTCCCCTTCTCACCCTTTGCCAATTTTGGCTGGGCTCTCGGTTTCATGATCGTTCCTGCCGTTTCCGGATGAGGCTGTGACCACACCTTATGCAGCAATGTACAAAATACATATGAAGCCATTAACTGTCTTAAAGAGCATCCAGTGCGTACAGAGGAGTAGGTCTCCAGGCCCAGCAGTGAGACACTTTGGTTAAAGCTTTTGTGTTTTAACCCTACGCTCTTTGACATTTGGGCAGACCTCCAATCTGACAAGCTCCAAGGTGAGACGTACCTACTTGTTTTGTAGGAGCTTGGTAGCTTGGTTTTGGTTTTGTTTAAAGGAGAGGAGAGGAAGCAGAAGGGATTGTTTGTTTATTATTATGTTTATATTGTTACGTTAATTCTATTGCTTTTGTTGCTGTTTTGGTTTTTTTCCATCTGGACTGATGATTGGTCAATACGTGATGGTTACAATCTGCTTAAGTAGTTTGGGCATTGATAACGTCACTGTAACTGCCAGTAGCAGCAGCAATTTGTGAGTTTAGTCTTTGTAAACAGTGTCTATCGTGGCAACGGGCACTATAGGACTTAATTCAATCTAAATCTCTCTACTGAAATGGTCTACCATTAACATGATTTCTGAGTTCAGCTTTGTCAGGTCTCTCCCTGATAACCATAGCATTCCTTCTATGGTTAGAAGTGGGAAGAAGAGAAAAAATGGTGGTTATCTTATGTGCTGTGCCTTTTTAGGGATCTCATTTTTCCGACTCGAGATCCAAAAGGTGCACTTAAACTACATAACGGAAAAGTTACATGTATTTGCTTTTCCATTTTATGTGTACACAAATTGTTTAGATGACAGTTGTACAATTTTAAAAGAAGTTATATAATACCCTGGAGCAGTCATCTGCTCTAACATGCATAATTTTTTCAAAAGTCATTTGTGGAGTTGAGGGATTGATAGTTTGGAACAGAAAAATTATAGGTATGCTAAGTACGTTCTTGCAAAAATAAATCACGTAATCATATATTGAGATCCAATATTTCAAAATTCAAAGTACAATTAAATTGTTTGCACATGTAACAGCGGTGAAATAACTTTGCAAGGTTTACATCGTAAACCCATATATCTACAGAGTAAATACTAGAACACAGACCATAAAGTTCTGTCAATAGCATTGCTTTCAATCTTTGTTTCATTCCACCAAAACTTTTCATATCAGTCTGGCATTTTTTTGAACAACTATATACAGGACCAAAGAATTAGGAGTGGTAACTTGAAATATAGATCATATATATTTAATCTTCACAACAAATGCAAAAGCAGTAAGTGAAAAACAAAGACATAACAGACTGTAGAAACTCTCAAGAACATATAATGAAGCATAAGAGTGAATGTCACGACAGATTTATGTATGTTCTAGTTTCAGCAAAAACTGCTGAAGACGAATCTGAGAATATTTGTGTATCATACTTTTGGCACAATAGCAGGAACCAAAATAAATTATCCAGGAATAAGACATAAGAAACAGATTCAGGGTGTAAACAACAAGCCGACTAGGAATTCTGAATTAAAGAAAACTTTCAAGCCAAAAGAAAGAGAGGTTTTTCAGCCTTGCAGAGCACTCAAGAACAATGTTGGTTTTTCATGAGTTTTCAGTATTTCACTTTTTTTTTTAAGTTTCTAATTTAATTCTTGTGAAAAGTGTTTCTCAAAAGGTAACACATCATCTTTGTCAGGAAAGCTAACATTTTTATTTTTCATGAAATGCATTCTCTGTATTTATGCACATACACGGTACACAAAAAGCCTATTCCATCGATGTCAAGCCAAAAGAACAAATGAAAAGAAACTACAAAGGGAATCCTAAAGAGATTTTTTTTTTTCTCCCACTATCTTTTCTTTTGGGCTTAGCCTCAGAAGGAATTCTTGCATCCCAAAAGACACGGGATCATTTTTCCCAAGAATTACACACCGTAAAGGTTGCTATTCTTAAATGCAACTGCTAGATGACAAGGTTATGCCTTTTTTTTTTTTTTTTTTAACCTCTGGAAATAGCAGCTGCCATTGACAAAAAACGTTTCATTTTTAAGTTTAAAACAATTGGTATGTTTTCCAGATCAGCTGGGCTGAAGGTGCTCAGTAGTGAGGCCACTATTGTGCAAACACACTCTTCGGCATTAAATAATATCTTGTGATTTTCATAAAGTAGGTGGCATGAGATGGTCGGTAGGGCAGAGCAGAAGCACAATGCATTTTTTTATGTGATTCTTCTCTACCCTGATACCCTTTGCATCTTTTTGTCACAGCAAAAGATTCCTAAACTGGATCACATCCTTCAATTTCAGGACTCAGTGCAAAACTCAAGTGGTATAAACAGACCGCTTCACATTTATTGCAAATGTAAATCCAACCCATGTAAAATAAAAGCGATCAGTCTCGGCATACTTGGGTGCCCCCGCTGCGAACCGCATTTGCAAGGTTTAGTGTGCTCTTAACCAGCAGTATTCTGACTGAGAACTGAAGACGTTAATACTTCACGTTGTCAGGTGCTGAGAGCAGAAACGTAGGTACTTCTGAAGAAAGGGCTGTGGTGTTCTACCAGCACTGAACCACAGGAGGATTTAACAACTGCTTATGAAAGTTGCATTGCAGGATAGCTATTAAAATCAGACATCCTACTTGCTACAATCATCTATCAGCTGCTTCTAAAATCCTGCCCACCTTCTGTGTGTCATCTGGAGGAGATAAAGTTTTAATTGTGAGCGGGTGGTGTAAAAAAAATAGAAAAAAAAAAGACAAGGCGCCTTCTGTCATTCCAAATTTCTTGTCCTATCTTGCTTTATGTTTCAGTGTCTTTGTGCCAGTTGAAGTTTTGCAGGCAGCCTTTAAAAAGACAAAAAATATAAATAAAATCAATAGAAACAAATAAAATCTAGGATGACAAAGAGCACAGCATAAAGAATGTACTGCAGACAATGGGAATACAAAATACTGCATTTTGCAGCTTTTTCCCTTTTATGCTTTGACTCTTTTCTCACCTAAGTTTCAAATAATTCCTAGTTTCCTTGGTATCCATTACCAAATTCCCTTTTTGCCTGTTTATGCTACATTTACATTTAAGACCTTAAGAGCTTCTTCCCTGTTTCCACTAAGCTACAGTATTAAACAGCAGAAGCTTGCGTTTTGGGGTTCAGAATGGTTTCATTCATATTTTCATTCAGCTTTTCTGTTCAATTTTTTGAGTTGATGAGACTTGACATTTTTTTCAGCCATTTGAAATAAGCCTTGTTAAAGCAGTATTTATGTTACTGTAATAAGAACTGTCTTCAGACCATGATCACTTGTCACAGACACTACAAATATTTGGTTCCCCTGGTGTGCTCCTCTTTAGATATGATGATGAAGTCTTAAAATAACTTCTCCCATGTTCGATACAGTTCTTTTGAGTTACATTTTTTGCCTCTAAATTTAAAAAAAAAAAAAAAAAAAAGGCATTTTCATACTGACAGCACTGAAAATTTCATGCTCTGTCATGCAGACTGCAGCCCTTGGTGGGAACAGCTTTTCTCATCTCCGTGATGCAGACAGACACTCGCAGAGCCACTCGCCCAGGTCGGTGCCTCCTTCATCAGTCGGCTGGCCTGCTTATCTCACGTTCCCAAGGCATCCCAGGCCTCCTCCTTCCAAGGTATTATTAGTTTAGTGGCTTTCTTGAAAGTCTCTGGGTCTTGTTTCTGAGTTTGATTTTTTTTCCCCTCTGTGCTGTTTTCAGTGCAGTGTTGCTATTTCACATGACTAGCAGTTGACAATTTTTCTCTTTGAAACTCCCTCTCTTTCAAATTCAATTTCCTAATTGTTTCATGGGAAAGGAACACAGTTTCTGGCCTTTGTTTTATTATTTATATTTCGGGAAGGAAAAAACAAAGGCATGGTAACAGAAAGGACTCCTTTAGGGCTCAAGTCCAGGCAAACACATGATAGATGTCTAGTTCATACTAGAAAAAAGAGAAATGCTTCTCTACTGCAGATCCGTGACCACCTGACTGTTTGCTTAGGCATCATGGCAAGACACAGAAAATCAGGTCTCATGAGGAGGTCTTCAAGAACCCTTAATGTCCCTAAAAGAGACCTCTTTCCTCCTCATTTACCCTAACTAATGAATTCATTGCAAAGCTTTTCTGTTCTTTCAGTGCCTGACTTTCAACTTTATGCTGTTAAATTTCATCCCATTTCTCTCACTCTAGTCAAGAAGATCATTACTCGCAATACCTTTCAACTTAGTGTCATCTGCAAATTTCATGGATGCACATCAAATTCTTCTCTCTGTCTCATTAATGACCATATTGCACATATTATGTCCAAAAACTAATCACAGCCCCCAAAGAGCGCTCCTGCTCATTTCTCTCCTACCCAATAACTGCCTTTCAGCTTAGGCTTTTGCAGTCTCCTCCTCGGCCACTCCACATTCACTTCAGTAGGTAACTCTGGTCTGAATTATCATCATCCCCACCTTCAGCAATACTCCCCATGGGGAATCATATCGGATCCTTTACTTCAGTTTAGCTAGGTCAGCGTGTTGATTTACTCCTGTGTCAGAGACTGCAATCGTACTGGAATGACGTGATCTGCTCCAGGTAACACCTCTCTGCAAGCTACCACGCTTTTTATTCGTATCTATGTCCACAAGTATGTCAAAATCTGGTCTAACTCTGCGTAGTATTGAGTAACCAGGCAGTCTAAGGGGAGTCATCCCAGCTGGGTATGACTCTGTGCAATCCAGCTTATATGGAAAGAATTTCTACAAAAAGGGTGTTCTTTCTGTGCAGTTTTAACCTCTTCATGTTCCCTATGCTTCCCATATAGTCACGGAGAAAAGACAGGCTATCTAGATTTGAAGGATGATGTAACGAATGCTGAATCTACCCATCAGTTTTAACTAGGTCTGTAACCTCCTACAGACTCAAGACACGCTGGCAGTCATTAACAACATGCAGCCCAAGATAGTTTTAATTACATGACCACATACTCTTTTTACAGGGGACTGTTGTTTCATACACCACACGGGATGAATAGTGCTAATGTAAGAACAAATAGTTCCATGCCTTGTTTTCTCTATGTTCTTTGAAATGCAGCTCCATTTACCAAACATGGGTAAAATCCTAGTTTTTGAAGATATTTTATGGAACTCATTTTCTACTGCATCTGAGTGTTTCAAACTTTAACTTACCTTCATATAATCCACATAAGTAAATGACGTTTTTGCTTAAATTTGGAACTGAAATTAAGGCAAAGTGGTTTCAGTAATCTCGGATGCTCAATCGAAAACAATGCAGACCCGACTTTTAACACAGCTTATGTTCTACAGCACCCTGTGTAGGCAAATCACAGCTTCCATCCATTTCAGATGTAACTATTCACACTTAGTATTTCTGAAAACTGAACTCAAGAACCTTACTGGACATGCAACAAGCAATAGACATGTCTAAAAGACTGGGCTTAAGTAACGTATGCGTAGCCATCTACGAATGCTACAGCATTAGGAGGGATAGAAGACTGAAGAATAAAACAGACACAGATTTCGAAAAAGAATCAAAACACCCCATTTGTTTAGGTATAACAGTAAGCATGCAGATAAGCATTTTTGCTATTATTAGCCTATTACTGGTATTACCGTAGATCACAGAAGTCTATAAAGACACCAGAACGCCGCAGTGCTGCATGCAAACAGAAGATAAAAGCCCAGCTTCCAGCGAATGACTATTTACCACACACTGCCTCCATTTCCTCTTCACTGCTGATATTTGGAATTTTGGGGTCAGTCCTCTAATGAGACTCGGAGACCTCTCCTTTCAACCTGCTACCTCTTTGTAATATGAAGAGCTTCAAATCTATGGTCAACAGTTTTTTGCTGGCCAAGCATCTCCAAAACCACTACCCCCACCCCGCCTTGTTTTGATAAACTTTTCCTCCTTGAATCCTCTTCCCTGGATCTGTAATTATAAAGGGCTGTACGAAGATCACAGACAGGCACTTTTCTAGCTGTCCTGCTCATGCAAGCAGCCCCTGAAACTTGTTTCACATGCCTACATTCTACCGGTTCATTTTTGTTGTTGTTTGGTTTTTTTTTTCATTCGGACTGCAGGAGATGGAGAATGATGGTGAACCAGATTAAGAAATGGATCCAAATTAAAAATGACCCAATGGAAGATACTGACTATTGGTCCTAACCAGCTTCACTTTGCAACCCAGCACTATTTGCAAAGAGAGACGGTGTGAACTTTGAGTGGGAGGGTGGCGTTGCTTACATCAATGCAGTGACCAAAAAACGTTCATGAAACGATTCCCTTGATATCCTCCCCCAACCCCGAATGCTTCGGTTCTGCTACAGATAATAGTCAGAGCTGATGGGCTAGACCCCAGTCACAGCGCTGTCGTATGGCATCCCAGACGCCTCATCAAAAGACAGACATCTAAGCTCCACTTTTTTCTAACAGGGGAAATACAAGGAAAAATACGTCTCAACACAAGCGGCTCAACTCAAAATACCAAACGTAATTTGTAAAATGTAAACAGACAAGCTCTCCAAGACACCATAATATCTTCGGCATTGGAGAAGAAAAGCATTTCACTTATTCTTTCCTTGGGTGTTGCAGAAAGCCATTGAGAGCAAAACATAGGAGCTTGCTTCTTTTGATCGTAAGAGAGAGAGCAGCCGAGAGCAATCTGGATGAGAAATGTTTTACCTTCCCCCACACGGACCAGTCCGTGGCTCTGGTTCGGTGGATTTGGCCATCAGCGACGGCCGGGAGCTGAGAGGGGGTGGAACATTTCAGTTGCGGGCACGGTACGCCGCCCATCTCGGTTGTCCTTGGGACGGGAAGAGCTCACAACCTTCCTGCACAGACAGAGCCACGGGAGGCGGAAACCTCCGCCGAGCATCTGCACAGCGCGGGTTTTCAGCAGTCGTTTGGCCAAACCTGGAAAGCTGTTCCAGGGAGCAAGAGAAGGCACCCCTGAAATGACTCTCAATGCACGTCCTCTTGCTATGCCAGAGCAGGGGTGCTGGGGCTGCTCGTGGGGGTCGGCGTTTGTTTTAGCATAGGCCAACGCCAACACCGGCCTCGTCTATTTCTGAAGACGCCCGAAAACACCTGGGGCGGAAAATTTCATCCCGAATCTTTTCTTTTTACAAATTCCTAAGCTATCGAAGCGGACACTTGGGAGCGGAAAGACGGCCTTCCCACCGAGACCCGCCAGCCCCAGGAGCACCCTGCCCAGCGGCCCCGGCTCGACATGCCGCCACCCGCCCGCTCGGCGCCCTTGGGCTCTGCCCTTCCTCAACCGCCGCCTCCCCCGCGGGGAGAGCGGGACGTTACTCCAACCGAGCTCCTCAAAACCCGCTTCCCCGGGGGCAGCCGCCGCCTCCGGGCAGCGCCCTGACGGGCTTCGCCTCCCCGTAGGCCGCCGGCCCAACGCCTGGCCGGGCAGCGCCAGCCCCGAACGCTTCTTCAGGCGCGTTCTGGCGGCGGCCGGGGCCGGGGCCGGGGCCGGGGCCGGGGCCGGGGCCGGGGCCGGGGCCGGGCGAGGGGCGGGGGGGGGGGGAACGAC
Organism: Aptenodytes patagonicus; assembly: GCF_965638725.1. NCBI lineage: Eukaryota > Metazoa > Chordata > Aves > Sphenisciformes > Spheniscidae > Aptenodytes > Aptenodytes patagonicus. The sequence goes on along the minus strand of NC_134982.1, from coordinate 87,686,031 downwards.
GGACGAGGCCACGGCGGCCGCCGCCGCCCTTCCCGCTCCACTTCCGGGTTCCCCGCCGCGCCCCCGGGCGCTGACGTCACCGCGCGCGGACCCCGGAAGTGGAGCCGGAGGGGGGCGGGCGGCGCCGCGCGCGGCGCCAGGAGCCGGAGCGGCCGCGCGTTCCCCGGTGGCGGCGCCGCGCCCGCCTCGCCCCGCCCCGCCCCGCCCCGCCCCGCCGGCGACGGGCGCCAGGTACGTGCTGCGGCCCGGCCCCGGCCAGCCTCCCGCCGGGACGAGGGGCGCGGGGGGCGGCGGCGGCGGGCCCTGAGGCGGGAGGGGGGCGACCGGCCTTCGCCCCGGCAGCGGCGCCGTGGCGGAGCGGGCGGGGGCGGCGGCGGCGCCCAGCCTCCCCTCGCAGCCCCGCCCCGGGCGAAGGCGCCGGGCCCGCCGGCCTGGCGTGGTGGCGGCCTCAGGCCTGAAGCGGCGGCGGGGCTGGAGTGGGGGGGCGGCGGCGGCGGCGCCTGGCCGCGGCCGGGCCCGCGGGCTCTCCGCGCCGCCTTCGTCCCGGTGCTCTGCACCGCGGGAGCGGGTTTAGAAGTAGATTGGCGCCGCCTTCCCCTGACAGAACCCGTGTTAACGGGGGGGGGGGGGGGGGAACGCGGCCACCGCGTCGCCCTCGCCCCAGGGCCGGCCCCCCGGGCCCCGCCGGTCACCGCGCCCCGCCTGCAGCTGCTCCACGTGTTCGCACCTTCTGAACTGCGCTCCGATGCCGAGAGTGGCAAACGGACCCGAAGGAGAGGATAGCGGCAGTCACTCCTAATTTGCTGAATAATTTCAAGCGTTTTTCTTCAAAATGCGTGCTCGCAGCCCTTGCTGCAGCTTTTTGGTGCCGCCAGCCGCTTTCCCGCAAGGAGAGTTGTCGGTTTTCCCTGTTACCTGATGCAGGCTGTCCGTACGGCCGTAGGTGACGGAGAGTTACTGCGGGAGCGTAATTCTCCTGACTTAACAATACGGCTGGGCTCGAGTGGTAATTTTCATTCTGAGTTTTTGCTTTCCTAGTTATATGTGATTGAAAACTTCTTTGTGGAGTGAGGTTTCTTGTAGTTGGTCTGGCAGCTTAGAAAGCTGCATGAAATATTTGTCGTTTCTGAGTTATCCACACGTAAATGTAGGGAGATAATTTTTCATTTTAAATTATTACTGTTACTTGGTTTTGGTTTGGCAATGAGATAACTGAAAATTCGTTATTCTAAAGCATCAGATGTTGCGCATCTATAGTTCCTTTCAAAAAACCACGCGCTTTGCTTTTTAAAGAAATCTTGGCTTCTTTTTCTTTCGAAGCTAAATACTGAAGCTTTTGATAGAGAATGTGCCGCTTTCCTTCCAGATAGCTAACTTTTAACTGTGTTGTTACATGAGCCAAGCTGCTCAGTCTCATGTCAGCCGGCTTAGCAAGTTCTCACAAAACGTAGCATCCACTTTACACTATTTCTGCACGAAGTTTTTGACTAAGGTAGTAAGTTTGAATAAGCAGGTAACAGACCTTGGTCGGGACATGCCATCATTGGCAAAAGGTATTACAAAATCGACAGCAATTACAAAGCTAATTGGATATCTTTGGTCTTGACTGCACAGTGATTTGGTGAAGACCCAGTAAAGAGTAAGGTGGTGACAATATTTGCCTTTGAAGAAGCATAAATATCACTAGTACAGCAAAAAGGTTGGGATCCTTTTAGTAATCGCTAGTATTTTCTTGGAATCGGTGATGAGACTGGGTAAAAGAGGGTGGCAATGTGTTATGCTACCCATGGTTAAAGCTGCCTGATGATAGCATATTGGTTAGAGAATGCCTGCAGGATGTTAAAATTAGGTATTTTGTAATTATGTAGGAAAAGGTAAAAATGCTTTTGTGTAGGGAAAACTGAAATCTTAGCAATTGAAGATACCTGATGGCTTAGAGGGTATCACAGAGTGATACCGATGTAAAATACAGGAAGCGTGTCTTTATATGCTCCTCTGGGTTTGGAATTGAACATATCTGGTGTTCTGAGTGTTTCAGATACTATTTCACTTTCTTTAAAAAAAAAAAAATAACCATTCTTTGCTCGTGAGAGTAGTGGTCTTCGTAGGGTAGCTCTAGACAGAAGCCCCAGGCAATGGCTGTGTCGGCTGCTGAAGTCACTGCCGTTACTTACCGCCTGCCTGCCCGCTGGGGGTCTGATGTGCCACCCTTGGTGTTAGTCTGAGCACTCCCCAGCCCACCTCAGTCAAAACATGGTGGGTTAAGACAGATGTAATATTTATAGCGTTTAAGCTGACCTGACTCTTTTTGTCTGAAATAGGTTAGCAGATGCTGGTAGGCGTAGGAATGAGATGAAGACTTCCAGCAGGCCAACAGTACTGAGCAGCTGGAGGCGGACAAGGGCATCATCATTTCAGAAGCACAGTGCACGCTCAGAGTGCTGTCTGCCTTACTGAAATACCTTTAATTATTGGAGTTTTCTCACCAGTGCCTGGATTTTGTCCGTTTTCTTCAGATTGCTTTTTCAGTGATTGTAGCCAATTATGACTATATGTTAATCTGCTAGTTGACTTGACCATGGTTTTTACTGAATTGTCTTTTATGTACTAGTTAGCTAATGTTTGGGAGAGCTTCTCCTTATAATTACTCAGTGGGGATTTATCTGTTGGTCTCTTTTCTTTTAAGTTCACAACCTTATTTTTTTTCCCCTGAAGACTCAGTGCTGACTTTGGAGGTTTTGTCCATTCCAGGCTCTATAGAAAAAGTTCTGAATGCGACTCTATTGCTGGTACTTTGAATTTGACCCACTGTTCCTTTGGGGAACAATGTGCTGTGGTGACTGAGGAGTTTTTTAGATTTACAATAGATTCCTGGAATTCTTTGAAGTAAAGCATACATACAAAGAATGAATGGATATCTTTTTTTATTTTTTCCACTCGCTTACTGAAACAAATTGGTTAACAGTGGGCATGAAAACATCTGCTTATGAAATTTAATGCTGCCCTATTAATTTTTTTTTGTGCCTTAGAAGAGACATTTTTTTCTCTTTGTAAGTGTGGTCGTACATGTATCTACTTAGCCTGTAGATCAGTTTTACAGATTTGCACTGAGTGGAATTCCTGAAGTACAATTTAATGGGTTCAAAATGGTTATTTTTCATGGATGTTGTTCAGTGTTTTAAGTGCTGTGGTTAGAATGTTCGTATATATACACAACTTTTTATTTTTGAGAGAAAGACTCTGGAGTGAGGACTCTGAGAACTTAATGTTTAACTACTCAGTATTCCTTACACTGTTACTGTAATGTGACCGAGTCTCATTGGAAGGTGAAAAGATACAGCATTCAATTTTGTATAATCCTTACCTTTCTGCTCAGCTCACCGTTAGATACTTATAGTGCCAGTTTTGGCAGTGACTTTTGTTTTATGGCTGACTGCTTCTAGGAATTAGGCTGGGACCCACAAGTCGTTTCCCCCCAGCTACAGACCCACTCCGTTAACAGAGTGCCCAGGGTGCAGTTTCACAGCCTGTTGACGTTACATCCCCACTGCTGGCGGGGGCAGCACTCCTCTCTTCTTCCTGCCCTGTCCCTCCTGGCCGTATGAGAGATCAGCTGGCTGCCTAGTGAGGCAGGTAAGGAGGCTGATCCAGCTGAATCGGAACTAGAGATACAAAATGCTCCTTTCTCGTTGCATCAGCTCGCTCACTAGCACGAGTGTCATCATGAGAAGGATGCGGGACTGTGGTTGGGAGCGGAGAGGCTGGAAGAAGGAGAAGGGATGAAGGTGTTCTATCGTATGGGCTTCAGCAGATCGTGGATCTGCAGCCTGAGTCACCTTGTACTTGAACCGACTGTGGTGAAAGCCCCTCTACCTGTTTCCTGAGCAGTCTGTTCCTGTGAGTTAATTATTAATGATACTGCTGGTGAGGATGGTGTCCCGCTCTGTGGGCTAGTGCAGTCTTCACGTAACCGCGTTTATTCCTGTTAGGCTCTCCTGGAGAGTATCGACTTCCAGCTTGAGGGAACCTCTCTGGTACTGCAGTTTATATTCTGTTGAGCGGGTATCCAAAGAGGAGAGATGAACCATGTAGAGTTTATCGGGCTAATTTTAGGTGTTTCGACTTTACAGTTACTGTAGTTTCTGTGTTCTTCCAGCTTCCTATTGCCCAGCAGAAACTGAAGGGGACCAGTCTGTGCTAAGCCTGCTATATAGACATTTGAGTCTTGGAAGTACTGATTTTTAATACTTACCTGAAATAAGTATTGTCTTAGCAACTGTAGTATTAGCTGAATCCAATATATTTAGTACGGTGGTAAATTTAGGAAACTCTTCTGCCAGCAAATTGGGTTTTTTCTCAGGTAGGCAAGTGAAAGACAATTTCCTTGATCGTATGTCTAGAAAGAGAGATAATGGTTAGAATAAGAATTAGCTGTACACGTTGTCAGTCAGACTGCAAATTAGCTAGTTCTGGTGTTGACTGGAAGCAAGTCCATACCTGAAGCACCAGTGATACTGAATGTTAGTGTTTGTTTCTTGATGCTTGTGCATTTAAAGTCAGACCCATCATATTACATTGTTCAAGTTTTTGCATGTTTTTTTGTAATTTGTTATCAGTTGTTCATAAGGAAGTTTTCTTGTTTACTGCCAATTTCAAGTGAAGGTCTAAGCTAAATATTTTTTTGAGAGGGACATACTGAAAAATGTTTTTGACTGTATTGAAAATATTCTTGATTACTCTTAAGTACCCCATAAGGTGTAGATAAGAAATATGAAATTTAATAGGAAGATAGCTTTGGAAATTGTGAACTATCTCCCAAGACAGCTAGTCTGGATTTGTCTGAATTATAAGCTTCATAAAGTTGCCATTTTCCATTTGCAATTAAATCTTTTAGGATACTTGTTTTGAATTCTCTGGACATTTCAGCTGCAATGTACATACTCTGCTGGCCTACTGAGCTTTCTTCACCGTGTCAGCTTTACGCAGCGTGCATGACGAAAGCTCCTGGTGGGACACAGGAAAAATGGGTTCTCCTGTTTCTCGTCATCCCTTAACTGAAGTATGTTTTGGCTTAGGAACAGGCATAGTGGACCTCATTCTTGTTTTATTTCTGCTACATGCTGGGAGTTAGCAGCTCAGTTGTACTTCGCAGCCATCGTATACCTCTGTGCTTGAAGGAGAACTGGCTTCAGTTTTAGAGTAGTAACTGCTTGTCTGAGAAGGTGGACAAGGCAATTCTGATTGATCATGTTGTCAGTGTGCCAGGTACACCTCAGGTTGTCTTCAATGTTGCATCAAAGACAAAGCCCAACAGATAACATAGTGGTTATAGTTTCTTTTAAAGTTCTGCAAGCCAGGCTTCACAAAGCCTCGAAATGCACGTTTGAGTGAATGTCATATTTATGCATAGCACCATTAGCATATAATACGTGCGAATCTTGGTCTCCTTGTTCAACTGAAGAAGATGCTAAACTATATTCTTTCTTTGCTTTCTTCCTTCTTGTCCTAAGCACTAGAGCATAACCAAGCAACCTTGAAAACATGCAGCTTCTTTTCTAACAAATGAGCATGTAATTCCTCTTGCAGAACGTGTGTTATAAACCCATCTCCAGAAATAAGATGTTGAGTAAGTGGACTAGATTTAAATAAAAACAGGCACTGCAGTCAAAAACAAAACTGTAAGTATTTTCAAAGGAGAAATATGTTAACAGGAAGACTTGGTAGTGAAAGAGCCATTATATAAAGGCATTATGGAAATGTGGTGAAATGAGGGATAAATAGGTGTGCTCATGCACACAATCTGTATCTCTCTTGAAGAATAATAGTCCATGTAGTCAAAGAGTATCTCCCCAATGAAGCATACGATTCAATCTTGTGAAATAAAATCTGAACGACTTGGAATTGTGTATCTGTATGTTGATAACTCCCAAGCTGCAAGGCTGTGTTAACATAGCTGCCCACCTCCAAGCCAAGGAGAAACATTTCAGAGCAAGGAGAGCCATCAAAATCAACAAAGCTATTATAAACGCAAACTCGTGTTTGATACGTGCTAGTCAGTAAGTCAAAAATTAGTGGAGGTTTCTTGAGACTTTATTTTAAATGTTTGTATTTTGGAATAGCAGAGTTTGAAATTTAGAAGAATAAACTGTTGCCTATCACAATGATCATTTATTGAGTCCTTCTTCTGCTTTGTCTGTATTTCTTTCTTGCCCATGTTGGCAAATCAGGCTAAAAAGTTTTCAGGCAGCAGCTGTGTGTTCCTGCCTTGTTCTGTCACCCCAGTTGTACCAGGTAATGAACTGAATCTGAGAACTGATAAATTAAAAGTCTACTCTTAAAAAAAAAAAAAAGGGGGGGGGGGGCGGGGGTGGAAGAAAGGAAGGTAGTTTTAACTCAGATCAGGTCCCTGTTCTGGTTTAACTCAGATCTGATTCCCTGAACCAGTTTGCTATGCATTGCTACAAACAGTTCTGTCAGCACAGCTGAGGGGTAGCATGGGTAGGGGGTGGGACCGCTTAAGTCGTTCTGCAAAGATGTGTTTGGGAATATGTCCTTTGATTCTAAGACCTGGGGGCAGGAATGGTCTTTGTTCTGTATTTGTTCTCTATGACACAGTGGGGTACTTGTTATCTGTCCGGATGAAGTCGAACACAGCTTTCCCTTGGGCTGGATTTAACATTTCTCAGCATAAGAAATTGTCCTCAATTTTTAGAAATTTCAAGCATGTTCTGATAATGGCAGCATGAAAGCTCCAGGTTATCTCACTCGGTGTTATGTCCACTGTGATAATGAAACTTTTATTTCCAACAAGATGCAATAGATGCTTAACCACCATGCTATGTGAGATTTTTGTATCTGTAGCAAACCTCAGCTAGTATCCTGACTTGTACTTTATTTCTTAAGACATGATTTTCTGTTGTCAGTGACTCAGAAACAGACAATGACATTTTTGGCACACAGTGCCATTTGTTCTCCATTGTTGCTCTTTCTAAATAGGTTATATATCTTGATTTCTAGCATTACATTCATGTGAATCATCCCACCAACTTCATTAATACCAGATGGGTTGAATGTACATTCCTGCAGGAGTGCTTTAAGTTCTTGTTCATTATCTTCCCAACATCATTCTGTGGGCAATTAAAGATTTTTTAAAAATTTTTGTCTTTTCATTTTGTTCTGTTAATTCTATTCTCCTTGTCTTTCTTTCTGGTGAATATTTAAGTAGTCATAAAAATTAGGATAAATCCCTAAGGAGCAATTGTGAGAGGACCACACCAAAATAACCAGAAGTTTGAATTCTTGCCTGTGTGAGGTAGTTGGTTGAGGGAGGAGAGGAGAAATGGAAATATGCTGAGATGGGAAATCCAGTTCCTTAGTGATACCAACCTATACCTCCATTTTCTTGGGATGAGAGAGAAAACTAATACCTGGTTTGTATCAGACAGAAATTGAATTTTTCGAAGATAGTAGTGCATTCCTTTGAGAAGCTCAGATTTTGCCTACCCAGAGGAAACATTTAAAAGGACATTGTTTAGAAAATTCCCAAGAATTGCAATCTTTATAGAGTACTACTAACAGGAATATAAGAAAGCTTTATACCTGTGGCAGTATTAAACTATCTAGTGTTCCAGAAAAGAATCGTGGTGTAGATAACACAGTATTTTTAATTTGTTTGGTTGTTCTAAATTGCATTTATCTGCTGTTCTATAGCAGTATAGGATAGCAGATAAATATATTTTAATGTTTTACTTTACAGGAAATGTTGGTAGATATACCCCCCAAAAATTTACCCTGAGGGTGGTCAGACGTGGAAATGAGGCCTGGAGAAGTTGTGGGATCACCATCGTTGCACATGTTCAGAACTTGACAAGTCCCTAAGCAGCCTGTTCTGATAAGACCTGCTTTTTGAGGAGGTTGGACAAATTGACCTCCAAAGGTCCCTTCCAGTATGCATGGTGCTGTGGTACGGTGCCTCTGTGTTGTGGATGAGAAACACAGATCTTGGCAAGGTCTGCTTTTGTGTCAGGTGTCAACTTCAGTTTTAGAATGTAAAAATCTCCAGTGATTCTACCTGTACCAGACATGCTGTGCCCTTTTTGTTGTTTGGACGTGTGCACCAGCGCCACAGAACAACCGAGCGTGCTTGTTCCACCACTGGACTGTGGTGAGGGTGACCAGTGCAAGTGGACAACAGGGAGTTTGGTCTGAGGAAAATGCTCAATGGCTTTGTTATTCCCATGCTCGTTCTGTAATGGGAGGATGAATGAAACCAGGGGACTGGAGTAGAGTGGACGAGAGGAAATTTGGAACGAGGAGTTGAGTTGACAGTGTCTCTGTGAAAGCACTTGAAATGAAAGGACGAATGAGGACACCTTGGGGAGGGAGTGGAACGGCACTGGAAGCTCTCGGGGTGGAATGAGGCCAAGTGGGACTCGGAGCCTGTGAGAGGAATAGGAGAGGATGATTGAGAGGCACTTAAATAAGGGGGAGGAGGAATTGAGGATGGGAGAAACATTAGGGTCATACTTAAAGCTGAAGAGAGGAAGGTCAGACAAAAAACTGAATAGCTCCTTATCAAGTGAGCACCTTCATTCTACGCATTGACAAAGGCAGAAGTGCAGTGGAAAAAAACAAATGTGATTAAGCCTTCGTTTTGTTAATGACTTGGATGATGATGGTGTGGAGAGTATATTTATTAATTTTACAGAGAGTACCAGGCTGGGAGAGGATTCAAGTTCTCTGAAGAATAAATTTAGAATTTCAAATGACTTAGAAAAATTAGAGAAACAACGTAAAAAAAAAAAAATGCTGTTTAAAAGGACAAATGCAAAGTACTGTACTTAGATTAGATAGTTCCCTACATAAATACAAAATAGCAATAATTCTAGAAAAAAGAATCCCAGATTTTTAGGTGAATCATAGTCTGAACATGCGTCAGTAGCACTGTGCTGTTGCAATAAGGGTAATCATTCTTCTGGGGTGTATAGTTAGAAGGGACGTTTCACTGTACTCCACATTGCTTGGGCTTCATCAGTTTTGGGCATCGCATTTAAGAAATGGTTTGAGCCCATGGGATAGTCTTCTATGGGAAAACAACAAGAATCTTCAGGAGTCTAGGAAAAAAAGTGCAATGTGGAAAGGCAGAAAGAGTAGTTTGCTCAGTCTAGAGGAGACTAAGACAGACATGAAAGCAGTCTCCAGGTACGGGAAGGGATGCTACAGGGAGAAAGGGCATAAACTTCCTAGGTATCAGGAACTAAAGGGCTGTGGCAAAAGTTAGGAAAAATATTCTCCTGAAAAGGGTAGTTTGGCATTGGAATAGATTTCTGTTTACAGCCGAAATACTCATACTGTGTCAAACAGGGTAGTTTAGTTGTCAGTAATACTGGGGGATGTGGTTTCTCTGTAGTTGCTGGAGAGTGTGCACTACCACCCATCTTCCATGGAGAGAACTTCAGCTTTGGTGGGGGAGGTTTCCCCTTGCCTTCCATTCCTCAGGGCTGGCAACCACAGCTGGGGGAAGCAGAGCACAAGGCAGGAGGTCTGACAGTTTGGATGTCCATTGGGGCACGAGATGAGGTTCAAGCGTGAACTTAGCTAACAACATGAACTTAACTTTGGGGAGGTTTTGGAGTATTCATCATGGGTATTTTTTAAAAGGAATTTAGGCAAGACCACACTGGACAGAAACAGATATAGATGACACTAACTTAGAGAAGTAGGAGTGAATGAGGCAACTTCTTTCCTCTCTGTTTTTATTTTCTCCACATTGTTTTCTGTATAAGACTGGAGTTTAGTGCATGGGTGCTGAACTAAGTTTGTGCAGGCAACCTTAATTTCGATATTTCCTGATACATGTAGAATTAACAGTGTTTTAATAGTGTCTTTGGATAAGGAAGGCACACATATTAAGCGTATGCTGTTGTCTATGGAAACACAAGATGGACACTTTTTAAGGTTTTATTCATCTGCAGGGTGATTTTAACCTTGATTTTAACCAGCTTGAAGGTGTTTTAATGCACTTAAAAGAATGGTTGCCAATAGAATGAATAATATCCAGTGTTGCCAGCCTTCACAAATTTGTCATGGCTATGGCCCTGATGGTTTTGACAGTTTCATGATGATAAATTTTGGCTGTTTCACACAAATTGAAGATTCAGAATCAGAAAGAAATTCCTAAGAACACAAAACTGAAACCCCTTGTTATAAGCTGTTCATTGCTATTGTGGGAGGTAACTAACATCTGTATAAATACACACGCACACACACGTACTTTTTGCATATTCATTTGTTGTGCACTTTTAATTTTTCTTATCTTCACAGAATGAGAGTGGTTGGGATTGGCAGGGACCTCTGGAGACTGTCTAGTCCAACCCTGGTACCCAGAGCAGGGTCACCTTGAGCAGATTACTCAGGGCTGTGTTCAGTAAGTTTTGAGTACCTCCAAGGACAGAGACTCTGTAACCTCTCTGGGTGCCTGTTCCAGTCTTTGACCACCCTTAGAGTAAGGAAGTTTTTCCTTATGTTCAAATGTCCAATTTGTGCCCGTTGCCTGTTGCCCTCTCACTGGGCGCCGCTGGGAAGACTCCGGCTCAGTGGTCTTTCCTCTCCTCCTCAGGCATTTAATAGGCATTGATAAGACTTCCCTCCACCCCACCCTGAGTCTTCTCTTCTCCAGGCTGAACAGTCCCAGCTCTCTCAGCCTCTCCTCAGATATCAGATGCTCCAAGCCCGTAAACATCTTTGTGGCCTTTTGCTGGTCTCGCTCCAGTATGTCCGTGTCTCTGTTGTTCTGGGGAATCTGGAACTGTACACAGCACTCCAGATCTGTCTCAGCAGTGCAGAGTAGAGGAGAAGGATCATGTCCCTCAACCTGCAGGCAGTGCTTTTCCTAAAGCGCCAGAGGATGTCGTTGCCAGGAATTTCTTCACTAATTTGTTTGTTCAGGTCTCATTTTAAACTTTTGAGCAACATTAGATATATAGTCTAGAAAATATTTCCTACTTTCTTCTAAATTGTGGATTTTTCCCTTTCCAAACTATTAGCTTGACGTAATATTCATTATGTTTTGTGACATTTCAGAGATAGTAACACAAAAGGTGTATCCGTTGGAATGGAGAAATTTGCTTCAGCTGATACTTGCAAGATTGAGAAATATTTTGAAGTTGAGTAGTTTTTAGGTATAGACTTATTTTGGCAGTTGCTTTCCATTTAGTTTGAAGCCTATACCTAATTCTCATGGTAGTTAAACACCTGGCTAGTTAAGACACATTTTACCGGGAATATAAAAATAATGTTTCTCTGATATACTGGGCTTGGTTTTAAAGCACTTGAGTCCTAATTTCAAATAATTTTTGATGTGGAGTTCATGCTGCTTAAGTTTTTAGGTGCTTTTAGTTTTTAATGTCTCTAAGGACAATGCTCTGTCCCCTGTCCCTCTCCCCATTTTTTTTTTTTATCTTTATCAGATTTTTTGTGTCACCTTCCAGATTTGTACCAAATCTGCTAAACTTCATTTACGTTCAGAAAGCGTATATTTTGTCTAGCATTGCTGCTCTTTTATTAACAAGGTTTGGTTGTTCTTTTTTTTTTTTAATTAGTTTCCATCTGCCTTTCCCTCTCATTTTCTTGGTTTTTTTCTGTATCTTTTTTCATGGTTTACCATAGAATTTAGTAACAAAGCATGGAGAGTCTGAAAATTTTGGTTTCTGTAAGATTTTCTTTCTCTTCCTTTTTCCTCCTTCTCCAGCACAAGGAATTTGGGACAAAAGGTTTTTGCTTCGTCAGACTATGTCACATCTTTAAGCTGTTGTAACTGAAATGTTTCTTCTGCTTTCATTTGGGAGTAGTTTAAAAACATAAAGGATTGGAGGGTTGGTCACTTTATCATGTGGTTTCTTGCAACAGTTTTTGCTGTGCTGTGATTGTTCTTGGTAGTTGATGTGATATTTTTCTTTGCAGATTCATTTTGTCCTGTGTTTATACTGCTAATGTGACCTTATAATGCTTGGTCAGCTTTCATTTAATTACAAAAAAAGAATTCTTGTTTACATAAGAATACCTTAAAGGTGGTGCTATTTCAGTGCAGATTTTATTGAAAATTGTCAGTTATGTGAGCAAATGTTTGTGTTGCCTGTAATGTGCTTTTCATGAGTCTCTTGTTACACTCAGTGAGGCTGATGTTGGTTCGTATTTTTTCCATGCAACGCACTGTATAATGTATCTCTGCTTTTCTTGTGTTAATTTTCGTGTGGTCTTGGGAAGCAATATGATCAGCTGCTGTAGAGGTTGACATAAAAATAAGAACTTTAACATGGGCAGACCTTAGTACACATGTATTTTGTTTACATGACTTTTTAGGGTTAGGCATTATCCATTTGATCATAAGGTGACATGAAGGTAGAATAACACAATGGATTGTCTACCCTTGTCATGTAATTACTGTTCTTTTATTGATAAACTGTTGTAGCTGTTATATTTTTCAGCTACCGCGCTATTCAAATCAATGTTGTGTTTAACAGCAGAATTCCTTCTGAAAAGGCATCTAATCGCAGTCTGAAAGAGTTACGAAGAGTCCGCTACTTCCTGTGACTTAATGGTTAGTCATTTGTCTTGTCTTTTCAGAGTGATTATTTATTAAAGTTGACCCACAGAATGATAAAAGAGGTTTTAAGGGAAGTCTTTTATTATGCATTTTAAATAATATTTGGAATGATAAGGAAATCCTAGAAGATGAGAAAAGTGCTGACGGTGTGTCAGTACTTGGTAGAAGAAAGTGGTTCAGTCCAGCCAATAATAGATTGTTTAGCTGATTGTCACAACTTGGGCAAACTAAGGGGATCCTAATGGAAAATTCTGTTAAAAAATAATTAAATGACAGAATAAACTCTGTTCAGATAATGAGTTTGGTTACAGTTACTGCTTCAGTATAATAGATTTAAGATTTTGTAAAGGGAGTACTTTAACATAGATCTCATTTAAACTTCAAGACTGTTTAAAATCAGTAAAATAGCCACATCACAAGGCACTTAATGTCTTTCTGGAAAAGTTTTAAGTAAAAGTTTTTAGGAGTGGTAGTCTTCTGTAAATACTGCTTCAGGAGTGATCTTGGGAAATAATGTTAAATCGCTACTGGTAACATTTGTTTTAAACCCAAGATTAGTAAAATGATAAATAGTAAAAAATTTATTTGGTACTATCCAGTTATTTGGGAAGTTAGGTCTACAGTCTAAAAAACTAAATTAAAAAAGCAGGTCAGGTTTTCAGAACTGAAACAAGGAAATTGGGAAAACGGGGAGCTTCCTGAGAAGCTGCCACTCTAGCGCTGTTTGTCCTATGGAGTTTGGCTTGCATAATGCTGTCAGTTGGGATTTAAAAAATGGAAGGGGACAGAGAAACTGGAAAAAATTACTTTGAGTAATTTCATAGAAAGAGACTCTGCTAAGTTTGTTTAGTTTACCAGAAGAAAGAGATAGGACTTGACTGTATCATCTAGTCAAGTAAGGGAAAAATAGAGAGACAAAACTTAGCATACAAAGGCATAGTAATAACTAGTGACTGAAGCCTGAAGCTGGAGTAATTCAAACTAGAAATAAAGTATGAAAGACAGTGACTAGCCTTTCAGACTATCACAGCAGGTGATGGACTCTTTAGCTCTTAATAACTTGATTTGGGAGTGGATGCCTTTCTGGAAGAACTGCTGTGGTTAAACACAAGTTACTGGTCCCGGAGATTGGTAGCTGAAGGAAATAAAAGGCCTCTGTTCAACAGGAAGTAATTCTGATTGATTTTGTGGGCTTGTCTGGCCTGAAACTGTGAACCTTCCAAGGAAAAATCATGAATTTATGGTGATGCTTTTTTGTCAAACTAAGTTGCATCTCCAGTCTCTTTCTTCCTACTCATCTGCTGTTTTTATCTGCACCTTTTCAGTTTGGCAGTACTTGGCTGAACTCTGCTCTATCACACATTCTGCACCTACAAAATTTAAGACAGTTCTCCTCCTTAGTAGGGGTTCATTCAAACTGGTAGGAAATGCAATGTTTTCCACAAAATAGACAAAGAATTTTACAAGGTTGGTTTAGAATGATTGGTGAAGTTTCTTTAGCCTTTGTCTTAGAGTGGTTACTACTAGGACAGAGTGTTTAGGCTTGAGGCTAAACCAAACCATTTGATACATCTGTTCAACTTCATTGAAGTAGTTCACGTTAACAGGTAGAATTTAATTTTTTCCAGAACTGTGTTTGGGTAACTTTGCTTACTAGCATGGCAAATAAAAGCTATCAATATGTATGGCAAAAGGATCCAGAATAAAAAGAGAACAGTTGTTCCCCAGTTTTTCCTTCTGGAGTTCAAATCACAGGTGGAAATGAAACTGCCAGTTTAATTGTCATAATTATCATCTGTATTTGTGCACAGCGGTAATGCATCATCCATCATGCAGGGTGGAAGACTAGGCCAGCAGGAATTGCCCAAGGTTTAACAAAGATATGTGTAAAGTTGTGCACTGACAAAGGTATAATTCCCAAACAGCAGTGCAGGCTGGGGTATGGCTGGCTGGGAAGTAGCTCTGCTAAAAAGGAGCTGGAGGTGCTGTTGGATGGCAAGCTGAACAATGCCAGCACTGTGCCCTTGTGGCAATGAAGGCAAACTGAGTCCTCCGTTGTACTGGTAAGAGCGTACCTAGGGTGCTGTGTCTGGTTTGTCCCCTGATTTCAAGAGAGACGTTGAAAAATTGGAGAAGGTCCAGCGGGTGGCCACCCTGGTGATTAGTATGTTAGAAGGATGATTAGCATGATAGAGAACTCAACATTTGGAGAAAGGTTCAAGGATATTTGTAGGGGAGAGAAGGCTTGGAGAGATTTCACCAGTCATCCAATACCTAGAAGGTAGTTATGGAGGAGGAGCTGTTTTCTGTTCACAAGGATGCATGGTGAGAGGAGAAACTTCATCTGGGTATAAGAAAAAGAAAATCTGTTAGAAATACTAAACATTGGAGCGAGTTCCTCAAAGGCATGGTGGAATCTCCCTAACTGGAATTATTGAAGGCTCATCTTGGCAGCAGCCTGACTTACCTGATGTAAGGCCTTGTAAGGCCTGATGAAGTAAGGTCCAACAGAAGTTTGGAGACCAGATAATTTCCAGAGATCTTTTCTAACCTAGACTGCTCTATGATGCCGTGGTTAGAGCTTTTTGGCAGTCTTGGCTCTGGGCAGGTATAGCAAAGTTGTAGATCAGGCAGTAGCAGAGCTGCCTAAAGAAGTCTGATTACAATTACTGACTTAGGCAATTAATGGAATATTTTTAATGTAAATATTAGATTTTCAAGTTTTAAAGCTGAACCAGTAAGGAAGATTAAATTTACTTGCCTTGCTTTTTTATCGTTATTCTTTTTATTGTTTTGTAATAGAAAGTAAAAGAAGATCTACTGATGTGAAAAAATTAAAAATACAAGTGTGATGCAGTTAGAATCTTAAGATCGAGTTAATCTTAAATAATCAGCTAAAAGAATAATGTGTTTACATTATTCACATTATTTTTATATATATTATAATGTGGTGCTGCTTTATGACAGTCCAACAGAAGGCAATCTATGGACTGCATGTGTTGCACGGCGCTATTTGCTTTGCCTGCCAGATAGCTGAAATGAATCAGTACTTCTTGGTTCAGCTCGCCAAATAGCATGTGCTGCCTCTCAGGTAGAGGGCAGAGCAAAGACATTTGAGATACTGTATTAGTAAAGCTAGGAGAAATGGTAAAATAGAAGAAACAGGTGTCCTACAGCAGGAAAAGCTGTGGGCACAGCTGCAAGGCAGATTTCTTGAGGCAGACACTGCTACAAAGAGGAGGTGTGTACACTATGGGAATTCGGGGTATTTTAGTCTAATTCTGAAATAAAGTACCTTGATGATGAACTGATGTCTTCAGTAGCCCTGCATGCTCATTTTGGTTGTGCATGATTTGATTCCGCATAGCATCCTTTTTTTTTTTTATATTTCTGTGTTATCAGAGTTTCTGCGTTAGATGCAGAGTAGTCAAGTGGGGAGGTGATATTTATTCTTTGCATGTGCACATTCTGGAAGGCGTTGGAGGAAACAGGTCTGTCACAGAAAGCTGGGTGCACCTCTTACCTTTCCCTAGTCTCTTTTTGTGCACCTCTTCAGCACGCAGTCTGGAGTAGAATTAGAAATACCTCACTGTGTATGAGGATCTGGGCTACAGACCTGGATTCACTGTATTTCCAGCCGATTTGTCTGTCGTCTTTTCAGGAGTCTTCAGTTCATGGCAGACAGCCCTTCTGAAAGTCGCGCTATTACTTAAGAGCAAAGGGGGAGAGAAAAAAAGTGGTTTTAAAGTACTAGACACATACGCATGTGTCTAGGGTTTTTTAGCAGCTTTTGATGGTAGCCTAAGCAGAATCATTTCCCTAGAGTTTTCCAGTCTTTCTCTTTCTCTCTTCTTCTGTGGCTGTCCTGCAAATTACTTTGGTGTCTCTCCTAAGAGAAGGCTCTTTTAATAGTCTTCGAGTTTTTCTGTGTTCAGAGGCCTTTTTCTTTCCCAGCTGACCCATGGGATTGCTTGAGAGAAGATGACATTAAAAAAAGATTAAAAATTCTGGCTTTGTCCTGTGACTGCTTAGTATGTACAAGAGTTGAGGCTATTGAGAGTCAGTCTTCTTCACCCCATCTTTAAAGCCAGAATCCCATTAAAACCAAGTCTAGTACAATCACCTTAAAATGTCATCCAAAACAGGTTTTTTATAAACTCACAGGGCAATTTCAGGTATTTTATGAAGTAATATTGTGCCAAGTCCTTGTGACGTACAGACAGGAAAATCTGATTCTGTAATTAAAGAGCATTTCACACAACTTTTTTCCAAATAATTATATTGCTTCAACATTTCTTTTTGTCCTCATCAGCTGAGATGTAGCCCCATGCACTAATGGAACAACACAATACAAATCTTGCACTGAATATAGCATTATTTAGAAAAATTTATTTACTGAAAGAGTCTTTAAACATTAGAACAGGCTGCCCAGGGAATTGGTTGAGTCACCATCCCTGGAAGTATTTAAAAGACGTGTAGATGAGGCGCTTAGGGACATGGTTTAGTGGACATGGTGGTGTTGGGTTGACGGTTGGACTCGATGATCTTAGAGGTCTTTTCCAACCTCAATGATTCTATGATTATTACACATTACATGGGCTTTTTCTGAGACTTCAATTGCAGGGTGTTAGTTCTTCATAAACATTAATTCCTTGAATTTTCCCTAGCATCTGCTGTTTGTGGAGGATTCTTACTGGCCTTTTAGAGTAAAGTGGTGGTGGTGAAAGGCATCTTGAAATTAATGTCCTCCTCATCAGTGTACACTCATCTTGGGTACTGAGATTGGGAAAGCTAGAGAAGGTTCTTCAAAGTTGTTCTTAAAACAGGAATCCAATGGTCCATAATTCTGAGCATTGAAGGAAATCATTCAGGCTGAATGCCCAGAAAATGGGAAATATACAAGAAGAGTTTATCTGGGAATATTTTGTTTTTGAGGAGTTGAGTAGTCCATAAGAATACCTGCAAATTCCTCCTGTGAACACAGTTCTCCCAGGCAGTGTTCTCCTGCCTTCACTGCAGGATCACTTTTTCTGTCCCCAGAGTTGCTTGCCTGATTTGTTAGTTTACTATCCATCTGCCTCAACAGAAGTATGGTTCTCCATACACTTAATTATTGATATTCTGCATATTTAAGAGAGTATTGTATTATGTGGTGTTGTGGTTTAACCCCTGTAGGCAGCCAAGCCCCACCCAGCCGCTCGCTCACTCTCCCCCCAGTGGGATGGGGGAGAGAATCAGAAGGGTCAGAGTGAGAAAACTCGTGGGTATCCCAGACAAAACCAGTACGTGTATTCAAAGCTGTTGCTACTACAGAAGAATTCTCGGTGATCATTTTGAACCTCGTGTTTGGTTGATAAGACCATCATGTTGTAAACCTCCAAGAGGTTGTGTTGAGGTTGTGCTGCCTCTTTTTGTATTATTTTGACATATTTATTTGATCATGTTAACATGCATATGTTTATGAAGGTCATTTCCAGCATTTCAAGAAAGTGAAACTGAAATAATTAAAATTTCAGTGTGTGGAATCGTGTTGACTCTGCCCTGTGTAAACAGCTGAGTTGCTGACACAGTTGGGATGCTAATGCATATAGCTCGTAGTCCTCTGCTGTTTGAGCTTACGGGGTAAGAACACTGGAAAGTAGCTGCTGTGGAACTAAATCAACCTTTAGTGTCGGCTGCAGTCATGCACTTTATCAGTAGGTTCCACCACCATTTGGTAGAATGCGAAGATGTGCTGAGATTCAGAGACTTTGGGATCCTTGCCAGTTTCTTTGTATTCTAGTGGTTAAAGATCCCGCTCTTCCACCATTTATTAGTCCCCTCCTGTGCATCTTCCCTCTGGCTTTTTGCAGCTGTATGGAGCAGGCTTTAGGCAAATAGGTAAATTTTTTTGAAATTCTGATACGTCTTAATAAGTCTATATTAAATGTGTGCAAAAAGCAATTTCTACTTGAGCAGATCTGGGCAGTCTTTAAGGGTAATGGTAAGAGGCACACACTGCTAAGCTGATCCTCTGGCTAAATTTCTGATCTCTGCAACATGGAGATGCTGTAGCTGCTCATTAACATCAGCAGAACTGAGCAGAAGATACTGTCTCTGAACCTTCTTCTTTATAAAAGAGGTAGACGTTTTAGCTGAACTTTTTAAAAACCGTTTAGTCTAAAGCAGACTGGAAATAATTGGCTTTCAGAGCTGAAGTTTGGCAAACCTATAAGCAGTTGAAAATAGGGTCTTATAAGTGAAGGAAAGTGCAGTACAACCTTAATTGAAGCAGTTGTTACTGATGTCATCTATAGTGCCCTAAAAGCAGCAATAGATAAAATCTAATTAGACAGAATATACTGCTAAGATTAAAGTATGTATTTTTTGCTTTGCTGAGCCAATACAGAGAAGGGACTAGAGCCAAACTGTCACCCAGCCATCTCTTTGAAGAAAAACTGGGTCTTAGTCATCAGCCACATTGCACAAATCTAACCCATACTTGTCCCTAGCTTGCTTGGGATGTCAGTTTACAGAGAACAAGACTCTAATTCAACTGTATTCTAGTAAAGCAGTGCAATACAAAGAAGCATTCTGATGACTCCTGTTCAGATTATGTCCAGATAAACTTGATGGACTTGTGCTGTTTGAAAATACTTGTGAGTTTTCTTCTTACATTGCACGTGTGGTGGGTTAGTGCTACAATTATTTATAGCCTTTATTTGGAACATTTGTAGCATTGACTTAAATTTCAGGTATTGCTAGTGTAGTGCAAAATCATCTACTACATTTTTTTGCCACATTTCTAGCTGCATTTACAGCATGAAGAATAATTGAAGTATGTGGAAATCTGTGTATGTGTGCATTTGTTTCAGAGTGGGAATATATGATACGGTGTCTAGTTTGATTTGAAGACTAACACTGTTAGACAGTCACAAGGTTGGTGGTCCAAACTTCCAGTACCACTTTACAAACAAGAACATGAAATAAGTACGTATATTCCCTTTAAGTGTGCAAAAGTCTGTTGGATTTGGTTGTTTTTTTGTTTTGTTTTAAATTTAATGACCATTTGTTTGTGAATCCATCAGTTCTGTAATTGCATTAATAGGGATATGATGAAAATGCAGCCTTGTCTCATGTGAAACCGTAAAACCAGAATATTTCTGCTGTCAAATTATTTTAATTATTGCTGGGCATTGAATTGAAGAGGCACAGAATATGCATAAGATATTTTGTGATAGAATATCTCAAGTTTGCATGGGAGAGCAAGATACATACAAATAAATATACATTCTCTTGGCAATAAACTTATTTACTGTAAGTAGTTCTTCAGGTGAAATAGTAACTTCTTTTTTAGGAAGTATGCTTGCTGTGGCTAATGCAAAAAACAATCCCAGAAAAGCTGTTCGTAAAAGAATCGTCTAAGTAATTGTACAGAATAACACGTTTAAAATAATCTGTATTTATTGCAAGAAACTTGATGATGGTATTTGTGAATTATGTGGAGTGGTCAGTGTATGCAGTTTAAGATCACTGGGGCTTTAAACTGATGCCTAGAATAAACTGCAATTCCTGCATTTGCCTTTAAGCAACCATTAAGAGAGCTTTATAATTTTCCCACTGTTCATTTCTGCACCATCAGACTGTAGTTGATTAGACACCTGTCTGTCAAAGAAAGGAAATCCAACCCTCTCATCTAATTTCTTCTATTTGTCATTTAAGCAAATACCAGTGAGGGATTCAACAAAATGCTGTGTTCACACAAACAATGCATAAAATACTGTGTGCTTGTTTCATCCTCATTCTAATATCAAGTCCTCCCTCCAGTGGCTGCTGTAACAGTTTTTTACGTTGTCAAAAAGAATTGGAAATTCTCTCTCTCAAAGCTAAATTCCCATTCATTTGTTTGTTTATTTTGATGCTTCTAGCTTGGCAAGTGAACCTGTTAAGTTGTCTACTCTTTCCTCAGTGGCAGGGTCTTCATCTGTTAAAGGAAGAAGGGTATCCATTGTAGAGGCAAGAATGCCAGGGATTCTTGGTCACTGCATTGATTTATCTGATTAGGGGATGGGAGTTAGTTTATCAAGGTAAATCTGTTCAGATAAATTTTATGCTTCTTCCCTTGGGTAATAACAAGTCTTTGAGCACCTATATGTATTTTGTAACTGCATTAACTTACCTATACCCAATTATGAATTTTCAAATCTTGTGTAGGGAGGACTACCCAATTTGTATGATTAGAAAAATTTTCATCTGGGCTATCACAAAACACTATCACTGTCATTTTCTAGCACTTCTAATAATTTTAACTGGAATAGCTTAGTTTCTTTTCTAAATGATTTACAAGCATGTACGTGGTTTTGTGCTGCAAATGTATAAACTGATGATGGACAAGTTTTTGTATTTGGTGATGTTTTGCCAGTGCACTATTTGGAAGCATCTGAGAAAAGTCTTTAATACCATCCACATGTGTGAATCGACATTTAAGTCATTTTAATATTTACATTGACTACATTATATGCTAGAAAATACAAAAAAAAGTCTCTGTGGCTTTGCTGTTATTTTTGTTGATTACTTTTGTTACGCGTGCTAAAGTGATTGAAGTATTAGCCAAAAGATGCACATTTTAACTGAATCATGTTGAGTTGTGTCGTAATTTGAAAATTACACAATCTAAGCAGAGCTTTCTTGGTGGAGTTGTGTTTTTAAAAGACTTTTGGCAGTGTACTGTCATTTCCCATGGGATTAATCTAACAGCCTTCTGCAAAGGAAGGTGTCGGTCTCCTGCAGGTCCAACTTGTAGAATGGATTATTGGACTTTCTTGAACCCCAACTTAAAACAAACAAACAGCCCCACCCCACCCCCCAAAAAAACCCCCTCCTTAGTTAATAACTATCACACCCTTAAATTGCTGTATTTTTCCTTAATCTACAAGTAAATGTTTCATGTAATAGGTTTTCTCTAAAGACAATAGAAAAACAGTCTTTATTATGCTTTATTTATTTTTAATTTTTTTCTGCTGCCTTTACAGTGAACTACTGTTACTTAAAAGAAACCATTTTTGGGTCTTTCTTACAGGTGTTAAGTATTAGCGAGCCAGTAATACAGTTGGTGAATCCTATTGCTCTTTGTTTGAAAGTTACAAATTGCTGCAGAGATACAGTTCATGCAAACTCATCCATGATAAAGTATATTGGAGAGACGAATAAAACAAATTGGTAATGACTGACAGATAAAACAAAGAACCAAAAAAGATGAAGGGAAAAAAAATTCAATGCACAGAAGTCTTTTTATTGAGAAGGAAGAAGCAGTGATTGTGATGTGGTAGTTTGCTCCCTTGGTGTCAGATTGAAGATGAAAGAGATTGCAGATTTGAATGTCTGGGTTGCCTTCTGAGCAACAGGAGAAATTTAGAAATATATTTTGCGTGTAAATTTTTACCTTGAATATATTGAGGTTCATTCTATAGCAGGACATTTATTCTATACATTTCAAGGCTGATAATGTATTGTAGAAATCACAGTGGTTTAAAACTGTGTACTCTGTGTAGTTTTACTAAAACAAAACTGTATAGTACAGTAAGAACAATAAAGTGGAGTTAATTGATGAAGAAAATCCTTAAAAATTGTGGAAGTTCTGTTGATTATGTTTTGTTTTTTCTTGTATCTTCTACTGTGGACTTACAAGTGTGGTACTTCTCCAAAAGGCTTATCATTTACTGATGTTACATTAGAATCACAAAAAAGAAGTATCGATTAGATAGATGACATTTCAGGATTAGGGAGAAATCAGTGTTCATTCTGGTGAACTTGAATCTTTGACCAAACTTGATACTGGAGTGTGTGTCACACTTTGTTGTAAAACGTCTTAGTCCAGAATAGTGTGATGAGACTTTAGAGTGTCCAGTATAAGTTTTGAAGGAGAGGAGGAAGTTAATTTTACCTTGCATATCATAGGGGTTTATAATACTCAAGAAACTTTTGCTTTTAGAACAAGTTCTGTTTTTTTGTGATGTAAGCAGTAGCAAATGAGATCTGTTGAAGTAGAAGTCAGTAAATTTGTTAATTTCCAACTCTTGTTGATTTTCAGATTGTCCTTTGAAGATTAATGTACATTTACCTCAGTATTTTAAATCTGTTGACAGTTTGGGTAATGATGGCTCAGCTCCAGCAAGGAGGCCCAGATGAAAAAGAGAAGACTACTGCATTAAAGGGTATGAGTCTTTTTGCCTTGTTTTTACATATATTGACATTTCAAAAATAATTGTTAAGGAAAGGAAAATAGTTTGATATAACTGTGGGTTAAAGTCTGGGAATTGCAATACTGGAAGAGGCTTAGTCTATCTATGCTAATGCTTTTTGTCTAATGGTGTGTCCATTATCAGTATTTTCATAAGCTGATATAAAAATAACGATCTGTGGTAAGGAGTGACAGAATAAGATATCCATTAATTTTCTTAATTTTCATAATTATCCTTTGAGAAAATTGACTGGTGCTTCTGTGTTCTTAGTTTCTGGGAGTTATCATTTAATTTTTATGCCACTTAGGTTTTATAATTTTGCAACCATATTACAGCTTTTAAAAATCTCTTTGACTAGAATGTTAGCAGGAAAAACATTTTCAGCATATTGATTTCCATGTTGATTTTATAAATTTTTCTTTGTATTCTATGTTTAAAAAAAAAATGGACCTAAGTGACTTAGTGGAGTAATTTTCTTGAGGAAAAAATAAATAAATAACATCTTTTAGATACTGTTTTTGAGTTCTGGAAGTACATGGAGTTGGTTAGACGTACAAGTAAGCTAACCAAACATTGTGTTTAAAGTGTTTGTGTCACACATTTACTCTCTAAATTGTCTTTCAAAAGAGGAAAAGAATATACCTTGCAACTCCAGTGTAAAAATTGGGTTTCTACCAAAGTATTATTAGAAATATATGTTCTGTTATACAGTGATGGTAGATGGTGTTTCTTCAGTGTTAACTGTGTATTTGTGAAACATTTGGTGAAAACCTATGTGGTGCTTTTTTCAAACCTTGTACTAATTCTGCCAAATTAGTATATTTTGATGAAATTATACTTCATGTTTGGAAAAGTAAAAGTCCCGTTTTATACTTGGCCTTGATTTGATCTTCATTAAGGATTAGTGTCCAAGAAATATTCCACATAATGCAAACTTTGTGTGAGGATGTTGTTTTCTTCATGCGGTCTAGTGAACTCCCATTGAGCTATAGAAGGTCTCCTGAAAAGCACTCAGTTTTGGGCTCTGCTGAACCAGTCTCAAATTGAGTTGGAGAGTCCAAGATCTTAGGCAGGAATGGTGGATCAGATCTTGAAAGAATCTCAAAGTTATAAGAAGGCTTTAGCTAATTTTAACTTGAAAAATTGCACAGGAAGAAAGCAGCTGTCTCGGTGGTTGGAGCACAGGCCAGTGGCAGTCTTCCTGAGTGACTGATGGAAGCTGTAAATCATGACAAACTGTACATTTTGCAGATAAGCTTAATGTAGTTCACATAGTATTGCCCTTGCTACTCAGGAGATGGGTATTTTATTACATAGTAACTGACACTTCTGTGTAAACACATTTCCAAATAGGTCACAGTAAGAAGACATGAAAACTCTGGTGAGATTAAATTCTAGAGGTGTGGTGTGACTGGAGTCTCTTCACCAAGGAGAGAAAGATGTGCTAAAGACTGTTTTGCTACCTTGATGTTGTGAAAGTACGGAGGAGGAAGGGGCATGCTTTTTACATCATGTTGTGAAAAACTTCTTTGACAAAGTTCTTTTCTTTCTCCTGTCATTTGGTTGAGGACCAAAGCAGTTCCCCCAGAACTTTCAAAGGACAGTGCACAAGAACAAGCATGTGACTGCTTATGTGAACTGAATGTCATGGGGCTTGCTATTAAATAGGTTTGATGTAAAAGTGAGCTATGGTTGAGAAAGCCACATTTAGAAATCTTCAAGTCAATGTCGGGTGTTGTATAGCTATTTAGATACCACAGAGATGCTCAGATACCATAGTATGGGTTGGAGAAATGTTGAATTTCAGTGGCCGTACAAGATGGCCTTTGGTCCTCCAGCTTTGCCCAGTGAAACCACTTAGAGAAGGAGGAGCTGGAGACAGTCATATGGACGATGGAATGAACATCATGTGAACCTGAAGAGTTATAAAAGAGCAGGCCAAGGAACTGTCAAGAATGTTGAAGCTAATTTTCAGTACATTTTAAACATCGTAGATATTTCAAAGTATTAATGTACCAATACTAAGCTTAGGTAACGTGGGTAACCTGAAGGCTTGTCACTGGCAACAAGACTAAGCAAAAATAGTGATACAAAACCTATTCAAATAATGACTTTACGTAATTAAAGGGTGGAAGTGTAGTTAATGTCAAACAAAGCAAGTTTAAAGAAAATGAGTCTTTTCAAACTGTTTTGTTTCCTTTGAACTACAACTTTGGATGGTAAAAGTAATAAACCAATATACTTAGAATACTTAATGCATTTCCTTGGTAATACATGGTATCTTGATTTATGAAACAATAATAGTGAAAAGTCAGTGTAGCACTCGAACTGAATGTTTGTGTGGTCTTCAAATTCATCTACGAGGAAAATACATTTCAGGGGAATCCTGCTGAGTCATTTCTAGATGATTTTTCATTAATAATCAGAATGTTAAAAGGGCAGCATCAGGTTGTGTGGGTGATGAGCAATAAGGAGCGGAGAGATGACTGTAAACTATTATCTGTGTATGCAGTAATTGTTTAGTAGTTAGGTGTAAGCAAAAGATGTCCCTATATGCTTGCCTCTGGTTAAATGTAAATCCTTAAATCTAGGGCGAAGAATGCAGACTATACTTATTTTAGTGTACTTGCATTAGTGAATGCAGACTGTACTAGGACATACCATCCTAGTCTGAAAAGGCTGTGTATGTCATGGCTTGCTATAAAATGGATGGCAGTTCTCTCTGCCTTGAGGGTTGTTAAAGGAGGGTGGTTGAGAGAAGGATTCAGATACCTCGGTCTATTTGGGTTAAGGAGTGTTGTGATCACAGCTGGTAAATGCCTGTGAGATGACATGCATTTGATAATCTGAGCTCTTCAAGAAGGCAAGAAGAATGTATCAATGACTTGATATTGAAGCTAGGTAAGTTCATGTTAAAACCACGATGCATACCAGATATGTATTTCTAACACGGAGGGTAATGAATCATTGAAACAAATCATTGTGTCTTTGGTGGCTTCTCTGTCCCTGGACATTTTTTGATCAACATTAGAGATAGATAGGTAAATAAATAAATAAGAAGATATGCTGACAATGAGGCCCAGCTTTTGAATCTGGAACGAGACTTCCCACAATGAAGTCCTATGTTTAGTAGTATGTAGGATGTCCTTCTGCCCTTAAGATCTACAAATCTGAACAAACACATTTTGTCAGTGATAATAGTGAAGTAAAAAAGACATAGCATGCCTTATGTAATTTTTCTTTTCCTTTTTCAGATTTATTGTCTAGAATAGACTTGGATGAACTAATGAAAAAAGATGAGCCACCACTTGAATTTCCTGATACTCTGGAAGGATTTGAGTACATTTTTAATGAAAGTAAGTCGTATATGCTTTGTAAAGGCTATACTTAGAATAATGTTGAGAGGTTATCAGAACTTTAATTATACCTTATAAGTCCCTATTAGAATTTCACACTTTTCTGTTAAGGATAAAATTTTAAGCCTTAGTGTTAACAGACTTGTAAATCTAGCTAAGTAATATTTTTTTATTTCATAAAATTGTAACAAAAATCCCTCACTTTATACAATACTGTAGGTTTTTATTGTGCATACTTTATGACTTCCTGTTTTCTATTACAGAAGTGTCGATACAAAAATTCTGAAAGTAATTTCTGTAGCATTAGCATTAAAAAGCAAAATTAAAGAGTGGTCACTCATTTAAGAAACGTTTTATTTACTGATTCATTTTTATGGATACAAAAGAAGCTATTATT
The DNA here is from genome assembly GCF_965638725.1 of Aptenodytes patagonicus. Taxonomy (NCBI): domain Eukaryota; kingdom Metazoa; phylum Chordata; class Aves; order Sphenisciformes; family Spheniscidae; genus Aptenodytes; species Aptenodytes patagonicus. The sequence goes on along the minus strand of NC_134982.1, from coordinate 87,659,454 downwards.
TAGCTAATAATTTATCCCAGGTATTTCATTAATACCAGTAGGAAAACACCTATTTATATTGATGGAAGGATGAGCAATGTGATAGACTGTCTCTTACTCTTCTGGTGTGGGTCACGGTTTTGCATTACAGCTAAGTGTGTGATGACTACAAGTACTTCCACCTAGCTGAATCTGTGTGTTAAATGAGTTAGTAGTATTTATAATTTCCAGCGCATACATTTTAAAATCCAGCTGAGAAATAAGCCTCTGAGCTGATGTAATACCAGACTCCAGGAAATGGCTCTTTCAAGATTGTTTGAAACCTGTAGGACAAATCGGGACGTTTACAATTCTACTTTGCAGTGCCTGTTCTGTGAACAGAGGAACTTTAGTTTCTAAATCTGCCTGTCTTACATCTTCCACTTTTAAAGAAAAAAAAGAGCTTTCCTTTAAATGATAGTCATTTATGCAACACTTAGCTTTTTAATACCCTGATGGCTTTCACAGGAAGGTACTTAGAGACTGAAAGTGTCATGAAAGTGATGCTCTTTCTTTGATGGGAGGGGTTCAGCTCTGTCACTTTTCAGCTCCTTATTTTTAGATCTGCACAGTGTCTACTGTCTTCCTTACTGACTTCAGAGTTAATGGTTCATGTGTGGTTGATAAAAAGGGCTGAAATTTGAATTTTGGGGAATGATGTTTTAGAATGATGTTACTGAATATTCCATCACTAACCTCACAGCCTGAGTGATTTCCATAGAATGCAGCAAAACCTATTACATATGCTACTGGTCAGCAAAGCAAAAAGGTCTCCGTTTTGCTTTTGTACATTTAGTTCAAATGTTCAGTCATGTACTCTTATGTCATAATCATGCTTCTTTTTATGATAGAAAAGTAAGGAAGATTTTTATCAGATTTAAAGAATCTGAAGAAGACAAGGGTTCCAGAAAGCCAAAGAAAAGATATACCAGATATTTGTTCCACTTTACTTGTGGAGAGAGCAACTTCATGTACTGTTGAAGGGCATACTTGAAGAGTAACTAGGTGAGAAGGAACAGCTGAAGGTAGAGTTATGATGAAAATATGAGAAGAAGGATGTTTGGACCTGAGACAGGGATATGAAGTTGGGGAGAAATACTCCCTTGGTGTCTAGTACGTGAGGTAAGACAGGTCTGGAAAAAAAAGTCAAATAAGCAGATAAGCGTAACTATTAGAGATATCAGATCTTAAATATTTTATTTAAAACATCAAGAATCAAAATGTAAAGGTCCTGAAAAGTTGTGAACTAGGTTAGCAATTTCTTACTATTGAAGAGGAAATATTTTGCTGAGAAACCTTACTTTCATCATGCAGACATTTCAGCTTTCAAAGGAGATACTTGTACGTATCCCCGTTTTTAATGTTTCTCTGATTTACTGCAATTTTGTGATTTTCTGAGACCATAACTTGTGTTTTGTCTAATAAGCTGAAACATTACTGGTAAGGTATCTGTTTTCTGCAGTTTGCTTCTTATTTGGTTGCCATTTTTTTATTATTGTTACTCTAACTCAGTTGACGTCTTCATCTGTGGTTGGGTATGCTACTAAACTTTTGCTATAAACAAAGGCAACTGCAGAAAGTTACATTGGAATCTGAGAATATCATGTGGTTTTGCTCTGATCAAGTATTCTGCTTTGTTCTAATGTTGTAATCTCAGTGTACTGTGAATCTAAGAGCTCTGACTTGATTGCACTGTGCCTAGGAGTTAAGATATTTACCTTAACTGTGGACATGGGGTTTTTTTCAGATTAATTTAGAATGTTGTTAATCTTGAAAATAAGTGTTTCCTTTCCTTCCAGCCTCCAGCTCAATTTGTACTCGCATTTCTTCATAAATGCAGTTGGTTTTGAAATAGGGGATTTGTAGCTACAATTTGATCACCTAATTGACATTGAAGATCAAATATTAATGTTGATCTTCTTCTAATGTTTACATTTCACTGTTAATCCATAGAGGTTGAGACATAAATATTTCTTGCAAAGCAGTTTGGCATTTGATATCTGCATGTAATTTCACTGTCATCACTTGTGTTTAACTTTATCTAGCCATGTATACAATTCAGGGGGAATGCATGTTGTTGTTATGCCACAATTGTTTACCTTCAAAAATACTATAACCAAAAAAGGAGAAGGAATTAATAATAGCCCAATTTTTAGATGTAGACTTCTTTTAAAATTTTCAGCAGTTAAATGTATCTTACTTTTAATGAAGAAGTATATTAAAATGTAATGATTTTGTTTCTTTTACAGAAGGGCAGTTAAGACACATAAAAACTGGGGAGCCATTTGTTTTTAATTATCGTGAAGATTTGCATAGATGGAACCAAAAGCGCTATGAAGCTCTTGGAGAGGTATATAAATTGTGTGCGTGTATGCATGCGTATATGTATTGGTGTGCTGTGTTTTTTGTTGTGTTTCTCTGTAGAAGTGATACTTTTATATACGTTAAAAAAGATTTAGTGAGGCTGCAGCCATTTAACAAAAGGCATTTCAGGATTTGTTGCGTGTTAATGCTCTAACAGTAATTTCCATTATTTGCTATATAGCTTAAGATGTGATTTAGACTACAATTTGACTTTAGTTTATGTTCAAAGTATAATATCATCTAGATTACACAAATCAGAGAATATTATGAAATGCAGTATTTTCTTTAACTTTCTTCTCCTCAAGGCGAAGCACTGGGTACAAAACTGTGGCATTTTACTTCTAGCTGAAGATAAATGTATTGGCTGGTTTTCTCATGTTACCAAGAGATACCACGAGCCACCAGATTGATTAAGTAGAGATCTGATGGTTATTTGATTAAATATTTGCTGTACCAGTAGCATCCAAATATCTAATACTTCCCAGGCTTTTTGTAGGGATGTTGTGGATGTAGTAGGAGTAGAAGTGACTGACCATGGTTCCTTTTTTATGTGAAAATGACTTGAATTTCAGTGCCATGCTTTTTGTAGTGCTTTAGGAGTCAGAGCATTGACTAAAGAAAGGCATCTGATCTCAGTGAATGCAGAACAGTGTGTGCTGAGGTCTTCCTTGCACTGTCACAACCTCCCCTGCCCAACAGAAAGAACAGCCTCAGCACGCTCACCTCTAGGTAGTAATGCTGCTTAAGTCAGAGTGGCCTTTGGAGAAAGGGGATGCACAGCTCTGTGCACAAACTAGGGTCTTTTTCTTGGAGACTATATAACGTTGCCTGGCCATTTCTGTCGGAATCATCATGGCATGTCATTCAAGAACTGCTTGTCTACTTTCATTAGTGTTACTGTTTTAATAATCATTAAACACATTTATTACCTACTTACTCATTGTGTACATTAATTCTGACTACTCAGAGATATGTTTGATTGTGCATGTTTAGACATTTTGTCTTTTAAACTTTCTTGTTGTCATGGTTTAACCCCAGTGGGCAGTTCACCCCCCCACAGCTGCTCGCTCACTCCCCACTGTGAGATGGGGAGAGAATCAGAAGGGTAAAAGTGAGAAAATTCATGGGCTGAGGTACAGGAGAAAATTTGTGGGCTGAGATACAGTGTAATAGGTAAAGCAAAAGCTGTGCGTGCAAACAAAGCAAAATAAGGAATTAATTCACTGCTTCCCATCAGCAGGCAGATGTTTAGCCATCTCTAGGAAAGCAGGGCTTCTTCATGCATAATGGTGACTTGGGAAGACAAACGCCTTTTTGGAAGGCAACTCCAAATGTCCCCCCTTCCTCCTACTTTGCCCCAACTTTATAGGCTGAGCATGACGTCATACGCTGTGGAATATCCCTTTGGTCAGTTGGGGTCAGGTGTCCCGGCTGTGCCCCCTCCCAGCTTCTTGTGCACCCCCAGCCAGTATACTTGTGTACTAAATAGTAAAAAAAAAACTGTCTGAAATGACAGCCAGTCGTACGCTGTTGCAAGGTAAATAGTATAAAGCATCTTGATTGAGTTTCTTGTATGGATAAGTGAGTATATACTTAAATTTATCACCAAATAGCTTCATATAGTTTCTCGTGCTGCCATGAGTGCATTTGTTGAAGCTGAAGAAATATCTAATTACATGGTCTCTTCTAGGTATGGCAGGATAGGCTCTGGGAACTTCTGTAGGCACTGAGCATGCGGGCTCAAGAAAGGAGGGCACGGCGGAAGCTTCTGCCCATCTTGATTAACAGGAATAGCACACCATCTGTCCTTAACCTCTGCCGAGCAGTGACCTGGTGCTCTGTGGCTGGCTCAGCACCTCTGTTTCATTCAGGGGTCAGCCTGGGCTCTGTGTGGGATGTGCTGAAGCTGCCCAGCTGTTGAGCACTGCTTTGTCCTGCCAGGCCTTTGTTCCTGGGGATTGAAGAACTTGCTTTTTACCTCCTCCTCCTCCTCCTTGTTCCTGCAAGAACTGTGGCAGGGGAGGAGATGATGGGGCTACCGCTGCTGCTTGTCATATCCTTTCACCTCAACTGTATGTTTTTCCAAAACAGGGAATGTGCTGTTGCCCAATCTGTTGCATTGTCTAAGTTACTTGATAGACATTTCTTCCAGCAGGAAACAGATTGGCACCTATTCCATGGTCCATATGTGCAGACCTTTGTGTGTGCCTGTATTGTTCAAATATCCCCATTTTCCAAATAAATGAGTTGGACAAGACACAGCTATGAAGATTAGTATGTCTCCATGTGGGCTCCTGTACCATCACACCTTCTTGTACGTGTTTGGCAACATCATAAAATTCCTCATTCTGCGCATCTGAATAGTGAGTGCCGCAGCTTCAACCCATCGTAGTATGAATGACTTTTTGTGATTTTTTTGGTTAACCAGGAGGTGCAGTGTGCTTATGGAGTGGGTGCCTTATGTCTGTGATCTGTCTTGTGCATTTTGCCTTAGTTGTAGTCATTCTCCGTGTTCAGGTTTGAGTGATCTTTGAAAATGCACTTTGTTTATATTGGTAGGTAAAAGGCAAGGAAGGTTTGAGGTCAGGAATCTGATGGGGTGAATTGTTCTAAGTTGTTTATTTGTTTTGTGTTTTTAGAGAATAAAGAAACTCATCTGTGTTTCAGTTTGTTGTCTGCTAGGTGCTTGATGCTACACAGTTCTTCCAACAAGCCATAAATTTATAAATGCTCCGTTGTCTGTTTTTGGCACAGAGTGTTTATATAGTTATCTGAGAATGCAGGGGATGCTGACTGGCAAGACCCTTGGCTTTTGTTCACATAGATAAAACCTCCTCCTGTGCCATAGATTGGTGGGTCACTGATGTAGATGTTGAATAGTGCAGAAGCAGTATATTACCCTCTGATTAGCCATTTTGTAGTCTAGGGTAACTTGTGTTCAGCAAACTGTGATAGCTTAAGAAGCAGCAGCTCAGATAATTTGTAAGGTGATGTAGTAAAATCTGGCCATAGGCCTTTACTTTGAAACATCATCCTTTGGCTTTAGGAGTTCTCTAACATGTATTTGTGGCTGAACATTTATGTAGCTAGACATACAGTGAGATGATAAAGCAGCTAGACTTGTATCATCGGACAAAAATGTTTTATGTATTCAGTGTTTCCATTGTTAGCTCAGTCATTGTTTGCTGGTTCTCTGATTTTTAAAGGATTTACCCATCCTGCCCAAGGCAACTCTTTTTTTACTGTACATATATATTGTGGGCTGCTTTTATTGTGTTTTACTAATTTTAAGAAGTGGGTATACTTCTGGCCTTATGTTACAGCATCATTCTCTCTTTCTTGGAGCATTAATAAATTTCCATTTGGTAGTCCATGATTTTTTGCTGCTAAAAGCCATGAATACACTATCTGTGATGTTCTGCCATTACTCTGGCTGTATGGAAATTGATTCTTCACAAATCACAATGGTTCGTCAACGTCTCCACTTCTTCTGTCTCTTTATTCTTCATTCATTGATCTGTTATTTCAGGCACACAATTTGTTCTGCAGCCTCTTAATATGTGCTCCTAATAGACAATTTAGTGAACTGTTCATAATTTTGTGATTCTGGTTCAGTCATTGCTATTGCGGCATTGAATTTTGTGGAGAGCCTCTCCATTTGCTTTTTAAAAATTAAAATGGCAACAGAAGTGCACAGAACATGGTGTTGCAGCTGCTTCTAACTGCCGATTAATCCGTGTGGCAAGTTTGAAGTATGATTGAGAACAATTTTATGACAACAATTCAGTTGTTGCAGACGTACCGTTCCAGTTCAAGGTTGAATTTTTTTTTTTTTTTTCTGGCCAGGAGTTTTGGAGGTTTGGATTCTAGGTTAAACTCCAGATTAGACTCACATGAGGTATGTCTTCTTGCATTTTAAGTCAATGTCTGTTTATTGTTTGTACTGCACTTTCAATTGATATTATGGCTACTGAAATTGCCAACAGTCAGGTTCAGCCCCTGCTTGATCATGACATTGAAATTAGCTGGAATTATAAAGAAAATACTAGTAAAATCTGTTGCTGGGATTTTACCTTGCATTTTGCCAGTCATATAGGTTGTGTTGATAATAAGACTTTGTTTGAGAAAGATTATGCTGACATTCTCCTTCCATGGTTTTACAGTAAGCAGAGTATCCCTAGCATCAGTAGGTAGTTAATGTCTGTCCCTCTGTCTGTCTCTTACAGCTCTAGCACTGGGTAATTATAATTTGGTGATTGCTTGGAGGCCATTTAATATTTGCAGGTGTTTTTGTGAGTGCCATCACTAATGAAGAGGCTTTTACCTCTACTGACAGTTTGCCTGGCTGCCCATGTCTTTAAATAAGTCAAATAGGATTTGTAAATATGTAGATTATAATGTGGACTGTGATATAAATGCCTCTGCTGTGGTCCTGTTCAAGGACTAGTGTATGCCATCTCTTGTAATTGCAGCCTGTCTGACCTGCAGAAGTGTATAAGCAGGTAGCAGAAGAGTTGTGGTTATTTTTTTACAGTTAGCACACCATAGCACAAGAAAATACCTTATATTTATGTAGAACAGATACGGAAAGCAAAGAAATAGAACACCTAAGTCAGAAATTCCTTGCATGTTTCATGTATGGTAAGATACAGTTAATTTTACATCATCAGAGAAGTCTTGTCCGTCTAAATAAACTGCTTTAAAGTATGTGCGCAATGTTAGGTCCAGCTCATCATAAAGTAGATTAACCATCAAGGTTGATATTTGTGTGTGGGGAAAAAATAAGTATGTAGAATTATGACAATGACAACCCATAATTAAAATCGCTAAGTAGTAAAATGGGATATTTTTTTTCCAGATCTCCTTTAAGTTAAAGAACAGCTTGGTCTCAACATAATTTAAAAAATAAGCGTTCACCTGCTACTAATTTCCTCCTTGGTTGCAAAGAGCATTATTTGTTTGGATGACTGAGAGAAAGAAGCTATTTACATAGCACAAATGAAAGCATAGAGCAGCAGAAGAGGACATGTAAGTTAATGAAGAAGGAAGCATTAAGTAGTCTGCATTTGAAAGGGTAGCTTCTTACATGAATAACCCAAAATCTGATGATAGGCTGCACGTGCACCTGATAGTACTTAAGGTCCAATCTTGCAGCCGAAGCTCATGTGAATAAACTCAATAGGTCTGATCTTGTGAATAAGGGCTGCAGGATCAAGTTCCAAATAAAATTTGCAGATGATTAGTAGAAATCCTTACACTCTAGTTTCTTTGCACAGACAGTTTATCACTAAACATTCCAGATTTTCTCTGGCTAGTGAGACTTTAATATAATAAATTACATGCTGCACACCATGGATTAAGCAAAATTATGTTTGTGTACCTTGACTTACTATTATATATTTGCTGGTAGTTATTTAGTGGTTGGAAAAATTTGTCTTACTGAAAGGACAAAACAAATTGATAGTGATGTAATGTATAGGTGGGTTCATGGACATTTGTTTTCATGGGATACTTGCTTGGCTAGGGCTGTTGAAGAGGTTGTTCTGTTCAAAGAGATTAGATGCCAAATACTTAACAGGTGTCTGTTTGTCCTAGTTTTGGCTGGGATAGAGGTAATTTTCTTCCTAGTAGCTGGTACCGTGCTGTGTTTTGGATTTAGGATGAGAATAATGTTGATAACGCACTGATGTTTTAGTTGTTGCTAAGCAGTGCTTACGCTAACTCAAGGACTTTTCAGCTTCTCATGCCCTGCCAGCGAGAAGCTGGGAGGGGGCACAGCCAGGACAGCTGACCCAAACTGGCCAAAGGGATATTCCATACCATGGGATGTCACACTCGGTATATAAACCGGGGACAGTTGGCCAGGGGGCGGCAATCGCTGCTCGGGAACTGGCTGGGCATCGGTCAGTGTGTGGTGAGCAATTGCATTGTGCATCGCTTATTTTGTATATTCTTTTAGTAGTAGTAGTAGTAGTAGTAGTAGTAGTAGTAGTATCGCTTCCTTTTCTGTCCTATTAAACTGTCTTTATCTCAACCTACGAATTCTACTCTCTCCCCGCCCCCCCCCCCCCCCCCCCTTGATTCCCTCCCCCATCCCACTGGGCGGGGGGAGCGAGCGAAGGGCTGTGTGTTGTTTAGCTGCCTGCTGGGTTAAACCACAACAGTCCTTTTGGCACCCAACGTGGGGCACGAAGGGTTGAGATAACGACAGATCTGACCAGAGCATGTTAAGGCAAATTTGTTATAAACATTCATCATATTGGTTTAACAGTCGCTGGTCACAATGTTGATTAATTTAGTCTCAAAGTTGTCGTGCTTGCTCTCAAAGTTGTTCTATGTAACACTGTACTTGCTGTATATGTTCCCTGTCGTGCTGTCTGTCACCTCTGGGAGCTGGATCAAGGATAGCATTTTGCTGCACTCTGTAACACTACTGCTTTATGTATGATAAAATTATTGGTCATGAGACTATTTTTTGTATTTGTACTCGGCATTGCTGCCTTCTCCATACCTCGGGAGCCACTTTTCGGAAACTACTAATAATTATACCTTTTACCTTTTCTCCTCGGGGAACCAATCTATGGGGGAGATGGGGGGGGACACTTTCCCCTGCTCCTTCACCTTCCCTTTCTCCTTCAGGCTAGTTACAACAGCTCTTGAGAATTTTGAATATCCTTGGGATGTTCAAACCAGCATGGTCCTATTGCTGTGTCTCCTGAATATGGTTCAGGTCTTGTTCAAGGTTAAACAATTAGTTAAGAATACCATCTAGAGATCTACCCCCGCGACAGACACCGTGGCTACTCCAGCCCCTTGCGACAGGCACTGCGGCTGAACCAGAGAACCAACCCGTGCTGATTTCAGTCGCCCCTATACACAAGAAGAAATACACAAGAAAATCAGCTCATTTAGCGAGGGATGAAGATGAACCCGGGCCATCACAAGAACAGGAGGAGGAAGAGGCAGAACCCATAAATGAGGTGGTAACCTCCCAACCCCTATACCTGAATGAGCTGCGAGATATGTGAAAAGATTTCAGCCGTCGTCCAGGTGAGCACATTTTCACCTGGCTGCTCCAATGCTGGGATAACGGGGCCAGTAGCCTGGAATCAGAGGATAGGGAAGCCAAGCAGCTGGGATCCCTTTCCAGGGAAGGGGGCATTGATAAAGTGATTGGAAAAGGGGCACAAGCCCTCAGCCTCTGGAGGCGACTCCTGTCAGGCATGAAGGAAAGGTATCCCTTCAAGGAAGATTTTAAATGTCACCCAGGCAAGTGGACCACCATGGACAGAGGTATCCAGTACCTGAGGGAATTAGCTGTGCTAGAGGTGATTTATGATGACCTGAACAGCAAGCAGTTATCCAGAGATCCAGATGAAGTCAAGTGCATGTCACCCATGTGGCAGAAGTTGGTACGGAGCGCACCATCGTCATATGCTAACTCATTGGCCATAACAACCTGGAAAGACGGAGAAGAACAAACAGTGGATGAATTGGCTGGCCAACTCCGGCAATATGAAGAATGTCTCTCTTCCTCCCTACGGGTCTGCGTCTCGACTGTGGAGAAACTGCTGGACATGTTAGTGGAGAAACTGCCGGTCATGTTAGCTGAGAAACTGTCCCAGGAGTTCCAGCGATTCGAAGAGGATAGGTCCTACTCCCCACCTGTACAGACCAATATCTCAGGCATTAGGAGTAAGCGTCCCTCTGCTCCAGAGGGAGGATATAGGGGGTACACACCATGGGCCAGCCTGTGGTTTTACCTGCGTGACCACGGAGAGGACATGAGGAAGCGGGATGGAAGATCTGCCTCGACCCTATAGGCATGGGTATGGGAGTTGCAAGGAAAAACAATCACAAAAGGGGGTTCTTCCAGGAAAATTGCTGCTCCGGTTTCCAGTGAGCAGTTCCCCAGGCAGAGTAGAAGGGCTGATTTTACTTCCGATCTTAATAAAGGGACTTTTGATTCACATTTACAAGAAGTGAGTAGCAAATACCATGACCAGGACTAGAGGGGCCCTGCCTCCAGCCAGGGGGAGGAAAGGGACAACCGGGCTTACTGGACTGTGTGGATTCGATGGCCTGGCACATCAGACCCACAGCAGTATAAGGCTCTAGTGGACACCGGTGCACAGTGTACCCTAATGCCATCAAGCTATAAAGGGGCAGAACCCATCTGTATTTCTGGGGTGACGGGGCTATCCCAACAGCTAACTGTATTGGAAGCTGAAGTAAGTCTAACTGGAATGGGTGGCAAAAGCACCCCATTGTGACTGGCCCAGATGCTCTGTGCATCCTTGGCATAGACTACCTCAGGAGAGGGTATTTCAAGGACCCAAAAGGGTACTGGTGGGCTTTTGGTATAGCTGCCTTGGAGACGGAAGAAATTAAACAGCTGTCCACCTTGCCCGGTCTCTCAGAAGACCCCTCTGTTGTGGGGTTGCTGAAGGTCGAAGACCAACAGGTGCCAATCGCTACCACCACGGTGCACCAGTGGCAATATTGCACCAACCGAGACTCCCTGATTCCCATCCACGAGCTGATTCGTTGACTGGAGAGCCAAGGAGTGATCAGCAAGACTTGCTCACCCTCTAACAGTCCCATAAGTACTTATTGCAGCCTATCAGTACTTAAAGGGGGGCTTATAAAAAAGATGGCGGCAGACTTTTTAGCAGGGCCTGTTGCGACAGGACAAGGGGGAATGGCTTTAAACTAAAAGGGGGTAGATTTAGACTAGATAGAAGGAAGAAATTTTTTACGCTGAGGGTGGTGAAACACTGGCCCAGGTTGCCCAGAGAGGTGGTGGATGCCCCATCCCTGGAAACATTCCAGGTCAGGTTGGACGGGGCTCTGAGCAACCTGCTCTAGTGGAAGATGTCCCTGCCCACGGCAGGGGGGGTTGGACTAGATGACCTTTAGAGGTCCCTTCCAACCCAAACTATTCTATGATTCTATGATATGGCCAGTGCAAAAGTCTGATGGAGAGTGGAGACTGACAGTAGACTGTCGTGGTCTGAACGAAGTCATGCCACTGCTGAGTGCTGCCATGCTGGACACGCTAGAACTTCAATACAAACTGGAGTCAAAGGCAGCCAAGTGGTATGCCACAATTGATACTGCTAATGCATTTTTCTCAATCCCTTTGGCAGCAGCGTGCAGGCCACAGTTTGCTTTCACTTGGAGGGACGTCCAGTACACCTGGAACCGACTGCCCCAGGGGTGGAAACACAGCCCCACCACTTGCCATGGAGTGATCCAGACTGCACTGGAACAGGGTGAAGCTCCGGAACACCTGCAATACATTGATGACATCATCATGTGGGGCAACACAGCTGAAGAAGTTTTTGAGAAAGGGAATAAAATAGTCCAAATCCTTCTGAAGGCCAGTTTTCCTATAAAACAAAGTAAGGTCAAGGGACCTACACAGGAGATCCAGTTTTTAGGAATAAAATGGCAAGTTGAGCATTGTCAGATCCTAGTGGATGTGATCAACAAAATAACAGCCATGTCTCCACCAACTAGCAAAAAGGAAACACAAGCTTGCTTAGGCATCGTGGGTTTTTGGAGAATGCATATTCCAAATTACAGTCTGATCGTAAGCCCTCTCTATCAAGTGACCCGAAAGAAGAACGATTTCAAATGGGGCCCTGAGCAACGACAAGCTTTTGAACAAACTAAAGAGGAGATAGTTCATGCAGTAGCCCTTGGGCCAGTCTGGGCAGGGCAAGATGTAAAAAATGTGCTCTACACCGCAGTGGGGGAGAACAGCCCTACCTGGAGCCTCTGGCAGAAAGCACCAGGGGAGATTCGAGGTCAGCCCCTAGGGTTTTGGAGTCGGGGATACAGAGGATCCGAGGCCCGCTATACTCCATCTGAAAAAGAGAGATTGGCAGCATATGAAGGGGTTCGAGCTGCTTCAGAAGTGATCGGCACTGAAGCACAGCTCCTCCTGGCACCCCGACTGCCGGTGCTGGGCTGGATGTTCAGAGGGAGGCTCCCCTGTACACATCATGCAACTGATGCTACGTGGAGTAAGTGGGTCGCACTGATCACACAACGGGCTCGAATAGGAAACCCCAGTCGCCCAGGAATCCTGGAAGTGATCATGGATTGGCCAGAGGGCAAAGATTTCGGGATATCACCAGAGGAGGAGGTGACACGTGCTGAGGAGGCCTCAATGTATAATGAACTACCAGAAAACGAGAAGCAATATGCCCTGTTCACTGATGGGTCCTGTCGCCTTGTGGGAAAGCATCGGAGGTGGAAAGCTGCTGTATGGAGTCCTATGCGACAAGTTGTAGGAACTGCTGAAGGAGAAGGTGAATCGAGCCAATTTGCAGCAGTAAAGGCCATCCAGCTGGCTTTAGACATTACTGACTGAGAAAAGTGGCCAGTGCACGGTCTCTATACTGACTCATGGGTGGTGGCAAATGCCCTCTGGGGGTGGTTGCAGCAATGGAAGCAGAGCAACTGGCAGCACAGAGGCAAACCCATCTGGGCTGCCGCATTGTGGCAAGATACTGCTGCCCGGGTGGAGAACCTGGTTGTAAAAGTCCGTCACGTAGATGCTCACGTACCCAAGAGTCGGGCCACTGAAGAACATCAAAACAACCAGCAGGTGGGTCAGGCTGCTAAGATTGAAGTGGCTGAGGTGGATCTGGACTGGCAACATAAGGGTGAATTATTTATAGCTCAGTGGGCCCATGACACCTCAGGTCACCAAGAAAGAGATGCAACATATAGATGGGCTCATGATCGAGGGGTGGACTTGACCATGGACACTATTGTGCAGGTTATCCATGAATGTGAAACATGCACTGCAATCAAGCAAGCCAAGCGGTTAAAGCCTCTCTGATATGGAGGACGATGGCTGAAATATAACTATGGGGAGGCCTGGCAGATCGATTATATCACACTCCCACAAACCCGCCAAGGCAAGCGCCACGTGCTTACAATGGTGGAGGCAACCACCGGATGGCTGGAAACGTATCCCGTGCCCCATGCCACCGCCCGGAACACTATCCTGGGCCTTGAAAAGCAAGTCCTGTGGCGACATGGCACCCCAGAAAGAATTGAGTCAGACAACGGGACTCATTTCCCAAACAACCTCACAGACACCTGGGCCAAAGAGCACGGCATGGAGTGGGTGTATCACATCCCCTGTCATGCACCAGCCTCTGGGAAAACTGAACGATACAATGGACTGTTAAAGACTATGCTGAGAGCAATGGTTGGTGGGACGTTCAAACATATGGACACACATTTAGCAAAGGCCACCTGGTTAGTCAACACTCGGGGATCTGCCAATCGAGCTGGCCCCACCCAGTCAAAACTTTTACGTACTGTAGATGGGGATAAAGTCCCTGTAGTGCACATAAAAAATATGCTGGGAAAGACAGTTTGGGTTATTCCTGCGTCAGGCAAAGGCAAACCCATCCGTGGGATTGCTTTTGCTCAAGGACCTGGGTGCACTTGGTGGGTGATGCAGGAGGATGGGGAAGTCCGATGTGTACCTCAAGGGGATTTGATTTTGGGTGAGAATAGCCAATGATTTGAACTGTATGATGTTAATTTCTATATAATACTGTGTATCATCACTTCTGTGGTGGCTATATGCCATATCAATAGTATTGCAGTAGGAATCACCTGGATTAATGAAGAATGAACTTTGATGAAACTGAGCAAAGTGCAGGGATGATAGAACCGGACAAGTGCAGCGGTGATGGGACCAGAACTGGCTTCAGCATGCAACAGTGCAACACCACACACCATCTCTCCTGCCCTGAGGGACTGTTGTGACAGATGGAGCCCAAAGTCATGGACTAAATGAACTCAACGGACATTTTATAGGGATGGCCCATAGACTAAGGGAATGATATCTGTGTGTATATATCAAAGGACAGGAAAAGTGGTGGTGATTAATTGGGGTGTATTGGAAAGAGTGGGGATCTGGGCATGACGTAGATGGTATAGAATAAAGGGTGGATACTGTCCTGGTTTCGGCTGGCGTAGAGGTAGTTTTCTTCCTAGTAGCTGGTACCGTGCTGTGTTTTGGATTTAGGATGAGAAGAATGTTGATAACGCACTGATGTTTTAGTTGTTGCTAAGCAGTGCTTACGCTAACTCAAGGACTTTTCAGCTTCTCATGCCCTGCCAGCGAGAAGCTGGGTGGGGGAACAGCTGGGACAGCTGACCCAAACTGGCCAAGGGGATATTCCATACCATGGGATGTCACACTAGCTATATAAATCGGGGGCAGTTGGCTGGGGGGCGGCAATCGCTGCTCAGGGACTGGCTGGGCATCAGTTGGCGGGTGGTGAGCAATTGCATTATGCATCACCTATTTTGTATATTCTAGTGTAAACTGAATTTTTTCAGTGTCTTGTATTACACTCAGGTAAGGATAAACTTTCATGGGGATAGTAAAAATCCTCACTGAGCATCTAACACAAACTGCTCCTGTCTTTAAGTCTTGTTTCAAAGATATGGTGAAAGCATTCTCCCTGTGCTTATTTTTGAAAGTGGTTAAATCACATTTTGGGTGGTCTCCTTTGGAAGCAATTTGATAGTGCTAGTCCTGTGCATGTTGTGCCCCATCTACTAAGAATGTTGCGGAAGGTTTTTGCTTGAGCAAAATTTTACAGTGGAGTAAATGTCGTAAAAATAGTTAGAGTTGTACTGTTTGGACAAAAATAGACAGCTGAGCAGAAGAGAGAGATTGGGCAAGTTCTTTAAAGTAAACTGAAGTGTGATCTCATTTCTTATTAGACGGATAAGAATCTACGTGGAATAGAGACTTTTTGAATGTACCAGTTGGAGGAAGAGCTTAAATGACACATCACTTTTTGGACACCAAGGTCAATTATAAATGCAGTTCTTTAGGAATCCATGCCTTACTGGTTACAGTTTTTTTTCATTTTAACTTGATTATTTTCAATTTGTGATAGATAAGTGTGAAACAGAAACATGACGCAGAAGACTTCAAGCAAACTAGATAAAGCACCTAAATATGGGGCAGGATATTGAATTTCTCTCTAATGGTAGTTCCCAAGCTATAATCATACATTTCCATAAGGTTCCAGTCCTTTTACTTCACTTGTTTTTGAATCGATGCCTTTGATAATGGAAAGAAAATGCTAGTAGGGGCAGCACAAAAAAAATCTAAATCATGTATGTGTACTGTCTTCAGAATTTTAGAAAGGTTTCAGCTTTTAACAATCAGTTTATCTGCAGCGTTGCTTTTTAGTGAGTGAAGTAGATGGACAGAAAGCTTAGCAAGGATTGAAGACTACTTAATAGTACCTAAGGAAATTTAAATTTAAATATGAATCTTTGTTGCATGCAATATATTCATTTGCATATGCTAAATCCGCTTTCAAAATCTGCTGTTTGTGAAGACTTTTTACTGGAATGATTATGTCAGATGTGCTTCAGTGAACTCTTCTAGTTTGTAGGCAGCAATTGGCAGTAGGTTGGTTCATCACAGTAACATGACAGTACTCGAAAGGTTCAGAGATAGTTTCATAATTATTGTTAGCATGATTCTTGAAAGAAATGATGAGCATCTCATAAACCCAGATGGGAATTTGTTACATTGTTGATAAATGTGTTGATAAATGTGTTTTACATTTTTAAATTGATAAACAGTGAAAAGCAGAGAAGATACAATAAGGCAGATGGTTGTTTATAAAGCACTTGCAAGTTGCTGCAATTCAAAGAATGGTACTAATTGTTAAAAAGAAGACAAAAATTGGAGTAGGGGGAGTGTTTCAATGAGTTAATCATGAGCTTTTTAAAAATAAAACCTTCAGCAGCTTTAGTTCAATTAGAACCATTCTTGCCATGCTGGGTTTATATGCAAAAGTTTAGACTATCAGTTCTTAATAAACTTTTGTACCAACCATTTTCATGTAGCTGAAATTAAAAATACAAATAATCCACCTTATAATCTAAATGTATCTATTCCCATCTTTCTCCTTTTTCTTATTAGAAAAAAACCAAGATTTATTGCACAGCAAAATAAAATTTAATTATTATTAGTCTTATTCCCACTTAAAAACAATGAATAGAATAGTGAACTCCAAAATCAACAGAGAGTTTGCAGCAAGGAAGTAAAATGGGATATAGTTGGCTTATTTTTTGTTAAAGGAGTGGTAAAAAAGCCTGTGTGTTTTGCCAACTGGAAGGTGACTAGAAAAAATTATATTTAAGTAGTGCTTAGGCAGAATACAAATCAGCATATGTGATGCAACCAGTTGGTTCACCTTTGTCTTACGAATGTTCAGTTCTTGTTTCCATCAGTGATATTAAAAGTTTCTATGAAAGGCAAAGTGTTTTCCTACTGCTTCAGCAGGAGTTTTTGAAAACCAGAGATATGTAGATTACTGCCTTCATCAAGCAGCACTTTTAAAATATGTTTATTTTACCTCAGTTGCAGAACTCCGGAAGAGTTAGTTCTCTTTCACAGGATTTTCAGCTTCTCCAAGATAAAGAATTTAACACTTTCTGCGTCTTCAACAAGAGACCTATATCTTTCAGTTTTCTGGGAATATTTTTATTAAAATTCAGCAGAATAGTGATATTTTTTAATAAAGCTGTATCAGCTGTGTCAGTCCTTAATAGGAGTAATTTGAAAGGAAAAAAATTCAATTATAAATCAATAGTGTTGTATTTCTGTATGTGCAAACAACCTAAAATTACTTTTAAGATGCTCCAGCTGCTCAATTCATTAACTCAATCACAACTGAATTTTGGTATCTGTTATCTTCTGCTGATCGCTGCAGCAGAAATACCCAGTTAGCGTGCCTGAAGCTGTTAGATGCAGTTATGACTGTTAAGGAAGATCAGTTCAATAGGTTGGTTACTTAGGATTTTGAGAGGCTTAGTAAGTATTTATTTATCTTAATTCATGCACTGTCCTGTCTGTAACGATTCAGGAAAGCATCGTGCTCCTCCACAAATAGTGTCAATTCCTTCTCGCATTCAGGGTTTCCAGATTTGCCTCTTGTGCTTTTTGGGTAGTTGCACCTCTTAACTCTTTCCAGTTCCTCAGTTCCCCTCTTGAGTGATACCCTGAGTATGTTGTTGGTAATAAGATACGAAAGATCTTTGAGGGGAAAAACAAATAATTGAGGGGAAAAAAAAAAAAATTTTTCTCTGTTCACTGAATTACTGGGGGGGGAGGAGGGTGCATATGCTTTTGCCTTCTTTCCAGCAGTGTAAATTATACAGATATTATGGTAACTTTCTCTTATTTCACTGTAGATCTGACACCCCATAACACAGGACGGAAAAAGTATGTAAAAAATAAGTAAGCTTAACAAAAAGAATAATGATTTAAAACTCAGGGTGGTCAAAATTCTGAAATTAATTTTTTATACATTGTTTTTAATTTCTAGATTCAGGAATTCAGCTTCTGTCCTCATTTCCAGTATGTATGGCTCAATACTAAGTGGGTTTTTTAAGATAAAACCTGACATATATCCATCCCAGTCATAATGCATGTGAGAGTTTCACATAAAAGTACATCTATAAAATGTATTTGGAAGCGTTGATTGTCAAGTTCTATAATCTGAACTTGCGTTTAGACATGATTAATTTTCATGCATTAGACATGCACCTTCATCATGTACTGATAAGAATTTTGGTGCAGTAGACCTTAAAGCTGATGTTTAAGCAAGAGGGGAAGATACTAAATATAAGAAAAGGAGGTGTTTGTCCGATGTAAGCTGCAATTCTAGCTGAGGCACCTTTCTGGATATTATACATACTTTCGCTTCTATGAAGTTGGTTAGAAAAATAGAAAAAATATAAACTTAAATGAAAAATGGAGGCCAAGTATTTTATTTTCATATAATATCGGTACAGTAGGCACAAAGGGAGTGTTCTTGTAGTTGGTTTTGCTCCATCTGAAGGTAATGATATAAGTGAAAGAAGGAAATTACTCATAGTTTATGAAGATTGTAGGAAGACAGAAGGTTCAAGCAAAAGAAAAAAAATTAGGACAGGTAACCAGAAGAAATTTTTAAATGAAAGTACTTGGAAAGTGCTAAGCATTCTTACTGCCTGATCATCAGCGGTTTCATACTCTGTTTTCTCTCTGCCATTAAATGTATCAAGATTGATTGTTACATTTGGTCCCAACTTGGTCTCAAAAAATGTGTTTGTTTTTTTATCATTTTTGTTGAAACAACTTTTTAATCCTGCTTTACTTGATAGTATGGAAGTGCACATCAAATTTTTGAAATGAACATTTCTGTTACTACTGACTTAGGGAGGGTTTTAATTTCTAAGTTTTAAAACAAATGTTCTGTGTACTAGTTAAAAACCTGTATGAAACTGCAGGTAGCAATGGAGGTGGGGAATAATGCTAAAATAGCTGTCAGCAAAATAGAAACGATGAAACTCTAGGATAGGAATTGTTTTTGTTGAGGCCGAATGAAGTGTCAAAGATGTCAGGACACAATGCTGATAGTTGCACAAGTTCTTCGTGGTTTTTCTTCAGCTTAAGACTTCATAGATCTTTCATGGAGGGAGGGATTTGGCTTTTTTTTGCAGAAAAGGTACGCTTTTCACAGAAGTCAAACTGTTCACTGGAAAATAGTGTGCCCAGCATACTCAACGCTCAACAGATGCAAGCTGAGCTCCTTCAGTGTACGTACATCCGTATACGTATGTATACATATGTTGCTCTTTCTGTGAAAGTAACTAGAAACTAGTCTCAAGAGTCAACACGTGTAAAAGAAGTGAATGGCCAGAATATAATTTAAATAAGTGGCCAAGATACAGCAGGACTCATTAATCCTTTTCCAGTATTACAGTGGTTTGTCATTACATTTGGTGGGAAGTTGAGGATTACAGCAGTCAGTGTAGTGAATGCACCTTTTGTGGGTTTCTGCCAGCCAAATGACTGATCAGTATCACATGCATTACTAAAATATAAATACAGTAAATATCACATGTGCTATCCACCTGAATCAAGTGCAGAAGGACAGAAGCAAGTCCCTCTGTCATATGTGTAAAATGTACGGGCAAGATTGATCATTGTGATCCATACATGCTTGTACTTGTGAAGCTCATGCTGGCATGTGCTGTTCCAGTAATGGCTGAGGACCATATTTTTCTGTTCTAGATATCCACGTCGGCATAACACTGTCCCAGCAAAAGACTACAGGAATTTACCTTGTGCCTAAACCCGTTAATGTGAAAAGGGGCAATGTCTTTTTTCCATTTATTTCTTGATGTGTCTTACAAGAGAGAGCTTTGTGAGGGATGAAGAAACCTACTTGATTCGTCTTTAGGGGGGAGGCACACTCTCTCCAAGCAGTCAAAAATTACACATTCTAGAGTTTGGGACAATTAGATTGAAGTCTTTTATGCCTTTATACCTGCAGGCAGGTGTTTAACCATCTCCAGAAAAGCAGGGCTCCATCACACATAATGGTGACTTGGGAAGACAAATGCCTTATCAGAAGATAACTCCAAACGTCCCCCCTTCCTCCTTCTTCCCCCAGCTTTCTATGCTGAGCATGACGTCATATGGCGTGGAATATCCCTTGGGTCAGTTGGGGTCAGCTGTCCCAGCCGTGTCCCCTCCCAACTTCTTGTGCACCCCCAGCCTCCTTGTTGGTGGGGTGGGGTGAGAAGCAGAAAAGGCCTTGACTCCGTGTCAGCACTGCTCAGCAGTAACGAAAACATCCCTGTGTTATCAACAGTTTCCAGCACAAATCCAAAACATCACCCCACACTAGCTACTATGAAGAAAACTAACTCTATCCCAACGAAAACCAGCACAAGGTGGTATTGATATCTTGGGTATGTTTACTGGTGGTACTGGTTATTATCTTAGAATCATAGAATAATTTTGGTTACACCTTGGGATTCTGCAGTCAACTCCCCTGCTCAAAGCATTGGCAGCTTCAAAATTATATCAGGCTGATGAATTAAAAAATTGCAGACTGCCTTTAAGCAGGAACACCCTAACCATGAATGGTTGCTACAGAGGTCTGTCTGCATACTCTGGTGGTGGAGCTTCCTAGTAGACAGGAGACCTTAGTGAAACTTGCTCCTGTGATGTGTGAGAGAATTGACCATGGTAGATGGGGCTAGGCTCATACGGCTTTGAAGGTGACTTCTAAGGGAGAAAATGTGCTGGTTTCCGAGTTTTATAAGGCTGTCAGATGTAATGATTCACTGAGGTTTTGTTAAGTACAGTATGAAAACTTCAGAAGGAGCACCACAAATATTACGCAACTGTTCAACCAGTTGTTCAGGAAGGGAACTGAATGTCAGAGTGTTACAGTCGGGACATGACACAGACTCAGAGAAGAAAGAACAGTTGCTTGCCATATCAAAGCTATGGTTCTGTCAAGTGCTGCTTTTAGTATGGATCCTGCCACCTGCTCCCAGAATCCTCTGCTATTCGAGGTTTCAGTTTCAGAATGCATATTGCCTTCCACCAACAGATTTCTCAAAACATGTGTCATGATGCACTTGAAAAAGTGTTATGCGGTAGCATATATACCCCTGCTCAACTCCATTGTGTTTGGCAAAAGTGCACTCTAAGTGAGTGTGTGCCTTTAGATCAATTTATGATAGAAAAGGAAACAGCTTGTTTGATAACATGAGCTTGTACTCGTAGCAGTCAGCCAGAAACAGAGCTCTCATTTGTCCTGGGTTTCAGTCTACTATTCAGTTTACAGTGTCACATCTCTTCTCACTTAAGTATTTTGGGAATGTCAGAGAGCATTGGATGTTACTTTGCTGGGGACCATGTAAGGATTAATCATGAAATGAGAGGTCTGATCAGTTCTTGCAGATGTCAACATAATTCAGTGCTCTTGGTCACGGTGATGTCTAATATGCAAAAATCTTTCCAGATGTGTATGGTTGTAGGTAGATAAAATTCAAATAATTTTCACAGTGGATACATTGAAATCAGCTTGTGGAAGTGCTCAAGGTGCATACTGAGTTGCAAGTATATGGCTTCAAGTTTGATCAGTTCTACATGAGTAAGCTAAAACTGCAAAGTAATAAAATAGATCATTAATATTTCCTTCTGAACAAATTTTTCTTGCATAATTCCAAAGTAAATCCATAAGATGATGTTCGTTGATCTTTCTGTAAGACAAATCTGATTTCAGTTCACAGTCTGCCTAAGAATTTAAAAATATCTTTTCTTCCACCATCTTTTAGAAGGTTAGGATCTTTGGCGAAATGCTCACTATATTATTTTGTTTATAAGTTTCTTGGGCTTACCTTTCCACCTCCACAGGAAACCAATTTAGGATATCGTTAGATACATTAGAAAGCAGAATTCATTTGGCTGCAGTATTAAATGACCTACTAATAATTTTTGACATAAAAATACCCTGTAACCCTAGAGGTAATACGGGTAAACTGAACAGAAATTAAGTAAATCGTAAGGTGAATACAAGTGGGAAGTGAAGGTTGATGCACATTTTTAGTACCATTTCATAAAGATTTTTTTGGACAGGCTACATTCAGTAACAGAAAGGGTCCTAACTTAGATTGTAGTAACGTAATTTTGGGCTGATTTCCAATATTCAGGAATGCATATGTTCTTGATCCTTCATTACAACTCATAATTTCAGGAATATTGTGTTGGGAAAATAAGGCACATTAGCCAGCAGCACAAATAGCAGGAGAAGCCACAATATTCATTTCCCCTTAACCCAGCCAAAAACAGAGTATTTGGCTGCCTATCAAAAGGAGCAGCAGTAATTGTTTCCAGTATCAGTGGAGGCATTTTGCTGTTTAAAAAACCCAAAACTTCCATTTCATTAACTCAAGAAAGGGCTCGGTCTCTGCCATCAATTAGGGGACAAAAAAGGGGTTCTCATGGCAAGCTGTAGGTTGCTGTCTGCCTGTACCTTGCTTGTGGCCCATGAATTGCTGCGGGTTCTGCCGGGAGCTCCCGGTGCCTGCAGTAACTGCTTGCCCTCTGCAGGCTCCGCTTCGCCTGGGATGGCAGGAGCAGTCCGCAAGAGCCTGGGTCACAAATGCAGCAGGACCTGCTGTTGTGTGTGATGAAGCGCCCAGGAGCTCAACCAGATTAGAGCCACCTTGTGAACACTGGCCAAAAGGTAGTCCCAGGCTTACAATTTAGTCTCAGTTTGTAGAAGAGAAAAATGGAAAAGGAGAAGCATGGAAAACAAGATTATAGGCAAACTGTAGATGTTAATGCGACGACTTGTCACTTGTCAGACTGCCTGCTGCCAAACTCTGTGGTGACACGCTGGTCTTTTCCTGCCTCTTCTGTCTGGATTAGACCTTGAGCAGAACAAAGGGGGAGCACCCATCGGCCTGTGTGCCCATTGCCCAGATTATTGACTGACAATAGCAGTGGCGATGAAGACGCTCAGTCAGTATGTGATCACAGCACCACATGTTGTATAGAGCAATAAATATGGTTTTGTATTTGATGGAGGGCAGGTCATCCTCAATGCAGATTCTCTGCTCTCTTCTCACGGCATAGGGATAATTGTACCAAATTCTGTTGCCATAGAACAAGTTGCTTTTAGACAAAAATCTGTCCGATTCCTGATCTCACCTTTTCATTTTATTCTCTTGACTGTTATTTGTGTTCACTTTATTTTATCTGATACATGATGAATTTAAAATGTTTTTCATGTGTCTTTCTATTTTATAATACTCTTTAACCAAACACAGAACTCTGCACAAAACTCTGCAGGCTAGCAGCTGTGGTATAATTATAAATTGCACACAAGCATGCTGCTCACTGTTGATGTCCATTTTCTTTATCTGTATCTAGATGATAAAATTGCCTAATTAATGTTTCTATGAAATGCTATAAAAATTACAGAAACTGGATGTTAGGAAGAAGTTTCCTTTTCAGACAGTATTTTGATATCATTGTTCAGTAGGAATTGTCATTACTTCCTACCTGATATATTTGTAACTGATAACTACTGTATTGAACCACTTGTCTCATCAAACACGGCTATTCTTCCGCACACCCCACCCCTCCAAAAGAGCAAAGGATCCCATCATGCAAACTTCTGTTGGGAAACTGACAAACACCAACATGAACATGAACCAATCCCAGTCACGTGGTTTATAAATCGACATCAGAACAGGCTTTTACGCAGTATTTTGTGACTCAGGCTGTTTCATAGCTTCACAGACTTTCTAGAAATAGCTGCTTAATTAGTTGGACATGCTATGTATTATGCTGTTTTAATGCAAAATTCCCATTAGAGCTTGCTAAATGTCCCATTTCACCAAAAAAAAAAAAGGCTTTTCTTCTCACAATATTTGTGTTCAGTAGAAGGTCAGAGACACAAGCTAATACTTGGTTTGCATAAAATCATGAATTGTTGTGATCCTTCTTAATCACTGTAATGTTAAGCAGTTTTATGTGTAATTGGACTGTATCTTGGTGGTTGGACTGAGAAAGATGTGATTCCTTCCCAAATGAAGTATATAGGTAAAATTCATTAAAACAGTAAATTGTACTGTACAGAGCTTCACTATTAGCTGTTTTTCCTCTTCTCGTGATACTTGTGCCCACATAGCTTAATGAGAAGTCCTACACTGATGTGCTGTCTTTGGACATAGGCGTGCCGCATGATTGGCTGCATTAGATTTTCAGTCATAATTTCATAGGAAGGAAGGATCTGTTATGCTTTTTGGACATCATCAACATAAATATTCATGAGCAACTAACAATATCCTTACATACTGTCCTTTTATTATAAGTGAAGTAGTATGGGCTATGAAGTTTATTTTATAAACCTCAGTTACCAAGAATATTTCTTCCTCGTAGGATTGTTTTAAAAATAAAGTAGAAAAAACACGTAAATCAACTTTCCAAATTTGATTTAATGAAGACATTTTAAATAATAATTTATTTCATTGTTAAATTAAATGGTTTTCTGTATTTTATACAAGAGCAAAAGCGTCAGGATTTTACTTGTCACATATGAAGCAATCTTCCTTACCTGTTGGTCGAAAGTTCTCCTGGCATTTGCTGTACCTGGAGTTTTTTGTAGTTTGCTCCCTCTTTGAGTTTGCCTGCCAGCAGAACACAAGGCTAGGTTAGATGGGTTCAGTCACGTGGAACAGAAAAAGGAAATCTTTTCTTGAGAAACAGTGAGGAAAAAGAATAGAAAACGGTTCATCAATGTCCAAGGTGTTTTCTTAACCTTCAGCTTGATACCCCCAGAAGAGACAGTGCCTTCAGGGCAGGTTTTTCTCTCCTTAAGGGGAAGTTTCTTTCAGGGTACTAGGTATCATAACCATAGACTAGAAAAGCAGAAAGCAAGCTAGCCGTTTCTCTTAGAAGTTAACTGCTGGCTTTTGTCAGTTACCCAAAGCAAGTGAGGGTCCTGAGTTTGCCACTTAAGTATGCGATGAGTTAATGACCCCGGTGATATCTCTTTTCTTTACTTGACCTAGTAAAAAGAGGTGCAGGTATTACTTCATAGTGAAACTATAAGCATTTTTGTGATTTGTGTTCCTGAGGGTATCAACTACTGTTTGTGCCAAGAAAAGAAAAAAAGAAATGCTGCTAACGGTCAGCACCATGGCTCTTTTCAGCTAAATTTTATGTAAATCCAATTTATTTTGACCCAGTACTGTTCTGGAGCATGGTGGCAAAATGGTTAAGACATCTTGCTATGGAAAGAAGGTGTTAATTTGAGTTCTGCTCTGGATTTACATAAAATTAAGCCTTTAGTCCATCTGTGAATATTTATCTGGTCATTTCTGCTGAGGAGTCAAAGGTGGCAAAATGAGATGCTTGACACATCACTGACTTTTTTGTCTGTGACTACAAAAGCTGGTATGCTTTAACTATGTTAATCTGATATGTCAGTTGGGTTTGGCATGGATTTTTAACCTTTCAAAACTGCATAGCACCACCTCTCCACCTAAACTACATTTTTTTCATTAATAGTTGAAATAATCAAAACTGCTACTGCTCTTTCTTCCAGATCCCTTTTCATAACTCATCTCTAATATGAAATTTAGAGATGATAATCCTAAATTTCAGTTCTTGAATTGGAATATTAAAATGTGTTTATAAGCCTCATTTATATTTGTTCCTCTGTTATTCTTTTGGGCTTTTTTTTAGTTTCTTTCTTTGTTTTGCAACGTTTCCATCCTTTTGTTTCTTATTTCAGCTTGGGGATAGAGGTTATGCTTTCTGCTGATGTTTAATTGCTTCTTGCGCAAGGTGCTTGATTGAAGCCTCTGCTTAGTACTAATACCTATCTATGTATATGTATGCATATTTAAAAAGAATTGAGAATTTTCATAAGATGGGCTATATAATTAAGCCATTTCTGAAGCCAAATAATTGTCAAGCGATTTCTAAAATTAGAGATGCTTTTCTTAAAAAGGAAAAAAAGAAAAACAAAAAATAAACCAACAGGTGTCAGCAAAGACCATGTAACAAAACATTGGGTCAAATCACATCAACAGTATATGCTGCATTCATGACAAATCCCTGTTGTTTTTCGTTTAATGCTCTCAAAAGATCTTGAGATCCTATTTGTGATCAGTCAACTCAGAATCCAGAATATCACACCCATGTGTTAAGATTGAATTGAATTGCTTTCAGTAGAAAACGCAAGAAATCCCTTAGAGGTAATGTCAATTCCATCTTAATGAATTGTCCTCCCACACTATAATCCAAGTGAGGTCTTTTGTTGATTTTTAAAATGCCATTGATTTTTTTTTTTTTTTTTTTTTTTTTGCTTGCAGTGAACAGAGCCTTTAGAAAGTCCATTCAGCTTTTAGGATTTTTTTGTTCTGGTATGGTGATGGTGGATTTTTTTTGTTTGTCCCAGTTCTTGGGTAAGTCTGTGTCCAAGAGCAGTATGTCAAAAAGTTCCTTTGCATCTCTCATTGTTACTTATTGGCAGGTTTGTCACTTGAGGGTCAAAATAAAGCTCATTCAACCAAGGCTATGGCAGCCCACAGTAGCCAGCCTCGGGTCAGTCGTACCACTTGAGATTTGCCGCAGGGCAGTCAGCTGGAATTCGTTTTGCATTTGTTTCACTGAACTTTATTGCTCTTACACTGCAAAGAGGAAGAAGTTGTGGGTAGACTACTGTATGTTATAAGGATTGTTTCCTTCTCGTGCTCATTTTCTCTTTTTGCATTAAAGTGCTTATTACCAATGAGGAGACAAATCTTACGAAACAAGAAAATCCATTACTCATAATGGCATTGCTTCTAGTGGTTTATACTTGCTTATTTTTAAGATTAGTGATAAAACCTCCAACCTGTGCACACTGCCTTGAAGGGTACACTGAGGGGCCTAATCTCTTACGCCGAATTTAAATTATTTGAAAATGGTATCCTTTGTATGCCCGTAAAAGATCCATTTTTTGAGGAAGTTAGATTGAAGAGGTTGTAACTTGTTATGTCAGGTCTGAGTTGATAGTTTAAAGCATTTTAGAGGTCTGGGGAGCTGACGGTGAATCTCTTGCTGTACTGTGCAAAGTCAAGTTGAACATAGTACTGTAGGGGAAAAAAAACCACAAAGGCAAATGAGGTTGATTTTGGTCTATATGTGGATTTGTCAGGTGAAACGATGATGTTGAACTGTTACACATTTTAAGTGCAGTTCACAGGGTGGGAATTGACAAGTGAACCTAAGGTTGAATTGTTTCTGCGTTCGCTAAAGAAAAATAAAAAACCTTTCATTTTTCTTTACTTCAACTCAAAGCATAGCAAATTATATCTGAGCGAGTTATTGTAGAAGGTAGAGATGGTCAGACTCTTTTTCACTAATTTTAATTGTAATTTTTTCCTTTTTTTCTCTTTTTTTCTGTAATACGTTTATGTAGGAGATTAAACTGAGGTTCAAGTATAATTAACTCATAAGGTTAATAGAGGAATAAAAAACTACTAATGACACTAATAATGTACTAACCCTTTTTATGATATGACTTGTGAAAACCCAGGAAGTCAAGCAAGAAGGAAAGTGCCATTGCACCCATGTTTTTTTTAGCTACGATCTCCTTAATTTTAAATGTAGTATCTACATTATTCTAAAAAATCTGGCCACTAATAAAAACCTACAAGCAGAATTATTGCCATTAGATTCTCCTACTCTCTGCACTTTCATGTACTTTGAGAACTGTCTTTAAAAATTAATAAAAAGAAGCGATCTGATAAGGTGTTTAAGGAGTGTTGTTTCACTCCTTCCACAAGTTGAAATCTTTGGAGGCAGAAGCGTCCTATCCACTGAGTAAGTGTATCATTGCCAACACATCTCACTCTTGATGGGAAGTAGCCTCTGTTAACTTTGAGAGAGTAGTTCTGTCTCCATTCGCATTTCGTCCTTGGAGTAGTGAAAAGTGGTAACAAGAGTAGTAATGGTGGTGATGGGGTTCTGTTTGTGTTTTGAATAGCTGTGAATGAGGAACATGAAGTGGGAAGTCTCAGATCCATCCAGCTGGATCTGGTCCACCAGAAGAATATATTTAACCGGTAATTTGCTCTGTTTCCTTTTTTCCCAGAAATCTAGATGTGCGTAGAAGTGCGTAGGAGCAGGCAATGGTGTGGACAACTTGGGTTAACAGGTTGCACCCCCTTATCCTTTCTCCAAGGTCTTGTAATCCGTCCTCTGTCATGTGAGTGGTTGTAACGTCAACTGCTCGCATGCGCTTTATCCTTTGTCATGTCACATGTGCTTTATTCTTTATCATGTGTTAACCATACGCCAGCCATTTGACAGGGTTGTTGGCATGTTGTCATGAGGGATGCACATATGGGAGAAGAGAGGGACATGTGGCGTTTGATTGTCTTCAAAGAGACTTTGTGGTTTGCACTAACCAAAGGGTTCCTCACATCTGTCGTGAGTCCATGAACATTCGTTGTGTGGTAATCAGTTCCAGTGACTACTAGTAAGTGCCGGTT
This sequence comes from Aptenodytes patagonicus, assembly GCF_965638725.1. Classification (NCBI taxonomy): domain Eukaryota; kingdom Metazoa; phylum Chordata; class Aves; order Sphenisciformes; family Spheniscidae; genus Aptenodytes; species Aptenodytes patagonicus. The sequence goes on along the minus strand of NC_134982.1, from coordinate 87,631,158 downwards.
TAGAAGCAAAAGGCCACAAATCACACGGGCCTATGCCATTTCTGTAATATGTTTTTAGCAGAGAATTCACTGTTGAGAAAACATTTTGCAAGTTTGAGTAGTTTACTTTGTCTTTTTCTTTTTTTTCCTCTGCAGCAGGTTTGCTGTTCTGTTTGTAGTCTGGTGGTGGGTAGAGTTACCCGTGGTTGGTTTTGACAGTGGGAGCATGCTCAGGGGGAAAAAAGAGAATTCAGAGGGCTTTGGTTGTAAAGCACAGCAGGGAGGGGGCTCGACGAGCAAGGCTCAGTGCACTTCACTGCGTCCCAGCATGGTTTTTGATGTGGTATGTACTGAAGCAGCTCCTCTGGATTAGGATGTAGGTGTTACGAAACAAGTTGTTGAGTTGTGATCTGTTGTCTGTATACCTGGCTATCTCTGTTATGAAAAAGTTCACCAGTGGGTCAGCTGCAGTTCTGCTCTTCTTCATGTGTGCCAGGCTGGTTCTTGATGTTTTTGATACGTGTTATAAGGCTTTTTTCAGTTTCCTACAGACTTAAAATGGGGGTATATTATTTTAAACTGAGTTATTTTGGAGTTGTCTTCTTGCTTTGTGGGCATGCTCTTGGTTGTCCTATTTTCCAGACTTCTGCTGTTTAAAGACATCTGATACTTCGTTCATTGAAGAGTCTCTTTGGTATTTGTCTCCACTTACAATCATGTTTAGGCTTCAGTACCTTCAGGATCTTTGTAAATTCAAACGTGTTAGTCTCAATGGCTCTTAGTCTTTAATTTCTCTTCTCACACAGTTGTATGCAGGTATTGATCTTTTGATCACGTAGCTTCAGGATGGTTTATTGCAAAAATTTTACAAATTATGCTGCTAACAGAATTTTTCAATGCATTTTAGTAATTGAAAACAGTCCTGAAGAAAGTCCTCTATATGAACAATACAATCTTAAAAGAACACATGTCATATGAGGCCAGGACCGTACCAATTAATGTGTACTAGAGTTTTGTGTACCAGAACTATGTTTCCACCTGGAGTTTCAGTTTTGCTCTTCAGACTGCATGCAGCATTATAGTCTTGGCCACCATTGTGCAGAATATTTAGCAATGCAAGGGTAAAATCTCAGCTCTGCCATAAGATAATGTGTTTCTCTTTTCTTTCTGTGGTCTTTTCTGTCTCTATCCTTTTTGCTGTCCATCCAAGTCATCAAATTTAATTTCTCTGTAATTAAATAGGTTATATTCTGGATCCATATGAAGAATCGCTGTTCATGACGTAGGTCTATCCCCCAGTTATCCCTAAGACTATTGAACTTTGCAGATCTCATGTTTGGGGCCACTAGCACTTTGAAAAGGTACTTCTGGAGGTAGTCATACTGTTATATCCAACATAAGTCAGAAGACTGACTGTTTTAAGCTCCTCAGAAGGACAGTTGTGAGCACTGAAGTTTGGTTCCTGTCCTGAACCGTATGTATTACTGCTCTCAACCTTGTCCACAGTAGATGAAGGAAAACTGTAACAAGGAAATGGTAGCAGAGATTAGGTGCTTGTGTTTTTAATATGCCCAGGATAATCCGCTGTTTTTACTGTTCAGGACGTGTTCCACTCCGCGTTAGTCCCTGCTCTCATCAGCCTGCCTTCATTCTGGGAAATTTTCCAGTCCAACAAAAGCAAGAAAAGCTGTGACTTCATTTAGGGCGGAAGATCCTCAGGCTTACAGAAAGCAGGACACTGGCTCCTCAGCTCACTGAGAGCAAATTGAAGTATAAGCCATTTAGTTTCCTTCCAGAGAGCACCACTTTGTGCTGGGAAGAAAGTTTCTCCCATCCCGCAGTTTGACTACAACCTTTTTGGGGGGTGGAAGTGTTAGGCTAAGTACTTTTTTGTGGTTGGAAAGGATTTCTCCCTTGCTATCAGAATAGGTGATCAGAGGCATGGAATTTTTTTGCTTTTGTGTTTGTTTTTTTCCCTCAGTTCTCAAAGCAGGCAATAAGAACACCTTGGTAGTGCTTAGTTCAGACACTTACCCTATTTGGGATCCGTTTTCCTGATAGACTGCACTTGGAAGTGATTGAAGAGCAGAGATGCTGTAAAATGGGGTTGAAGTTTCCAGTGTCTCATATGAGAAGTACAGAACTACCATTTTTTCCTCCATTCATCAAGCAATTTCACACACTTTGGGCAAGCCTTACTATTGGTTCTTTTTCCTTTCCCATCTCGGACATGCCTGCTCTGCTCACCAGCAACCTTATTACCTTGAATTACAATGCAGCATATTGCTTACGGCGTTGGCACACCTTGTGAGTTGCAATAGCCTTAGAAAAAGCATAAATATCCCATGTTAGTACAAATAACTTGAGTAGGGCTTGTACCGGACAATTTGTTGCTTGATCGTTCCATATGAGTTATTAACACTGGACTGGATTGAACAGCCTCTGTCACTAAATACCTGTGGTCATGAGCAACCATATGACTGATGATTAGTCCAGGAGAGTTCATAGAGTGCAACCACACTCACCTTCTCATGCAAGAAGTCACAAGAGACTTTCCCACATCCTACAACAGTTTTCAGGTCTTAAAGGTAAAATACCAGCACACACAAGCTAACACTACTACTTAAAGAAGTTGTAGCTATTTAAATTGTGTAGATTTGTAATAGTAAGTGTAACTAGTGCCATATAAATAATATAGCACAGTTCCCTTTTCTTTTTAATTCCTATAGAAAAGATATTTTGTAAGTTAATTTTTCAAACTTACAGATCAGCCATAAAATCACAAGAAGTAATTAAAAGCATAAAATTCCAAAAGTAATGTTGGATTTGTAGCATTTTCAGTACTTGCAGCCATGTTCCTAGGGAGGACAGGATTTTGCTAGGTTTTCCAGGCACATCCATGCCAAGTGCAGGAAACGTGGCCATTATGGTGATGTTTTCAAATCTGGGAAATTTTGGGCTTTGATCCTACTTCAAGAAATCTTGTGTATCACCTTCCATCCTTTAAAACTGACAGCATACCAGCCATTGCTAGGATATCCCTGAACTTGTTGATCTGCTGCTGCCAAAAAAACTCTCTTGTGGTCTTGTATATACTGGGGCAGTTTACGGCAGTTTTTCCTCAAGTCTGTCGGGGCTGTGGAGACCATCCAGGTGCTGAGCTGCCTGAGGATCATAATCTCACACTTTGTATCCAAGACTCCAACCTACTATATATTTCTTAATGTTTACTCTTATTAAAAGCATTCATTAGGTTAAGTCTTTGCTATACCAGAGTGCTCTACTGATTTAACAGTCCCGTTTTTAAGGCTGATATCACTATTTATTATATTAGAGTGGTGCATAAAGAGCCAGTTAGGATCAGAGCCCCATTGAGCCAGGCTGTGGAAAAAATAAGTAAAGGTTTACTTCTTCCCTGAAGACATCACAGTCTAAATAGATGAGAGAGAATAGAAGAAATAGATACGAACACAGAGCTGCAAAAAGGGGTAGATTTTTGCAAGTGCTGTCTAAAATATATTTTCTTCATAGCAATTCTTTTCTCTTCCAAGTGTTCTTTTAGTGTTTTTGATGGTTAGTAGATGCCTGGATTTAGAGTGAAAAATAAAATTTCTACGTTTGAGGCCATATTATCATTATTTTAATGTCTGTACACCATCAGCATCTGAGACTGCAGGAACTTAACTGCTTTACTTGTTGGCATTACACTGAAGTTGATTTCGGTGAACCATAAAAAGTTTGGCCCTGAAGGTAAAATTACACTGTATGCATGTTCCTAACATACTGCTTTGGGGATAAACATGTCTTAAATCAACTCATCGCTCACAGCTAAATTCCTCCTCCAAATGCAGTTTCCCTGTAGATAGTAATGTTCAGTAAGACTGATTTTCTTTAAAACCGTAAAGTTTTTTGAACATTACTTCTATCAATAAACATATTTGAGCAGAGTAGCAAAGAATTCACATAATCCTAATAAAGATTTTGGGTTTTTGTGAAAAGAAGGGAGGGGCATGTGCCAACATTTTTAATTAGCTTTCATGAGTACCTCTAATTTGTTCCAATGTGTTCCAAACATTTGCATATTGGTTTTGCTCACATGTACATAATGAAAACTTTTGGACTTCATTGAAACTTTATTTGGTAATTGTGCATTTGGAAAATTAAAATTGAAGTTTATGATACCCTGGCTCCTACTTGCTCAGTTCATAGTGTGTTGTTAAGATGCCATCACTTGAGAGCTTTGTTACAGCGACGTTTCTGTTGTGGCTTAATGTGCTGTGGGTTCAGATGGCTGTAATTGTGGCCTTGAGGGGCTGGACTAAAGAATACCAGCTGGGTTTGTACCCAGATATTCTTGGATTAATATTTTGGGACTTAGATCTTGTCCTGTCTGGAATTTAAACATAGTTCCCCAAGCTTTAAAGGGAAGACAAGCACCATTTGACGCTCTTAATGAGCACTTTTTTCCCCTCTTTCATTTGCGTTTTTTTTTCTTTTTTTTTTTTTTTTTAATTCCTGTAGCCAGTGAAATCCAGGCAGTTACTTCCAAACCGTTTTTACAGCCCCATATGAACAAAGTGCTTTAGTTTGTTCCTCAGCTTAATTCCCAAATTAATAAGAGTTAGAAAGTTCTTACATCTGCATCTCCATTTTTCTTAGAATATATAAGGGTGAAAAAAAATTTCCCTGGATATTAGGCAAGCTTTTGAAGTGTGAACAACTTTGTTACATTTGAGACGGCAAGTCTTTCGTTGTGACTAGATTGATTTTTTTGGTTGCTCTTTGAAATAATTCCTTTTGTTTCAGGTCTAAAATTTCAATTTTGTTTCTGCATGGAGACAAGAGACTTAAACTCCCCCATAGTGGGGAATCAGTCAGGGTTTTTCTTCTATTTAGAAACCTTTGACCCATCCCTCCCCTGTTCAGTGAATAGAAATGGCAAGGCAACTTGTGCTGAGGGTGACTAAAGATCTGCTCTCCATGTAGCTCATGAAGTGAACCTGCAGGGGAGAGGGTTTCAGGAGTCCTGCTTATGGAAAAAATGCTTTTAAAATATTTCTTTGCCAGAGAGCGCCTTTCTTGTACCCTTGAGTATATATTAATTGGTTATAATCCTTAGTTTTGAGGCACGTAATTATTCACACAGCAGCGTGTGATGGATTCACAGGTACAGTTACAATTTCTTTGTACTGGCAAGCAGCCTTTTCTGAGGGACAGAGAGGACCTTTTTGTGTAAAGCTCCAAGTTCTGTAATTAGTGGTATAGTAAAGAATTCAGATAAGTGGCAAAACATATACAAGTGCTTAGAAGTTCAATCAGCTAGCCTTTAAGTTGTCTGCCTGGATATGTCATTACTGTAAGCGGTTTAACGTATGTTTGCATTTCTTCTTACCTTTTTTTTTTCCTTCCAGATCATTACTAAATACGTTTATGAACTACTGCAAAAGGAATGCCACTTGAAGAAAGTAACTCTCCCAGTAAGTGTATTTTTTTTTTTTCTTCTGAAGATTTTTGTTTGTTTGGATCTGTAAAAAGCAGAGCCTGCAATCCAGTATTCAGATAAAGACAAGGTGTGCCAAGGCTCTGTGCAGGGCATCGTCTCAGGACACTGCCTTCGCACGCAGCACGTGCATGCATCTGGAGACGTGGTTCCACCTCACTTCTCGTGTGTTTGATTCCTCCAGCTGAGCTTTCCTTGCCTTACCAGATACCAGAATTTTCAAAATGTGGTAGTTTTGATAGAGGAACCATAAGCTTTTTGAAAAGTCTTTGTGAATGTTTTGAGGCCTCTACAGCTGGATGTAGAGAATAAATGTGCCTTTACAGGCAGAGGAATAAACTCGAATTGAGTTTCAGTAAACTACTCCAGGTCTTTCTTTAAAACACACTTTTTCAGTAACTTGTAACATGTATGTAATATAAGGTGCTGCTGTTGTTTAGTGAAAATATTTGATCAACCCTTAGAAGTGATGAAGCATTCCCCAAAGAACACGTATGAGAGTGTTTGTAAATACATGTGATACCGTGATGATGTTCAGGTATTTTTATATTCTGTAGTGGAGGGTATAGGGAAGACTGTAGTGTGACAGCACTGTGTAGGTTTTCCATCGCTATCATAAAGGATTCTTAGGGTCTTTGAGAAGTTTTTGCATTACTGTTGTTCTCAGCCAGTCCTTCACATTCAGTCGAGGAAAACCCATTCAGGCTAAGGAAGGAAAATTTCCTTTATTTTAACAGCTCTACAATGTTTTGCAGTTCCCATTTCCATTCCCTAAGTGGTGGTGTTTAGGGAATGTTTTGATAACCTGCCCACACTACTCAAGGTTTCCCAGCCAGGCTTTGCCAGTGTCTCCTGGTCAGGGCAGAAGGAGCTGTGCTAGGAGCTCCACGGAGCAGTCAGAGAGAGAGCAGCAGGTCTCCTCTGCACGCCCAGTCTGCTTAACCACATAGGCTGCACTGATGCCCCAAGACCCTTGAGAAAGCAGTCCCCCGCTTCAGATTTCCCTGCGTAGACAGAGAAGATGGTTGGGTTCCTGGTGGCAGTCTGCCTGGTGTAGTGCTGGTCATAGTGTCTCGAACTTCTTTGCTCTGCTGGTTTGCTTTGTTGGGGAAGTTTTCGTCCAAGGAGTACTTCCATGTTCCAGACAGGTAATGTATTGAAAGACTTCCTCAAGCCATGTCACCCTCTCTCTGTCAAACCAGGAGGCTGTCATTTGTAAACTTTCAAGTGCCTGAATTTTGAGGCTATACAACTTTTTTTGAATGTGCTTTGTGAAAAACAGTATGCATGTAAGTAATGCAATGCTAAGGCTGATCTATTAGCTTCAAAAAATGAAGATGAACAAACTTGGAATAAGTATTACAACACCTCCATCACCTCTGTCACACACATGGGGACTCTTCTGCACAGCTTTGAGATTTGGGTGTCTGGCTTGGGAGAAGAATGGCCCTGTCTAGCTCCCACTGTTGAATTAATCTGTGTTTACTCTTATTTATAAATTATGTAGTAAGCGCTGATGTACTGATGTAGTTTGTCAGTAGTACATTTCAGCTATTCTCAAATGTGTTACTTCCAGCTTCTGCAAAGTGTCATAATTTAATTGCATTTTGGAGCAAAGTAAGAACTCACAAAATATATGCAGCTGTTTAATTGTGAGCAGCGTGGAGAATTTGGCACAAGGTATGAGCGCCATTCCTTATTAATGACTATTATGTGTAGGAAGCCCTCACTACAGTCAAAAATAAGTTATGAAGAGGACTACAAAAATGAGAAAAATGAAACAACGTATGTAGAAGGTGAAAAATCTGTCTAAAGGCTATGTTTAAATCACCGCTGACAGACTCCCAAGTAACAACACAAAGAAACCTAGTTTAAACTAGTAAAGGAGGCTAATAGAAGTAGTAAGACAGCTTGCAGCAAGAGTAAGTCCTGTGCAAGTGAGGAAAATAGGAAAGAGTATAAATGCTGGCAAGTTACATATAAAATCACAGTAAGATCACCTAAAACCGAATTTGAGGAGCTTGTTATAGCTGTAAAGGCTAACGATAAAAGAGAGCTGATGAGGCTGATAGATGAGCTGCATGCAAAAGGAATGCTCAGCTCAAATGAGAAAAACTAACATGGTTATTTCCAATGTTATTTGTCCAGTTTCCACACTTGAATATTACTAAGTTTTTTTAAACAGGATATAATTCTGAGGAAGTGTCTGAAGTTTGACATATCAGTAGAGATGATCTTAGAACAAATTGATATATCGTACAGTAATCAAATTCCAGGATGAGATGGTCTTTACACCCAGGGTACTATAAGAAGTCAAATATGAAGGTGCAGAACAACCAAGTATTATGTAACATACTGCTGACATCAGCTATTTTCATCAGAGGAGTGGAAAAAGAGTAAATGTGATAGTCTTTGAAAGGTCTCCAGGGGTGATTCATAGTGAATCCTGTGTACCAGGAGGAAATAAAATATTGGGGGGAAAGTCAGTACAGGTTTCTTTTTAAAAAAACCTACTAGAATTCATTGAAGGAGTCAGAGATCGCATGAAAAAGAAAGATCTTGTCAGTAGAAGAGTGCGTGGATTTCCAACGAGCTGTCAACAAGCTTACCAAATGCTTTTTGAAAAGATACTGTCATGGCATGGGAGGGGGGAGGCCCCTTATGAGTTAATAATTGGTTAAAAGGAAAAAAAAGCTGTTCATATTTTACAGATTAAGTAAGTTGTTACTGATGCAGTGTTATTAAGGCCTGCACTGACATAGTTGTGAATAAAAGGAAAAAAGGAATTAATAGAAGCTAACAAACTTTGCTGATTTTTCTAACATTATTTAGAATACTTAAATATAAAGCTGATTGTGATGAGTTGGGGAATTATTTCATGATGCTGAATGATTGGATGATAAAATGACATGAGATTCAATTCTGGTAAATGTGAAATTATGGGGAAAATAACTCACTCTGTAAACACAATGGTGGCCTCTAAATGAGCTATTACAACTCAGGAAAGAGCTTGGAGTGATTGTGAATAGTTCTCTGAGAACATCAGTTAGTGCTCAATGGCAGTGAAAAACCCTCAAAGCAAATACGATATTAGGAATTACGAGGTGTTGAGAACAAAACAGAAAAACATCGTCATTCCACTCATTATGTGGGCCCCCATCTTGAACACTGCATGGAGTCTGGACACCATATCAAAAAGGATATGAAGAATTTAAAAAAAAAAAAAATGCAGAGGAGGGTTACAAGGATGATCACAGGCATGAAATGCTTTTCAGACAAAGAAAGATTAGACAAAGATTCTTCAGCTTGGAAAATAGATGGCTGAGGAAGGAATATGACGAATCTATAAAATCATGAAAGGTGTAGAGAAGATGAATAGGGAATGGTTTTTCGCTTTTTTTCATAATAGAGAAGCTAAGGGGCATCAAGTTTAAATTATCAGGCGGGAGATCTCTACTGAAAGAGAGGCAGTACTATTTCATATACGTCTCAATTATATTGTGGAACTCATTGCCACAGAATACTATCAAGGAGGAAGGTATAAATGCATTCAGAAAAACCATCTGACAATACTAAGGTGGGATAGGTGCATTGAACTATTGTACATGCTTGTCCAGTTATAAACTCTGGCTCAGGAGGCTCCAAAGTTACTGGTTGCCAAAACCAGTAGAGAATCACTGTGTAACCTCTCTGTTCTCCTACTGTTCCCCTAAGCAATCTGCCAGTTGTCAGAAACAGGACCCTGGGACCTTGATCTGTCCAGGATGGCTGCTGTTATGAATATGACCTTGTTATAGGAATATTTTAGAGGTGAATATGAAAACATGTTTTTTCTGAACTTCATCACAGGTGATCATAAAGTTGGTGTATTGGCCTTCCTTTTTCTGTCAGCTGATAATGAAGTAGACAGTGTAACGATGTTTGAATATATGAAATGTGTTTCAGGACTGTGTTAAGTGGAGTACTTTTTTTTCCAGCATGATTTTAGTAATATGCGGAAATTTTATGCTTCAACGGTTTAAGATGACAGCATTTCATGTTCTCTCATCTTTCTTAATTTCAACCTCATGCAAAGTCCAACTTGCTGTCTTTATTTTGCTTTCTCAGGTGGCAGCTTCAGTTTGGGACACAATTGTTTGTAAATTTCTTTTCAGATACGAAAATAAGAGCAGTTTGGAAATCAGGAAAGGTCACCCATTGTTTTATTATGTCAGCATCTCTGACAAAACATAAATCTGAACATTTTTTCCTACACAGGGAGACTGAGATGCATATTGCATTATTGTTACTGTAAAGTATTGTAGTTCTCTTAATGTTCAACATACACTACTGGACTTGAAAATTTAAATGAAGAGACTCATATTCGGGGAAAAGCCGTTCAATTATTTCTTTTAAATTTCTCATTTTGTGCTCCATTGAAGGTTATATTATGAATATAAAGAAGACTGCAATTTTTTTATCCAGATGAAGTCTTTGTATTTCTGTAGTTTTAATGGCATAATCAGTGATTGATCTTTGCTGTTCTTTAGCTGTTGAGGACAAATAGAGGGTGCTTCTGAATTAAATGCATCTTTAACGGCTTCTGGGAAGGCTTCAGATGGAAGTTTAAATAATTACTAACATGTTTTATTGACGATGGCACTGAAAGGTCTCACTCTGCAGAATCTTCTAACTTATCAATGCTTTGCTCTTTCACTTCAATAGGTAAAACTTCACTCAATAGTTCTCTTGATCTACTAGACAGACAAGAATATTTTTCTTTGAGAAACAATGATCTCTTATCTCCACTGCATGTTCCTTTTGGCTATTTTGTTACCTAAGTCCAGTCAGTATGTGTTTTGTAAAACTTCCAACCAGTTTTAGGTGTGTTAATTTAGTTGTGGTAATACCAAATGCTAGTTAGCTGCTTGTAGTATTGATCAGCAGTTTTAATTTTCTACAATTTTGAGTGAAAAATTATAAATCAGGATAAATCAGGATATTCAATATTGTGAAGACTGTTGAATGAGTTACTGAGCTTTATGTAGAACCACATAACAGAAGACTTTATCTTATGAAGCAAATGAGCAGTTTTCTCTCTCCACCAGCTGCTCACAATTCTCACAATCTTTTTGAATCTTTTCAGTTTCGGTTCCATTTATTTGCCATGTTCTTTCCTCCTGTCACAAGTGACACCTCTTTCACTTGTTTGTGGGCTCTAGGCTCATAATTTTTATTGTGTTTCTTAACTGGAATAAGAAAAATATTAGTGGGGATTTTTCCCTTTAAAAATTTAACATTCAATCTTAAATGTAAAAGCTTCCAGTGTACAGAATAAAAGACCCCTAGAGCCTAGTCAGGTCTCGTGCATCTTGGGTTGGTAACAGCTAAGAACTGAAAATTGAGTCAATGTTGATGTGGTAGCATGAATGTCAGTAAGATTAGATTTCAAGTATAGTTTGATCTTACCCTATATATTGATAGCAACTGTGCGAAATACTAACTAGCATTCTGCTGAAGTATTCTATAGACTGGTACTGCTGTACTAGGTGATAGCTCATTTGAGACAGAACTCATACGGAAAAATTAAATCACTGTTTGAAAACCTTAAGAATGTCATAATGTACGTAGAGTGCATAACTCAGAGAATTCACCGTAACTGCATACATTCATAAACCTTAAGGTATAGTTGTTCGTTGGAAAAATAAATCTGAGAAAAGGGAAAATTAAACTGTAAAGAGTACTTTTAAACCATAAATTATCAGCAGAATTTAGATTGGCTTGACATTGCTAGCTACAGATTATTGGAAGATTGTTATTGCATGCGAATAACAATGTTGAATAAAATTGTTAAATTAAGTTAATTGAAGTTCAGCGTTTTACTGAATTTATTCAATTTGTGTTTAAATAAAGGATCAGAAATAAGTGTTCATGAGTAGGTCCAGAAGAGAAAGTGGCTAATAAATACAAATTATTTTATGCGGACTCAGTATGTTGAGCAGTAAATGGTATTCTATGTTGATTTGTCAATAAAGTAAGGTTGTGCACAGGAGTGACCTTTATGTGCATTCTTTAGTGAAACCTTGATCTAATGAATTACTACTGTTTGAAGATAAATTAGCTTGGAAGAAAGTTTCCAAATGTGATTAATTTGAGGAAGAGAATGAAGAGTTATTTTTATGATCTTGGTAGATATTTTTAACTTTTTTAAATTAATGTATTTGCGGAAGTGTGAACTAGTTGTGTCTTCTAGTACATATGATTAGTAAGTGCTAGTATTTCCTAAATACTAAACAAAAAATTAGTTTATAAATACTAAAACATACAGCTAAATTATATCTTTGTCTGAAATACAAATTGACAATGTTTTTTCTTAATTACAGTATCATAAGTATTCAGTTTATGTGCAAAAGTCAATTACATCTTGCCAAGTACCAAGTACTATCTGAGATTTAGTGTTGTCTGACATTTTACCTAAGCCGTGTTAAATTTTAAGGTATCAGTACTGCTACTTCAGAAGCACCAACATGGTCTGACTGTAGCCCCATGTCCTGGTTTCGGCTGGGATAGAGTTAATTTTTCTCCTAGTAGCTGGCATAGTGCCGTGTTTTGGATTTAGGATGAGAATAATGTTGATAACAGACTGATGTTTAGTTGTTGCTAAGCAGTGCTTGCACTAAGTCAAGGACTTTTCAGCTTCCCATACTCTGCCAGCAAGGAGGAGCACAAGAAGCTGGGAGAGAGTATAGCCAGGGCAGCTGACCCAAACTGGCCAAATTCCATACCATGTGACATCATGCTCGGTATATAAACTGGGGGGAGTTGGCCGGGGGCAGGGACTGCTGCTCAGGCACTGCCTGGGCATCGGTCAGCAGGTGGTGAGCAATTGCATCACTTTTTTGGGGGGGAGGGCTTCCCTCCCCCCCCCCCCCCCCCGGTTTTGTTCCTCTCTCTCTCATTGTTTTACTTTTCATTACAATTTGTTGTTGTTGTTGTTGTTTTGCAAGTATTAAACTGTCTTTATCTCAACCCACAAGTTTTCTTACTTTTGCTCTTCCGATTCTCTCCCCCATCCCACCGGGGGCGGGGGGGGGGGGGGGGGAGGGTGAGCAAGCAGCTCTGTGGTGCTTAGTTGCTGGCTGGGATTAAATGACCACACCCCAGTATGGTACCTGTTGTACTTACATATTCTAACCTCTTCAATAGAATGGTTTTTTGTACCACGTTTTCCATTTTCTCACAAAGTGTGAGAGAAGGTGAGTACATTTCCTGGTGTAGAAAGTGCAAGCTGAGTCACAAGAGATGTTACGTCATTTTGGAGCTGGCAATAAGGTCTTCAGCGCTACAGCAGATGTGGAAGAGAGACATGAACATTCTTTTAGTTAGGAATTCCTTTTGTTCAAGTAGCCTCATTGACTTCATTACAAAAATATTAGGTAGGACTTGCATTATAAAAAATCTGGAGATTCCCGCTGAATTAATTTTTCCTAAAGTAAGGGTAATTAAGAATACATACCCATGTATGAGAGAAAAACTGACGTATTCCAAATAGCCATTCCTCCTGTCTCAGTGTAAGGCTCGTATCCTGACCTGCTTTTCATCGCTGTTGTGGAGCATAAGGCAATCCAGGGTTGTTCCTAGCAGCTCTACAGTTAGCCTGTGCGGGTCGTGGGGCGTGGAGTACAGAAGAATGGGGAGATTTGCCTGTTCTGTTCTTCCTTTTCTATATATTCATATGGTAGAAAGGTAAGAATGAGTAGGCGGGATGTTTCTTTCTGTCCTCACGGTGTTTACACCAGCACAGTTCTTTTGCCTTGAGCCAGGCTTGCTAAACCAAGTGTAGACCTGTTTGATAAAACTTCTGTTTTTACTGAACAAAAAGTGCTACTTTACTCTCTAGAGTAAGGACAAAACTTGGAATTAGATTATGGTTTACTGAATATCAAAGCTGGTTATTGATCTGTTCCTGTAACAAAGTAGCTAAGCATTGACCCAGGTGCAGGACTCTTAATGAAGCCATTATTTAAACCCAAATTGGATTTCTATATTTTATTAGGCCTATCCTATTAAATTTATAATAGACAAATTTACAGTACTGGTTCATATGTGGCTTACTGTGGCTTTATGTTGAGGTGGCCGAGATGGAACACTCTAGGATTTTTTTTGTATTATGTAAGACTTTTTTTGTTGCTTCAGGCATATCAGACGTGACAAATTACTTGATTGCCCCACCCCCTCCACCCCCCCCAATTGTTCTTTTATGGACTTTCTTTTTTGCCAGCAAATTTCTGTAAACAACTGATGTTTCAAGGCTTTAGCATACTTTTTACCCCTTTTTTGATTTAAATCTCCCTTGGATTACTGTTCTAAACTGTGGTATATTTTTATGTTTTGAAGTTACAGTGCACAGATATTAGCTTTTGTTTTATTTTTATTTAGTACTGGGCACACATTAGTCCTTATAATATGAATAGAAATAGTTGTTAAATGGTGAAAGTTTTTATATCAATTTGGTGGCAAGCTTCATATCTTTTAAAAAATTTTATTGATGCATAAAAGTGCATGTTGTCTGTAATTGCAGGTTGATGCGACTGAGAGTGAACCAAAGAGCTTTATCTTTATGAGTGAAGATGCATTAACAAATCCTGACAAGCTGTTGGTCCTAATTCATGGTAATGGTGTTGTCAGAGCTGGTCAGTGGGCTAGGAGACTTATAATTAATGAAGATCTGGACAGTGGCACGCAGATACCATATATAAAGAGAGCTATTGAGGTAAGTGAAAGTGTATGTATGTACGGTTGTATGTTCATATGCATGTGTATGTGTGTACCTGTGTACAAAAAGCTCTAAATCTGTCATGTTTTAATTTGTTAAACAGTGTTCAGTATTTCCCTATATGATCATTTTATTTATGATGGGAATACTTGCTTGGTTTTTTTCAGAACTTTTTTCTAATGGAACCAAGTTTCTCTCTTACAGTAAAAAAAATTTTAGTTGTATGTCATGTTGTTGTGGCAGCACTGCCATGTAGTTTAATATGGCAGCTAACGTGACAAGAGCCCTTAGCAGGTGATGAGATGCAATAGAAGGCACTACAGAAATTTGTTGTTATTTGAAGTGTTTTCTTTTACATTTCATTAAATTTGTACATATTCTCACTCAACGTCTGTTGTAATCTCATGATAACATGAGCTTTCATGACAACAGCAGGCTTTTTTGCTAGGCTTGTGCTGAATTTATTAGAGGCACAGTCTCTTTCAGTTTTGCACTGAATACTGATTCATTCTGATTCACCTATCAATACTTGACAGTAAAAAACATTTACATTTTATGGATACTATTGTGTTACATTTACATTTATGTGAGAGACAATGCACAATTTGTGTTATGTTTTTAACATTGGAACTTTGTAGGTGTAATTCATCTTTTGCATCTTGCTACCTAAATGAAACTTCCTGTAGTAAACATTGGAAAAGCCTATTTAAGAGTTACTATTTCTATTATATTTACCAAGCTAAGCTAATGTTCTACTCCAAAAATGAGCGTTGTCACTATGATACACATTTTGCTAAATGAAGTTGAATTTTTTGCAGCTGGCTTTAAAGTATTCAGTATAGAAAATGGTTCTCTTCAAATATGTTTTCTTTTTTTCATAAAGCAAAGAAAGAAAACATATTAAAACATTGGGCCATTAAGTTATTTTTGGTTTGTATAATCCACTAACAAAGCACCAAACTACACTTTGCGTGAAAAAGAAACCTACTCTTGTGAGAGTGATGTTTGCCTTCTTTTAACATAAAGTTTTTGTTCATTTTAAATCAAGACTCAGAGGCAGAACAAAAAATACTTCAGGATTATTGAATGGAATATAGGTGTACTGTAGGTCAGTATAGGAGGTTAATTTCTAGAGTGCAAGTTCCAAAATCTTTCCCAAGAAACCCAAAGAGCTGTAGCTACTTAAATTTTCATAGCAATGGTTACATGCCTGCATTTTCGTTCTTTCCTAGAGATGCTGCTGTCTTGGGTAACGTGAGAGGCTGAACATTTAAAACTGGGATACTATCCCTAAATTAACAAATAGCCTTTAAGAGAGTATTTCTAGTAGAGGAGAGTTATAGTTCCTTTTCCTGTTTTGTTATTTTTATTTATTTTATGCAATGATTGTGCCAGTGTGACAGAGATCAGACCTCTGTTCCCTCAAATGGTTATTATCCTTAAAAACAGATTATGTATTTCTGCATTTTGAATCCTTTAAAAAACACAGGAAAAAAAACAGAGTTTGATGAGAAAATGTCTTTTAAAAAATGTAATCATTTGATCACATTGGGACATAAGACTGTCGTGGTTTAATCCCAGCTGGCAACTAAGCACCGCCGAGACGCTTGCTCACTCCCCCCCAGTGGGATGTGGGAGAGAATCGGAAGAGCAGAAGTGAGAAGACTTGTGGGTTGAGATAAAGACAGTTTAATAGGTAAAGCAAAAGCTGCGCACGCAAGCAAAGCAAAACAAGGAATTCATTCACTCCTTCCCATGGGCAGGCAGGTGTTCAGCCATCCCCAGGAAAGCAGGGTGCCATCACACCTAACGGTGACGTGGGAAGACAAACACCATCACTCCGAACGTCCCCCCTTCCTCCTTCTTCCCCCAGCTTTCTATGCTGAGCATGACGCCATATGGTGTGGAATATCCCTTGGGTCAGTTGGGGTCAGCTGTCCCGGCTGTGTCCCCTCCCAGCTTCTTGTGCACCTCCAGCCTGCTCGCTGGTGGGGTGGGGTGAGAGGCAGAAAAGGCCTTGACTCCGTGTCAGCACTGCTCAGCAGTAACGAAAACATCCCTGTGTTATCAACACTGTTGTTTTCAGCACAAATCCCAAACACAGCCCCATACTAGCTACTATGAAGGAAAATTAACTCTATCCCAGATGAATCCAGAACACAGACTTTGTGCTCTTCCTTCTTTTGACTTCCTTCTCTTTTAGCATGGTTTTTGAATTCGTAGTTCTCTTTAGTCGAGTAATTCCAGCTACTGTAAAAGCCACTCTCCCTTTTTGTGCATCTTAAAATTCTGGTAAATGTACTAGATGTTTAGAACACATACTATTTGCAATTTTTTTTTCATGAAAAATGAAGATTAGATCATATTGAATTGTATTATATTAAAGGTGTTGCTATTTTTTGTATCCTGTAATCACTGTAGTGGGAATTGGATGTATAGCTGGTTAGAAAAGGCACTATTTTATGGAAGTCGAAGTGCACTGAATGTATTTGGAATCATTATGACTAAAAAGAGAATACATATAGTTACATGCTGATATCATGTCTACTTCATGTACAGATCATATAAATTACTCTTCCAAATATAGGAAATTATGGTAGAGTGAGTATAAGGACTCCAATTTTAGTTAATAATAATAAAAATTGCATCCTTTTCTGCATTTTCTGGTGTCCAATCCTCTAGTTGATTTAGGCACTTCTGTCTCTTATGAAAATAACCGGCCTAGACGGTAAATGGTCTGAATGAAAATTGTGATAATTCCTCATGCAATGTTGCCAGTTTGAATTAAGGAATTATTTTCCTTGAATTTCTAGTGTTTCTTCTAAGAAGAGGTCTGATCCTTGAATGAAACCAGCAGACCTTATCAAAGCATAAGATTACAGTGCTGATGACAGGAGAACATTTTTCTTCTAATAAACTGTGTGAATTTGAAGTGTTTGTAGTATATAGTAGTATCTAGGATTTGAAAATTCCACTGATCTGTTTTGAGTGTGAAACATATGCAGGTAACTTAAAACATTTGCTGGAGACTAGGTTTTCATTTTAAAAAAAAAAAATTAAAAATTGCAAAAGTAGTGCATAAATGTCTTTTGTGCAGAAGCTAGTTCAGAAATATCACCTCTACTTTCCTGAAAACAAAACCAAAGAGACAAACAAACAAAAAAACCTTCTAGGTACGTCAAAACCATATCTTTTTCTCTACTCCTTTGCTCTGTGGAGAGTGATGAGAATACCACAAGCAAGTTTCTGTTCATTTCTTGGAAAAACTGAAAACAGGGAAGCAAAAGCGGGAGTTATCAGTGAGCAGCGGATTGAGCAGGATGAACTGATACTGCTCTCCTAACCAGGACGTTAAGGGAAGAAGAGAAACTATTTCTCTCTGGTACAACACTTTCAAGAAAAATAAAAAAACCACTTTTCTCTTAAAGCATGTATGGAATAAGGGAGCAATGTAAAGACTTAAAATGTATCTTGCTTCTAGTGGCTTGGGGCTGATACACATTGGAAAGAAAAGATCCGAGGAGAAATATCCTGGTGGGAATTCGAGTAGCTAGAAATGGGGGGGGGGTTAATCGGCGTGGTTTCTGTAGGTAATAATTCTCCTTCCATCTTTTATATCAAATTCTGTTGTGTAGATTCAATCTTTTGTGTAATAGGTGTTGGGAGTAGCTTACAAGGTTTTATGTGAAGAGCTAAGATTAATGCGTTAATTTAGAAATTCAAGCTTGATTGTGTAAAAGAGATTTTGAAATAGGAAGGAAGATGAGAACAAACAAGTGACAAGATAGAGAACAGATTGTAGGAAAAGGGGGAGGGAGAAAAGTGTATAGAATGTGAGAGACAGATATGTGTAAATACATTAAAACACGGTAGGAAAAGATCTTTAGAAAAACAAGTATAAAAAAGGCAAATGTGATAAAGCAGTAAGGCAGTAAGAAAGGCTTAATTAAAATTATAAAAATACATACTATAAAGATATTTAAAACAAAAAATATGGCAATTTCCTATAAATACAGTACGAAATAAATATTGCATAGCTTTGTTGTTTTGTTAAAACAACTTTTCTACTGAAACTTTCTGCAGTGGGAAATACTGATTTTGACAGAAGCAGTCATCTGATGTGTGAGAGACTGAAGTTCAAGTCCCTCCTCTGAGAATGAGGGACTATTCCAATTTTAATGATAATAACACACTGAAGCTATTCCATTTTTTTATAAATAAATAAATGTAAATTATATAAATACATAAATGTAAATTAGAAGAGGAATTTTAATCTGTCTCTTCCACATTTTGCATAAATGTCTCATCCGCTGTCCGTAGAGTCAGGCTCTTCTCAGATCAGTTATGATTTAATCATATATACAATGACTGAAGCAGCGCCAGGAGGAGATGGTGAGAGGCAGAGGTAAATTCTTTAATTCAGTGATGAGGGCATTTACTTGGGCTGTCAAGAACTAAGGATTTATGTTCCTGGTTTCATTTAGGTAGTTCAGGGACTCCCATGTTCCTTATGAGGACCTCGGTCACCAGGCTCTTTAGGAGGAGGAGGTTATGAGGAGGTATGCTTCTCTGGTTCACTGTTGGGTGGTAACAACATGGATGGTAACCTAAAGATTTGTTTAGGAGATGTGCAAGTGATACCAGTGATATAGGGGAACAAGCAAGAAGGGGTGCAAGAGTTGGCTACTATTCCATGCAAGAGCGTTCCTTCTGAAGTGGTTGGAGAAGCAGATTCTGTGCTTTAGAGTCTGCTGTGTGTTAGGTAAGGAGAAGCTGATGTTGATGTACTTATGGAGGAGGTTTGTTCCTTGGCGAAATGGGAGCTCAGCTTACCTAAGTTTGGACATTGAGAAGAATTTTGGAGTACTCTTATCTTGATACTTTCCTCTGGGGAATAAAGAGGACATCAGCTTACTGCACGAGTATAATGAAACTGTTGGATGCTTTCTGCATCTTTGGAAATTCAGTACATTTGTTACCTAAGATAGCTGTGGTCCCAAGGATGCTAATAAAATTCAATCACAGCAACTGTCAGTTACTTGATTTTCTTTTTTAATTATTATTTAAAAAAAAAATCCAAGAATTGTTGCCTGGTTTCAAATTCAGCACACTTTAAGATGGCCTAGATATTATTATTTAAAGGAGAATTAATACTTGATCTAGGGGTAATAGCACCAGAAAAATAGCTTCTTCAAAGAACGTGGATGACTTTTTCAGAAGAAATGCAGCAGCACCCAAAAATCTGACTTTCCATGAACAAACGAAAAAAAGGACATCAACTGCAGAAATATTTTTTTAATGGCTGATAAAACATGATTTTCAGCTTCAGTTTTCTCTTGGTTTTATCCTAGTCTTCTCACTGCATTTTCTTAACAATTTCTGTTCCCAAGACTATTTTTGGTCAGAATATTGGATTTATTCACTCATATTAATACCATTCATTTATATAAAGCTATCAGATTGGTAATACTTACTGAGAATTGCTGAGGGTGGTTACTTTCTTCAGCATGCAATAAGATGTCATTAGTTTTGTAACTCAGTTGAATGGAACAACAAAATCATTCAGTGTAGCAGTAGTAAATTTACCCACCATAACTTTTATATGATTTAGTAACCTTACTGGTTAGTAACTGGTATGGTTACACATTTCAGTCTTTCCATTTTGTAAAAATCAGCCAGTTTTACACATTGTTGTCAAGAAATTATGCTTTGTTTAAACTACAATAGCAAGAATTCTTGCTGAAAAACTTTTATATCTTGCTTTTAAGCATAAAATATCTTGTTAGACAACGCCCCCCTTCGTTCTAGTGGTCATATTTTAGGAACCTAAGATTTAAAATTTTGTCTTATAGTTTATACACGCTTAGCATAATTTCGGTAAGATGGGCAAGTGACACTTTCTGGAAAAAAAACAGAGCTGACATTTCACTGCAATTACAGTTCTTCCAGAGAATGCTAATATTTATGTACCTTTTATGTCTCCTAAGTATATTGTTGCAGAAAGATGTTAAAATACTTCATTTATTTATTAATAGTCAGTTACAATGCCAGAGTAATCATAAGCTTATTTGAGCATTCTAATATTTTACTGGAAGTAAAATTTCATTAACATGGACAATAACATGCTATATTGTTTTCTTTCAAATATTAATTTTCTGACTCTGGTATATGTATTTGCTTTTATTCATTCTGTTAGACCATAGAAATAACATTGCCTGTAAAGTACTTCTTAGTAGAGAAAACTTGTATTTACAACTCCTACTTTCGTGGGGATGCTGTTAAGAAAACGTAAGTTACATAGCTGGTTGGGTGATCTTTTGAGATCTTTCTAAAAACATAAACACAAATTACAATGTATTACTAAATAATCTATCACATATAATTGGCATAAAATACACCATACTCTGGAAAGAAACTTTAAAAAGCAATATAGTTAATTCCTTCTAAAACATTTTATAAGGAATTGATAATCTTTCAAATACTGATTTGAAATACTGATCACCAAGCAGATAGAAGAAAAAGTTGCATAGTTAGGTGAAAACAATATTAATTGATCACAAAATACATAATAATGCATAATAAGCTGTATAGGAGTTAATAATTATTAAGTCAGAAATTCAAGAAAAGGTTAAAAGCGTAGACTAATATGGAACTGACAGGGTATAAAAGCCCACACCAGCCCCCATGCCAGCAAAGGAAAACAATGAGATGACAGCTCTACTGTTTGGAGAGAGGTTGCTAACGACAGCTTATTCCTTTATGATTTCAACTCTTGACAGAAGACAGGTCTGCTTGTTGCATCATGGCAGATGTATCATTACCTTCTGGCCCTGTCATGACTGAACTGGAAAAAAACCCACTTGCAGTTCTGAAAATCCAGTTACCCTTTGGAATTTAGTGCATCCTTTCCAAGATACGAATTACCATTGTTGTATTAATTGTGTGTATTACATTCTTAGTTTTCTGTGTTATATTAATTTGATAATGTAGAGATACTTACAGATTGCTTTGCCTTCCTTTATTCTGCTGGCTGTCATGTTTTAGAACCCTGTAGCACCTTGTGTTAGTTTACTAAGTTTACTCTTACTTTGTCACTGACCTAAGAAAATAACTGTTCAAGATACTTGGATAAATGTGGCTTGAAAATATTTCCCACCCCCCAAACCATTTGAGCATTCTTTTCACTGGCTCAGTATGGGGTTAAGAACACACAGTGAATATTTAAAATAATCACGATCATTTTAGAAACAAAGTTTAATATGAGTATAAATGGCCTTTTTATCATATGCATATTAGGATTCTTCCTTCCCCCCTCCCCCCCAACTTGTTGGATACCTAACAGTGACTCTGGAGACTTAGAAAACCGTAAGAGGGGGTGTGGATTTTTGAAAGTATGTCAAAAGCCTTGGGGTTTGGGTATGATCGGAATTTCAATAGAGGTTGAGATGAGTTTAAATGCATAGAAGGGAACATAAAAATCTTGTTTAATTTCTGTCATGTTGTTCTTTTTTTAGTCACTCTGATGTCTTTTTCAAATCTGCTTTTCTCTCAAGCTTTGTGGTACTATATCCAAGATCTGGTTTTTTTCCTCTTTGTATTTCGTTTTAACTGCTGATCCCTTTTCTGTGGTGCTTCTGCCTTTAATATCAGCTGAAGCGGTCTGAATTGCTGAATCAAAGTCGTTTGGGGAGAGAGACAGTGTTTAAGATTGTGCAGGGTGAGATTCTCTGGGTAGAAGGTAACACTTCCTGCAGTTATAATCAATGCACTTGACACTTTCAAAGGCAGGAGAAGCCATGACTTGCTCAGGGGTTAAACTTTTTAAATAACTTCCCTTGGGAAAAATGCCATCAATAAAATGGAATAATTAGTTGAAGATTCTTGAGTAGCCTAGGTTTGAAAAGAAAAGATTAGAGATAGGTCAGGTTTTCACTTCTATTGTATTTTCCCTCCCTTTTGTTTTTTAAACTATGAGCTTTTGTTTAAATGTGTGCAGTATTACAAAATCAGTCTACTTCAAAAATAATGTCATTTGCTTAAGCCAATACATTAATTTTATAGTGCATTATTGTCTGTGTAGTCTAATAATTGTAAGAACGGAGATTAAATTCTACATAAAAATAAAACTTCAGATTTGCTATCTTTCTCTTTTCCTACCCAAACACCTATACTGCAAATAGTCATTTCAGCTGACAGAAAACATTTGCAACTTTGAACCTTACTAAATAAGCTTAGAACATATTATATACATTAACTAATTTTAAAAATTAGATCTAAACAGCATTAAATGAACATGAAGTGCATAGAGTCATTGATTTCTATAGAGATGAACAGCTTTACTCTGAAATTAAATTCATGTCACTTTGCATTAATTATGTTTCACAATTTCAGGTTTTATGGGAAATTTATTCTTTTTCTGACTTTTTTGTATCAAGATTTTTGTTAAAGCAGCTATTTTGAACTATAAAACCTGACTAAGAATGGTACTTTCAATACACAGTGTAGTATATGCGTACCATACAAAATACTGATAAATAATGCATGAATGGCTTTGGAATAAAAGATACTTACCCTTGGTTAATTATTTACTTATCTGCACTTTTCATTTTTCTTAAAGGAAAGTAAAATCACTGACAGCACTCTGGACAGTAACTGAACAAGACTTTAGCAAATACGTAATCAACATTTTTCAGAAGTACAATATTATATTTCCTAATGGGTTGTATCAAACTGAGATCTGTACCACCTGAATAGATGAGTTTATTTGGTAGTGAATATTCTGCATGCAGAGTTTTAACAAAAATTTTAGCAAGAAAGTATTGACTAGTCTCATTTCAGCGACATACTACTGTTCCTGTGTGGAGAATTTTTGAGGATCTGCCAGTGGGAAGTTGGCTGTGGAACTGTGACCTTTTAATTGCTCAGAAATTGTAATGAGGCTCTTTCTGTTGTGGGATGGTTCTTCAATATATTGTTTATTTTAAATTAGTGATACGCGCAGCATTTGTAAGAGAAATGGGTAAATACATACTAGTATGATTGTACTTGGAAGTACAGTAGTTATTTGTGGCTTGGATTTTACTCCATACAGGCCACTTTGTAAGAATCCTGTTTAGAAGAAAATAAAGTTGTAATCCAGTGTTGTTTTGATTCAGAGAATTTGGGTTTGTTGAGGTGTCATAGTTTTGTGGTTATTTGTATCTGAGAGCACTACATAGGAGTAACTTTTTATTTCAGCTGATTTGCTATAAAGCAGTTGTATCTTGCATTTCGATGTGAGATGGTCCAGTAAAGTTGTGGTAAGGTAACATCTCAGCTCACACAACACACCAGTGCCTTCACAGGATGATGCAATTTAGGATGGGAACTTTGCTGGGCTTTTTTTGTGTGTAATTGTTGTGGTTTAACCTCAACCAGCAACTGAGCACCACGCAGCTGTTCACTCACTCCCGGCACCCCAGTGAGATGGGGGAGAGAATCAGAAGAGTAAAAGTAAGAAAACTCGTGGGTTGAGATAAAAACAGTTTAGTAATTGAAATAAAATAAAGTAAAATAGTAGTAGTAGTAATAATAACAATAATAATAGAAGAATATACAAAGCAAGTGATGCACAATGCAACTGCTCACCACCCGCTGACCGATGCCCAGCCAGTCCCTGATCAGCGATCACTGCCCCCCGGCCAACTGTCCCTGGTTTATATACCGAGCATGACGTCCCATGGTATGGAATATCCCTTTGGCCAGTTTGGGTCAGCTGTCCTGGCTCTGCCCTCTCGCAGCTTCTTGTGCTCCTCCTCGCTGGCAGAGAGTGGGAAGCTGAAAAGTCCTTGACTTAGTATAAACACTGCTCAGCAACAACTAAAACATGGGTGTGTTACCACATTATTCTCGTGCTAAATCCAAAACACAGCACTATGCCCAGCTACTAGGAGAAAAATTAACTCTATCCCAGCCGAAACCAGGACAGTAATAAACTACGCTTATCTTATAAGTATGTTTATCTGATCATGGAATGAAGGTTTTAAAATAACTTTCATAGTTTTTTGGTAACTTTTTCTGTTGGGGTGATCTTGTCAATGATCGTATTAATACAGGCTTTTGAGAGTGGCACCATGCTAAGTAGTATAGATACGCACACAAACTTTTTTTATTCCTCATGAAATGTAATTTTAACAGGGATAATCTTAACTTACTAAAGTTGCTTTTGTATAGGATGGAGTGAACTGTTAATTGTTCATTAGTTGACATATTAATCTTAAGTCATTAGTTTCATTTTGCTTTATGAAAAAAAATTCGGTAGCCAACACCTTTGTTCTATTCATTCCATATTAATTCAGGAATGAGAAATATGCATGCATGTTTTTTATATCCTTTAAAGAAGTTAACTTACTAACATTTAAAAATATTTAATGCCTATTTAAAAATATTAAAATTGTCTTTTGTCTTATTTATTAGATGTACAGATGGTTAAACTATCACCTAACTAATCTTAATGCATTATAATGTGCAAATTGTATTCTTTATAATACATACCATAGACAGTATTACCTGTGTGTCAGTATAGGTATGGTATATGTATGTATTTAATATTACACTAAATTGCCAATACCCTGTTGATTTTTCAAATGAATCATTACTTAAAAGACTTACCAATTCAATGGGGAGATGAACACTTCCTTATTCATACCATGAAATGCATATTTGAATAAAATTATCTTCTGCTTACTGTGCATTGAGCTGGAAAATATTAACTTTAATGCATAGGAATTCAAATAAAAATTTGATTATGCTTCATCCTTAAATAGTTTAGTACTGTTCTAATAATGCACATTGCTGCTTGAGGTAATAAGGAAGTAGATACGGCAAAGACTTTGTCATGCAAATTTACTCAGGATTGTAATCTTTTGAAAATACAAAGATCTTTTGAACGATATATGTCACTTTTGATCAAAAACTTTAAAAAGTTTAATAATTCTGCTAGAACAAACTAAAACTGTGGGTAATTGTCTTTTTTTCCCTGAAATTAACAAATTATAACATCAAAAAATCTGAGAGTGAGGTATGTAGTAGGTCATTTGCTGCTGCAGGCATTTTCTCTCCCTACAGGACGTGCTTGTTTAGTTTCTCTCACTTTGTGCCTGTGGCACTCTATGGTGAAATTCAGACATGTTCTTCCCCTCCAAGGAATCTCTAGGGTGGCAGATAACTTATACAAAATTAATAAATGGTGTTGCTTTTTTTATTATCACCCATCGCAGGCAATTCGCTTTGTGCTCCCTTTGGAGAGAAGTTGAGTTGCATAGGATATGTTTATTAAAAAAATATATGCTTCTACATAAAATTAAACAGTGAAAGTTTAATAGTTTAAGAGTTTAAGTTCACACATAATAGGGTGAAATATGTCATTAGGAAAATGGAATTATTCCATTTTCAGTGATTTCTTTGGAGAGGAAAAAAAAGTGGGAACAGTGAAGATTCCTTATGTTGATTAACTTTTTTTAAATCTTAGAAAATATTTGGAATTTTTAAACATGTCAAAGCATAGGTGATTTTTATTTTTTTTTAATTCTGGGGTTATGAATTTAGTTTCCTTTCGTCTCAGCAACGTTTGAAGACTAAACCTGTTTTCAGGCTACTCAGTTGCATGATTATTTTTGGGGAAGTCCAGGTGTACCATCTTGCTTGTTCACAACCATTTGTTATACCATATTGCAGTGCTAATCCTCTTAGGAAAAGGGAGAGATTGGCGCAGATAGCTTAACCTGTTATATTGTGTGCTACGTGAAGCCTCCATCTCTATTATGCCACAGGCAGTGAGACTTCAGATTGCTTTGGAGGGTAGAGCAGATAATGAAGCTTGGGTGTAAATAATTGCTGATACATGAGGGAAAACAACTAAATCTTCATTTCTTTCTTTTCCTTTTTTTTTGTAGTGATTACTTTTAATTGCTCTTTTAGCTGTGAAAGACAGAGTTGTACTTAATAGTGCTGTGGTCTTGTACTGTTGCTTGCTTCTGATGAATAAGAATCCTTAAAAATGTTATGGCATTAAATATTATCATTTATTTTAATATTTGTTTCCTAGGAGTTACTTATTGCCATTTTAAGTTTTCCTTAAGAGCATATATACTTAGCTAATAGGTAAAATATTCTTTTTACTCTAAAAATCATTTGAAAAATATAGGCAGGAAACATTCACAGTGCTTCAGTGCACAGGTGATTGAGTTTGTGCTGACCCTCAGTAACTGAGCCTGTGTTTTGAATCCCAACTCTTCCTCCAGCATTGGGAGTAATATGATTGAGTCTTCTGGAATGAGTTCCTGAATGCTGATAACACGAGGCTTTTCCATGAAATACAGAAGCTACTCGTGTGGAATATGCACCTTCCACATCACGCATGGTTGAGATCAGATACAGGATTTTCAAGGCTTGACAGCCCTGGTTCATGAACAGCGATACTTATACTGAATTTAGGACTGTCTTAGTGCTAATATTCAACTGATACCAGCTGATGATAAAAATAAGTGATTCTGGGATTCCGTTTTAATGATACAGTGTTGTTACTGTCAAATACTGAAAATGGTTATTACTAACAAGTGATTAAAATATCATTTATTAATTAATACCTCATGTTGAATCAAACATTTACTGGCTTTGATTATACAAGCAGTGTCATAAGAGTGTCATTAATTTGATCTTTTTTATTGATGTTGACATTCTTCATATTTTGTTCATTGTATTTGTATTCACCATGTCAGATCAGCATTTGTCTTTTTGCCTTATTTTGAAACAGATCCTTTCTTAAAATAACAACATCTAGCTATCTTTGATTCAGATTAATTCCTGCCTGCCCCATCCCATACCATATGTTTACCTTCTCTACCTGTGGTGTCCTGTGCAGTTTTCTGTACATTTAATTTATTTCTCGAAATGCAGTTTCATGCAGGTATGAGGACAGGAGAGTAGAGGGAGTTTTAAATAAAAAAACATGTGCAAGAGTCTGGCTGAACTGTTCGAATGCCTCCCTTCTCAGATAAAAAGAAATGCTTTAATGTTTTTCTGCTGGAAATGAAGGTTTCACTTCTAGCCTTAAGTGTATCAAATTTTTGGGGGGAGGTTATGTAGGATTTGACAAGAGCTCCAATACAAAATAATCTTTAAGCACCAAAGACAATGAAAATAAGTATTTGTTACTTTGACTTGTGACCAATTCCATGTAATTAATATTTTGAAAACATGATTCATGTCTCTCTTGAGTCCTTGTGTTCCTCTTCAAGAGGTTAACTTAGACGAATTTAACCAACTGCAATTTTTTTACCTTATTTCTACTTCCTCATGGTAGTAGTTTTATGGTGTGATCATTTTACATTTACAGCTAGGCAAATACTTCTTTTTCAGCCATTTGTTTTTCTAGTTTACATTTTTCAAGTTAAAACTATTGCTTTCAGAAGTGCCTCTGTGTGTGTGTATGCAAGTATATACATGTGCATGTAGAGAAAAAATACATCTCAATTGTCTAGTTGGTTCTAAGTTTTCAATTTTATAAATGTTAATACGAGATGTGTGGCATTCAAGGAAAATTGCAGTTAATTTCTTACGTCTTTTGGGTTTGGAAGCCGCACGTGACTTCTTTTTTGGAAATGCTGATTGTATTTTACAGCACTGAAAAAGTACTGTTTCAGGTTACTGTTTCCTTTGAACCCAGTAATTTACGATATATTAAAAAGGCATTGTACTGACTATTCCTCAAAGATAATAGTATTTCAAATGTCATATGTGTTGACTTGCATTGTGATTTAACTTGATATAGCTGTTGTACTTTTTTTTACTCTGGACGTCCTTATTGAAAGACTTTTAAGTAAGGAACTCATTAGAAATAGGTAATAATTCTCTAAAAACAGGATTCATAAGAATAACAGTTGACATAGTCTTATAAAAACTATATAGAAACTGGAGAAATATCTTTGCTGCACCATGTGCCCAGTTACATGAAATCTGTCTGCTGCTCCTATATAACAGAGTACTGGATCAGTGTCAGAAATAGGAGGCGTTTACTGTGGTGACATTCAGCATCTATATTTGTTGAGATACTACTCATAGGTCTGGAGTTTTTTAGTGCAGTATGTCCACGTAAAAAATGAAAATTTAAAAAGAAGATGGCAATTATCAATTTTACAAGTGTCTTGGCTTTGTTTTAATGTTCTGAGATATGGTCACAAGACATTTATGCTAATGGTGATTTTGAAATGTGCTTCCTTTTGGGTTTTTTTATGAAGTTGGTGTTGAGGCACAGCTGTAAGTGCTGGTTTTGGCAGTAGACCTATTTTTAATCCTATTTTAAATGAACTTCGTGCTTGTAAAAGGTGTGCAGACTATCAGCCCTGGCGAGTGGATCCCTGTGAACTGGTATACGCAGGCAGCGGTGGTGAAAGCTCCCGCGTGCAGCCCCGCTGGGGTCCCCCAGCCTTGTTCTGCAGGGATAAGGGGGGACTGCGTATTAGTCGCTTTCAGTCCTTCTCTGCAGTGAGACTGCTCACAAGGGTGAGGTGAGGTTTGGTTTTGGGTGGACGATCCTTTCTAGAAGCTGCAGCGAGGCTAGCTTTACGCAAGCATTGCACAGTTGTCCTTCCCCTGTATAAAGTAAGTCTAAACTAAGTGGGGTTGAGTGATTTAGGCCTGGCTTGTAAACTTCTGCTTGTCAAGGCAAATAAAATCTTTACAAGGCAGTCTGCTCTGTCCCAGTATCCCCCCAGCCCCTGGAATTTATAGCATTCCAGACCTCCTCTACGCCATCCTACCAGGAAGGGTTTCTTTACCCTTTTTCAAACCAAACAGTGCAAATTCGTCACCTTTCTGTTCCACTTTCTCCTTCTGGAGTAACACAAGTCTGAAGTTCAGGAAGGTACTCTTTAAATCTAGTCCAGCGACAGATTTAATGGGAATTTTTTGTTACCATTCTTAATTTCTTTACTAGGAAGAGAAGGCTCCAAGCCTTCTAGGAAGGAATAAAAAGGTAGGTTGGCTGTAAAAAATTGTAACATGTACAAAAGATGTTTAGATGGTGGGGTGTTTTAAGTTTTGGAACATACTTGTTGATTTTTTTTTCCCCTCTGATGATATCTTGCAGTAATTATGATCCTGGCTTTATGGATGGGGAGGGACATGCCCCTAGGGATCAGTATGTACATGGAATCTGATAAGGTTCTGATGCAGACTTTGCATCAGTCCTTGTGTGCGTTTTGTACAAGTTGTGGTGCTGTGTTTTTTAAAAATAACTCCATCTGATGTATGTTAAATGTATTTCATTTTAAAAATTAAGTTAAAAAATAGTGCTGAATATAATCAGTTTAATGAATGCTCAGGTAGCAAAATAAAGCACTAAAAACTAGGAAGAATGATATGTAATCAGATTTTGCATCTGTTTTAGAATATTCTACCATACTATTTTGTGTGTATGCCTTTACTGACATTATTAAGTAAACATGGTGCTCGTTCAGCTTCCTGACTAATTTTGTGTACAGTAAAAAAGTTTCGAATATGCTTTGAAAGATATGGCCTACTTTTTCCTGGAGCAGGGAAGGTCTTTACCTTTGTAGAGTAACTAGTACAGTGTTTATCCATGTTCTGAGCTGCTAATGGAATAGTATTAATATTTTGAAATCAAATTCTGGGTTTTGTTAGCCTGACATAAATTTGGGGGATAATGGGTAACAGTTAAAGTTGGAGTCCTCCTCTTAAACGTTGTGGATAAATACTATTGTACCGATTGTGTCATACGCTGACCTGTTTAGGAAAACAAAAGTTCATGGATATATTCACAAATACACAAAGAAAAGAGGCTGATTTATTTCAACTCAGATATTTTGACTTAAGGATGTTTCCGTTTGCAATACTACTCGCTGTTTTTCTTATGAAATGGATTATGAGAAAGCAGTAGCTTTTCAAACACTTCCCATTGTAGGCATTTTCCCAGACGGTTTCTGAAGTGCATATACATCTTTATTGCTTGCAGTAGAAGGTGATATTTGTCTGGAAAAGTCGTCTCAGTTCTGCTTTTCTTTAAAGATTATGTATGGCATGTGTGGTGTGTGAATATCTATAAAATCAGCATTTTGGATTGAGAATGAAGTTGGAGCGTCACTATTCTTGCCGGAAAGTGTGATTCTGTACAGTTTATGGAGGTGTAGTCTTTCAGACTTTAGTTTCTGGACAGTTTAATATTGGTTTAGAAGTAAACCCCCCCGAGCTGTTTCTGTCTTCCATTCCCTCCAGCCAGTTTCCAGACCTTCGTTTTGTGTCCTAATATCCACATCCAACTGACTGCCTACCTTCCCTCCTACTTTCTTTCTTCTCCTCTTGAATTTGTACTGAATAGTTTTCTTCTGCCATGTATTTTTTGGCACACAGGGAACACATTGATTCAGGGACGCATCCATATTTTTCATTCATGTGTCCAGACCTGAACTTAGTGAGTGCAGACCTTCATCTGCATTGCAAGGACTTGCTTTGTTAAGTCTTTATATAATGTAGCTGCTAAAATTTAAGAAGTGTCTATTGAGAATGTGTAAATTGCAAATTTTCAAAAGTTTATAAGTGGGCCAATTTTGAGTAGAATCTTATGGGAATGGGAGGAGTAAATCCCAGCCAAATTTCAAGTCCCTGATTCAAAAAACAGGTGCACTGGAGTGTTTCATAGCAAAGTTTGCTAGATTTTCGTAAAATCGGCAATCCAATTTATTTGTATTCTGACTTTCTCTTGGCTATAGATGAACTGTTTACTGTGAAATTTTCAACACAGCCTGAGGCAAACAACAGCTATACATTATAGTTAAAGTTTGGTAAAGTTCTAAGTAAGTAGGAATAATATAATTGAAATTTTATCAGCCTTGAGGATTAGCCCATTAACTGATTTCCAGTCACCCCTCACTGCAGTGTCGGTGTTCCTTAATCATCAAATTGGAGACCAGCAAGAAGAAATTCTTCTACCTTTAACCATAGAAGTTCTGTGTTGGGGTACTGTTCACTGTTCACCTGATGAATTAGACTGAAATCTTTGTTCTTACTGTTTGATTTTTGGTCAGAAGGTTATGCCAGTTTCTGAGTAACATGATGGAGCTACTTTGTAAGAAAGAAAGGCTTTATGATATCTCCGGTTGACCAGGTTCTGGATTCGATTAATCCGTTCTGGAAATTTGTTTTGTATTCTCTTCCAATATTTTTTTTTCCAAATGTGCATATATCTTGATATTTCATAGACTGAGAGTTGCTGGAACACCCACTGGTCTGAGGATGCAGACGAAGCATTAAAATGTGACATTAGGAGACGGTCACTGGAGTAGCTGGATTATTGAGCATGAGTTAAGAGTCACTTGTCTTTCAGCTGTGCAGTACATCACATGTTGTGGTTTACCATTTGGCCACACATAAAATTATGCAATGCTGCAGCAACTTGATTGCTGTCCAGTTCTTGGATAATCTTAGATGGGATCATGTAAGACAAGGCGTTCAGGTTCAGTTCTGTCTTACAACTCCTGGGCTCTTCCAGAATCTTATCCTGAAATAGTTCAGTGCTGACCTATCTAACCGCAGTTCCCAAAAGAGGACTCCTCTTATTTGAGGGGTGATTAAGCCTAAAGCTGTTACATTAAATGATTATGGTGTGCTAACGGCAAGGCGGTACGTTGTGCCTCTGGACCTCTCAAGTATAATTATGGGATTTATAAACTCCACCAGCTATCATATGCAGTGTGCTGAATGGGTACTCACAGAGAGGAATGGTGAGGACGTTTAATAAAGATTAGTAGGAACACAGACGGTCTTGTGTAATATCTTGTGGCTACCGTGTGATAGGAAGAGACATAAAGAATCAGCTTTTGAATAAAGTTGCTTCTCCAGAGGGTATAAAACTCAGTTAAATTGCTCAAATGAAGGAGAAGTTTAAAAAGTTGGAAACAAAGAGTATATTTTTCACTCATGAAAGAGTGCATGGATGAGCATGGCTACTATCCCTTGTATGTGAGGAAAGGATAGGAACCCACTTTGTTGTGTGATAGCAATATAAAGCCAGAATAGAAAGGATGTGGTGGTGAAAAGTGATAGAACAGCAGAGCCTAGGGAAAAGTCACTAGAGGAGGCCAGGAAATCCTTTTTTTTGAAGGAGAATTTAATGCACCCTGTCCAGCTGCAGAGGGAAAACTGATGGGAGAAAACAATGCGCTGTGTATCAGTGCAAGAAGTGAGTTAAGAAGTGCGGTCCTTGATTAACTGAGAATAATCAGCATTGAGAGCTGTTCTGCCTTCTCAGGTAGCTTTGAATGTTGCAGCCCAAGAAAGTAGAGAGAGAAACGGGAAAAGTATTGACAGCATTGCTTGTTGGAAGGAGCAGGAAGACAGACAGGGCTCTGAAGAGGGAAAAAGGGAGTTGAGAGCTGTGTCCAGTTGGCCAGGTGACATGAACAAGCCCTTCAGACCCCTGCAGACCCAGGAAGGGGTTACGCTTAGGAGCCTTTGCTGTACTTGGTACTATCTTTTATGGATGACATCCAAACTGTACATACTGAAGTGCCTATTTGAACTAGCAGAGGTCATAGTCTTTAAAGACAAAGTCTGCTATTGTCAGAAGACGCCACCACGAAGACATAACCTGCTCTTCCCACTGTCAACATTTCTGAATCGAAGTACTTTGACTTTTGGCAGGGCTGTTTAGATTTTTTAATTTTTGACTGAAAGAAAAAATCTTTAGAAATGCTGAGATTAAAAAGAAGTGTTCTGTGGCTAGAGTCCATCTTTCTGACCAGTTCTGCACAATGATGGTGCTTAGACCGTTTTGATCTAATGATTGTGAATCTGAAACTGAATCACTTTATTTTGAAGTACGTTTTCTGTGTTACATTTGTGGGGAGATTACAACCAAGGCAGGAGAATTCACTGTGCTCAATGCAATGGGTGTGTATAGTCCCACTTCTGAGAAGACTCTCAAAGGGAAGAAAAAAGGAATTAAACACATTTTACATGTAGTGGTAACTGAGGTACAGTAACAGGTGCAGTGAAATTAAGCTTCTTACACCAGTTACGCAAAAAATCTGTGGCAAGCCTGAAAATGACACTCCTTTCTCCTAACACCCTGGCCAGTGTCTCAATGTTGATATTCTTTTCAACATACCAGTTTAGTTAAATGAAAACTGTGGGTGTTGATAGGGAAACATGCTTTTTTGTTGTTTTTTTGCATTTTCCCCTCAAGATACTGTAGTTCACCCATCTGTAGTGTTACACAGTTTGCTCTGTCTTGTGGAAAAGAACACTGAGTACTAATGATATTTGAAAAGGTCCATGGTTCTTTTTTATTTCTGCTATTCTTGTTAAAGCAGAAGCTGAAGTTTCTAGAGTCTTCTGACTGCTTGATGAAAATAAATTCTTCATTGTCCAGAATCTGAAAAAATAAAATTTTTCCAGTGAACTCCTGTGGAAGTTCATGTGTCATGCAGTATTAATCTTATGAAGAGACAGGATCATTTAAATGTAATATTATGCTTTTTTGAGTTTCTTAGGATAAAACTGTGAAACTACTTTCTATCCCCAAAGGACAACATCATCTTTTTGTCTAGGTAACCCTATACATCCAAGGGACGCTGAAATGGGTCAGCATTGAAAGTGGAGCAATTTGTTTACAGGTGGCTATCTGCCAGTTCAGTGAAACAGGGTAGCTCTGAAATGGTTTGGAGATTCGTAATGGCCAATTTTGTGGAAGAGTGTACAGTCAGGGAAACAGTAATACTATTCAAAAGTTACCAAACACCAGGTCTGAACTTTTGTTTTTCTCAATGTGCTTATATATGAGAAGTTACTGGATGTAGGTTTGCTTTAGTTTGTAGCCAGTCATTTTCATGCTTTGATGTCATCTTTTACGAGTGATCTCTGAAATATTTTTTTTCCATTGCCTGGTTCTTAAGTAAAGAAGGTTTACTTTTTTCAGAGACATAATATCTTATACTTGAGAAATCTGCTTTTGCAAGGAAATGAGTAGACTGTGATGATGTTATATATTTGAGCAAACTGAAGGCCAGCTGTAAAAAATGAACGGTGCAAAAGAAGAGTCTAGAACTGCTTTCTTTCATATCCAGCTACAGACTATTCACTTTATGCAATAGGAAGGTACTCATTTATAATGCTTACTTTTGCATTGTTGTTTGACCTGCATCACTTTAAGCTCTTCCTAGACATTTCCTAGGACTACTTTGTGGATGCTGGGTATTAATAATAACTAATCTAACAGTTCTGAGTAACATTTATATCAGTCAAAGATGATAATTTATGTTTTTCCTTAGGCTCAAAGAATTTGTCATTTACAGCAGCATTGTTGAAAAATACTTTTTCTTGTAAGTAGTTTGGAAATAGTCTTTCAGAAAGGAGCTCAAAAAAAAAAAAGGAAAACAATAAAAGATTAGTAATATAGTATGATTAGGGCAAAACAAAACCTAAACAAATAAATGAATAGACGTGAGAGCTATTTTATTGCTTCATTTTTGAAAGATAGCAGCTTAACCTTTTGTATTTATCAGTAGTAAGAAAATGAAGCATACTGACCTAATTTCTTCTCTATGCAAGATTCATTGTAATCCAAGTGGATCTTTCCCTCTTTTTGTTTTAACCACGCCTTTAAATCATGAATAGTTGCAGACCATAGGAGTCCACAGGTGGTACTTGTATATATTCTTGTAAATGTGTGGTACACTGAATATGTGCAATATAAGCTTTTTTTATTTCCACCACTTCAGGGTTTTGTTTTAATTCTTTGACTTGGTTCCTCCTATGTCACCCATAACAGATGAAAAAACAACTTTATTTGTATATGAAACTTAGTGTAGTGTATATATGGTGGATGCTAATCCAAAATATTTCTACTGGATTTCCATTTTTCATTGCAAGTTATGAGGAAATTTTTTTGACCTGCAAAGTCCATAACCCTGACTTATGGGGGTATGCAAACCTCTGCTTTCCATACGTTTCCTGAAGGACTGGGAGAATATTCCTTCCTGAAAAAAACATCTGATCATGCAACCAAGCAGAAATCTCCATCTTTCAAACCCTATGAAGATACTGCTTTTACCGCACATCACTTGTGCCATGCACTCAGACCTTTAAAGCTTTATTTGCCACTGCACAGGCAGAAAAGGAATATGCAGTAAAATCTTACAAAGAGGAAACAAATCTGCAGCAACTGAACTGCTCTGTTTTTTTTCTCACATGTTCTAGTCAGAATTTGATATTTTTGTTTGTGTTAGTGTACTATTTAGAAAAGAAAGAGATTTTTTTCTTTCACCTATTTGAATTGTACGCTATTTGTTCTGAATTTTAGGTTAAAAGGTTAAGAAATCCGGTTTTAGTTTCTGTGAGAAATGTTCCCACAAAATGTTCACACTCTA
The DNA here is from genome assembly GCF_965638725.1 of Aptenodytes patagonicus. Lineage (NCBI taxonomy): Eukaryota > Metazoa > Chordata > Aves > Sphenisciformes > Spheniscidae > Aptenodytes > Aptenodytes patagonicus. Next base: position 87,595,502 of record NC_134982.1, on the reverse strand, counting down.
GCATTTAATGTCTCTTATGTGTTTGGTTTATGAACGTTTTTATTTAATTCAACTTCTGAATTAAGAAAAAACCTGCTTGGGTACCGTAAGCTTCAGTGCCCTTTTCTTAATGCAAAAGAGAGGTTGAAGGGTAAAAATCATCACAAATTAGGGACAGTATTGAACAAAACCTATAAGCATAGTTATGGAAATAAGCCATTATTCACAAGCATATGCTGTATGCATTTTGTCAAGGAGATGTGGATCTCGGGACTCAATTCTTTCAGGTGAAAGTGCAATTCTTTTAGATTTTATCTTGTTTATGCATGAGGACGTGCTGATAAATTGGTCGGTAGTTTTCCCGAGTGGCACTGACCTGCGTGGTCCTCCCTTCTTCTAAGCGAAGGGCTGGAGTTCCGCTTTCATGTCACGACATTCTTCTGCACACACAATCGCAGTGTAACCGACTCCTGACAAACTGTGTTGCCAGACAGTGTTCAATTTCTCCTGTCTCTTCACAAGTGTCTCCTCATTATTTTTAGGTCCTGGTCTTCTATCTCTGTAGGCAATTAAAGTTTTGAAGTCAGTTTGTACTCAGTTTCTTCGTGGAGATTTATTCTTAATCTATAGGCCTGTATTAACCATGGGGTTCATGCTACCACCTGTACCAGCCGTGACCCTCCATCCTTTTGTATACATGTGTATTTTAGTAAAAGTTACTAATCCTTTCTTGAAGCGAAAATGCAGAGGCAAAGTAAGTTAAGCAATTTATTTAACACTGAAGAAGTGTCGAAGTCAAAAGTACACTTCAAATAATTTTGTTCTGTTTAGGTTACTTATACCCAGCTCCCCATCTAAATGCTAGTATCTTGCATATTTTTATCTTGTTCGCAAAACTTAATTGTTTTTAAGTTGTCTGCTGTACAAAGGTGAAGACTGTCAACCTACATGATAGACAGGGCTGCTTTTGCTGTGGTTTTGTCAGAAACTTACTCTCTGGATATTAGCGTTTATCTCCTAGAAAAGCTTCTGTCTCATCCTGCTATGGATTTACAGGTTAATAGATATTCTAATCTAATCATACTACTTATTCTGTACAACCAAATTATGAATCTCTTAATTTATGATGTTCTACAACTGTTCCTATGACTTGTAATCGCCTTTTAGAGTTTTTTGAAAACCCGGGCTGTTCACATTGAAAGGGCATTGCCCACAAGGTCAAACGCGGACGTTCAGTTTTGCTTAGAAATAAGCTTTACTAAACTTAGTGTTGAACTGAAAAATGATGTCTTTGTGTGGGATTAACCTTCCCTCGCGGAGCTGTCACTGTCTCTGTAGCCTGGGACTGCTTGGTGCCGTGGCGCTCTCCTGATCTTTCCCTTGAGGAGGGTAGGTTGAGTTGTTCTCCTGTTGATCATTTTGTGTTTGGAGGCCTTTCCCACTCCCCTCAATTTTGTTGCGCTGCTGAATGGGACTATGGTAATGCTTGGGCTTTGTGGCTCTCTCATTGTCTTTCTGACTAACGGATAGAAATGTCAGGCATAGAGAACCAGCCCCAAACTGTGACCCCTGTAACATTCCCCTTCAGCTGATTGACGTCCAGGCAGCTGCTGGGAGAAGCCCCCACCATTCAGAGGTTGGTGTACTTGCTGAGCGAGTCCCCCGATGTCAATCCTGTTAGCCCAATTGCCATGTGTTGGGAATGGTGGCCTTTCAATGCTAGATTAAACATTCTGCACCTGCCGCTGATGCGGTGCTTCCCCCTTTCCCTCTGCAACCGTGTCACCTTGAAGACTTGTTAGGGCTGCTGCGGTCCAACTACAAAGGCAGCTTTTGTCCCATTAGTGTTCCCAAAACGCTTTGTACCACTACTCTTTTTGTTTGTTTGTTTGTATAAACCCAGCTAAGCCTGAGTGTGGGTATTTTTTATTTTTTTACAAATGGTGGCTTTCGATGCTGCACTTAGAAAATTAAACAGCAGCATCAAATTAGTATTAAAATAGATATGGATAATTTCTCTTAGAGCAAATGTACCCGCAAAAATAACCAGAAAAAGTACTAGCAGTAAAAAAGGTGAGGAAGAGTGTATGCATTGCTCAAATTCTTGCCGTACCAAAATAATTTTGTTGCAGTCTGAGGAATTACAAACCTTACTTACCAGTTGAGGGTTAAAATCATATTATTATTTATTGATGTAATTCTTATATTAGCACTTTACAACTCTGTTTTGGACATTTATCTTCCTTTGCATCTTAAAACTTTCACTGTTACGATGTAGAATTTATAGAAGTAGCTAGGGATATCCTATGGACCCTGCCTTTTCTGCAGCTTTCCCCTTCAAACCCATAGCTAGAACAGAGCACTCAGCGCTAGGAAAAAGCTTGAGGGAGAACTTTGAAAACTCTTCTCAAAAGTGGTAGGGTGTCAGGAGCAATGCTCTTAGTGTGCTCTTAATCACGGAAGTCTCAGTGTGGCTGACTTGACTGTGGGGATGACAGTGATACTTCATCATAAATGTAGGTAATTGCATATCTGGCCCGAGAATTTTCTGATTTTGCATACTGGTGATAATGTTTCCAGTTATTGTAACTTATATTGCATATCTGCAATTCATTGTACAAAAGTAATCATAATATTGTGCTTTTCCATTTTCACTGTGAACTGTTAAGTGTTCTTTCTTTTAAAAATCTCATCCTTGTTGGCGAGGTGAAAATTTGTATGTAATTATTTGCCAAATATTAGCACACCTTTGCAGTGCAACTATTTGTATATATATGTATGTTTAAGCTGAATAAATGTATTTTAGAATATTCATCCAGTTAACAAGTGAAAGAACAACTTTTAGCTCAGCAGCGTTGAAAGAGGAATTTTATTAGTAGATTTTTTTAGCAGAATAGGTGACTGCCATAAAATTAATTTTAGCTTGCACTGCAAATGCCTTTGGCATCTCTTCAGCAAACGTTGGAAGGACTACCTTTGTTTTTCACTTTAGTTTAATATATTTAATACAAAAATGGTTTATTACAGCATTCTATGCAAGATAAATTTTATTGCAGTGTAGTATCTAGGCTTTTCTTGACAAAAGAATGGCAGGCTGGCCTTCATACGGTAGATGTTAATGCCTCTGAAATCTCCAGAAAAGTCTATGAAAAGAAGAAAGGAACATACATCCATTCTTTTATATGACTTCTGATTTTGTGTGTATTTTTCTTGGGTGTATGAGGAATAGCTTTTGACATAGGTCTCCTGATTGCCAGCTAGTATTTTCAGAATCAGGTATCAGGAAAATATTAGAAGATGTGGGGAGTCTTTGTTATGTCCCAGAAAACACACGTTCCATTCAGGTGAATAGAACTTTTATTTTATTAAGAGAGCTTTCAAGAATGTATCATCTGTTTGAAAACAGGTCAGAGCAGAAATTTACAATTTAAACTAGAAACTAATTGAAGTCTATACTTCGGTAGCTTTTCAGGTAGATACTTCAGAATTATGTGATGGTGATACACATACAGATACATACTTGATCAGTGAAAATGTTGCTCTGAAAATAATAGGTTCTTACGAAGTTCTAACTTATTTTGAGAAAACAAATGGCATTGTGAGGCTGCATCTTGAGTGCATCAACAATTGTTGATTCAGGTACAATCAAGTTATAAGTAACTCTCTTTGCTGGCTACTAGTTATGCAAAATGTAGCTACACCTTTTTGACTACCCTGTACTGCTCATTATCACCATTCAAAGTGGTTCTTTTGGCAAGACTGGACCATTGTTTATCAAATTCCATTCTTTAATAGTTGGCTGGCAGTCACTTTGTTGTCTTCTTTATATGGTTGCAGTTAGTAACTAAAATTATTTATAGAGAGATGTATGGATTCTGTATGTGAAATGGAATGGAGTTGGCTTGCTTGGTATTACTTTCCACAGAGCCAAAACAGTTGAAAAGTTCAGCAAAATTTTTCAGAAATGTTGGAAAGTCAAATGGACAAAAGATCGTTTACACAAAGCTGCCATTCGCATTTGGTTACAGTTCAGAGGAGAGCCTCACCTTTAAAATCCATAATTTTCCCTTTTTGATATTTTGTATTTTGCATTCAATTAAGTATTTTGCTTTTTAAACTATAAATTCCAAGTTGTCTTACATCTTCAGCAAAATTCAGAAAGAGTTTATTTTTACATTTTTATTTTGTTATGGCTCTAACCTAAAACATTCATTAAAAATATAGACATATAGTTGGATATATATATCTCCATATATATACATATATATATATGGATATATACACACACACATATATATAGACATATATAGACATATATAGATATATAGTTGTATATAGACAAAAGTTGGTTGTCTTTTTTTTTTTTCCCCCCTTGGACTGTGAATTTAACATTTCCTTCCCATCAAGTGCCTTGCTTTTTTTTTTTTTTTTTTAAGTTAAAAAACAATTAGGAGGAATGTAGGTTTGTAATCCCTATAAACACCTAAGAACATTTTTAGAGCCAACAGCTTATAATAGGTTGGACTGTAGCTATCACTCTTACAAATCTACAACTGGACTAAAGGGGTTACTGAAATAAAATGTACTGTATTCCTTTAAGTTCTATTTAGTACAGGACTTTGTCATTCAGTTTTTGTGTTCTGTATAGATGACAAGCTAGATCAGCAGTTGCTGTCCTTTGCATTTCACTCACTTGGTGCTGTATGCTTCCATGGCTTAAAAAGTACTGCAAAAATTGGCGCTCTATTCTGTTCCTGGACACCAACTGCTGATTTTACAGCAAATTTGCTGTGCAAAAATGGTTCACCTCTTAGATACAGAAATCCTGAATCGTAGAAATGTCTGCCCAAAGCCAGAGTTTAGTTATGCTGATCTGCAAAAATCCCCAAACCTCAAGCCAAATGTTGTTAAAGAAGTGCTGTAATCAGCAGCCATTTTCATAGAAAAACTCGCACTGTGAATAAAAAAAGTTATGTTTTGTTTAAAGTTCATGTTATCAAAGACTAGTAAATGTATTGAATGATTAGGAGCTTTATTCTTAAGGCTGAAAAAGTCTGTTTTCTTTTGCTGCAGCTATTTATAATAAATTCCAAACAGAATTTAAAGAATAGTTCAGTGCAGCTTGTTCAAGAAAATGAAAAGCCCAAATCTGCTACTGTGATGTTTGTAGGAGTTTGGGTAAGGCATGGAGCAGAAGTGAAGGAGAGCCCCAAACCAAGTACTGAAATTCCTCTATTGGTCCTCTCTTCGCTATTCCTCTGTTATTTACTGGATGGTTAGTTATGTAATAAATCTAATACTGATTGTCCATAAAAATGTTTTACATACAACATGCTAGCAATTTTGAAAATTATTATGGAGATCTTAGGAGAAAAATACCTGCATAAACTTTACGCTGAGGAGATACTCTACATAATTTCCAAGGGTTTGCATAGGAAATTAAAAGAAGCAACTTAGCAATACATTTCTGCTCTGACGGTCATGAATGTTCTCGATGTTCTCACTTTTGGAGAGAAGTGGTGGATGTGAGTTAGAGGAAAAGAGAAAAAGCTCGTTCCAGGACCTAAGCTTAACTTTTAACTACTTAGCACAGTGTGCGCAGAATTGTGTATGCTGGGGCTTCAGATTAAATATTGAATATGAATATGATGTAATACATATATGAACAATGATGTTATAATCACACATTATCTTCAAATATCTTTATCCAGAAGCCTATGGAAGGAGGAAAGAGAACTAGCTTGTTACTAGTAAATTAAAAACCCTCTGTTAAAGTGAAGTGTATTAAATCGAAAGAAAGGAAAAATAAATCTGTAATAGCAATGCCAGCAACAATCTGCAAAGTATTTTTCATTGGTCGTTCCAAGGACAAGAGAGAGACGGGAGAAACAAGCTTTTCTGTAAGGCAGTGAATCAAGGAGTAAAATCACATCTTAAATACGGTTAGAAGCCAAGTCTTTACAGTATTTTAAGGAAACCCTGTGAACAAGAGGATGTACCCGTAGCCAGTTGGGATAATTATGCCTTTTCTCACCTGATTTGACAGGGCAGTAAGTGAATAAGTAAGGAGATCAGCTAGGTGATACTTGGAAATTCTGTTGTGAAGGACCGGAAAAAAACTGAGGAAATAAGGAATCCAGAGGAAAAAAATAACATGTTGTTATCAGTGAATATTTTAATACTAAATGCTAGATCTGGCCAGTATCTACTTTCTGTATTTGGTGGGAATGTATTGTGCAACAGGAACGCTCCGGAGATGGGATTTTAGGCACGGGTCCAGAGCATGGCTGGTGTATACGGCTAGATGCAAATGGTACAGAAAGTTTAGTCTGGGAGAGAAAATTTAGACCTGCCAAGGAATTTGAAGACCAGAATGAAGTGGTCTGTAGATTGACAGGTGCAGATGGATGCTCCTCTGCCCATGGTCGGAGCTGGTGGCGTGCAAATTCGGGGCCTCTGCGCTTGGGCTAACAGAGCTGTACGGCTTCCAGGGCGTCCAACCGGGTCAGTCCAGGTAGGACCGTTTGGACGCTCTGAAGGATGTGCCTTTCGAGATGTCCGACTAACCCAGCCTGCTGTTGCATTCTGCCAGGGGTTGGGTTCAGAGGCCAGGGAATCAAAACCGATGCTACCATGGAAGTGGTTACGTATTTTATGCTCTAAGTTTACTCCAAGTCTGCATATCAGATGATATTTGGAAGTTAATTGAGCAACTTCACCAGAAGACATGGGGAGAGGAGGGAAAAAAAAAAAAAAGAGATGACTAGTTAACCTTTAAATCAACACTCATGCAGTGTTTTGAGATGACTTTGGATGTCTGCCTCACAACAGATTGTGCAATGGAAGAGTGAGAGCAGTTATTGATGCTTCTGGAAAAGGATCCCTTTTTTTTGCAGGTTGAAACATGATTGTTAAAATCAGCACAGGTTATTTTGTGAGATTGCAGTGTGGCGGTTTGATTATTTGGAAATATCAAGGGATTTTCCTCTTAATTAAATTATAAGATTTAATGGGTAATGGATAATGCTAATGATTAGAAATTGCGTTCTTCTTCTGAAGGGCTCTGAGTTTGTTAAGTAAAATCCAGTGACTGCAAGACGATGTCAGAATTACTAATGGATAGCTTAAGACAAGTATCAAATAACAAATACGAAAGAGAAATGTGTTTTTTCATTTGCACTTACGGGAATAACATCATTTCCAAATTATGTCTTTTTTTTAATAGCAATTTCATCATTTTACAAAAACTAAGAATTGTGGTATTCATTTAAGAAATTTGAGCCATTTGAGGTAACAAACTTTGAAAAGATCACATAACCCCCCCCAAAAAAAATGTTCCCAATTTTATAATTAAAATCATATATTCTTTAAACCTCTGTAAAGTTTATTTTATCTGAATGCTTTTTTTTCCAGTCTTTCATTGTCTGTTGACTTTAGTATTTCCCCTCACCTGGTTTCTGTCTTTTACTGTCTCTCAACTTGATGTTTTTGCCCTCACCTGGTCCGGGAGAGAGGTCTGTGGCTTGATCTCAGGAGGTGGATTGTGTATGCAGTCCTGGCACTGGACAGGGGCTTAGGGAAGGAATTTTCTAAGAACGTGGTTACAAAGGATGACTCTCTCATAATGCCATTGGAAGTAGCAGTGTTGTGAAGGAAATAAAAATGTTTTTATTCTTTCAAGTGTCAGCATTTAGTGTCAGTTTATATCTTCTCATTTTTTCTTTTTTAAAGTAGGTGAGAACATTGTTATTACATCTCCCAGTCCTGCTATCCGGGTTTAGGGATTATTTGCGTCAAGCCTCTTATCTTCTCATAGGTATTGTTTACGATGGCCATTTCTTGGTTTTGTTGAGACATTGTAATGAATTATATTAATTACTTTCCTTTATATCTTTGCATTAAGTGTAGTTATGAGTCTGGGCATTTCTTACGAAGTGTAGTTTTTAGAGAATGAAGGATAAGGCACTGAAGCTTGAACTGTGCCCTGCCAGTTCGTAAAATGGTACATTTCTTTCAGCATTTTCATATTCACTGTCAGTAATGGAGAAATCACAGGTTTTGCCTTCACAATCAGTGAAGATCCACAGCCACGGGACACCTGTATGTCTAAAGAGAGCAGCTGGGACTTCTCTGTGGGAATACATTAAAAAATGGTGCTTTTGCCATTTAAATTAAGGTTGTTAAATACTACTTTTCTCCCAGGTGGCAATTCTCTTTACCTTGGTATTATCTCTTTAAGAAGCACCTTTTCTCCTTTCTTTTCCCCTCTCCTCCCACCCTGAAGGTTTCCATCCCTTTAGACCAATTCAAACCGATGGTGAGTTGTGCTCACGGAGCAAAATCAGCAGCCCGGGTTAAAACTCGAATGGATCCCTCAGCTGAAGCTGGTGCAAAGACAGAAACTTGTCTCCAAGGAAGTGTCCTGTTCAGCAGCGGTGACATCTGGGACGAATGTCCGGCCTCAGAATTGGATTACAGCTCTGAAAGCCTGAACCCCAAACAGCCTCTTGAAATTTTATCAGGTCATTAATATCAGTTAAGTTCCATAGTTAAAATTTTGTAGTGGATTTTAAAGTTAGGCAGTTAGGCTCCAGGAAATTCTGCATGAAATCCCACGCTGGTCTGATTCAATTTTATATAACAAGCAGCTTAACTTCATGAAGTCACACTCTCTTGAATGATAAGTAGCAGGGTAGTACTTTCATTTAAAATCTGTTTTATCAGGTTGCAACTTCACTGCTAGTATTTGTATTATGTGTAAAAGTTCAGTGACATTTTTGACAAAGAGTATTTTCAATTGCTTCCGTTCTCTTTGTGAGAAGTACAGTAATATTTGTCCTACTTTTGGGTACTTCTCAGTATTCGTTCAATAATGAAAAATAATTACAAAATGTCTCATGTGGAAAATGAAATTCCAGGGATGCTTACCTGGGGTAAAAACTGCTTTTTAAATACTTGTAATGTTTATGAAGTTATTTTTATTAATATTTTATAGCTACTAGTTTTAAGAACTGAATCACCATCGATTTTGTTTGTAGTAGTCCTGATGTTATCCGTGCAGATGCGTCACTTAATATTTAACACACACAGTAAAGGAATGATCCCAGAAATCTGCACCACCAATGGACGCTACGAGGGGTATCCAGACTGTCTATCCTTGCAAGGTTTACCTGAGACCGAGGGACCACGTTTCTGCTGGCACTAAATTAGCAGCTTGTGATGGCAGAGGTGGAGAGACTCCAGCTCTCTTCTCCCCTCTCTCTGGCAGCACCTTCCTCTCTCTCAGGCGCTTGCGCTGTAGCAGGTGACTTTGTACATGCGTGATGGATGCTAAAGCAAGGACAAAGAAGGGGACAGGAGAGCGTGGCCAGGAATAGGGAAGGCAGGCTGAGACCGCGGTGGCCAGAAGTTGCGTCGGTTTTGGCCTCTGCACGGCCGCTGTTGTGGAGACTCGTCTTCCCTGTGGTAAGAGAGCGGCTCTTTCAGGAGCACTTCAGAGCAGCTACCCAATACCAGGTGCTCTGAATCACCTTCCGGAGATTCACTTCCCCCTTCATTGACTATAAAGGGAACAGTGTGCTGGGCTTCCCCGGATACCGCTCTTGGTAACAGTTTTATTACAGAGACAAAGGATTGAATGATTGTGAAGATGGAATTGTCTTAATGATGCCTGCGTGTGGTCATTCCAGATCTGAAAAAAGCAATAAAAAGTCTTGCGCGGCTCTTTTCCGGACTGTAGGTGTTAAGATGAGAGGTTTCCAGTCTCCATCAGCACACGTCTCGCTGAGTAAAAACTTTCATGTACTAAATATATTTGGAGTCCATCTTGCGCATCTGGATTTTTTCTGTGTGCATTTACTCTCTTTTTTTAATATGCACTATGTAATTACTATAGACATGTTGTAATAACTACTAAAAAACTAAAAATAACTGTAAAAACTGAAAACCAACCCAAAACCCTATAAAAAACTAAAAATAACTATAAAAAACTAAAAATACATGAAGTATATCTCTGTCCAGAAAACGGGCATCCAGTTTGCAAAAGGATTTACTTCCTAAGACGCCAAGGCCTATTTAGATACCTCAATAACTTTGTACATACCTGTTTCTGATTGGGAAATCACCTGCACTATTACTGCTTTGTGTGTTTTGAGATGCACAGTTAAGTTGATGCATGACGGGCCAGGTTAAAACAAAGACAGGACAATACATACGTGAATTCGGGGGAAATAATGTGAAGGATCAGAAGAATGTGTGTTGGCTGCATACCTAGATCTGGTTACTTAATACGTGCAGTATTTGATTGCATGATATAGTTACTTGAAGTGATTTTCGTATTTAGGTGGGCATATGACAGAAGTTTGTCGCAATCAGGAGGTATATGAAAAAGGCAAAATGACCTGGCTGTCAGAGTGCGGTGAAGGGAGGCATCAAGGTGAGCAAAATGAGGACCGTATTGTCGGGGAACATGGAAGAAAGAAGTGAGAAGATGGGAAGCCATTAATCAAGTGAAATCTTAAAGGCAGGAGTGAGTTGGCTGAGGTTGATTTCTATGGCGATAGGTAGAAAAATGGTATTTTGGATTGATGGGATGGCCAAAAATAGGAGGTTGTAGGTAGGCAAAGCAAAAAGAGTCAAAGTCTTTCAGAGGACAGATAAAAGGAGTGAACACATTGTCAGAACTCACATAGTTCTGTGAGTGAACACATTGTCATGATAGCATCTGCTGATGCTGTGGATTTGGTGACCAAAACTTTGTCTTCATTTGTTCTTTAAGAGTGCATTAACTAATGTAAATAAACCGGTCATGATAACACTGAAATCAGTCTATGGATGAAGCCAAAACTAAGGTAGATGTTATTTCATGATGGGCCCAGACCAATTGTATGAGGTTCAACAAGGCCAAGTGCCGGGTCCTGCACTTCGGCCACAACAACCCCATGCAGCACTACAGGCTTGGGGAAGAGTGGCTGGAAAGCTGCCTGTTGGAAAAGGACTTGGGGGCGCTGGTCGACAGCCGGCTGAACATGAGCCGGCAGTGTGCCCAGGCGGCCAAGAAGGCCAATAGCATCCTGGCCTGCATCAGAAATAGTGTGGCCAGCAGGAGTAGGGAAGTGATCGTGCCCCTGTACTCGGCCCTGGTGAGGCCGCACCTCGAATATTGTGTTCAGTTTTGGGCCCCTCACTACAAGAAGGACGTCGAGGTGCTGGAGCGTGTCCAGAGAAGGGCAACGAGGCTGGTGAGGGGTCTGGAGAACAAGTCTTATGAGGAGCGGCTGAGGGAACTGGGGTTGTTTAGCCTGGAGAGAAGGAGGCTGAGGGGAGACCTCATCGCTCTCTACAACTACCTGAAAGGAGGTTGTAGCGAGGTGGGGGTCGGTCTCTTCTCCCAAGTAACAAGCGATAGGACGAGAGGAAATGGCCTCAAGTTGTGCCAGGGGAGGTTTAGATTGGATGTGAGGAAAAATGTCTTTACTGAAAGAGTGGTTGAACATTGGAACAGGCTGCCCAGGGAAGTGGTTGAGTCCCCATCCCTGGAAGTATTTAAAAGACGAGTAGATGTGGCGCTTAGGGCCATGGTTTAGTGGGTGGTGATGTTGGGTCAACGGTTGGACTCGATGATCTTAGAGGTCTTTTCCAACCTCAGTTATTCTATGATTCTGTGATTCATAAGCTAGGCTTTATTGCTGGCATCTGGATAGGAAATTATTGGAGTATGATTAGGACATAGAGGAAGTTTTTTCACTGTACAACTTTAGAAGTTTGGGTGTAAACTTGTCTCTGGAAATTCCTTTTGATTTTGGGAAGAACTTAGGTTATTCAATTTATGTGCTGTAACCTGGACCTTTGGTAGATGCACAAAGTTTTTAACAGAGTAGTCATGAATACCTGTATTGTATGATGCTGAGGTCAAGGAAAACATAGGTGGGTGTCATCAGCATTGAGTGTAGTAGTAACGTGAGAATGAATGAGGCTGGACAGTGATGGGAGAGGATGATGAAAGTAGACCTAATGGAATAGTGAGACACTGCAGAAGAGAGGATTATAACCCAAAAAAGGGACGTGAAGGGGGCTGCTAGGGAAGTGAAAGGAGAGCCATAAGAGTAGAGTCTCATTTCATTTAACTCTTGTGCACAGCAGAAGTACAGACAAGGCCTGAGATTTGGCATGGCAATATGTTAAGTTTGAGTGACTTGAGCGAGAACAGTTTCAATGAAGGAATAGAAGCCAGATAGTAAAAAGATCAAAAAGAGCACTCAGAAAAAGAGGATCAAGACTAGTATCGGTTCCATATTCAACATGTCTGAGAAGTAACAACAGCACTGAGATGAGCCAGTAGGACATTTTGGTTGGAGGGAGATGAGTGTTTATTTAAACGTGTTGCAGAGGTGAAACGCTGTGGAAAAAGTGTTGACAGTTTTCCGTAAAAGAAGGCACGAAGTACTTTGGTCTTCTTATTATCTCTGTTAATGGCTTTCCCTCCATCCTGACTTGCAGACCAGTTCTTAGCTTGATCTTTAAACTCTGGTTGTACTTCTAGAGCATGATCTCATTTGTCTTTTATGCCTCTTTCTTACGTTTCTTTGTTTTCCTTGGTCATTCTGATTTTGTCTCGTTTCATGGTACTTCCTCTGTGGATCTCACAGCAAAAATTCAGATGTTGATTCTTCTAGGAGAGAAGACTTCTGGTGTGTTTCTGCAGCACTGCATACAGAGCAGCATTGATTCTGAAGGGGGTTCCAAGGTGTTGCTGAAATGCCTGAATTAAATACCAGTTAAGAACTGCTGTTTGCTGTCTCTATAGTATGTGCATCATCCTATAGAAGAGTGCTGGAAGAACACAGTCCGGGAAAATTTGTGGCAGAATTTGGGAAAGATCTGTATATTTATGTGCTTTCTGTCTTAGCTATGAGATGATCCTTGCTTCTGTTTATCCTTTCATCCACAGTAATCGAACTCCTTTGTCTTGCTGGTATTTGGCTGTGATTGCAGGCTGTGCTGCACTGGATTTGCTTTCTAATGCTCAGGCAAACCTGCCTAAACTTTGCACGAGGTTCCATTCCAGAGTATGAGGGGACTTCACGTGCCATCTTTTTGCCTTCTTTCCTGGCCTGGGAAAATACCGCTGCACCTCCTGTACCCTAGATGTGCCAGAGTATTGAATAAAGCCTTGCAGACTCACCTGGAAATCAGAGCAAGCAGTGAACCCTTCTGCTGCTTCAAAAACAGTATTTCATATGGAGCCAACCAGGATTGGAGGAGTTTAATATGTAGTAACGCCTTTGTACCAGCTTCCAAATGGACACTGTGTGTTTTGTACCTGTATGCAAAAGTTCTGGCCCGTTGTGTTCAGCAGATAAGCTAGAGGAGCTTTCTCTGAGCTTTAAGAATTTCATTGTTTGTGTGTTTTTATACCAAGACAGTCCAGTGCATCATAGGTGAAAAGATCAACTTCTACCGTGGAGTTTAAAACAAAAAGCTAAACTTAAAATGTGGGGTTTTTTTAATTTGAAAGCCATGGTAAAAAAAATTCTGGTACAGTGTAAGTGAAACTTGTGGGGTTATACCTTCTATTGAATTGAGATTTCTTGTGTTAATCTAGGCTTGTTTTTTCCAAAGTCTGAATTCCAAGTATGTTTTAATGATAGTAAGTGTGAAAATCTGCAAAGAAGATTTAAAACTAAAGGGTGCTTTCAAAAAACAAGATGAAAATCCATTCAGAAACTTCTAATTTAAGAAAGTTTTAATGTGGGATGGGCATACACTTGGAAATTCAGCTTCACACTCAAACATACCCTAAACATTGGTTTTGAGCAGGAAAATTCTAACAGAGTGGGTATTGCAATTGATAATTGTGCTGCTTAGCACCAAGAAGCAGAGTAAATTAAAATTCTCCTCACTGTGTGCCTTGGAGCCCATTCCACCTGACTCATCAAATGAAAAATTCATCAATTAATCCTCTGACAATAACGATATATACACAAAAATCAATCCAGGATTGATTTTTTGAGCCCAAACATGAAAACCAACCCCCGGCTTGCACATAATGTGAAATTTCTCTTCATTTCAACCTTATTATTGAGTATAAAAGCTGAAGTGTTCATAGAATTATTTGTTCTAAGTCAACTACAAAGGTGGGATTGTTTGAGGAAGGGTGTGCGCGCCGTGGAGATGTTCTGAAGCACTATCGGAGCCAGCTAATAAAGTTGTCAGATGCATGTAAGAGCACAGCTGATAGGAGTCCCCCCAGAAGGCAACCGGTGGAGAGAGACACTGATCACTGGGATCTGACGGGAGACCACCCAGGGTAGCTCAGAGCCAGCCGCGTACCAGGCAGGATCAAAGGGAGGGAAGAGCAATGTAAAATAAACTCAACTCAGAAACAGGAGTATGGAAGCCGTCCTGATGGGGGAACGCCGAAGCTGCAGCCAAATCGGTAAATCATCAGGCTGAGGCACGTCGCTTTGTGGGGATCGTAACAAATTCTCGGCAGCAGAAAATGAGATAATAATTTGTCAGATCTCTCACTTGTAATTCATACTGCTTTTTCAATGAAAAGGAAGACTGCAGCAGATTCCGTGTGCTAGTGCATCGCTATCTCTTTCTTTGTTTACATAATCCACTTCAGGGTTTATAATGTATATTGACATGATGAGAGGTCTTCTCTAAAATGGCAATATATTAATCTGATGAGAATTTAAAAACATCGGTTCATATTTGTACTAACGTTACGTCATTTGAGATCAGATTGATGCTGGGAAGTATTTGTGTATGGCATTATATATCAAAACGCATAAGGTACACAGTAGAAATTCCAGATAAGAAAATCTCTTAAATATCTCAAGATAAACACGGGTTGCTTTTTGTTTGAGGTACAAAAGAAAAGTAGCCTAGTTCCTGCATTATGTGTATAAGCTTATGGTTTTAACTCCTCATCGGGTAATATTTTAAGCAACCTTACCTCCAACGTAAAAAACACTGATAGCAACTTGTTGAATAAGCTCTTGCCTCTGAATGCAGTAGGAAGAAGGAGATAAAAATCTTTCAAGTGAAAGAACTCATTTTTTGTTCTTTGTATCACCTCTGGCAGCAATTCACTGCTTCCTTCCCATATATGAAAATAATGCTCAGGCTGTAAAGAAGAACCCAAATGATGTTAAAGAGTTGAAAATTGACACGCTGCAGCATGCAGACAATAATCAAATAGCAGATACATTAACTTTTGATGGGTCTTTGTGAATGTGTGTATTCACAATGCAGATCAACATTAACATATTTATCAAGTTCTAGATGCGTGAAAGGTGGAAACACACTTTAGGAATATTTGATTGATGTGTATTTCCTCAGTCGTAAAACTACGGAGAATTTTGGTAAGAACACAGACTGCAAGATACTGTGTTGTTATTTTTACTTTCTTAGTTGCATGCTGAGACCACCGTTTTCAAAAATTGTATGTGTGATAGGAACAAGGATGTTGTCATAACTGTTTGGCAGCGTATTAAATATTCAGATGTATGTGATGAATTTGGCTCCAAAGAGAATATCAGAACCTATATCTGTTACCATGTAATATTTCTTTCTAAAATATTACCGCATAGTATGACTCATTGCAGGAGGATTTTTGTTTGCTCTTTCAATTTACAGTTCTATTAAGAGTCTTAAAGTGTAGACAGTTTCGCAAATTATATTCATAGGTTTTGCTGTTGTCACATAATTAGAGACTGAAGGAAGTTAGGAAGGAAAATGGTAGTTGGTATAACTTACTTTTAGATATATTAAAATTGAGTCTGAATTCTGGTCTTTTGTTTCAACTGTGCTTCATACATTTTTTTTATATGTATAGTTTTACATAATCGATCCCTGTGGGAAATGTACTGTTACCAGAGTGTGAGTAATAAAGAGTAACTTGGAAGGTAGAGAGCATGTATATATTTCAGAATATGCTTCAGTAATTTATTTTTATAATGTTTATTTGGATTTACCTTTGTGATTTATATCATATTGGTAATGTACATTTTAAATTTTGTGAATTCTTGTATGCATTTTTTCTAAATATGAGGCTAAAGTGTACTATTACCATTTTTACAAGGCAGAACAGGTTTTTTTAATGCAGATTAACATTAATTTGGTAAAATAATAAAGTAACGCCTTTTATCTTTTGAGAGTCCATTTATAGGATATTTTAATTTATGCATTATTTTAATAATTATAAATTAATGTTAGGGGATTTTACTTTTTTTTTCTTTCATATATAAATTTCCTCAGTAAATTAGGTTTATATCTTACAGGCAGCTACAGTTAAAATGGCAATATTGCTCAATAATTGTAGAGCCGTTACTCAGGTGTGATGCATTAGAACAGATTAAAATCCTTTATTTTCCTTTTTCTTTAAAACATATTATGAAAGTTTTCTTCTTTGAACAGGAACCTTATAGCTGGTTTCCAGACTGGATATTTGCAGCGCGTCTAATCCGTCTGCCACCCCCCGTGCTAATTAATTACTGCTTCAGTCGTGGACCTAGCAGGGAAGGTGGTCGGCAGGGGACAGTCCTGCTTGGCAGCGGTGCTGGGGAAGGAGAGCTGCATCCCAGCCAGCCGAGGAGAGGAGAGGAGAGGAGAGGAGAGGAGAGGAGAGGAGAGGAGAGGAGAGGAGAGGAGAGGAGAGGCATCGCTTTAATGTGACTTAATAGCGCTGCTCTTGTCGGGAGGTTGCCAGTGTTTTCAGGGGTTCCCCATTTTGTAGTGGGGTTGTAGCTACCTTTTGGAGTGAGCTCTTCTTAAAATGCAAAGCGCAGACACACCGAACATCTGAAGCAATTTAGTGATTTTCAGTGGTTTTATTTTTCTAAATTCTGCTTTTAAAGCTAATTAGTTATAAACAAGTACTGGGGGTTTTTGCCAATCGCACATATATGTGCTTTTTATTATATGCAACTTGAATTATAATTTAAATGACTGAAATAGATAAAGAATATACCTAGTCTGGGTTTTTTAGGCAAAGGTTTGTGCTCTGTCGTATGCAGTTAGATCAGCATTTTCAGATGCACGTGGTAAACTTAGACACCAAATCCATATGAAGGTATCTAAATGAAAATACATTACTTCCCGATTATTACACTGTGAAATCTCGCAAACTTCAAAAAAGAGCAGCAGATAGTAAGGATCTCTTTTACAGGAAAGCCATTTTTATGTATGTATCTGTAAATATATATAGGCATCACATATTAGGCAGATGGATTGGAGAATCATAGAGTGATAGAATAGTTTGGGTTGGAAGGCACCTTTAAAGGTCATCTAGTCCAACCCCCCTGGCTGGACTAGAATACCAGGCGCAGTTGTGTTTTCAGTGTAGTAGTATGTGTTTCTCAAAGCTAGTAAGAAATTTATGTAGTGTTTAACAAAAAGGAAAATGCTCTTGCGTACACGCACTATCTAAATAAGTTGTTATTGTTAAATTGCACTTTAAAATCTCATTGCTTAGTTGAGCCAAATCTTGCACCTACCTAAAATAAAGAGAGCTGTGTTTGCTTGAAAGTTCACGTTACATTCCTGAGAAAGCAGCTGCCATGCTCTGTGGAGTCTCATCTGCTGCGGTTGTGCATCTTCATTTACTTCTGTAAGCGCAGCCCGATCCTGCGTTGCTGAACGGCCGCGGAGTTCACTGCGAGTCGGCTTTGCCCACGGCGTGTTTGTTACAGAGGGAGAACTGCCATTTTTCCTTGTGAAACTCTTTTGAGATCTAGCGATGAAAACTGCTATTATAACATCTATTATTACGAAGGTGGTGCTTTAACATGTGTTTTTGAACGAATGGAAAATTAAGCCTGAGCTTCAATTTTATCATACGCTTGTATGTCTTGCAGAAGCATGGCCTTAATATCTCAGCCACTCTGAATTCAGTTTGGCTGAGACTTGGGCTTTGTTTCAATATGCTTAAATTTCAGCATATGTTCAGCTGAATGAGAGCTTTGGTATACAGATGACAAGTCTAGATGTTACCATTTGCATCACTCCTTCCTCATTTAAAAAAAAATCAAAACATACATTACAGATGCTGAGTTTTGATTGACATTGAGGTGGGAATTGGGGTTTGGGGCCATCCGCTTTCTTTGGTGTGCATGCTTGTTTTGTTCAGGGTCTAAATGAAAGTTAAGGATTTATGCTGTGTCCTTCTGGGATTTTTTTTTTTTAAACAAATGATACTGAGACTATTCATGCTCTCCTATCTTTGTATATTAGAAATCTTACTGTGCAAGGTTTCATGCAAAAATGTACCTTCCTAAAAGGATAAAAAGGCTGTAGCAGAATCTCTTAAATTTGTTTTCTGTATCACTCTCTTTCATACTAATATGCCATAGTTCCATTTGAATAATAAACTGGCATTCACGTAACAAAACAGGATGGAAATTCAGAGGTTGGTATTTTGCAATAGCAGCAGTAGAATGGGGAGACACTGCAATCTGTCCTTTCCACTCTTCACTCTGTTATATGTTGGCTCTGCAGCTGATATGGCCCTGCTCCAGCTTTGGCTTTGCAGCTGATAAGGGTCTCTGAACAATGAATTATTTTAGAACTGTACTTCGCCATGTGAGCTGCATTACCTAGGTAAAATGCGGTGAGTTGTAGAAAAAGATAATTCCATATTCTGTGGCCAGTTGGAAATAATTTCCTTATATTTGTGAGTCTTAGTCTTGTATCATTTTGATGTGGCTTTTGTATTCTTTCTGAAATAGTTACTACTGCATTTAAGGTTTATATCACATAGTAGATAAGCTTTGCTGACATGGGCTTACTTTTAATAACATCTTTGCTTTATTAAAGAGATATGTGTCTTTTTACATGAAAAATGTATCTTTTTTAAGAGATAAAGATGGTGGGATTTCTGACTAGACAAGCAGCAAGTATAACAGTTTTTATCTTATGTCACTTCTTAACTGCACATTAAGGTTTATCTCAGACTACAATAATAGTGTAGTTATAGGGATTTTCCTTAAAGTTTATTAGTAGAATTTTAAACGTGTCTATTTTTGTGAAGGTGTAGGCCTGTAAAGCTCAAATTCATAACTGAGAATTTATATGTTTTGTAAAAAAGTAAGAGAGAATACAGTTGGGTGAATATATCCAGCCACATAGTTTTTCTGTGTGTGTAATACAGATGTATCTGTATGTGTATATTAGAATTTATATTCTGTCATTGAAACTATGATTTTTCACAAGTGCCAAGATCAGTTTTCTAACTCAGCATCGGGTTGAAGGTTGGGTAGAAGAAAAGAGAAGGGAAGGGGAGAAAACACTTGGCAATATCTCAACTGCAAAAACCATATGGAGCTGGACATACTTTCAAAAAGGTTGTGTTCCTTTCCGGTTCTAAGGCAATTTCTATGCCAAATTGCCAGATTCTCCTTTTTAATCTGGGACTAAGCGGCACTTCTGCTATTGGATTTTTTTGTGGCATCAAGGAGAAACTCTAGGAAATAAAGAAGGACGGTTGGTAGCAAAGATAGTTGTAGAAATGGCAAGGGTTACCATTTTCACCACTTTCAGATGAGTGGTTGCTGGGTGATCATGTGTACGACATAATGACATCCCCAGGGAAGTGCGGGCCATAGTCAGGCTTTGAGGACCAGGGATTACGAAGGCTCGTTTCTGATATAAATGAAAGGGTACCTACAGATATTTGCTCGAAAAGTAAGAACTCGACTGCCCTCAGCTGAAGTAGGGAATGTTATTGTCTCTCCAGGTAAATTGCTTCAGAAAAGCCAAAGTACAACAAAAGTCACCAGCTTTCTTCCTCCTCAGCAATGGCTGCCATGCATATGCTTCATCGAGAGATTCGATGGGGAAAAGGCACAGCCTTCAAAGGCACCTTGCCCCGTTTATTTGACGTAGTATAACGTTCATTATCCATTGTTACGCTATGTAAATCCACTTTTTACCCCTAATCCACCTCTCTTCCACGTTCCTCTTGAAGGACACTTCTCATGAGAGCCTTTTACAAGAGAAGTGGCCTCGTTGCTTTGTTTAAACTCTTCAGACGAGTTGCCATCATAATTCAGGGGAAGAAGTTTTCCAAAGAAAAAACGCAAGTCTTCATTGTATCCTAGACAATTTGAACTCGGCAAATATTCCAGCCCGTTGAGGTTACCATGTTTGCCTCCACCGTTCCGTATCCTCAGCTATTTCTTTGCTTTTGACTTAACTTCTGAATATTTCTAACCCACATGAAGTCTCTGAAGAGTTGCAGTAGGGTCCTGCTCATATAGGTTACCACACTTCAGCACTGCCACATCACTGGGAATTTTCACAAAATTGAGGATACTAACGGTAGCTTGTGTACTAACAGAGGGAATATTTGTCGGTCTGTCTGTGTGTGGACTACCTACTCCACTCCTTTTCCTCTCAGCTGGAATTCCTTATGAGCAAAGAAATAATCTCTAACAGCATTTCAGATGAGAGTGCTCGTAGGAACTTTGATCAGCTCCTGCCTGCCAAAGGACAGGCTTTGCTACTTTCAGTTATTGACAAGGGCTTGAACCCAGTATCAGTGGTGTATATGTGTCTGCAGCTGCTAGGTAAGTGTTGTGCATATATGTGACATCATTTGTCAAACTTTGTGTGTGGCTTGATAGCTGATGTCTTCTGTACTCTTCATCCAAGCATTCCGTCAAAACAGTGATAGATCTTGTGAGTTCCTGGAGGTTTTTGGGAATGGTAGCTAAACACAGAAAACATATGAAAGCATTTTCCCTTCTTGACACTTGGCAGCCTAAGTTCATCTCTAAGATGAGCTCAGAGTTTTATCTGAATCAGTTAATTAACTTACTGGTATTCTTCCCAAAGCCACTTTCATTGCTGACCTTGTTTGCAGAGTCTGGCACTCTTATCTAGGAAGGAGCCAACCCTTTATACCCTCCCCAGCTCTCTGAAAGTGTAGTTTGATTATTGAAATGCTAAGTTGCCTAGTGAGAGAGAGTCTTTAAATGAATCATGCAGTGGGTTATGCATTGTGTCTCCATCTGTTATCAGTTAGAAGGTGAACCTTTCCATCCAAACATCAAGGCATACTCCAATATGCATTGTCTTTGGCTTGCTTCAGAAACATGCCAGAATGTGAAGTCTGCGAAGCATGAAGAAAAGCAAGCTGCAGACTTTTGTAAAATGTTGTGACTGTGATAGGGGGGCTGGTTTTGATGCCAAGTTCAGGCTAGCAAGTAATTGTTTGAATAGTACAGGTGTTGCCCAGAGGCACTTGCCCATTACAGTGGAATTTGTACTAATCTGTGCACAAAGTAGAAGGGTTGCATGCTGCAACCGTGATTCTTCAAGACATTATAGGGACTGTAGTCCCCAAACCAGCCCTTCTCCTATGCCTTCCCAAAACTGATGTTGAACTATGAAGGAGCTAGGAGAGGGATCTTTCTTTTCCTGCCATCACAGGGGAGGACAAGGATGCCTAAAGTGTCTGTGTAGCAGTGATATATGTCACCGTTCAAAGGGTACTGGACCTGCAGTACGTGCAGACGTACAGCAAAATTCATCCTGGCTGAGGTGCCTTGGAAGGCCTTGGAGAAACAGCTTCACAGTTCATGTAGGAAATTGTCTTTTCTTTTCTTTTTTCTGTTTTTCCCACCCCACTTCTGCAGATTCATTGAAAACCGTACTGCCCTTCCTGTCCCCCAAGCTCAGCTTATTGCTGGTTTTTGAGAAATTACTGTCCTGAGCCTGTCTGCTCACTTAATAATCAGTGTCCTGAAGTTACTGCTCTTTATTAGTCTACAAAGTACTTGCTTAACCATTACAAAGCATTTAGAAGAGTTCAGGAAGTGAGTATGTTCTTTCATCAATTTCTGGACCGGTAACATGGAACAAAACCAATAGAAAAGGTCGGTATTGAGTACAATATGATGTACTAGTGCCAGATGCTTGATATGTAAGACAGATGCTAGACATGTATCTAGAACTTAACTTAATGTATTGCCCAAATATTTTTCCTCTTGCAGCATCCTAAATAGTAATTTTTTTTTTATGCTGTCACTTGCTCGGTCTTTAGAAGAATGGGATGAGACACCTATTACCTGCCCCAAAGTGTTTCCAGCCAAAACGTCATAAAGTAAAAAGATAAATATTATTTATTCTCCTTTCACAGCTACAGATATTGAGACACAACAGGCTTGTGACTTGACTGAAATACAGATGGTAATTCAGTAGCACAGCTGGTTTACAATTTAAGAGTTTGGGTTTTATAGTCCTGTGCATAAGCCATTTGACCATGCTTGTTTCTCTGTATCTTTCGGTAGGCGGTATTTTTAACAAGTCTATTTCTAAACTACTTACCAGTAGCTCATGCATCTTAACACTGTTCCTGAAGCAGCTGATCGTATTAACTGCACTAAGAGCATCTGTAATAAAGGAAAACTGCTGTTTTGTGAGCCATTCAGTCTAACTTGTTGATGCTCTGACTGTGGGTAAAAAGATGTGGAATATAATGTGAATACAATATTCAAATATAAGTCTATTCTGACACTGTATTATACTTTAAAATAAGTATCAGGCACTGGTTTTGCTTACATTTTTTAATTACAAGAGGCACATTTTAGGCTCTGATTTCACCTATTGTTCAGCTGTTTTGCTGAATTGTTGAAAAAAGCTCCCCAAATGGCTGGATTCCTTCTTCACTGCTTTTACCTGATAGAATTGTGCTGTTGCTCTTTAACTTCAGTACAGCAGTATGCCTCTCTGCCAAACTGAAACGATGTGAAAAATTTAGTTATATATCACACTTATTTTTCTTCTAAGTGACATTATTGGCCCCACTAATAGTGTGACTAACCTCATAATATTCAGTCTCTTTACCCCAGGAAACATCACTCTGTTCTTCCCAATTTAATTTGATGCCAGACCATGTGGTGTTTCTTTTAAGTTCTTCTTTATCTCAGTGTTGTAGTGTGGGGGACCTCTCTAGATTATTTCAATCTCTCTTCATATGTAAAGATAATGGTAACATCCACAATGGGAAACAGTAACTGTAAGAAAGCACACAGCTTGGTGTTTCCTCTTTTTTTCTTCTCCCAACTTCAACCATGGTCTTTCCTCTGAAAAAACGAAAACTATGGAGCTTATCAAAATAACTTACCTCCCTGACTATTGATTGTCTCCTTTAATAGTCCGTTAGAATTAGATGGAGAAAATACTTTTCAGATCTTTTGGTCTGCCCCCCTGCTAGTTCAGCATTGTTCCCTCCATTATGCCACTGAGTGTTTCTTCTAGTTTGTTGAGAAATTATTCCACACTTTCACTGTCAGGAAGATTTTCCTGATATGCAGCATGCATTTTTCCTTTTTTTTTTTTTGTTTAATCGGACTATTCCTAGTTATATTTCCCTATCATTCCAATATTTCTCTTTCTTACCATGTACTTAGACGTTTGAAGCATTCCTGCATGGCTGCCTCTCAGCTAAGCTAACAATTTACTGGTGATTCAGCATTTAATTACTTTTTTGTGTTTTTCTTTTAATCATCTCTTATCTCAGTATCTTGATACTGAAAGTGATAGGGAAGATTGCAGAACTGACTATAAAAGAGGTGTATTACCTGTGATTTCCCAAGCTTTTTTCCCCTCTCACTTCTACCCTTGTTATTCTGCAAACCTACTCTTATTATTCTGCAAACTTAATATAAGTTTAGCAACTGATATAATCTCAAGGTCACTTATTGCCTTTCAAATTTGTTTCTCTCATTACATGTATGGTCTTTGAACTATTTTCCCTGTTTTATTCAGTGTCATTTTTATGATCCTAATCTTTTTTTTTATATATATTTTTCTGTATAGAGATCTGAATCTGAAAGCCCTGTAGGTTCTTTTGTATTATTTGTCTGTTCTCTTCGGTATTTACATCTATGACCAGCTCAGGATTTTCCGTCTTTGATTCTGTTAACGTAGTCATTATCCTCTTTCAGTTTGTAACGACGTTAAAATGTGACTTTGTCAACAAATTTATTTTTAACAGTATGGTATTGTAAGATGCTGTCTATACTGAAATTCAGATGAGTTATTTTTCCTGCATTTTTGGTATTGATTTATTCGTTTATTATTTTTCATAAATATACCTCACGTTTTATTTGTGATTCTAGAATCCCATGTACTTCTCCCCCAACTTAAAGCTGCAGGGTCATGTTGAAAATGGTTCACCACAGGTTTGTGAGTAGTATGGTACCTCGGTGGTGCTGAGATGCCTGAACTGAGTCAGGAATGGAGCTTTTCTAAATGAGATCTTCCCAACCTCATTTCCTCAAAGCTCAGTCTCCATCCCAGAACACCGGTTCACAAGCAAGTAGAGGCCATCCTTCACAAAGAGTTATCTTCCAGCGAATACTTGCCAGCAGTTAAAAGTTCTCCAAAATGAAGTATACCTATGTTAAAAGGACTTTCTTGGCATCTTTTTACATCACTCATCCTTGGTGTCTCTATTCCCAGATTGTAAGTTGTCTTGCCTGTAAAGTGTTCTTTGATATTTTTATATACGATTAATCAGAAATTCAAAGCATGTGATATTCCACATTTTCATGCCTATTTAATTATTATTATATATCTCTTTCTGCTGCCTAACTCAGTTCAGAATAGTGGAAAGGAAAAATGCAAATATTTAAAAAAAAGGTATGGAGAAGTTCAAGTACTGTTAGCAAAAACCTTTCTCTGTATGCTTTAGTTTTGTAATATAAGTTGGTTTGTAAAATTAATTCAGACAGGAGTTATTTCAGGTTTTTTACCTTAAAATTTAGCTCCAACTTTTATTTGTCAGTTCTGCAAGCTGGAACGATTGTCTTAAGTGCTGAAATGCTGACAACATGATTGCAATTTCATGGAGTAACAGAAAAGAGTAAATTATTTGGGTTTATTCTGTCTGCTGATTGTATGGCAGCAGGGTAGGATTTCTGTAAAAAGTGTAAGTTTAGTTAATTTTTTGAAATGAAAGCCTCGAGGTGCAGCATTTAGCTGACCATTGTCTTCCGTGAGGTTGAAAACAGACATGCAATGACCTGTCAGCATTCTGCTGCAATGCCATTGTGCATAAATAATTATTATTGCTTTACTGTTGACCTACTGACTGTACTTGGTGCCAAGGTATATATCACAGCTACCATTTGCAAGTTTCAGTACACTTATTCACGCTATTCTTGTATTGTGTAGTAAAATATTACCTCGGTTTTAGAGGCTTTGACCTGTGGCACACAGGTAAAGCTAGTATTTTATCAAAGTCACTGTTGATTCGGGGGGGGGTGTCTGTGTTTGTGAATGCTGATTTTGGTATGTTGGGTCTGTTTTTGAGAGGCATAGTAGTGTGTTCACAAATCTTTTTAAAATCATTTGGAATTGTTTCCTTCATAGTTTTAAAGAGAATCAAATCCAGACTGTCCCGAGCTGGGTGTTTCTTTAAAAACAACAAAAATAATCAGTTATTAATCAGTCCGTGAAGGTCAGAAATACATGTGTTTATTCCCAGATCTTCAAGAACCTGTTCTGCAGTGTTTCTCTTTGTTTATTTCTCTCCTTTTTTAATTCCCCAGGTGTTCGCTGTCTGTTATTCCTTGCCTCCATCCTTTATGGTTACTTTGTGCCCTCCCATTTTCCTCTCCTGCTTTTCCACATTGTCCAGCTTGGGGTGATTTTTACTTTCCTATTTGTCACCTTTCTTCTTCACTGCAGAGCACTGGGCATCCAAGGGCAAGCAGCATCCATGACCTTGATAGTGTGGTCGAGCAATCATCTTCATCATTTTCCTTTCTTCTGATGGTTCTCATCAGTATGTGAAAATCTGTTTAGGACATTAGCTCTTCGGGACCTGAGTTACATATAGAGAAGCAGAGCTGACAAGTGCATCTAACGTGTTTTAGCTTGGTTCAGTAGTGTGCTTCTATAGCCTGTCTCCCAGTTGTCCTCGCCATGCTTTCACTGTCGTCCCAGAGCAGTCTAAGAGTAGGCAAACTGCATTTCTTGCATATGAAGCTGAGCCAGAAGGTGCACTTGACTCAAGTTTGTGGAGCGTGGTGGATGCCGGATCCTCAGCGTCAACAAGTTTTGCTCTACAAGCCCCTGCCGTTGGGCTGCGCTAGTTGCTAATGTCAACCCGCTAACGAGATCCCTCTTCACATGGCTAGTTCTGCGGTGGGTCAGCATTGTCCACTTGTTAGCTGTGTTGACTGCATCGAATTGCACCTGGCAAGAAGTGGGCATAGCTGTGCTAAAATAACCACAGATATCTGTAAATGCCAGAGCAGGCTTTGGCAGAACATTGTCTTAAAAAGAAGTTAGATTTACCAGTAAAAGAAGTCGGTGATATAAAACTGAAAAAATAGAGATTCTTTCCTATTCTTGGTGGTATGAATATACTATAAGGTTGCCAAGCAGGGAATTATTAAAACAGTTATGTAGCAAATCCGGTAAAGTTACTGTTCTTATTAAGCTAAAGTTCATATTCAGAAGAACTACAATGTCAGTGTCTTTAAGAAGTGCACAAAAAATGATGCATTTCAAGTGTAGCTACTAGTGTGTTAGTTATTTCTTAAGAAAATTTATATTTCTTGATATGGTTAAAATTGCAGTATATATGAATATTGTATTAAACTTCTACATACACCTACGAACAACATATGCTGCTTTTAATATCTTTTCCCCTATCTCATTTTTCCTTTTCAATTTACTTTTTGATTACAAGCCAGTAGCATAAAGCCACATAATAAATGCATTATTGAAAGTATTGAAAGTCTTAATTGATGACATAGATGCGTGAACGTTTCACACGGCAGAAAATGCAGCAGCTTTCCTGAAGGGATGCAAGGAAAGTGTTTAAATTTTAAGTAGCAAATATTGGCAGCTCTCAGAATGGGGGCACAGTATTTAAATATTTCTCCACTCTAAGTTTTTTGTCTGTTATCACTTCTCGGGGAGAACTACCCATCTTTTCCACATGGCTTGATATGTTATGCTTGCTACGCTCATGTCAGTGTTGCCATGAGCTTGCGCTTACTGTTACAAGACTCCAAACCAGATTTTAACAATACACCAACTTAAAACCGTGACCTTTTACGTAAGGAGGAACAGGACGTTCCAGTCTTCTGTATGCTTGAGAAAACACTGAGGCCAAGAGTAGTCAGCTCTTCAGTCAACTGCAGTTTGGCCTCTGTTTTTCTGGCTACTGTCTCAAAAGTAAAATTTCAGGGTAAACCTGTGTTGTCTGTCAAGCACTGGTATGAGTTTGCATCAGAACCAGCCTCTCTGCTTTCCTGTGCTTGCAGGCAAGAACACGTACGGGTACAGGGGTAGAGGGAGAAGTCTCACCTGAGGCAGCTCATGCTTGGGTATAGCACCCTAACACAGGTCCGAGCTTTCCTTCGTACGACTGCATGGACGGGGCAGGACCGGTCTCTCTTTTACGAAGCAGTCTCCCCCTGTGCGTCTCGCTCTCAGCTTTCCCTGAGCACGGTGTACTTCGACATTTTCTGTACTCTTAAACTTAACACAGCCAGAGCCCGTTTCTCTGACCCTGAGGGCAAATGACGTGCTATGACTCTCATGCACGCAGGTAAACTTTTTCCTCTCTCTGCTATTCTCCAAAACAAAGGGAGGCTGCCTTCTCTGTGCTGCCCACTGGGAATGTCCTGAGATCCCGCTATGAATGCCTGTGCCCTGTTCGGAGAGCGTGGGTTGAAAATGAGGCAGGGGACACAGCAATATGCCGGAGCTTGAGCTGGTGTCCTTGCTCGGTTTACTGTACTTGCAGCCTCTGAGGCTATGCCACAGCTGCAATAATTGTTTGCTGTAGGCAGAAAAGAAGTATGTGATGTTTACACCTATTTTCAAGCCAGTACCTAAGCTAGCAGTAGTAACATAGCATATGAAGCCTTTATATACAGAATTGCTGCTTGCAATTCTGCCTGGGTAAAATAGGTGATTTTAGCTATGCTGCAGGAGGCTTAAGAGAGGAACAAGCTTGCAAAACACCAGACAAAAAAAATGACAAATAATTAAAAGGAATTCATGTCTCATAACTTTGTAATTTATGTTGCTGATGGTAAAAAAAAAAAGGGATGATTTCAGCAGAGGGACTGAGAACATGCAGTATGCAGGCTTTTTTTCCAGCTAGAACAGTATTCCTTTAGGGCATTTTGGAAGATGCAATAGCTGATTCTGAAGCTAATTTAACTGCATGGATGTGCAGTGCCATGTTTCTTAGGTGTAATTTGGGGAAAGGGACAGGTAACTAAGGTAGCTATGAAGTTAATGAAGCTGCAAACTTAAGTGGCTAATGTAATTTTCGCTCTTGTTTTATTTAAAGGGAGACTGCCAGCTTGGACTATAGTCAATTTACAAAAAATGTTTAGATACTTACAGAAAACACAGCACACTGTGCTCACCAATTTTAGTGGCTCTGTAGTCATGTTTTCTAATGAATATGTTTTTTCCCATCTCTTCAAAATCTCAGTGAAGCTATAGAGGGAATCTGATCATGCAAACACTCAGATGCTGCGTGATTTCTCTGCATATAGTTTTGTGTATAAAGTTATGCATTTGCCTACATACCTGTTACACTGGAACCTGAATATTTACAAAGGGAGCCAGAGAAAGTGATTACACATAGCACAGAATGATGTAAAAACACACAGAAAACCTATTAGAAAAATGGGGGTGGAATTGTTTTTCTCCAGTCTCTTGCAGTTTTAATAACATTGGATGTTAGTTATAACATGATGGATAAAAAGGTAGAAATGTGAGTTCCTGTTTAAGCACTAATCGATAGTTTTAGTTCTTAGATGCTGTACTTTGATGGACCCTTTTCTGGCACACATAGAATCATTTAACATTTATTTTATGAATAGTAGTACAGAAAACGTTGTCTTTCCCACTCTTGTTTGAGAACTTTTGCAGGAATTTGCAATACACACTGCTGTAAGTGATCATTACAATATATTGCCCCATGGGGGCACGTTACGGTTGCTACCACAATTCAGATATTGCCATTTCCTGATTTTTATTTTTGTTTTTTTTGGTATTTACTGTGCAAAATGTATCTTTAATACTATTTTGGGACAGAATTTTCTAGAAATGTTTGGCTGGAAAAAGTAAACTAGTAAAAGGAATACCCATCATTATTATTATAGTAACTCTTGGGTGTCCCTTTCAAGATTGGTCCTCAATATTCAGAAATCTGTGCAAGCTGAAAAAAAGAGATTGTACGTTGTCAGGTCTTGTGGCAAGCAGCTTCTTTCAAGGTAGGACTGTTAGATGATCCTGTAATTGACATATTCATACTACCTCCAGTGAAAAAAATCTTATTCGACAGACAGGAGATGCGTTAGAGGAACTCTTTGCTTCAGCATCTTTGAAATCTGCAGGAAGGAACCCTTTTTCTTTGAAATTTTACTTTTCTCTCATTCCCCGTACATTATGTAAAGCAAAGCTTAATCATGAAAGTGTTGACTGTAAAGCTGCAAGGTTCTGAATACATATGCAATGTGGTTTTCCATATTTACAAAATCTCACAATTTTTCATGGAAACTGTGTAAAATACATCAGGGAGGTTTTTTCACTAGGTCAGTACTCAGTCACATTGAGACTAATTTTCCCGAAAACTCTCAACAGCACGTTTCTTCAGTGAGAACTATTCTCAAACAAAATGCATACTTTGTTACAAACCATTATTTACACCTTTGCAATATATTTCTTATGATCTATCTGAACTTTATTAGCTGTTTCTAAGGTTCTCAATTTGGTCTCTTAATTAATGGTGTAATTTTGAAAGGCACTAAGGTATGGACCATAATGGGAAAGTGTATTTTTAAAATCTGTTCATATTCAAAGTTTTTACTTTGAGCAGAACCTGCTGAAGGCACCTGATGCATCCAACTTCATTCACTATAACGTCACAATTTATTTTCATTCTGTTACATCATCGTTGGTATATCATTGGAATTGAATCATGTGGATCATCATCCGTCTCTATAATTTCTAGGTCCTTAAGATAATCAGTGATTTCTGGTTGCAGGAAATAAATTAATGAAAACTTGCGATTTATAGGAGATTTTTAGCTCTAAATAAGGAAAACACATTCCCAATTGCAGAAATTGCATGTTCTTAAGAGTTCCGCTGTTGTCATTGATATATTTAACATCTTCTATTAGAATGCAGCCACATCTCACATCTTTTTAACTGATTGGAATGCCTAATCTGTCATCAGACATTTTGTACTTTGATTTAATTAGTATTGGCAACTCCTGTATTTAATGATGATGTGTACCCTTAACTAAAACTATTAATGCCTTATAAAAATCATAAATGAAAATAACCCAGGATATCAGTTTGGGATCTTCTTTTTTTTTTTTCTTTTTTTTGCTAATTTTGCATACACAAACTAATCTTTTGTCATAAAAAAGCTTCTAGTCTAGGCAACTAGAGTTTGCTAGGGCACAGCATATTCTTCCTTCCATAATGCAGTAACTCTCAGCATGCATAACCCTCCTTCCCAGACAAGCCGCAGTGCCTGAACTCCCTGGGAAGTGTTTGCAGATATCTGTATGTCGGTAGTGATGATTTATCTCAATCTTTTCTGGAACTGAAATATTATTTTGAGGTATCGAGAGACTTGCTTCTGTTAACCAAAAACAACAGAGGGTGCTCTTTCATACTGCATACTAACATGTATATTTCCATAGCACTCACACCCTTGCGTTCTCTTATCTCATTATTCCTATGCTGCCTGCCTGAATATCTCAATATCAAAAAGTTTTAAGTCAAATGTGACTGCATTAACTCTTGCGAGTTTTCTGCCTGTCCTTCCCAAGTGGCGCAGTATGATCAGAGTTACCCCTTTCTTTCTTTCCATACCGAGCTTCAGAATTTCTACAGGGAAAAAAAAAAAAGTAGAATAGTTTATACAAGCCTTATTCTTTCACGGTACCATTGGATCCTTTTTGTACCGTAAACATTTTATCCGGTTTGCCTATTGGTGGGTGGCTCTCAGAGTTACTGACAGCGAAATCCAACTAGACCTCCCTACTTGTCGTCTTGTTCATATTCTCCAAATAGTTACTTAAAGAGTAGGGTTGGGAGATCTGGATTGTGTTCAGACCTCTGTCACACAATTCTTGTAAGAGTTTAGGCAATTCTCTGAGCTTCATTTTTTCCATCTGTAGAATAGGAGGAATGATAATTGTGTGCCAGCTGTCTTGTGGTGGGCAGAACATTCAAAAGTTTCTCTGTTCCCATCATACTCGCAGCTCTACTGAAACACTCTGCTTGCAAAGGTCTGTGAAGAATTTTCCGCGCTGACTGCTCATCATCCCTGGGAGCCAGCGCTGAGGACGTGGAAACTGTCTTCAGCGCTATCCGTGCTTCTCGGGATAGTGCCCACTTGGAAAGGAGCGAAAAGCAGCAACTGCTGGGTATGCCATATTGGGCTAGCAGAAAATGTGGGGCTGCGCCGGCTGCGATGCAGAGGAGAGCGGCAAAGAGAAGCAGATCTGGGGAAGCTGTTGGGACAGGCAGGGTTGCATCTATACCCAAAAATGAGTCGCCTCATCCTCTGAAAAGCTGCGGTATCCATCTACCTTGTGGCAGTCACGGTCGCTAACCTAAAGGCCTGCCTTTTGGTACTGCTGTTAATAGAAAGGACACAAAGTGGCATGAAATAACTTTTCTTTCAATTTATTACTTTATTACATAGCACTAGCTACGTCTTGATGTTTTCCTATTGCAGTGAAGGCGTTTGGGGATCTCAACCTTTCTTACTTCTCCTTCCATTACTAGACATCCCTGCAAGTCCTTTGTGAGTTTTGTAGGTGATACATATAAATGCCCATTCCCAACTTGCAGTGAGCTGCTTTGATGCTCACTAGTACTCTGGACTCTTAAAAATACCAGTTTCTTAAAGAACATTCCCTTTCTCAGGAAGGCCAGTGACATTTCTAAATCTCTGGAGTTCAGTTTTCTGAAGCACCTCTAAAGCAGTATGAAATCCAAGGAGAGCAGAAGGCATAACGGGCTTCTGTAGCTGGGAAGTGGCTTGTACTCAGATATGGGGAGTTCGTATTTTTATTAAATTAGTGTTTTACAAAACTGAAGGTGTGAAAGTTTACTTTGCCTGGGGATGGCATTAACTTTGACTCCCACTGTTTAATAAAGGAAAATGAATGCACACTAGAGCTGTTGCAGAAACCATTAAACATGATATCTCTGAAAGCTAGCTCATTTTCTTAAATATATTTCTTGAAATAATGAGAAATTTTACTTTAAAAATTTGAATTTAAAAAATGTTAAGGACAAATGTTCTAAATGTATTTTGTCTTTCCAAATCTTTCTGTTAATATACCTACAGTTAGCACAGACAATACATTTTATCTGCACCTTTGGACTATGTCCAAGGAGACTTTCATATTTCTCTTTGTTGTTACTGTGGATATGTATGGTTGTTACATTTTGTTTAGTTTATTAAAAAAAAAAAAGAAAGAAAAAGCTCCTACAATCCAGTATTTTCATGGAAAATCACATTTTCAGAAGTGCACAGCGTTCTGTTCAGTGTCCCTTGCACCTGTGGCCTGTCTGTGCAGATGTAATTGCAAGACCAAGTCCAATATACTTAGGGCGAAAATACCCATTGGCTTTTTGGCAGGAACATCTCCAGTGGCTTTTTGTTGCACAACCACTTCAGTTTATCAGTTTCCCACAATGCAAAATACTGTCGTTTAGAATATGCATGCATTTAGATTTTTAGTTTCAGACTTATTTTGAAGCACTATAAAATTCAGGAAAGATATTCCTAGCTGTAAATCTCTGTTTCAGAGAAATGTTTGATAGGCTTAACCTACTATTGCTTGGGCTTTTTTTTTCTTTAAATGTTGCATATGAGAGGAATAATGCAGCATAACACAAAATACGTTAGATCTGTCTACTGTTTTGTTATGGTTGATCACTTAAGCACACGATTTTTGCTTTGTGTGTACATCTGTAAAATGGGTGTAGCAGCACATAAGTGACTCAAATGATAAACGGTGTAATTAAGCAGTGTATGTAAAATGAGATGATTTATTAGTATCTGATGCTGTTATTTTAGAGATACACTGATCTTTTAATATGTAACTGGAAAATACATTGATCTAAAATACATGTATTAAAATGTTAGGCAAAGATAACGTTAGAGGCAAATGTCATTGGTTTTGTGTCTTATTTAAATAGCATGCCAGCTTCGTACTTTAGGGATATGTTTAACATCCGACATACATCAATTCCCAAATTCCGATCAGACAGATTTGATTTATAATTGATAATTTTTATGGGTTACAATGCAGATTCAGTTTTAATAATGCAACTCTTGAAATTAGTATTCTTCAAAAATGACTTTTGCATAGAGTAGTTACAACACCAATCACGTGTTTTAACTTAGGTGTGTTAGGTGTGGATGAGAAAAATTACTGTAATTTCTATGAATTACCGTAAAAAGTGTATCAAATGTGGATTCATGGTGTGCAAATTGTGTTAGGGGATTAGAGGGTATTGGAACAGCGCTACTGACAGCAGTATTATGAAGTCAAAGCTAATTTTTTAATTTCTATTTGTAACAATGCCGCAATGGAAAACTCACATCACTTCAAATATTTCTGTCAGTATTTTCAGTGTGTACTGAATAATGTTAAACAATAGTAAGGGCTGAAAAACTAGTAGAAAAGCTAGCATACAGCCCAGCATCTTAATTTCTTTTAAAATGCTTACCATTTTTGCTTATTTTACCCTTCTATTGATATCCACTTGGCAAGCCTGGGAAGGAAAAAAAAAAAAAAAAAAATCTCTTACATATCCATGATCAAAAATGAGCGCCTGATGGCCTGAAGGTTGAAATAATTATCTCTGGTGGCCGTGCAGATCTCAATGTCAAAGCTAAGAACCACAGGGCAGCAGAATTAAAGCATGAAAACTGGCATGAGCACAGACAACTGCTTGAGGCTCTTTATTACTGTTTGATACAGCAGTCCTTTGTTGGAAATCTTGTTTTTTTAGGTTCGAAAGCAACTGTGTGTGTCTAATCTCACATTTTCCTTTATCATCAATTCCATTCCTCTGATATTTACAAAACTAAGCAACATCACATGTGTTTATCCCGATTTCTGAATTAGTGTATCTGAGGCTTTCTGCTAATCTGCAGATAGGTGGCACCGTTCATACAGATTGGAAAAGCGGCGCTTTCCCCGTTCACACTATTCCATGCTGTAAATTAACCTGTCACTTTATTATTTGACAAGATCTTCATTTTTATTCATCAGGACTTGGGCCAGGATGGGTGCATTTATGGCCATTTGCTTTGCACGGCTCTCAGCTGAGTTTGTAGGTATTGTAAGTGAGATCCATTATCCCTGTTACAAGTGCACACAATGCAGATGCTGATCTGCGATGATGATGAGAAACCAAAGTCAGTAAAGACCACATAAGCCGCCCTTGATGAAAAGATAAATGAATGCATAAATAACATTGTGCTCTGCTGTGTTTGCTGAGATCAAGGATAGATTTTGAAGGTTTTGAGAGATCAGACATACAGAACCTGGAGAAATTCGCCCTCCCTCACTTTGCATTCAGCAAGCATTTCACTGTGTACAGAGGAGCTGAGACACATTTTAATGCATTACTGGAAGACC